>NC_135493.1:70025882-71259542 GCF_052094955.1 Ictidomys tridecemlineatus | reverse complement strand
GGTTTTAATTTGGTGCTATACTATTTGGTTTTCATAGGTATTTTTTTGTGGAGTGAAATAATACAGGACCTGTTGATACTTCCATTATTAGTACTACCCAATGGTTTTTAAAATGAGATTCTCAATCTTTAATAAAAAGCCAGGAGTGCCCATAAGGAAATGATCATTCGTTTACCATGGTTCAACCAACATTTCCTCCCACTGACACCTGTAATCATTCATGGAATCATAGTTGAGTTAATAAGACACTTATTGTTTGTAATGCCAGTACAGGTAAAACTTCCATAAAATAGAACTCCATGGGATTCCTGTTTTTAAATTGCTCATGTTCATACTCCCAATCTTGCACATTATAAAAATATAACAGTTCAAGTCCACTCTTGTGTAGTGAATCACAGCAAGCAAAAGGAAGTCCTCTGAAGTCAACATAAGAACCCAACAAGGATCCTTACTGTCTATATTATCTAGAGGAGAAAGAGAGTCTCAGAGATACTTGAGATAATAGTTACTCAAAGATTTGGTAGTTCACTCAAAAACATCTACTTTGTTCAATACTTAGTTTCTTTGCCTCCAGAACAAGCCTGGCACATAGTAGACATCTGACCAACATGGATGGACTGAATATCCCTGTGCATTTCTCTTTCTGTGTATTCAATAGTTATCAGTAGAGATAAACAAAAATACATCTTTGGCTACTCTGAAACCTGCAGAACTTTCCAGTTCCAAAGCACTAAGCCTGTGCATCCCTTTACAACACCCTTTCTTTGAGGAAGAGAAGTTAATTTTTCCTCATATTTTTTGCTGTGCTTTGGTTTACTGAATAGAATGGAATTTTAAAGAAGCTTCTTTTGGTAAAGAATTAGTATTTGTGCTAGTAAAAAGGAAGAAAAACTAAAGAGTGATTGTTACTTGATAGTAGGAAAGGAAAACATAGCCAAACATAAATTTAGGTACAGCTCATCTTTCTTTTCCCTTCATTAAGCCTAAAATGTGCAGATAAGGTGCTGAAATATATCTATTAGAGTAGGTTATTTTATGTAGCAGATTTAGTAGTAACCAGATCAGCAAAATAGTGCTTTTAAGGGCCACTTGTTAGAACCTGAAGTTAGCATTATAATAATAAAGAATTCTTTCTCCTTTTGAAAAAAAATTTTCTTGTTTCTTTCTTTTCCTTCTTCTTTCCCTCCTCCCTCTGTCAAAAATATATCCTCAGCTACTCTGAAACATGAAAAATTCTTCTATTCCCCAGGCCACAGAGCTTAAAGGTACCGTTAAAAATCACACCCATACAACCGTTTCATTCCAAGGATGAGTTTTGAGGAAGTGACTTGCTGAAGAAGCACATGAATCAGAGGTCCCTGAAAGAAGAAATTTTTGCTACATTGGGCACATAGCATAAACCATGTCTATGTGAGGAGTTTTGCTTATGTTAATAAAATAAATAATCTCAGCAGCACTTTAGGGTAAATATTATCATTACATTTATTTAGTAGGTGAGGAAACTAAGACCTCTAAGTCAGTACTCTTTCCCCTGTGTTTCTACTATTTCTATTTTATTTTTCTCATTTTCTTCATTTCCTAACCTCATTTTCTCAAGAACATGTTTTTATTGCTAAAGCAATATTAGTTACTTTACAAATAATATTGTGAGAAAATTATTGTACATATCTGTGCACATTTCTTTAGTACATTTCTTAAGTATAAATTCTTATATAAGGTGAATTACCAAGTCAAAGTATGCAAAGTCTAAGGTTCATAGTAAATTTTCTGATATCCTCTTTTTATGTTTGCAATCAGTGCATTATATTTATACATAGTAGACTGAAATGGATCAGGGAGAGGGAGGACAGAAGGAAAAGGGGAAGTGCTGGAGAATGAAATGGAGCAAATTATGTTATATGCATTCATAAATTTATCAAACAAGACAGTACTCTAACTGTTGTACCAAGGGATTTTATTTGTATAAACAGAGTACATAATTTGCTAATAGCATTTTTTTTCCTGCTGAAAACTGAGGACTACAATATGTTCACAGAAAGGATGAGTGCCATTCAATCTTTGGGTGTCAGCTCCTAGAAAGCAGGCCCTATATCCAATTCCAGTAGTTTCAGTTCCAGTGCTGTGGTGTGCTTGAAGTAGGACACTCTCACAGTACTGCTGCTGCTATGTTTCTCCAAAGTAGCTCATCACAATGATTACTGAAATAAGTTCAAGTTAGGAGAACTTGACTTCTTTGAGAAATTTCTTCTTCCAAAAGAAAATACTAGTTCCTGTACTGCAGTTTTCAAGGAGCATGGAATAACACTTCAGGAGGAGTTTTAGATTCTACTTCTGAAAGAAGATCACCCAACCTTAGGAATGAAGCAGGTTCCAGTTGGAAAAAAATAAATCTGGGTTTGTTCAGTTAGAAACTCAGACCATTTTTTTTACCTGTGGATCATAATTTTTCCAAGGATGCCTCTTGACTTGAAACAAGGTGACCTAAAATATAGACATTATTTTTGATTTACCTATGAATAAGTGCAATGCCCAGTTTAACCAAAGAAATTGCATATTAATTTCGCATTCACAGAGTATTTATACATGCCAGGCATGGTATTCGTGCTGAAGTAACAGAAGAAAACATTTGCTGGATAAAAATATTCAACCCAGATTAGAACAATGGGTGAGAAGTCACAAGATCTAGATCTTTAATCATCCTTATCATTAACTCACCAAATGGCCTTGGACAAGTACTTTTCCCTCTCTGTTCCCCACTGATAATATGAAATGGGTTGAACTGGAAAATTATTAAAATATAAGCTAGGTCAGGAGTCTTGAAGAATGACTGAATTTCATCTATAATATATTTGCAGTCTTTTACTTGAAGGGCTTGAGTACTACATGTAAGCAAGAAATTATTCAAAATAATGGTCTCTTCTTTCTTCAATCTGTTCTTTTAGGATAATAACTGACTGTAACATTGTAGCTCACATATATAGTCATCTGGTCTCTACTCTTTGTTTTCCTAAGTGCTTCAAGGTGCTATAAAGAGGCACTGACATTGCAAGCCATATGCAATGATACACATAAACAACATATTTTGGGGCTGGGGATGTGGCTCAAGCGGTAGCGTGCTTGCCTGGCATGCACGGGGCGCAGGGTTCGATCCTCAGCACCATATAAAAATAAAACAAAGATGTTGTGTCCACCTAAAAAAAAAACTAAAAAAATAAATATTAAAAAAAATATTTTGCACAAATCTTTATTCATGCATATGCAAATGCACACCTGTGTGAATGTGAATATACACATATGCAAACTGTGTTCCTGAAATATATGTGAATACATACATATATGTTTGATTATGTAACAGTATGTAACACATTAAAACATACAGATGCACACATGTTACATATTCCTTTTGAAGCATAATAATGAATCTAATTTTTGAAATGACATTTAATAGTGACAAAGTGGTTGAAGATTGCAAAGCTATTTATGAAAGGTATCTCTTATCTGGAAGTTCTGAAAATTAGACCCTAACTCAAGTGCACTGTTGGGATAGGAGAGAGACAAGGGATGAGGCTGACAACTACTCAAGGTTCCTTTCAACCCACTTCTCCTATTGAATAATCACTTCACCAATGATGGCAGAACCAATGTAAAATCCCTGAGTTTCTATTACTTCCTACCTATTATTTATATATTTTCTATGTATTTGGCTGAAGCTTTCAGGGTTCTTAATAATAGAATTCTTCCCATTTGATTTATTTCCAAAGCTTACTACTAATCTAGTAAAAAGTAAGTATTGTAGGATGATTATACATCCTGTTCTGTGATAAAGAAAAGAAGAATCATTAAGATGAAATCGACTAGGACATCCAATATTATATTGACTAGAAGTAGTGAGCATGAGCATCTTTGTCTCATTGCTGATATTAATGATGTAAACTATGGGCTTGTCATATATGACCTTTATTTTGGATTGAATCTCATTGCTCCCATACCTAACTTGTTGAGAGTTTTCTCATGAAAAAAAAAATGTTGAGTCTTGTCACATGATTTTTTTGGCCTTTACTGAGATGATCATTCTGTTGATGTGATGTGTTATGTTATTGACTTGCATATGTTGAACCATCCTTGCATCCAAGGAACAAATTCCACTTAGTCATGGTTAATGACTCTTTTAATGTGCTGTTGAATTTAGTTTGGTAGTATTTTGTTAAGAATTTTTTTCAGGGGCTAGGGTTGTGGCTCATTGGTAGAGCATATGCCTGGCATGTGTAAAGCACTATGTTCAATTCTCAGCACTGTATATAAATAAATGAATAAAAGAAAGCTCCATCAACATATTTAAAAAATATTTTTTAAAAAGAATTTACTTCATCTATGTTCATCAGGAATATTCTCTAGCCTGACATTATATCCTTAGTTTGATCCAAATCACAATTCATAAAATTATGAACCCAAAAGATTAGAAAGAATTTTAAACACTATTGGGCACACCACACCCATACTTTTACATCAGACTTGAATCCTTGTTATGGTTTAGATATGAAGAATCCACCAAAACTCATGTGTGAAATAATAAAAGATGTTCAGACTTGAAATGATGGTGTTTTGAGAGCCTCAACCTAATCAGTGCATTAATGTCTTGATAGGGATTAACTGGGTGGTAACTGTAGGTAGGTAGAGTGTGGCTGGAGGAGGAGGATCATTGGGGACTTGTCTTTGGGGTGTATGTATTTTGCCCTTGTTGAGCAAAACTCTCTCTTCTCCACTTCTTGGTACCATCTTATGAGCTTCTTTCCTCCTCCACACTCTTCTGCTATGATGTTCTCCCTTACCTCAGGCACTGAGAATAATAATAATCTATTGACTGAGACCTCTAAACCATGAGCCCTCAAATAAATTTTCCGCCTTAAAATTGTTCATGTGTTTTGGTCACAGAAGTGAATGTTGACTAAAGCAATCCCCTTCTGTAGCATCCTTACATAATGCCTGCCTCTATTTTCTTGAATTATATTTCAACCTACTATAACTGTGGACTCTTAATAACTCTTCCTTCTAGGAAGCAAATTATATGCATCCTTGTAACTCTAACTCATTGGGCCTAATTAGAAACAAAGAATCTCTGAGTTGTAAAAAAAAAAAAAAAAAAAAAAAAAAAAAACCTTAAAAGCTTTATAGTAAAATGCCCCAATGTTGTGCTTAATTCCTCCATTATGAAATGGACACAAAATATTGCAAGGTACCAAACCACAACAAGTTGGTGGTAGAGCCAGCACAAACCTCGAAATGGCATTCAATAGAGACATGTGGTGGATGAACACATTCTGAACACAATGCAGTCTGAATGTAGCAGGCATCTTTGTTCTTTGTCTAGGAAGTTAATGGACCTCATTTCTATTCAGGTGACAAAGAATTGTGCAAGTGGGATCTTGGTCTGCTCCAAGGTAGTTCTAAAAGGTCCTATCTGACATGATATAGTCCAGGTGACTGAAAAATTAATGCACAGAACACAAACTCCTATCCTGCTGGGGAAAGATATTTGGGGAAAGAAGAATAATAAGAATTGTCCAGACTGGAGTTGTAGCTCAGTGGTAAAGCACTTGCCTAGCATGTGTGAAGATATGGGTTCAATCCTCAGCACCACATTAAAATAAATAAAATAAAGGTTCATCAACAACTAAAAAAAATATTTTAAAAAGTGTTGCCCTACAAGTTCTTTAAAATATTATTAGGCCACAACAATTATAATAGTTTGATATTGTTCCAGTGAAGGTAAATTGAAAGAAGAATCCTGAAAAGCCAAAATCAGATATGCTGTATGTAATACATAATACCAATTCAGTGAAGAAAGGATGAGATAATTCACTAAATTTGTTTTGGAACAACTAGTTAATTATTTGGAAATACAATAGTTATATTACTAGTTAAAATAAAAGTTCAGCTGAATTAATGAGGTCACTACATAAAAAAGGAAATCACTGAACTATTATTAGAAAATACAGGTGAAAATTAAAAATTTTGAAGGTAGAAAATGACATTTTAAACATGAAAATAAAGAAAATATAAGTGAGCATTTTGACATTTTTCAACAAAAATGTTTTGAATTTCTTATATTAAACAAATATCATAATAAAATTTAAAGATAAACCAAAAACTAAGAAAAATTATCCTTGATATGTAAAAATAATCAGTACAATATAAAATAGGCAATAGGCATAAATAGATAATTAAAACAAGAAATACAAATTACCAATAAACATGAAAATTGTTCAACTTCCCTAGAAATCATAGAAATACAAATTAGATATTATGTTTACAAGTCAGATTGATTAAGGTGAATAACAAAGTATTTGTGAAGAGGTATTGTTGGTGGGAGTGCACATTTTTAGAGAGTAATTTTGTAATAAATTTCAAAAAATTAAAAATCAACAAGCTTTTACTAGAAATTCCACTTCTAGGAATGTTTTATAAGAAAATAATCAGATAAGCACACAAAAAAGTTAATTTTAGTATTATTTAAACAAGCAAATTAGAGACATTTAAATGTTAACATTAGGGTAATGATTAAATAAATTATTTCATATTCGTGCAAAGGAACACTGTGCAGGTATCTCAATGTATTTCTTTTGTAACTTGGAAATATGTTCACAACATACTGTTTTTTTAAAACAATAAAAATGAAGTTTTCAAACAGTATATGTGCTTGGTTCTATTTTTAATCCCTAAGGCTTAGAGTTCATATACCCAAGTTTTAAAAAATTAATTGAGAATTAATTATATTTATGGAGCATGATGTAATGTTTTGATATATGAACATATTGTGGAAAGATTAATGAAACTAATTAAAATGTCTATCACTTCACCTGATTATGCTTTTGTGGTGAGAACATGCAAAATGTATTCTTTGAACAATCTTAAAACATACAAAGCATTATTAAGAATTATAGTCACTATGTTATTCAATATATCACAAAGGTAATTCCTTCTAATTGAAATTTTGTATCCTTCAACCAATATCATCCTTTGCCCCCATTAACTGCCTATCACTACCTGGTAACCTCCATTCTCTGTTTCTTCTGATTTGATCTCTTTTCAGCATTATTTGCAATAGTTATAAACGTAAAAAAGTATATATATATACAATGGAATAGTATTCAGCCTTTTTGATGGTTCTTTATATTTACATACAATAATAGACTTTATTTTGACATAATTGTGAAAGCATGGACTATAATTTGTTCTAATTCAGTCCCCAGTATTTCCCTTTCCCTTGCCCTCTCTCAGTCCCTGTTCCCTTTTCTCTATTGATCTTTCTGCCATCTACTTGTAGTTATTGTTTTAATTAGTGCCTTCTGAATGTAAATGATGGTGAGATTCACCATGCTGTATTCATATATGTACTTAGGAAAGTTATGTCAAATTCATTCCACTGTCTTTCCATGTCCCATCCCTACCCACTTCACTTCATTCCCTTTTGTCTAATCCACTAATCTTTCTTCTATACTTTTTTATCCTCCTTCCCAATTTTGGATTAGTGTCCACATATCAGAGAAAATATTCATCCTTTAGTTTTATAGGATTGGCTTATTTCACTTAGCATGATAATCCCAGATCCATCCATTTACTGGCAAATGTCATAAAGACATTCCTATTTATGCCTGAGTAATAATCTATTGTGAATATATACCACATCTTATTTATTCATCTATTGAGGGCACCTAGGTTGGCTCCATAGCTTAACTATAGTGAATTGTGCTGCTATAAACACTGATGTGGCTTCATCACTATAGTATGCTATATGGTTTTTTAAAAGAAGGAAAATTTGAGCTGGCTGTGGTGGTACACACCTGTAATCCCAGTGACCTGGGAGGCTGAGTCAGGAGGATCACAAGTTCAAAGCCAGCCTCAGCAATTTAGTGAGGCGCTGAGCAAATTAGTGAGATCTTGCCTCAAATTTTAATTTTTTAAAAAAGTAGATGAGATGTAGTTTGGTGATCAAGTGACCCTGGGATCCATCCCTGGTACCAAAACTAACTAAATAAATAAATAAAGGACATTTTGTCATGTATGGTACCATGGATGACCCTGGAGGACAATATGCTATGTGAAACAAACAGGTCAAGCACCAAAAGAGAAATAGTGCATGATCTCATTTATATATGGAATCTTTCATAAAGGAAACCAATCAAGTATTTTTTTTTCTTTTGCCACGACCTTTATAAAAAACATTACCTAGAAGCTCCATATACACAACAGGTAAAATTGAACCTAATCTGTCTTATGCAGGTATAAAAAATTTGAAACTCCTCCTGCCAATCCACTCTTTTCTTCCTCTTCTCTGCAGGCATAGCCTTATGGTTGCCTTTAAAGAAAGGCTGTAGGTCAACCCAGTGCTTTGTGGAGCAGTTTAGAAACCTACTGCTTTAGTTCAGTCTTCATATCCTTTATTTTACAGATTGAGGAATAGAGATTCAGAGAATGGAAGAGACTTGCTTAAGGTCACACTATGTGTCATTGTCAAAACTGAGACAAAAAACAGGTGTCCTCATTCCCATTCCAGCAGTATGAATACTAAGCTCACATGAGATAATAGATAAAATAGGAAAATAGCATTTGAAGCATAAATGACCCTACAGATCCTATGTATTACATGAGAATTTCCTTGGATGTCAGAATGGGCAAGGACCTCCACAGATACCATGTGGTTCAACATTATCATTTTACAGATGGATAAACTGAGATCCAGGATCAGAATGAACTGAAGATTGTATGAGTCAATAGCAATTGACCACTATGTTCCCTGCAAATTTACTTTCTTTTTTTGAAATCATCTTTATATTCTTTGTCACTAGGCCTTCTTCACAATAGAGAGGATACAGACCATTATCTTCAATTCATATATTAGGAAATGAAAGATACAAAGTGCATACTGATACCAGAGAATATAGCACTGTTTCAATCCAGGCTGCCATATTCCTTCTACTTAACCAGTATAACTGAGCAATATACCTGACAAATATTTTGTATCTCTTCTTGCTTATATGCCCTATATGTTCTAAATCTACCTGTTGCCTCTTCAGAGAGACAAGGAAGAATAGTGCTTGGCTTGCCTAAGGAGAGGTATGCAAAGAGGGAAAGCACTATATTTTTATTGGCATTTCTCAAGGTGACCACAAATATGTTATCTTATTTAACTCTTGCCCCATATCTTCCCAGTAGCTACTATTCCTATTTTAGAGATGAAAAGAAATAGAGTCAGGAATGTTGAATGTTGGAAGCTAGTAGGTAGCTAAAGCAGGATTGCAAGCCAGGTCTCTATGATATGTGTGCAGTGATGATGTCAACGTGATGTGTACTCTGAAATGGGCCCTGGCCCTGTGCTTCAAAGACAGAGGCAGTGCATAACAATAAAGAAGAGCACAGAGCAGAAAGGTCGAAGATCTGAGGGCTAGCCTTGCTGCTTCAATGAATCATTATGTGGATATATATATATATATATATATATATATATATATATTACATATGTATATCCATGTATCTCTTCTATATATATGCAGGGGTTGGAGGGAGGGAGGGAGGGAGGGAGAGAGAGAGATATTTCTCATTTAACCTCTTTTGATTGCAAATCCCCTGATATCCAACAAGAAAGGGATGTAGAACACAGTAAGAGAACAATACCGACATAAAGAAGGTGGGTTCAAGAGCCTACTATTCACATTAGAAGTTTTTGGGAATCTTACAGTATACCTGAGTGTGACTCTAAGAGAATTAAAGGCAGTCTGCATTCTTATCTTACTTTTCCAATCTCAACTCACTCAACTCTATGGGTTTTTCCTGAAAAACAAAAGCACAACCTTTTAGGAAGGAATAGTTAAGGGTTCCTCTCCTGAGTGATCTCAATTGAAAAGAATCAGCCCAAGGTCTGTTTATGGTCATGTGTCTTATGGGGGTCATGTGTCTTATGGGGCTGAGGCAGTCCAGAACTTTTGGCCTCATCACTCAAGGGTACATTTCACTGAAAAATTCTTGAAAGCACTGTTGAGTCTTAGCTACTTTTTTTCTCCTAGGTTATTGCTTTTGGGCCTGTGGAACAGTCAAGAGAGCTCTAAGCACAGTCCTGGCAAAATGCAGGTCTCTTGTGTGATGGTAGGATCTCTGTGACCCCAAGGATGTGACTGTTGGCTCTCTTGCATCCACCTAGAGGTAGCAGTTAACGCCATATGATGGGTGGGCCCTCAGCAGGGGTCCTCAGCTAATGCCCTACAGAGAGGATTCTTGAGAGTGGTCATGAAGCCCATAAGCACACTTCTTTCTTTTGAACTTAACAGCTAGCTTTAGTGAGAAGGGGCAGCTTCAGTTAAAAGGAACAGGAATCACACCCAGACTCCCTGGAGTTTAGTACCTTCCATGATGTGGCCCAAGCTCCATACAATGGAAATGTAAATATCACTAGACTGGCAGTCAAAAGGATTGGTGTGAAATCTCAGCTCCACTGTTTTATTTTTAATTGGATGTCTGGGCCCTGCTCCTTCATCAAAAAAAAAAAAAATCATAATTAAAATAATGGTGTTGTCCACTTCATAGAGTTGTACAAAACAATACAGAATGTATCTGAAAGTGATCTAGAAAGGGACTATATTAGATATATTAGAAGGGTTATATGTAAAGTTTCTGAGTCTGTTATGTATTATATCTATCTATCTATCTATCTATCTATCTATCTATCTATCTATCTATTGATCTATCGATCTATCGATCTATCAATCTATCTATGCCAGGGATTGAACTCAAGGGTGCTTAAGCACTGAGCCATGTTGCCAACCCTTTTTAATATTTTACTTACACACAGGGTCTCATTGAGTTGTTAGGGCATTGCTAAGTTGCTGAGGCTGGCTTTGAACTTGAGATACTCCTACTTCCTGAGCTGCTAGGATTATAGGTGTGTGCCACTCTAACCGGCTCATGTATTCTGTTTCTATCAGTGGCCCTCTTCTAACCATGGTGCTCTCTTTACTGGCCTTTGTCCTGTTCAAAGACATTCTGCCCTGTGCCCTCTACCTCTATTGCACACACACAACCACACCTCTGCTAAAGTTAACTCTGCAGCGTCTACCTCCAGAATCACCTTGCCCAACTACTGTGGTCCACACAAACCTCATTCTTCAAGAGGATAGGAAGCAGAAGAAGGTGAGACTGAGAAATTAGATGGTACCTAGACCACAAATAGTCTTGATTGTCATGCTCTGCAGTTCAAACCTGAACATTCTAAAGTATTTGAATCCATTATTGAGCTTAATCATAGAAAAAATTCAATAATTTTTCTCTGATAGTTGAGGAATAACCTTTGATTGTATGCTCCAGGTACTTTTCTAGGTGTTGGAGGAAACAAAAGTGAACAGTACAGTCAAAGGGTTTGTCCTCAAGTTAGGTATCTTTTGGTGGAAGTAGACAAACAAAAATTGAGTGATAATACATTAGATCTTTTCAGATTGTTGACACATTTAATGAAGTAAATGAAACAAGGTGGTGAGATTGAATGGGGCAGACTAATTTAGGAGGAGTGTTTGAGGGAAAGATTCTGAGGATGTGGCAGCTGCATTGAGACCTGTGTGATAGGAGGGGACCAGACATGCAAAGAGGCAGGGGAGGAACATTCCCAGCAGAAGGAACTGCAAATACACAGGCTGAAAGTCATGAATTAAGTTGATATGTTCTTGGAATACCAAGTGACCAGTGTAGCCAGCATGCAATGAAGGAGAGGAGGTGGTAGAAAAAGTTGATCAGATGGCAGGACCAGGTTGTTCAGGGCAGTAATTCTCAATCTTGGCTGTGAATAAGAATCACTAGGGGGAACATTTGCAAAATTTTGGCGCCTGGTCTCACTCTCAGTGGTTCTGATTTCATTGATTGAGGGGTAAACTAAGGCCAACTTAAGTTTTTAAAAACTCCTCTACTGCTTCTAATGGTTATCTATGGGACAAAACTGCTGGGGTTGGATTTTTGCACAGGAGTCATCTTTTCATGGAGATTTGCAGCTGACACTAGATTCATAACAGGATGAATACTTGACAGTGAAAGCACACCTGCCAATTCACAAAATCCCTTCCTTTTTTTCCCCTCCTTTGGAGACCAGAGAGGTTCAGGCCACTTAGGTAAGGAATATGTGGAACATCAAACAGATGATGTTCTTCAGTTCAGATTTGGATAGATCATCTGGGAGAAGTAGAGGATCCAATGTCACTAAGCAAAACACTATGAGTATTAGCCCAGCTCACTTTCATCAGGATCACCTGATGTTAGTCGAGACCAAATTCTTATGTTCTCACACGGCTTTCCCTTATGTTCTGCACAGTGTGATGCTAGAGCTGGCTTAGACTGACTTGAAACACAGACTTTGAACACATCTTCCCAAATTCATATTCAGAATTATCACATTTATAGTCTGGAATGGGTCATGATAGGAATAACTACATTGTGGAAATCAGCAATCACCACAAAACAGTTTCCAGCCTCCCCCCGCCCAAGAAAGCCAACATATGACCACACCACTAGTTCTATCCTTATGGTAGTTTTACTCCCTTCTAGCTGAGTCTGACCCCCTTGTTATTTTTTCCCTACACTTCCATTTAAGTGCACCTCTGAGGTTTCATAATATGATTGGGATCACAGCCTGTGTAGACTCAATTGCATTTTAGAAACATTGCCATCTTCACCTGCTTTACCCAGTAGATGTGTTCCTGAACAGTAGTGTACAAATCACATTTCTTTAAACTGAATTCTCATTTAAATGTGTTGTGGAGTAGGGATTGATCATTTAAATGTGCTGTAGAGTAGGGATTGATCATTTAAAAAAGCTCTGGGTTGAATACTTCCTCAAGGTCATGAAAGTAAACCTCTCATAAAATGAAAAGTAACTGTCATTTATCCATTTTTTCCCAATCCAAATTTTGCATGACAGTCTGACAACCCTTCTGAAGGATAGCTGGAAAAGGCTTTCAAAATTAAATAAAACATATGTTTTGTCCCAGTACATGTTTGCATGGGTGTGACATAACATGTGAGGACACAAACTATAACATTTATTATAGCATGAAGACTGGATGTAACCTAAATTGTCATCAATAGAGGGCTAGTTAAATACATTATGATGTAGTCATACAATTCAGTCATTAAAAAGTGAGGTAGTTCTATATGAAGTACTGATATGGAATAATATCCCAAAACTGAAGTAATTATTAAAAACACAGAAAAAATATAGAACATGAGGTGTACAAAGAAAATTGCTTAATTTTGTATGCCTGTATATATATGTATTATGTCTATAAGCATACACAGAACTAACAAAGCATATTTGTATGTAAAAGAGAATTTTAGATCTGTGAAATGAGGGCACTATTTTTTCACTTTTTAACCTTTCCTAATTTAAAAATTTTATGTTATTTACATGCACTTCCTGCTATAAATGTAAGTTGAAATAATGCCAGTTCTGTTGTGAAATGTCCCTGTGATCATGGGATAATTCTTTCCTCTCTTTGGACTTCCTATCTACCCAACAAAAAGGTTAGACTCTGTAAAACTGTACAGAGGAAACCAAGAACAGCTCTACCCAGTATACCCTACTTTACAATTTATAGTCATTACACTGTGTAATTAGGGAGGTGGCTCTTCTAACACGGTCAGAAATGGTGTCTCCATTATTAGCCCAAAATGTCAATTATTCAGTTAAACAAATGCTTACTAAAAGTCCAATGGTCCAGCTCTCTGCCAAAGTCTGTGGGACAGAAAGAGAGATCATAGTTCTTGCCTTTTAGGAGCTTGTAATCTACTGTAACATAAATACACATGAAGCTGTAATAAGTCAAAAGATTAGATGAGAGTTATGAAATGAGGCAAGGAGGTCTTGGTCATGCCTTACCTCCACTGGCTCATAGTGAGGCCTTGGAAATAATACTGCTTTCCTTTGAAGTTCAATTTCTTCATATAAAATGACGGGATGCTGTGCTTAGATGAATTCAATAATCTCTCAATAAATTAATAGCACAGAGATTAAGAACCATCAGGCATACGTGGTAAATTCTATTAGTTGTTCTTAATATTTGTTAGTTGTCAAAGCAATACCATGTGGATACAGGCACATGGATTTAAGAGTCAGAGGGACTGGCTTATAGATCCCAGCAATGCCACTTTTTGGTGGCAAATAGCATGGCCTTCAGTGAATAATATAACTTCTATGATTATCTTACTTTTATTCCTGTACAAAACAGGGAGTATAATATATCTATCTTTGCAGAGCTGTGACAATTTAAAAAATATTACATGAAGCATATAACAAAATATAGGTACCTGATAAAGCAGAATTATTAGAATGATGAGCATGCTCCTGGAATCATGTGAAACTTAGGAAGAGCTGATCAAGGCTGAATGAAGAACCTGCTGAAATCTTTATTGTATAGCACTCAAAGACTGCACTTAATTTTGTTTATTTATAAAGTACTCCATGATAAAGATATTTAATCAAATTATTCATATTTTGCATCCTATATAGTTCTAAAGTGTAAGTCACCTGAGATCAAATTTGATAACTGCAATTTAATCTGTAGCTTGGACACACACCAACATTGTGCTCTGCTTTTGGGTGCTCTTCTGATTTGATTTCCTAAAAAAATCAAAAGCAACTTTTCAAGGTGATCATGGTGTACTCCTTATAAAACACTTATATGATACTGAACAAGAATGGGGGGACAGGTAGAGAGACATAGAGAGAAGGGGGAAAGAGAAGGAGGGAAGAGGAATAAGAAGGATTGGGACAAAGATGGGGAAATGGAGGAGAAAAAGGTGGATAGGGATAAGGGAAATATTTAGAAAGAAAAGCTCAAGTGTGGACCCTACTAAAGAAGTGTTGAGCTGTGTGACCATTTTAAGAAAAGTCCAAGAAGCTTTTGTCCAGCATAGGTGCTACCTCACTGGGCTCAAAGTGGTCTGTCATATCACTGGGGTTGGAAGCAGTACTATCTGGGGCAAGCAGAAGGAGAAAATAACTTCCCTCCTAATCACTACAAGTCTCAAGGAATATTTTGAACAACTCCTGCTTAGGAAGTCATACAGTGATGGACCCAAAGCACTAAGAAGCCAAAATTCATTTCTGATTCTAGGAAAGCCCCACAAGGGTGCTCAAAGACTAAGATGCAATACTTATATAGGAATCAGTGGAAACTAAAGAAAAGAGAAGAGTCAGTATAATATAGTCAAAAAGAAATGGCGCCAGGTACAGTGACACATGCCTGTAACCCTAGTGGCCCAGAAGGCTGATACAGTAGGACGAAAGCTAGCCTTAGCAACCACGAGGCACTAAGCAACTCATAAAGACCCTGTCTCTAAATAAAATACAAAATAGGGCTGGGAATGTGGCTCAGTGGTCAAGTGCCCCTGAGTTCAATCCCCAATACCAAAAAAGGGGAGATTTGGTAGATTGACAAGATTTTTATTCAAATCTTTTCTCTGCCTCTTACTAGCTGTAACTTGGTACAAGTTACTTGACTTCTCTGGACCTCAATTTTGCCTACTGCAAAATGAAATAAAAACACCCAGATCTGTTGTGACATTTAAATGAAATAGTGTATGAAAACCAATTAATATAATATCTGGCACACACAAGCAAGCACTAAATTTTGAGTGAAATACATATAGTGGATTACTGAGTTTATATAGATAGAACCTGCCGCAGTCCAGCTGCAGCAAAATAACCGGGGGGTGACAAGCAACTTGTGTACATTGATGCAGCAGGAGTGGGAGCCCTTTATTGTAGGACAGGAGGGGTATATATACATTCCACACAGCTTATCTTAATTAACATAAACTAGATACAGCAGTCAACCAATAAGGAATCTACACACTTAATGGCTCACTGGAGCCACCCCACAAACCACTCCCCCTGGCAAAATGCCAGGCGCCATCCTGACTTGTTTACAGACTCTAACAAGAACCTAACAGAAGGTGTAAATGAATTGGACAGAAGAGAGTAGCAGTTGTTATGAAATGCCATCAGAAGATAAAAACAAGATGATGAAAATCTGTATGGAAAGAGAAATGCTAACAGTAAACAGATGTTAAACTCCTGAGATTAAAGATGAGTTAGAAATCGTATTTCACAGAAGGATTAATCTTGATAAAACATAAAATTTTACTAAGCAAACAAATTGTTGGTAAGGCATTTCAGGCAGAAAGGATGATGTTTCTAAAAAGGCATGGGGATTGGAAAGAGTTAAGATCAACAGTTGAAACAGGATGTGAAATTGGTGATTTGCTAATCAACAAAAACTCCAAACTATTCAATCAGCCTTGATCAAACATATTTTTTTCTTTCTATTTAAAACAAAGATTTTACTTTGACAACTATCTTAAAACAGCCAAACAGGTTTGAGTATTCCTTCCCTTAGTCCTTGTTTTGGCCTGCTGTTTGGTGATTACTCCCATTAGACCAGTTACAAGAACTGGCCCATAAGCATGACCAGAAAAATGCCATCTGGAAACTAGTGGGGCACTGTTGGTACTTAAAGAAGTCCTAGGCTTTTCCTTCCAACCATCAGAGTCTAAGGAGTCAGAAAGACTGCATCTATGGAGAAAGGTCCACCTAGATCATTCACTTGGCTATGAAGATAATGCATTTTGTCCCCATATATTTGTGTTCCCTAAAAGAATATCATGGGAGGAATTAGTTCTGGTTTTCCATAGCACACAATAGTAACTACTGACTACAATAATCTATAGTAATATTTCAAAATAAGTAGGTGAGTATGAACATTCCCAACTCATATAAATGATTATTTAAAGGGCTGGAAGTTCTTTTTAACCAGATTTAATCATTATGCATTGTATATATGTATTAAATTATCATACTATACCCTATAAATATGTAAAAATATTATGTCTATATAAAAATAAATTTATAAATTTATTTATAACTTCCCAAAATGTTGATATAAACTTAATTATGAACAAAAATAAAAAATAGTTACTGACAAAAATGAGTAAAATGACATAAAGTTCTCCTACGGCCAGCAGATTAAAACTCTTGTATAATGTAAAGAGTATAAACTATTCATTTCAATTTGTTATTCAAAAGATCAGAAAAACTCAAAGGTATATGGTGCTTGGCTTTCCTTGATGACAAAACAAGAAGAGAACAAACAAAATCCTCCAAAACTACATCCGGGCTAACTTGAGTAACATGAGCTGACAAAGAGTTATGATATCATCTCTCCCCTCCACCACTGTTCCAAGAGTCCCTAGGTAGCTCTGGATCTATCTATTCTGGAGCACATTTCAGCACCAAGGGCACCAGAGATTTTCCTGGAAAACAGAAGCGTCATCCTTGGCTCCCAAATAGCAATAATTGTTAACAATCCAGAGCAATGAGAAGTATGAAGTTTCAGTTTAAAAGAGGCTGAATTTCAATTATCAGGAATGAAAAATTATTTTCAAAAATGAAAGTAATATTAGTATTATTTGGGCTTAACCACTTTCATGTTGAGCATGCCCCTTTTCTGTTCCCTAAAATTTCATACATAGAAAACAGTTCATATACACTCAGCCCTTTCCCAAATAATAAACATTTATATCATTTGCATTTATAGGTAGCTTTACGACTTAGATAGTGTTCCTACAAATTTTCTTCCTTGAATATCACACTAATCTATGAGCTATTCAGTGAAGTTATAATAATTAACATTTTACCTATAATAAAACTAAGGCTCAGGATGGTTAACAGAATTGCCCATACTCATACAGTTAAATAAAAGTTGAAGTCATTACCACAACCAAGTATCTGACTCTTATTTCTATCCTTTTTTCATAACTTCTCAAATATCAACAAAAATGTTAAATTGCAGTCATTCTGATATGCTCTGGAAGGCATGCCAAGCAATTTACCTATTCCATTAAGAGATATGTAAAATTATTAAATCTTAGATATTCTGGAGATCAGTTATTTGGGAAAGTTCACTTAGGTGGAACATTTGGTTTATACAACAGTACTAGATAAATAAAGTGTTGGAAATGGGGCCCAGTGTTCATTATGTCATTCTGTAAAAAATTACTAAACTCCTACTAAGTGCCAGAATCTGTTAGACACTACCTTCTATGCCCATGAAACAAATAAGATATCAAGAAAAATCCAGGTAGAATTACGAAACTCATTTACTTTTGCATGCAAGCATGCTGGCATTTTATTCAATAAAGCATATTAATTATCTACTCTGGGCTGGGCAATGTTATATATCCCAGGTACTTGGAATTTATAGGTGAACAACAATAATTTCCATCTTGAGGAATATACATTTTAATTTATGTGTGTGGGTTTACAGAAGGAGAGAAAGCAGGAAATAAATAATAAATCCAATAAATCAAGAAATTAAATGGTGTGCTGGAAAGCAACAAGAACAATATACAAAAAATCATTGTAAAGGGGATACAGAATTCTGGAGAAGAGCAAATCTGAATTGAATGCTGAGGGCAGGCTTCACTGAGATGCCATTTGGGCAAATACTTGAAGGAAGTGGGGGAAATAAAACATACAGTTATCTCAAGGAAGAGAATTTCCAGAAGAAGAAATGGCTGATGAAAAGGCCCTGAGGTGGAAGTGTGCCTACCATATCCAAGTATTGGCCAAGTGGCCAGTGCAACTACAGTAAGGAGAAAAAAATGGTAGAAGATGAGGTTCCAGAGGCAATAACAGTACAGATCATTTGTGACCTTATAGGTCACCTTATAGATTTCTAGATCAAAAACTTTTAATTCTGAGTGAGATATGGAAACCTCCTGTCTCCAAATTTTCCCTGGACACACATTAGTCCATTATTCCTAAACACAGTAGATATTCTAGTTTTTGAAAGTTGAGGAGTGCTCAACTAAAAATTCGTAGATAGCAGTGATATCAGTGAAAATGGTGGAATGAGGAACACCATAAATTTGGTCCTGCATTAAAAAAAAGCCTGGCAAAAAGTCAGAATCAACATTTTCAGAACTATAGAAATTAGCTAATGATATTCAGTAATCGGGACCATATATTAAAAAGAAAAATTGCAAAATCTTGATAAGCATATCATGTTTTATGGCATTTTAACTTGCATATTGCCTATCTCCACTCCCAAGTTCCATGGTAGCCATGAAAACCAATAGCCTGAGGCGACATTGCAGACTAGAAGCTTGGTATAACCTGGTTGAGGCTGAATGGGTTTTTTTTTTAAAGCCCCTTTCTCAGAAAATTTTCATTATTTGAGCTGTTTAGAAATTCCCTGGAAGATTCTACTCTAAAGGATGTGTTTGTTTAACTTGACTCAGAGCTTGCCCAGTGTGAACAGCTTTTTCCCTGGGGGATTTTGTAGGAAATAATCAGAGACAAATGTTGAACATAGAGGCTGGATGAGTTGGTAGATGACAACTAGGGTAAATAACAAGCTCATGAAAAAGCTTAAAAGGGAAAACCAGGAATGAAGTATCCATAGAGTACTTTGAAAAGCTCTGCCATAGACTCAGGAATCTAGAGTTAGGTTTTTAAAAAGTCACTAAACAAGCAAACAGCAAAGACAACAATAGAAAGCAGCAAGAACAAACCAGGAGTTTTGACAGCTGCAAATTGTACCTTATCAGTAATTGCATTAAATATAAATGAAATAAACACTGTCATTAAGAGATTTTCCAAATGGATGAAAAGTATGATATAGCTATATGTTGTCTATAGGAGATACTTTAGAATAAAAGAGAGAACTAGGTTAAAGAAATGAATGGAAAAAAATATTCTTTGCAAACAGAAACCAAAGGACAGCTGGAGCAGCTATTTGAGTATCAGACAAAATAGACGCGAAGACAAAAATTGTTAGTAGAGATAAAGAGGGACATGTTATAATGGTAACAATTTGAATCCATTAAGAAGATGTAATGATGATAAACACATGCACCTAATAACAGAGCCAACTAAAACATAACAATCAGAAACAATGAGTGGAAAATAGACAATCCATTAATAATTGTTGGAGACTTAAATACCCTACTTTCAATTATTAATGGAAAAACTAGGCAGAAGATAGGGAAAGGGAAAACATGAACAACACTATAAACAAATCAGACGTACCAGACATCTATAGAACACTCCACTGCAAAAGACCACAATACACATTCTCCCTAAGAGCACATGAAACATTGCTCAGTAAAACATAAACATATTTGAGGCTATAAAACTATCAATAAATTTAAATGATTGGAGTCCTACATTTTTTTCTGATCAAAATGGAATAAAAATAGAAGTAACAGAGAAGAGTTTGAGAAATTCAGAAATATGAGGAAATTAAGCAATGCATCCCTCATAATCAAGGGGCTGAGGAATAAATCACAAGAGGATAGATTAGTTGCATAAAAATAGACATACAGTTTAGCAAAATAGAACTTAAGAGTCCAGATGTAAGGTTATTGTTATGGTTCAGATATGAAGGATCTGCTGATCCATAGTGGGTCTGGAGGATAGGGAAGAATGAAGGAACTATGGTTTGTGTAGAAGGGAGTGAAGGGTTGGGGTGAGCTTGTAGGAATGGGAAGGATAGTAGAAAAAGACAGACATTATTACCCTATATACATGTATGATTACACTAGTGGAGTGACTTTGCACCATGTGCAGCTGTAGGAATGAGAAGTTGTGCTCCATTTGTGTACAATGTGTCAAAATGCATTCTACTGTAAAATAAATAAATAAAATGATCAAAACAACAACAACAACAACAAATAGATATGGGGTACCCTCCAAAACCTCTTTTATAAGGCAATGTAAGAATTTTCAGAGGGGAAATGATTAGATTATGAGAGTTGAACCTTATTAGTGGATTAATCCATTGATCTGGATTAACTAGGTGATAACTGTAGGCACATAGGGTGTGACTGGAGGTAGGACATTGGGAGTGACTTTGGGGTTTATATTTGGTCCCAGGTGAGTGGAACATGCTCTCTGCACCCCTTCTCTGCTTCCTGTTGCCCCATTTTCAGCTGTTTTCTTCTGTCATACCCTTTGACTATGATGTACTATTTCATCCTGGGCCCAGAGCTGTGGATTCAGCTATCTATGAACTGAGACCTCTGAAACTGTCAGCCAAAATAAACTTTTCCTCCTCTACATTATTATTGTCAGGTCTTCTGGTCACAGCAACAAAAAAGCTAAAACAGTTATACATTTGTGATAGTTTTTTTGACAGATATATCAAGAAAACTCTATGGAGAAACAATACTCTTTTCAATACATAATGCTAGGCCAGCAGGATATACTTGTGCAAAATAATGAAGCTAGAGCTCTATTTTACATCATGTACAAAAATTAACTCAAACTAAACAAGCCCAATTTTAACATCCAAAGCCACAAATTTCACAGAAGAAAGCATAGGTATAAATCTATGCAAACTTGGATTAGGCAATGAATTTTTAGATAAGAAACAAAAACATAAATAATAAGAGGAACTAGATAAATTGGACTTCATCAAAATAAAATATTTTGTTCTTGGTTGGATACCATTATAAAAGTGAAAATAAAACTTACAGAATGGGAGAAAATGTCTGCATATCACATATATGATAAGAGGCTTGTATCCAGAAGTCATAAAACACTCCCAACTCAATAATTAACTGACAAATAATCTAATTAAAACATAGGCAAATATATTAATTGTTATTTCTCCATAGAAGACACACAGATGGCTAAAAAGACATAAAAGTCATACATTTTAGCTACTAGTAAAATGCTATCCACAATGAAAAACCACAACTTTCTACATACTATGATGGTAGTAATAATAATAATAATAATAACCACAACAAAAACATAATTTGTACTGGCAAGGATGTGTAGAAATTAGAACCCTGATAAAATACTGACAAGAAAATATAAAATGTTGCAGTCACTGAGGAAAACAGTTTGGCAGTTATTCATAAAATTAGAGTTACTATATGCCCCAGCAATTCACTTCAATGTATGTAAACAACAGAATGAAAATGTATACATACAGATACTTGCACATGTATATTTGTAGAAGCAGTATTCTTTTTAAAATATTCTTTAGATGTTGATGGACCTTTATTTATTTATTTATTTATTTATTTATTTATTTATATGTGGTGCTGAGAATCGAACCCACTGCCTCACACATGCCAGGCAAGTGCTCTACCACTGAGCCACAACCCCAGTGCCAGAAACATTAGTCTTAACAGATAAAGAGTAGAACCAACACAATGATGATGAATAGATAAACAAAATATGGTATTTCCATATAGTGGAATATTAATCAGCCAAGGAAATGAATGAGGTACTGATACATGCTACAACATGGGTGAACCTTGAAAATATTATGCTAAGTGAAAGGATCCAGATAAAAAGACCACATATTTGATTGCCTTATTTTATATGAACTATTAAGAGTTGACAAATCCACAGATATATAAAATATATTAGTGATTTCCAGGGGTTGGGCTAAGTGAGAAATTGGGAGTAATATGCTAATGGTTACAGGATTTCCTTTTGAGGTAATGAAAATAATCTGAAATTAGATAGTGATGATTTTTGTACAACTTCTTGAACACACTAAAACCCACAAAACTGTATACTTTTAAAAAAGGAACATTATGGCATGTAAATCATATCTTTTTGGAACCAATAATACTTAGTATCTGGGAGAGAAGTCAGAAAAAGAAATCAAGAGAGCCTTGTAAAGTGTAGCATAACTGACCTAATTTAAAAGAATGTGCAGGTTTTTAAGGACATACCAGTCAGTAATGAAGGCAGGTCTACCTTTATTAGGTCCTATTGGCAATTGAATACATTTTTAAGGTATGTTCCCATTGGCAAAGCCCTTCTAATGTATCATCTCACAACAAACCTAGGAAATAGAAAAGGAAAACCCATTAATGGCTTTGCAGATGTAGAAGCAGAAACCCAAAGAGCCTCAGTAACATGCCTGGAGTCATATGACTAACCTTCTTTTGTTCAGTGGTGACTTTATTCTGTCATGGTTTGTAAAGTAGACTCTTTGCTAAAAGAAAATGAACTGTAACTCATCCCAATTTCTCATCTTATTCATTTCATTCTATTACCAACCATTCTGTTACCTCCAGTGACAGCAAGATTCTATTATCTGCAGTGCCATGGGGTGTGATTTCAAAATAACCCTTTGAAACTGCAATCCCAGTATTTCAAAATGGAGCCCTGAGAATGGCTATATCCACATTTAATTCTTTTTCCCTTGGCCTCTGTCCACTTTTCAATCTTCCCTTGTGTCATTACCATGTCAAGATATCCAGCAGTGTATGAAAAGTTATAGGTCACTATAAATGGAAAAAAAATGACTCTTTTCCTCATTAGACTGTGAATGAGACAAGTGGAAGGCATATTCTTTTTTGTCTTCCCACTTTATAGCATATTGAACATTCTCTCTCTCTCTCTCTCTCTCTCTCTATATATATATATATATATATATATATATATATATATATATATATATAAATTATTTGAGTTGATGATTGACTGATGGATCCTTTCATATGTTACTGGTCAGGGGAGCTCCCTGTAACATGATTCTTAAAGAAGCAGTCCAGGTCAAGGAAGACCATGAATTTTTTCTACATAAAAGTAGTATCGTATTAGAGTGAAAAGAATCAACAGAAAAATTACTCTTTTTTAACAAACTGTTAGGTCCCCATAATGGCTGTTTGGAATCCTGTTATTCAGTCTGAATCTTAGATTTAGAGTTTGGTGAGACCACTCTGTAGAGTGCTGACTTAAGTCCCTTGGATGGTGACTGGAACAGGTAAAGGGAGGCCAGAGGTTAAAGCTCATCTTCATGTCATTTCACTGTCATCCCAACACAGCCACTACTGCCTCTGTTAGCTTGGTCATCAAGGAAAAAACAAAGGAAAGAACATTGGAAGCAATTTCACAAGGTCCACATGTCAGCCAGGCAGGGATGTTCATTCATGAAATCAAAACAAGTATGTTAAAGACTGAGGAGACCTACTCACTGGAGGATACAGATAAATTTTGAGAGTGATGAGGTTGAAAAGCCCATATACATACAACTTAAAAGAAATAGATTAATTTGAAAAAGATCACTACTCTTCTACAAAATGTATACAGCAACTTAGAAAGCTGCCCTGCTGCTAAGTGCTAAATCAAATCCATGTATATTGGGGATTAAAAACACTAGACTGTGAAATAAAGCATTGTGTTTGGAGACAGTTTTGTTTTTGCCATAAACCCTATAATTTATCTGCACAGGCTTCTCATAACCTTGCAACTAAGATCCAAAACTGAGCTTTAATGGAATGGCACTCCCTATGGTCTCTAGGCCATTTTCTGACCAGGAATCACTCGCTGGAAGATAATAATTATCTCTATAAGAAAACTATACAATTGTCTATTTCTGCATTATTCAAAAGTGTTCTGGCATACTGTCATTCCACTTGGAAGTTATCTTTGAAATGCACTCTCTCTCTCTCTCTCTCTCTCTCTATATATATATATATATATATATATATATATATATATATATATATATTAGGATATACAAAGTTCACTTTGAAGAGCCTTGAGAGGTACTTCAAAGAGATAATCATTCTGGTGTCGAGTGCAGTTTGAAGGAGATGTGTCTTATATATTAATAAGCTGTGTACAAAGAAAGCAGAGAAATGATTTGCAATTAAACCTGTTTATCCAAAGGTAACTCTTTGCCAAGGGTTCCAGGGTAGTCAGAGACAAGTAATCATTTATTCAAAAATAGACATGGTTATCCTGGACAATGGCAAGGTGAACCCCTAGAAACACACAAATGACACTGCAATTTACAGAGTAATTTCATGAGTGTTATCACTTTTCATTTTTTCAGTTATTACATTATTTCCATTTACAAATGAAGAAACTGAGGCTTAAGACCAGAATTTAATAGGTGGATTTCCTGACTCTGTGTCACCTTTCCTTCAAAGATATTCTAACTTCTTATTTTTTTCCCATATGGAATTTAGAGTTTTGTAACAGATCTTTCAGTGTCTACTGAATGAATAAAACCTGAGGGTCTGGAAGCCACATTCATCAAATTATGATAGTTATGTCAACCAATTGCTGAATATAGTCATCTGCCTCCCTCCAGTTCCCTAGATTTTCCCTGCTATTCCCCAGATCTGCCTGTTACACAGCAGGGATAGGCAGTCTCTATTCCATATAGGTAGTCACAATCCTGTCCGATGACTGGTGTGAACTAACTTGTGTGTGCCTAGTCTGTCTTGCTGCCTCAATTCTCCTGTCCCTGCTGGTTTTCTAATAACCATGGTATTTTGATGTCCAAAGAAGCTGACTTGGATGAGAATGTCCCCTCAGGCCTGGATCCCTACAAGTTTACCTGAAGCCAGCTATTGTTACACAGAATGTGTACATCTCTTTCTGGTTTAACGTGATGTCACTGCTTCTGTTGGCCTTAGTAGTTAAATGACTACGATTTAAAACGAGTAAAACCTGCTTGTCCTTTCTCCTGTTCTTTCATTTTACCAAGTGCTCAATGCTCTCATTTGATTCGTGGGTCCTCGGAGCTTACAAATTTGATGCTTTATCTATACTTGACTATTCTAGATAAGTGTCTTCTGCTCAGACACTGTCCTAAACAAAATAGGGGACTCTCCCTTTCAAAACAAGAGACAGGTCTCCCATTCTTCCAGAGTCCTACTAAGAGACACTAACAATCTAATTCCCAGTATCATTTCCTACAGATGGCTGAATGTGTCCCAGGAGTCAAAGCATTCCAAAACAATTTCACATATCATGGAAGTTTCAGAAATCATGACAGATCATGGGTACAAAGATACTTTCAAATAGAAGGGCCTTTCATAAATCCATGAGTCAAAACATAAGAACCCCTACTTCCTACCCTTGCTTTTATTTTTATTTATACATTTATTTTTGTTGTTTGATACATGACCTGGTATTTCCACTGGTAGAAATGGGATCCTCAGGGCTGGGGTTATGGCTCAGAGGTAGAGCACTTGCCTAGCATGTGTGAGACACTGGGTTTGATTCTCGGCACCACATATGAATAAATGAATAAAATAAAGGTCCATCAATAATTAAAAAAAATTAAAAAAGAAAAGAAATGGGATCCTCAGAAAAATTTAAAAAGAAAAAAATAACATTAATATAACCTAAAAACATGTCAATAATCTAAGTCTCCAACAAGAAGCCTGAACTTTGACTCTAAATTATGCTCGCATAAGGGCCAGACCTAAAGGAAATTAATATAGTTTTAGTCAGTTGTGTTATGATGGGGGAACTTTCAAAAAAGTCGTTAACAGAAAAATGTAAACCTCCAGACAGGTGGTATAATTTAAGATTGAAAATGAAACACACCAGGCACAATGCACTACAGAATACATTTTCAATGCATTTCAAATAACCTCATAGTTTCAGCAAAATGAACCATCCACTAAGGAGCTCAGACCAGCAGAAGGAAATGATTAGTAAGTGCATTACTGAAAGATAAAGCAGGAAGTGGTAAGAGCCACAAGAGAGACACTCTTGAGGTACTGTGAGAGTAGAGAAGAGGGTGGGGTGCCTTTTGATAGGGTATCAAAATGGAGGAGGAGGAGAAATTTGAGTAGGGCCTAGGAGAAAGGTAGGACTTAAGGATATGGAGATGTGGAAAAAGACACTTGAGGCAGAAGAGATAGACTCAATAAAGGAAAACAAGGGGGAAGTATAGATAAACATTGGGGTAAAAAATACTTTAACTATCTTGTAGTATAGTCCTCTGTAGTGTTCTGGTAAACCTGGGAGAAATAGGGATAGAATAATTTTTTTTAAAAAAACAGCTATTAATTGAATTAAAATATGGAAAACTGTCTCTTTTGTCGGGGGGGGGGGGCTTTGATGTAAATCAATTAGTTGCTCTATAATTCTCAATGACATTGTTTCTTTTGGGCTTTGGTTTAAGCCCATCAGTTGCTGCATAATCTCTCTCCCATTTTGAACTTATTTCTCATATGACTTATCACATCTATATTCTGCACTAAAGTTTGAGACCATTGAAAGGACTGCGTCTCATTCATCACTGAGTTCTTAGCATCAAGCAGAAGGCCTGGAATATACCTGCTTTACTGTGCTCTGTCTGTGGTCTCCACTGTACTGAGATCATGCTTTGCTCACCTCTTCCTCCCTAGCACTCAGCATGAGGCTTGACATATAACAGATGCATGAAGCTTGTTAAAATGAGGTGAGTTGGGTGCCTTCCAGTTCTGTTAGTCCTCTATGCCTCACTTTTCTATTTGTAAAAATGTTAATAAGAGTATTACTACATCATAGGGTTATGAGAATTAAGTAAGAACTTAGTATAGTACATAAGCCATAACAAATGTTCAAAAACATTGGGTGCTCTAATTATTATCATCATTGTTGCTTATTGTTGCTAAGGCTTCAAGACCTACTGATGGGGACAGGCCCTTCAAACTGTGCCAGGCTTGGTCAAGGTTATCTCTGGGCCTGGGGAAGGAGGTCTATGCCTGTCAGCTTTTCCTTTCCATGTCTCATTAACACTGTCTCTGCTGCACTTAGGTACTTTGTGCAGTGCTAAATCTGCAGCTGATCTTGGAAGGCATGCCTCCCTGACTGGAAGCTCTCTGAGGACATGGCTGGCTCACAGTCATCTCTGAGCTCACACAGGACTTGATACAATACATGCTTGTTTAAAGATGTATAAGCGAAAGCCGCTTGCTTCCACTCCTTCTTCTGTGCTATTGGACTATGAGAATACAAATGCTTGCAGTCTAATGTTTACTCTAGCTAGGGCCCCAGGCCCACGAAGCTTTCTGCTGTCTGCCTTGCTATTGCTCTAGTCCACCTTCCTTAGATTTTGGTACTGAGAATAAATTCATCTGCAAGGCTGCAAAATCATCTATGTGTTAAAATAATTACTATGAAATTATCCAGGAAAAAAAGCAACAGGTAAATTATTTAATTCACATTAGCATTGCTACTGTGGCATCACTATTTAATTCCATGGGAAAGAGAATCAGTGATTTCTTATTCATGCTCGAGAAGGCACTGTCAACAGTATTGGTTCATTTTATTTTCAAAGTTCTGGCACTATGCTAGGAATTTCAAGTTGTCTTACCTCGAGTTATTCATATAATTTCTCTAGAAATGATGGTCTATATGGCTATTTTAGTGGTGATAGATTTAAGACTCAAGTGGGTGATCTCTCACAAGGCTGGGCAGAGGCAGGGAGCCACAGTTCTCAGTCAGCCACATGATCACAAGAGTAAACAACAGATACTCCACAGTACTGTGTTGTTAAGCTGTGGTGTTCTGTAAGTTAGGTGTAGTAAATGCATTTTCAATTTATGATGGTTTAATCTGGATATAACTCCATCATTAGTCAAGGAACATCAATATAGAAATCAAGATCAAGTTTTTCACCCCTACACCATGGGACTCCTGGTAAGAGAGCAAACAAGCCCTTAAACAGCTCTGTTGGGCTCTTTAAGCAAGTGAGAAATCATTCCACAGCTCCACACTCCCATCTTATGTTACCTACTTCTGTCTCTTCTCCTCAGAAACTATAATCTATACCTATGCTTGCTAGCTAGTTCTTGTCAAGTTATAAAAGAGACAAAGGAAACTCTTTTCATTTGAGCTACAGAGGAGCATCTAGGGAGTCAAAGAGGCAACACACAAGTGATGTGGCAGAAGAGGCCATGTGGGAGAGCAGGAAGTCAGAGGCTCTTTGTCCTCAGTAACACAAAGGACCCACCCTGCTTGTATTCTGAAGTCCTTGCAGAGCTAAGTGACCTCAAGCACTGGATACCAGCTCATTGATGGGCCCTCAGGGCCCTTGGGAGGGTGTTGACTCCCTATCCTCTTATGGAGTTTTGGAAAACATCTGAAGACAATTCAGGTAAGAACCAGAGATAAGCAGTATGTTCTAGCTGGTTTTGGTTAGCTATTGATTTTTAAAAGCATAAAAATTGGAGAATGGGTGGAGATGGAGGATCTACAGGAAACAGAATTGATTCCAGTCTATCACTAGAGTTCTGTTTTAAACACAGCAAAGTCATAGGCCATACCAAGGTATCACCCTGTTTTTGAGAGAAATGACCCCCAAAGACAAACAAAACAGTGTCACTACAACCAAGCCACATTCCTCCAAGAGGTCCAATGTACTAGGAATGTAGGAGATAGAACTCTAGATAAAAGATAATCTGGCTTGGTTACAAAAAAAAATACTCATCCGGCTTCAGGAAAAGAAGCCTTAAAACTTATTTACACAGGTGCTGGCTCAGGTTTCTATTGAATCTGGCCTCAGCATACTTTAAGACACACCTCTGGCTGGACAAGGGAAACCAATGGCTGAAGATCATGGAGGATAATTTATCACCTTTGTTAAGTTTTCTCCTGGCCTGTACCTTGAGACTTCAATTTGCTGGGCCAGACCTATCTTGTTGGAGTCAAAGGTACACAGAGAGCTCTGACACCTTCAAGTCGGAATCCTGGAATTCAGGAGAGACAATGAACATTTGCTGTCTGTCTGGGGAATGTTACTCACTATGTCCTGAGAGGCAAAGAAGAAAGAGGAAGAGACTGACTTTTTCTCTATTCCTGTACAAGTGTTTTGGCCTTTCTGGTCACTAATTAAATAGCACTGAAGACAAGTACTTGGCTAGGAATCTTACCCTAATCCATGGCCTCCTTTACTCAGGAGACTGCCATAGATACCATTACCTAACTTTGCTTACTATCTACTCAGGGAACCCCCTAATTATATGTGTGTCAATGACCAAGAATTCACTCAAAGAGAAGGAGAAAAAACTTATTGTATCTCAGTACTGTGTTGCATATTATTTAGTTCTTACAATAGCTCTATGGGCTATTATCTTTACAGAGGCACAGAGGAGTTAAGTGATTTTCTCAAGGTCACATATCTATTTAGTCATGGAGCTAAGGATTGATCTCAGCTCTGCCTATTTCCCAGGAATCTTGCATATCAAGTAAACCACTGAAAACATCTGGGATATTTATAAAAATTCACTGACTTAATATTTTAAAATATCATTAAATATTTAGATTGTTATGACTTTGTTAAAAGATTTGAGATCATTTAGTGAAACCATTTTATTTGTCAGATGTCAATTTTCCCTTGCAAAGGAGAAACAAGTCATGCCTAAGGCCACATGTGATTTGGTGGCAGAGCCAGAGCCCCATCTGGTGCTCTTGCACTACATCATATTCTACTACCTGGAGAGAATCCTGCTTTCAAAAAGAATAGAGACTAAATTAGGGCAGCTATGGACATCTCAGCAAGGAGATGGAGCCAGGTACAAAAGGCCAATTGAAGAATTCACCAGAGTTACATCCAGACTATACACAGTGTACCCCAAACAAGATTCTTGCTTTCATGCTAGCCTGTCCTTTTCTCAGTCCTTTTCCTCTTCCCAAAGTTCTCTTCATACCTTTTTGTACCTGTAAAAGTCTTATACATCCTTAAAGATATAGATCAATCCTTAATTCAATTATGATACCTTCCCAAACTTTCCAAGTAGATATATTGTACTCTCTCATTCATTCTGCTCAGGAAAATTTGTACCTACTTGTAGTGCATCACTGATCCCACTCTGTTATATTGATAAACATTTGTCACATTTGCTTCGTAATCAGTAGTTGAATGAATTTAGGCAAGTCACTTAATTCTTCTGTGTCTCAATCCCTTCATTTGTAAATTGTGGGGTAATAACAATAATACCTACATTGTAGCATTGTTGTGAGGACTGAGTAAATGTCCATTCAGCAACCAATGTATACTAAGTGCTCAATAAATTAATTTTGTTGCTACCTTCTACCTCTTATACCAATGCCTGGCATAGGTTCAGTGTACACAATAAGCACTGATTATTGAATAAATGTATCCTATGTGGGAAAGGAACCAGTCATAAGTAGCCATGTTGAATATCACTATAGTCATGAAACTCCATTGTAAGTCTAGAATGTCTTTATATAAATTTAGGTCAGAGTTCTGTAGTCATATCTAGGATACACAACATCTCAGAATCATAAGAAAACTATGAAATCTTCCCCTAAGATTCTTCATACATGCATATACATTCAATAGATTGTGTAAGAATCCTCATACCAAGCAATGCCTTACAGAGACCTTGCAGTATACATTGCTATTATCATTTGTTCTTTTGCTAATTGGGAAGACATACAGTTACAGAGGATGATCTCACATCATGGTGGAAGCAGAGAGGATTAATAGGAACTGAGCACCTTGCAGGAGTCAGGGGGTATGCTAAATGCTTACTCTGCTGCCTCATGTAATTCTTAGTTTCAAAATAGTAAGCTCCATGGCTCTGATGGTTGGCTGTGAGACCTCAGACAAAAAATATTAGTGACACCAGATTCAATTTCTGCTGTTTACATATTAAACAAACCTGGGAATATCACTTCCTCTCTCTGGGCTTTTGTCTCCTCATCCATGAAATGGCTTGGTTGGATTTTTAGATTTTCAATTTCCTTGCCTTCAAGATTTAACAGGTTAGCATTGAAAGATTCTGTGATTCTGAGGACAACACATCTTTTAAGAATTTCCATTTAAAAAACTTGTGATTGAATCAACTGTCCTGAAAGTAAATGAGCTTGTTTTTGAACTGTAGGAATGTGCTTGTCTAACTTAAGGAACTGTCCACAGTCTCTAGGGTACAGATTCAGATACCACAATGAAGTCAAGGTCCATCCTCACAATAAGGCATCCCGATAGAGGAAGGAAGAACAGAATGTTAAAACCCTGATAGAGAAAAATAACAATCTGTGATTTCTAAGCCCTGTCCTAAAAGACAGCATTCTTTGTTTTCAGACATAAAAGAGGAGAAAATGGATTTCTCTTGTTCCTGGCCCCATGTAAGACATAATGCAGCATGCTCCACTGAGAAGGCTCAGAGGAAAGGCCAAGGAGCCATGCATGTACCATTTATATCCATACATCCTGTCTCTGAACTTTCTTCCCTTAGCTTGGTAATATGAAGCAAAACTTCTTATGAGCACAAGTATTAAATTGTGCTTCTTCTTCTCTGGTTGTGTGATGAGAGTGTTATCCATCTGACGACTATGAGTTGTTAGAAGGGGGATGGCTCACATGTCCCTGGCCTGAGTTAATGGAGAGAGTAGCTGGTAAACTACCAGCTGTTTAAAGTTTTTATCACCTACTTAAGAGGATAAACTCCCTTTGATGTCAGTGCTCTTTAGTGTATCCTTAGTTTCTCACCGTGATATGTACGTCTGAATTTTCTTCCTTTATATCTTGACTCTCTTGGTCTTTTTTCATTGTTGCCTTGCTTATTTGCATAGGCATAATATTTCCTTTCTACTTTGTGTTAGTATATTTATATATTTGAGGGGAGGCTGTATTAAAACAGAGCAAATGCTGCCTTTGGCTTCAGAAGATCTAAGTTCAAATTGCAACTATACTACTTAGTGCCTACATGTTGATCAACTAGAAATTCTAAGTTTGTACCTATGGAAGACCAAGAAAATGACTTGTCCTTCTGTCCCAGGTGAAAGGAAAGTTCAAATGAATAGTAAATGTGTTGGCCTTTCAGCTACTGAAGCTCTTTTCAGATAGCCAGGGTTAAAATCACCAGACTACAATTTCTTCAAAGAGGATCTATAGTTGAGTATGTGAACTCAATACCTTGTATGTAGTAAACACTTGTGAAATGTTTACTGACTGAATGCATGAGTAGATTTACTACCAGGCCTATTCATGTGATGTGCACAGTTCACATAGGCACTAGCATAGCCAGGAGATATAGTGATTCTACTAGGGTGTCTCAGGAGTCACTACACAGAATGGAAGCAAAGGGACTGAGAACTCTAATTCTTGTTCTCTTTATAACAAGTTATCCACTTCCCAGTCCCAGTTCTTTCTTCAACAGGTTTACTTACCAAGTTCATCTGCCTCCTTAGAAGCTAACAACAGTTATGTAACTGTGAAGTGGGCAGGGTACAGAGCATGGACACCTGAACAACAAGTTCCAAAAATATGCATGCATGGCTAATATATTTAAGGAATTATTTTTACAATGATGATTTCTTGTAGAGCTCAAGTACCTTGAGGGACAGTATGTTTCCTGGTGTGGGACTAAAGCCCAAAGAAGTAATACATAATTCTTACCTCTGAAGAGAAAGTACATCTACTACTTACCCTTGCAAATAAAAGCCAACTGCACAAATGAACTACCCAGAGTTTGACAGTCACCAAGCGATTATTGTGAAGAATTGAAGAAGCTTCAGGTTTTACTATATGTACAGCCCCCCCCCCAAATGATAAGGGACTGGGAAACCAGTAAGACATGATGGAAGGAGGTAAGAGACTTAAGAGATCTTGCAAATGACAAAGGTCATGTAAACATTAAAGAGATTTATATAATGATACAAGTGCTATGGCAACTTCTGGTTAATCACCATTTAATAAAATGCACATGCTATAAATAAGCAGGCATAGGACACTATAGAGCAACAATGGCAATTTCTTGGCATGACTCCGAATTTGGGCACTGACAGAGATTTGGCTGGGTATCAACTGCAGTGAGTTACAGTGCTGAATTATTTATTTTGCAAGTCTGGGATCTTGTATTATTATAGGGAAGGCCAGAGTTAAGCCAGAAAATGTGTGAGTACAGAGAACCATAGGGTAATATGTGACAGAGCCACAATTCAGATGGCCACATGGGCTCTACTTTCTATAAAACAGATATTTTTTTTTCATATCATTTGGTAGCGGATAGTCCCCAAAGCCATTCTTCCTTACCATGTGGAGTATAAGTGGCATCCAGCAAAACTCATTCATATATTTTTCATTTAACAGAAAAAGTATCACACAAAAGTTTAGAAAATGTGTCAAATGTTTTCAGTTTATCCTCTGGATATTTCAAGGGGAAGTGATGTACTAGCTCATCAAAAAGTATCTATATTCTAGCATTCCCAGATTCATTTTCTCCTGTTTATTAAAAAAACTCAGAACCACCGGGCACAGTGGTACACATCTATAATTCCAGTAGCTTGGGTGGCTGAGGTAGGAGGATTGCAAGTTCAAAGCCAGCTTCAGCAAAAGCAAGTTGCTAAGCAACTCAGTGAGACCCTGTCTCTTAATAAAATACAAAATAGGGTTGGGGATATGGCTCAGTGGTTGTGCCCCTGAGTTCAACCTTGGTAGCCCCCTTCCACCCCAAAGAAAGCTCAAGACCAAGAAGCTTCATTGAACTAGGCATTCTGGGAAGCATTTTCAAAATTAGATAACCTAGAAAGTTACTAAAATATTAGGAGACTGGAAAGAGAAAAATTATTATGCAGATTTACAACTATGTTCAGTGTTGGTCAACACACTGTAGCCCAAAAGCCAAATCCAGTATACCACCTGTTTTTGTGAGTTGTAAGAACTGTGATTAAGTTTTACAGTTTTAATGGTTGATGAGAGTAAAAAAAATATATTATTTCATAACGTGAAAATTAAATGAAATTCTAATTTCAGTGCCCATAAAGTTTTATTGGAGCCCAGTTATTAGTTTGTGTATTGTCTATTGCTGAGTTCACATTACAAAATCAGAGCTGACTAGTTGAGAGGAGGGAGACCATGTGACCTGCAAAGCCTAAAATATTTACTACCTGGCCCTTTACAGAAAGTTTATCAACCTCTGATCTAAAGTCTGGCAGTGACTTTTTAAGAAAATGAGAAACAGAAAGATGAGAGGAGCTTTGTGAAAAGATTTCTAAGACTCACAAAGTCAAGACCAGTCAACTTCTTGGCCAAAGATACCTGATAAAGTCTATTGAAGCTATAAGCAGATCCTCCTGGCAGAGTTAATTTGCCCCTGGGAAATGTTACTGAAAAAGTCAGGGAGTGAAGAGGAAACTAACATTCACCAAAAACTCTCTGCAACACTCCAAAAAGGAGGTAACATTCAATTCCATATGAGTTGAGGTGGGAAAGAGTGGATTTAAAGGACAGAAAGAGTTCAATATGGGTTCACTTACATTTCTTCCCTCACAAAAACCTGGGGCATGAGAGAGAATCAAAGCCATACTTATATAAAATCTGCCAAGGAAACTAAATTGGGACCTATTGTAAACATCAGTGAGGATGGTGTAATTCTTTGAGCTCAGAATGTAAACTACAGTTTCAATTTTATGATGTGTACCAAACAGCGCTCCATGTGTACAAAACAAATGGATGTACAATCTCTAATGTTTTACTAGAAAATGTCTGAAAAATAGTAAATTCTTGAGCACATAATGCACATGATGAATTAATTAACCCTCTTTGAAACATGATGAGGGGGAGATGGGGATTCATATCCTGATTTTCCAGATGAGAAAATGGAAAAGAAAGGAAGTTACCCAGCCATGGTCACAAGGGAGAATCTCAGAGTCTTTGGTTTTAACCCTACTGTGCATAGTGCACTTGCTCTCTAGCTGGCTCTGGCACCATCTTTATTAATTAGGATCTGAGGATTACCACCTATTGGGAAGGCAAAACCAAAAGTGTACACAGGTATAAATGCATGATAGCTGTAATAAAGGTGATGATATTTGTACAACTTTCACAAAAAGTCTAAGCCAAAAGGACATTATAAAAACATCTAGTCCAACCCCTCCCCTTATACTACAAAAGGAAAACTGAGGTTGAAAGGAGGGAATTTATTATTCAACGTTACACAACCAAATCTCTGTAAGTTGCTCTATATGAGTATTACCTTCGTTTGACCTCCTAGGTTTGTAGATAGTATCCTACATGCCTTCCCCTTCATTTCCAATTCCTCTACTCACACCACAAACCTGCTCTTTTACTCATGCTTTTTACTAACCCACAGTTTATCCCCCAAACAACTCCCATACCCCTCCACATTCAAGGGAAACTTACTAAAGATTTTAGTGATTTTACCCTTATGGCCTAATACCATTATTTCTTCTTTCAAAAATATGCAAATTATTCCCTGCCTCATTCATATTCCCTGGTATTACTAACAATGAGAAAATGTGGGACTCTTCCCCCTCTACTTCCCTGATGGTTGGGGGAGGGGAACCTGGCCAGATTACCTTAGATTTTGTGCAGAGCTCTTCACCAGTGACAGCATTAAAGCTTCATGCTTTATGAACCACCAAATCTAGAAATGCATTTCTGTCTGACACACCAGGCTTTTAACTCTTGTACCTGTGCCCAGTCCAGAGATTTCTGAAAACTATGAATAAAGTGATAATCAACACTCAGAATACTCATTATGAGTTAGCTGAGAGCAACAAACAAATGAGGAAGAGAAAGATTTGTGTTCCTACTCTCTCAAAACAGGTAGAATTCCAAGTATAAGCCAGGCAAATGCAGAACCACCTTCAGAAAGGCTATTTGGGCAATAAAGATGCATTGTAAAAATGGAAAGAAAACAAATCAATAAATGTTCTCCTTAGGTAATAAGACAGCCCCCTGCCTTCAAATAAGGATAATGACAGCAGTAAACTCAAGCCTTCTAACTTTATAGCTGCTGGGAGGAGAAAGAAAACACCAAAACACCAATTATTTATTTATTTTTGAGGGTTTTTTTTTTTTTGTGTGTGTGTGTGTGTGTGTGTGTGGTGAGGGGAATGTGGGGGATTGGGTATTGCTGATTAAAACTCAGGGGCATACTACCACTGAGCTAACATCCCCAGCCCTTTTTGAGACAAGGGCTCATTCAATTGCCCAGGCTGGCCTTAAACTTGCAATCCTCCTGTCTCAGATTCCCAAGTTGTAGGAATTACAGATGTGTCACCACATCTGTGTGTGTTATTTTTAAACCCCCTTCTCCTGTTCCTCAAAGGCCTCAAGACTGGAATCTGGGGTCCATTTTTCAAAGTAACCAATAGGCTCAAAAGGCTTGCTGTCTGTCTATGGCTTTTCAAGTGATTTTGATCCCATGAGCTCACAGATGGTCAATTTCTTAAAGACAATATTACCGAGTTTCCCTAACTTAAGTGATTCTAGGGTCTGCAGCATTTTGAGATCTTATAGGATTTCTAAGTACTCTGAAAGTTGGGTTATTCCTTCCATCCACTACCTCATCACTTCTCTTCACTGTTTTAAATAGCCCAGGATCTGCATCATAGCAGAGCATCTCCCATGTACACACCCCCACCAAATGCCCTTCTGCCCATCTCCTTCTTTCAGCCCTAAGTTCTTTATGAATCCCCCATGTGGGAAATATAATGTGACAGCAAAATCTATCCTTCACCATATGGTTGATCACTTTCCCCATTTTTTGAAAACAACAATTTAATGACCTAGATTTGTAAAACCCACATTAGTATAATCTAATCTATTTTATTACTGAATTTGTTTATTTGCATGTTTACTTGAACTCATTTTCTATCATATCAAAATCTGATATGACTACTAACTACTGTGGTGCCGGACTTGCTGAAATACTAGACAGCTTCTCTGGACCATTCACTGCCCCAGATACAGTGCCTTTGAGATGACAGGGTATGGGGAAGTGTCAGGGTATTACTGGTAAAGCTGGGGTAATCTAAAGTCCCTGAACCTTCTCCTTACTTCCTTTGCTGACAGTCATCTTTCATAAGTACTGTTAAGAAGGGAAGGCAGTTCTCTCAGGTCTTTTGAAATTGCCTGTATGTAGCATGGGCCCTGAACTTTGTATTAGCCCATCATGAACAGTTGCAGGGGTATAGTTGGAATATAAAGCATGTTTTTAGTAAAATAAAATGTTAATTGCCTCCTTATGTCTTTGGGCACTGGAAGAAAATGATGAAACTACCATCATCATTTATGATTGGTTATCAAAAAGGAGGCAAGTTAAAGGGTACCTATTTTTTAACTTTGTTTTCTCTCTTTCTGTGTGTGTGTGTGTGTGTGTGTGTGTGTGTGTGTGTGTGTGTGTGTGTGTCTGTCTCTCTTTCTCTTTGGCAGTATCAGGGATTGAAGCCAAGGGCACTTTATCACGAGCCATGTCCTCAGGCCTTTTTATTTTATGAGACAGGGTCTCAGTTGCTGAGGATTTCGCTAAGTTACTGAGGCTCTCCTTGAACTTGGAATATTTTTGCCTTAGTCTCCCATGTTGCTGCGATTAACAGCAATATGCACCCCTGCCATATTGTATGTGCCACCATGCCAGACTTCTACTTTTCCTCTTGAACCCAAGAACTCTCCAGTACTTTTGCTGCTCTCTGATGGATATCAGCACATTCCTGGTGAAAGGTGTGACCTACATACCTCTCTTAAGACTGTCCTCAGGATTTATAGCCCTTACATGAGGAAAGGCTCTCTGTCTTGGTTGTGACTTAGAACTCTGACTCTTCCAGACCAGGAAGAGAAAAAGGCCTTGGGAGAAAGTAGCTGCTTTTTGGAAAGTGGGGCAGGCGAGCACACTGGTGTTTAACAATCAGATCTGGCCACATAGCAGAGAATCTTTGTGTGGGGCTAGTGTACAGTGTCCCTTTGAGAAGGACGCCCTTAGTACAAGGAGGGGAGTGAAGTTGACAAATAGGGGCTTAAGCCCCAGGTGGTTAGGACAGTCACTAGAATATATAACAGGTCTGAAAATGGCAATTCATCCTATAGGATATAGGAGGAGCACCTCTGGGTGCTGAGCAGACATGAGTTGTTTCAAGTGAAATAGGATTAAGCAACCAGGATTTCAGCCTACTTAGATAGATATAAAATACTACTTAGCTTGAGATTCTGGACCAATGAGGAGGCCCTGAGGTCATTCCTCTAGTGAGGACAATAAAAGCCCTTTTTCACTCTGGGTTCTTACCTACTCAGGAGCTATTAATGCAAAGAGAGATCCCAAGGAGGCAGCAGCAGGAGGGAGCAGGTGCAGAGACTGATGGTCTGCTGAACAGCGAGAACACTTCCTTTCTGGGGCTGAGGCCAGGAAGTCTTTTGCGGAGGAACAGTCTTATATTCACCACTGAGAACAGGCTGGGGACTCAGTTGGGGTTTCTCCACTTCTAACCTCTCTAATAAGGACAATTTTTTCCCTCACTAGGCAGCAGAGTGGAAAACAAGCAGGAAGGAAATTACATTTTTCAAATCATTAATTTTTCTTTTATTCCTAGGACCCACTGAACACCAAGCACCAGCTGGGACCACCTTCATTGCCTGTATTGCCTGTACAACCAAGGGAGCCAAAGCCTGGAGACCAGCAAGTATGAAAATCTGCTTCTTTGCGCTTCTGAGTTTTATAAGACAGCCCTGCCAATGACCCTATCACCAACGTGAATCCTGGGCCCTGGAATGTGTCACTCTGAGAGGAAAAGGAGAAAGAGAAATAGAAGTGAGTGTGCATAAGGCTTTACCTTCAGCAGCTCTTTTGAAGAAGACCTTGCAGCTGCCACATGTGAGAGCCCCATAGTGACATCCAGAAGCTTCATCCCCACAGATCAGGCATGTCTTCTGAGGTGGAAAGTAATAGTCGATGGGCAAAACGTGGTCCCTGGCATTCTCCAAACTAGAAAGACACACAAATCACAAAGCAAAACATGTCAGTGGGTAGCAGACATAGGAGGGCAGAATCCTAAAGTCTTAAGGAATAAACTGTATGCATAAACTACTATTATTCATTGCTCAAATGAGTTACTGTGAAGCTGAATTTTCCTGGGATTTCTTCTAAGGATGGTGTTTGTAGGGTTTCCTCAGGTGTAGACAGACCATTTGGATCCTGCTATGGGATTTAGGAAAGTTCTCTGGGATAAAGCAATCTCATAGGAAATGTCTATATGAGTCAAGAATATAGGCAGGAAACCTGAGGTTAAGTTATCTAATTTAAGTGGGTGGTCAGGCAACATTTTCAGAGTAATTAAACAGTATCCTATAGCTTTATCTCATCTGAAACAAAATCTATAGCCAAACTACACCAAATATCAAAACAGTTTGTTGTGTTCTCCTTTAGCTCTCTAACCCTGGAATCTCATCCATAAAATAGGGATAATATCACCCATTCTACTGAGTTGCTACTATGAGTGGCAATATAAGTCAGACAATGGATAATCAGACAATGGTCCTTGGGATGAATACACAGGTGAAGGATCACAGTTAGTATTATCAAGCTAGTCTTCAATGGTCTTTTCTTCCATTCCTTCACTTCCCTTAAAAGTCTCTCCAGATCATATTCCCCTGCCCCATTCTACAAAATTAAGTAGCAGAATCTCTAGGTAGGCCTGAAGCTTTTGTTGAGAAATAATACACAGTGATGCTGGACATTGTTTTGGTTGTTATCAAAACATTTGGCCATTACAAAATTCATAGGTTCCTTGAATAATGATGGAACTTCAGAAGTCACCTAGTTGACTGCCTAACCATAAGAATATTTGTGCTGAATTCTTCTAGGTGGAAGTGAAAGAGAAGGGCAAGAAAGTCAATCCAAAACCCTCATGGAATGGTAATTCTTAATCTCCCATTGTAATTAATTCTAGTTTGAACAAATAGAACATGGTTATTAGTAACCAAAGGTCAATTTAGGTCTTTCCTATGTCCCATGCTTAAGCATAAGTAAAACTCAGTGGCCACCTGTGGTTAATCTGCTTCAGATAGATGACAACTGCCCAACTCTCAACCACAGGAATATAACTCCTATATTTTACGAGTAATTCTTCCTTAGTGAGGAAAATAAGACTTAATGGGAGCCTGTTTGGTGTGTTGGGTCATTTCAACACTCCACAACTTGTCAAGACAAGAATACTTTCTCATTAGTATATTCATTGTAAAGATGAAAAAAAGTTAAGACATGGAGAGGACAGCTCAGAATGGTTTGACTCCAAATCCAACAGTTTTCTTCACCCTATCATCTTCCCACTACTTTTTTTTTTTACTTCCTATTAATGGCTTGTTTTTTATCATGCTTAACACATGCATTGGAATCCAAAAATGCATCAATATTTATCTTCCACTCAACCCCCCGTGTAGGCAGGGCAAGAGCCAAGAAAGTTTTCACTTAGGCTATACTTTACAATTACTGAATCTCCAAGATAAATATCAGCCTTTATTCAAATCCTAGGTACAATAAAAAGCACTTGAAATATTCTATAAACAGGTAGCCAATCTACTCTCCTTGCAAGCCTTCCCTGTCCTTCCCTAAGTAAAATGCCATCAAGAGTCTAACCACTAAATCAAGACTAGCAAGGCCATGCATTTCACAAGAATGGAACTTACTTCTGACCTACAATTCAGACAAATGCAAAGAATGTCTTTCTTTGGGATAAAGTACCATTTCCATGGGTAAAATATGTGTTTCCATCCTCAGTCCTGAAATAAGGAGAAGCCAAAGTTTTACACAAGATTCTACCTCCTCTCTTCACCTTTTTGACTTTTATAAGTAACACAAACAGTTCAAATAAAATCAGAGGAGTCTGTATTTAAGCACTCCACATGACAGATCATTTCATAATCATCTCATTTAATTTTCCCAACAGCCCTTCCAGGTAGCTCTGTATCATCCCTATATTGCAGAAGAGGAAACTGGTGCTCAGCACAATTAAGTAAATTTGCCCAAGATCACAGGTCTATAAACTGCAATGCCAGAATTCCATCCTAGGTAAGTATGACTCCAAAATGTAGATTCTTAATCACTAGAAAACCACGTTATGGAGATTGAAGTTTGAGATTAGGTAGATTGGTTCAGTTCAACATGTGGCACTACCCCTATGGATGAGGTACAAAATTAGGTTCTAGGGATACTGGTGATCAAGATATTTTCACTCTCTAGCGAAAAAGAAAAACAAGGAGCAAAGAACAGTAAGATATAGTAAATGATATACAGTTCAGTTTTCTGCAGATGTGAATGCACCTCAAAGGCAGGATTATTTTTTTCAATAGCATAAAAGTATATAAGGGTAGCTGGGTGTAGTGGTGAACACTTATTATCCCAATAGGTTGGGAGGCTGAGGCAGGATGATCGTGGGTTCAAAGCCAGCCTTAGCAACATCAAAGTGCTAACCAACTCAGTGAGATCTTGTCTCTAAATAAAATACAAAAATACAGCTGGGAATATGGCTTTGTGATTGAGTGTCCCTGAGTTCAATCCCTGGTACACCTCCACACCAAAAAAGTATGTAGGTATAACTGAGATGAAGATGATAACATTATTATTATGTGGTCACATAATAAATATCAAAATGGCAACAAAATGGAAACCTGCAGAAAGGAAATAAGAAGTCCTCTTGTAAGGGCCTTTAAGAAACAGAAATGGGGAATTGTTCAATGGATGGTTAGTAATGTAAGGTTAGTTAGTTCTAGAGGTCTCTTGATCAACTTGTGCCTAGTTAACAATATAATATTGTGCACTTAAATATTATTATGAGGGTAGACCTTATGTTAGTTAGTTGTTATTATCATTAAAAATTATAATAATATAAATTTTCATCTATAGTGAAATTTTAAATATTGTTATTATATACAATAATCTAATCAAATTTATAGTCAATGAAAGACTAAGTTAATTAATCAACATTTTATTCAATATGAGTTTAATAAAGCATGCATTGCACAAAAAAGCCTGTAAAAACAGAAGAGAATTAATGAAAAGGATTTTAGAATCTAGGCTTTTACTAACTATATCTCCCTTTGCCTAGAGGCCTGAGATAACTCCTGGTATCACCAGACAAGTTTTCAACTCTCTCTCTCTTTCAAAATATTTTGAACAGCACTCCCACTGACCCTGGCTTAGTGCAGACAAAGGGCACACTGCAGTTTTGACTCCTGGGCTAACCTTTGGGAGTTGGAAATGAAAATTCCAGCTGCAGTCCTTCTCCCAAGTTTACATCCTAGAAAAACCTCATACACGTGTGTACCAGGAAGCACATGCAAGAATGCTCATAGCAGTTTTGTTTATAAAAGCTGAACTGGTAAATGTATGCTGATGGGAGAAAAGATAAATACATTATGGGACACTCATTTAATAAAATACAATTCAGCAATGATAAGGAACTGGATAAAGTTTTATATAGATGAACCCCACATACTAATGTTTTATAACAGACCTAACTCACAATAGCACACATATAATTCTATCATCTAAACTTCTAAAAGCAGCCAAAGCAAATGTTGTGTTATTTAGAAATATATATGTGAAAAAAGCATCAAAAACAAGGGAATAATAAACCTGGAATATAAAATAATGATTAGCTGTGAGGGGAGGCTGGAGGAGATGATCCAAAGAAAGAGAATATGAGTGGATTTGTGTATTTATTTTAAAAATATTATTAATTCCCTACTGTATACCAGGCACCATTCTAAGTCCTGGGGAATACAGCAGTGAACAAAACAAAACTCCATACCCTCAAAGGGCTTATATTCTAGTAGTATTGATGCAATGCTGCTGTTAAAATTGCTGTTCTGTTAATCAGTGCTCATGAGTATTCATTTTATTGCTACATTGTTTAACTTATATGTCACCTGCATTGTTTTGTGTGACTATAACAGCACACAATACAAGGAAAAATACTCCGGAAGTTGTAATTATCTTTTTCTGTAAGGTCTTAATTTCAACCACAGCAACAGAGATTTGCTTTGAGAACAAGTGCAGAATCTGCATGTAGTACTGTGTTTCCTCCCATTTCCCCAGGGTTACCTGCTTACTTATTATCCAGAGGCAGGGCATCTGGGTTCACAGGCATGAAGCACAAGCACTGCCACAATGAACTGATGGTTTCTGATCCAGAACACCACTTGGTATTCTTCAAATTTACACAACTAATTAAGTAAAAGTGTATTGCTAGAAGCTGTCAAGCTGCAAATGTCAGCTCAACTAGGGGAAGTTGGGTTTAGGTTAACCTCAAGCACTCAGCTGAGTTCTCTGGTTTCCCTTTCCCTCCCTCCCCTCATCCTTTCCCTCCCCACTCTTTCTCCCAAGGAGGACACAGAGATACTCTGAGAAGTGTGACTCATTTGAGTGAGCTCTCCAGTGAGTACAGAACCATGATGAAATACAAAATCACAAACCAAATTTTCCTTGTCCAGTAGAGGAATGTCAACTCAGCAGGACTTTGAAATCAGACAGATCTGGGCTGAAATCCTAATTCCACCACTGATATTAGGGCAAAATCAATAAAGCATCTCTGAGCTCCACAATCTTTATCTGGAGAGTTGGGCATATTTTCAGTTCTGAATAGTTTGTGAGACTTACATTAACATATATAAAGGACTTTCCTCTATGACTGCCTCATGGTGGGTGCATTGTAAGTACTGATTGCCTTCACATTTTGCAATTTAAAAAAAGATGTCTAATATCCTAAAAAATAAAAAAGAGGGAATTCTTCTTGGCTACACATATATTTTAGAGAAAGGTAGATATCTGGGGAGAGAGAAAGGGAGATTGATTTTCATCACCCCAAAAAGGAGCCCTATGGCAGTTAGCAGCCATTCCCCATTAACCCTTCTTCCTAGATACATGCAACATTGGTTTCCTTTCTGTCTGTAAAGAATTTCCTTTTCTGGACATTTGATGTAAATAAAATCATAGAGTATGTATCTTTTGTGACTTGCTTCTTTCACTTAGCATAATGTTTTCAAGATTCATCCACAGTATAATATGTATCATTACTTCATTTCTTGTTAGATAATATTCCATTACATGGATATATTACATTTGGGTTTTCCATTGATCATGTGGCAGACATTTTGATTTCTTCTGCTCTGGTTATTATGAACAATGAACATTTGTGTGGACATGTTTTCATTTCTTTTGAGCATATATTTTGGAATAGATCTGCCAGGTCAAACAGTAACATTTTAAGAATATTTCAGGTTTTCCAAATGTTTGCCAGCAATTTATAAGAATTCCAATTTCTCTACATACAAGCCAAGCCTTGTTATTTTTTTTTCTGCCTTCTTTATTATAGCCAAACTAATGTGTGTGAAATGGTACCTCAGTTTGGTCTCCAACTGCATTTCCCTAATGACTAATGATGTTGCACATTTTTTCATTTGCATAACTTCTGTGTAGAAATTTCTAGTCAAATCTTTGCCCATTTTAAAAACAGATTATTTGTTTTTGTTATTGAGTTGTAGGAGTTATTTATATATTCTGGATTCAATACCCTTATTAGTGATATAATTTGCAAATACCTTCATTCTATTTACTGCATTTTCACTCTTTTGTTGGTATCGTTTGCAACAAAATCATTATCAAATGTAATGAAATTCAAATTATTGAATGTTTTGTTGCCTGGGTTTTGGTGTTATATTCAAGAAACCATTGCCAAGAAACCAAAGGTCATGTGCATTTTGCACAGATGTTCATCCATCATGTTAAGAAAGTTCATTCCTATGCTTAATTTTTTAAGTGTTTTAATGATGAATTCTCAATGGATTTTTGGCAATTTTTTTTCTTTTATCTACTGAAGCAATTGATCATATTGCTGTTGTTCTTTATTTTTACTATGGTATATTATATTACCTAGTCTTCAGATATTAAACCAAGCTTGAATTTCTGAGATAAATCCCCCCTTGATCTTTGCTTATAATTCTTTTTATTTGTTAATGGATTGTTTTGCTAATATTTTGTTGAATTTTTTTTTTAATTTACCTAAATTCAAAAGTGATATTGGCATGTAGTTTTCTATTTGTATGATATCTTTGGGTTTGGTATGAGGGTAATAATGACCTCACAGAATTAGTGGGGAGTGTTCTTTTTTTAAAATTTATATATAACAGAAGAATGCATTATAATTCTTATTACACATATAGAGCACAATTTTTCATAACTTGTATACACAGTATATTCATACCAATTCATGTCTTCATACATGTACTTATATCTCCAGCCTGTGGGGAGTGTTCTTGCCTCTACTGTTCTTGGTGACAATCTGTGCTAAACCCTATCTAAACATTTGATACAGTTTGCTGGCAAAGGCATCTGTATCTGGACTTTTTTGTGTGATTTTTTAAATTAGTAATTCACTCTATTTATCAGAGGACTATTCAGATTTTCTCATTTTTCATGCATCAGTTTATGTAGTTTGGGTCTTTCTGAGTATCTTTCCACTTCATGCACATTACCTATATTTTGTAATAAGTTGTTCATAGTACTCTCTTTTAATCCTTTCCAAACATTTTTCTAAAGTAGATAATGAAGTCTCCATTTTCAATGCTCAGCTTAGTAATTTGGATCTTCTCTCTTACCAGTCAATCTTACTGGAGGTTTGTTAATTTTGCTGATCTTTACAAAGAACCAATATTTTATTTCATTTACTTTATTTTTATACTGTTTGTTTCATTTAATTCCATTCTTATTGCCATTAATCTTTCCTTGGCCTGCTTTCTTTGTTTTTAGTTTGCTATTCTTTTCCTACTTTTCTAAGATGGAAGTTTAGGTTTTTGATTTGAGATTCTCTGTCTTTGCTAATACAGGCATTTACAACTATAAATTTCCCTTTAAGCACTGCTTTAGCTTAGCTGTATCCCATGCATTTTCATTTTCATTCATCTCTGTATTTTCTCATCTCCCTTGTGTTTGCTTCTTTGACCCAGTGTTTTTTTAGGACTGTGATCTTTAATTCCATTCACACATTTGTGAATTTCTCAAATTGCTTCCATTACTGATTTCTAATTATTCTCATTATAATGAGAGAACTTGAAACTTTTTTTTCTTGACTAAATTATTCTCATATTCTTGCAAGCCTTTGTTTCCTTGCCAGAGTTCTGGAAGAGTTGATTTTTACAAATTTAGATAGTGTTTTCCTTGCTTTTAGGAAAGGGAACATATATTGAAGTCCTCTCTCCATCATTCTGGAAGTCTCATCTTCCAAGTCAGGTTTATTTTATGTGATGCAAAAATCATATGTGCACACACACACACACACACACACACACACAAATAATAAAGGAAGAAAAATCACTTACCTCTTTATTTATTCATTCATCCATTAATTCCTTCATTCAATAATCTGTATGTTATAAGGTAGAACTTTGCTAAAGGATGGATATGTAAATATGAGAAATACAAGAGCCTCATCCTCAAGGAGCTCTGATTAGCTCATTTAAGGCTAAAGCAAGTGCATAAATAGTTAATGCAAGTGTGGCAACAGAAATGCTATAAAAGTCCAAGTTGGTAATTACTATTGGAAGAGAAAATCTGTTTTGCCTGTGGGTATTAGAGGGTAATGTCCACCATGTCCTAAGCCTCATTACTGACCAAGCTAGACATTTTACATGTTTATCAAATATTTAGTCTGGAATCTACTTAGAGATCAGATGGTAGTATCTATGAGTCTCATGTATACTAAAGCCTCAAACCTGACATGCAGGGTCCCCTTTGTACAACATACAACCATGAATAGAAATATTACTTGTCACTATGCATCAGCCATAGAGTTACTGGCGATTTCCATTTTCCCGAATTTTACATCACTGACAAACATGCCAAGACAGCTGGAGGGGTGGTAGCAAGACTGTTTTTATCAGAGTGTCCCACCAACATGAAAAATCTGTCATTTTCTCCTGGTATCACTATTAGAAATGAAGCTGAACAGATGAATCCTTATTATAGTCATGTCCTTGCACTTCCCAAGCCACATCTGCTAACTTCTCTGAGCCAAATTTTTTTTCCCAATAGCTTCCTAGCCATCATAGCCAATCAGCCATGGAAGAATTAGCCAGATTGTTTTCTGCAGTGTCATCAGATCTTAGGGCTGTGAATTGTTTCCACATTTTCTGTTTCCGGAATCCATTGTCAGGGAAACAGGAAATGTAAAAAAAAAAAAAAAAAAAAAAAAAAAAAAAAACTGATTCGAATTACATGTTAAATCTTACTAGACTAATATTTTCCTCACATCCTCCATTTGAACATTTGATATGAAAGACATCATTTACTTGAGGGCTTACTATGTGCTAGACACTGGGGAAGGCCTTAATACCAATAATTATTATTGCAGGTACATAATGTATTTCCATTTTACAAATGAGAAAGCCAGAGATGCCATGTCACTTAACAGTTTCTTTAAGATCACATAACTATTAAGTAGTAGAGCCAGGATTTAAATGCATACCTGGCTAACCATAAAGACCATGCTCTCTTCACCAAGATACATAGCACTGTCCATTATTGACTGTCAGAGATGTATGGCCCTTATAGACCATCTATCCAGTGCTTTTTCAATGGTGACTGCACATTAAACTCAAAAGCAAGTTTGCATAAAATAACAATGTTTCTCCCCACATTCCCTACTATAATTTAATCAAACTTCCTTGGGGGTCCGGGCATATACTTTTCCCAAAAATTTCTCTAAATGATTTAATGTTCTGTAAGAAATGAAGCCCATTGACTTAGTCCAATGTCTTTATTGTTCAGGGCAAACTTTCAGGCACAGAAAGGGATTCGGAGAAACAGTTATTTAGAAGCAGAGCTGACACTAGAAGTCAGGTGTTATGATTCCTATGTCAGAATTCTGTTGTGGAATAACATTTCTACTGTCATTTTGCACAATAATTTCTCCCAAGGCCTAAAATCAGAAACAGACAACCTGTGTTAATCTATATAACCATTTTCAAACAATTACTCAGCTATACTCCACAATCCTTTTAAAAGATAGTAAAAGCATTAAACAGTAAAGCAGCTATCAAAATAAGTCTCATCCATTATAGGATTACCATCTTGCCAGAAGAGATCAACAAATATTTTTGAGCACTCTACTATCTGTCAGGCACTGTGAGAGACACTTGGAATATATTACGGGCTCACAAATACAAATATCCTTTTCCCCTATCTTAAGTCTGGTTTGAAGAGATTTACTGTCATTCAGAGAACGTATTCCAGATTTTCACAGTTGAGGCAAATGAAACACATTTTCTAGAAAGTTAAATCATAACAAGAAGGAAAAGAAAAGGCATATGGCACAAAGAACTGAGTTCTAATTCCAGTACTACTGATAACTAGTCATGTTAACATAACCTCCCTGCTCATCAGTTTCCTTAACTATAAAATGAGGGGAATAACTTTCCAGACTCAAAAGGGTTTTATAAAAAGAGCATTGGATAATATGGGAAAAGGCCTAGTGCACTCGAAATAAATGATAACTTCTCCCTGTTTTCCTTATTCCACTCTTCTTCTCTTTGAAATTATGAATCTAGAGTATTGAACTCAGAGCCCAGTGAGTTCTGAAATCATGCTGTCTCCTATGTGCCTCTTCTGTCAAATATTACCAGTTAAAGCAGCAGCTACCACAATTTCCTTACCTAAAACTTACAACACACACACAAACACACACACAAAAAAACTCTCTATCATTAAAGTTCTTTTGTGAGTTTGTCTGAGACAGAAAAACACAGATGATGTAGCTGAAGAAATGTGAAAAATGTTCAGCCAAGTGTCTGAGGACTTCAGAAACCCAAAGAAGGAAGATAGCACGATGTGAGCAGACACAACTTGGGTAGCAATGAAATGCTGATGACATTCCAAGTTCAGTCTACAATTAGGCAGCCAAGATTAGACATTTCATGTTGGCTCAGAAAACATACAGGACCTAGAAAAACAGCCCACTTTAAATACCCACATTGTTGGAGATACCAATAACAGAGCTTACCTTGACCTGTTAAAACCTATGTACAATGAGACCCAGCCTAATGACAAACAATGCCAGGGATTAACTAGACATTTGAAAACAATATCTTTCTCCCCACAATAAGAGTTTGATTTTGATTATGTGGACAAGAATCATTAGCAGAGATTAAAAAATCCCCAACCCCATCTCGCTCCAGTATATATTGCAATATACAGCACAATAATACCAGTTGGTATTTACTGGGTGCCTATATGTCCCAGCTACTATACTACATATTATATAGTTCATTCTTTACTACAAATTAATGAGGTAAGTGTGATCCCCATTTTATAGAAAGGAGATTTGAGGTCCAAAATCCTTGAACATTCTGTTCAAGATCTGTAGACAGTAAATTGATTTGAACTCAAGTCTCTCTGACTCCAAGATTAACTGTCAGACTATAGTTTCTTTCAGTGGATGGCAATCCCCAATGACTCAACCCACAAAACCTGAGTCATTCTGGACTTAATGTAATACACTTCCTCAATGCACCACACCTACACCACCATCCAATCAGTCAATCAGTGACTAATATATGTTCATTTTACAGGCTAAACAGTTCCCCTACACCAGCATGTGTGCATGCACATGAACACACACACACACACACACACACACACACACACACACACACACAAAGACATACACACAGCCTTGCTTCAAAATAACCACAGTTGCCTTATTCATATCCTTCTGCTTCCTCTGATTCTCATACAGGACCTCAGAGGAGTCTTATCAGAAATATCTGCTTCTGTAACTTTCTCCCTAACAGCTCTCAATTACTCCCCAGTAGCTTATAGCAGTGGACCTAACTCACTTATGTGTTAGAAATAGCTGAGGAGCTAATTAGCAATATAGCGATGGGATCCCTTCCTTACTTAGCCATAACTCTAGGTCTGAAGTTATAGGTCAGAACTGAGTATGTGTATTCTTATTAAATGACCAAGTGAAAAACCTCTTGGTCTACAGAATACAAATTCCAAGTGCTATCATGACATTCAAGACTTATTTCTAGCTCCTTATTTTTTCTCCTCCACAACCTTTTCCAAATGATATTTCAGGGGTACTACCCTGTTGCAGTGTAATCCTGTTGGTTCAAGCCCCTCTGTCATTATTTACATTGCCACTTATTCCAACTAGATTGACTACACCCTGTCCCAAACCATCTGTCTCCACTTCTACATCATCTCATAATTCAGGTCTCAGCCCAAGAGATCATCACCTATTCCATGAAGTCTTTTATGATCATGTCCCCACTTGTGTATTCCTCTTTCAAATCGCCTATAAATTATGATATCAGAAATAATCTGTGCACATGTCTGGTTTCAGCTTCCAAGTAGCCTTCATTGATGAACTTCTGATGTCTATCCCAGACCCTGCCTGGACACTTTCAGCTCAATTCTTCTTCTTCCTCCCTTCATTCTCAAGCCACAGAACAGAGTTTGAAATCAGCCATGTTATTTGTTTTTTAGGGATTGGCTAGCTTCACTAAGCATAATCTGCTCTAGTGCCATCCATTTCCCTGCAAAATCCATGATTTTGTCATTTTTTAGTGCTGCGTAATATTCCATGGTGTATAAATGCCACATTTTTTAAGGAAAGATCAACATTAAACAGATACAATAGGTGGGAGGGAAAGGGAGAGAAAAGAGAAATTGCATGGTAATGGAGGGAGACACTCATTGTTATACTAAAGCACTCATAAGAGGTTGCGAGGGGAATGGGTAAATAAACAAGGAGAGAAGTGAAATACAGTAGATGGGGTAGAGAGACAAGATGGGAGGGGAGGGGAGGGGGGATAGTAGAGGATAGGAAAGGGAGCAGAATACAACAGTTACTAATAGGGCATTATGTAAAAATGTGGATATGTAACAGATGTGATTCTGCAATCTGTATTTGGGGTAAAAATGGGAGTTCATAACCAACTTGAATCTAATGTATGAAACATGATATGTCAATAGCTTTGTAATGTTTTGAACAACCAATAAAAAAAAAAGAAAAAAAAAGAAATCAGCCATGTTACCACTCAAAAAGCACCTTAATTTGAAGGTTAAGATAAACTTTGAACAACTTGTGAGTCTTAAACTAGAACAATGCTAAAGTAAATGACACAATTTTTTTTAAAAAAAATCTCTCTTTTTCTCAAATATACAAGATTTCACAATATCCATTTACTCTCAGTACCTCTTATGTTTTGGCCACAATGTTCTTCCTCATAACTAATCCCAATCTCTCAGATTATTTTTCTTTGTCTTTGTTAGAAATAAAGAATGACCACTTGCCATACTACTACCTTACCTTTGCTTCTATATTACAAATAAACAAAAGGGTGAGTAAACTGCAATCTAGGATAAAACCTGAAAAGGAAATGTGTCATATTTGGCATCATAAAGATCTAGGTAAAGGTGAAGTGGTATGAAAGTGGTGGAACTCTCATTGTTAAATAAACACAGATAAATTGTTCAGCTTGATGAATAAGCTCTTTCCATTCTGCAAAGTGATCATGTGGTCTCTAGCATGGCACCTTCCTATTTCCTTTTACCAGTATGATGAAGAGACAAATCGAGGACAAGGCAGAGCCTGATTTCCCTTATCCCTTGTCACTGCTTACTCTTCTTCACTGTTTCTACTCTGGAATTTGCCTTAGTATACTAGTCTGGAGTTAGAAGCCTGGAATTCCACTATAAATTCTGACACCAACCCACTGCATGACCTTGGGCTAGTGACCTGTTTTTTGACCCTCGGTTTTCTCATCTTGTAAAACCCACATTTGTAGAGCACTTTAAGCACGTAAAGCACATTCACATACATTTATCTCGTGGGATCTGCACAAATGCTGTGTGAGGCAAACATGAGTCAAAGGAAGCTTGAGGAGGTTAAATAACAAATCTAAAGTGGAACACCTAGAAGAAAGCAAGGTTTCAATTTGAAGTCTCAGATACCAAACTGCCTTCTGATTATCTATAAAACAGGAAGGGTAGACTAGAAAATATTTAATATAACAACTTTAACAACAAAACAATGTGTACAGCATTGCATACATTTATGAATGCCGGCACACTCATTGGCATCCACTCTATCAATAAAAATGTATTTGATATATTTCATAAGCCAGGCACCATTAGACTGAGGATTTAGTGATAAATGACTCAGATAAAGTCCCTGACTCAAGACGGTTTCCATTTGAGGAGGCAGTGCATGAAACAAGCAAAGAAAGAGTTGAAAAGAATAATATCTGACACTGCTAAGTACAGCAGGGCAAAAGAAGACTGAGTGGCAGAGCAGTATCTTATGTCATGCTCCAAAATTCACTGCCACATGGAGATTTTTCATTAATCTCATTGCCAGACGAGCAAAAGAAAACAGATGAGTTAGGTGTCTTAGTTAGCAAGTCTGCAACAGATGGGCCTAGATATCATAACTGTTGACTATGTTTCATGCTCATTCCACTCTGCTGCCTTGTTCCTGGCACTTGTTTTCTAAGATTCCATGATTTAGACTCCAAATGACTGACTCTTGAGTACTTGGTTTGATAAGGCTTTATCTCTGAATGATGAGGGGAATGAGGCTAAATGCTTTCTGATTGTGAATCACCAGGCACTTAGCTTTCAAAACAGGACCAAAGTGTTTGCTGGTCCACTTGTCTCTACAGTTCCTTGAGAGTAGTCTGTACTTATTTTTTGTTTTGTTTTGTTTTCTTTTATTTTCCAGTACTGGGGATGGAGCCAGGTGCTTAAACACTGAGCTATACACCCAATCCTTTTTAGCTTTTATTTTGAGATACTATCTTGCTAAGTTGCTGAGGTTGCTCTCCAGCTCCCAATCCTCCTGCTTCAGCTTATGGAGTCACTGGGATTACAAGCATCCTCCCCCTTTGCCAGGCCACAACTAGTTTTATTAACTTTTTCATCTTTAGTGCCTAGTGTGGGTTGGTCCCTATTTAGTGTTTCTTAAGTATTTATTGAATCTGTGAATGAATGAATAAACAAACCAACAAAATAATGAATTTACAAAATTTGCAAAAACTGGGTTGGTGTGTTTCTGGCAAAAGGAGTAAAAGTATCCTCAGTTTCCACACACACCCCCAAAGTTTCAGCTACTTTCTTCTGGGAACAAACCAGCATGGCAAAGATATAGGTGGGAGCTGGCAGTGAAGGAGGAGGAGGAAAATAGAGCATTATCTTACAAGAAGAAAAACCAGGCCAGCTGAAAATGAACTGCCCTTGTCCAAGACATAGTTAAGAGAGAACTGTGATATGCCTTTCTTGTTCTCTCTCAGCCTTGAAAATCTACAATATGTGCCCTACACTTCTTAGACCGTGAGGAAATAATGGATCTGAAAAGTGGCAATTCTTGACTTCTTCACAATTTGGAAGATAAAAAGGACAAAGGCTAGAGTGGTCTGGAGACCTTTCTTGGGGCTAAGTAATCTGGACTGCCTGGCCCTTTGGTGGTTTTTTATTAAGTGTCCTAATTTCAGTTTGCCTACATGCTTGTGCTATATTACATATGAAAAACAGAGTGATTTCTCAATTTCTCCAAATGACTTGGATGGAGACAGAAAAAATACCCATGGAAAGGAAGAAACTAACTCTTACCATACATCATCATTACCATTAATCATACTTAATGAGCAACTAGAGTTTCTCATCTCTGAAAAGGGAGTATTCACAGTATCTACCTATCAGGTTGTTATATAGGTTAAGTGAACTAATCTATGTCAGATGTTCATCACAGTGCCTGGCATAATATATGTGTGCATTGCATAACAAAATAAGTTGCTATCACCATCATTGCTACTATTACTATGATCATCTATGTGCAGTTATATTTTATCTGCTTTCACATTAATTATTATATGTATCTTCCTGACAATATTGCATGTAGAGATTATCATCTTCATCTCACAGATAAAGAAATAAAGGCAGAGGAAATGTGTACTTTTCTTAAGGTTCTGAAACTAGGAAGAAACACAGCAATAATTAGAATTTAGGACCATTTGGGTAGTCTTTCATTATATCACAAAAGGCCAAAACAAAGCCTTGCAACTAACAACTAGAAGTAGATATTCAGAAATCCTGATTGATTTACACTAATTCCATCGTATACCAGTGCTGAGAGCAAATTATTTATTTTTTGAAACTCCAATTTTGGAGTTCCATCCTTGTTGAGCCTAGGATGGAAGTTAAATCTAAAAACAAAATCAAATATTTGGGGGAACTTGGAAGGGAAAAAATCATACTTTTATAAAGGTATAAATCAGAATTGAGAGTGTTAAGATAAACCTGTGCTAAAACTCATTTATGCTTCTTATGGAAGAAGCACATTTTATACATTGAGTCCCCCTAACCATGGAATTGGTCTTTTAAAGATTTGCACAGATAAAACTGCTAATTCTCTATTTGCTAGAGCTCATTATATTTACCAAAGTTTTCACATCTATTAACAAGGTGGCAACTGAACCACTCTATGGGCCAGGGACATACAGAGGAGTAGGCCACCACTAACACTGTCTCTTTAGGTAACGATGGATCACAGAGTTATTAAAAGCAATGTGAAAGAAATTCACAAACAAGAATATTACAGAGTGATATAAGATCATGGAGGGGGGAAGACCATCTTTCTAAAATATTTATTGGGATATAATTTATATAACATAAGTGTATCCATGTAAGTGTAGAATCCAATGGTTTTTAGTGTATTTACAGAGTTGTACAATTTAATTACTATCCAATTCTAGGAGAGTTTCATCACGTCAAAGTAAAACCCCATACCTTTACCAGTCCCTCCCTATCCTTCCTTCTACAGCTGCTGTGAACCTAATCTGCTTTGTTTTTATGAACTGATCTAGTCTGGACATTTCAGATAAATACCATCATATAATATGTGGCCATTCATGACGGACTTCCTTAACAGTGTTTTCAAGTTTCAGGCATGTTGTAGCTTTTATCAGTACTTGCCTCTATTTAATGGATGGGCAATACTCCATTATAGGATATTCCACATTTTAGTCATCTCTCCATGAGTTGAGAAAAATCTGAGTTGTTTCTATTTTTTGGCTAATATTATTAATGCCTCTATGAACATGCACATTCAGGTTTTTATGTGGCCATGTGGCTTTAATTCTCATGGATAATTCATAAGAATGAAACTGATAATACCTATGATACCTAGGAGTGAATTGTCATATGGTAATTCTATATTTAGCTTTTTGAGGAATTCTGGAATGTGTTCCCAAATCAGCTGTACCATTTTACATTCCTGCCAGCAGTGCATGTGGGTTCCAATTTCTTAACATTCTTGCCAACACTTGTTATTAATGCTTGTTATTTTCCATTTAATTATTACATTTATTTAATAGCCATTCTACTGGGTGTGAAATGGTAGCTTATTGTGGTTTGATTTTCATTTCCCTAATGACTAATGATATTGAGCATCTTATTTACATAAATGATATACATCTTCTTTGGAGAAATAGCCATTAAACTCTGTAACCTATTTTCAGATTGGGTTATTTATCTTTTATTATTAGCTTGTAAGAATGTTTTTATTAGTGTATATTAATTTTACAGATCAGTGGGTTTTATTGTGTCACATTCATACATACATGTAACATTTTTATCATATATACAGTATAGAGGTCATTTACTAGATACAGGGTTTGCAAATATATTCTCCCATTCTACAGGCTAAATTTTTGCTTTTTTAAATATTTATTTTTGTTTTAGATTTAGTTGGACAGAATACCTTTATTTTATTTATTTATATGTGGTGCTGAGGTTGGAACCCAGGGCCTCAAACGTGGTGTGGTAGGCAAGTGCTCTACCGCTGAGACACAACCTCAGCTCTTGCTTTCTTGACTGTATATTTGCAAAATGAAATGATTGTCTTAGGTCCTATTATATGGTTTACTCTGGAGAATGTTTCCTCTTCATTTGGGAAGACTTTGTGTCCTGCTGTTGGTGGGTGGAGTACTCATTAGCTATCTGTTAGGTCGAGTTGTTTTGAAGGGTTTTACATTCAAAAGGTTTACATTTTTTACATTTCCTTGCTGATTTTCTGGTCTAGTTGTTCTATCTGTTTTTGAATGAAAGGTATTAAACTCTCCAACTATTGATATTGAACTACTTTTCTGATTCATCTATTTTAGGGCTCTGTTGTAAGGTAAGTATGTGTTTATAAATGTTATACCTTCTTGATTGACCCTTGATTATTATAAAGGTTGAAGATGGACCAACAGAGTAGAAGAAGAGAACTGAGAAGAAGGCAGGAGGGGAAGACATGGGGGAAGTACTGATTAAAAAATCTACCAAATTATTCTGTCTATGTATGACTATACCACAGTGAATCCTGCTTATATATAGGCATAATACATTAATTGAAATAATAATAGCTAAAAGGGAGATCAGCAGAGGGTCAGGGTGAAACCAGGAAGCAGAAAGGCAGTCTGCTTTTTTAAATATCGATTATAAATAATTGGGTCTGGTCTAGAAGATGGAGACTGGTTGGGAAAAAAAAATCAAATGCTGCCCTACCCCCTACTTCTTGGAGTCCTTCGCTGCTCTTGCTCCAACCTGATGCTGAGGTAACCTGCCACAGGATTTGTTCCTCCCTGGAGGAGTTGTAAAAGTTGTTAATTGATACCTTCTGGTTGTTACCTTATTGCTTGAGATCACTCAACCATTTGACCCTTCCCCCTTTCCCATTTGCTTTCCACCTTTTTGGTAGATCCTCTGGACTGGTCACTACATAGGATGGGGAGAGATAAGGAGGAAAAAGGCAGAACAACAAAGATAATCTAAAATTTATAAAAGGGGCAGGACACTCCCACTTCTTTGGATACCAGCTATGGCCCCCTTCTTCCTCCTGGGAGTAGTCTGTGTTACTATTCTTTAAACAAAACTTGCTTTCTAAGCTTGCTTTTCCTCCAATGTTCAAGCTTCAATACTTGGGGAAATTGAACGCATCACCAGTAACTAGTGGTATCAAGGGGAGAAAGGGGGAGAAGAAAAGGAAAGGTATTGGGGAATGAGATTGATCAAATTTTTAAATGTATGTAAAAACATGGCATAATGAATCCCACCGATATGTTCAATTAAAATGCACATATTTTAAAAAGCTAAAAATCAACAAAAATAAAATAGCTGATTTAAAGTCTTATCTAGAAAGTTCAACATCTGGGTTTTCTCATAAATAGTTTTTATTGACTTTAAAAAATTCCTCTATGGGCCATACTTTTTCATAATTTTTAGTTGAAAACTGGATATTTTAGATATTATATCATAATTCTGGATACCAGATTACCCTTTCCTGAGATTTTTTTTTTATCTTGTGCAGTGTCATTTGTTTGTGTAGTGACTTGGCTGAACTAATTATGTGATTCTGCTCCCCCAAGATTGTGAAACTTCTGATGTTTCTGCTCAAATCTTTCCTTGTTTTTAATCATTTAAACTGGCTTCTTATTGGTCAATTCTGGATTTACATAAACCAGTTTTTTTTATCAGAGGTTTTTCTTAAACTGCTTTATTTCAGATATTTACCCTTTAGAACTGGATATACATGTAGCTTAGCGAATATTTTCACATTAGAGACTTTTTAAGTATATATTTTTATAAATGATATCTATCTATCTATCTATCTATCTATCTATCTATCTATCTATCTATTTATTTTATGTGGTGCTGAGGATAGAACCCAGTGCCTCACACATGCTAGGAAAGTATTCTACCACTGAGCGACAGCCCCAACCCCACAATTCAGAGACTTTAGGATTTTGCATCACATTCAGCAAGAGACAAGTAGTTCAGAAGTTCTCCCTCTAGTTGCTTTTAAGAAGGTATACTCTTTTATTCCGCTGGGGACAAATATTGTTAAGTCTGGCATTGTAGGGATGGCACCTTTGGTCAAAATATAATCAATTGTCATGGATTGTGCCTAAGCCTTTTCAGATTAAAGCCTTCTCTATTTTACTGATGGTTACATGCATGGTTTTAGGAATACTTTAGAACCTGCTCCACATCCTGATCAGATATGCGTAACTTTCCATATATCCAGCAATGAGTGTGACCCTATGAATCCTCATCTTAGCTGACTTGCCCCACTCCCCATAGTTTTCTGGTAATCTGGTTGGTCTGCTGCTTGGCTTATGGCTACTAGTATCACAGAACTACCAATTCACTCTTAATTTCTCACAACCAAGATCTTCATTTTTTTTTTTTTAGTGGTGTCTTCAGGCACAGGACTTCCTCATGATCTATTTCAAATAAAGTCAATCACCTCAGGAAGACCTTCAGAGCTCTCTGTCCTAATGACATGTCTTTTTCCCCTCATCCACAACAGAACCTTTGTGTCACTGCAGTGAAATTGAGACTTGCTTCTCCTCAAGTGAACACACCCCCACTATCAACTCTACAAGAATATTCTGGTTATGAGTCCTCTAGGATTGCCTTTCCTAGTATGGAGGCTTCACTTTATATAAACAAGTATGCACAGTCAATTATTCTTGGATGAACACACCCCTGGGGGAAAGCCCTCATGAGTAGAAGGTAGGGGTAGAAAGGGTTTTGCTCTCAGCTTTGCATTATTAAAACAGTGCTTCTGCAACGCATGGTTAGAGGCATAGGAGATGCTGGCAGCCAACCCCACTGAGGGTGAAATCCTTTCCCTAGATAGGAGTTGGAAGGAGAGATAGTATTTATCCTCTTGGTTATATCTGTCTCTAGATTATATTCCATCACAGGGAGTGAGGAGTGAGTATAAGAGTGTGTTATTGTTCACATATCTTAGATTCTTGCTGTTCTTACTGAGATATAATAGATTTACTTAAATAAATTTTTTATTCTTACTGTATGACCTTAGAACACTATTTGGAGAACTTTTTTGGATAATTTTTAGCAGTAAAATAGTTGTTTTGCTGGGTAGAAGGTCTACCAAGATCCTTGACATGCCATTCCAGAATGCCTGCCTTTATGAAAACCTGTCTTGGAGTAGAATGATTGGAAAAGATCTCACAGAATACACAAAAATAATGTTTATTTAAATTGGTTTTGTTAGTCAGGCAGATTGGAAAGAAGAAAGTTGTCCCATACAGGAAAACAGCAAATGTTAAAGTAAGTATTAATAAGGCTGGGAGACTCTGCATTAGTGGTGAAGATCAAGTAGCTGCAGTGAGTAAGCTAGGCTAAGCAATTTGGATCTCATCCTACAGACACTGAGGAACCATGAGAGAGCTTTAGGATGGGGAATTATCTGGGCACTTCTGCAATCAAGACAGGTCAAACTGACTAAGATACTGAGCAACTTAAAAGGAATTAGGTTTAATCCCAGACTTTGCCAAAGCAGGGAAAGGAAGGTGAGAATGCATTTAGCAGCCAACACAATGCTTTTCAGTTTTCATATCAGATAAAAATATATTTAATTACTGTTAAGATAAATCCAATTCCCACTCATAACTAAAATAGTTAAGGAGGTAAAAAAGAACATGATCCTTTGTTTAGTATATCTGTTCATTTGTTCAATTAAATACCCAACATATATGTAATTTATGTTGACATAGCTCATACCTCATACCTTAATGTTTCTGTAAGTGAAAATTTATATGAGAAACAAAATAAATCTTTGTTTCAAAGTGTGTTGCATATTTTCTTCAAAATGAAACATATCTCTGAGTTGTTTAAATATGTATTTTTACATATGAAAGCCTTTGTTGTTGAAATGAATCATCACTACAGTAGGCATCAGGAACCAGGAGATCCAGCCAATACTTGTGCTATCAGATTACTATGGAATTTTTAGAGTCAGTTTCCTTCTTGAAACTAAATTTGTTTTCCTGTATAACACAAAATTAAAAACATATAAAGAAATGAAGGTTGTATCAGGCAATTTCTATGGTTATCTCTAGCTCTCATATCCATTATTAAACAGTCTTTTTAGCAAAAATACTTACTGCACATGATTTACATCAATCCCACCTAAGAAGACCTTTGAAATATGGCCTCCATAGTCTGAAGCCATGAAGAAAAAGAATGTTGAATTTAATTGTAGTATATAATGTAAGACTGCTGGATCAGAAAACATATGAACAAAGTTGAAAGATAAATAGGGAAAAGTATTTGTAACACATATGACAAGGAGCCAAATTCCTTTATATACAAAGAGCTCCACAAGTCAATAAGAAACAGATGAAGACTCAAAGAATGACAACAACAACAAATGAGTAAAGGCCAAGAACAGGCAGTTCAAGTGGAAATAAATATAAATGGCCAATAAACATGTGAAAAGATGACCATTTTCACTCATAGTTGAAGACAGGCAACTTGAAGTCATGATATACTGTTGTTTTTAATGATCAGATTTACAAATATTAAAAAAATGAAAAATATCCAATGTTTATAGGTTTTGGCAGGGAAAGAGTAATATCAACCAGCACTTAAAATGTATAAACTCTTTTATTCAACTATTTAACATCTAAGAATTTATCTGATGTACAAAAGTATGCTAATAAAAGTATACATTTACATTATCTGACAATTTCAGAGTGCTGACTGCACTACTTACTGCATAAATAACAAAGTTTTTCTTTATTAATGCATATTAATTATACAGAATAATGGGTTTCAATACCTAAATCCTTAATGTACATTATTGACTCAGACACTTATACCAGCCCTATGGAATAAAGATCATTTACTATCTATGTTTTACATATGAGGACATTGAAGCAAAAGAAAAAATGAAGGTATTTGCTCAATTCCACATAGCAAAGAGGTGGTGGCATCAACATTGAACCAAACTGGTTTAGTTCCTGAGTCACTTGTTTTCAGCACCATATATACTGTCTCTTAAGGATGTTAATTGCATCCCTAGTTTCAACATAAAAAAGGTTAGGAAAAAAATTACTAAATATCCATTAGTAGGAAGAATAACAAAATAAATTACAATCCAACCATACAATTTGAAAATGGTACAATCATTAAGAAAATTAATTTTGATCCATGTAAGCTGAAATAATATGTAAAATAAGGTTGATTTAGTAAGTGAAGGAATAAAATTGTAAAAGAGTAATTTTAGAATGATAGTATTTGTGAAAACTAATATGCATGTGTTTAAATATATATGCATGCTTTTAAATGCACAGAAAATTTCTGGAAATATACACAAGAAGTTGCTCTCTTTGGTTACCTATGAGGAGTAGAACTGAGTAGTGCAGAGTCATTAGTAAAATCTTTATAATTTTATATCCTTTTGTTCAGTTTGATTATTATACCATGAGGAGGTATTATTATTATTAGGTAAAAAATAAATAGAACCCATCAAACGAACTTTAAGCACCCTACCAAATGATACTATCTGTCACCTTCCTCCTACCAGAAAAGAGACCTGTGAGACATTAATTTATTAATGTGATGTATGTATGAACTGCTTTAACACTGAGCTGTAATGCCACTGACTTCCTCTCTGGGTCTCTCAGGCATCAGGTCCAGGACCAAAAGGTATTCTGGATGCTCTCAGCCCTATGGATTGACACAGAACTTTCCCTTGGGAGTGTCTCAGGTTATTCAGATATGCTAAGAGGAAAAGGAACAAACTAAACAAGCCTAAAAATATTTAAGACCTTAAGTTCTAAATTTCATTATAGGATAGGGTGTTGGGAACACTTATACAATGATGAATCCCTCTTCCCTTGGTCTACAGAAATCTGCATGTCTCTTGAATTTGACAAGGGTTAAATGATCATATCCTTTACTGAAAAATGATCTCATTTTGTCTCTTTTTATGAAACTCAAATTTAACATTTAAAATAGTACAAAATAGTCTTTAAAAATCTTCACAAACTTTGGTGTTTATTTAAAATTTTCTAATGTTAGAGAATATAACAGGATTACATTTTATGAAAAGTATTTGAAAAGATTTATTGGTGGCAAAATTTACATATATATATAGATAGGGAGAGAGAGAAGAGGGAAGAAGGAGAGGGAGAAAGAGAGGTTTCATTCAAATTGATAGGGAAGACACTAAAGAAATAAAATATACATGGGCAAAAATATAAACATACAGTACTATACAAGGAAAAATACATCATCATAAAATGTAAAGCAAATGAAATGTAAAGCAAATCTAACATAATTTTATCTTAATGAAAAACACAGTAGAATAAAAAATTTAAATCAATCATATTAGTATTATTAAAATCACACAAAAACTAGTTCAATCATATATATGTTGCTAAAAGAACTTTAAGTTGATATAAACATTTTTGAATGAACTATGGCAATGCACTACAGGTTCTAAAGAGTGTTCATTCTCTTTGACCTAATAATTTTGCTTTTGAAACTAATCCTGAGAAATAATTCAGCCAAAACAAACAGGCATAGGCATATGTACATTCACTGCCAAGTTATCCAAAATATCTAAAAATGAAAAGTAGCTTAGTTGTCTATCAGAACAAAAATAGTTTGGTACACTAAGGTATATTTACTCTGTAGTGGCACATTCCAACAAAAATTTCTATGTTGATGGAAATGTTCTATATCTACAGTGTTAAAAACCATAACCACTATACACATATGGCTACTGAGCACTTGACTTCTAGCTAATAAGATTAAGAAACTGAAATTTAACTTTGCCTTAATTTTGATTAGCTTAAATGTATATCTGATTAACTATTTGTATTTAAAGGTGTAGCTCTTTGGTATACCAGGAAGAAATTCAAAATTTAAAACTACCTATGTCAAAAAACAAAAATCAAAAAGAAGTAAGCCATGATATAGATTTTATGTTTTATATAAAGAAGATATAAAACATGGATATGTGGATAAATATTGAAAATAAAAGTGGTTAAATCTACAAACAGGAAAGTGAATTTTGGCAGGAAGATCAGATAACCAGTGATATGTTTTTCTTGTTTTTAATTCTCTTCATCATTTTTTTAAATTTTAAATATTTTTAAAAGGTTACATTGCAGGTGTGAATTTCAACACTTATGGTACAAAATTCAAAAAGTGCATTAGATTCACTAATATTGGTTCAACAAGTTCACCAATATAGAATTTCTTTATATAATTCGAAACTTCACTTCTTTGCAAAGAGCAAAGAGATAGGAATTATTCTGCCTAATTTTCATTTTCTTAAAAATAAGTTTTAGCTGGGTGTGGTGGCGCACACCTGTAATCCCAGTGGCTTGGGAGGCTGAGGCAGGAGGATCTCGAGTTCAAAGCCAACTTTAGCAAAAGCAAGGCACACTAAGCAACTCAGTGAGGCCCTGTATCTAAATAAAATATACACAAAAAAATATGGCTGGCGATGTGGCTCAGTAGTTGAGTGTCCATAACTGAGTACAATCCCTGATACCCCTACCAAAAATGTTTTAAAGTATGACATGGTTCCATGAAAGCCAAAGCCAGAACATCCCTAGGCTGGTTTCACTGAAATTAAAAGAGAATGGAGATGGAATTAATATGTAGCTATGAACATACTTCTGTTATTAAAATAAACAATAGGATAGAAGATTATTCAAGGCCTCTTTTATCTTGGAATGTGGAGGATAGGAGTTAGAGCTACTGATTTTTCTTCTTCATATTCCATCTTATAGATACCCAAAGTAGAATTTTCATGTGTTTATTAACCCCACTGGAAATAGCAAACACTGCTGGGTTTTGCCTGTTAGGGTATTTCTTTTGACCACAAGTAGTATGAAATTGGATTTACAGATCATGACTTGTTTCATGCTGATTGATAGCCTTTAAAAAATCTGTGGCCCCAATGGTCATCAAATTTGAAGATTGGTATGTCCTACAAATTTGAAGGAATCTTAGGATTTCCTGTGAGATCTTGGAGCCTGGACCCAAATCCTGCAGGCACATGAGCCACAGGAATAGACATGAGTGCAAGCATAGGGGCAGCTCATACAAAATGGGTGTCCTTTCAGTTCCAGAGCTAAAATCTGACAGAGAAGCCAATGAACAGAAATTTTTGGTCCAATTTGATTTTGTTCCATGTGGAACTCTAGTCTGTGCAAATTAAGTAGAGGTTCATCTGCACAGCTCTAAATGAGCACATGAGTCACAGTGGAGACAAAACATCTGGATGAAGAATGAATTGTTCCCCTTTTATTATTTTTACTAATTCCTAACATTTGAATCACGCTTCAAAGTTAGCAAAATACTTTCAAGTCCTTTATCCCATGTGATGTTCACAACAACCCTGTGAGGTAGGCTCAATACTCAGTCAATTAACAACAGCTGCCTCAAGAACCAATATTCATATAGCACATTATCTATCACATGTTCACACTATCTTTCTCACTTGTTCCTCATAACTCAAAGAAGGAGCTAGAAAGTTTTAATTTCCCATTTATAATTAAGGAATTCAAGCACCAAAGAACAGCAAGAGTATGCCTATGAATGCACAACTGGTTATAAAGTAGTGCCATAGCCTTTACATAAGTGTACTAATTCCAAACTCACAGTGTTTTCAAATACACCATGTGATCTTTTTGTACCGGTGTATGCTAATGTGCCCAAACAGCCAACAGAAGACTTAAGACTCTTTCACTAAATTTTCAGCCAGTACCAATACCAGAACTATCTGATACACATAGTGTTCATAATATTCCACCCACATACTACTCAGTTTAGGCAACAGCCTCCTGAATGATCTCACTACCTGTGTTTTCACCACTCTGCATATCACTTCCAAAGTCATCATTCTAAACTGCACATCCTACCAGTGCATAACTCTGCTTAAAAATCCTTCCAAGGACATATAAACTGATAACTGACAAGCCTCACTGAGGGAAAATAATATTGGAAAAGGCAGAATTCATTTCATGCACAGTATGTATAAGAATTGCTTAATAAATAGCAAAATATTTTTAAATACTTCTAAGCATTCATAGGATAACAATGAAAAATTTCACAGATTACAATGTTTTAGTTAGACAGGAAAATAAGTTTTTGAGATCTGTGCAGCACAGAACTATAATCAATAATAATGTATATTTCAAAATTGCTTCACATTAGTCTCAAAAATACCTGGGAATAAATCTGAGGAATTAAAAGGTCTCTACAATGAAAATTATAGAAAATTGAAGAAAGAAACTGAAGAAGATACTAGAATATGATAAGACCTCCCATATTTTTGGATAGTCAGACACAATACTGTCAAATAACCAAGTTACCAAAGGTGATAAAGGTCCAATGCAATCCCCATTGAAATAACAATGAAATTCTTCACAGAACTAGGAACGAAAACAGGTTTAAGTCTCATATGGATGAATAAAAGACCCAGAATAGCAAAAGCAACAATGAGCAAGGAGATTGATACTGGAGGCATCACAATACCCAATTTTAAATTATACTACAGAGCTACAGTATCAAAAACAGCATGGTACTAACATAAAAACAGACAACATGGGCCAATGGAATAGAAAACACAGAAACAAATTCACACAGATATAGTCATCTGAACCTTGATGAAGGCAGGAATATATGTTGGGGAAAAGATTGCCTTTTTAAACAAATGGTGCTTGGAAATTTAGATGTACACATGTAAAAGAATGAAACTAGATATCTACCTCTAATGCTGCACAAAAGTCGACTCAAATGGAAGAAAGACCTAAGAATTAGACCAGAAACTTTATAAATGGCCAGAATAAAACAAACAATGAATACTCTAACACTCAGGTATAGGCAACAGCTTGCTCAATAAGATTCCTGACACTCAGGAATAAAACCAAAATTGATAAATGAATTCACAAATTAAAAAGCTTCTTCAAAGTAAAGGAGATATGAACATGAAGAGAGAGCCTACAGAATGGGAACAAATTTTGGCAGCTACTCTTCTGACTGAAAATTAATATTCTGAATATAAAAATAATTTTAAAAATTAACATAAAACAATTTAAAATGGGCAAATGAAATACACAGGCATTTCCCAAAAGACAAAATACAAATGGCCAATGACTATTTTAAAAATGTTCAAATATCTTTAACAATTTAGGAAATTAGAAACAAAACTACAGTGACATTTCATCTTACTCCAGATAGGATGGCAATAACAAATACAAATAATAATAAACACTGGTGAGGATGTGCAGAAAAGGGAACACTTACACTGTTGTTAGTAATGTAAATTAGTACAACCACTAAGCAAATAAACAGGGAAGCTCTTTGAAAGTCTAGGAATGGAACCATCATATGACCCAGGTACACCACTCCTTGGTATTTATTCAAAAATTTAAAGTCATTATACTATAGTGACACATATGTAACAAGGGCACACGTCATAATAATGAAGTTATGGAACCAGCTTAGGTGTTCATTAACAGATGAATAAATAAAGAAAATATCACACACACACACACACACACACACACACACACTGGAGTTTTTCTCAGCCATAAAGAACAAAATTATGAAATTTTCAGTAAAATGAATAAAACTCTAAAACATCTAACTAAGTAAAACCAGCCAGAACCTGAAAGTTCAGGATGACATCCAAGGCTCTTTCTGGTTTGATGGAATATTATCAACTATCTGCATTCTGCTGAAGCACACTGGACTATGCACCATTCCTTCAAATTCAATGTACTAAAGACCTTCTGCCTCAAGTGCCTTTCTTCTACTTGACTGCCTTTAAAAACTTTCCCTTATCAGTCTTTTCTGTCAGAATTAATCACATATTCAGCATTTATGCTCATATATACTGTAGTATTTGTGTTTTCTACAAGACAGCAAATTCCTACAACAGATATTTGTCTCATCTCTGTTAAAATAATGCTTAGCACAATGTTTGCACATATCAGACACTTATTACATGTTTTTCAGATTAATTCACTTCAAAGAAGCATTGCCAATGATCTCTTAGGCTACCAAACAAATAATATTATATGTCCAATTTGGGGAAAATGCAAACTAGTAAACTTCAGATTTGATGAATTGTCCAGTGTAATCTCTTATTCATCTCTGAATAGACAGATGGAAAGATGTCACCTGGATTCCCTGAGTCATATAACTTGGCAGTCACAAAGATAAGAAAGAGAAAATTACTTTTCTCAGAAAAAATTAAGAGACCAGATGACCATTTCATAGCCTGCAAAGTAGCTGTAAAACAAGATGGCAAACCACTCAACAAATGCTTTCTCACAAAAAAATGCTTGAGGGTGGAATGAATACACATGTGCATGCCAAGCTGGCCCTCCAGAAAGTCTGTCTACAATGAAAGCAGAACCACCCAAGCAAAAAGGGTGAGTCATCCCATAACCATGTACACATCTCTCAAAATTAAGAGGCAATTCCAATTGTGTCCTCTGTAACACAGGTCACACTGGGAGAATCCTTTGGGAATGCCTGAGGCTAAGACCTTGGTGCTCTCCAATGCAGGGAGATTCTTACCAAACTCATTTCCAGGGAAGAAAATGCCTCCCGAATTATTTTTGGACTTCATTAAACCAACTCTAGACCACAACATTCCCTTTCTTATACTAGTCAGTGAAGAAATAAAGGGAAGGAGATTATTCCAAAGATGCTATGGTCATCAACCTTGGAAAGAAATTTTTAAAAACACTCCCTAGTTACCATGACCATGTTAAACACCTTCCTCTAGAGGCACACAAATACAGCCTGCAGAGAAAACTGTTCTGCATGAATAAAGAGCTTCACAGAAGTAAGATAAATTTAAAGAATTTATACAATTCCCTAAATGTAGCTGGTAGTTTAATACACTAATATTAACGTTTTTACATGGCATGCTCTTATTACAGTTGCCCTCACATTGTTGAGAGTCAAGAGAAAGAATTTTTAATAATAGTATGGAGTTCTACTCTCATTCTTCAGGGAAAGGGTTTAGAAGTACTGATAGTTATCCAGCAGTGTGGGTACAGGGGAATATACATCAGATTACATGAAAGAAGAAATCATTAGAACAAACATATGCAGTAACATAATTGTTTTGATATTCTGGCACAATGACTAATTTATTTGGAGATTTCAAACATTTAAAGAGGGCATGAAACATTCAAGTTTGTTGAAAAAATTTTTTAAATTCTCTGAATCAAGAACAAATGGAAACACAACATAACAAATATTATGGGAAATAGCAAAAGCTGTACTAAGAGGTAGCAATTGGTGCCTACATCAAAAAAAGCAGAGAGGTTTTAAATAAATAACCTAATTATACATCCTAAGATCTCATAAAACAAGAACAAACCAGCTAAAATCAACAGTAGGAAAGAAATAAAAAGGATCAGAGAAGAATTAAATGAAATAAAGACTAAAAAATAATAAAAAGAGTTATTTGAGTAGATAAACAAAATTGACCAGTTTTTAGCTAGACTAACTAAAAGAAAGGAGAAGATACAAACAAATAAGGGTTTGAAAAAGTAGGTATTAGAACTAATACTGGAGAAATAAGAAGGATAATTATGGAATATGTTGAAAAAAGATATGCCAATAATTGGAAAATCTAGAAAAAACTGGCAAATTTCTGGACATATATGACTTACCAAAATTGAACACAGAGGACATTAAAAACCTAAATATACCAATAAAATTAATGAGACTGAACAAGTAATGAAAAGCCTCCCAAGAAAGAAAAGCACATTACCAGATGATATTTCAAGTAAATGAAAGCTGAAAACAAGCAGCACAGAAAATTATCAAAATTGAAAAAAAATAATAAAATCACTGCTCCTGAAACTATTCCCCAAAACAGAAAGGAAAGTAACCCTTCCTTACTTATTCTATGAAGCCAGCATTACACTGCTACCAAAATCCAACAAGAACACAACAAAAAAACACCGATAGACCAATATCACTGATGAATACACATGTAAAAATCCTAAACAAAATGATTGCAAAATTTAAAAAAAAGATTTCAAATCAAATTCAACAGCCCATTAAAAAGATCATTTCATATTACCATATTTAATTTAATTCCAGGAATGCAAGTATAGGGCAATTTACGGAAATCAATAAACATAATAGAGCACAGAAATGTAGTATCAAGCATAAAATCACATGATCATCTCAAAAGATGAAGAAATACAACAGTTACTAATAGGGCATTATGTAAAATTGTGGATGTGTAACCGACGTGATTCTGCAATCTGCATTTGGGGTAAAATTGGGAGTTCATAACCCACTTCAATCTAATGTATGAAATATGATATATGTCAAGAGCTTTGTAATGTTGTGAACAACCAATAAAAAGATGAATATGATAATAAAAAAAGAAAAAACATTTGATAAAATTCAGCATACTTCATGATACAAGCCCTGAACAAACTGTGGAAGGATCAAACCTCAATATAACAAGGGACATATATGTCAAATTCTTAGCCAGCATCATATCAAATGGAGAAAAATGAAAGCATTTCCTCTAAAATCAGAAACAATACAAAAGTGATCACTCTCACCATTTCTATTCAATATAGTAGTTAATAATTTAGCCGGAGCAACTAATGAAAAGAGAGAACTAAAAGGCATATGGATAAGAAAGGAAGAAATCAAAATATTCCTGTATGCATATAATTCTAAATACAGATAACCTTAAAGACTCCACCAAAAGACTAGTAGAACCAATAATTCACTAATGTAGAAAGACACGAAAATCAACATATAAAATTCAGTAACTTTTTCATAGACCAATGATGAACTTACTAAGAAAGAAATTAAAAAAAATCAAATGACCCTATTCACACTAAGCACATGAGAGACCTGTGTAAGGTATAATGAAAATTTTAAAAAACTGAAGAAAAAAACTAAAGAAGAAACCAAAAAGCATAAATAAATCCCATGTTCATAGATTGGAAGAAATATTATTCTTATGATGGCTATATTATCCAATACAATCTAATCAAAATATCAATGCTATTCTTCAGAAAACTAGAAAATATCCTCAAATAGAATGAAACAAAAATATCCTAAATATCCAAAGGAATCCTAAGCAAAAATTGCAAATCTAGAGGCAACACAATATTTCAAGACATAGTATACAGTCATAATAACAAATACAGCATGGTTTGGGCATAAAAACTGACACGTAGACCAATGGAACAGAATGCTGAACTAAGACTTATAAATCCACTTATCTTTAGCCAACAGATTTTCAACAAAGGTGCCAAAAACATTCATTGGAGGAAGGTCAGCCACTTAAACAAGTGGTGCTGGGAAAACTAGATATTCATATGTGAAAAAAAATGAAACTTGAACCCTATCTCTGTACAAAAAAAAAAAAAAATCAACTCAAAACTCATCAAAGACCTTAAGACCTAAAACACTTAAATTACTAGGGGATAACATAGGGGAAATACTATAACATATTGGTACTGGCAAAGTTTTCCTAGATAAGAATTCAAAAGCACTGGAAACAGAAATAAGAATTGACAAATGGCATTCCATCAAATTAAAAAGTTTATGCACATCAAAGGAAAAAATCAACAGAATGAAGGGACAACCTGTAGAATGGGAAAAATCTTTGCCAACTCTTCATCTTATATAGGATTTATGTATGTAAAGAACTAAAATAATCTTAAAAATAAGCTAGTAAAAATGGGCAAAATATCTGAATAGACACTTGTCAAAATTGTCAAAATAAGAAATTCACGTGCATAATACATCAAAATAAAAAAAAAATTGCTCAATATATTTAGCTATCAGGGAAATTCAAATAATAAACCTACATTGAAATTCCATCTCACCCAGTTAATATGGCTACTGAAACAAAATAAAACAAAAAATAAAAATGCTGGTGAGGATGTGGAAAGAAAAGGAACACTTATTTCCTAATGGTGGAGATGTAAATTAGTACAGCTTCTATGGAAAACAGTCTGGAGTCTCCTCCAGAAACTAAAAATAAAAGAATCATATGATCCAGCTATACCATTCCTGGACATTTATCCAAATGATACGAAGTTGATATCTGGAAAAGATACCTGTATATGGATGTTTATTATAGCATTATCCACAATGGCCAAGTTTTGGAACCAGTGTAGGTGCCCATCATCAGATGAATGGATAAAATAGACACATACACACATAATGGAGTATTATTCATACATAAAGAAGAATGATATGTCATTTTCCAAATCAAAAAAAAGGAACTGAAGGCAATAGTGAAACAAGTCATATCCAGAAAGACAAATAGCACAGTTTTTGTATCATATGTGGAAACTTAAAAAACAAATGAGATGACCTGAAAGTTGAAGAGGGACTATTAAGGATTAGAAATGCTGCCAAGGGGAGAGGGAAAGAAAGGAGGTGTTGATAAGGTAGAATGAAGGTAGATGGACCTGCACAATACAGGTCATATTCATGTATGGGAACATCACAATGAATCCCATTATATATACAATTAACATATGCTAATAATAATATAATATAATTATTATTTAGTTATTTTATAAATTATTATATATTTATATAATTATTCATTATTACATATTATATATTATTATTAATTATATAACTAATAATAATAAAAACAATGAAGAGGTAAATTACATAAACTCTTAAGTCTGTTTTAAATAATAAACCTAAAACTATCTTCTATGAGCACAAAAACTCTCCCCCCAAATTCAATAATTACCTTGTGGAGTACCTAATCTGTATTGAGTATTTCCTACTGCAAGGGAATTTCAAGAATCCAAAGATAAGTTGTAGTATACAGATGGCATTTAAGATTTCTTCCAACCCTGAAAATCTTAGATGCCTATTCTAAGATATAACATTTGAAATCAATCAAATTATAACTAGCCAGGTGCGGTGGTGTATACCTACAATCCCAGTGGCCTAGGAGGCTAAGACAGAGGATTGCAAGTTCAAAGCCAGCCTCATCAATTTAGCAAGGCCCTGAAAAGCTTAGTGATACCCGGTCTCAAAATTTAAACACACACACACACACACACACACACACACACACACACACACACACACACATATATATATATATATATATTGAGTGGTTAAGTGCCCCTGGGTTCAATCCCTAGTTAAAAAAAATACAACTCTACTGGACAAACAGGTAATTATTTGGGGAGTAAATGGGCCAAAATATGCTTTTCTTCCCTAGTTTATTGAATAAACAACCAAAAAAGGTAGCGACTATGAGCTATTACACAGCCCTTTATCTCATTTGTTTGGGGGATGATCTACCTAAAAATATTCATTTAACTTACTTTGAAAACACACAATTTTCTCTTGAATCTTAGATTAAATATAATAATACATTTTTTTGCCAAAAAATATCCTGGGTTGCCAGAAAAAAAAAAATCTCAAAAGTAAGCACAGTTTGTTAAAGAGTCTTCTTTTTCATTTGACTACTGATGAACTAATAACACAAAAATGTTGCCAAATGTTGCTGGTTACTGGAAAAGAACTATAGGTTTTAACACTTAAAACAAAATCCTGGAGACTAAACAATAGTCCCAATGGTCTTTTTTTACTAAGTGCCCTGAATCCAGTCTTCCAAACTAGCTACTGAACTCAAACCCATTTTCAGGGTCTGATTTCAAAGGTAAACTCACCATGCTATGAATCCATCTACTAAGTGTATTGTATTTTCCATACAGCAAAAATAACCAAATTATCTTCATTGCCCAATAATCTTAGGATGAGTACCTATTTAATCTGCATTGCAATAACATATTATCAAAACCTTGTTAACTTAGATTTGAAACTATATTCACCAAAGCCATATCTAGTTTAAATCAGAATATATAGGAATAATTAATTCCATATGCACCATTCTGACCCCCTTGCCTTATTGGACCTATTTATTATAGGTATCTTTCCCAACAAATACCTGTTTCTGGTTTGTTTGGGTACCTTCCTCTGATTAGTTTCCCCTACCTTCATTTCCATTCTGTCCTTTACATTTTCATTTAAACTAGTGACATTTAAGTGTTCCAATGCCATACAAGTCTACTCTTTGAAAAGTATGGGTCTAGACTAAGTTCACTGAGTGCAGTAATTCTGCTCCATCCATCATACAGGCACAGAGGAAATGCTTATTGAATAAACTGACACCACGCTTGTTTTATAACCATAGAAGACACTCTTAGTCTGAAACTTTGCCCTGAGTAGGTTAAAATGGAAAAAAAAAAAACAGTGAGGATAGGATAAGGGGTAGCTAAGAGGTGGCTATGGTTCCAGTTGGAGCAAAATAATTTTATATTTATAAAACAATATTTGAACTAATTTTTGAAAGGTAAACAGGTACCCTTAATTATGCATAAAGTCAACAAAAAGCCAAACAAAACCAGAGATTACTTTTCTAATCATAATCAAAACTAATTGTTAACCAAGTATTGCAAAAGCAGCAACATCTGCTTATTTAGGCAGACATTTTCAGCACTTCTTGAACTCTTGCCTCAATGGCTCTCTCACCTCACATTTTTCCTTGTTTTCATATGGAACCATGCTGGGCACTAAAGCACTTTTATATCCATTATTTCCTTCAGTTTTCCACATAACTCTAAGAGGTAAATATGTTTACAGTCCCATTTAAAAGATAAATAAACTGAGGTTAGGAAGGAAAATTATTTGCCCAAATGTAAAACACTGCATTAAAGCCAGTAATAAAGTTCATCAAAATTTAATTCAAATGTACTATCACTATGACACGCTTCTTTTCACCAAAAGTATATTTTCTCTGCTAAAATGATTTTTATCCCCAAAGAATTCATGTCCAATTATAAATTGACAGTCAGATAATTCTATTTTATCTTTGCCAGCCGATCCTGTTGAAACACATCTAACCTAAAAACAAGGGATACCTACAATTTCTAGGTTATGACTAGCAAATATTTTTCTTTAGAAAGGAAAGACCATGGATTACCTTGCAAAATAGTTACTAAGACAGTTAATAGATAGTCCATAGGCTAGTATGAGCCAACTGTTCTCCACTCAATATCATACAGCTCTCTGGAAAGCTTTCATGTTTGGTTATCAAGGGTTCCAAAGATGGGGCCAGAAGGGAATAGATTAGAACAAAGCCCAGCCTGTGGTTTAAAAATGTTCAGGAGGTTAATTTCTGACAACCTGAGTATCCCAAGAGTATAACTGTGTTCTTATTAAAGGCATCTAATGAACTTAGCTATTCTCTCACAAGTGAAATAGAAAGTAAATGGAGATACCATGCTAGGTCATAGGACCTTAGAGAATAGCCAAGAGTGGGATCTGAAAGCTATATTCTGAAAGCCAAATCCAACCTACTGCACTTTCTGTAAGTTTGTACTAGAATCTAGCTAAATTATCTATAACTGCTTTGTGCTATAACAACAAAGTAAAGCACTTTTACCAGACCATGTGACCCACAGAGTCTTAAATATTTACTATCTGGGTCACTGCAAAGAAGTTTGCTAATACTTGCTTGATAGAAGTATCAAAAGCTCTTCCTACATTTGGATGAAAAGACTTTCCAAACCAGTTCCCACACAGAGCATACAATTTGGAGCAAATCCAAACCAGTTCCCACACTTTTTAGCATACAATTTGGAGCAAATCACTCTTTTCTCTGTATCTATCACTGTGAAATGGGTGGGACATAGTCTCCATGGCAGGGTATAAAGCTTAGCTATTGTTTCAGAACAGAGAACAATGTTTGGCATATAAGAGGGAACTAGAACTGCTCCCCATAAAGGGATCTTGACTTTTCAGTGAAAATCAGGGACCATTTTATGGTAAATATCACCACATGCAATTTTGCAAGTGAGAGTCTTGCAGCCATGATCCAACCGGTCTCTTTAGACAAATGACATGTAATATGTGGTGTCCACTAATCTGTATGAGCTTAAAATGATTTTGCTAAGATTATGTGGCATGATAATCCATTTATCCATCTGACTAGCTTCTTACAGTTTGGAAGAACTGAATATACACAGTCTGAAAACTCAGAGGAAGGCAGAATCCTCTGAACATGTAATATACTTAAAGTGTGTTTCTTGTTTAATTGCTTATGGAGGCCAAGGTAAACTATTTTTAAATTCAAAGTAATCTAAAATAGGACTTTGAATCTCAACTGCTTTGTGTAAAATATATTTTAAATGCTTTTTACCTATTAATATATAGGTAATTTAATTTCAAAATAAAAATTGTAGAAACAAAGTAAATAAATACATTATCTAGCAGGACTGACAAACAAAAGATATGGGGTCACTAAAGAAATCTCATTCCTGAGATGAAAGAAGTCACTACAATGTTTTATAGGTTTATAAAACTTAAATGCTTCAAAATTCTTTAAAATCATGCAATTCAATTTATCATTTTGCAATTGAGGATAATGAGGTCATAGATATGCTAAATAATTTTGTGGTCCATGGTAGATTTGAGACTTCATTCTAGGTTTTCTGGAATCTGATATACCTGACATACTGGGTTAGATACTTCTTTGCATGAGGCCTGTCTTTGTGTGAGGTCTGTAGGATGCTTAGCAGCATCCTTGTCCTCTACCCACTAGAGGCCAGTAGAACAGTGTCCAGTCCCTGCCCCAGGCTTGAAAATAATGTCTCCAGACAAAGATAAATGTCCCAGAAGTGTAGGGGGGAGAGAGGAGGGGGGAAGGGGGGAGGGGGAGGGGAGGGGGGAGGGGGAGCAAATCAAATCCAGTTAAGAACCACTGAGCTACACTATTCTAATTGTAACTTACTAGTCTATTTTAGTCTCTTTTTAAAATGTTTTCACTCAAGATAGAAAAAAAAATCAGAGTATTCAGAACAAAACAAGAAAAAGAGTGAAGGTTCTCTAGTTCTCTAAGGTGAATACACCAGAAAAGTTAAAATTTTTATCAGAAGTAATTAAACTGACAATTAAAGGCTTTTCTCTCTTGAATACAAGCGAACAGATAGAACAGTCATCTTTGAAACCTACTGCCAAATCAGATATTGAATGAACTATGAAATTGAAAAGCTAATTAATTTTGTGCACTCTATTGGAAATATACAACAAACTAGTAAACAAAAAAGATCATTTAGTTTTAAAGTGATTTTCATCTAAGACTGAAGTATAAAGATAGCTTTATTAAAGCACAATTATGTTTTCTATTGTACTGTATTTACAAATAACATAGTACTATAATCTTTCTAAAATATTTTTCAAAGATGCCATGATTTTTCCCAAGATCCTTTTGCTGGTAAATTTGTATGTATTTGGTATGAAGTTTTCTAGACTAAAAGAAGTATTTTATCTTTTCTAAACTGAATAAGAGTTAACTGTGACATAGCACTCATCAATAATCCTTTTGCATTGTACTCTTAAGTACTCAAGCTAGACTTTTTTATTGGTTGTTTTTAGTTACACATGACAACATGATTCACTTTGACATAATTATAAAAGCATAGAATATAATTTGTTCTAATTCAGTGCCCAGTACTTCCCCTTCCCTTCCCCTCCTCCCACTCTATTCCCTTCCCTCTAGTGTACAGATCTTTCTGCTATTTACTTATAGTTTTTCTTTAATTTTTGTTTTCTGTATGTACATGATGGTGAGATTCACTGGTGGTATGTGTTAAGAATTTCTAAGGAATCTGTTTACTTAGAATATTTTAGAGGCAGGTTCCAGCACTGGTGAGACCCACTGTAATTTGACAGATATTCCAATCTAAATTATAGTCACAACTTCCATAGATTTGAAATGGGAACTGTATTCCTTCTATTGCATTTGACACTGAAAAATCTTCAAGAATTGAGAAAAGCATGGCGGGTTTTCATTTCTTAATTACCAGATAAGAGGATGAGGAAGCTTAAGATTGAGTATTGTTCTATAAGGCAATAGTTCAGTTTTTCTCACAGATTAGAATGAAAATTTATGTCTTGATTTTGTTGGTTAAAAAATAACTACTATTGTAAGGTGTTGGTTTAGTATAGTTTGGGTTATTAATTTTAATCTGCAGATGATTGCCTCATTAAAATATGTATGTTTGCTGATCAACATAAAGATAACCTTTTTATTTTTTAAATGAAACTATTATAAAGACATTATCTGAGGAGGAATTGTGGTTGACCACATATACTGTGGTAAAATAAGGCCAATATATCCATAATTGTTCCCTTACATTGGAAATCATTCCTTTTCCCAAACTTGACAAAATGTGTAATAAGCAAGTCATTCCTCAGTTTTCTCTGATTAATTAATTAATTAACCTCCACCTTAAATTTATTTTATGTTTTTCTAAAAATAAAACCAAACCGATCTGTAATCTGCAAAAACATATTCAATCTTTCAAAGATATTATTTCACTTCTGGAAGAACATTGGTAACTAAGGAGGAATCTATGTAATATTTGCCATCACTTTGTGAAACAGTTTTAACATTTTGTTGCCTAACAAAATAGTGTGGATCTTTAAAAACAAACATATTACTAAGAAATAATTTAAAGAAAACTTGCTCCTGTTACCAATTACAGCAATTTCAAAACAGCCATTCTAATAAACTCAGAAATTTGAGCAAGGTAAAGATTCCAAAGAAGCAGCTAAAGATAAAGGTCTATTTCAAAAATGATCACTTGGGCCTTAACAACAAGGTAAAAAGTTTCAAAAGAAATAAAATGTGAAGGAGGTTAAGGAATTTAAGACATTGTGCCTTTTAAGAAATAAATTAAGAAGTAAAACAATAGTGTTAACAGTGATGAAACATTGGGACTTTGATTCCTAAGTCAGCTGAGTGGGAATGGACTGAAACAGATAGTGTTAGAATAGCATTATCTAAGTCAAAAAGTTACACTGTAGACTTTTGCGGGTAGTTAGATTACATTATTTTTCCTTGGCACCATTTTACTTGTTTTTTACAAATAAAAATGCTGGGGTGGCATTTTCCCTGTACTTTTTAAGTTTTGTTTTACTAAAACTTATTCATACTTCTATGCTATCAAAACATGAAGCACCAAAACCAGTATCTAGTAATAACTTAATAAGTCTGACACAGTTTTAGAAGTCGCTAACCATTCCCTTTAGGAGATGCTCAAATCTCTACAGTGACAGATGCCCATAGAAATCCTTATAAGTAGTTGATACTGGCATAGGTTAAATAGTTTAATTTTCAGTCTCACCTATAAGTCCTAATAGATAAAAAGGTTTTCCCTAAGTATATCATTTTAAAAAAAAAAGAAAAAAAATCAATAGGGAACTTGATGTGAAAAGTAATGAACTCATTTTGAAATTTCTCAGTACTGACAAATGAAGTGAATCATAACTTAGGGTATGAGTTCCATAATTGTGTTTTTTTAAATTAATTAATTTATTTTAATTTGGTATATATGACAGCAGAATGCATTTTGATTCATTGGACACAATTGCACCACAAACTTTCATTTCTCTCATTATACACAGTGTAGCATTGCACCATATGTGCAGTCATACATGTACCTAGGGTAATAATGTCCATCTCATTTCACCATCTTTTCTGCTCCCATGCACCCTCTCTAGCCTCCCTCTCTGTTACCCAAAGTTCCTCCATTTTTCCCATGCTTCTCTCCCACCCATTATGGATCAGCATCCATTTATCAGAGAGAACATTTGGCCTTTGGTTTGAGGGGACTGGCTTACATAATTGTGCTTTTTCACAACTTATGTTATAACTCCAAAATTGTTTATGTTACATAAGTGTGTATGTTTCATAGTACCTTCTAAAAACTTAAGAGTAACTTGAATGTATATAAATCAAATCATATTTGAAGTGCATTTATAGGGCTTCTTATTTAAAATATACTTTATTCAAAATCTTTTGGCAAATGAAGAGGAGGATAATTGTTCCCAAATTAACCCCTTGTGTAAGCATGGTTTGTCCTATATTGTTTGCTTACCATGTGAAATATCTGGGGAGTTTACATATTTCCCTATTGGTTATCCTGTGTCAGACTGCAATTAGTGAACATATATCCTCACATATACATATAAACCTAAAGTGGCTGATTTTAACAAAAACTCAAATCACACATACTTTACTAATAAACCTCAAGTCAGTCAAAGAGAACAGTAAGGTATACATCAACTCCCACAGTTTTGTATTTGGATATAATATATTTTAAATTCAGCATATATCATTGTTTATTCTTCTTCTCACATCCTCTACCCTAGTTCTGTAAAATGAATCACCCCTTAATTGAGAAAACTACTCCCTTTGAGATTTATTTTCCACATCTCATGTTTGGTAATTTAGCAGACTGCATGTCTTGCTTACTTAAGGAAAGAATTATTTTACAAATGGTGTTAGCAGTGGTAACAAATGAAGGGGCAATGATAACTCAGAAACTAGGGAATGGCACTGAGGCTACACTGTCCTTCCCGCCTGGGCTTTTATCTCTTGGCTCTTTTCTAGGAATTCTACCAAGCCCCAAAAGGACTTTACGTTTGGATAATTAATTCTAACAGGTTTTTGTACCTACCTCCATTTAATAGCAATGGACCCTTACAAGCTTGCCTCCTTGGAGATCCCTGTTGGTCTTAACTGGGCTTGTGAAAGGGGCACAGTACTCACCAAGGGGCATGATCCACATAGCAAAGCCCATCTTAATTATTCAGCTTTTTTCCCCCTTGGAATGGTATAAGGGAAGTAAGCCTATAGTAATTGGAATTGAAAGGAGTACTTCTATATGAACAAATAGAGAATGGTTTTGGGATAAAAAACAGACATAAAGGCCAATGGAACAGAATAGAAGACACAGGGATATCCACATTTGTGTAGTCGTATGATCATTTCATGGGTGCCAAATATGTATTTTGGAAAAAAGAGCCTTTTCAACAAATGATGCTGCGATAACTGGACATCCATGTGTAGCAGAATGGAACCATTATTCTACCTTTCATCCTAAAAACAAAAGTTAAATTGAAGCAGATCAAAGACCTAGAAAGTAGACCAGAAACTTAGCAACTGCTAGAAGAAAACATAGGGTTAACACTCTAACATATTGGTGCAGGCCCCAACTTCCTTAACAAGACTCCTAAAGCTTGAGAAATAAAACCAAGGATAAATAAATGGGATGCCATCAAAGTTAAAAGCTTGTTCACAGCAAAGGAAATTATTAAGAATGTGAACAGAAAGCCTCCAGAATGGGAGAAAATCTTTGCCAGCTACACCTCCAACAGGGGATTAATGTCTAGAGTATACATAAAGAACTCAAAATACACCAATCCCCCCTGCCAAATAATCTAATCAGTAAATGCACTAGAGAACTAAACAGATATTTCTAAAAAGAAGAAACAAATAGCTAGCAAATATATGAAAATAATGTTCAACATATCTAGCAATCAGGGAAATGCAAATGAAAACTATAAGGAATCTCACTCTAGTCAGAATGGCAATCATCAAGGAACTAATAATAATGATAATGATAATAATAATAATAATTCTTAATGCTGAGGATGTGGGGAAAAATATGCTCTCATATATTTTTATTGGGTCAGAATATTAGTACAACCACTCTGGAAAGAAGTATGGAGATTCCTCTAAAAACTGGGAATGGATCCACCATATGACCCACCTATCCCACTTTATCATAAAGAACTAAAATCAGCATACTACAGGGAAAAAGTCACATCAAGTGTATAACAGCACAATTCACAATAAGCAAGTTATGGAACCAATCCAGGTGCCTATCAATCCAGGAATGAAAAAAGACAATGTTCTCTCTCTCTCTCTCTCTCTCTCTCTCTATATATATATATATATATATATATATATATATATATATATATATATTCACACAAAGGAGTTCTCTTCAGCCATAAAGAAAAATGCTGGTAAATGGATGGACCTGAGAACATCATGCATGGTTAGTGAAATAAGACAAATGTAGAAAGTTAAGGGTCAAATGTTTCTCTCATATGCAGAAACTAAAGAAAAATAAGGGAAAATAAGGGGGGATATAATGAAAATAAAAAGAAAAGCAGTGAAATTGATAAGGTTGAGGGGGAAGGAAGAAGGATGGGTAAGGGGAAAAAATGTGGAAAGAAATTGACCAATTTATGCAATATACATGTAGAATACATCAGGGTGAATTTTACTTTTATGTATAATTACAATGTAACAATTAAAAAATAAATAAATAGAAGGAGGACCAGTAGATAGAGGGAATCAGGGGAGGGAGGAGAAGAGAACATAGAAAAGTACTGGAGAATGAAAATGAACAAACTGTATTATATGCATTATGATTATATCAAAATAAATCCCAAAATTATGTTTAACTATAATGCAGTAATAAAATCATAAAATATATTTAAGAGAAATCATAATTTTCAATTTGTTTTTCACACTCTCATATGATATCCTGTTTACCTCTAAACTCATTTTTTCTGTTTTCTTTCACTTTCTTTTTTTCTCAGCTTCAGAGAGACATGTTTTGACTCTATTCTCTCCCATCCAGACAGTTAGCAGATTTTCCACCCACCCATGTTACCCTAATTGGTGTCCACTGTAAGAAGTTAGCAGGTTGCTTTCCTATGCTCTAGCTGAGGTCCCAAATTCTTTTTTGAGTATTAGGCTTATTTCTTGCCCACACCTTTGACATCTCCACACAAACTAAGGCTAATTTCTTTCAGGCCCACAGAGCAGACACATATACTTGGCTGATTAAAAATTTAATCTGATACCTAGAAGAAATCTCAACATAAAATGCAGAGAAGCAGAAAGAAAGTCCTGAGACAAGTGTAAGACTGCAAAAACAGAAAATCAAAGGTCACAGTGACCATTACAGGCTTATTGTTACCTCAGGCACAAAGAGGATTCAGAACAACCAATTTCCTGTCATTTGCATTTTACTATTTATTTGAACAATGGTTAGATACCAGCATGAAATGGAGGAACACCATCTCTGATTACACTTGAAGAGACATTATCAAAACTGATGAAGTTCAGATTTATTCTTTGCCTTTCAATATGATTTTCTTACATGGGATAGTCTGGAACGTGTGAAAGCACAGTTATCTATACTTTTCCTTCTTACAGGCTTTCCTAAGTATGTAAACAAACTCTTAATTTGGAGGAGACCTTAATTGGACATCCAGTCCATCCTTCAGCCACAAAGTTATATCTAAATCACCCATGCTATACAAAAGGCAAGAAATAGAGAATAGAGATTAAAAGGAAAAGAGTAATAGCTTTTAAGTGTATAACATTTTACCATTTACAAAATGTTTCCCCATCTCTTATCTAACTTAATTTTCTCCCTAATGAGATAGTTATTTTTAGCACCCCTGTGAAAGAGTAATTATTATAATCGTATTCATTTTACAGATAAAGAAAACTAAAGTTTAAAAAGGTTCAATCACAAGTCTTGAGATTATTAAATGGTATAGCCAGGGCTTGACCCCACATCTTCAGATGAGAGAGCCTAAGCAACTGTGATTATAGCAAATAACTAGTCTTCTTCACTGAATATATTTCACAATTCAAGGTTTTCACTCTGAGGTCTAAGTTCTTCTTTCTGCTTATCCCTGAAAGGAAAAAAAAATGTCTTCACCTCCTCCACATAAACATAGTCCTTGAGTTCTCACATTATTTATGGTGTAAACCAAACTCTTGACTCTATCACTGTCCAGGGTTGAACAAAGATGAGGTTCTTGCTGATCATCAAACACACTGGAAGATGGAAGAAACATAATCAGAGGAAATTAAGAGAATCAGAGTTTAGATAGTCTGGACTTTGTAGCTTTAAAAAACTCAAAAGTCAACAGCAGGAAAAAAGAAAAGATTTCTTCAAGCCCCAAGTTTCTCTTTTAAAAATACCAAACTTTGAATAAGAGTGTCAAACCAAAACTAAACTTTTTTACTAGAGTATCAGATAGTCTCTAGGCAAGGGCCTGTGTGAGGAGAAAACTCCTCCCCTAAAGGCTTGGCTCCACCCACTGGCTGTGTAACTAAGGGAGGAAAGAGAAGAGAAATAGGCTGCATTAGCAAAGGAAAAAGAAGAGAAACTAGCTGCCTGTATCCCACCCGCCTGCACACCAAAAACACAGCTGCCATGTCTAATTTTAGGCCTCTCTGCCTTGAGAATGCTCCTGTAATCCTCTTTTTAGCAGGTTGCAGGCAGTGATCTTTAGGAGGCAGATGGCAGTTTGAGTCTACCCTCAAAATGTATATCAATGATAAACTTACCCATGAGGAACTCCTATGGGCTTCAGAAGTAAAAACAACGGGAAAGGAGGACTCTATTGACAGTCAGGACAAAGGTCAATGCAAGTCTAGCCTCAAATTCATACCAATTAGAAAGCCTAGAGAAGGGGAGTTAATTTAATTTAAACATCCACACTCTTAGCAAGGCCTTGAGCTGTGTGGGCTGTAGAAATGAAAATGAGGCAGCCTACAAATAGACTGGGTCAGCTGCGTATAAGCATGGCAAGAGATAAGATACTAGCAGTGGAGTTCTTAACACTCATTAATTTATAGTTAACAAACATTTTTAAGGACTTGCTATACTGTGCCCGCCAAGAGAGAATAAGCATGACAGGCATGGCCCTTGCCTTCATCAATCTAAGTAGAATAAGACAAGTTTGAGCATGTAGTTACAAGTGTGTTGACTGTTACTAGTAGGAGAGAAGCCTAAGCTATTGTAGTTTCAGTTCCAAAATTTTCCTTCATATAAAAGCAGTGGTATGATAGTGAGGAATAAGAAAAGTGGAAATAGTAGGGAACCTTCTAAAAAGACACACAAGTGGGATAGGGCTATAGCTCAGTGGCACAGTGCTTGCCTAGTACGTGTGAGGCACTCGGTTCAATCCTTAGCACCATATAAAGAGAAACAAATAAAAATAAAGGCATTCTGTCCACTACAACTACAAATTTTTAAAGACACACAACTACCCTTTGGCTTGAAAACAAGTAGACATGACGAAGAAGAAAGAAAGCAAGCTGCAAAAAGAAAATAAGGGATAAAAGTAGGCTGAAATTTGTGAGGCAAAGCCTATTTAGCCAATGTCCAGAGGTGTCACCCTGGCATCAGCTTCACGCCATCACATTCTGCTGTTTGATAGTGGAAAATTTGCCTGAGCTGGTTATTCAGGTGAAATTTGAAGAGCCAAGGGCGCTTTCATAAAGGGTACGTAGGGAAACTGCCAACTAACATTCCCTCCCTTTCTTGCTCTTCCAATAAAAACAAGCTTGATGATCCCAGGCTAGGCATGACTAATTGTGAAGTGTTGGGTGGCGGCTGCTGCACTGGCCTGTGTGGCCTCAGTGCTTGTCACATTGCCTTACAAAGTGCTTTGGGATACTTGAGGACAGAAGGCACGACCGTCTGATTCTAGTCTATATAAAGTCCAATGAGTTTAAAGCATTTTCTTTTAATCAAAAGGTTATAGGGTCAAGGGCAACTTGGAAGATTTGCTCACTGGACAACACTGAGCCTGGTCTTTTTACCCTGAGATGGATTTGGGTACAAGAAGCAGAGCAATGTGTGACACATTTGTGAGCTCCAAGAACAGGAGCACGCCTGCATATGGAGTATGTGAAAAGAGCAACTGGGACTGCTGGCCAGGAGATTGAGTAACAGCTTCTGATGCTCCACAGAACAGCCTGTACCTGTCCACTTTGGAAGCCCCCAGAATTGGGAGGGTGAGGTAGAACACAGGGGGCCTTGAAATGAAGAACAACAATCAGTTCTTGCAAGAGCTATGCATCTCAGCATGGAGCAATAGGCAGGATTCTGCTACTAGCTGGGGACAGGACTGCGGTGGGAAGAAGGAGAGAGATAATATTTGCTGAATGGCTTTTTGTGACTGATGCTGGATATTATTTTCTTTTTTCACAACAATCATAAAAATATGGCATTTTAAAATTCCACTTCAAAGGACAAGTAAAATGAAGTTTAGATAAGCTAGATGATTTGCCCAACATCACATTGTAAATAACTAAAACCCAACTCTAACCAGTTTCAAATTCCATTCCATTTTTCCCCTATACAGCATCCTCATAAGTACTCTGGTAGAATTTCCTAACATCTCAAATGTGGTGGTGATGCTCATGGAGTGTGTATAAATCAGAAAATATTCTGGGACTTTTCAGTGATTATTTGGAAAATGTTCATCCAGGTAGATTTGGTGATGAATAAAATCTGTACTCCAGCCATCTTCTATCACCAAGAAGTATTTTTTTTTTCAAACAGGCAGCCCAACTTCAAAGGAAAGCACCCAATCTTTATGGCTGTTTGTCTGTACCTGCCCTAGCTTGCCTCCCCCTGGAAAGCATATGGGTAGCCAAATAAATGAAAGGAACATTACTAAATACTTATCTAGCATAATTCATGGCTGGCTTTCACCAAATGATGTACACATTTAGCAAACATCACACATGGCATCCCATCCCCCCTGATTTTACTGCCTACTTTCTGATCCAGTGTGTTCCAATAGGTAGAGCAACTTCATCTAGTTGAACTTTAGTTATCTCTTTTGGAAAATGAGAATGACTGTTTTACAAGGTTGTTCAGAATATTAAATATGATAATGGGAAGGAAGGATCTCTATGTGACAGAGCTATAGAAAAGTAAAAGTGTGTTTATATTTTCACTAGGAAAGAAAAGGAAATAAACAAATGAAATGAAATTGACACTATTGCAACTTCACTCTTTTAACAAGGCAAAAAAAATAAGGAATTATCATTTCTTAGCCCATTCTTAAAAAAGAACCAATACAGTTAAGATCAACTTTATAACTGGGCTTGGAGTGGGCTTTTACTATATTTGAGACCATCGTTACACTGAATTTTATGTACAGAATCTATACAACTCCCTATGTCTCAATAATAATTGTTCCCTGCTTATACCTATCAACCACCTGACCTCATCTTCCAAAATTAACAGTTTCACTCAGCTCTTTTTCACAGGAAAAACTGGAAGGCCAAAAGTTTGAAGTTAATTCACTAAATCATTCACTTAACCTTCAAACATTTACAGGGTGTCTGTTATATGACAGAAGACAAAGGAGCAGAACATTCAAAGACATAGAGAAGTGAGAGAAAATAGTGAGAAAGTTGGGTGTAGCTGAAGCACAGGGTGTGTGTCCATGCACACATGTGGGGTTGAGGGGAAGAAGAAGGGAGAAAGTAGCAGGAAATTGAATGCTCTTATATGGAGATGAAACAGGCTATCTATCATCTTCAACCATGATTTGAGGGGTACATAGGAAATCATCTTCCCCTGAAATATGCATTCCTCATTCATTTGCTAATTATTAAAAACCCACCCTAAGTAATTCATTATTTTGGATCTTGAAAGTTTTCTCTTTCCTTCAAGAGTCTTCTACAGTCACGCACTGTTTAATCACATTTCAGTCAACAATGGTCCGCATACATGATGGTGGTCCTCTAAGATTATATCATCTAGTGACATCCTAGCCATTTTAGTTTGTGTCAGTACACTCCAGGATGCCTGCAACATGACAAAACAACACAGTTTTCAGAATGTATCCCTATCACTTAGCAATGTATGAATGTATTAGAGTCCAAGTACTCTTGGGGGAAAAACACTAGGAACCAGAGTAGAAATAGTAGATATTCAACTGAGGGCAAGGAGGACATGCAAAAAGGAGATACGGAAAAGTTTCTGGTGATATTGGATTGTATGTAGATACCAAAGATGCCTATCACTAGGCTTCCCAGTTTTTCACAGAATCTCTGACGCAGAATTATAGACTATAAGTTATCAATATAGTATAGGTGGTGATTCATGTGCTTTGGATACAACAGAGCTAACTGGCTGTGCTATGGGCTGATATGTGATTTCTAAACCTACTTAACAAGCGTCAGGGGTAGGCTGTGGTCATGGTACTAAAGGTGAATGAGGTGCCTCAGGCAAATCTGAAAGCCTTGAATATACTGTCTTCATAAACTACTGGAACCTCAGGGTCAAGTAATCCCAGACTTCTTGATCTACGGATAGCCTTAAATGGGCAATGAGCAGACCAGGCCAGTCATTTGAGTTACATTGATGTTCACCACGTGATTCACAGGGCTCCAAATTGATAATGTTTATAAAGAAATCAAATAACAAGTTATATCATCCCATGATGCACTTCACTGTTCCACTCCATAGAAATTGAATACATACTGTTTGTTGATTTTTGCTAATAAGGCTGATACTGAATGATAGTTCTTAGGCCCATGATAGAGTTATTTTGCTATCAACTCTTCTACTATTTCAAATAGGAGATAAATTCTCACTGCTGAATTGATTCCAGTGAGGCTACTGTGAGTAAAGTTAGCTGAGAACTAGAAAATAATAATGCTGCGAATGGTCTAACCCCAAAGGGGTACATACAAAGAAAAAGAACCTTCTCTATCCAACAAGAGTTAAATAAGCCACCTTTGTAAACAGAGAAGGCTTGGAGAAGTAAAGATAATATGGGGAAAAACTAGAAATGTACTTTTTTAATTTCTTATATTTCTTCTAGTCTCTATCCTGACAGGTTGATTTCTGAGAAAAGAATATCAGTAGTTCTCAGGTTTTCTCATGAAGAGGGACCACTGAAAAACAGAAAAGCAGGGCAATTAATTTTCTTAGATTCAAATATTTACTGAGTACATGGCTCCATAAAGCATCTTACTTAAAAACAATCCTAGCTGGGCGCGGTGTGCAAAACCTGTAATCCCAGTGGCTTGGCAGGCTGAGGCAGGAGGATCATGCATTCAAAGCCAGTCTCAGCAAGTGCGAGGCGCTAAGCAACTCAGTGGGACCCTGTCTCTAAATAAAATACAACATAGGGCTGGGGATGTGGATCAGTAGTCAAGTACCCCTGGGTTCCATCCCTGGTACCAAAAACATATAAAACAACAACAACAACAAAACAACAAAAAATCCTTACTCAAGTTCTTGCAAATGGCAAAACCACAAATCAAAAATAAATGTGTCTGAATCCAAATTTAAGTACCCTTTCAATAGAATAAATATATTTAAGAGTTCTTTCTGGGTCAAGATTTTAACTTACTTTTCTTTTAGCTTATCTCCAGAAGTACTTAAGACCTCCACCAGAACCTTCCCAATTCATTTTCTTCTGCAAAGAAGGTAGCCAGTCTTATCTGTGGAGCTACATCTCTTACCATGAAATCCAACTCTGTTTAAGAGGCAGCTTCAGTTCTCCCTTATTTATGAAATATACCCTGGGTCAATGAGTGTGAAGAGTGGTAAGGATAAGGAAATTCTGTTTGGAAAGGGGGCCTCAGTGATCCCTGTAATATACACTACCTATTCTTCTTTAGTATCCCCAAATAATAGCATATATTACTGAACTAAAAAACACCCAGAAAATACTCCTAGAGTAACTGGAGAGAGATCTGTACCATATTTTATTTATCTTTTAGCTAATTTCTCCTTCCTCAAGGAGGCAAACTATCCCTGCACCCTATTATTTTTTTTGTCCTGGGAATTGAATTCAGGTGTGATTAATCACTGAGCAACATCCCCAGCCTTTATTTTGTATTTTACTTAGTCAGGTTGTTGCTAAGTTGCTCACGTTGCTCATGGACTCACAAAGTTGCTGAGGCAGGCTTTGAACTTGTGATACTCCTGCCTAAGCTTCCCGAGCCACTGGGATCATTAGGGGTGTGCTCAGCCTACACCTTACATTTGCTCTACAATCAGAAACAAAGTAACAGCAATGTGTATTTCCTAAACTTCACAACAAAACTGACACCAGGAAAGCTCTGCTGAGATTGCTAAGAAGTCCCAAAGAACCACCAAATTTACTGGTAATATGTGCCCCTCAATTCTACCTGCCAAATGTAGGATGCAGTTACTAAACAATGCACTCTCCCTCAGTCTTTGTGGAAGTGGGGAGTTATATACCATCAATGACTACACTCTGACATACACTACAGAGCCCTAATTGGTTTCTTTGTGGTTGTTTAATACATCTGCTGTGTACCATATTTATGTCACAAAATACAGAAAGATCTGAAACTTGAATAGGCTTCTATCTAAAGGAGATCCAAGGTGGTTATCAGAGTGGTCACTGGCAGCCAACATTCAACCCCAACCTCATGATTCACAGTGGACATCTACCTACAAATCATTGCATTAGTACAAACATAGACTTACCCATCAAGAAAAATATCAAGGGCTGGGGATGTGGCTCAAGGGTAGCGCGCTCGCCTGGCATGCGTGCGGCCCTGGTTTGATCCTCAGCACCACATACAAAGAAAGATGTTGTGTCCGCAGAGAACTAAAAAATAAACATTAAAGTTCTCTCTCTATCGCTCTATCTCTCTCGCTCTCTCTAAAAAAAAAATATATATCAAGCACTCACACAGTCGTTTAGCCCCATGGTGATGTAGTGACAAATATCAAAGAGCTCTTGTTGTCAGTAGCATTTTCCTTTTACAACTCCCAGACTTTTGCAACAGAACTGAAGATCACTGCTTTATTAATGAACCCTACTTCAGGAGCTTGAAAAATTTTGCATAAGTCAAAATGAAATGGAGTAGAATGTGGTTCTCTTGGAGTTATCCATAATAGGAAAAATATCTAATAAGTGGATCTCTTGAAGAAACATGTAATTCTCCTACATTTCAAGGCCTCTAACTGTGAACATAAATTTCAGTGACCTATTGTTCATAAATAAATCACCTTTATAGTAAAGACATTTTTAATAAGCATAGAGATGTATCAAGGGTTCTATACAAAGGTATTCAAAGCTGATAAGCACCACATCTTCTCCATTTCCCATGTAAGGGCCCTGCTATTTGCAATGAACAAAAATGAAGAGATACTTCTCCATTGGAAAAAAAAATTTCACAAGTTCTAGCTGCTGCTATATTTTGTAAGTTTTGCAAATTTTCTTCCAAGTTCCCTCTATGTGAAAAATCTTCACTTTCTACTCATGTATGTGTGTGTGTGTGTGTGTGTGTGTGTGTGTGTGTGTATGTTAGTTACTAGGGATCAAACTCGGGGTCTGGTGTACACACTCTCTACCACTGAGCTACATACCCAAGTGCTGACTCATGCTTTAATATTGAAATCTTATCTGCTCTTTGAGGTCTAACTCAAATGCCACTTGTAGAAAGTATTGCAGGGGTTGGGGGTGTGAACAAGTTCAGTCACAGATTCTCAACTTTAGTTGTATATCAAAGCAATTTAAATAAAATTTTAAAATACAGATTCCTGCCCTCACTGCCAGATCAAATGAATCATAAATTCCAGGAATTAAAACTGGTATAATAATAATCATAATAATTATTATTGTCATGCTGGGGATGGAATTCAAGGCCTTGTGCAAGTTAGCCAAGTGCTCTATCACTGAACTTCATCCTAGCCCTGTTATAATTGATGTTTGTTTCCTAAGAGTATTTATTATGATAATTTCAGTGCATATCAATTGTTCAAATTAATGGGTTACATTGTGACATTTCCATGTGTACATACAAAATGCTTGGATATTATCTATCTTCCCTCTAACCTCCACCTCATATTTTTAAATTGGATTTTATTATTCTCCTATACTTATCTTTTTAAATCTGGCTTATTTTGTTTTCAACAAGAGGATCTTTAGTTCCATTCATTTTACAAATGACATGATTTCATTATTCTGATGGCTGAATAATACTCCATTGTCTATATATACCAGATTTTCTTTATCCATTTATCCATTGATAGGAATCTAGGCTGATTCCATAAATTGAAATAATTAATAGTGCTACAATGAACATGGGTATGTAGGTATATCTTTTGATTGCTGATTTTGAATCCTTTGGGTATATACACAAGAATGGTCTAATTGGATCACATGGTATATTTGAGCCTCCACACTGATTTCCTGAGTGATGTATAAGGGTTCCTTTCCCCCCACATCCTCACCAGCACTTGTAATTTATTCATTTTTTGCAATAGTCTTTCTGACTGGGTTGAAATGGAATCTCGATGTATATTGTATTTGTGTTGCCCTTATGGCTAAAAATAATATTCTTTTTTCATATTTTTAGTGGCCACTTGTACCACTTTTTTGAGAAGTTTTGTACAGCTTATTTGCCTATTTGATTTGATTTATCTGTTCTTTAGGTGTTAAATTTTTGAAGCCTTTATATATTCTGCACTTAATCTTAGCCAAAAGGCCGAGAAGCGATTGCCTTTATATATTCTGGGTATCGATTCTCTGTCAGATGCATAGCGAGCAAAGATTGTCTCTGATTCTGTAGACTATCTCTTCACTCTGTAGTTTCATTTGCTTTACAAAAGCTTTACATTCATGGCTAAGAACCCATACCTTCAGTTTTGTGTAATATAACACAAAGTAAATAGAAAGACCTAAAATATCAGTCTCCTCAGGACAAGCTAGGCATGAACAAAGACTGAAACAGATGAAATCAAAGGCCATGCTGTCCATAATGTTGAGCCAACAATCTTGCCTTTTCCAAAGTTGACACATATTAAGCACCCTCTGCCTATGGAGAAAATATCACCTGATGCTTCCTGGTAATCAACAGAGGAATCCCATATCAGTGCTCTGAAGATGCCAGGTCACCTAATCAATGTGATGCACAGATAATATTAGAACAAAGGAGTGTTATGTACTGTCAGTATGGTCATTGGCCAAAAGGAGCAGGGTCAAAGTTGAGGAAACTTAGACTTAGATTGATAGTATATCAAACTTAGATTGATAGTATATCAAACCTTTCCTCTAAAACTCCCTTCACCATTGAACAGATAAGAAACATCACAGATTAAGAAAAGATTTCATAAGTATAAATGTGCAAATACTTAAAACTAGAGTTTTGCAAAAGAGATGTGACCCTAAATTTGTAAGGAATGGAAGGTAAACTTTAAATCAATTTAATCTTGCCATGGGTTTAAATCTGAAAATTAAAAATCTGTTGAGGGGAGATTATTTCAAACTAATGAGATGAAGACTTTGGATAGCAAACAAGTTAATTTAGTCTAAATCCTAAAGTAAATAAGGTATTTATACTCTGACACTCACTCCAATAGCTAGCAACTTACCTTTCACATAGTCCCTTCCTAGAGTTTTGTAAAATTACATATCTAACAAATCATCTCTATCGCTTTTCTTATAGGCTTCCTTTTTCTTCACACCCACACCCATCCCAATCTAGGCTTAGCCATTTACTGGCTATGTAAACCAACCTCTCTATGATCAGTTTCCCCTTTTGTAAAAGGAGATTATATTAACTACCTTGAAGTTTGATTATAAGAAATACTACAAATTGTCTAGCATAGTGGATGGCATATAGGATGTGCTCAAAAATTATAGCTGGTAGAATCATTATGTGCCATTTATAATAATAGCAATAATTTTGTACCTGCAAAGAAGGCACTTGCTAGACTAAGAGATACATGCTGGAAACTAGAGTTGAACATGACATAACTTCATAAGTTTAGGTATAATAAAACATTTGTATATGCAACTTTGTAAATGTTCAATGATGATTGAATTGAAATTCTTATAATAAGTAATGATTCGTAAAACATACTCTAGCAGAGGTATCTGAAAACTTCTTAAGGCAATGTACTTCATTTTCCCATAACACTCTTCAGTGAGTATTGTGAATTAAAAGTCTGTGATTGGGCCATACCAATTTCACAATGACGTGAGAGGAGAAGGGAAGAGAAAAGAGATGAGGAGAAGGAAGGAAGGAGATTGACTGGTTGGTTGACAAATACTCAGGGATTATATGTTATATGTCAAATATCTTCCTAGACATTGGAGCTCTGATATATCATGTAACCTACATAAATAACACTGTGAGTTATTATCATTTCCACATTACAAGTGAGGAAACTGGAATCAGAGAGAAACAAAGTGTCTTGTCTAAAGTCTTCCATCCATTAAATTGATTTTATACTATTTAACCAGTTGTTCTTAGCCCTAGTTAAACATTACAATCATTTATAGTCCTTTAAATTATGCCTGCTGAAATTTAGACCTGTAGAATATGAATGAGTAAATTGGGAGAACCTTGATATGGTTTTAAATTCCATTAGTGATTCTCATGTGCAACCGAGGTTGAGAATTCCTGGCTTAGACTTATTCAACTCAGAGTTAAAATATGACTCTTATGATTTGTTTTCAACAAATATTTGCCAAGTATCTTCTAGTTGAAAACACTCAGTGCTGAAGATCATGGTCTTTGCCCTCAGATTTGATAATCTATGATGAAAATGTATAATAAGCAAGTGAATAAGCATAATCATTTATACTGATAGAATAAGGTGCTTCAAAAGAAATATAACATGTTATAATAGTAAATAATGGGAGCAGCAACTTGAAATAGAGTGTTCAAGGAAGGACTATCTGAAGAAGGGCCTTTGAAGTTGCTATCTAAAGAGTCAGAAGGCCCAACCATAGAAATACCTTCAGCTTCAATAAGAAATATACCAAAAATTCAAGTTATATATCAGTAACTAGGAAACTTCATCCCTTGGTCAAAATATTAGTAACAGTTTTTTTGCAAGGTACATATTATGAAATGTAATTATTACAAAATTAATATTTATAGCTGTTCTTAAACTATAGCTGAGTAATGGTTGTAATACATAAATCCAAAGTTCTGCATTATTTTTTTATTTTTGATGAAGGAATTACTACTTCTAAAAGTCATTATTGTATACAAATTTATTATTAATACTTTGTTTCACCTCTCCTCAAACACAATAGAAACAACTGGATGAAGGAGTTTTTCCATTAGTGTTTGGGAAGAAATTCCTCTCAGAGTTGCAAGACACTAAATTTACCCTGGATATGCCTTTTCATTGGGGAATTTTAAGGAAAAAGACAGACATCAACCTGCTTAAGATGAATTGAGAAATCCGATAGAATTGGGTACGCAGGCTCTGACAAATGTCTGTGAAAACCAATGGAACAGTGACTAAGGAAAGGCAAATAAAAGAGAAAAAGTGGCCACACCATTATTGACTAGGTATCAGGGTTATGTGCCAACTGGGAAAGGAGGAGCAAATTGAAGGAAACAGTTCACCTTTTTCAGCCTCCTCTGTACTGCCATTTTGTTTTACATTGGCTGAACTAACAGATGAAATATTAGAAATGTTTGCAGTGATGATTGCTGAAGGAAAACAAACCTACTTGCTGATTGTAAACTAAAAATAGGAAAGAAATAGTTTGGTGGGAGAGGAAAAAATGAGAATAAACTCAAAGCAGATTAAATATGCTTTAATAACTGCATAGAAACCTGAAGCTTATTAATTTTCTTTCATGTGCCCAGGAAAATGGAGAATTACAGAATCATGAATTTCATGTTCAAAATCTATAACTATATCTTTAATACTATCCAATGCTTATTGAAACTTATTTCAAGGGCTTCATCCTTGACATTAATGAAAATAATGCTAGATAATCATCCACCACATTTTCCTTCCATGTATACAGCCCTTACCTTATTCCAAGTGCCTATTTTGACCTCACACCACTCACCTGAAGTAGTACTTTTAGATAATATATAGTAGCTTGGCAAATTGTCTCAATAAAAAGTCAACCAGCCCTAAAAGTGATTGGTAGCTGCTCACCAATCTTCTGTAGATTTTTTCACCAGAATAGTTACGATATCAATGACAATGCTATAGACACAATAATGAACATGTAACCAAACCATAAAAAGCCTTGATGTAAAGTAAATTACTAAAAGGACCTTCAAGATAAAAGGATGCTAAAAGAATACATCCCCACTACGCATGACAAACCACAGAAAAACAGCTTTTCTGATAGCTAAGACCTGGACTCTGGTTCAGACTGTCTCCAAATTACTTTGTGAAATACTTTGGGCCCCAACTGTCTCATTTGAAAAATAAAATTGGTGCTGACTATATATCTGTTTTAGAGGACATTAATGATTAGACAGTAAGTAGAGGGTATTTAGCTCTTCTACAAGCATTAAACAACGTGTAAGTGTAAGAGATTATTATTATTATAAGAATTTTTTTCCTGGCTAATAGTTTCTTAAAAAATAAGATAATCAAGAAAACAAACTATCAATAATTACTAAGCACTTATGCTTAGGTAAAATGGAAAATAAGTGCTCTTTCATTTTCCTAACCTATTCTATCTTTGGACTCCCTAATATCAGCCCAGATCTAACTATATAATTAAGGTACAGTGTCATAAACTCATTTATTTATCCCTATCCTCAAACACAAAATAGTAACTAGCTTATTGAGCTAGTTAGTATGTTTCAGGCATTTTATGTTCATCATTTCAGTTTTTCCTCACAATAGTTTGAGAAGTTGATTTTTTTATATACAACATCAATAGTAATAATAATAATAATAATAATAATAATAATAATAAATAATCATAATTCAGAGAAGCAAAATAACTTGCATAGTGACACAGCTAAAAATAAAATAATCAATATTTGAAATTCAGGTCTGTGAAATTTTAAAAACTGTTCTTGTTCTTCTGATATGGGGTTCCATGACTTTACAATTTAAGTTACCTTGCTTTTAAATCACTGATGTGTATTGCTTCAAATAAAAAAAGTAAGGTAGAGAGGACTACAATTCATGTCCAGTGTTTCACCCACAAGTACATAAGAGCCCAAATATAAAGTAAATACACATAGGATATGTCTTATTGGTACTTTGAAATATCCCAGAAGTTCAAATGACAGGTTTCTTCAGTCAAATAACCCACCATACATGTCAACTTGAATATGCCAATTTGAATAAAACATATTCTCATTTTTCTATGATAATTTCATATGCCCTCACTCCCAACCCAAGTAAGCTGAAGTTAAAAACAAAAGAAAACAAAAATAAAGACCTTTAAATGTCAATTCTCCTTGCCCCAGATAAGGATGGGGGTGGTGGGTTTAAATGGTAAATTTCTGATACATTTCTGTGCTTGGACTGCATTCTCAGCAGGGAAGCCAAGGTCACTCAGATTCTTTCGGCATTCATATCCAGCAAAGTGGCAAATTCAGTTAAAGATTGTAACACCAGTAAAATAACACAAATGCTTACTAGAAAACAAAAGCAAACCTTAAGACATTATCCTTTAAAAGACAAACATGGACAAAATATATTTAAATATTCCAACTCAAAAATAAAAATACAATTCAAATTGGAAATGAACTAAGGATCAAAGACAGTATATACAATTAGCCAATAAGCACATTCAAAGATAGCCAACATTATCTTTGGGATAATTAGTTGTCAGGGAAGTGCACAATGCGATACTAATACACACCTACTATTATTATTAAGAAAAACTAAAAAGGACAAAAAATGACTGAAACTCTCATATACTGTTGAAGGGAATATAAAAGGTTTCAATTTATTTGGAAAAATCTGACAATTCCTCAAGGATAATAAGTTACTTGACAAAGCATTCCTCTCCTAGATATATACCCAAAATAAATAAAACAAATATTCACATGAAAACTTATATATGAATGTTCATCATACCAATTTTAATAGCAAAAAATGAAAACAACCTAAATGTTGATCAACTGATGGAAAAGAACTGTGGTTAATTCTTACAAGGGAATATTATTCAGCCATGAAGAAGAATGAATTGCTGACTCATGCTGTTATGTGGATCAACCTTAGCATAAAATATTATGTTAAATAAAAGAAGTCAGATACAATTGGCCACATATTCATTATTTCATTTATATGAAATGTCTAGAATGGGCAGGTATATACCAACAGCAAGTAGATTTATGGTTCTCTTGGGCTGGAGGAAATGGGAGAAATGTGGAATATTTGCTAATGGCTATAAGTTTTGTTTGGAATAGTGAAAATGTTCTAAAATTGATTTTGGTAATGATTGCACAACTCTATGATTAACTCACAAAACACTGAACTATACATATACTTTAAATAGGTATGATTTATGGTATCTAAATTTCATATCAAAGACAATATACCTCATATGAAAATCTATCATCAATGTTTTTTTCTTAAAGAGAGAAAATATAAATAAAGAAGAAAACACTCTGCCATTTCCACCCATATCCATTCTCCTTGTTATTTCTCCTTAAGTAAAATCCTCTCTACCAGTTCTTATCAAACTAGCTCTAAAGATCAACTGTGAGAAATAAAATCTCTATTACTGTTGGCCATTTTGCCAAAAACATGACCTCTGAGGCTGAGACCAAGGAATCCAACCTTGAATAAGTATATCACAAAGAAGTTACTTGCCAGCTTGTATTTCTTCCTTTCTGTGGTTTTCTTTTCAAATAAAATTTTCATTAATTAAAAGAAACAGCAAATGTTTGAACTGTAGCTTCCAAGGAACCAGCTCATGATTTAATTCATGAACACAATTCCCTGGACTTGTTGTCTTATGTACATACTGAATATGGTATCTCCTTCATTGGCACAGCAGAATATAGGTCAAAAATGTTAGGCACAAATTACTAGCAAGTTCTATTTGTCAACTATACAATTTGATAAGTCATAGAATCTTTACATCTTCATTTAGACAATTCCATACAGACTCTAAAGACAGAGCAAAAGTTCTGGCCATGGCCAGAGTTAAGCTACCTACAATTATTTCTACACCCACTCAGTGTTTTGCAATAGAAAAGCAAACTCTCTGACCTCTAAAACTGTCAGGGGAAAAACAAACAAACAAACACTTATCGCTTTTAAGAAGTCAAGGATTTCTAGGGATTTCTGGACCTCTTTCAAGGTTTCTTTTCAATGGATGGATGATCCAGCTTTTTCATTTCTTTTTCCCTCTCCTGTTAACAAATGAATTACAACTACTTCTTCACTGTTCCCACACTACCCAGTAAGTTTGTTTACAGAGCTTTGAATGAATGTGTTCATTCTTGGCCTAACTTTGATACCCTCAGCACACCTGTCTTTCTCTATATTTATTCAGTGAACCTGAAAGTAGGCAGAAATCTCATAAGGACTCTGTGAGTACAATCAGCAAAGATTCTATGAACTATCCAGATAGATAGATAGATAGACAGATAAATGATTGAACCCAGTAGTGCTTAAGCACTGAGACACATCCCCAGCCTTTTTGTAACAAAAAAAATGTAATTATAGATGGACAACATGCCTTTATTTTGTTTATTTATTTTTATGTGGTACTAAGGATCGAACCCAGTGCCTCACATGTGCTAGGCAAGGGGTCTACCACAGTCCCAGCCCCATACCCAGCCCTTTTTATTTTTTAAGTTGAGACAAGGTCTCCCCAAGTTGCTTAGGGCCCTGTTAAGTTGCTGAGCCTAACTGAACATGTGATCCTCCTGACTCAGGCTCCAAAGCCACTAGTATTACAAGTGTGTGCCATCACACCCAGCACAATCCATATTTCTTTAAATAAAACAAAACAAAACATTTTCTTACCTTTTCTAATGTCACTAGTCAGAAGTTGTCACACGTATAAGAAGAAGGAAAGGCTTATTGACATCTCTTCCTTTGTTTGGATTAACAATAGCACTTTTGTAGAATTTGTTTTCTAAAGGCTAAGGAGCAAGTATAAGAAAAGTCTGGGAAACACTACACTGGATTCAAGTTCTTCTTTAACTCAATATTACTACCAAGGTTCTGGGAATGACAGAGTAGACTTTTGCTACAAAGCTCTTCAATGTTGTGAGAGGCAACAGAAAAAATGTGATGAAAGTTATTCCCTAGGCTTCATGGCTGGGTGACATAAAAGTTCTCAACTAGTTAGGGAGCGAGCCTAGGCCAAAATTGAGAACACAACGCATGCGCACTTTCAAACTAGCCCAATGGGACAATGGGATATTTGAATATATTTCCATTTTGACAAACGGCATTCTCGGGAGTACTTTTCTATTAAAAAGTGTATAAATGGATGCTGCTTCTGTTGATGGAAAGGATGGGTGGAGAAGTGGATTGAAATCTAACTCTGGAAAACCTGGAACTTATCACCTTCTAGAAGATATATTAGGAAGGAAACATGCTTAATCACCAGTATTTTTTTTTCAAACTACCCTCTGTGGGTGGTGTCCCATAGGGCCTTCCATAGCTGGAGTGAAATAAGTTAGCACTTAGAAGAATCCTATGATCCAGTGTGTTGGCAGGGACCACAGTAATCTTCTCTTCCATCATGCCTCACAAACGGGGGGAAATAGGACCAGAGAGAAAAAGTACTTGGGCCTCTTCAATGACTATAAGATTCAGGGCAATATTAATCCAGTTAGGGAACATATACTACTGGTTGGAGGGTGCAATGAATTTAGGTGGTGCTGCAATAAAGTTTTTACAATTACATATGCATTTATTTGTTTACCAAAAGTTTTACTTTTAATAAATTATTGTTCCCAAAACTTTCACATTAAACTAAGATGTTAGGAGAAAAGCCATGGGTTCTACAAGTTCAAACCTGGTATCTCATTTGACAATAGCTATGTCTTGGGAAAGCCCCTTTGCCACTCTTGATCTTCACAGTCTCTCTATATAATGAGAGATGTTAATGCCACCCTTGAATTGTATCTCAAAGGGTGATGGGGCAGGAGCGTCAGTCAATATTTGTAGTAAGTCAGCTTGCAGTTTTCAGTTGTTAATCACAAAGGTGAGATAAATGATATCACAAATGAAGGACTGGGATCAGAAGATCCTGAGAAAACGTCACAGGTTTGAAGAGTTGGAAGGGACTCTTAAAAGCCAATCACTGCAGTACTCTATATAGTACCTCAGAAATCCAATCAATTTGTGTAAAATATATTGTCTTCAAATGGAAAGAAATTAATCGGGACCATTCAGAACAAATATGACTGTTGACCCAATGTCAGAAGAGCAAGGTGAATAAATACCAATCCAGGGAAGAACTGGTCCCTCCATCTTACTCCTCCACCTTTCTATTTCAAAGCCAATTAATCCAAGGTTAAATGTTTCACAAGTGCTTTCTGAAGTTCTTTAGTAAGTATTTTGTTTTTCTGTTTGCTTTTCCTTAACTGGAGCATTATTAATGGCCCTCTGAATCTGTAGACACTTCATCTGAATGACCTTCTAGTTTCTACTTTGTAGAATGGTTAATCCCAGACAGCAGAGACTAAGGTTGTTTGACAGATTTCCATACAATCATAAAATGAATACCTTTAGGGAGATAATTATTTGTGAAGTTCAAATTTCAATTCTATCACCTTTCAGTGGTAGGACTCTAGTCAAGTTAATTTATGTGTCTAAGTCTTAATTCTTTGTTCTATAAAATAAAGCTCAAGATCACTACCCACCTCACTGGTTTCTTTTGAGGATCATAATGTCAGATCATTTTATATGTATATCATATCTTTTCAATAAAGAAGCTGGGGCAGTACAAAAAGGCACAATGGAACAATTTTTTTAGAATGCTGATTTGGATATTTAACTATTTTCAACTATAATATTGAACTAGGAAAGTACATGACAGAGTTTTCTGTCTGAAGACTGATGTATTTGATACACTGTTTGGATTACTTTAATTCCTCAAGTTTTAAGGCTTACCTTGAAGTCTATTGATGTACTTAGAACTCACAACCAGTTTTGATCACACCAGTAATATAGAAAAAAAATATGAATTGACATTTCAAATAAAATCACAATAAACTCCAAGAAGGTGTATTTTCTCTTAGATACTAGATTAAAATCTAATATTCTATCAATGAATTAGATGGTGATGAGGACCTCAACTCCTAGAATATAAAAATTTTTATAATATTTCTGTAATGAGATTTTACCAGACATGTTGATTTAGATTTATTTTTACAATTAATTAATAAAAAGTAAGGAATTCACTATACACCCAAGGTCATAAGAGTGCCACTTAAGTATTTAAACAAGATTAAATTTTTATAAAATGGACAATTTTTTTTTACCCTAGAAAAGTGATAATTCCTTGTCACCACAAAACTGTCCTTCCCCAGAAAAGGCAGCATCAGAGCTGATAACTATCTCCCTAAACAAAACTTAATGGCTACAGTTTGCTGCAAAAGAAATATCTTGCAATATTGCTTTATGAAAAAATCACCCACTCATCCTTATTTCCATATTTGTTCCCTAAATAAATGAGAAGTTTGTCATATGCAGTCATTTGGTAATTGCTGAGAGAGGTTTTATTAAGACCATTATACAAATGAGGAAATTAAGGTTGGAAACTATCAAAGTTGATCAGAATGTGGAACCAAAATACAAATCTCCATTTATTTTCTTTCTTTGGCACAAGGGGTTGAACCCTGGGGCACTCAACCACTGAGCCACATCCCCAGTTATTTTATTCTTTATTTTGAAAAAGAGTCTCAGTAAGTTGTTTTCAGCTTTGCTAAATTTCCGAGTCTGGCTTTGAACTTGCAATCCTCGTGCCTCAGCCTCCCCAGCTGCTACTATTACAGATGTGTTCCACGGTGCCAGGCTAAACTTCCACATTCTAACTAGAACCCAGTCCCACAGACTCCTCTGTATTTAAGATAGCTTACAAAATAAGAACTCAACTGTCTGAACTATAAAATAAGATAGATCCATTACACCATCCCTTGATTTTGTTGTCTTATTTTACATTCAAACTAAGCTAAGAGTCTGCTATAATAAAACAGATACAATGGTTTAATGGTATATAAATAATATATAAATAAGTATATAATTAGTATGTCTAGAATAATTGCTAATTTTTCAATATTTTGAATATTTTAATTATCTCTCCAATAATCTTATGGGAAATTAAAATACTCATGGCTCACATTAAAATACTCATGGAACATATGTATTCTCTTTATTAACCATAAAACAACTGACTTCTAGATAGGCATTCCCTTAGATGGATTCCAAATTAATTTCCTACACCTAGTTGCTTTAGATGTTTCCACCAAGTCTAGTCTTGTATTAGTGACCACTTTCTTCTCAGAGACTGCTAGAGTAAAAAAGGGACTAAAGTCTTAGGCATTTTGTTTATAAACTGACAACACAACACAGGCTACTATCACAGAAATCATAACTGCCCTTAGTAAGCATAATATAAACCTTATGAAGGGTACAGAGCTGTTATAAATGATGCCTGTCCATATTACTTGATCAGTTTTTATGCAAATTATAGTGACATTTAGAAAATCTCTCCTTGACATCTTACTAAGAAAAAAAGTATAATAATGGGTAAGCCACATTTTGGGATTTCCTTCTTGCCATGATCAAATAAGATCAGAAAAGAACATGATCAAACAAAGAAAGAGAAGCCAAATGGGGGAAAAAACAGAAAATGTACATATATGAAATGACCTTTCACCAGAAAGAAGAGGAAGAGCTGGCTTCCTCCTTATTCCTCCTCCACCCCTACCACCTTCCTCATAGGAACATAGGACACAAGACAAGGAAAGATAGGGCTCTGAAAAGCTTCTTTCCATGATTCATCTCTTCATTTTCTGTGAACTTCATCTTGGGCCCCTGGCTTGCTCCATGTGATAAGAAGAATGGCCATGTCTCAGTCATCTTTTTGGTATCAAGGACTGAACTCAGGGGCACTTATTCACTGAGTGACATCTCTAGCCCCTTAAAAAAATACTTTATTTAGAGACAGGGTCTCTAGGACCTTGTTAAGTTGATGACGCTGGCTCTGAACTTGCGATTCTCCTGCCTTGGCCTCTGGAGGTGCTGGGATTACAGGTATATACCACTATGCCCAGGTCATATTCTACATCTTAATGAACATGGAGCTTGGACTCAAGCTCCATAACTTTCACCATGTCATTTGTGGAACTCTTTTTTTTTAATTTATTTTTTATTTTTATTTATTTTTATTGGTTGTTCACAACATTACAAAGCTCTTGACATATCATATTTCATACATTAGATTCAAGTGGGTTATGAACTCCCATTTTTACCCCAAATGCAGATTGCAGAATCACGTCGGTTACACATCCACAATTTTTTGCCCTATTAGTAATTGTTGTATTCTGCTACCTTTCCTATCCCCTACTATCCCCCCTCCCCTTCCCTCACATCTTCTCTCTCTACCCCATCTACTGTAATTCATTTCTCTCCTTGTTTATTTTCCCATTCCCCTCACAACCTCTTATATGTAATTTTGTATAGCAATGAGGGTCTCCCTTCATTTCCATGCAATTTCCCTTTTCTCTCCCTTTCCCTCCCATCTCATGTCTCTGTTTAATGTTAATCTTTTCTTCCTGCTTTACCTCCCTGCTCTGTTCATAGTTGCTCTCATTATATCAAAGAAGACATTTGGTATTTGTTTTTTAGGGATTGGCTAGCTTCACTAAGCATAATCTGCTCTAGTGCCATCCATTTCCCTGCAAATTCCATGATTTTGTCATTTTTTAGTGCTGCGTAATACTCCATGGTGTATAAATGCCACATTTTTTTATCCATTCATCTATTGAAGGGTATCTGGGTTGGTTCCACAGTCTATCTATTGTGAATTGTGCTGCTATGAACATCGATGTGGCAGTATCCCTGTACAATGCTCTTTTAAGGTCTTCAGGGAATAGTCCGAGAAGGGCAATAGCAGGGTCAAATGGTGGTTCCATTCCCAGCTTTCCCAGGAATCTCCATACTGCTTTCCATGGAACTCTTCAAAACAAAAAGCCAAACAAAAACAGAAAGTAACACCTAGCCCAGTACTAAACAACACAAACTGGATTTGATGGTATAACTAAGTACTCTCTCTACCATCAATATGCTGAGTTTCTCTAAGGATAAATAGCATCTTATCCAACCCCAAACTTTTAAATGTAATTTGTTGACATAGCAAACTTAACATGAAAGGTTTCACAATCTATATACTACTCATTTCCCAACAATTCTTTTAACACATCTGACCTATTAATAAAGATAATATGTTTAATTTTTAACTGATCTTTTAACATCACTTATGAATAATTATGCACAACTATGTATCTGCACCACCTAAGTACCAAGACGGCCGCCAGCAAGCCAGAAAGTAATCAAGAAGGTTAAAAACAAGACCTGTGAACTATCTCACAAAATAATCTAGTAGAATCTTCAAAAATCAGTTAGATTTCTTAGGAGATCAAGGGGCATGTATTTACCGACATACAGTGAATGACACAGAAACAGACAAAAGGCAACACACAGAAAACACCTACATGGAAATACCTGGTGGCAGAAACAGTAAGATACAGGGATGTATACATGATGACACAGGAAGAGAGAGCTGGCACAACTGATAGTAAGCACACATAAACTCTGCCAAAAATAAAGCCAGAGTTATGTTTGTGTGTGTGTGGGGGGGTAGGTGTCATTGTATACAAACTAAAAGGAGGGAAGATGTGTACATGGAAAAAGATGAAGAGGCCAATTTCAACCGATATAAACAAAACATAAAACAAATGAGAAATTTCAAGGGCCCAGAAGAGCAAGACAGATTCATGCTGAGAGAAACATGAACTCAGATAAGAAATAGATGCATCAAAGCAGAAACACATGAAGATGGGAACCTTGGAACAAAGAAGAAGATACACAGAGAAGCAGACATGCAAAGAAGGGCTACTATCTCCCTCAAATATTCACACAAAAATAGGGTTGTGCAGAGACACACAAATAAAAACCATTCTAGACAGGGAAATCCATACATAGTAAGTAAGAAACAGCTATACATACAGATACTATGAAAGGTGGGTCTGGAGTGAGAGATACCCACAAAGACGGATATATATCTAAACTCAGAGAACAAAAAAAAAGCATAGAGATACAAGGTTAGGAAAGCTGGTAAAATGACAGAGGCACGTGATGCAGTACACATGCTTATTTAGAGACACAGGTACAAGCGACATGATCCCACTAGCAAAGAACACAGAGCAAGAAACTATTGCTCTATGTCACAACTGCTCAGAAATTCTAGGATTCACAAAAATAAACATACATGGTCTGTTACATAATCACATGCAAATATCAAGCCCAAACACACATGTGTGAAAACCCCAAACCATCACTTGTATAAAAGTTGCAAACTGGAGGATTCCAGGCACATTAATTACTGTCTCTAATGTTCTACAGGCAGGCCAATAAGAATGAAAAAGGTGGCCTGGTAAGAATAATAATGAATTTCTCAAACTCACCAACACACTAACCCCCCACACTGTAGTTTGCCCCAAATTGCTGCACACAAAACAGTTTACCTTGATAGCTAGTCTAGATGCCTAATAAATAATGATGCATCTTACGGGTCATAGTCCAAACTTTATTACACTCACTACCATAGATAATGAGTTCTAAGTTTTCAACTGAAGAGCCTTCCACCTATGAGGCCAGAAAATCAAGGGGGAAAGTGGCAAAGGATACCACAAGCACTCTGCATTCATTTCCCTGGTGCTGTGTACAAAGTCCTATACAAAGCCAACCTCCAGAAGCTTGGGGAAGGCTTTGGAACAGGCAGGAAGATGAAGGAGATTCCCTCTGAAGAACCACTCTGCTCTCAGAATTTACAGGAAAAAAAGAGCAACTTGGCAAATGAGAGCTGATAAAACATTTTGCTGGGCATAGTGGATTGAAGGCAGGGGAAGGGTCAAATGAAGAAACACACTCTCGCCATGCTAATAACTACTTTGTTAATTTACAATTTTCAAAATGTGATTTTTTTATGTGAAAATAGTACATGTGAAGGTTGTACTCCTGACTGCCAGACCCCTAGATAAAAACAATGGAGAGGGGATGGCACAGACTCTCACTTTTATCTAAGCTGGGATTTCTGATCCCATCATCCACAGTATAGTAGAAAGAGTCAGAATCATTGAGATCAACAAATATCTGAGCTAGAAAGGGCATCTACTAGGGGCCTTGGAGAAGAAAACCCAGATTTCCAGCCTAAATGTATCAATGACATCCTTTGTGAACTTGATTTCATCTCCTTTCCTGTCTGGGTTTTAGTTACCCAGTTTACACAAAAGGGACTGATATTTAGGGTACTCTCTTAATTCTTAGTACCTCTGATTCTTTGGTCTAAGCTTGTACTCTTTTCAACACTGTTCTGAAATGTTGTCTACAGGAGAGGCACAATTAGTCCTAGGGAATGGAAAGAAGAGTAATGTTTTTCTTCAAGCCAACAAATGCCTATTATATACAAAGAAGGGAGAAAAAAGCCCATATACAGACATGTCTACTTGAAATGAGCTTCAAATGTTGTTTGGATAAGTAAGATTGGCTTTGGGGGTGAGAGGGGCATTTGAAGGGACTTTCACACTTGCTCAAGGCATAAGCAGCCCATCGTTACTATGATTGTAAAGTGGATGGTACAGGGGCAAGACCCACCCCTGAAACAACACATGCTCAGGATTTTAGGATAAAGAGGATGAGGTTTGGTTGCCAAAATATAGCATCAGTTTGCGATAATAAATACAGCTATGCTTTAAATCTATAAGTCCTTTCCAAGTTTACAAAATACTTTTAGAATTAATGTTTCATTTATAAAATTAGAATTTATGTTCTAATCTACAGATAAGGAATGCAGATAGTAACCCACAAAGTCTGGTGTTTTAAGCATAGGTCCACTGTTTTTTCAAGGACCTCAGGCTTCTTCTTTAGTCCTGGTACTCTTGGTTCGTAGCCATTCAACTTCTCCTCCTACCTTAGTTGAGCCAGAGGGAAAGAAAGCTCTGTCATGAACTCAGGGCTGAAAGGCACTGATGTCTACCTCTCATTGCCATCTCTACAGAGTGAATAGGGAAGCAGGAGGAGGTGTAGCACTTGGCCGAAGGTCTCTTGGAAAGGAAAAGAAGGAAGCATTTCTCCATCATCCCCATTACTCCTAGTCCTCAGGGAACATTGTGGGTAAGTTTATGAAGCTAAAGAAATAAAAGAGAGATGACAAGTTGCCCAGGAAATACACATCCCAAACTCATTTTTCCTGAATTAGCTGTGACTTTGATTTTCCATTTTACAGTTAACCAAGGCACTTAAGAGCCTGGATTAAGACTCTGAGCCACAGTACCCAGGAAGGCTGTAAAACCTTTTCAGAGGATTATTAAGAACATGCTAGAGAAGAGTTATGTTGAAGGGAGGCAAGAGGCTTTGGCTAATGGAGAGTAGATTTAATGGCCTCTATGAAAAATAAATTTAAAGTGGTTTGGAATAGTGAAAACTGCAGAGACCAGAGGACAAAAATTGAAAAATCAAAATTCAAATCCCATATCCACCAAGGTACTCATTGTGTAACTTTCAATAAGTCATTGAACTCTGTGGAGTTCAGTTCCTTATCCATAAAATGGAGCTCATAAGAACTACTTAGTATCAGAATAAAGATTAAACAAGAAAAGAGACAACATCTAACAGCACCTAGCACTGAGAGGTAAATGATCAAAACCAGACACATTTGACCAGAAACTGATTACCATGGTGGGAAAGTGCCTTGAGTGTCAGGTTTTCAAAACAAGTTATTATTTCACTCAGCTAACTATTTACTTGGAAAAAAATCTAAAATCAGCTCTTATACAACAATCTTTGCCACCCTTACCCTCTATGTACAACACAAACACAGGGGGTTTCAATTCACCAGCAGAACCTAAGTCACCCATAGATCCTATTCAGGGATTTCTCAGTTCCTGTCCATTATCGTGCATCTAGCCTCTCCCCATCTATCTCTCTCTCTCTCTCTCTCTCTCTCTCTCTCTCTCTCTCTCTCTCTCTCTCTCTCTCTCTCTCTCTCTCACACACACACACACACACACACACTAGAATACACAACACATGCATAAACAGGATGAATCACTTTACTTCTGTTCTTTGGAAGACAAGATTAGATTAAAATGCAATTACTCATAAGGCTTCATCATCATGCTCTCAAGAAAAAGACACCCCCGTTCTTATGATGGTCATACTTACTATGTATGATGGATATAACTTGAGATTTTGCTAATGGCATTTCATAAGCAGCTGATTAAATGTTTATTACTGAAATGTCAGTTTCCAGTCCATGAGAACTTTGAGTCATGAGATGGTTTTTAATTTCTCTTTGTAACCCTAGAATCCAGCAAGGGTTTGGTACAAAGTTGGCATTCAAGAAATGCATTAATGAATGAAAGAATTACTTAGTGAATTAATGAAAAAATGTTATCACTTTACCAGAATGGCATTGCTGAGAATTAAAAGAATGCTCCACAAAGAATGGACCAAATCCTTAATCAAAACTTGGGAAGAATGATCCCAATCCACATATGTACTTGTTCATTCATTTATTCAGCAGCAAATCTGTAGGGTTAGATTATAATTCAGTGGTAGAGCTCTTGCTTAGCATGTGCAAGGCCCTGGGTTTAATTCCTGCACAAAAAATGCAAATCTTTAATAAAAATAGAACTACAATAAAAATTCAAATTCTAGTTTTACCACTTCTAGTCTGATTTACATTGGAATATCCCTTTATTGCCACTAGCCTTAGTTTCCTATGCACAAACTGGAGATATTGCTTCTTGATGTACCTACTTTCAAGTTTGCTTCTTATGAGAATCAAAAGAAATCATGTGCCTGCATATGCTTGATGGATTTTCAGGTAGATTATACTTCCTAGAGATTCTAATATTTTAGGCTTAAATATGTCCAGTGGTTCCACTCCCATTTTCCCATCCTCCCCCATTCCTCATATCAACTGGCTATTCTAAAGCCTTCCTCCCACTTGACCTTCTGAAAACCATCTAAAAACTGAATACAAACAAAGTCAGATAACTAGGTCTCCTACCAGCTCTAAGCAACTTTTAGCTTACTTGATTTCATCTAGGTCCTTAGCATGGCTGGTGAACAATTCAATGTGACCAATGATAAAAGCTGTTAATATTTTTAAAGTCTTCCAGGAATCATCTTTTCTGGTCTAATCTGAATCCTCTGCCCAGAAGTGATTTCAGCAGAAGAAGGGGGCTGTGAGGAAGGTTTAGATGGTAGTGATAGAGATGGCATTGTGAAAGTGGAGTGGGAGGCTATTGCAGATATGAGAGGCAGACTAATATGCTAGAGATGGGAAAAGAAAATGAAACAACATGGAGTAGGTAAACAAAGAGAAGAACAAATGCCCTGAAAAAGAAAGAAGCCTCAGGTCTGTCAAACAGGGTTCAAAGAGGCCAGGACCAAGGAGAAGCTCTGGATTATACCAACTTACAGATCTGCAGGATAACAGGATAAAAACCATGGAGACAACTGGCTCTAAGGGCACCCGATGTGTACCTACAGTGAACTATAGTTAGTTGCTGATTTTTACACTAATTAATTCAGAAGTGCAGTGGAGAATAAAGTAAAACAAGATATATGTGTGTATATGCATATATAGATAGATACACACATATGTGTATACGTATGTATGTGTGCATACAGAAATATGTGTGTATATGCATATATATATACACATATGTATATGTGTATGTACATGTGTATACAAAAATACATACGTGTGTGTATATAATTTTCCAGCAACTGGCATGCACTATGGTAACTATGCATGTGACCAGAAACTGAAAAGGAAAGAGGGAAATGAACTCATCAAGATGACATTTTCACGTCACTCTTGGCTACCAATAATAGGCACATTTACAACTCCAGATAAGAGACACACTGGATTAAAGTACTCCACCTCTCACTCTTACTCTTTTATAAACTGAGGAGCCCAAATATGATAAAAAAGAAGTATTAATAGGTAATCCCTAGAGTTGTGTGGGCTAGAGATGGGTCATGTTTTTTCATCCCCATGAGAAAAAAACCAGATTTCACCTTTCCACTTACTCCCCCATAGACTGGGATATAGTCCTTGCCTCTTGTGATCTCTCAGGCTGCTCTTAAATGACTCAGCAGATCTTTAAATATATCTAGGCAAGGAGTTTCTCTGAGACACAGCCATTAAAAATCTTTTTTAAATGTTTGGGGTGTTGCGAGGAGGTCAGGAAGGTCCTTTGTTAACATGAGGTTCCCAAGCTAATTCAGGACTGCTGTGAAGCTCCCTTTCTCTGTGCTAAAAGGCTTGTTTTTGTTCTGCTGTCTGCCTTTTGCCAGCTGTGTGGATCACAGGGACAAGAAGGGGGATGGTTCCAGGCCACAGAAGAAGTCAAGGAAATTACCGTCCAGTGATTTGTGGGGGAAGGGGACGAATGTGTGTAATGGAGTGACTGATAGAAAAATAGAGGATCCGAACTCACTAAGAGCCCAGACTTTGCACTGGGTCATTCTGTTCCCTGTGGAGGACCATGACCTCTGGCTGAGAAAAGATCTTCTCACTCTCTCTCTCTTCTCAAACCAGCTCAGTCATGCAATCTGAAGCAAGCATCAACTAGTAAATAGAGCTTCAGCTGCATGGAGGGAAGAAACTTAATGACTTGCATTACCAAAGCAAATCAGGCTCCCTGTTATCTGCAATGACCTCACACTTACATTCTAGCCAAAGCATTTTGGAAACGGGGAGCTTTGTGAAAGGGAGGGCTGGGTAGTGGTGGCCTAGGAAAAAGCTGATGTACTATAGCTAAAGTAGTTTCCCTGAACTCTACTTATCTAGTCTAATAAATAATAATAATAATAATCATGGTGGTGATAATGAGAACAGGTGCAACTTTTCAAGCCTATACTATGGGCCAGGTACTGGGCTAGATGTTTCATATTTATTATTTCACTTTTCTCCACCAAAACCAATGAGGAAAAGATTAATATCCTCATTTTAGAAATAAGGGAAAAGAGAGGTGAAGTGGCCCAGAATTCACATCCAGCAAGAGTCAGAGCCAGGATTTAAACCAAAGGCTGTTAGATGCCAAAGCCTATGCCTAAATGTCAGACTAAACATTTATTTTAGCTCGCCCTGACCCCAGCTTCTTTATCAAGGACCCTTTAGCTCTTTTGTTACTTATTCAAAATCCCTAGCTACACAAGGCATTATAAAATCATCTAGATTGGCATTTTGGAGTCATTTATAAGTTTTTAAATTTTTAAGAAGTGACTGTAGAAATCATTTGAGTCCAAACCTCTGCCCTACACATGGTTCCCAAAAGGTCCAGTCTCTTTTTTAATGCATTCAATGAGGGTGAATTTACTACTTATGCCATCTTGCCAATAGACAAGGAGTGATGAATAAGAAAAAGGGAACTAATGTTTTGGCACTTACTGAAGTGTCATGCCTTTTAATTAAGTTGCCTTATTTCATCCTCACAATAACTTTGTAAGGAGCACATTCTACAGATGAGGAAGATCTTGAGAATCAGAGAGGTTAGTACTCATCTGAGGTCACACAGCTGATAGATGGCTAAGCCAGATTTAAAAGCTAAGTTTGCTCTGATTGCAGTGACCCTTGTATTTTTAGCCCTTCCTGCATAAAGTGCAAAAGCTCTTGGAGTCAGGAAGCCTCTCAAGATTCCCCAGGTCTCTGATTTGACATGGATGGCAAATTTAAATTTGTAAATGTAAGGTAACCTCAGTAAAGAAAGCAGGTTACTGGTGCTTGAGCAAACTAGAAAGCTAATGCTCTATCTAGAGGAGCATTGGCTTTTCACCTCCATCAGGTCATTGCCTGGCAGGAATGAAGGTCAAGTATTGCCAGATTTTCATTCCCAAAGGTGAAAACTCTGAATTTGCATGTGAAATGTTAGCAAGTGATTCAACACACACACACACACACACACACACACACACACACACACACGGAGGCACACTGAATAAGCTAAACAAAGCTCATCTGGTCTGATTTGTCAACTTTCAATTAGGGTGAAATCACTCTCAGATAAACTTTCCCTTTACTCAATTGTAATCTGTCCTCATTGATGTTGTGTTTTCTGGTACTACAGAAAAAATATCCATTTTATTTCCAGGACAGTGTTTAGGATATATTGAGATACTAGTTATGTCTACTTCTCCCTGCCTCCCTTACCATATTTATCCCAGCATATCATTTCCTCCATGCTTTACAAGATTCAATGCCCCATGAATATTGGAGTTAAACAACACGTTGCAAATACTAGAATTTAGCAGAGCAAGATAATCATCTCTTTTATTCTGAATCCCATATTTCTTTTAATGGAACTTATGATCCATTAGTTGTTCTAGACAATCACTTAATAAAGAACATCTACTGTGTAACACATTCTAAGCTCTGTGTGTTGGAGATCTTATACAGAGATATCCACAAAACAACCTTTGCCCTAAAGAACAAGTATGTTAGAAGGCTATATCAGACATGCAAATAATTATAGTTCAAGGGATCAAGTACTACAGATGAAGAAAGAATGAAGGGACAAACTTATTTCTAAGCATTGATACTTCATTTGTACCTCATATCCATCAACTCAGCTGATCAAAATCTTATAAACTACAGATTTCTAGTCCTAGTTTACAATGAAGAAACTGAAACCAATATTCTTTCAACTATATCATGTCATAGAGATCACTTCCCCTTGGGATAAGGAATGAGAAACTTCTCTTGAAGGAGGATGTATTTGGAATAAGCTTAGAAAACAGACACTGTTGAAATTGGGACAGAATTCAAGGTTAAATGGATAATAGGAAAAATAAGAAATTTGAGGAAAGAAAGAGTGTGGATGTTTTAAAGTGATAGTGACTAAATCCATTTGGCTAGAATTTAAGATTTTTGTACAGGAATTATAGGAATTCAAGCTGGAAAAATAGCCAGATCATGAAGAGACATGAACACCAGACTAAAAAATTTGGACTTTAACCTATAAGCAAATGGAAAGGAGCTTCCCCCCACCCCGATTTTTGTGGTGCTGGGGCTCGAATCCATGGCCTTGCACATGTTAGGAGAGTGCTCAACCACTGAGCTACACCCCCAGCACAAGGAGCTGAAATTTTAATCATGCATTACATAACTGCTCAGCAAGCCTTCCTCTGTGCCAAACACTGAAAATATTGAAATAAATCAGACAGGGCTCCAAGCCTGTCTAATGGATGTTTAAAGCAGGATACTGACAGGACTGGAAGGAAACTTTGGGAAGGTCTGGTGGCATGAATATTATATGATTTAGAGAGCAGCAGAGAGAGGAGACATGATGTCACTGCATTAAGCAGGTAGGAAGTGATAAGAATCTGAACTTCAGTAGAGGGAATGACTGAGAACATTTTGGTACATGATATATCCCTCCACCCCCTAATTCCCAAAGTCTCCAGCTTGTCTTTTCTCAGACACTGTGAGGTCAGCTCTGATGGGGAACTCTGAGCCTAAAAGGGTAAGATGTCCTCAGAGAAGAGTCCATCCCATTCATTTCCACATCTGACCTGGCATATTTTGAGTAATTCCAGCACCTCACCAAGGCCTAGTAAACGTCCAAATCAAACAACATGCCATCTGAAAATAAGAGCATGGTCAAGATTTTTGGTCTATTATTAGATAAGTAAAATATCTCAGTCTAACTTGGATTTTTTTTTATTTAAAAGGCTGATCAAACAGATTTCAGATGAACAACTGGAAACTCCCACAGCCTACACACTTGCTAACCTTGGTTTTTAAACAAAGATAAAAGGGAAGGAGGGGTGGGTTGAGTAAACACACATAAAACATGATTTGGAATCCTTTTTGCCACCAAACATCAAACATGAAATATTTCCAACTTTACTCTCAACTTGTAGTTAATGTGATCTCCTCACCTAATGTGAAGTTAGAGGATGGTTCAGAGAAGTGTCCCAATATGGCAAGTTTGCAAAGGTGATTTCCCTCAGGCACTGGCAATTTTAAAAGGAAATGTGTAAGTTGTTACCATTTTGTAAGCAGCAAGATTGCACTTTCTTCAATAGAAAACCTGGGTAAGATGCAGACTTTCACAGTAGCCATACTTTTGCAGTAGGCAGCTTTCATTTCCATAGTAACAAAAATGTTATTTGACATCAACATTCATGACTTCCTATGAAATCCTGTATATACAACACATTTGGGCCTAGTGAGATGAAGGAAGCATCTTGCTGGTAACTTGAAAGTTCTCCTTCTTACTTTAAATTCCATATGCTTACCTTTACTGGCATTTATTTCCTTTTGCCAATCTCTGGAAGGAGATAGACTCTGTTTATACTCCCAAATCTTTGCATAATCTTCTTGATGGCAAAAGTCAGTTTTTAAAGGTAAGTGGCAGGTTGATACAGGCAGAGGAATGGAAGGAGACAAGTCATTGTGAGAAGGGATACAGAATGATAGAGTGAAAAGAGGTCTAGCTAGCTAGAGTTTTTAGCTCAAAAGACTTTTTTGCTACTTACTCACCATGTGATCTTGAGTAAATATCTTTCTCCCTAAGCACCCTTCAGAGAAGTTGTGTATGTTAAGAATGAGAGTTGCTCATCCTTGTTCAGGCACAGTATTTTTACATTTTGAAAACTTTCTGCCCTTTCCCTAAATGTAGTGGAAAATAGCTTAAGTTGAGGATTTAGACTGCCTAGATTATTTTTTATATACCTTTATTTCATTTATTTATTTTTTTGTGGTACTGGAGATCATATGCAGTGCCTCACACATACTAGGCAAGCACTCTACCATTGAGCCCCAACCCCATCCCCAGACTGCCTAGATTCTAATACAGCCTCTTTCACTTATTTGTTCTATAATCCTGAGTGTGTTATTTATTTTCTGTGTGTCTGTTTCTTCATCTGTATTATGGGAATGATAAAAGTAGCTTCCTACTGGAAATTTTCTGAGGATCAAATTAATTAACACATGTAAAGCATAAAAAGAGTTTCAAAATTGACTGTTTGCCTTTTCTTACCTTGATAATTCTCCTGTTTAAGCAGACATTGAATTGCCCAGGATTGTAGTGGGCTTTGAATTTTCAATCACCTAAGGATCTTTATGCCCTTTTCAATAATTCATATAATCCTATTTTTAAATCCCTATCATAATTTATCTACTTCTTACTACTCCTTTCTGTCCCTACCCCCACTTTGACCTTCAGACTACTCAACTACTTAGTGAGGAGCATTGGAATATAATAAGTATAGTGTATAATAAAGTCACCTCAGTCACTAGTCTTTTTGGATGGTAAAGGTCAATGGCTGGTATAGGAGAGTGGTTAGAACCTCAAGGTTAGAAGCTAGACTTCCTGGGGATGCACATAAGTTCTGCTACTTTCTAGCTGTGTGAAACTAGGCCAAGTTACTTAACCTCTCTAGACCTATTTCTCAAGTTCAATGTGAGAATTAAATGAATATTCTATGATTTCACTTCATTTCTGTTTAGGTTGCCTAATAGGTTCCAGCTTTGATCAAACTCAGCCTTTTTTTTTCAGGATTAAATTTTTTGTATGTGGTTCAGCAAAAAGATTATAATAATGATACTTTGGTGCAACTAGTGGTAGCAGCCAGTGTGTGTGGTTTTCCAACATTTGATTTACTAAAACATTAAGTGCTATCACTATAACTGCTTTTATGATTCTTTGTTATGATCATGAAATCACTTTTCCAATATAAACTTTCTAAGGAAATAACATACAGCTAACCTTCAAAACAGGCTCTGACCAGGCTCAGGCACTAGATTGTGTGACCTTGGCTAAGTCCTTTTCTATCTCTGTGCCTCAGGTACTTCACATATAAAAAGAGCTAGCTAGACAAGATGGTCTCTAAAAATCTAAAAATTCTAAATTCTAGCATATCAGGCCATTTTTGTTCATGTTCTCAATAGGTCCCAGCTTTGATCAAAGCTCAATGTTTTTCAGCATTAATTTATTTTGATATGTGGTTCGGTAAAATGATAATGACAATTTGGTGTGATTGGGGATAGCAGCCAATTAATGTAGTTTGCCGGTTCTTGATTAATTATTTAGTTTAATTACCTGGTTCAAAGTTTGGGACTAGAAGGAAAGGAATAACTCTTCTGAGTGAGGCCTCAGAATAACAATGAGAAAAGAGCCACAGAGTTGGAATCCAAAAGTACTTAGTTTATGCCCTAGTTCTATTACCATCTTGTTGTTTCACTTGAGATAGGTCTCTGTCATTCTATAGGTCACTATAAAATAAAAGGGGGAGGAGACAGAACACAGCCTTGGTGATCTGCAAAGATTCCTTTTAATCTCCTTAAAAAAACAGGAAAGTTGAGGGCATTGCACGAAACTAAATTGACAAGAAGCCACCAAGATGTTCACCAGATAATTCAAACTTTGCACGTGTCCAAAATGAAACTCTTGATTCCTACTCCATCCCATGCACCTGTTCCATAAATATTCACCATTTCATAAATGGCACTCTCATTTTTCCAGTCACTCAGACAAAAAATTTGACAATCATCCTTGTCTCCTTTCTTTTTTACACAATAAATATCCAATCTGTCAGTAAATGCTGTTGGCTCTACCATCAAAATACATCTAAAATCAAATCATTTCTTATCTCCTCTACTAACTTAGCCTGAGCCACAATAATTTCCCACTTGGATCACTGAAGTAGCTTCATCTCCTTGCTTGCTTTTTCCCCCCACAGGCTCTAATCTACACATACGCAAAGTAAACAAATAGATATCATGAAGAAGGATCTTGTTGAAGTATAATTCAAATCATGTTAATTTGCTCAAAATCTCAATAAAGTCAAAAGTCCTAAGGAATACCAATGATGCCCCACATAATTTTGGTGTCATGATCTATCACTCCCCACTGACTATAACCCAGGCTTTTGTACCTCCTCACTGTCCTCTTTCACATTGTGCTCCTGCCTCAGGGCCTTTTTGCCTACAATATTCTAACCCAAGATAACCACATAGCTGACTTCCTCATTTCTTTCAGGATTTTGTTCAAATATCATTATCTCAGTAAGGCCTTCTCTGACCAATAAATATAAAATATTCCCTTTTACCATCATCATCTACCTCCCACCCTGTGCTAAGTTATTCCTCATGGCACTTATCACCCTCTGATATATTCTACGTCTCCACTCACTAAACTTTTTGCTCCATGAAGGAAATTCTTGTCTGCTTTTTTATTGCTACATTACCAATGCTGAGTGCAGAATTTGGCATATAGTAGATGCTCAATGAATATTTGTTGAATAAATGCAGTCTGAAAAGTAAAACAGCAAGGATATTGACACCTAGAACTTTCACACAACCCAACCCATCAGTCTGATTGGTAGATAAAAGATTTAAAAGCCTTAAGACTTTCACCAGTTTCTATTACTGATACCAGTTATATTCCTTTGCCTCTCTGAATCTCATCTTTCCTATCTATTAAGTAAAAAGTCTGCAATAAGCAGTAAGACATAACTGGAAAAAGAAAGAGTCAGACTGAAACACCATATTTGCCAATTTGAAGCTGTTTAAATGTAGGCATGTTGCCTAGCCTCTCTGAGCATATTTATAATAGGAATACTGATTATATAATAGTATTATATTACTCTAAACTCTGGCCACTTCTATAGGGCAGAAATAGGAATGAAATTCAATAGAAGAATATGAAAATATTTTGTAAACTGCAAATTGTAACTGCTCCTTGATCTATATGCAGAAAACAGTATCAAGGGGTCAATTAGTATTACCAAAAAATGGTTGAAACTCTTGGAAAGAACATCCCACATGAAATAATAATACCATAGTAGCTTATTTATTGTTAAATGTTAGGGGGTTCTGGTTCAAAGTATCCTGAGCCTTAGCTGTATGTTGAAACCACTTAAGGAGGTTGTCCACTCCCAGGGACATCCAGCCATGGGACACTTGTAGTCCCCCTAGTGGCCACATAGTGGGACCATATTTCACAAGCCAGGAACCTACTCAATCTTTAGAAAATGTAGCCCAAGATTAGGTGGTGGGCCATTTCAAAAAGCTACATCATTTAATTCAGCAAAGCTCTTAAAAGAAAACGATTGTCATGTGTCCCTTACTCCTTGAACCTCCCTTAACCAACATTTCAAAACCCCATTTATTTAGAGCTTCAAAGCAAGTCACCAAAATTAATGGAAAACTTACAAGCGGAAGAATAATTCTTCATCTGTCCACCACAATGGCATCTTCACTGGCTATCACACAAAACTTAAGACTCATTAATCACCTTCAACTTTAGTTCATTACTCATATTATCACAGACTTGTCCAATCAAAGACATCAAAACATGTTCTCAGCAAGTGCAATTATAGAGCCAAGAAAATGAGGAAGAAACTAATAATTAACTTGACTAGAGTAGCACTGTTGAATAAGCAGAAATAGATTTCAACCCCTGTGATAATTCACTCATCTTTCCAGAGATATAATGTCCCATTGCTTGAAATATTCACCAAGACCTCAAGATAGATTTATTGCTTGAGTTCAGTCATGTCCCTACCTATGTCCATAAAGGATTAGAGGCAGCCACAGGTAATACATAGTGGTGGCCACTTCTGTTCATTTCTTTGTAGAATGCCTACATTTAAAAAAAAGAAGAAAAACTAGCATCACTTCATATTAGTATCACAGTGCTGCCTTTCTTTTCTTTTTCTTTCTTTCTTTTTTTGAATGCTCCTGCAAAGCAGCAACCTCAAGATTCTCTCTCAATTGTATTGCCTTTCCCTAATGTGCCTCCTTCTAACAGATGCTAAGCATACAGCAGGTGCTTAATGGAAAGTGGTTGACTGACAGATTTTTTAAATGACACTTTATTGAGGTAATCTCTAAAGCTATCCATGAGGTCAAATAGGACCTTTTTGCTCAGTAGCTTGCAGTTCACTTCTCATTATCAGAACACTACAGCTATAGCTATGACTCTTAGTCTAAAGTATTAATGAGGCCAAAGTTCAGCCCCTGTAGAGAAGAACTTTATTTCTGCTTCATGGCTATGCTGTGCATTCCTGAAAAGAAGCCTAAATTGCATGACAGTAAATCAACCATTTCCCCATCCAGAAATACACACCAGAAGGAGTGGTGACATTTACTTTATTCAAAGGACAACATATAAAAACATAAAATTATGACTTCAGCTGCTTACACAAACCTAAACACAAGCCAAATATAACTAGTGATTTCTGTGGCCTAGTTTATCTTCGTTACTTCTTCATGATATTTTTCTACATAGAAATCATAATTATTCCTTACTCCCTTGCTAATAGTTCCCAAATCCAAATTCTAAAAATTAAGACTATTAACAATACAAACCCAATTAGGCTTCATTTCTGCTGTTTCCCAAAGAGCTAAATATGCAGAAACATTGTCCTCTTCATCCAGGAAGGGGATGAGATTACCAGATCTAATTTGCACCTGAGTAAAACTGACACTAGTGTCTCCATATAGCATTCATAAAGGATGAAATGAAGTGCAGTTCAACTTTCAGAGCAGTAATTCCAGAGATATTCACACTCAGGTAATTTCAACAAGGTTGCAGTTATGAGATTAATATTTTAAAATTAATTTTAACTATATTTATACACATTGGCAATGGACAATACTGAAAGAAAATCAGAAAAATAATTTTAATTTCATTCATAGTGGTATAAAATACCTGGGAGTAAATTTAATAACTGAAGCGCAAAACTTATGTTCTGAAAATTACAAAACATTTTTGAAAAAAATAAAGAAAATCTAAATAAATAGGAAGACATCACATAATCATGTACTAGGTAACAATACTGTTAAGAAACCATATTCCCCAAATTGATCCACAGATCCAGTACAATCCCTATCAGAATCCCAGCCAGCCTCTTTGTAGAAGAGCTGATTCCAATTCAGATGAAAATTCAAGGGAACTGCAAGAGCCAATGCAATTTTGAAGAAGAACAAAGTTGGAGGATTCACAATTTGTTATTTCAAGCCTTACCAAAACCTGCAGTAATCAAGACAGTGTAATATTGACATAAGGACAGACATGCAGATTGATGAGATATAGTTGACAGTTCAGAAATAAACCCTCACATCTATGCTTGACTGATTTTACACAAAGGATGCTGAGATAGTTAAATGGGGAAACATAAACAAATGATGCTACCATATCTGGATATCTATATGCAAAAGAATGAATCTGGATCTCTACTGTCATCACATATATAAATTAAATCTAAATTTATCAAGGACCTAACTACAAACAGCTAAAATTATAAAACTCTTAGAAGGAAACATAGGTATAAATCCTTGTGATTTTGATCAGGCAAGGCCTTTGTAGATAAAATAGTAATGTCATAGGCAAAAAAGAAATTATACATAAGGTGAACTTTATGAAACTTAAAACTCTGTGCCTCAAAGAATACCCTCAGGAAAACAAAAAGACAACCCATAACATAAAGGAAAACATTCACAATTATCTGTTAAAGAACTTGTACCAAGAATATATGTGTGTGTGTACACATAAACACATGCGCACACACACACACACACACACACACACACATTTAAACACAACTAAATCATAAAGAAAGACAATCCACCTGAAAATGAGCAAAGTATATGAAAGGATAGTTTTGCCATGGAAAGTATACAAACAGCCAATAAGTACATGAAAAGATACTGAACATGATGATTATAATGGAAACTCAAATCAAAACCACATTGAGATACCACTGCATGCACACTCATTAGTATAGTTATCCTAAAGAGATAATAGTAAATATTGGCAAAATGTGGAGAAAATGGAACCCTTATATATTGCTGGTGGGTTTGTAAAATGGTGCAGCCACTTTTGAGAATGGCTTGGCAGATTCTCACAAAGTATGGAGAGGTACAATATGACCTAGAAATTTCACTCCTAGGTAATACCCCCCCAAAAGCAAAAAACACAATTGTACAAAAATTTTGTTCACTAATTTTCATGGCAGTATTATCAATACCAGCCAAAAGTTGGAAAAATCCTAATGTACATCAGCTGATGAATAGACAAAATGTGGTATATGATGGAACATTATTGAGCTATACAAAATAAGGAAATATTGACATGTGCTTCAACAAGTTTGAACCTTTAAAATATTATTCTATGTGGAAAATGTGAGTCATAAAAGACCCCCATATTACTTGATTCCATTTATATGAAATGTTATAATAAGCAGATCAATACAGAAAGAATGTAGATTAGTGGTAGCTCAGTATTGGGACTAGGTAAGGGGGTGATTACAAAGTGGCACAGTATTTCCTTTGGGGGTGCTTAAAACGTTCTAAAATTATGGTAGTTTGCACATAACTCTAAGTATACTAAAAACCATCAAACTATATACTTCACATTGGTGAATACTACAGATTGTAAATTACAACTCAATACTACTAACAAAATAAAACTCAATACTATGTGATCTTAATTGACAGCACTCTCCAGCGACCAGAATTTTAATGCTATAAATTTTTCTAAATGAGCCACCTTCAACCCTGATATGGCCTGCAGGTTGTCAGCAGTAATCTGTTTGAGAGAGAAGGGGTGGTATCACTCATGAGTGTACAAGCAATTAATTGTCAGCTATCATCTCTCTGCAGCTGACCCTGAGTATAGCCCTTACTGAGCAACAATCTAAAGCATTAGAGTCATGTGGGAAGCTTCCAGAAGAAAAATGATGTAAGTTCTGCTCCAGAGAGGTTTCCCCACATAATAAACAAATATCATAGAAAATGCAACTATTTATATTCCCCCACCTAGCAAAGAGGTGATCGCTAAGCACCTTCGTGGTCTACTCAAACTTACAAAATGGCTAGTAAATAAACTGGAAAATTCTGAGTCTTTTCTTTGAAAAGACTACGTAACTTTAGGATTTCATAAAATTTTCCCTATGATGAAGGGTAATCAATGCTGATTACTGCACATAACTTTACAAGCAATTTTTTAAAGCCAGCTTTGAATTTAGGATTTTATTAATTCCTCTGAATTAATATCCCAGGACTCAGTGGAATGTTGGTAGGGAGGAAGTCTGGAGTAGAATAATTTATTTAAGGTTTTCCCATTGTTTTCAAATGATTGATTTACACAGAGCTTGAGCAGGTTAGCTCAGTTGGACACTTCCAATGAGTACCTTCACCTGCAGATTAGTGCATTGCACAAGTCCGATCCAGACAGAGCTGTCTAGCAAGAGAAAGGGTCCAGTTATTCTCAGAGACTAAGAGAAGGTTATCAACAGGGCCAGTGGACTGATAGGGACAGAGATCAAGAGAGGGATACTAAGACTAAGACGGTAGCCAGCAAAATACTTCATTAAATTTCCAAGTCCTCAAGCCATCTAGTTTTGCTCCCTCAGAAACTACTGAATCAGGCTCTAACCTCAAGGTAAAAAGCCCAGCTATTCATTTTGCAATCGGCTCATGTCATTTACTCTTAAGAGAGAGGTGCTGGGGTTGATCTGATCTGCTACTCTGCAGATTTTTTTAAAAAGAAATTCTTTAGTAGCATGCCACAGGTGTAATGAGAAAAATATCCTGAGAAGTAGGAAGAAGAGTCTATATTTCAATGTCAAAAGCATGAAAGGAGTGGAATAAAATAAAATCAGGGATAGGCAGCACTCGAGGAAGCTGCAGACAAAGAGAAAATGGTGGAGATGGGGTTAGAGAAAGATCTCCTTTTACCCTCTCCAGTCAAGCTCATGAAACCATTTTTCTGTTTGTTTTTCAGTTTTCAGAATTATGATTTCAGCTTCGGTGGTAAAAGAAGCCCCTTTCTTTGCCACAACCAGCCTGCATTCTGATCCCTGCTTGAACATAGTTCCAAATGAAACCGGTGGTGTTGATATAACCATTGTTAATAACAATAACAGTATTAATAATAAAACTGTCTACATTCAACTCACATGATCCCACCAAGGTTGGTTACTATACATGTACGTACGAGTCAGGAGACCAAGGAATTCTTAGTTTTAAAAGCATATATATATATATATATATATATATATATATATATATATATACACATAATATGAGAAAGTTATTATTAATATTAATGAAGAAAATTAAATATGCCAGCAAATTCAATATATTATTTTACAGTTTGCAGCTCAACAAGTGAAAGTTTGATAAGGTAAAACCAGTGCTGGCAAGAAAGCACCCCAAAGTAATCCTGCAATTGGAAGGTTAAAAGCTTCTCTGAAAACATCCCCCACCAATGTGTTAACCTTTGGCTGTGCTGAGAGAGGTAGTCTGTGAACAAGCAAGAGGGTCCTTCTTTGGCTACCTCCTGTATATGTTTACAAATAGGTTGCACTCAGTGTGGCTATTTGGGTCTCATGTTCTGATTACTTGGAGCCAGACATCAGAAACTGAGGCCCAAATAGCAAAATTTTGCTTTTCAAAACAGACAAATTAATCTTTATAAGACAGACATAAAAAGCTGCTTGACAATTGGGGAGGGGAGCAAAAATAAAAGGAGAAATTAATAAAATTCCATATTTTGAAAAAAGGTAATAGCTAAAGGCAGGACTCTCCAATCTCAAAGCACCACTAAAAATATTACCTATTATGGAGACTGGAGTACACAACCAAGAGAAAAATTAAAATGTTCTTTTTGCATTCTGGATAATTTCTCTAAATCCCAACTCTACATGGTCTCCTTTCGGCCCCAACTCCCAAGAAAAAAATGTTTGCCATATTATTGTGCTTCTTGCTGAGATATGAAGGGGCCTACATCTGTCAAGTGGACCAGTGGTCAGCTAAAAAAGTTGTATAGTCTTATTTGATCTCTGAGAGAAGACAGATCCATAAAATATCATCCGGGTCGCAAATAAGCTTCATCACTTTTTATTATTCCTTCTGTTCACAAACCACATTCTAAATTAAGTAAAAATAGGACCACTGCTGTCTTCTGACCTTCTTTGAGCAGAAACATTGTTGATATATAAGAACATAGAGTTACTGCTGCAGTAACTAAAGTTTTAAAAAACCCTCAACTTAACCAACTAATGTACATGACCCCCCACACACACACACACACAAACACACACACACTTGGAAAAGAAGGAACCTAACAGGTTATTGGAAGCATTCTAGAATTTTGAGATTTTTAAACTCAAATTTAGCACATAATACACACAATACAGAGGGAAAAAAAAACTGACTTTGGTTTTTAAAGTCCCTTTGCATTTCACCAAACTGTGCTCTTAAAAAGTGAGGGAAAGAAAGAGAAAGTAAGAAAACATTTCAACTTTTAAAGAGAAATTCTGATTAAATTGTTTAATTTCCAAAAAAGTAACTTAAGGATTTTCTATATTCTAGAAATGAAAATTATTTGTCAACCCACACGACAGGAACATCAGTTTTCCCTTTTACTGAACTCCTTATAGCCAGTGCAGCAATTGAATTCAGGAAAGATTAAATAATTTAAAAAATTTCTTCAGGTTCTGCTAAATTCTTATAATTGTGCTCATTAATTTGAACAGTGTCAAGGAGGCATTATGGTATGATGATCTTCCTAATAGAGAAGTTTTTCCATTAAGATTTGTGATAAAATCACCAAGCTTACCGTACACCTGATGGGAAGAACTCCCTGCTCTGCAGCCGCTCACTGAAAATTTAGGTTCTATTTTCAAAGACACTTATCCCTAAACAAATATGTAGAATTATTAGTTTCCTCCCTGTTGAGTGAATATCAACATACCTCTCTCCCAACAGGGGAGAATTATACAGAATATGGAAGGTTTCAGTGACTCCATTTAGCATCACAGTAGGTCAAGAAGCAGCTTAGACAATTTCCCCTTGGAAAAAAAAATTACAGTAGAAAAGGAACTCTGTTCTCTAATGACAACCCCCCCAAAATTAACCCTACCAAGTAAATCTGTTCTCATAAAATGAATAAGACCTTTTATCCCACAGCATAACCCATTGCAAAAATAAACACCGTAAATTATCTAGAAAATACTTTGACGATACCAAAAGAACGCTTTGAAAATCCAGTAAGCCAAACCTTAAAAACCCAATAAGATGTAAAGCCTGATAAGAAGCTGTTTTTTCAACAATACAGAAAATAATATTTTATGAACTCCTATCCTCCTTTTCTCTTTGACGCTGTGCTATCAACCTTCCAAGAATAGAATCATCAATGAAAGGAGGCAAATTGTTAGATTTAAGACATCAAACAAATATGCTAAGTCTAACCAAAAAAATCTGGAGAAGTCATAGATAAAATAAAATTGCTACAGAAACATAAAGTAAGACAGAAGTCCAAGGGACTTCAGCACCTGAGAAATCCGAAGAATTAATTCCCCAATCAATACTTCCTCTCTCACCAGATAAACGAATATTTTAACTTGGTAGTGGGGGGGGGGAAGATCTTCAACATGGTCTCCAAGAAGCTCAAAAACTTCAGTGAAGAAAATACTTTAATAAACAAGATGAAATTGCTGGCCACATTTCTCATGTCCTAATTAAAACTCAGGCAAAATTATAGATCATAGGTTACTTAACAATTCTTACTCCATTTATTAGCAGTAAAACTCATGTTTTAAAATGCAAGCACGTTCTTGAAATGAAGTATTATAATAAAGAGCCTTACTCCTACCTCCCCAATACAGATTTTTTAGCACACTGGAATAGCAGGAAATGCTTTACAAAATTTTTTCCCAACACTTTTACAAGTCAGACTCAAATCTAGTAACATTGTTCATTAGAAGAACATTCATCTCTTTATACATCTGAAGCAAACCTGCAGAAGAGGGCTGTGGATCTGTTATAATCCACAGGGAAAATAAACACTTTACAAGAGACAACCGACCCAAGAAGTAACTACTTCTAACATAAGTCAACCAATGCTGAGGAACCTGTGAGGGTAAATCTTGTCCAGTCTTTACCAAGAAAGTTGCCCTTTTACCCGCTCCAAACGTTCCTGGTTGGATTCTCTCTGCTGACCTCCCAACCCTGGAACACATCCCCAGTTGCTTCCAAGGAAGGGAACCTCACTCTTTCACATAGAGGCCTCAGCACCCAGAGGCTTTTTGCTTCCCTAACCCGGAATTCCGTTTTATTCTTTTGGAGGAGGCGGGCTAGGAAACACTTGGTCCAGCACTTTTACCTCTATTTTGTCAAGACCGGCCATGCACAGACTGGAAGGTGAACACTAGCAGACCCCAAGAGGAAAAAACTGCAGTCATTCTGAAGGAGGTTACAGGACTTTGAGAAAAGGAGGTAAAAGGGAGTGGCGGGCTTAAGGGCTTTATCTGTGAAAGAGTGCAGTGTAATGGAATTTTAATTTAAAGCCTGTGGAACCTGGAGTACCAGATGGTAATGAGGATTTTAGATGGTCAGGGAAGTTGTCGAGGAATATGAAAGGGCTTGAACCAGCACCCAGTGCGCACAGCAGGTATTCAGATGCTCAGGTCCAAACTTTGGCGGGCCCAGAGTCCCTGGGAGGGCTCCAGATTTAGTGCAGCCCTTCCTAAGGAACCAGTCTGAGTTCTGCCAAGGTTAGTAGAAATGCTCGCGTGGGAAGGAGTGGCTAGCTATCTTAGAATGCATAGCGAATCTGTGCCCTGAGCTGAGAAAGTTGACGTTTTGGGGAGGAGAAACTTACCGCATGTCTCCGTAAGGTCCGGAGTAACTCTCCATCCAGGGTCCCATCTCGCTTTTGACACAACTGGGACTGGGATAGGGCACTCTGCTCACCACGCCGCCAGGGTACCACACATCGGGTGCAGGAAAGTCGCTCTCCTGTCCTGCCAGCCCCTGAGGTGGTCGAGCGTAGCCATAGGGGGCTACAGCCCCTGCCTCTCCTGCACTGCCGCCGCTGCCTGCGCCGCATGGTCCATACAACTGGCCTTCTTCTGCTGAGAAGAGAGTGTGCCAGGAAGAGGAGGTGGCTGCCGAGGGCGATCCGGAGCTGGGTCCCGCGGCACCTCCGCCATGCAAGCTTCCCAGGTCCCCATAGCGGCACTGCGCCGCGGCTGCTGCCCAGGCACTGCTATAGTCTAGCGGGTTCTCCAGCTTGATGCGGGCGTGCGGATGGGGAGGTGGTGGAGGGGGAGGCGGCCCAGCCAGGGCCAGCGGAAAGTTGTAGTAGTCTCGACTCTGGTACGCTGCCGCTTCGTCCAATGCTCCAGACTTGTAGAGAGACAGAGTGGACGGCAGCTCAAGTGTCCCTGAGCTCCCTGCTTCGCTGCTGCCAGAGCAGCCCAGGCCCTCGCCGTCCAGCCCTTTGGCGTAAGGTCCCTTGAAAGAGGAATACTCAGCAATCTCTTCAGTGCCCTTTCCTGGGCCGTCGTCCAGCAAAGAACCTTTGCATTCGGCCAGCGGGGCACAGGGAGTGCTACGCACAGCGGGCGGACCTCCCAGGAGCGGCGCGTACATGCAATCTCCCCGAAGCTGTTCTCCAGGACTCAGATGCTCCAATGCCTCCACACCCAAGCCCATGGACACTGACACCGCCTTACACAATTCCTTTGCGCTGTCAGATATGGTCGAGTTGCCCCCTAGGTAACTGTCCTTAGAGGAGGCGGGAGCCCCAGCGGCCTCCCTAGCTCTTCCGCTGCTACCATCGGATACCACCTCCTGCTGCTGCTGTTGCTGTTGCTGAAGGAGTTGCATGGTGCCGGCCTCGCTTAGGATGTCTTTAAGGTCGGCGGAGCAGCTGCTTAAGCCCGGGAAAGTGGGCCCCAGCAGGGACAGCGTGGATGGGGCAGCTGAGTCATCCTCGTCTGGAGGTGCTGGCGGCGGCTGCGGCAGCCCCTTGCCGGCGGCGGTAGCAGCTCCTGGCTCTGCGAGACAGCCGCTCTCGGGGTGGCCCTCGGGGGCTGACTGCTGTTGTGAAGGCTGCTGTTCCTCGTCCAGGGCCAGGTAGCCTGTGGGGCCTCTGATGTGGGCTTGGGGAGAGCCATTCTCACCCTGTTGCTGCTGCCGGGGGCTGCTCTCCTGCTGCTGCTGCAAACGGGCGCCGGGAGGTGCTGTGCTGGAGGCCTCAGGGTGCCGGGGGCCCGGGTTCTGGATCACTTCGCGCACGCTCTGGAACAGATTCTGGAAAGCTCCTCTATAGGTCTTGGACGGAGGTCGGGGGTAGACCCTCCCGAGTCCTAACTGCACCTCCATCCTTAAACTAAGCTGAATCTTCCACTTAATTCCCTTACCCTGTCTCCCTTTTTCTTACTCAGAAGAGTTCAACAGGCTGAGATGATGCGGTAGTCGCTGCAGTTAGGTGTCCACCTGCGGGAAGCTCCAGGGAAGAAAACTTGCAGGAGCAAAAAAAAAAAAAAAAAAAAAAACCAAACCAAACCAAAACACACAAACAACAACAACAATAAAAAAAAAAGCGTTCTGACAGCCTCAAAGTCCTGTGTTGAGGAAAACACGCGCTGGACACAATCTGCCCTGCTAGGCTTACAGTCTGTTTCTAAATACTTGAATGGCAGATTCAAAAGATGCTCAAATCTTGGGGGGAGGGAGGTCCTCTGCTTTCCAAATTCAACGTCCAGTGAAGCAGGTGCAAATAAAAATTGGGTTATTTTCTTTTTGTTTTGTTTTGGCTTTGTTTGGTTTTGTTTGGTTTTGTTTTCAACTACTGAAGCCCTGCCATTTCATCTTTTGATCTCTGGCTCTGCACTCACGGGGGCGGTGGGGGGGCAGCAGGAGGAGGTAGAGGGGGATTGTGGGGAACCAAGGGGCCCTCCCTGCGTGCTAAGGAGTCAGGTTCTGGCTGTAGTGCTGAAGCGCTCCCCAGTCGCCCAGATCCCAAAAGCCTTCTTTGCAACGTGCAGCTAGCTCCCTTGCTCGCAGCCAAAGGGAGTTACCTCTCTGCAAACTGGCTGGCAGAGCTGGGCCGACGGGGTTGAAGGGGAGAGGGTTTGTGGGAGGGGGGGCAGACCGAGAGTAGCTGGCGGAGGCAGCTGCGGGAGAGGAGACCTGGGGTGGGGGGGGGGAGGTTGAAGGGGAGGAGGACAAAGGCAGCCGTCAGTCCTACCCGGTACTTTCCTCGTTTCCTCCAAGTCTCTAGCAGCTTTTAGAAACTTCGCCGAAGAGGAAAGAGCAGCTCCGGGGCGGCGGCTTCGAAGCCGCTGAGCTGCAACAGGCGTTGGCTGTCGCTGGAGCCGGGCTGGGGTGGCGCGGTGCGTCCCTTCTGCTCCTGTATGGTACTGGAGCGGCTAGCTAGATCTTTTTCCCTCCGTCGCCTCCTCTGCCTCCAGGTTTGCTCCGGACCCTCCGTGTCTCCCAGCAGGCTGGCTCCCCGGGATCTCGGAGGGGGCGCTGGGAGGTGGAGAGCAAATGCAACAGTTTGCGAGTCGGTCCCGCCCCCGCCAGGCCGGCCTCCTAGCCTTCCCACCTCCTTTCTCTCTCCCCTCCCCTCTCCTTTTCTCCCCTCCCCTCACCGCAAGCTAGCGCCCAGTGGCTCTGGAGAAACAAGTGCTGGCACAGCGTGGGTGAGGGCAGGAGAGGCTCGCTCAAGCCCCGGAGGACCCCTGCTCCTGGAATACCTCTTACTTTCCTATACCGGGGTTCAGGAGCCAGGCCAAAAGCTTTAACCTGGTGCTTTATTTTGAGGACAGGGCTGCAGGATCTCCTGAAGGCCAGCACTCAACACACTTGAATCCAAAGCCCAGTACCAAATCAGAGGCTTGGGGTGGTGAGGGGAAGGGGCGACAGGAGCACGTTGAAAATATTGTCTCCTACAAATTAAGGAGCAAACTACAGCCTAGCCAGCTGGTACTTGCTGAAACCTTTGCGATTGCCAACATGCAGCTAGACTGGGCCTCATGGCAGGGTGCCATTTGCTCTGGGAACCCTAGGCCCTAGGAACCAGAGGTCATTCCTGCTGTATTCTCTGACCTCTTCCTGTCTGGAATTGCCTCTAACCAGCAGTTCATACCTATCCAAAGTTGCATAGTACAAAAACACTCAAACAGGCAAACACGCAAAACACAGCAACTGCTTGCCATTCACATGTGGACCCTTGATTTTGTCCAGAGCTTTGCAAATGTTTGTTTGTATTCTTGGAGTTTCCAAGATGTCTTTGCATATTTTAAACTTTTGAACTGTACTATCCAAGGAATAGACCCTATGTAGGGCTGCTTTTCTTCCTCTTGATTGGCAGCTAAGGGTGGAGAGTAATGTGGGACTGCAACTCTTCTTCCAGAGGAGTTTCACAGCCCCTGTGTAAAGATGGAGCGGAGGTGGGAATGTAACAATAGAGGAAATGAAAGGGAAGACCTATCAGCAATGTTTTCTCATAGGAAGGCCTTTGGCCTCCCTAGCTTTTATATTCCTTAGACCACTGTGTCCCAGAAGGCTTACATAGATTTTCCCTAAGACTTGAATATTACAGACTTCTAAAGAGAAAAGAGTGATTGCTGCTTTATCTTGCTCATAGGGAAGTATTATGGGCATTACTTACTTGACCAAAAGAGGTAAATGAAATCTAACGGCAAAAATGAGTGGACATGATCAGCTCTATCTCACACATGAACAAGTAGAAGCAAGGACACAATTTGTTCTGTGTTCCATAATAGTAGAACCTGAGCCAGTCTTCTTCATTATTTTAGCTAGACCTGTCAATCTCCTGGGCACTTGGTAAATAGCTATAAATGAACATTCCAGAATACTAAGGCCTGAGAACCCTTTCACCTGAGGAGATGAAAAATTGTCAGCTTAGACATTAATAGCTACAGACCTCCCTGGACATATGCCAATAATACCCCCCCCCTTTTTGATGAAGACTCACAAATCCCTCCTTGTGGTAAAGAAGCAGTCTTACAAGCCATATGATGCCAAATTGTAACATGCCTAAATTCCATTCCTTATTGTAATGGGAAATAGGAATATATAACTCAAATGCACAGACACTTTGTAACTTTATTTGAATGGTCATCACAACCTCAGGCCCACCAAACTTTTAAACTAGAGTTGCTCAAAGGGAATTTAGTCAGCTGGAAGTATGGTAGGATGACTTGAACATAGATCTCAGAACCAGAAAAACTACTTTTCTGAGGACTGACAATAAAGTGAGGTGTTCATGGCAGTGAATGAGCAATGCAAGATGGAAGAAGGGAGTTAGAAGAAAAGAGGCATGAACAAATTAAGAAGAGGAATATCTCTACTAAGTTACCTTTTGAATAAATGGCAGCCAAATCTACATCGGAAGAAGTCTAAAGTTTGTGTTGTCTCTATAGCACAAAAATTGTCTTCACTTTCCTCATCAGAAAATTGTAGCCAATATTACTTACCTTCAGAAGGCTGATATAGCAATTTAAAGGTATCATATGCACAGAACAAATTTATAAATAGGAAAGCATTCTAAAAAATCTGATGGATCACATTTTTTAAAGTAGAGCAAACTATTCACAAGTTTTATAAGGAAAGTTAACTACTTTGAGCATATTAGGGACATATGCATACTTTATTTGAAAGTTTTGAACTCTGATCCATCATCTTCAATCTTATTTTCCTCCCATTGTTTTAAGAAGATAAACAGGCATGTATTTAGAATATTACAAAAATTCAGTATTTATATCAGCTTTCTTCTTTCTCCTCCCCCTTCATTTGCAATTTTTAAACTGTAATAGATTTAGAGGTGTGCTCTCAGGTTGGTCTAGTTGAGAGTAAGTTCTGCTATGGGTGTCTTTGCAACTTCAAGTGGGCTTTGTTAATGGAATTTACCTTAGTTCCTTGCTCTTTAAAATTAGAATCACCTGACCTCTGGAAAATGGTGAACATTTACTTCCTAAATATCTCTCAAATATACCAAACTCTTTTTATCTCTATTGCTGCCAAACTAGTTTGAGACACTATTTATTCCTACCTGGCCCACTGCAAATTGTCTCTTTCCTTTCACTCTTATTTTACCACAATTGGTTCTACTCAGAGATTTTTGAAAAATAGGTTCATCAAGGCATATTTGACATGTAATAAACTACATATATTAAAGCCATACAAATGGTTAATTTTTAAAATTATTAATTATCTATGTATAGACTCACAAAATCATCACCTAATCAAGACAGTGAAAATGTAAATCACTTGAAAAGTTTTTTCTGTAACTCCTCTCCACCTGTCCTATACTCCACCCTCTCAGGCAACTAATGATATGCTTTCTGTCAATATGGATTACTTTTGATTTTCCAGAATTTTATAGCAATGGAATCACAATACATACTTTTTGTCTTTTATCTTGCACTGAGCATAATGTCTTTGGTATCCATCTAAGCTATTGTATATACTACTACTTAGTTCTTTCTTCTTTATTGCTAAGCAGTATTCCATTGTGTTGCTACATAACAGTTTTGATTATCCATTTGCTTACTGATAGACATTTGAGTTCTTTCTAGTTTCAGGCTGTTACAAATAAAGTTGTTGTGGATATTTATACAAAATCCTTCATATGGATTAATGCTTTCATTTCCCTTTGGTAATAAAATACTTATTTATGGAATGGGTGTGTCACAGTTCTAAGAAACTGACAAACTGTTCTGAAGTTGTTATACCATTTTAAATTTTCATTTAAATTCTCTATGAGAATTCCTGTTCTACACATCTTCACCATCACTTGGTATGATCAGTCTTTTTAATTTTTGCATTCTAATCTAGACGGATAAAGATTTTTCATTTAATTTGCATTTACCCAAAGAATAATGATATACAGCATTTTCCATGTGTTTATTTTCCATTTGTATATTTTAAAATGAAGTCTCAAAATTTTTGTCTATTTTTAAAAATTAGTTTTTATTTTATTATGAATTTTTTTTTTGGTTATTTATGTGCTCACCAAAGAAATACATCAAAATTTTGATTTAACATTGTTTTCTATCTGTAGTTTCATTGGTTTACCAGTGTCTCTTAAGGAGCAGACAATTTTAATTCTGATGAAGTCCTATGTATTAATTTGTTCCCTTATATATTGTGCTTTTGGTATCAGACTTAAGAAATAGTTTTCTAATCCAAGATCACATCACAAAGATTCTTATCTGTGTTTTCTTCTAGAAATTGTATAATTTTCAATTGTAAAATTAGGTGTATGATACATTTTGAGTTATTTTTTGTATGTAGATATTGGATTTTCTATATATAATGTCCTGCATTAGGCACTATTCATTGAAAAGGCTATTGTTTACCCACATAAATTACCTTTGGACCTTTTCAGTTATCAATTATCAATAGATGTTTGTACATAGGGGTCTTTTAGAAGATCTAATCTAGTTCTGCCATTTCCCTTCTTAAATTCTGTCATGGGCCTTCCCTTGCTTATAGTATAAAAGTTCAAAATTTTAACCACACACTACATAATCTGGCCTCTCTAAGCCTTCTGACCTCATCTCATATCACTTTTCTTCTTGCTTTCTAAGCTTAGCTTATACGGGCCTTTATTTGTTCCTTAAATGCCCCATAGTCTTTCCTGCCTTTTCATATACTATTCCTTCAATCTGAAATGCTGGTTCATCCTTCTCCCTCATAATCTAATTTATGCCAAACATATTGAAGTTTCAGGAAGACTTCCTGGACCTTCTAAACTAATTCAACTTCTTTTCCTCCATACAGTATTCTCTTTCAAAGGGCTTCTCATGATCTTTTCTCCTCATTGGACTCCAAATTTCCAGAGATCAGGGACCATGTTGGTTTCTGCTTATTATTGAATCCTTGGGACTGCTTAATAAATTTATATGTTGAATAAATTAATGTTTTTTATTTCCACTAAATTAAAATTCTATTTCTAAACTGGGAGTTTTGCTTTGGGGGTTTATAAAAAAACTTTGTGGTTTCAGCATGCATAGGAATGTAATAAATATTTTTTCAAATTACAAGCAAATTAGAGAATCCATTCAATTCATTCTGTGAATGAATATTTATTTAAAGATTTAGTATTTTACCAGGCTCTGTGCTAGGCGCTTGGGATTCACAGATGAATATGACACTGTGGACACTGCCTGTGAAGAGCTCATTCTTAGTCCAGGAACAAGAGTGAAAAACTATTTAAATAACTACTTCTGAGCTGGGCTGGAAGTGAAGATCAGGACTTATGAATAAACCCTCACAGTTCTACCTTCTTCTGATTTGTGGACAGCAGCATTTCCTCTACTTAAAGAGTATTTTCTCTTCTCATTTTTTTTGCCCCTCAATGTTTAAGTTCACTCTCATCCTTTCCCAGAACTTCATTCTTAACTTCTTCCCTGGTTGCCGTCTTCCAGACTATCATCAACAGAATTAGAATCAGAGTTCTTTCCTAAATGACAACTCTAGTAATATTGAACCTTGCTTGTATAATCTTTAATCACCTGCACCAGGGGTTTCAAACTCAAATGCATATGAAGTAACAAAAACTGAATGAGGAATGCCTGGTATTAGAGACACAAAAGGGCGTGTTGGAGGCAGTGGCCAACTAGAGAGCAGATGCCCCATCAAAAGGGAGCAGCCACCACTCAGCCCTAACTGTTTGTTGCCAGGCAGGAATGTGGCCTCAGTGTTCCAGATGTTCCATTATTTTCAAGAACAACAGCATTCCAGATTTTAATGTGAAATCTCCTGATTTTTTAAAATGTTGGCTTCTGATTCAGATGGTTTGAAAACATCATGCAGGCCAACCCTCTGCAAGCCAAACAAAACATGTCTATGGACAAGAATCAGTTTGTGGGCTGCCAATCTGCAGTCCTCTGGCCTACGGATTCAAGTCCAAGTTCTATAGCCTAGCTTTTAAAGTCGATCACAGTAAGGTCTTTATCTCTCTTTACAACCAATTGTCCCACCTCTTTCTCCTGCCAACCATCTACTCCTTCAATCTTTTCAGACTTCTTAGGCTCCATCTGAATATACCTTTATTGTTCAAGACCTGACTACCTTTGGACCATGCTGTTCTCTTCTATTGAAATGTTATTCCTCCATGACCAAATCTAAACTGACCTTCCAAAACACAGCTCAATTGTTGACTTCTCTGAGAAGCTTTCCTGTATTTGTTAGACACAGTTAATTTAAACAGCACTTTATTTTTATCTCTTTTAAAGCAGTTATCACAGATATGTGTCTTAATTTTATGGCTAAAGATCTTTCTCCTTCCCAGGTAGTATCCCTGTCTTTTATGAAAAGTCATTCAATTTTTTAATTTATTTGTAAAACAAATATGGGGAGCTCCTGCTATGTGCTAGGCACTCAGCTAGGCACTGGGATTAAGAGCTCTAAATGTTCAATTTAACCAAAATGTAGGTATAAAATTTTAGATGTAATCATATTACAAAAGTGATATAAGAAAAAGAGAATTTTGCCCACATCTCTGCTATCTGGTTGCTAGTGATAATTCACTATGACTCCACTGTGACATGCTACCATTGCGGGCCACTGATAATTATTTACTTTTACATATAAATCTAGGGAGTAGGACTTATATCCCACCTTTTTTGGGGTACTGGGAATTAAACACAGGACACTCTACCATTGAGTAATATCCCCAGAACTTTTTATCTATTTTTTTGAGACAGGATCTCACTAATTTGCTGAGATTGGCCTTGAATTTTTGATTCTCCTGCCCCAGTCACTTGAGTAGCTGGAATAACAGGTAAGCACCACCATGCTTGCTAAATTATTTCTTTTTTGTAAAGAGCACATCTGAGTCTCAGAAATATTAAGTAACTTGTCCAAGGTCAGTCAGCTCATAGGAGGTAGTGCTGGTAGTATGAACCTAGATGTCTTTTAAAACTGCAACTGATCTCTTATCAGTGTACATCAGTTGTCTCTCTGAAGTCATTGTAAATTGCCTTGTTTATCTATAATACGTAGAAAAGATATTGGGAAAGCAGAGGCATTACTGAATGTTTTACATAGAAAGCATTTTGCAATAAAGTTATAAAGTTACGTTTGATGAAAAATAAAATAAATTTCCATTCTTTAGTTTGTGGTTTTGGGTTCTGAAACCAGGAGTACTCTACTACTGACCTACATTCCTATCCCTTTTTACTTATTGATTTTCTGATACAGGGTTTTGCTAATTTGCTGATACTTGCCTGGTACTGGTGATACTAGTGCCTCATCCTCCTGGCTAGCTGGGATAACAGTGGTGCACCACCATGCCAGGAACCCCTCCTATTAATCACCTTAATCACTTTGGACCTTATTTTACTTTTTTGAAAAATTGAGATAAAATAATTTCTTTCATGATGATTTGCTTGAAAAACAAATCAATGTTGAATGTAAAGTAAATGTGTAATAAGGATTATTGTTATTATTTGCCCATTATATGACAGCATGTATATTATTTATAATCCTTACAACAGTTCTTCAAGGGAAACATTACTGTTTGTTATTATTCTAACTTTATTTAATTTTAACTTTTTTTTGTAGTGAGGATTGAACTCAAGAGCTATATCCCAGTCCTTTTTTTTAAAAAGAGAGAGAGAGAGAGAGAGAGAGAATTTTAATATTTATTTTATTTTTTTAGCTTTCATCTTTGTTGGTATGTGGTGGTGAGGATCGAACCCAGGCCGCACGCATGCCAGGTAAGCGCGCTACTGCTTGAGCCACATCCCCAGCCCAATATATCCAAGTCCTTTTTTATTTTTCATTTTGAAATAGGGTCCCACTAAGTTGCTGGTTTTATTACTAAGTTGCTGAGGCTGGCCTCCAACTTGCAATCCTCTGCCATAGCCTCCTCAACCACTTTGATTACAGGCCTGCACCACTGCATCCAACGCCATTGTTTCCATTTTAACCATGACAATATTGAGGTAGAGCTAGAGCTTGGAACCTAGTCTGTTTGACACCAAACAAAATGTCTTATTGCCTCTCAGGCATTAGGCAATAGTTAATTACTGGTATCATCCATATACTGCTATTTATTTTTCAAAATGCCTAAAGATATTTAATCCCAATTCAGGTGCCAGGGACAACATTGGAATTCAAAGTTTAAACTTTACCATTTAAAAGATCTGAAAACATATGAAGCAGAGGTCAACAGTTGGGGACATTTTACAAAATCCCTCTCACTCCCCATTCACATGTCAATGTTCCTTCAGCAAAGAGACATAATGTCACTCTACACTAGAAAGGTCCTTGGCAGCATTCTTTGCTGCATGATACATGCTTAAAGATGGTAATATAAAGGGAATCTTGGATCATATTCATTTTGGCTCCAACAGGTAGTGAGGATGGAATCATTAGTTGCCAAAAGAAAAAAAAAATGATCATCACCTAGACAACATGTTACCTATGGGCCCTTAAGAATGGAGCACTCCAGGGAAAACTGCCTGCGACCAAAAGATAAAATTGAGATCAGTGCTATTTTCCAAAGTAGCAGAATATCCCTGTAGAGTTCAAAGCTAGGAGAGGCAATCCACTTAATGATTATAATTACATTCATATTATTTCTCTGGATTAAAAAGAGGAGGGGTGCCTTCTCCCTGTTTCTGCATCATCAATCTCTAGCAACAAATAACACTGCCCTTATTTTGTATAGGACAATATGGTTCACAAAGAACATTTACATGTAATACCTCAGTCAGTTTTGAGAGCAACTTCTAGAGATAAGTAGAATATGAACTATTATCTCTAGTGCTCAGAAGAATCTAAGTCTCTGAAAACTGATGTGAGTTTCCCTAGGTCATAGAACAATTCAGATACAGAAATATGTGACAGGGTCAGCATTCTCCTAGATCAGAATTCTGTTTTCTACACCAGCAATTTTCAGTGAATAGTATCCCTCAAGAAGTGATACCTTATCCTTAGAGACACAAATTATTTACAGATAATGAGAATTTGGGTTAGGGTTGGACTAGCTCTACCATGAAATTGGAACCAATTCTCTGTAACCCAGTTTTCTCTCAGCTGCTTCTGGAAATGGGTGGCATTGATGTTACAAAGGAGTAGCACAGAGGACAAGATAAAGGTAAAGTTTTCCAATCCTTCCCTTCTGGCTTCCTCTGTATGCCTTCCCCACAGAAAAGTATGACATATTTCATGAGCCCCTGGGAAAATGCCCTTGTCCCCTTATTTCCATCTTTGTAATATTTTAGTTGTAGATGGACACAATGCCTTTATTTTATTTCTTTACTTTTATGTGGTGCTGAGGATTCAACCCAGTGCCTCACATGGTCTAGGGAAGTCCTCTTCCACTGAGCTACAAACCTAGCCTCACCTTAGTTCCATTTTAATCCATGGCAGCTAACTATTTGGAAATGACATGAATCAAACTGTGAACATAAAAACTTTCTTTAACTTCTGTATCAGTTGGAATATGAATCTATGAATGGAAAGTGCATCATTCTCTCATAATTTGGAAAGTAGAGGGTTATTAGAAGATTTTCTTACACTTTACCCAATGAATTACAAACAGTGCCTTGATATTTGTCAGCTGAAAATCTTTTCCTTGATTTGGAGAGATGATTCAAGCTTGTGTATACTAGAATTATGAATTATTATGAACAAACCCATAGGGAAAAGCAAACAGTATTTTCCAACAGATCAAAACTGATTACGCTCTCATAGAGTTGCAGGGGATACCAATTATGGCTATTTTATTTTCTAAGTAAACTGAAATCTGAGACTAAATGTATTCAGATACAACAATCAAATACCATTTATCAGCAATAGCCCCTTTGTCTCCAAAATTACCACTCCTTAGTCACCTGCTTTCCCAAACGCAATTGTGCTATGAAAGTGCCCAAAAACTCATTTTCAAAATTGCTAAATGAACCCCTGTCATAGATAACAAACCAGGACAAGAATATGAGCACAAATGTCATAGTATTGTGAGATCAATTTGATTATGTGATCAGATTGAAATCAAAGGGCCTCATCAAGAAATACCTAGGTTGTAGTTCTAATATTCAGGGCACAGAGAACAGATTACACTAACACCTAACATTTACTACATAACTTTGTGTGGTAGCTGTCCTTCTAAGAGCCTCACACAAAGTAATTAATTTAATAGAAATGGTGCTTACTCTGTGCTCACTTATTCTTCCATTTTATATGAATGAACACATTTAATCCTGAGAACAGATCTATGAGAAAGGTACTATTATTACTCTTGTTTTAAATATGAGTAAAGAGAAACAGAGAAAATACCGAAACTTGCTCAAGATCATACAAGTAGCATGTGATAAGACCTAGGATTGAAACCTCTGAAACCTGGCTCTTGAGCTTATAGCATCTGACTTCTAAATGGTATTTGTATATCATCTCTGTGGGCTCTTTCCATTGTCAAAATACATAGAAAGTCTCAATGAATAATTTCCCTTTTCACATCATCTACTATGTGCTAGGGATTCCCTAAAGAAATTTACAATATAAACTGAACCAAGCTCATCATTTTCAATGTTAGTTGCAAAAATTTGTATTTTGTTAAAAATCAAAACAATTAGGACATATTCAGCATTTTAGACATTTGAAAGCTTTTCATCTAATTCTAATATGCTGTGTTAAGTTCAGCTGAGATTTCTTTTACCCCAATTTTCTGTTTTTCCTTTTTTAAAATTGTTTTTCCCCCTTGGTTCTCTTTATTACCTCTCACTTCTAATAGATACCTTTTCAATGAGGGGAATACTATAATGTCTTTCTAACTCAGTCTTTGTAGATGGAACTTCAGGGAAGGCTGTTAAAATTAGTGCAGAATCAAGAGCAGGGACTGTTTTAGTTGGTGGTCCAAGCACAGTAATAGGCTCATGGAATCAACCTGATTTGTCTTATTCTAATAAGGATTCATCTATAGCTGGACAAGTGCTCAATGACTCATTGTCACAGATGCTATCCAAGTACCACTTGATAGAGTAATATAAACTCTATAGCTAGGTTTCAAGGGTTCAAATATTGCTTCTTGACATTTACTATCTGTATGACCTTGAACATGTTGTTATGTTCTCAGAGCTTCTATTTCCTTATCTGTAAAATAAGAGTATAATAATAATTTTCTCATAGTATTGTTGTGAGGATCAAATAGGTTCATTCATATAAAGCAGTTAGAAGAATGTCTGAAAACTCTATATTTGCAAACCCTTTGGGTTAGCCACTGTTTGTCAGATGATGGTAACACAATTGACTGAATCAGTGAATGTGTGCTTCCAACCTTTCTAATTACATTATACTTCACATTGCTAACACACATGGATCCTGTATTAGTCTCCATCTTTTCCTCAATGGATATGATCATTTGGAGAACATTGACTGGAAGTGAACTTGTATTCATGTGCTTCTCTACCTTTTTCTGTAACTCCTTTAGATTCTCTGCTTCTTTTTCCATCTTCCTGATTCCAGTGCTTCCAGCTCTTGGTTCTTAATGGTGCCACTTCCTGGGTCACTCTCCACCAGTCCTGTTTCCTTTCCTATCCTGAATTTCAGAGGGTTTCCAAGTGTCCATGTAAAATAATAACTCTGCTTTAAGGTAAATCAGAAAATAATTTATTCTGAGCCAAATATGAGTGACTATGGCCTAGGAACAGATTCAAGCTATCCCAAATTACATGTTGTGCCATGGAAGGGACTACATAAACTTTTAGAGTCACAGAGCAAAGAAATCAGAAATGAAAGCATCAGAAGATACGTTGGTGAGGGCATTAAGTAGGCAGGCTACAGTAGATTGGGGAAAGTACTTTTAATATATATTTTAGATATTATAGCATTCTTAGTTTTAGGGTTGGTGGAAGAGAGAGTTTTGCCAGGTTTAATGACCTATTCCAGAGTGTAACCTAATAGTCAAAAGGATGTTAAGCCAGATACAGATTTTGAAAGTGGGTAAATATTAAAGGGACCTAGATTGTCCAAGATAATTTTGCCTCTATATCTACAAGATTTCATCTCTCTACAATCAAAAAGATCTAGTCATCCAAAGTCAACAGTCTGCAAGATCTTTAATATAGATGTGACTTCTTCAGACAACTTCAATTCACACAAAAGAGGCCTAAAGCCCAGGACTCTTGACAGGATATGGGATCAGAGTAGCATCTCTTCTTGCTCAGGATTCTGAGATCAAGCAGCAACTTTTCAAGTTCAAATTCTTTGTTTTTTTAATTTTAATTTTTTTTATTGGTTGTTCACAACATTACAAAGCTCTCAGACTCTAGGTTGGTCCTGTAATGTCCTGAACACTACAAGGTAAACTTTGTAGTCTCCCTGTTGGTGGAGGGCACAAAATAGTGTTGTTATTCAAGCCCACAGCCCAGAATGCTCATAACCCTAACTGTTGCTGCCACTTTGGGAAGATATTTTTATTCTCATTTCATAGATGGGGAAACTGAGGTTCACAGAGTTTAAATGACTTGCTCAATATTATGCAATTTGAAAATGATGGAGACAAGATCCAAACAACTTTTCACTCCATAATTTGTGTTCTCAACTACTTTATAACATGAATTATTTCATGAAATGAATGTCTTGACAGCCTTGGACTAAAAATGATTATGTTCACATGCTATGATAGTAGCTTTGGGATTATGGGTTCTATTAGTAAGTTGGGTTTAAGGAAATATTTTTTTGCTATTTTAACCTGCTATCTCTATGAATGAGAGTCACTAGTTCAAAATAAAAGGACTCCACCTTGGTCTGAAACAACAATGTTCATGAATGACCCCAAATCATAATACCTCAATATTTGTCCCAGCTTTGATGCTGACCTTCAATAAGTCCTTGTACTTCTGTCTGCCTTAGTTTCTACAGCTTTCAACCATGTAAACCACATGTGGGCCTACAAGTTGTCATATTAAAATTGTATGTGATAATAATATAAATAAAAGCAGAAAATAGTTGCACAATAGTAGGATTTTGTAGATATAAAAAGGCCACTTGTCTTTGGTTTTGGTAAGTATACGGTTTTATTAGTTAGGAGTCTTGGTGGCAAGTAAAAGAAGCCAAATGAGTTCCCTTAAGCAAAAAAGAGAAAGAAAATAATTAATAACTTAACCTACAGATCTCTTTTTACATAAGCCTAAAGGAATGTTTCATAGAACCAGAATTCTGTTGGGCCTTGGAAGCAATTAGAACAAGGTACTGAATGCTGCCAGCACTCTTTCTCCCTCTATTGTCTCTCCTTCTCTTGGCATGTGTGTTCCTTCTATTCTCTCTGCAGACCTCTTTATCCATTCTGAGTCCACATGGGAGAAAATAGCCATTGCTAATATCTCTATAATTCAAGTCTAGCTGAGCTGAAATATCTTGATTGAAAATCCAAGAGAAGACTCTGATTGTACAAGGTTAGGTCAGATGCCCATCCTTCAGTTAACTAATTATCAACAGGGAGTAAATAAAGTCGTATTGTAGAAAATTATTGCCCTAAGTAACCATATGCATGAGGGAGGGCATTTCTGGAGAAAGTGAGGGATAGTTTCAGTCTAAGGGAACTTCTGGGAAGGCAATCAAATAAATGACTTTCTTCTTCAAACAAAAGATAATGTTCAGCCACCTAGCTTAGCCTAAGGACCATACTAGTGTGATCTGGAGATGGATTTCTCTGCATGTACCAACATATCTGTGCCCCCATCAATCTTAACAATGGTTCATAAAAGGCATAGGCTTTGAGGTTACTGAATAAGATTTCCAGAGATATTATCCATTGCTTCTCCATTCTCTTCCTTTAAGGAAGAGTAAGCAAATGACCAGAATTCTAGGCAATATTATTTGAGAAGTATTTTAGCTCTGATATTTTGTTCTCATATAAGAGTACCACCCTTCATTCAAAATGTACAATTTCAGAAGAACCTGAAACTTATTGATATCCCCCAGAATTCTACACTTACTTCTCTATCTTTAAGCTACCCACCCCCTTTTCCTTGGGAGTTTTCATTCATGAAGAATTTTAGTTCATTGACACATCAGTATGAAAGAGTAGACCAATCATTTCCTTAGAGCAGTTTCCTTTTAAGGAGTAGGAGGGAAAAAATTGGGAAGTCAATGAAAATATGGGTTTCTTGGTCTACTGTAATGATTTTTTTGTTGTTGTTGTTCTGTATGTAGCTTCTTCCACTGAGCCTGACATTTACAACAAACTCAATTCCCTTTTGTTGAATGCATGGATAATTTTCCTATACTTGAGACAATACCTTCTTGGACTCTCAAATTCATGCTCTAGAATGTCAAGGAAGCAAACAGGAACATATATTTGAGGAACACACCAGACCCCATATATGCATGTTTTATTCATTTCTCATGAGAATTCTGCAAAGTAGTAGAGATTATCCTTTTTTCTCTGAGGCTCAGACAGGTGTTTTTAAATCAAATAGAAGGAAGTTGCAAAACTGGTATTTGAACCTTGGCTCCATAGCCCTGAAGACTGACTCTATAATGAATTGCAATATAACTTCTTCACATTTCTCAGAATCAGAATGAGAAGAAAATGAGTCCATGTAAATTACCAATGGGATCAAAATGCTGTCCAAAATGAGAGATGATTATAAATTTTGCTGGCTCATTCTGTCAAATGTTATTTATTTTTGCTTAATGAATATTCACTTTTCCTAAACACATTTCCTCCAAGAAACTTCCTTAAGAGTGAAGGACTAACAGTGCAGGAAGTCACCCACTTGCTAATGCAGGTCCTTCTGAATTTCCAAGAAGCTCATACCAATGTGAAATGAAAGAAGTTTTTTTTTTTAAAAAAATATATATTCCAAAGCTTTTATGGAAAAAAGTTATGCCATTGATTGGTTTATAGAAATGCTTACCAAGCCCAATGATTAACTCAGTGGTAATTAAGTAAAATAATTTACTCTGTGATAGAAATAACAAAAACAACATTTATATTTTAAATTACTTCTACTCATAGTGACTTACAGTTTATAAAGTGCTATCATTTCCAGTACCTCATTTCAAGGCCTCCATCTCTCATTTGTTTATCTTTTATCAAATTCTTTTAATCTTCAATACCAGCTGTGTTTTCACTTATCAAATTTGGCTTAAAAGTTTCTATCTTACTATTGATCCAAACCAGTGATGCCTGACCTGCTTTTGCAACACTCTGAGATGCTGTTGCTTACACTATTTCATCCTTTAAAATGTTCTTTCTCTTTTCTTGCTCTTTTTACCAAAATTTATCTGTTTTCCAAGGCTTACCACCAAGTTTACCTTTCCTGTGAAACTTCCAGGTCCACCCTAACTCACAAAACTTGTATTTTTCAGAAGGCTTGCGATACTTCTGCCACTCACTTGACACTTAGTAGAGTATGTCTACTTTTTTTTTTTTGGTATATACCCTTCCTATCTAGAAAACAGTTGGTTTTCCAAAAATATTTGTTAATCATATTGCCAATGATCTCAATAATAACACATAAGTGTTTCTAAATATATGGAAATGAAATATCTTTTATTTTAATTAAAAAGTATTTAAGGCTTATTTTTCGGGAGATACAACATATAATAGAATCTTGGATGTAGAATGATAAGCCTGACTTGGATCTCTAGATCCATTATTTTTTAGCTGTGCAAGTTTACAGATGTCTATTTACCTCACAGTATATTTTCAGTTTTCTTATCTGTAAAAAAAATGGAAATAATTTCCATCCATTGTACCTGGCAGGTATCAGATACTCCATAACTATTTCATAACTTAGAAAATCAATATTTATTTCATAAGGTCGGTGCTATGGGTTGAATATTTTGTCACCTCCACAATTCATTTTGAAACAATACTTTGGGCATTATGGCCTTTGGGTGATGATTGGGTAAGGAAAGCTCATCTTTCATGAATGGGATTAGGTGCCCAGATAAAAGGGCTTAAAAGAAAATGTCTATCCCTTGTTTTTTCTTGCCATTTTCTTTATGTAACGTGATGCCATAGTATTTAATTTCCCCCAGAGGATGGAGCATACAAGGTGCTGCCTTGAATGAAGAGACTAGATCTTCACCAGACAACAAAACGGTGGAGCCTTAATCTTGGACATTTTAGCCTCTAGAACAGATAGAAAATAAATTTCTGTTTCTTATAAGTTACCCAGTCTGTGGTATTTTGTTATAGTAGTACAAAACAAGCCTAGAGAATGGATGTGACTGACAAATGGGATTTTGTATTTAGGGGTGCTTTGTAAACTACTTCTATAAAGAAATAATCAATGATAAAAATTACAGAAATGAAGAACGATTGCTATGGGGGCATTTCAATCGTGGAATTAACAAATTATTTTAGAGAAATGAATCCAATACACAAACCATAACAACTAGAAAAAAGTACATGAGTCAACCAGAATCGTGGAAAAAGACTTCATAGAGTGGTGGGACATGAGCAAGAATGAAAAGTAGATCTGGATAAAGTAAGGTTTATATGTTTGCTGAAGATGTTGTTGATGTATTACAGAGTTTAGAGGATGTTTTGTCTGGACAAGAGGATGTGTAAAGGAACACTGACAGAAAATTTGACTAAACAGAACAGGAATAGATTATGGAGGGTCTTGTAATTTTGGAAGAATGGCATGGAAGTGATGTGAGAATTAACAGGAAGGTATTATTTATGCTTGAGCTTTGGAGTGAAAAGCAGGTAGTCTTTAGGAAGCTCTTAGACAAGTATTGGGTGATGCAGTAAAACTCTAGTCAGTGAGACCATTTATTCAGATCTTGATTTAGTTCAGACCTAAGGTTTGGTGTTTCTATCATGTCACCTATATTCTCTTTTTTAATATTTATTTTTTAGTTGGACACAATATCTTTATTTATTTATTTTTATGTGGTGCTGAGGATCGAGCCCAGGGCCTCACACATGCTAGGCAAGCGCTCTACAGCTGAGCCACAGCCTTAGCCCTCACCCTATATTCTAATTGTTTATATTATGTCCTCTTACAAAATTGTCTTAGATTGGCAAGGATTTGAGATATTGGGCTTATACTTAAATTAATCAAACCAAGACAAGTTAAGGAATATTACCACCCACCAACTTTCACCAACTCCCTTCTCTATCTTTCTGTTCCTATATTTACTATGAATGATATGGTAATAGCCCCAGAATTTGCTACCAGAAGCTTCAGGACATCATGTCTTACTATTGTCAACTATAAGAGATGTTAAAATGAGTATCTGTGTTTCTGAAATCCTGTGGTTTCCAAATCTGAAAAATAAATCCTTTCTACTAAGACGGTACCAAAAACAAAGAAGCAAGTTCCCGCCCTTTCTAAAACCAAAGGAAAGGCTTTGAAGGCCAAGAAGGTAGTACTCACAAGCATCAGTACTCCCTATACTCCTCAAAAAGCAAGATTAATTTATCACTCACCTTTTGGTGGGTCTCTAGAAGTAGCCCAAATATCCTTGGAAGAGTGCTACTAGGAGAAAAAAGCTTGATCAATGTGCTGTCATTATGTTTTCCCTGGCCACTGAATTGACCATAAAGAAGGCAGAAGACAACACTCCTGTGTTTTTTTGTGGACTTCAAGGCCAACAAGCAACATATCAAACAGGCTATGAAGGATCTCTGAAACATTGATGTGGTCAGTCAATGTCATAAACCTGATCAGGCCTCAGGGAGAGAAGAAGGGGATCTCAACTGGCTCATGATTTTCATGTTGTCAACACGAAAATTTGGATTGTTTAAACTGAACTAAGCAGGTGAATTTAAAAACTAAACACATTTTTCACTATAAAATGAGGCCTTATATTATAGTGGAAGAAAATGTAATCAAAAAGACCTCAGCTCATATTCAGACTGGTAATATCTAGCTATACAAACTTAGTTTTCGATCTCTTTGGCTTTCATCTAGAAGATGAGAAACATAATACCTTTCTTCAATAAATAGTTCTTTTGCACCTACTATGTGCTTGGCATTGGTAGATGCTGGGGATGTAGTCGCGGTTATATTAGGTAAACTAGTTGGGATAACAAGTATACTCCAATATTTCTGAGATTTAACACAAGTTTATTTCTTGATCACATGATAGCCCAGTATAGATATTTCTGCTTAGTAGAAAGTATTTTTTCACACAGTGTTTCAGAGATTTAGAAGCTATCCACAGGTAGTGGTTCTCAAACTTAAGTACCCATTAGAATCTCCTAAGGAGTTAAAAAATACTGTGGCCTAGATGAATATTTTCAGGGATTTCTTTGGCCTGCAGAACAGCAGTGGTGTCAGAATTTTTTTTATATTTCTGGGTGATTCAAACATATAATAAAATTTGAGAACTTTGCTTCTAAGCCAAAGCAAGACAGATATAGAGAGAATAATGAAGGCACATCATCTTTTTTGTTTGTCTTCTTCTTCTTCTCCTTCTCCTTCTCCTTCTTCCTCTTCTTCTTCTTTTTTTTTTGGTTTGTTTTTGTTTTTCTGAGACAAGGTCTGCCTATATTGCCCGAATTGGCCTTGAGCTCCTGAGCTCAAGCAACTTCCTGCCAAGTAGCTGGAACTGTAAGCATGCAAGACAATGCTGGTCTGCATCTGATTTTTAACAGCTGTGGTTGGAAAGTGAAGCAAATCAATTTTTGTTCACAATAAATTTGTTAGAACTTATCTTCTATCAAGGTCCTCCTGCCCTCATATTAGAAAGTCTAAGAAATACAATATCTGACTGGGAAGCTTCATTTCAGTAATAATCTTATATTATAGGGATATAATAATAAAATAACTATGTATAAAATTGCAATTATGGCAAGGTACATGTACCTTGAGTATGTCACAGGGAGATTTGATATAGGCACTGAAGTTATGAAAGATTTTTTTAAAGTGATCACTGACCTAAGATTCAAATCCTTAATAGAACTAGGCAAAGATAAATCAGAAGAAGGGTCCAAAAAAGGACCCCAAAAACATGATTATTTTAAAAATCAATTGAGATTATTTATGATAACAGGGATTATAATAGTAAAGCATTATATAAATTCTATAATTTTAAATCATTATTATTATTTATTTTCATACTTTTTCCTAGAACATTGAAACTCATTTTTCTGGGTTCAGCAAATACAACTTTTTCCAACTTTGAAAGATAAACTGGTCTAGATATATAGAAGATTGGAGACAATGAGAAATGAGTCAGATAAGAACTCAGGCTCTATTTTCATGGTAAATAAGAAGCATACACATTAAATACACACTGGCACTTTCTTTAGCCATCATTTTTGTTGATGTTAATTTTCCATTCCAGGAAATAGTCTCTCCATCTCAAATAGCTTGGCAAGGGATAATTCAAGAACATACAATGTTAGTTTTTTAAAATTTTTTACTTCACAGATTTTGTTTTCTGTGGTATTTTGACGGGTTCTCCCAATTATTTGATACTGCATACTTCAATACAATTTTGTGTATTTTGTGTATTTTTTATGTTTTAATGTGTTAACTTAGTTTAGTATTTCTATGTTTTTTCTTCTTTCTAATTTTATATTCTCACTTCTTTTTCTTTCTCTTCCTGCAATATCTGCTTCTGTCTCTCTCTTCCCAACTTTATTTTGCTTCTTCTGTTTCCTTTTAATTTTCATGATTGATATTGATTAGTAATAATTTTACTTTCTTTAATGTCTTATTTTTCAGCCTATTATAGATTATTAATTCTCAGTACCACATAAAAATAAATAAAATAATGGCATAAAAATTTTAAAAATAATCATTGCATAATGTATGTATCAAAGCATAACATTATATCCCATAAATATGCACAATTATTATATGTCCATTTAAATTTCTTTTTAAAATGTTTAAAAAGGAAGATCCCTGGGAGTACAGTAGGGGTATGGATGACTATATAAATCTTCACCATAATTTTCCTTAAAAATATGCAATTATTTATCAGGAGTTATGGAGAACATTTTTGATAAGGTTTTATGGTTTATTTGATTGTGGTTTGCTCTCAAGTGGTAAGTTTCTGGTGATTACTGTCTTCACTCAGAATAGTGCTAAAGGTTTATCATAACACTGTGATCACTTTGAGTTGGTGTTTTGACACTGAGATACACACCCAGTCCTGAGCACATAGTAAAGAAAAAGTAGTTCAACAAAAGGACCCTTGTACATTAGTGGAGGAGATATCCATTCTGTCAAATGAACAAATATCATATAAATATTGGAAAAATGAAAAAAAAAACAAGGTAACAGTATGCCTCCAAAAGTTTATAACACTATAGGAATTGATCCCATCAACATCAAAGTGAAGGAGATGCAAGACAAAGGGTTTAAAATATTGATTGTTAAAGTGATAAAAGAACTAAAAGAAGATCTAAAGAATGAAATAAGGGATAAAAATGCAAGATATAAAAGATAATTTCAAAAGAGAGATTCTGAAAAGGAAGCAAATGAAATGGGAATGAAAAGTTCAATACTCAAATAAAATCTTCAGTGTAGAGTCTCACCAACAGACTAGCCCATGCAGAATAAAGAATACCAGTGTTAAAAGTTAAGTTGTAGGATTAGAATATTCATACAGCAATAAAAATAAAAAAATAAGAACTATAAGCAGAATATACTATGACATTAAGGGACTAAATTAAAAAAAAAAAAAATATATATATATATATATATTAAGGAAGGAAAGGAGATACAGACTAATGATACAGAAAACTTACATAATGAAATAGTAGCAGAAAACTTCCTGAATATTGTGTAGGAGTTGGACATGTAGGTATTGGAGGCAGTTTAAACTCCAGACAGGAACAGAAAAGAACCACTCCACAACATATTATAATTAAAATGCCAAAAATTCATAATAAAGAAAGAATTCTTGAAAGATGAAAGAAAGAAGCACAAACCCACTTAAAAAGGGAAACAAATCAGAACAACAGCAGGTTTCTTAGAAATCTAAAAGAAACTAAAAGCCAAGAGGGCATGGAATGATGTATTTCAAGCCAGGAAAGAAAATAATAGCTAACATAGTCAACCATGTTATCCTTCAGAATCAAAGAAGAAATAAAGGCCTCCAGGGTACGCATAAACCAGTGGAATTCATGAACACTAAGCCAACTTTGCAGAAGATACTTAAAGGAATCCTACAAACAGAAGACAGGGATAAAAATAACAAAGAAGCATGGAAAAAATAAATTACATTAGAAAAATAAATGAGCAAATAAGAACTAGCAACAATTCAAGCAGTAGAAATAAAACAAACAGACAGAAAGTGTCACATACCTTTCCATAATAACGCTGAATGTATATGGTCTCAATTCACCAATTTAAAAATATAGACTAGGAGATTGGATTAAATAACAAGATACAACTGCATGTTGTCTCAAAGAAACACACTTAACAGACAAAAAATTCATAAACTGAAAGTGAAAAGAAGTAAAATGATACTCCATTCAAACGGAATGCATTATTAGGAATAGCCATTATTGTATCAGACAAAGCAGACTTCAAGCCAAAATTCAGCAGAAGATACAAAGAAGGTCGTTAAATATTGACAAAGGGAGAAATACACCAAGAAAATTAAAAGATTAAAAATAATTATGTTCCTGCTAGGGTTGTGGCTCAGTGGTAAAGCACTCTCCTAGCATGTGCAGGGCCCTGGGTTTACTCCCCAGCACCACATAAAAATGAATGAATGGAATAAAAATATTATGTCAAAGTACAATTAAAAAATAAATGTTTAAAAAAATAATTATGTTGCAGTTATCAGTGCATACAATTATATAAAACAAACATTACTCAATATGAGGGAACAAATTGATCTCAATATACTAGAGGACTTCAATACACAACTCTCACCGACAGGTCTTTCAGAAATAAAATCAACAGACACATTTTATATCTTACTATAGATCAACTGGACTTAAGAAATATCTATAAAATATTTTATTCAGCAACAACTGAATATAGTTTTTTTTTAAAGAGAGAGAGAGAGAGAGAGTGAGAGAGAATTTTCAGTATTTATTTTTTAGTTCTCGGCGGACACAACATCTTTGTTGGTATGTGGTGCTGAGGATCGAACCTGGGCTACACGCATGCTAGGCAAGCGCGCTAACGCCTGAGCCACATTCCCAGCCCCGAATATAGTTTCTTTTAAGACACTCTTAGAAATTTCTCCAAAATTGAGCGTATATTAAGTAGGCCACAAAGCAATTCTTATAAGTTCCTATATTAAAAAAGAGAGAGAGAGCTCTCAAATAAACAATATAATGATGCAGCTTAAGGTCTTAGACAAACAATAAAAAGTTCAAAAACTAATATAAGTAAATAAATAATAAAGATTAGAAATAAAACTAATGAAATAGAAATTAAAAGAATAATACCAAGGATCAATGGAACGAAGAGCTGTTTCTTTGAAAAAATAAACAAGATTGACAAACCCTTAATCATGCTAAAAAAAACAAGAGAGAGATCAAAGAACCAAATTAATAGAAATGAAGTGAGTATAGGAACAAACACAAATGAAATTCATAGTTATTAGGAATTATTTTGAAAATTATATTACAATAATTTGGAATAAATAGATAAATTTCTATACACATGCAGCCTAGAAAAATGGAACTTTTTAGAAAACAAACAGAATTACAAGTAATGTGATTGAAGCGGTAATAAAAAAATTCATAACAAAGAAAAGACCAGGATCAAATTGGTTCACAGCTGATTTTGACATGTCTTTGAAGAACTAATACTAATACTTCTTAAACTATTCCATGATGTTGAAAGGGAGGGAACACTTACAAACTCATTTTATGAAGCCAATATCACCCTGATCCGAAAATAGTTTTGTGAATTATGTCACTGGTATTTTAATGGGGATTGCATTGAATCTGTAGGCCTCGTTTGGTAATATGGCCATTAAAACAATATTAATTCTCCTATTCCATTAACAAGAGAGGTCTTTATGTCTTGTGTCTTCCTCAATTTCTTCCTTCATTGTTTTGTAATTTTTATTGAAGAGGTCTTTTACCGCTTTGGTTTTGTTTATTCCTAGGCTTCATCCAGGTTTCATAAGGGAAAGAAAATTAGAAATCAGTATCCTTGATAAGTGTTGCTGTTAAAATCCTTAATACTTGAAAATCATATTCAATAGTACATTAAAAAGATCATACACCATAATCAATTTGATTTCATCCCAGAAATTCAAGACTGGCTCAACATAAATAGAACCAAGTATAAAAATCTCACAATCATCACAATAGTTCCACAAAAAGCTTTTTATATATAAAACACTGAGGAATGAAATTGAAGAATACACTAGATGATGGAAAGAGCTCTCAAAGTTTGAGAGAATTAATATTGTTAAAATGCCATATTACCAATAGTGACCTGCAGATTCCATGCCATCCCCATCACAATACCAGTGACACTATTCATACAATTTTGCAAAAGTTTTTTCACTTTTTAATATTTTCAAATAACCAACTGTTTGTTTCATTGATCCTATTTAAACTGGGGGGAGACTTGAATATCATCAACTAGAAAAACAATCCTAAAATTCATATGGAAGAAATAAAGATCCAGAGAAGCCAAAGTCAATACCATGATGTTTTTGTGACTGTGGCTCTATAGTATATTTTGATACCAGATATTGTGATGTTTCCAGCATTGCTCTTTTTTGGTCGGGATGACTTTGACCATTCTATGTCTTTTTTTCTTTGAATATTTTTTAGTTGTAGATGGACAAAATCCCTTTATTTTATTTATTTATTTTTTATGTGGTGCTGAGGATCGAACCCAGTGCCTTGCACATGCTAGACAAGTGCTGTACTGCTGAGCCACAACCCCAGCCCCTGTCTTTTTTCTTCCCTATGAATTTTAGGATTGTTTTAGTAGTTTTGTGAATTATGTCACTGGTATTTTAATGACCTTCAAGTCTTCCCCCAGTTTAAATAGATTCAATGAAACAAACATTTGGTTATTTGAAAATATACTGGATTTAATGGCCATCAGAACAATATTAATTCTTCTATTCCATTAACAAGAGAGGTCTTTATGTCTTGTGTCTTCCTCAATTTCTTCCTTCATTGTCTTGTAATTTTTATTGAAGAGGTCTTTTACCTCTTTGGTTTTGTTTATTCCTAGGAATTTTATTTTTTGGAAGCTATTGTGAATGGTATTGATTTCTTGATTTCTTTCTCGATGAGTTCATTATTGGTGTCTAAAAATGTTACTAAGTTTTGCATGTTGACTTTTTATTCCAATACTTTGCTGAATTTGATTATCAATTCTAAGAGCCGTTTGGTGGAAAAAAAGAAAACCTTCAAGTGTTCAACAAAGAAAAACTCAGTAGCAGAGTAACTCACTGATAAATTTTACTAGACTTTTAAAAAATCAACTAACACTGATGCTCCTCAAACTTTCCAATTTATAGATGCACGGGGTTTCAAATATCTCCCAATGATTATATTAATTTCAGTGTTATCTCTTGTAATATTCTCATTTTTATCTCTAATTTTATTTCATTTTTTGATTAATTTTGCAAAAGTTTTGTCACTTTTTTAATGTTTTCAAATAACCAACTGTTTGTTTCACTGATCCTATTTAAACTGGGGGGAGACTTGAAGATCATCAAGTTAATCTCTGATTACCAAGTGTTAGGCAACCAAGGCCAAATGATTTGCAGAAGGTCTAATGTGGGATTAGAAGCAAGGTCTCCTAACTCTCAAGTATGTACATTAATATAACGTGAAGGTCAGGCCCTGGAGACCCAGTCATTTGATCATAGTTATATTAAACAAACATTTGCTAAGTAATATCTAATATAGTAATGTCTAATAGATTTGGGTTTCTTGGGATTCAATAATTTATGTTACAGGCCCATAACCAATATAGTAGTATTATACTACTATAATACTTCTGGATCTTTCTCCCACATAACTAAAGATTCCTCTTCTTGGAAGACTATTCTTTTTTATGTTAGTACATTATGGTATATTCTTAATTTCCAAAATTTTCACATATCTCATTTATGTTTATGCCCATTATTTTCTTTTCAGTACTCTGTTCTGCATAGCCTTGCATCTTCCCTCATTATACCCACATTATACCCAAGTTACCAGGTGGCCTGTGTCAGAAAAGGAGAAAATGTCTTTTCTCCTCCTGTGTGCTACCTTGTCAGAGATACCCCTAATCAGCACTATTTACAAACTTAATCATTCATAGTTTTTAGCAAAAGAACTCTTTAACAAGCTCCTCAAACATGTTACTTTCTTTTTTCAGAATGAGTCTAATTTGAGGAGTCTCTTTGATTATTTGTCCCACAGTCCTCTGGTAGGCCCATCTTTGCTCAACTTATCTGAATTTCAATTTCAATTCAAGATTCAAGCTTCCTGGTCTTACTTCCCCTTCTTCCTCACCCAAAATTAAACAACTGACACTTAATAGGACATATAAGCTCACCCAGGACTTGTATAAGTTCAAATGGCTATCACATTTCACTGTATGTTGGTATACTTTGAAGTCAGTGGTTTTAATGAGGATAATTTTGCCTCCCAGGGAGTATTTGGCAATCCTGGAGACACTTTTTGTCATAATGGGGGGAGAGTATATTATTAACATCTAGTAGTTAGAATATAGGGATGCTGCCAAATATCCTGCAAGACATAGGGCAGCATACCCCCCCCAAAAGAATTATATGGACCAAAACATCAATAGTGTCAGAGTTGGGAAATTTTATTTTATTTAAGGTTAGGATCAAGACAGGTTTTATGCATATATATATGTATATATATATATATATATATATATATATATATACACACACACACACACACACATACATATACAGCATAATACTTGAGTTATTCAGAAAAAATGTAGTTCATCTACAATTTCTTAGAATATTTGTCTTAGTAATAATCGCTAAAGATTACACAGTACTTTTCAGGAGCCAGGCAATACCATGAGTACTTTTAATGTGCTATCTCATTTAATCCCCACATTAACCTTATGAGGGAATTACTGTTATTAAACCATTTTACAGTCAAATAAAGAGAAGTTTCTAGGGATATAGTCTAAGATCCTGTTCTAACATGGAAGTCTGTCAATCAGTACTCATTTACTATGGAGAACCATGTACTGCATGTTTGTATTATAGAAATAAATAAGACCCAAAACTTTATTTAGGGAAGCATGACCAAAAAGGGACACTACCAATTGCCATTGAAATATCCAAAGTTAAAGAAATATAAAATGATATTGATGATGTAAAAAAGAAAGAAATATCCAAAGTTTACTATAAAGCCTACTTGATTTATCTCCTGACTGTTTTTCTCTCTCTGCGCCTTAGTTTTCTAACCACATAACATGAATTGTATGGACATGGCAGTCTCCTGCTTTGATGTTTGAACATTATGTGTTTTTTTTCATCTGCTTTTATCATGTGATATTTGCTATGGCATAATTTAGGGAAGGATTCTGAGTACTATTTCAGTACATAGGAAATACAGAGTTAACTTTTAATTGCACAGTTTTGGTGATAACAGCAGCCAAGTGGTGAGTGGATATCAAATGATGAGAGGAGGAAGTAGGATCTGGAGGCAAGAAAATGACTAGTGGGAGTGAACTGACTGGAAGGTTTCTTGGGTAAGTATTTTTGAGCCATGTAGAATCCATTTTTATATGTCTGTTTGGAATTGGAATTCTCTTGGAAAGAAGAAAATGACCATAGGTAAGACTTTTTTTAGCATCATTGGTAATTAACAATGAAGAAAATAACTGGAGATAAAATGTTGTAAGAGAGAAGAATGAGCAGAGGGGAGATGAGGCAAAGGGAGAGAGGAAAGGGAAAGGCTAGAAAGTGAGAAGCATAGGAAAATATGAGGGAAACAGCAGAGGAGAAGAGAGATAAAGATAATATGTAAAGAAGAAGCAGATGAGAATATGAGAAAAAAATGAAAAAAAGAAGAAAAAAGGAGTTGTTAAGTGGAAACAAGGAGAAATAATTTTTTTGAGAGAGAGAGAGAGAGAGAGAGAGAGAGAGAGAGAGAGAGAGAGAGAGAGAGAAATTTTTAATATTTATTTTTTAGTTCTCGGCGGACACAACATCTTTGTTGGTATGTGGTGCTGAGGATCGAACCCGGGCCGCACGCATGCCAGGCGAGCGCGCTACCACTTGAGCCACATCCCCAGCCCAAGGAGAAATAAATTTAATCTGTTATAACGAATAACTATTAGATGCCTAGAGAAAAAGCCCATCATTAGTACTCTCAGACACACTCCTTCATGGAATATGGTCTTGTTGAACTTTACACAGTTTCTCATGGAATAAAATTGGTCTTGGCAAGACATTGCACCAAAGAGGATGGCAGTGCATCATTATGGATTTTAAATGTGTCATCATCCTTCCTTGTTGGAACAAACACCCATGGCTCAGACAGATTTACACGAAAATCCAAGCAGCTGCATTTGTGGTACATTTTCCTGGAAGAGTTACAACAGCTTGAATTTCTCTCTCTGGGTACTTTGTTTTAGAATTTCAAATAATTCATCCCTTCAAATGCTTTCCCTCCCTTTTAATTCTAAATTATCCAGAGAAAACCCTTTTTGTGTATTCCATGTGTTTCATACAAGTCACACTCTTCCCTTGAAGAGGGAATGCCTGTGATCCGGGTCCTGTGGAATGAATGAGAGGTGAAACAGAGGTTCTTTAGGATGATTTGGTTTCAACTTCCAAGTCTTAATGAATTTGGACCATCAGTCCTTTGACTCATGGAACATTAGGAGAACATTGAAGGTCATTTTATTTAGTGCCAGCCTACTGACCTCCACCATATACATAACCTCCCATTTCACAGAGATAGGAATGGATTCATCCAGGCCTCTTGACTCTTTGACCAGTAACCTTTTCTGTCTCTCTGTGCTGCTACTAATGTCAACATGAGATATAAAAATACAAAGTCTATTAGAAATCATACTGAATGTTTGGCTTGTTGAGTGTGCCCCAAGTTCCTTCTGCTGTATCTGCCATGGACTAACTGGAAGGATTGCATTGTGGATAATAGGGAAAGAGAGGTAGAAAAAGTAACAGAGGGAAATCCTTATAAAGGAACTCTGCTGATCTCTAAGCATGGTTTGGAGGGGCTCAGTGTGAGAGTTTTTATGGCAAAAAGAGTAAATAAACTGGAAGATGAGATGACTCTTACACAATTCAAGAGTCTGTGTGTTTGTTATGTGACAGGTACTTTATCACATTTAGTTTTCACATAAATACTATGAGGTAAGCATTATCAAGCCTGTTTTACAATAAGAAAATTGAGGCTCATAGAAGTGAAATGACTTCATCACTGTCACACATAAGTGATAAAGGTAGTATGTAAGTCAGCTTTGTGTCCTGTGACTAAAATGCCTGACAAGGACAACATAGAGGTGGGAAAGTTTATTTTGCCTCACATTTCCAGAGGTCCATGCTCTGCTGAGTCCATTGCTCTGTGTCCAAGGTGAGGCAGAACACTGTGGCAGAAAGACATGGTGAAGGAATTCTGTTCCATTCATGGTGGCTACGAAGCAGAGAAAGAGAAAAGGGAGAAGGGCCCATTGAATGCATGCTGCCAGTGATCCATCTCCTCCAGTCATGCCCCACCTACCTACAGTTACCACCCAGTCCAGTCAACCTAAGATGGGCTGATTATGTTGTATCTCTGACAATCAATCATTCCACCTGGAAACATTCCTGTCTTAACACAGGAGCTTTGGAGGTACATCACAGATCCAAGCAATAACAAGTAGTATATGAAATCTGGTTTCTTTTGACTTTAAAGGCTTGTTCTCTTTGTAACTATACCAATTGCTCAACAGCTTCTTCTTCCTTTTGAAAGGTTGGTTTGTTTGAGTTCTCAAATGTTGGATGAGATAAGATCACATAAATGTGGAATGTCAGGACTAGAAGAGACCTTTGAGACCATCTAGTTTTATGCTTTCCCAACCTTCTAACCTCTAAAAGTCTTTTGGATTCAGTTTTCCTCTCCTATTTTTAGATTATTTGTCCTTTCAATAAACAGCATTTGTTCAGCAACAACTAACTTGTGTTCCCAGTTTTATTAATTGAAGCCATATACGGGCTACACAGGGGAAGTTGTAGTCTCCTGAGTTAAATGTAGCCATTACTCTGAATTTCTATTAGGCTTTTCTGGAAATTTCTTCAACACCAACATGGCTATCATGAAAGGCTCAGAAATTGAATTCTGTCCTTCATTTTTCAGATGGGAAAACTGAAGTACAGAAAGGCCAAGTATTGGGCAGGTCCAAGATGGCTATAGTTAGGCACCCTCACTGAGGCTTCTGGTGGGCTATGTTTTTAGTATGTAGCCAAGGTCATGAATGCCTTATTCGTCATATGTACTGAAAGTCATAAACATTTGCTTCTGAGAGCATGAGCTCACTTATAAAACTTGATGACAATGTGTATTCTCCGTTTGGCCTGCATGTTAAAAAAAAGACCTGTAACTATGGTTTGGGGTACTGAAGCTGAAGGCCAGGACTGGCTAGGGGCTATTGCTTCCTCCAAATAAATCATATCTACTATCCCAACTGGCCTCACATCTTCTTTAAACTGCCAGAGCCCCCAACCTTTCTCACTGGATCTGAGCCCCAACCAGACAACTGACATAGTCAACAGAATCTTATGCAGGTGAGAGATGCATCAATCCTAGTAGATGGGGAAGGGCCTATGGTCACTAAACATCATGGAACTGGCATGGACCAAGGATTCAGGAGCTGCTAAGGCCTGTTATCTATATAGGTGAACCAGAAATAAGCCTAAACTTGGGGGTTAGGCAACTATATTGTTCATTGTTGATATGCTAATGACTCCAGCCATGGACCACGGCTGGTGTGGCTGGTGGTGACTGTGGAGTAAAAGACACGTAGCACTCAGTTGCTGTAGTGCTTTTAACATGGACTCTTCTGGAGAGTTGGGATAAAATGGTTGGGTTCTTTGTGAGAACAGAGAAGGCTTCTGATTGCCCCCCAGTTAACATGGACCCAGCAGGGCACCATTGTGAAATGAGCGCTGGAGCCCAGGCACTGTCCTGCACCCAAGGGAAAGTAGCAGCAGCAGTGCAGACAAGATGGAGAAGCAGTCTGATGAAGGGCCCACATGGCCACTTGGGCCAGGGATGGCTATATCTTACAGCTCTGAGAGCAAAATTTATGCAGTTTTATGAAAGACTGCCAAAAGAGGGAGTTACAAGACAAGGAAGAGGCTTTGGAAGCCAGAGTATGGTCACTGGAGAAGGATCTTCATATATTAAAAGTACCCCCTTGGACTTCCTGTAGTGTTGACAGAGTGGAGGAAGAAGAGAAGGAAGAAAATGAACACCTTCAAGCCCATTCAATGATAATGCAGAAAACAAAATAATAACAGCTGATGATCTAGTGGGCAGCCATCAGGGCCAACCCAGGTAACCACGTTCACCATGTTCTGCCTTTCAAGAAGAGTTGGTGGACTTGGGAAAACAATTTAGACAGGGGTCAGGAGAGCCTCTGGCTACTTTGTTGTGCTTCTTGTAAGATGTATGTGTATATGAAATCATGTGTAGTGTCCTAAAAATCGAGAAGTTAGCACTCCTTCTTCAGAGATTGCATAATATTTAACCCCATGGAGGCACTCAGAGGGCCAAGAAAACCAAACTGTATTAGGAATTGGAAGGGGCCAAGAGAGAACCCATGTGTGCTAGGAGCTGGCATGGACCAAGGATTCAGAAGCTGCTAAGGCCCATTATTTATATAGGTGAATCAGAAACAAGCCTAACCTTGGGGGTTAGGCAACTATATTGTTCAGTGTTGATATGCTAATGACTCCAGCCATGGGCAACTGCTGGTGTGGATGGTGGTGACTGTGGAGCAAAAGACAGACTCTATCTTGTTTGATATTGTTCTAGGACAAAGTAGCCAGTGAGCTGAACTACATACTGTATGGGAGATGGTAACAAATGAAGTATCCCCCATAGTGATAGGTACTGACAGCTGTGCTGTGTATCAGGGCAAGTTCCATGGCAAGAGCTCTGGAGCTAAGTCATCATAAACAGGTGAATATAGGGCAGATTACTGGCCATGCCCCCCCTCCCCAACTAGCCTAGGTAATGATGAAACAGCTGCTTTGGCTAGGGTGCAGTGGTTAGAGTATGTAGCTTGGTTACATTCTACAGATAATAAACTATGTAAAATGTAGTCTAAGAATGCCTTTAAAGTGGAATGGCCTGATAGAAGCCTGCCAGGTGTATATGGTTTGTGTTCAGGAGTATCCATACCCTCAACACCTTGAGGCCACAGATAGCCAGGAAATGTATGGATGCATCCCCTTGACATGATGACAGGTTAACTAAATTTGCCATTTATGAAGGTCAGAAGGAGCTATGTTTGTCTTGATAACACTTGATATGGCAAAAGTGTTGTTTTCTTAGCCCAGTGGTCAAGAAAATCAACATACTGCAGTTTGATCTCTGACAGTGTTGATGGCCTTTATGGCCAGCCCCATCACAATAGAGTGTGCTCAAGGTATTCATTTTACAGGTCAGGATTTGCAGCACTGGGAAAATCTGTTGCAGATGCAATGGATGCTGCATATTCTGTATCATCCACCAGCTACAGAAATGATATAAAGATATAATGATCTGCTTAAGTAAGGACTTAAAACTGCAGTCAACCCTCCTTCTTTAAAGTACTAGACACAGCATCTGTGGGCAGTGGTGCAAACTCTAAATGAGCATCCCTGATGAGGAGGACCAACTCCTGTGGATGTTTTTCTGCACCACACAGTACCCTCAATATGGCTTCAGGTGACAACCAGGGAGCCTTTGCTTAAGCCTGTGATTGGGAAGCAAAGGAATGTTCTTTTGCCTTCTCCCACAGGTCTGACTAGGGGTAAAACTGTGGATTGTACAAGATCTGACAATAAAGCCCCTACACCTTCATGGGGTAGCTCTGTTAGCCCATGGGGAGAAGTTTGAAGTGTGATCATAAACATTTGCTTGTGAGCATGTACTTACCTATGTAATCTACTCACAACGTGCCTTCTTTGTTTGGCCTGCATACAAAAAAGGCCTATAAAAATGGATTGAGGAACTGGAGCTGAAGGCCAGGGCTGGCTAGGGGCTATTGCTGCCTCTGAATAAAGCATATCCACTATTCAAACTGTACCTCACATCTGCCAGAACCCCAAACCTTGCTTTCTAGGTTTGAGCTCCAGCAGGACACAGTGATTGGCTTGGCTTCAAATTTCTAGGTAATAGACAATTTTTATATACACTAAACTCATACTTTCTATATCACAATTCTGACTGAATTCTCCTATGCTAGGATACTTCTGGGTCAAGCAGTTTGTCTCATCTTTTTGTTTGTTTGTTTGTTTGTTTCAGTTTTGTGTTTCCAGGTTCCCAGCATTTCCTCTGATTGTCAGACAGTTCCCTCTTGGAAATCATCCACAAAGTAAGTTAACTTGGTTTTTTCTCTTGAGAAGTTATTAGAAAAGGTGTTTGATCTTACTCATTACCTTTCTGCTATTGAATGGGCTGGTGTGATTGAAGACAAGGAGAGTGGGAGAGGACAATGTGACAGTAGCTCTGATAGAGAGCTCAAACTAACGACTGTAAGTTATCCAAAGAGAAAAAAGCAGACAAAGTGCTGCTTTTTAAGAAATCTCTCTCTAGCTAGGGAGTTATTAACTCCACCTAAAACAACTCAGGATTGATTACAAATAATCAAAAGACACAAAAAGTGTGTGTTCTTTTCTCCACTGTGGTAATGTTACTAATTAACTAATGGCCAGATAATTATTGAGGGCCTACCTTATGGTAGGCACTGTTCCAAGGCCAGTAGCAGGCAAATGTTTTCGTTAGAGGACTATATGTTACTTATTTTGGACTTTGTGGACTATACATCTCTGTTGAAACTGCTCGATACTATTGTTATAGTGTGAAATCACTAATAGAAAAAAATACATAACTGAATGCACCTCTCTATATTCTAATAAAACTTTATTTACAAAAACATAGTGGACTAGAATTGGCCTGTGGGTCATATTTCTATATGCTAGAGATATATATTATTAAAGATAGGATCTCCATTTTAACCACACTTACAGTAAAGCAGAGAGACACTTGCACAGAGCAAATTGTTACAAGTGTTTTGAATCTTCCTTGAAAAAAAAATATGATGTTATGGGAGCAAAGAATGGTGGGATATAACTGAGTTTGTGGACTCAACAGAGGCTTCCCTGAGGTGGTGACATTCAAGCTTAGGCTTGAAATGAATATGATTTTCTGGATGAAAATTCCCAGGAAAAGTATTCTAGGTCTTGATGCAAGAATCATTTGGTTGACATGTTTCTTTAGGCTCCTCTAGACTGTGACAGTTCTCCCAGACTTGCTTTGATAATGTTAAAAGTTTTGGGAAGTGCTGGTCAAGTATTTTGTAAAATAGCTCTCAATTGGGAATTTTAAAATTATTTTTATTGTGAGTAGATAGGGGTTATGTGTTTTGAGGAGAAAGACCACAGACATAAAACACTATTTTCTTTTTTTCTCTTTTTAATTGATTTTTTTTAAATGACAGTGGAATGCAATACAATTCTTATTACACATGCACTGCACAATTTTTCATATCTTTATTTGTATATAAAGTATGTTGACACCAATTTGTATCTTCATACATGTACTTTGGATAATGATGTCTATCACATTCCACCATCCTTGCTAATCGATTACCCTGTCCCCTCCCTTTCCCTCACACTCTTCTTCCCTATCTAGAATTCATCTATTCTTCCCATGCTCCCCCTCCCTACCTCACTATGAGTCAGCCTCCTTATATCAGAGAAAACATATGGCATTTGCTTTTTGGGATTGGCCAACTTCACTTAGCATTAGCTTCTCCAACGCCATCCATTTACCTGCAAATGCCATGAATTTTACTCAGTAAAACACTGTTTTCAACACATCATATCATAAATACAAACTATCACATGGTTCATTAATGTTGATGTTGTTCATGATCTCCTGGCTGAGATAGTGTTTATCAAATTTGAACTTAATTTTAATTGCAATGAAAAATTTGATTTGTAGCTTGAACACCTGGGAGGATAGAAGTTGTATTTACTGAACAAATGGCACTAGAGAGGGAATATCCTTATTTATAGGGGCAGGTGATAGATTGGAAGAATACAATTTTGAATATGCTGAGTTCAAGATGACTCTATAATGGTCAGTGATAATGTGTAGTAAGCAAATAAATATACAAGTTTGGAAATCGAAATAAAGGTCTGAACTTTAGAAATTGGTTGGAGAGGACTCATATGTAAAATAATATCCATGGATATGTTCACCAGGGAGAGTGTATAGAGTTAGAACAGAAGAATTCATAAGGTAAACCCATATCCAGCTACTACAAATTTTAGTAAAAAAAAAATAGACACAAGTGTTGGTGAACAAAAGCAGAGATTAAATAGGTAGAGGAAAATCTGAAGAGTCCATGTCAGAAACCAGTGGGAGGAAGTGTTGCAAGGCCAAGTGTTTAACTCTTACGATAATGTGATATAAGGAATTCAGAAAATATAGCACTTATGTTTTCCACAAATATTTGTTGGATGCCTACTTTGTTCCCAGTACTCTTCTAGGTACTAGGAAAAGGTTGAATACGATGGACAAAGTCCATTGGCTAGAACAAGAAGGAAGCCATTTTTCATCTGAGCAAGGGTGGTTACAATGGAATGGTGTAGGTTAGTACCAATCCAGAGTGGGTGGAGTAATGATAGTTAAAAAAAAAACAGAAAGAACATGTATTAAATTGCTTTATAGAGTTTGGTTGTGAAGAAGAGGGAGGACATCAGACAATAGATGAAGTGGAAAATGAAATGCAGGGATTTTTAAAGATGGATGACATGAGCACTTTTGAAGGCCAATGAGTGAGGGTCTATGACGTAATTGTATACAGATGTCTAAAAAAGAAAAGAAATAATCATTAGAGTAAAGCCTCTGAGAAGATGCACTTCAAAACACAAATGGTAAGAGAGCCTGAGGCTTCCTGATCAAGTTACAAACTTCTAGAAGTCAGGCAATTGGCCTCATTTATTTTATATTCAGTGTCTGACACAATTTCCAAATTTTGGTATAATTAATGAATGAAAAAAATATGAAGAAGTAAAGAGGGCGGGATAGAGGATAAATGGGAGAAAGAAAGAAAGAAAGAAAGAGAACATAGAAGAGAGAAAGGGAAGAAGGAAATGAAGGAAAGATTGATTCTATTTTAGAATCCGAATAGGATTTTAGAGAAAAGATGCCTGTGTTAGATAGGAAAGTGCAGTGGGACTGTAAGTTCCCTTTCTGTCCTTAAAACACTGAAGTGTTAAGACCTTACACACTGCTGAGATATCTCAGCCTGAACTGAAGGTGAAAGCCTTCAGATCTTTTTGGCAGACTGAAACAATCTGGGTCTTGCTCATTGACTCTGGAAAATAAATGGTGGTATATCTCCTTAAGTCAGGATTGTTGAATTCCTCCTAATTATATTCCTGGGTCTTTCTAGTATACTAGGTTGTCTGACTGTGAAAACAGGTAGAGACATTAATGTGTAGAGAACTGTACACCCATCCAAGTCAATACAAGACCAGGGGAAAACTATCAGGGCAGCTGTTGCTATCAGTTGTTAATACATAAGCTAGATAGGAATGGTAAGAATGGTAGGGAATTTTATCAAACTAGCTTATCTGAATGCTCAAATTCAAGGATTTGTTTTTCCAAGAGTCTCAGGTGCCAAAAGACACTTATAGCTAAAATATCACTGTATTATGTAAGTTCTTTCTATCTCTTGAGTTGGTAACCCAGAATTTTAAACACAATTTCAAATTCATCTGAGATACTTATGATTGGGCCTTAAAATCTAAGAGTCCGAATGTTCTTTAGAAATATTAGGCTAAGAAAAGGGAAGGATCTTGGCCAAAGTAACAGAGATCATAGACTCACATATTGTTAAAATTGATGAACTTATGAAAAAAAATATTAAACTTAAATGGATAAGGAAGACTTGGACTCCCAAGTTTTGGCTCTTACAGTTACTTAGCTGTAAAACTTGAGACTTGTTAGACTCCATCATTATCGATTTCCTTAATTGTAAAATGTATATGTTAATAATAGTAATTCTATAAAGTTATGGGTCAAGTGAAATAACATATGTTAGCATGATTTGTTTTTTTAAAACCCTATACACTGTTTATTTTAAATGAGACAATTGAAGCCTAAGAAAGCAGGGAGACTAATTGCTCATTGGAATATCAGTGGGTATTCTGAGAAACAATGAGTTGTGAAACTGTTCAAGTTAAACATATTTATTTACAACAGGACATATTGGAGACTTTGATGCATAAAAGAATGTTGTGATTTTCCACGAGGAAATAGATTCAAGATGAGGAATAACATTTACCTCAAAATGTTGTTGTGAAGTTTAAGTGACAGTGCATGGCCCTTTGTATGCATTCCTTTCTTCTATACTACTGCCCTGTGCCTCCACTCAAGGTAGAAAGGCATGGTATAATGGTGCCTTGGTAACGTAAGACCCATTATTGTAGCCAGAAACAGGATATTCCCAGACTGAAAATCCTTTGCAGCAATGTAGTACACTGGATGCCTCATTGCTTCTGGTGATGTCTTCATCTGTGTAGCTCTGGCATTCCAATAGCACTTATGGCACATAATAAGGGCTTGTTGTGAGCAGGTTATAATGTAGATATTACATTTCCATTATAGAAATGTGAGCTTCTAGAACTAATAATCTAAGTATCTTGAAGGCTGCTAGCAAGAATTTCATTTACCCATCCAACCCAAATAGTCACAAACCAGCTATCTAGAAATTAGCAGAGACCCACATATTGACTCTCCTTTTCAAGGCTTGGTAATTTAAGGAGTTTGTGCATGGAAACTCCTTGAAGTTTCTCTTTCTCATCCATTAATCTTGCCTCCCTCTTCCCACATGAATCTCTTTCTCTCCCCCGTCTTTAAGACAAAGAAATACCTATCTTTGTCCACTGTACAATCATATGGCAACTCATTTCATCAAATGGGCATGATTACAGCCAAGCCAAGCTTGCTAGTTGTCACTCTTAAAATAGTTCTGATTAAAGGTGCTTTCTGATTGGTCTATTGAATACAGTGCCAAAGAGGGTACATGTACATATCTTTTATGTGCTGTCTGACATTAGTCTAGTTTCTACACTGTCCTTACAAATCTGGTTCAGACTTCTTGGTATCCTCCTTGAATTAACACTTTATCCTTAGCTTGAAACATGATCCAAATTCTTCCTCATGTTCCTGAACTCTGTGCTATAAGCATACCCAGGAATGTCCCCAGAAGTGCTGGAATCAAACTCCCATGTCTAAGAGTAGGGGAAAGTAGGCTTTGGGCTTATTTACCTCCTGTGGAGATTTTCTTCAGGAGTCAGAGCCTTGAAGGTTAAACCTATACTCCTATAGTGGAAGTTCTATCTGGAGACCTTGAAGATATTTAATTTATTCCATTTTAAAAATGGACTTACTATATACCAAATAGCCAGTGATGGCTGAGCACCTTCTGTGTGCCAGGCACCATTTTAAATGTCTGTCTCATTTAATCCTCAAAACAGTCTGTAAGTTGTCATACAGTTTAAAAAGAGGAAGCTGAGGGGCTGGGGTTGTGGTTCAGTGGTAGAGCACTTGCCTAGCATGTGCAAGGTGTTGGGTTCCATCCTCAGCACCACATAAAAATAAATGAATGAAATAAAGGTATTAAGTCTAAGTACAACTAAAAACATATTTTAAAAAAGAGGAATCTGAGATCTAGAGAGGTAAATTATTTGCTTAAGGTCACACAGCCAATAATATGGCCTCTAGATCCCATAATCTTAACTACTATATTAAATTACTTCTAATAGTGTTGCTGTTGTCTCAGCTCTTATAGCACATCCTGAGTAGTAAGAAGTGGGTGGACACCAACATTTGGCAGACAGTGGTGTACACCTGTAATCCCAGCAGCTCAGGAGGCTGAGATAGGAGGATTGCAAGTTCAAAGCCAGCCTCAGCAACTTAGTGAGGCCTTAAGCAACTCAGTGAGACCCTGTCTTTAAATGAAATATAAAAAAAGGCTGGAGATGTAGTTCCCATGAGTTCACTCCCCAGTACCAAAAAAAAAATCATTTGGCAGAGAAGTGTGATATGATTCATTGTTTTTAAACATTCAACAATACTTTCCTCATTTCATCTCACTCTACCACCAATTAACTAACCAACCTACTTGCCTTTCTACTCACATTCTGTTAGATCAATAAACATCAACCTACTTGTGCTTTAGATCTGATTCCCTTTAGCCTTCTCAAAACCTTCATTTTTGCAGTAATTTCCTTACTTCTTATGGTTTTTCCTACTGAATCATTTTCATCAGCTACTATTGTATGTCAATATAATCACTTTGTACTTCTTTTTTGGAGTCTTGGTTATTCATGGTAAATAATTTATGTAATATTTTAATCAACTTATGGAGTTTCAGGTGAATGGTCATAGAAATTGCAATTTTTCTACAAATCTCCTTAGGAGAATTGACCTACTTTATGAGGACCCCTGTTCTGACTTCATTATCAGTGACCACCTTTCTTGGTGAAATATTGTTTCTCAATTTAGTTACACCTTCTGCAATATATTTAAATAAAGTTTTATACTTTTTACAATAATTGTCTCACATTTGTGTTAGGTTGTATTCTTTAGATAACTGAAAAAAATGTATTGCTATTCTAAGTCATGTATTTTTCAAGAAATTTTTTTATTTTGAGATAATAATGTATTCAAACACAGTTTTAAGAAATAGTGGCGTGAGAGCTTGGGCTATAGCTCAGTGGTAGAGTGCCCACTTCGCACATGTGAGTCACTGGATTCAATCCTAAGCACCACATACAAATAAATAAAGATATAAAAAAAATAGTGGAGTGATCCTATGTTCCACTTACCAAGTTTTCTTATTGCTAACATCTTGTAAAACTATTGTACCATATAACAATCAGGATGCTAACATTGACACAATCAAGGTACAGAAAAGTTCTATCACCAGAAGAATTCTTCCTCTACCCCTTGTATAGTTATGTCTACCTTTCTATTACTCACTTTCCCAATGACAACTACCAATCATTTCTCCATTTGCACAATTTTGTCATTTCAAGACTTCTGTACTAATGGAATCAAGACAGTATCTAGTCTTTTGATATTGAATTTTTTAGTCAGCATATTTTTTGAAGATTCATTTGAGTTGTTGTATGTATTACTAGTTTTCTGCTTTTCATGTTATATAGTTTTCAATTGTATGAATATACTACAGTTAGTTTAAACTTACACTTGTTGAAGGACATTGAATTTTCCCAAGTTTTTGAATTTATGAATAAAACTGTCATGAAAATTTGTTTACATTTTGTGTAAACTTGTTTTCTTTTATCTAAAATAAATGCCTAGGAGTGCAATTTGGTAGAATGTATATTAGTTGTATGTTTTGTTTTATAAAAAATTGCCTGCTTTCCAGAGTGATGATAGCATTTTATATTCCACTAGCAATGTATGTTTGATCCAGTTTATCTTCATTATCTCCAGAAGTTGGTATTGTGAACTGCTTATTTTTATTTTATTTTATTTTTTGGCCATGTGGACAGGTGTTGAGTGCTGTTGCACTGTGGTCTTCATTTGAATTTTCTTAGTGGATAATGATGTAGAACAACTTTTCATGTGCTTATTTGACATATGTATATCTTCTTTAGTAAAATTAATCATTACAAATTTTGCCATTATTTATAGTGGCATTATTTGTTCTTAATCTTGAGTTGTGGGATTTATTTAGGTAACTTAGATACTAGTTAATTGTTGGATTTATAGTTTGCAAATATTATCTTCTAATGTATAGCTTGTTCTTATCTTCCTTACAAGGAATTTCATGGAGAAAATTTAAAATTTGTATGGATAAAGTAATTTTTATTTTTATTGGTACATTGTAACTATATGTAAGAGTAGGATTCAATGTTACATATTCTTACATTCTCATAACTGTTCAAAGTCATTCCCCAATACTTCCCAATACTTCTCCTGTCCTTCACTTTTCCTTCCTTTCCTAACTACCCCAATTAACATCCTATAATTTATTGGTCTCTATTCTTATTTTTCATTGTTGTATTTAAGTATGTGTGTGTATATATATATGTATATATATATATATATATATAATTTGTAATTTTGATATGGTCCAATTTATCAGTTATTCTTTTTTATTGATTCCAGTGGTGTCAAGTTTAAAAACTCTTTAGACTAGGCCCCAAAGATTTTTTCCTGTTTTTCCCCCAAATTTTATAGCTTTATGTTTTGCATTTAAATGCATGATCTATTGAATTTTTATATAAGGTGTTAGACTTAGTCCAAGTTTAATTGTTCCAATATCATTTCTTAAATTGATGAATGATTTTATCATCTTAATTAAAAATCAGTTTGCCATACTTGTGTATGTCCGTATCTGGGTTCTGCATTCTGTTCCATCAATATATGTATCTATGCATCCATCTATACCACACTATAATGATATAATGGTTACTATATATATAATTACATGTATATTATAAATATATATAGTAAATATATATTATGAAAAATAAAAACAAATAAAATTCACACAAATAATAAAAGGCTTAAAATGAATAAACCAGCATTGAAAATGAAGAGTAAAGATAACAAGCACTACAACTCATATTGAGACATTTTATATTTAAAAACCAGATAATTACACATATCACAATTATATTTATATATAAATATTGCATTTATATATTATAATTATATATTATATTAATATACGTAATACTATATAAGTATATTATATACAATATTATATTATATATAAAGTTATATAATATTATAAATAAATAAATATATATAAATATATGTATTTACACATATAAAATGTTTTAATGTGAGTTGTAGTGATTGTTACATTTATTCTTCCTTTTCAATGTTAGTTTACTCATTTTAAGCCTTTTACTTTTTGTGAAAATTTTGTTTTTACTTTTTTGATATACAAAACATAAAAGTTGTGCATGTGTATTAATGAGATATCCTGTAGTGTTTGATAAATTACTTCATGTTTTAATTGGTTTTTACATATTTATCTCCTTAAACATTTATGAATTCTTTTTTCATTTTTTTAATTAGTTATATATGACAGGATAACACACTTTGACACATCATACGTAAATGGAGCATAACTTCTCATTCTTCTGGTTATACATATTATAGAATTACACTGGTTATGTAGTGTTATATGCACATAGGGTATTAATGTCTGATTCATTCTACTATTTTTCCTACCCCTATATCCCTTCCCCTTCCTTCACTCCCTTCTGCCTCATCCTAAGTCACAATATTCTTCCCTAGCATCCCCGCCCCTTATTGTGAATTAACTTCTGCATATAAGATAAAACATTTGGCATTTGGTTCTTTGGGATTGGCTTATTTTGCTTAGCATGCAATTCTCCAGCATCATCCATTTACTGAAAAATATCAACATTTTATTCTTCTTTAAGGCTGAGGAATATTCCACTGTGTATATATACTACATTGTCTTTATCTATTTATCTTTTGAAGGACACCTGGGTTTGTTCCATAGCTTAGCTACTGTGAGTTGAGCAGATTTAAACATTGACATGGCTGTGTCACTGAAGTATGGTGATTTTAAGTCCTCTTGAGTTTAAATCTAAGAGTGGGGTAGCTAGATCAAATGATGGTTCCATTCCAAGTGTTCTGAGGAATTTCCATTTCTCTTTCCATAATGGTTGCACCAATTTGGAGTCCCACCAGCAATGTATGAGTGTAAGTTTTTTCCCACATCTTCATCAGCATTGATTGTTGCTTGTATTCTTGATAATTGCCATTCTGACTGAAGTGAGATGAAATCTTATTTTTTACAGTTTTTTTTTATAGAGAGAGTGAGAGAGGAGAGAGAGAGAGAGAATTTTTTTAATATTTATTTTTTAGTTCTTGGCAGACACAACATCTTTGTTGGTATGTGGTGCTGAGGATTGAACCCAGGCTGCACGCATGCCAGGCGAGCGCGCTACCGCTTGAGCTACATCCCCAGCCCTTTTTACAGTATTTATTCTTTTTTTCCATTTTTATTTGTTCTAATTAGTTATACATGATAGCAGACTGCATTTCAATTATGCACAATGGAGCACAGCTTTTCATTATTCTGGTTGTACATGATGTAGATTCACACCCACATATGCAGTCATACATGTACCTAGTGTAATGATGTCTCTTTCCACCATTGGAGATGAAGTATTAGAGTAGTTTGGATTTGCATTTCTTCAATTGCTAGAGATGTTGAACATTTTTTCATGTACTTGTTGCTTGATTGTATTTCTTCTTCTGTGAAGTGTCTGTTCACTTCCTTTGCCCATTTATTGATTGGTTATTCATTTTTTTTTTTTTGCTTGGTGTTAAGCCTTTTGAGTTCTTCATATATCCTGGAGATTAATGCTCTATCTGAGGTGCATGTGGTCAAAATTTTCTCCCATTTTGTAGGCTCTCTCTTCACATTATTTATTATTTTGTTTGCTAAGAAGAAGCTTTCTAGTTTGAATCTATCCCATTAATTGACTCTTGATTTTACTTTTTGTGCATTAGAAGCCTTGTTAAGGAAGCCAAATCCTATGCCAACATGATGAAGATTTGGGCATGCTCTATCTTCTATTATGTGCAGGGTATCTGGTCTAGTGCCTAAGTTTTTGATCCACTTTGAATTGAGTTTCATGCATGATATGGGGGGATCATTTTGTTTTGTCACACAAGGATTTCCAAATTTCCTAGCATCATTTGTTGAAGAGGCTATCTTTTCTCCAGTGAATGTTTTTGGCACCTTTGTCTAGTATGAAATAACTGTATTTATGTGGGTTTGTCTCTATGACTTCTATTCTGTATCATTGGTCTACATGTCAGTTTTGGTGCTAATACCATGCCATTTTTGTTACTATAGCTCTGAAGTATAGTTTAAAGTTTGGTATTTTAATGCCTCCTGCTTTACTCTTCTTGCTAAGGATGGCTTTGGCTATTCTGTGTCTCTTATTTTTCCAAATGAATTTTATGATTTCTTTCTTTTCGTAGTTCTATGAAGAATGTCTTTGTCATTTTAATAGGAATTGCATTAAAATTATAGCACTTTTGGTAGTATGGTTATTTTAACATCATTAATTCTTCATATCCAGGAGCAGGGGGAATCTTTCCATCGTCTAAAGTCTTCTTCAGTTTTTTTCTTTAGTGTTCTGTAGTTTTCATTGTAGAAGTCTTTCATCTCTTTTGTTAGATTGATTCCCAAATAATTTATATATATATTTTTTGAGTTTACTGTGAATGGGGTAGTTTTCCTAATTTCTCTTTCAGTAGATTGAAGACTGATGTGTAGGAACATATTTGATTTATTGATATTGATTTTATATTCTGCTACTTTGCTGAATTAATTTATTAGCTATAGAAGTTTTCTGGTGGAATTTTTGGGTCTCCTAAATATAGAATTATGTCATCAGCAAATAGTGGTAGTTTGAGTTCTTCTTTCCTATTTGTATCCCTTTAATTTTTTTCTCCTGTTTAATTGCTCTGGCTAGCATTTAAAGGATGACGTTGAATAGAAGTGGTGAAAGAAGGCATCTTAGTCTTGTTCCCATATTTAGAGGGAATGCTTTCAATTTTTCTTCATTTAGAATGATGTTGACCTTGGATTTAGCATAGACAGCTCTTACAATGTTGAGGTATGTTCCTACTATTCCTACATTTTCTAGTGTTTTGAACATGAATTGGTGATGTATTTTGTCAAGTGCTTTTTTTTTTTTGCATCTATTGACATGGTCATCTGATTCTCGCTTTTAAGTCTATTGATGTGATGAATCATGTTTATTGATTTCCATAAGTTGAATCAAGCTTGCATCTTTGGAATTAACCCTGCTTGATCATGGTGCACTATATTTTTAATGTTTTGTATATGGTTTGCCAGAATTTTATTGAGAATTTTTGCATCTATGTTCACCAGGGATATTGGTCTAAATTTTTCTTTATTTGATGTGTCTTTTTCTGGTTTTGGTATCAGGGTGATATTATCCTCATAGAATATGTTTGGAAGGGTATTCTCCTTTTCTATTTCATTGAATAATTTAAGAAGTATTGGTATTAATTCTTTGAAGGTCTTATAGAACTTGATTGAGAATCTCACTGGTCCTGGGCTTGATTTTTTTTTTTTTGATTGGTAGGCTTTTGATGGCGTCTTCTATTTCATCGATTGAAATTGATCTGTTTATATTGTGTACTTCTTCCTGATTCAGTTTGTATAGGTCATATGCCTCTAGAAATTTGTTGATGTCTTTAAGATTTTCTATTTTATTGGAGTATAAATTTTCAAAATAGATTCTAATTGTCTTCCGTATTTCAGTAGTGTCTGTGGTGATATTTTACCACATATTTTAGTAATTTTTTTCTTGCTTTCTCTTCATTAGCAGGCTAGAGGTTTTTCAATTTTATATTTTTTTCAAAGAATAAGCTTTTTGGTTTATCAATTTTTCGAATTCTTTTGTTTCAATCCCATTGATTTCAGCTCTGATTTTAATTATTTCCTCTCTTCTACTGTTTTTGGTGTTGATTCGTTTCTCTTTTTCCAAGGTGTTGAGGTCATTTATTTGTTTACTTTTTATTATTTTAATAAATTATCTCAATGCAATGAACTTTTCTGTTAGTACTGTCTTAATAGTGTCCCAGAAATTTTGATATGTTGTATTGGTACTCTCATTTACCTCCAAGTATTGCTTTATTTAATCCTTGATTTCTTCTGCTTTCTATTTGTTATTCATTAGTGTATTATTTATTATCCAAGTGTTAGCTTCTAATTTTATTTTATTGTTGATTTCTAATTTCATTCCTTTGAAAAAAGGTTATTATCTATTATTCTATTTTTTGTATTTGCTAATAGTTGCTCTATTAGGCTTTATTTTAAATAATAATAATAGGCTTTATTTTAAAGAAGAATCTGTGTGCTCCTGAGAAGAAAGTGTATTCACTTGTTAATGGATGAAATATTCTATATATGTTCATTAAGTCTAAAATTATTGATTGCATTATTTATTTTGATAGTTTCTTTGTTTAGTTTTTGTTTGGATGATCTGTCCAATATTGAGAGAGTTGTGTTAAAATCATCCAGTGTTATGTGCTGTGGTGTATTTGATTCTTGAAATTGAGAAAGATTTGTTTGATGTACACAGATGCTCTATTGTTTGCAGCATTAATATTTATGTTATGTCTTGCTGATGTGTAATTCTCTTAAATAGTATAAATGTTCTTCTTTGTTTCTTCTGATTATCTTTGGCTTGGAGTCCACTTTATCTGATATGAGGATGGAAATCCCTGCTTGTTTAGGTAGGTGATCCATGTGTGTGATTTTTTTTCTTGATCCCTTTATCTTCAGTCTGTGGATGTCTTTGCCTATGAGGTGACTCTCTTGGAGATAACATATTATTGGGCATTGTGTTGTAATCCAATCTGCCAGTCTATATATTTTGATTCATGAGTTTAGGCCATTAACATTCAGGGTTATTACTGAGATGTAATTTATATTCCCTGGTCATTTTGGTTTATTTCTGGTTATTAATTTGACTTAGTTTCTCCTTTTATTGACTACTCCTTTAATGTACTTCCTCCTTTTGTTTGTTTTCACTTTTTTTTCATTTCATCCTTATGAAATATTTTCTTGAGAATGCTCTTCAGTGCAGGCTTTCTCATTGAGAATTCTTTTAATTTTGGTTTAATTTTAATTTTTATTTCATCTTCAAACCTAAAGCTTAATTTTGCTATAAAATTTGATATAAAATTTTTGGTTGGCCTTCATTTTCTTTCAGAAATATATTATTCTGGGACCTTCTGGAGTTGAGGATCAGGGTTGAGAAATCAACTGAGATCCGAATATGTTTCCCCCTATATTTAATTTGATATTTTTCTCTTGTAGCCTTTAACATTGTACCTTATTGCATATATTAGTCATTCTCATTATAATATGCCTTGCTGTATGTCTGTTGTAATTTTGTACTTTTGGGGTCCTGTCAGCTTCTTGTAGTTGATTTTCCATTTCATTCTTTAGGTTTGGGAAATTTTCGAATATCATGTCATTAAAAAGATTGTACATTCCTTTGGTTTGTATCTCTGATCCTTCATCTCTCACAATAAATCTTAAATTTGGTCTTTTAAAATTATTTTTTAGTTGTAGATGGACACAATATCTTTCTTTCTTTCTTTCTTTCTTTCTTTCTTTCTTTCTTTCTTTCTTTCTTTCTTTAATTTACTTATTTTCATGTGGTGCTGAAGATCGAACCCAGGGTCTCACACCTGTGAGGCGAGTGCTCTACTACTGAGCTACACAGCCCCAGCACCATTAAACTTGGTCTTTTTATGTTATCCCATAATTCTTGGAAATTCTCTTCATGGTTTCTTACCATCTTCTCTGCATGGTCAACTTTGTTTTTATTATTGTATATTTTGTCTTTCTGGCCTGAGGTTTCGTCTTCCAAGTGATGTAATATTTTGGTGATGGTATAAATTGAATTTTTAATTTGGTTTATTGATTCCTTTATTTCAAGGATTTCTGCTTGTTTTTTTTTCCCAGAATCCTTGCTTCTTTATGGAAGTGGTCTTTCACTTATTGTATTTTCTGATTTCACTCCTTATACCATCTTTTACTTCACAGATCAGTTTAACTATATACATTCTAAATTCCTTCCCTGACATTTCTTCTACTATATTGTCAATGGATTCTATTATGGGAATATCTTGGTTTGTTTGGGTGTGTTTTCTCCTTGCTTTTCTTGTTGCTTGTGTGTTTTCCCATCTAACAATATGAATTTGAGGAAGTTTAGTTCCTACCGTGCAGACACACAGTGTCCCCAGGAGTCACCAGTACCTCACCTTTAATGAGGAGACCAATATTAACAGTACCCAATGTAACTAATATACAACCTTTAACCTGATAGCTTCTATTAAGACATCCATAGCTTTGTCACAATAAACAAAAATGATGTGTTCAATTATTGTCTACAATATAAACAGTAAGTTTACTAAAAGGGTTTATAATTTCAAATGGTGGACAAAGAGAGAACAGAAGTGGTGTAGGATGTGATGCCCAAGAGGGAAGAGGAAATATAGAAGGAAAAACCTATAGGAAGTGTAAAAGAGGAATTAATAGCATTTGGCTGTTTGTAGTAGAAAAGAGAGAAAGAGAATCCAGGGAAACAGATAGGTGATAGGAAAAAATACATACATAGTAAAAAATTAAAAAGTAAAAGAAAAAAACTAAAAGTATAAGAATAGACAATAAAACTCTAAAATACTATTCATATATCCTAGTCCTCAACAAACTTATGCATGAAAAACATTTGGTTTCAAATATGGTAGAGACGTGAGAGAGGGAAAAAAATCTTGACAGAAAATTAAACAATTTTTTTGCTGGCTTTCAAAAGTTTCTCAGCTTCCCTTCTCTGCCCATATGCAGGGCTTTCTAGTGTTTGATGATAGTTCCAGTCTGGTGGGTGCTGGACTCGCTGGTTGGGTGAGCTAATAGCAAGATTCCCTTACACCCCTTTCAACCCTCTGTCCTGATGTAGCTAGCTGTCTACATCAGGTCTGTCCCCTTTCTGTCCCCGTGCACTCCAGGACCTGTGGAGCTGGGGAGAGCCTGGCTCTCTCCAGCCTCTCCAATCTGTGCTCCCCTTGATGCAAAATGCCCTTAGTCTCTGACTTTTCACAGGGCTTCCTGGCCCAGATTGGCCCACATAGACCCAGTGGATCTGGAATTAAGATACCCCAGGCTCGGCCAAGTTTCAGTCCAAAGACCTCAGTGCCATTCAAACTTGCACAGAGACCACCAGTGATGTGTTTACACAAAGCAGTGACCCTGTGAAGAAGCATCAATATAGCGGTCACTGGCACTCCCAGCAGGAAGACCTCAGGTACAGCCACACCCTCAGGCACCACTACACTGGATCTCCAGGCCTTGGCAGGTATCCCAAGATGGAGGTGGTCACATGCAACCAAACCTTCAGGTCCTCTGGAAATGAATTCTGGGTAGTGGTAGCTACAGCAGCACACGCTGAGAATGGACATCTGGCAGCATCAGCAGCAACATTGGCATTTATCAATTCTTCAAATTGAAAACTTTAAAAAATATTTCTTCTCCCTATATAAAATCTATAGTTTGCAATTATTACCTATAATGATCACAATATGCAATAATAATACCCCCAAATTACTTACTGCTATCTAACTATAATGGAATAAACATTGATCAACAAAGTTTCCCCATCCTCCCCCACACTGTTTCTGGCCTCTAATTACCACTAAGTTACTATCAACTTCTATGAGTTCAACATTTTTTAGATTTCACATGAATGAGATCATGTGGTATTTCTATTACTGACTTGTTTTGCAAACGTGATTTTCAATTTCACTGATCTTGTCAGAAATGATAGAATTTAATTCTATTCTGCGGCTGAATAGTATTCCATCATGCATATGTACCACAGTTCCTTTATTCATTTGTCAGTTTATGAATACTTAGCTCTTTTCCATTTCTTGGCTATTGCTAATTGTTTAGCAATAAAGATAGGAGTGCAAATGTCTCTTCAACATACTGATTTCTTTTCCTTTGGTTATACATCAACTAGTGAGAATATTGGATCATGTAGTAGTACTGTTTTTAATTTTTTGAAAAAAGTCCACAGTATTTTCAATAATGACTACTTTAATTTTCATTCATACCAACAGTGTGCTTTTCTCCATATTTCTACTAGTACTCATTATCTTTAGTATCTGTGATAATTGTCATTCTTACTGGAGTGATGTGATATCATATAGTGGTTTTGGTTTTCATTTCCTAATTACTTGTGATGCTGAGTTATCTTCATATACCTATTGGCCATTTGTATGCCTTCTTAAGAAAGTGTCTACATCTATTGCCTATTTTTAAATGATTTTTAAAAATTTTTGATATCTAGTTTTTGAGTTCCTTATATTCTGAATATCTATCATTTATCAGATACATATATTGCAAATATTTTCTCCCAATCTTTAGGCTGTTTCAGCACTGAGTCTCGTTTTCTATGAAAAAACTGTTTAGTTTGATGTCATACCATTTGCCTATTTTGCTTTCACTTCCTTTGCTTTTGAAATCTTGTCCAAAATATCCTTGCACATTCCAATGTCTTGAACCTACTCCTCCTGTGTTCTGCTTGTAGTATCTTAGTTTCAGCTATTAAATTTAACTCTTCAGTTCATTTTGAATTGATTTTTCTAACTGGGCAGTGATAGTTTTCTAATATTTTTCTTCTGCTTATGAATATCAATTTTTTTCCAAAATGTTTTTTAATATTTTATTTTTTAGTTGTAGTTGGATACAATACCTTTATTTTATTTGTTTTTATGTGGTGCTGAGGATCGAACCAAGGGTCTCTCATGTGCTAGGTGAGCGCTGTACTGATGAGCCACATCCCCAGACCCTCCCAAAATGTTTATTGGAAAAAAAATCTTGTCTCTGGTGTGTATTCTAAACCCATTGCTTAGAAATCCATTGGTTGTAGACTCATCAATTTATTTTCTAAGTTCTACTCTGTTCCTTTGGTTTCTATGTATGTTTTATGCCAATACTATCCTATTTTGATTACTAAAGTATTGTAGTATATTTATCCTTTGACACGTGTCTGTATTTTAATTGTGAATTTATAGTTGTACATAATTATGGCATTTATTGTTACACAACACATACAATATAACAAAAAATTTGTATAATATTGTTCCCCAGTGTATCCCCTTTCCTTTCTTCCTTGCTCTCCCTGGTTTTCTGATCTCTCTCTGATTTTTAAAATTTTTTTTATTAGTTTTCAAAACATTACAAAGCTCTTGACATATCATATTCCATACATTTGATTCAAACGGATTATGAACTTCCATTTTTATGACAGCAACATCCAGTTTTTTTGTTACTATAGCTGTATAGTATAATTTGAAGTGTGGTATTGTGTTATGCCTACAGCATAGTTTTTTGGCTTAAAATTGCTTTGGCTATTCTGGGTCTTTTATTCTTCCAAATTAATTTTATAACTTTTTTTTGGTAAATTTCTAGTTCTCTGAAGTATGTCATAGGTATTTAGATGAGGATCACAATGAATCTATATGTTGCTTTTGGTAGTATTACCATTATAGCAATATTAATTCTGCGCATCCTTGGACATTGGAAGTCCTTCTATCTTCTTGTGAATTCTTCAATTTTCTTTAGGCAATATTATATACTTTTCATTGTAGAGATTTTTCACCACATTGGTTAAATTTATTTCCTAAATACGTTTTTTTTATTTTTAGGCTGTTGTGAATGAATTATTTTTCATATTTTCTTTCATTGTTGGTATGAAAGAAAGTTATTGATTGTTTTATGTTGATTTTGTAACCTGCTATATTGCCAAATTTATTATCTGTAGAAGTCTTTTCATGGAGATTTTTTGGGTCATCTAAATAGAAAATTCTACCATCTGTAAATAGAATTTGACTTCTTCCTTTCCCATTTAATTTATTTTATTTGTAGAATATTTTACTTTCAATCCTCCTAATTTCTCTGGCTATGATTTCTAATTGTGTATTGAATAGGCATGGTGAGCTTGGGTATCTTATCTTGTTCCAAATTTTAAAGTAAATCCTTTCATTTTTTCCCCATCCCTAATTTCTTCAGTGTTTTTTTGTCATTAATAGTTGCTAAATTTTGTTAAAAATTTCTCAGCATCTATTGAGATGACTGTGATTTTTGTCCTTAGTTTTCTTTTCATGGTGAATTACATGTATAAATTTGTGTATTATAAACAGTGTATCTATGTTTTTATATATTTTCTTAAAATGTTTTTGGCATTAATTTCTAATTTCATTCCATTATGACCAGATAAGATGCAAAGAATTATGACTTCTTTGTATTAATTAATAGGTGGTTTGGGCTTAAAATATAGACCTTTTTTGGAGAAGGTTCTATATCCAGCTAAGAAGAAAGTATGTTCTACTCTTGTTGGATGAAATATTCTATAGATGTGTATTGAGTCAGTTATATTTATGATTTTTTTCAGGTCTGAAGAGTCTCTGCTGAATTTCTATCTGAAAAACCTAAGTATCAGTCAAAGAGGTATGTGGAATTCACCCAGTGCTATTTTATTGGGGTCTAGTGGAGTCTATAATTCAAGTATCCACTTTACAGAATTAGGTGGACCAATGTTTTAGGAATAAGTATGTAATAGTATGATATTTCCTGTTTGATTTTACCATTTTCCAGTGTGAAATGTCCTTTTTTGTCTCTTTTGATTAATTTTGGATTGAAGTTTGCTTTAATGAATATGAGGATAGTAGCTATTCTCCCTTGTTTTCATGTTACATTTTCATGGAATATCAAGTTTCATCATTGCACTTTTAGGAGGTGACTATCTTTGCCTCTAATGTGAATCTCTGGCAAACAATACATAGTTGAATTTTGTTTTTTGATTGATTTTGACAGCCTGCCTTTTAATTAGAGAGTTGAGACCATGTCTATTATAACTGAGAGATGTTTATTAATTTTTAGTATTTTGATTATTTCTAATGTTTGATTTGGTCCAATTTCTCATTTACTTAGCTACTCTTTAAATAAGATTTGTTCTTTTGTGATATTTGGGGTTTGTTTTTACCTTTTGTGAGGTATTTGTCTATTTTCTGTAGTGATATGTTAGCAGTCATGAATTCTTTTAGTTTCTGCTGATCTTGGAAGATACTTATTTCTTCTTTGATCCTGAAGAATAGCTTTTCTGGATTTAAAAATCTTGATTTGACAGTTATTTTCTTCCAGGGCTTGTGACACATCATTCTAAGTCTTCCTGGATTTTAAAATTTTTGCTGAAAAATCAGAAGTAATCTTTTTGTCCTGCATCTAAATGTAATCTGACATTTTAAAATTCTATTCTTGTTCTGTATATTAGGCATTTTAATTATAATGTACATGGAGAAGTTCTTTTCATATTTTGTCTATTTGGGGTACTAAATACCCCCTGTATCTGGATGTCCATCTCAAATTTATAGTTTGAAATTTTTTATGTTATCCCAGAAAAGGTTATTCATGTCATTAGCCTGCATTTCTCCACCCTCTTCAATTATAGCAATTCTTATATCTGGTCTCTTAGTGTTGTCCCAGAGTTTTGGTTTTATATTTTGGTCATTGTTATTTATTTTATTTTCTTTAGTGTTGTGTGAAATTTCCAGCTCGTCCACTTTTTCTTCCAACGTTGAGATCATAGTTCACAGTTATTTATTGTTTTTGCTGTTGACAGTTGCTGACCCCATCATTTCTGTTTTTGTGGAATTAGTGTCTTAAATGTCATAGTTGTCAGGGGTTTTCATTTAGTACTATATATCCTCAGTCTGGTATATTTTATTAGAAAAACTTTCAACTGAACATTTTATGTGATTTATTGTGTCTTTCATTATCAAGATTTCCATTTGGTTCTTTTTCAATATGTATCTTCCAATTGAATATCTCACTCATATCCTGGACTGACATACTTAATCTTTCCAGTTGTTTGTCTGGGTTCTCTTGAAATTCATTGATCATTTGTTATAATCACCTTTTTTTGATAGTTGGAATTGAACCCAGTGGTGCTTAAACAATGTGCCACATCCCCATCCCTTTCTTATATTTTATTAGAGACAGGGTCTCACTTAGTTGCTTTAGAACCTTGCTAAGTTGCTGAGGCTGGCTTTAAAACTTGCAATCACCCTGCTTCAGCCTCCACAGCTTCTGGAATTTCAGGCATGCACCACTGTTCCCAGCTCACACTTTTGAATTTTTTTTAAGTCATCAATGGACCTTTATTTATATGTGGTACTGAAAATGGAACCCAGTGCCTCACACATGCTAGGCAAGTGCTTTACCACTGAGCTACAATCCCAGCCATCTTTTAAATTCTTTACCTGATATTTCATCCACATCAGTATTTTAGGAGCCTGTTGCCAGTGAATTGTAAACTTTAGGAGACATTGTGTTACTGTGTTTTTCATATTTCTTATATTCCTTTGTTGGTTTTATACATCTGTTGGAGTTGATTCCTCTTCCACTCTTACTTATGGTACAAGATTCTCTTGGTAATATTCTACAGTGATCTGGATTGAGATCCCTCATAGATATGGTATCCACATTCTTTGTGGTAATTCTCTGTTTCTGCTGTAGGAAATGGACATTTGTGAGTGCGACCCAAGTATCCTTCAACTGCTCCTACTTGGGGCCTCAATTTTAGTTTGGGAATTTTGTCATTTCTATTCAATATATTAAATTATAGCTGAAGTTTGAGTGTAGCTAATTTTGTGTGAAGGTCAGTGCACTGTCCTTTGCTTGGGTTTAGTTCAGCAACAGAGTCTCATCCATATGAACTTGTAGTGTCCCTGTCAATTCCCAACACCTCACAGAAAATTGGGAAACAAATAATAGCAATAACTGATACAAACAATATATAGTACTAAATTAAATAACCACTGACAACTATCACATCTAAGACACTAATTCTACAAAAATAAGAATGGTGGATCAGCAATTATCAACAGCAAAACAATAGAGAGCTGTGAACTAGATCTCACATTAAAGTAAACATTAGATATTAACTCTGTCATTCACAGTACTGGTAATTACCACAATTTGAACAGTTGTGGCAGGAGCATTTTTACATAAGCTAATTATTTATGAAATATCCATTCAAAAGATGGTAAAAATACAGGTCACTAAGAGAAAATAAAATGTGTTAGGACAGTAGAAGAAAGCTTATAATGTTCAAAATGTGAAGAGAGAATTCTGAAAAGATGTAGTAAATGATGGTTATAAAAAGGTGAAGAAAAATAGAATTAAAAAAGTAAAGCAAAGTTGGACAGAAAGAAAACAATAGAATTTGTTCATTACTGGAAAAGAAATAAGAGAGAGAGAAAAAAGTGGAACAAACAAAAACAAAACAAAGCAAAACAAAAATATACCACAAACTCTAACCCTCAAAAGATAGCTATTTGCTACCATAAAAATGCTAAAACAATCTTATCTTTCTCTCTCATATTCATATATATATATATATATATATATATATATATTCATGAACCAATCAACACAGCAAAATCACACACATACAATTTCTTAATCAAATATGAAAGAATTGTCTCTGCTGAGGTTGTTAAAACAGTCAAAGAGGATGGATTGTAACTGCCTATGCCTGATTGTATTTCTTTCCATTTTTTCTTGGGCTATGTACTGAGAGATAGAGATGCAGATACAGATATGCAGATATGGAGAGAGAGAGAGAGAGAGAGAGAGAGAGAGAGAGAGAGAGAGAGAGAGAGAGAGATATCTCCTAAGGGCTGGGTATTGTTAAGCCCATCCATTTTTTTTTTTGTTGTTGCTCACCAAGCTACTAGTTGGAGTGATCTAAAACTTAAGATATTTGAAATATTTATCAGCTTCTTTCTCATCAGTGTAAGTTAGAAATGAAGTGGAAGTAGGGTTGATTGGAGTTTTCTCCAGACAGAACAGATCAAAGAATTCCCAGTGTAGGCTGCAGAGTTCTAAGAAGGGTTTTCTAGCAGTTGGAGCTTTGTTCCAATCAGGCCTTAGGGAATTTGTTGAAAATATTAGATCTGCTCTGGAGATATTAGATCAACACACCTAGAAAGATGCTGATCTTTGCTGCAAGTCTGGACATTAAGAGCTCTCCAAGAATTATCACAGGGCTAAGGAGATAACACTCCACAGACCTCACATATTGTGCTGCCACAATTCAGCCTTCAGAAGCTTAGTCCTTGAGTGTATTCACACCAGCATGTTTAGTTTCCTGACCCGCCTTGGCTGGCCATATGAGCTGCCAGATTCAAAGGGAAAGCAAGTTTGATTTCCTTCCATTTATCTCACTCAAATCCCACTGGATACAATCTTCTCTTTCTCCATTTCACTCATGTTCTGCTAGGTACACCCTAGGTTGCAGGGTACACATTTATTGGTATACTAGGGCAATGTTTGCTATAATCTCCTGGGCTCCCATAGAAGTAAGCTACAGCATGTCCTGCTCAACATTGCGTTTAAATGAGCTTTTAAACACAAGTTCACTTTGCAGCCTCTGGATCAGCTAAGTTTAGGATGATTTTCTAATGTATTAGATTTTCTGTACCAAGTTTTTCATTTTTTTTCTCTCTATTTCTTCCCTCCTCTCTGATGTGCAACACAGATTCTGCTGTTGCCACAACTGGTTTGGCTTCATGTATGCTTTCTTGTTCCTTGTTCAATGCATCCAAATTTCTTTGTCTCTCTGAGACTCTGACTTTCTGATATGGGATTTCAGTGCATTTCCTCTTTTGTCCCCCTCACTGAGAAGCAGTTCTCCTGTCACTTTAATCTCCAGCTGTGGAACATTTGGAAATAAAGTCTTCCTCTAATTTACCATCTTGAATGTAGTATGCTTTGCAATCAGGAAGCATAATGCCTTCTTTTGTTCATTTTGCTCAAAATGATTTTGGTTCTTCATGGATTTTGTGGTTCCACAGGAATTTTATTTCATTCTGTTTTTTAGTTCTGTGAAGAATACTATTTTTATTTTGATAGGACTTGAATTGAATCTGTAAACATGAGCTTTTGGCTTATTATATATGGCCAACATATTTATTATGTTCAGGTACCTTCCTTGCATGGCTAATTTGTTTAGGATGTTTATCATGATGGGATATTGAATTTTATTGAATGCTTTGTCAATATCAATTGAGATGGCCATATTTTTTTAATCATTCATTCTGTTGATATGTATCATCTTTTTTTACTTAATAATTTTGAACCATCCTTGCATCCCTGGAGTTAATCCCACTTGTTCACAGTGGATAATCTTTTTAATGTGATTTTGGATCCATTTTCTAATATTTTTTTGAGGGTTTTGTATCTATGTTCATCAAGTTTGTTGGCCTATAGTCTTCTTTTTGTCATTGTGTCCTCATTTGGTTTTAATTTTAAGGTTGTGCAGACCTCACAGAATGTGTTTAGAAGAATTCTTTACAGTTCTTTTTTTTAAATAACTTTAGAACTGGTATTTGTTCTTCTTTCAATATTTGATAGAATTCTGCTGTGAAGCCATCTGGTCCTGGTCTTTTTGGGTTTTCTATTTCTTTATGATTCAGTCTTAGTAAAGTCTATGTGTCTAGAAATTTGCTGACTTTTTCTAGATTATCAAACTTGTTGATCTATATTGTTCATAATAATCTCTAATTTTTTGTGTGAAAATATAATATTTTCCTTTTCATCTCCTATTGTGTTTGTTTGAGTCTTCTATCGCCTTTCCTAGTCCGGCTGAATTTGTTTGTTTTGTTTATACTTTTGATATCTTTTTCCCCCATTGCTCATTTGTATTGGTTCTTTTTTAGTTTCTATTTTATTTTTTCTAAGATTTAAAAAAAATATTTAGTTTTAGTTATAAGTGGACAAAATATCTTTATTTTATTTTTATGTGGTGCTGAGGTTCGAACCCAGAGCCTCAGGCATGGTAGGTTAGCACTCTGTCTCTGATCCACAACCCCAGCCCTTCAGTGATCTTTATGATTTCTTTTCTTCTACTAATGTTAGGTTTAGTTTGTTCTTGTTTTTATAGCTTCTTGAGATGCAGTGATAGATTTTTATATGAGATCTTATTTTTATGGGCATTAATTTCTATAAACTTTCTTCTAACTACTTAGTAATATCAATAATGACAGACCAGAGAAAAAGCAGCATTTCTCATGGATCAGTGATGTTGGATTAAAGCAGTGGGAATACTGCTTCTCTGCAAGGTGGGTGAAATAGGGATTTCCCTAATACTAAATATTGGGCAGTCAGAGGGTCTCAGAGACATAGAAATGTTGGAAACATTAAACAAAGAAAAGGGACAAAATTAGAGTTAAGCTGCTTGGGGGAAGTGGCAGAATTAACACACAAAGATGGAAAAAATTGAGAAATACTATGGATGGTCTTATTGTGAAAATTCCTGAGATCAAAAAGGCAGGCTACACTAGGCTGATCTAAAGGTTATTTGGCACAATAAACTGGTGCACAAAAGGTGCCCCAATGTACCCCAATTTTCCATGAAGAGCTGGGGCAGGAGCCATCTTGAGGCAACCATGCTGTGGCGGTACATCCAAGTTAGGGGCTGGGACTGACATACAGTCTTGGCAATAGGTATAACTAGCCATGTAACCTATTCTGTGCCTAATAAATCCAGAGAATAGCAGACATAGAGAGTATTTTGCCTGGAGAATACAATTTGGGGAGGCTGGGGAGAGCCTGGCTGCTTCCTCAATTTGAGTCTGGTGGCTCCCAGGGCCCTTGAAAAGGGTTTGGACTTTAAACAGTCCAGTGTGACTGTGCTCCAGAACTGAGCCATGGAGGAAAAATATCCATGAGTAACAGAAGTGGCAAAGAATTGGCTCTCCCATCTCATGAGTGAAACCCTGAGGAAACTCTAGAGTCTCCCAGCATAAATCAATAAGTGCCAGGCTCTAGAGGTGCATTGATTTAATACAGACAACTCATCATGAAATAAAGGACATGGGACCTTAACTATAACAGCCATGCTGCCAGAAGCTCAAACTACAGGAACCCATCTCACAGAACCCAGTGGCAACTTCACCTTGGGTGTGTAGCTGACAGTACTTCCCAGTCCACCCTACATCATACTGCTGATAAGAGAAGCTGAAAAGTTTTGAACTCCAAATTGCATCTACGTGAGCAACACAATAAAAAAAAAGAATTATACAGTCTGTGATCCCTACTCTTGTGCTCAGCTACTACCTACAGAAGAAACAAAAAGAAAGACAACTGGACACAGAGAGTGAATATGTATTCTCATTGGCTATTTTGTCCATAGCAGTGAAAATAATTTCTTAATTTTTCATCAAGACCCTCCGTTTTTTTTTAAATGTGTGCTAAATGATTCATGGGTATATATATATATATATATATATATATATATATATATATATATATATATATATTATATTTATATTTTCTCATTTTTAGCTTTTTTAATGGCAGTTATTTTTTCCTTGCTCTATCTTTTGAGGGTTAGGGCTTTTTTAATATTTATTTTTTATCTGTAATTTGATACAATACCTTTATTTTATTAATTTATTTTTATGTGGTGCTGAAGATAGAACCCAGGGCCTTGCACATGCTAGAGGGGTGCTCTACCACCAAGCCATAACCGCAGTCTGAGGGTTAGGGTTTTTAATTAATGTATTTTGGCTTTGTTTTGTATGGTTTTATTCACTATTTTTTCTCCTTTGTTTCTATGCTCACCTTTCTTTTGCTAACATCCGAATTTTATTGTTTTCTCTTTCACTCTTCCTTTAATGTTTACTTCTATTTTTTGCTCCCCAGCAAAACCATCACATCTTATGTAATTTCTGCATCTGTTATTTTCACTTTTTGAAATTGTAAACCCCTTATACCCACCTAGCACTTCTTTTCTCTTAATCAATTCTATTCTTGAAGTCTGTAGCACTGATTAGTTTATAATATGCCAGCTCTTACCACTATTGCTGTAGTAATAATAAATACTGTGGAAGTTATCTAATAACACCTGATGTTTGATTCTATGTCAGACATAGTGCATGATTACTTGCTGTTTTTACAGTTGGAAATTGCTAAAATTATCTTCCACCATTTCTGTCTATTGGATCAAATAACATTGTAGATGTCATAATAGTAACTAAGTACTCAGTTTATTACTATATATTGTTTGCATAGGTGATTGCTATTATTTGGCTTCCCCAAATGATGAGGAACTAGAAACATGCAGAGGCATTATAAGTTTGTAGCATTGAAACATTGGTGCTTCAGATCCATTCAGATAAATGAGTAGACACACAATATCAAAAAACAAGGGAACAATTTATCCCAAACAACCCAGAATGCCTCAACAACAGACTTCATTGACACTACAGTGGAGGAATGTCATAGCAGGAATTTAGAAAGTACATAGTCAAACTTATCTAAGTGTTAAATGATGATGTAAAGAGTGAAATCAGGGAGAAAACAATAAAAGTAAAGGATCACTTCAATAAAGAGATATTCTGAAGAAGAACCAATTGAAAATCATTGAAATGAAGGAATCAATAAACTAAATTAAAAATTCAATGGAAAGCATTTAATATAGACTGGACCATTTGGAAGGTAGAATTTAAGGCAATAAAGACAGAGTACATAATCTTGAAAATGAAGTTGACCATGGAGAAAGGATGTTAAGAGACCATGAACAGAAAATTTTTAAAAAGTGTATGACATAACATTAAAAGGCCAAATTGAAAATTCTTTAAGAAACACGAAGGTTCTGAAGAACAAACTAAAGGAATGTACAATCTTTTCAATGAAATAATATCAGAAAATTTACAAACCTTAAGAATGCAAGAGAATGCAATGGAATATAAAATACAAGTGGCATACAGCACTCCAAATACACAAAATTACAACAGAAACACTCCAAGTTACATTATTATGAAAATGCCTAAAATACAGATTAAGTATAGAATTTTAAAAGCTGATAGAGGAATAACAACTTGTTACATTTAGAGGTTAACCAATCTAGATCTCAACCAATTTTTCAACTCAGAACCTAAAACTAGAAGTTCTTAGGATTATATATATACCAAGCTCTGAAACAAAATGGATGCTAATCAAGAATACTATATCAAGCAAAATTATATTTCACAATTGATGATGAAGTAAAATCACTCCACAATAAACAAAAGTTAAAAGAATCACAACTAGAAAGCCTGCACTACAAAAAATTCAATAAGATATTGCATTAAGAAGAAATAAAAAATAAAATGAAAACCATCATAAGAAGAAATCACTCTAGAAGAATAGTCAATCAAATGAAATCTAATTCAACTTAAAAACTAGAAATAACTAAAAATGACAAGAAATAGAAATCATCCCTCCATAATAACATTGAATACAAATGGTCCAAACTCATCAATCAGAAGCATAGGCTGGCAGATTGGATTAAAAAAACAAGAATCAACAATATTCTGTCTCCAAAGGACTCACCTCATGGGCAAAGATATCCAAAGACTAAATTTGGAAGGTTAGGAAAAACATATCATTCACATGGATATTGTACACAAGCAGGGCTTTCAAGTCTCATATCAGGTAAAGGGGACTTCAAGCCAAAGTTAATCAGAAGACACAAAGAATTTCATTTCATACTGGTGATTTGAATCATACAATAAGAAATTAAAATCATAATTATTTATGCCCCAATTAGTGGGGCATCCATATACCCAAAATATATACACGTGTCCATCAAAATGTACATCAAATATACATACATACTTATGTGCAAACATTTCATACCATATGAAAATGTAGTATATATAGTCAATGGAATATTACTTAAACCCTGCTCAGATCAAGAGTCAAATAGAATACAATGCAATAATACTGTGACTTTAACGTGACTCTCTCATCACAAGATAGATCTTCCAAACTAAAACTGAATAGACATTAAGGAACTAAAAACAATTAATAATTTAGACTTAACAGATACATATAGAGGGTATTTCATCCATCAATGACTGAATGGTCTTTCTTCTCAGCAGCCATGGATCCTTCTCTAAAATAGACCATATATAAGGGCACAAAGGAACTATTAGCAAGTACAAATAATAGAGGTAATACTTTTTATTCTATCAGATCATAATAGAATAAAACTAGAAATCAATGTTAAGACAAAAAAACCTACTGTAACACCTAGAGAGTAAATAATACACTATTGAATGAGCAATATATAGTTGAAGAAATCAGGTATAAAATAAAAAATGTACTTAAAAGTAAATGAGAATAGTGACACAACATATCACATCTCTGGGACACAATGGAGGTGGTTTTAAGAGAAAAGTTAACAGCATTAAGTTCATAAAAGAATAGAAAGATACCAAATAATGTAACATTATAACTCAAGACCCAGATAATAAAAACAAAACAACACCCAAATCAGTAGAAAATAGGAAATAATCAAATTAAGTGCAGAAATCAATGAAGTTAAGTTTGTTGGCAAGGATGTGGGGAAAAGGTATATTCATACATTGCTGGTGGCACTGCAAATTGGTGCAACCACTATGGAAAGCAGTATGGAGATTCCTCAGATAACTCAGAATGGAACCACCATTTGACCCAGTTAGTCTACTCCTCGGCTTATATACCCGAAGGACTTAAAATCAGCTTACTACAGAGACGAGCCATGTCAATGTTTATAGCAGCTCAAATCACAATAGCTAAATTATGGAACCATCTAGGTTTCCTTCAATAGATGAATGGATAAAGAAAATATGGTATAGTCAATGGAATAATATTACTCTTTAAATTTAAAGAAAAATGAAATTATGACATTTGAAGGTAAATGGATGGAGTTGGAGAATAGAATGCTAAACAAAATAAACCAATCTCAAAAAATCAAATATTTTCTCTAATATATGGATGCTAATTCAAAATAAGTGGGGAGACTAAGGAAGAACACAGTTACTTTAGATTAGGTAGAAGAGAGAGAAGGGAGGAGAGGGGAGAGGATATGAGGATATGAAAGGTAGTAGAATGAAACAGACATTATTACTTTATGTATATATATGACTGCATGACCAATATGATTCTACCTCATGTACAATCAAAAAAATGAGAAATTATACCCCATCTATGCATGATATATCCAAGTGCATAAATTCATTCTATAATTATGTATAACTAAATAAAACAAATACAAAATTAAAAAGATTAAATAACAATTCTAAACTCAACACAACAAAAATATGATCCTTACAAGAATAAATGCAATTGAAAATCATGAGCCAGGCTAGCCAAGAGAAAGAGAGAAAAAATTCAATATTTAAAATCTGTGATGAAAAAGGAAATATCACCACAGACACTGCTGCAATACAGAGGATAATCAGAAACTATTTTAAAAATTTACATTCCCCTAAGCTAGAAAATCTTAAAGACATTGAGAAATTTTTACTAGAGACATATGACCTACCCAACTTGCACCAGGAGGATACAGAAAATGTACACAGATCAGTTTCAAGTAATGAAATTGCAAAAGCTGTCAAAAACCTACTAAGGAAAAAAAAGTCCAGGACCAGATGAATTCTCAACCAAGTTCTACCAGACCTTTAAAGAAGAACTAATACCAATCCTTCTCAAATTATTCCATGAGATACAAAAGTAGGAAACTCTTCCAAACATATTCTATGAAGCTAATATCCTGGTACCAAAAGCAGGAAAAAAAGTGACATCATGGAAAGAAAACTTCATACCAATATTCTTGAACATAGATGCAAAAATTATTAATAAAACATTGACAGATCACACACAAAAATACAATAAAAAGGTAGTTTACCATGATCAAATGGGTTTCATCCCAGGGATGCAAGGTTATTTCAACATATGGAAGTCAATAATTGAAATTCACCACATAAGTTGACTTACAGGCAAGAATCACAGGATTATCTCAATGGATGCAGAAAAAGCATTTGACAAAACCAGCATCCATTCATATTTTAGAACAGTAGAAAAACTAGGGATAATGGAAACATACCACAACAAGTGTAAAAGCTATATGTGACAAATCCAAGGCCGACATTATTCTAAATGGAGAACAATTAAGGCATTTCTTCTAAAAATAGGAACAATAATGGGGATATCCATTTACACCATTTAGATTCCTTATTGTCCTCGAAACACTAGCTAGAGCAACTAGTCAAAAGGAAGAAATTAAAGGAATACAGAGAGGAAAAGATCTCAAACTATTTCTATTTGCCAACGACATGATCTTATGTTTAGACGAACCAAAAAAAAAAAAAATCTACCAGAAAACTGCTAGATTTCATAAATGAATGTTCTTCCTGATAAGTGAATGCTGATCCATAATGGGGGGGGGCATGAGAAGAATGGAGAAACTTTGATTGGGCAAAGGGGAGGGAGGAGGGGGGAGAGGACATGGGGGTAGGAAAGATGATAGAATGAGATGGAAGTTAATAACAGCTGGTACTAAGATCCAGATTTGACTTTACAACCAGTGTTAATAAATGACTTAAAAAAGAATATCATTAACAAACAATGCTGGTGAGGATGTGGCAAAAAGGGTACACTCGTACATTGTTGGTGGGACTGCAAATTGCTGTGACCACTTTTGAAAATAGTATGGAGATTCCTCAAAAACTAAGAAATGGGGGCTGGGGTTGTGGCCCAGTGGTAGAGCACTTGCCTTGCATGTATGAGGCACTGGGTTTGATCCTCAGTGTCAAATAAACATGAATAAATAAAATAAAGGTATTGTGTCCATCTACAACTAAAAAATTATAAAAAGAAATCTAAGAATGGTTAGTTTTGACCAAGTATACCAATCCTTTGTATATATCCAAAGGATTTGAAAATCAGCATACTATAGTGACACAACCACATCAATGTTTATAGCAGCATAATTTACAGGAGCTAAGACATGGAACCAACCTATGTGTCCTTGAATGGATGAATAGATAAAGAATATGTGGTATATATACACAATGGAGTATTACAGAGCCAATAAGAAGAATGACTTTTTGACATTTCCCAGTAAACAGTTGTATCTGGGAACTATTATGCTAAGTGAAATAAGGCAGGCCCCAAAATCAGAGGTCAAATGTTTTTGCTGACATGTGGTATCTAACCCACATAAGGAAGTTCAATGGATTAGACAAAGGGAAATGAAGAATAGAAGGGGAGATACTAAAACGACAGTCAGTGGAATTAATCTGACATAATTTTCCTATGTACATATATGAATACACCACAATGAGTCTCACCATTGCTTACATCCACAAGAATGGAGTCATAATTACTATAAGATATATTATATGCCTGTATAATTATATCAAAATAGATTTTACTATCATGTATAATTAAAAAGAACCAATACAATTTAATGTAGTCAACATATCTCTTGGAACTTTTCTAATTAGATACATATAATAGATTTGTGTTCACAGATGCTTGTTACAACATTGTTTATATAATGCATATTTGGAGACAGTGTAAAATTCAATGTTTAGGAGCATCTTAGTTGAATAAACTATGGCATGTCCAGATGACATATAAAAGTATTTAGTACTTATTTGATTAGTACTTATTTTCCATAAGTTTTGGTATGCTGTATTTCCATTTTCATTCATTTTAAGAAATTTTTAAGTTTCCTTCTTAACTTTTTCTTTGATCAATTAGCTGTTCAAATGTAAATTGATTAATTTTCATGTATTTATATAGTTTTCAAAGTTTTTCTATTATTGATTTTTACTTATACTTCAAGTGGTAAAAAAAATACTCAATTTTATTTTATTTTTTAATTTGCTAATTTGTTTTTGAAAGAGTAAAGTTTCTAAGCTGGAAAAAGATCATCGGGTATTATTAAGTTCCTCTGTTACACCCAGATTCCTGAGATAGTTAAAACAATGCCCTACTGGCCATTTAGCCTAGGGCCCTGTGCAGTTCTTCACAGGGCCTGAACCAATCAGTTTGAATGTGTACCCCGCTTACGAATGACCAATCACCCCCGCCCAACCTGTTCCCGCCAATGAATGTGCCAATCACGTCTCAGAGTTGTTGTTCAATTTCCCCGCGCCTCATGATGATTTGTTCTGATGTATGAAAAGCCCACTGCCCTCTCCAAAAAGTGTACTTAAGCTCTGCTTGACCTTGGCTCTGGGCTCTGGGCTGCTCTCCCTCCTTGAGTGAGCACAGAGTCCCAGCGCGCTGGAATGGATCCCCAATAAATATCCCCTTTTGCCAATTGCATGGAGTCAGTCTCTTGGGTGGTCTCTCCCTCCAACGTTTCGCCAGACCCTTACAGTTTTGTGGCCTATTATATTATTATCTCTTTTGGGTAATGTTCCACTTGCTGATAAGAAAAATGTGTATCCACAGCTGTTCAATTGAATATATTATAGGGGCTGGGTTAGGGTTCAGTGTTAGAGTGCTTGCCTAGAACAGGTGAGGCCCTGAGTTTGATCCTTAGCACCACATAAAAGACAAACAACAACAAACATATAAATAGAATAAACGTTAAATTCTTTTAAAAAAAGATAGTACTCTAGATCTCTCTTAGGTCAGTTTGGTATAGGGTGCATCTTAACTCTTGTTTGTTGATTTTCTGTCTGGATGTTTTGTTTATTTATGAATGTGGGGGTCTTAAAGCTTGGAGCTATTAATCTGTTGGTGTCTACGTCTTCATTTATTTATTTATTTACTTTGCTTTTTTATGATACTTTGGATTGAACCCAGGATTTTAAGCCACTGAGTCACATATCCAGCCATTTTTTATTTTTATTTTGTGAGAGGGTCTTCCTAAGTTGCTGAGGGCCTTGGTAATTTGCTGAGGCTGGCCTCAAAATTATTGTTTTCCTGCCTTAGCCCCCAGAATTTACTAGAATTACAGGCATGTGTCACCACACATGATATCTCCCTTTGTATGTATTAATACTTGCTTTATTCATTTAGGTACTCTTATATTGGGCATATACATATGTAGAATTTTTATTTGCTATTGATATATATTATCATATATAATATATAATTATATGATGTTATTATATAATAAACTTCCTTGTAACATTTTACTGTTTGATTTGAAATCTATTTCATATGATATTGGTAAGGCTGTATTTCTTTTTCTGGCTTCAATTTACATGGAATATCTCATTATATTCCTTCATGTTCAGTATCTGAGTGTCCTTAGAATTGAGTTTCTTGTAAGCAACATAGAGTTGAGTCTTGTTTTTTTTATCCATTCAGCTAGTGTATGTATTTTAATTCAAGAATTTGGGGGAGGGTACCAGGGATTGAACTCATGGGCACTCAACTACTGAGCCACATCCCCAGCCCTATTTTGTATTTTATTTATTTATTTTTGTATTTTATTTAGAGACAGAGTCTAACTGAATTTCTTTATGCCTTGCGTTTACTGAGACTGGCTTTGAACTTGCAATCTTCCTGCCTCAGCCTCCCAAGCTGCTGGGATTACAGGCGTTTGCCACTGTACCTGGTTTAATTCAAGAATTTAATCCATTTCCATTCAAGGTAATTTCCATTAGCTGTAACTACAGAAATCTAAACTTTTTACATGTTCGTTTAGTTTCTTTCTTCCTTTCTCTTTTTCATTTAAAATCTTCATTTGTGGTTTAGTGATTTGTTCTAGTACTGGCATTACCATGAGGTTTACCAAAATATCTCTTGATTATAAGTAGTTATTTTGAAATGATAGCGACTGAGCATGATCATAAAGATCAGAAACAAAAGAAAGAGAAAATGTACTCATAAGAAAACTCTCAAGTTGCATTACATTTCTCTACACATTTTAAATTTCTGATATCCCACTTTACATTTTTCTATATTTTCTATCACTTACCATACCTATTTAGTTGTTATTTTTAAATTTTGTTTGTTTGTTTAGTCTTCACACTAAAGCTATGAATTTTCAAACTCACTAATTCTTGTGATTGCACATCACACAACACTAGAGCACTCAAAATTTATTTGTATAATTTTTCTTTCCTGCTGGTTTTATGCCTTCCTGTTTTTTCTTACCAATTAATATCTCCTTCTTTCAGCTTGAAAAACTTACTTTAGTATATCTTGTAAACAGTTTTTGTGATGATATATCCTCTCAGCTTTTGTTTGTCTGGAAAAGTCTTTATCGCCCATTATTTTTAAAGGATAGCTTTCCTGGATACTGTATTCATGGAAAGTTTGTTTGTTTGTTTGTTTTTTATTTGCTACTTGTCAAAATCTCACACCACTCCTGGCCTATAATTATTGTGCTGACATGTCAGTGCTCAGGCAAATTGGGGCACTATTATGTGTAATTTGTTTCTTTACTTTTGCATCCTTGTTAATCTTCCCTTTATTTTTTACATATGAGAACTTGAGTATAAGATGTTTTGGGGGTAGATTAAATTGAATTAAATTTGATTGGTGCCTTTTGATCTCCCTCTACCTAGATATTTGTATCTTTTTCTAGGTTTAGGAAGTTTTCTATTATCATTTATTTGAATAAATATTGTATACCTTTGACATACAAGTCCTTCTTGTACCTCAATATCTACAATATTTGCCCCTTTAAATACTGTCCCAAATTTACCATAGCATTCTTTATTCTTCTGCATTTTTTATTATTGTCTGTCCTCTAACTGCGTCTTTTGAAATAGATTGTTTTCAAGCTCACTAATTCTTGTGATTGATTTATTTTGTAATTGATGACTTATATCATGTTTTTATTTTCACTAAATATAGTTTTCAGTTCAAGAATTATTGTTAAATCAAAAAATGCTTCCAAGACTCCTGTGGCACAAGAATTAAAGTCAAGAATCAATAAATGGGATGGACTCCAACTAAAAAGCTTCTTTTCAGCAAAATGAAACAATCTGTGAGGTGAATAGAGAGTCTACATCTTGGGAGCAAATCTTTACCACTCACCCATCAGATAGAGCACTGATCTCTAGGGTTATATAAAGAACCCAAAAACCTATAGTCACTGGTGCTATTTCAGCACTAGATGGTGCTTGGGTCCAGATTTTCCAGAATTCTGCTGCTTGTGTATTTGCACAATTTCAGTACTAGAGGGCAATCCAAACCCAGGTTTTTTACACATATTTGATTGGTGACTTGTTTAGAAGGAAATATCAGAATAACTACAGAGAGCACTGTCACCCCAAGCCTCTCCCTGGGGCTAGAGTAGGCCCAGACACTTTGCCCACCATCACTGCCCTGTGGCCAGAAAGTGCAGAATTATGTCTGATTCTGGGAAGAACTTCCATGGATGGATCATCCCTAGGCCCCTATGTAACATCTATGGTCATTAAAGCCACCATGCTGAGTCAAATCCTGAGCTCACAACTTCACAGCACTAGTTAGATCCAAGGCCAAAATTTCTATGGGATGCCTATTGCTGACATGAACTTGTGGCCCAACACTGCTATATGTGATACTAACTGGAATAGAAATTCAGTTGCCTGCACTCGTGTATCTTCTCCTGGTACTGGAGTTGTTGAGGAGGCTTCTTCCACAGGTAGAGCTTGTAATGTGGGCCATTAGGATCTTCCAAATGTTCAAAATCAAGAGCCCTACACTAAGGTCCAAGATAAAGTATTGTGGTTACTGTCTTGTTCTATCCCCAGAACATGTGGTCTTGCACCATACAGTGGTACTCTAGGTTGGGGTAGAGCTGATGAAGGAAGTCCCTGGTCAAGTGAGTTGTTAGGAAGCTGGGCTGTGACTGAGTCTCACAGCTTCAAGGACATGGGCAATCTCAGGGTATGCTGAGGCCCATGCTACAGCTAGTGGTAATATGGGAGGAAACATTGATCTGTCTCACTAGGGGCCAAGCCTCTGCCTGATGCTAGGATAGTTACAAAGACCTGTCTGTCAGTACTGACTGGCCTGATAATTGTTGTTTTGCCCAAGGTTGGGGGGATGGGTGGGAAAGATAGTCCTTTGGTTGCTAAGGTTGGTGCTAATCTGGGTCATGTCCAAGTCTCACAGCTGTGGGACCTGCCGAGTCTCAGGAGAAGAAAGGTATTCCCAGGCCTGCTTTAAACCTGGAAGTGATATAGTAGAAACTCAGGTCTGTCTCACAGGCACACAGGCCTCTGCCTGATGGTGGAGCTGGTCTAATGGCTGTGTCTGTTACTTTTGGCCTGCCTTAAGGCCTTGAATTCATTTTAGGTATTTGCTCTCATTGTGTTGGACTTTTCATTTAGCTCCGAAACAAGCTCTATGCTAGTGTTCATGCCCTGCTCCCCACAGAGTGAAATTCTGCTCCTTGTTCTTCCACCTGAGGTTGGGAGAGGGGTGTTTGGAGATAATCTCCTTGCTTCTTCACCTAATACAGTTACAGAGGCTCAGTCTTCATGTATTGGCTAGGTGGTAGATGTCTGTGTCTAACACTAGGTTTCACACTGGTAGGTCTGCTACTATATTTATAATCTAAGAAGTGATTTTTTAAAGATTTTCTTAGGTTTCTTCTTGTTTTTAATTCTCTCTCCTTCCCCCAAGCCGGAGAAACCTCGCTCCATGCCAGGATCCTTAGAGTCATGGGAGGGGACTTACAAATGAAACTACTTCCTATTTTCTTCAATGTATCTTTTCATTTTGTTATATTAAAAGCAAGAACTGTGTTATTTTACCTGATTTACTTAACTCCTGAGCTGTTAGTTTGGTGTGTGTATAGCTGTTCAACTTGGTGTATTTGTGGAGAAATCTTATGGCAGATCTTATTTAGCCACAGTCTTGCTGTCTCCCTACATATCAATTTTAAAATAAACTTGTTATGTCTACAAAATCATTGTTCATAATTTGATGGATATTTTACTAAATATTTAGATATATTTGGGGTAATTGACACATTTTCTATTTTTCCTTCCAATCTATTAACCTATATTTAGGTCTTCTTTTATTTATTTCATCAACACATTGTAGTTTGTAGCATATACATCCTGTACATGTTTTATTGACTTTATATTTCAGTGTTTCATTTTTATCTTTTCCACATTTTTATTGGTGTTTCATAGTTGTACATGGTGATGGAATTTGTTGTTACATATTCACACATGCCCATGATATAACAATGTAATTTGACTGATATTACTTCCCAGCACACCCCTTCCCACCTCTCCTCCCACCCCTTGCAACCTGTTACTCTACTGGTCTCCCTTTGATTTTTAAGCAACCATCCACACATTTTTTTTCCATTTTCCTTTCTAGCTTCTGCATATGAGACAAAATCTTCTGGGTTTGACTCATTTTGCTTAACATGATGGTCTCTAGTTCCATCTATTTTCCTACAAATGCCATAGTTTATTTTTATTTATGGCTGAAAAAATTACATTGTGCATATATACCATACCACAGTTCCTTTATCCATTTATCCACTGATGGACACTTAGGCTGATTCCATAGTTTATCTGTAGTGAATTGTGCTGCTATAAACATGGGTATACAGGTATTGCTGTAGTAAGATGACTTTAAATCTTCAGGGTAAATAATGAGAAGGGGTATAGCTGGGTCATAAGGTGGTTCCATGCCTAATCTTTGAGGATCATATTGATTTCCATAGTGATTTCACTAGTTTACACTCCCACGAACAGATTAAAAGTAATCGTTTTTCTCCATAGCCTCTCCAGCATTTATTATTAATTGTATTCTTGATAAATGCCATTTTAACTGGTATGGAATTAAATAATTAGGGAAGTTTTGGTTTCCATGTTCCCAATTGTTAATGATGTTGAATTTTTTTCCATGTATTTGTTGGACATTTGTATTTTTTCTTTTGAGAAATGTTAATTCATTTGCCTATTAATTGCCTATTTAACTTTTGTATAAATTTTTGAGTTCTTCATATATTCTAGATATTAATCCTCTGACAGAAAAGTAGATAGCAAAGACTTTCTCCAATTCTACTTGGTTTTATATTTCTACTTGTTTTCTTTGCTGTGCAGAAGCTTTGTAATTTGATGCTGTTCCATTTATTAACTATTTGCATTATTAACTGAGAATTACAGGTCCTATTGAAAAGGTGCCTAAAAACTGGAGTGTTGACCCTATGTTTTCTTCTAGGAGTTACATAGTTTCTGTTCTAATCTTGAAGTCTTTAATCTATTTTGAATTTATTTTTGTGTAGGAGGAAAGATAAGGCTCTAGTTTCATTCTTCTACATCTGGATAACCAGTTGTCCCAGCACAATTTATTAAAAATATATCATTTCTCCAAAGTAAGTTTGTGGCTCCTTTGTCAAGTATCAAATAACTGAATCTACATGGGTTTGTCTTTGTGTCTTTTATTCTGTACCATTGACTTATGTGCCTGTTTTTATGACACTACCATGAAGTTTTTGTTATTATAGGCGTGTAGTATATTATAACTAGAAGTCAGGTATTTTGATGACTCCAGCATTGTTTTTTGGCTTAGAATTGTTTTGGTTATTCTGGGTCTTTTGTTCTTCCAAATGAATTTTAGGACTTTTTCCCCCCTAGCTCTGTGAAGAATGTCATTGGTATTTTGATGGAGATTGCATTGAATCTGTATACAGCTTTTGGAATTATGGCCATTTTAGCAATGTTAATTCTTCCTATCTATGAACATGGGAGGTCTTTGTGTCTTCCAAGGTCTTCAATTTCTCTATTCAGTGCTCTATAGATTCAATTGTAATAGTCTTTCACCTCAGATATTTTGTTTCTTGAGGCTATTGTTGATGGAATTGTTTTCCTGATTTCATTCTGAGCAGATTTATTGTTGGTATATGGGAAGACTATTGATTTTTGTATGTTGTTTTGTACCCTGATACTTTGTGAAATTATTTTATTTGCTCTAGCATTGTTTGGTGGAATGTTTTGGATCTTCTATGTATAGGATTATATATCATCTGCAAACACGATGATTTGACTTTTTTTCTTTCCTATTATTATCCCTTTTATTTCCTTATGCTGCGTAATTGCTCTGGCTAGAATTTATTGTAGTAGATTAAATAGTCATGTTGAGATTGGACATGCTTGTCTTGTCCCAAATTTTAAAGAAAATACTTCCAGTTTTTCCTTCATCTACTGTGAGTTTGGCTTTAGGTTTTTCATATATAGCCTTTATAAGTTGAGATAGATTCCTTCTATTTCTAATTTATTTATTGTTTTTTATCATTAATGGGTGGCAAATTTTTTGGAACTTCTTCTTGGCATCAAAGCAATTTTTTCCTTAATTCTGATATGTGATGAATTTCATTTGTTTATTTGTGTGTATTAAACCACCCTTGATTATCTGTATTCAAACCAACTTGGTCATGGTGTACAATCTTTGTAATATATTGTTGAATATAATTTTCTAATGTTTTATTAAGTATTTTTGCATCTGTGTTCATCAGGGATATTGGTCTATAGTTTTATTTCCTTGATGTGTCCTTTCTGGTTTTGTTGTTAGTGTGATACTGGCTTCATAGAATGAATTTGGAAGTGTTCCATCCCTGTCTATATTGTGCAACAATTTGAAGATTGTTGGCATCAGTTCCTCTTTAAAGGCTTGGTAGAATTTACCTGAGACTCATCCTGGGCTTTTCTTTGTTGGAAGGGTTTATATTACTACTTATATCTCATTATAAGTTATTGGTCGGTTTTGGTTTTCTGTATACTCTTGATTTAGTTTTAGAAGATCATATTTATCTAGAAATGTATCTATTTCATTTAGGTTTTCCAATTTATTGGGAATATAAGTTGTCCAAATAATTATTAATGATCAGCTGGATTTCTAAAATGTCTGATGACTTCTCATTTTTCATCTTTAATTTTATTATTTTGGTTTTTCTTCCTTTTTTCTTTTTTTTTTTAATTTGGCTACATCTTATCAATCCTGTTTAATTTTTTAAAGAACCAACACTTTATTTATTTATTTATTTATTTTTTTATTGGTTGTTCAAAACCTTACAAAGCTCTTGACATATCATACTTCGAACAATAGTTTCAAGTGGGTTATGAACTCCCATTTTTACCCCAAATACAGATTGCAGAATCACATAGGTTACACATTCACATTTTTACATAATGCCATACTAGTGACTGATGTATTTGTTTCATCTATCCTTTGTATTATTTTTTTATTCTCAAGTTCATTCATTTTGGCTCTAATATAAATTATTTTTCTTCTTTCTACTGGTTTTGAAATGGGTTTATTCTTCTTTTTCAAGGACCATGAGATGCATCATTAGGGTTTCTTTGGGATCTTTCTGATTTTCTTATGTACATATTCATAGCTGTAGACTTTCCTCTTAGGACTGCCTTTATAGTGTCCCAGATGTTCTGGTGTATTGTATCACTATTCTCATTTTCTTCTAAGAATTTTTTAAAATGTCTCCCTTAATTTCTTCAAACACTCACTCATCATTTAAAAGTGTGCTGTTCAGTCTCCATGTGTTCATATAATTTATGGAGGTTTTGATCATGTCAATTTCTAATTTAATTGCATTATGATCTGATAAGATGGAAGGGATTACATCAATTGTTTGTATTTGGTAAAAGTTGTTTTGTGGCCTAAAATATAACTTATTTTGGAGAATAAGCCATGAGCCACAAGCATATGAAGCTTTGGTGGATGTAATATTCTATAGATGTCTGTTAGGTCCATTTAATTTATAATATTTTTCAGATCCAAAGAATCTTTACTGAGTTTATATCTGGGTGACCTATCTAGTGGTGAGATAGGTATGTTGAAATCATGCTATATTATTGTACTTGGGTCTATCTGGAGCTCATTTTGAGTAGTGACTGTTGTGTATAATTAGTTGCACCCATGTTTGGGGCATAAATATTTATGATTGTTATATCTTCTTGTTGAATTTTTCCTTCTACCGTTATGAAGTGAACTTTTTTGTCTCTCCTGATTAATTTTGGTGCTAATCTGTTTTGTAAGATATGAGAGTAGCTCCACCTGCATGTTTTGGAGGCTCCATTTGCCCCTTAATTTCCATCAATTATATTTTCTGTCTTTTCACTTTCAGCCTGTGGCTGTCCTTGACTGTAATATGTGTCTCTTGCAAACAATGTATAGTTGGCTCTTGTTTTTTAAATCCATTTTGCCAGGCTAAGTCTTTAAATTGAAGATTTGATATCGTTTACATTCAATGTTATTATAGAGAGATGTTTATTAATTCCTGCCATTTTTATCTTTTTATCATGTTTAATTTGGTCCTGTTTCTCATTTGCTTAGATATTCTTCAAATGAGATTTGTTTTTTTGTGAGCTCTAAGGTTTGTTTTTAATTTCTTCTTTGTAAAGAATTGCTTTAAGTTCTGTAGTAATGTTTAGTAGTCATGAATTATTTTAGGTTCTACTTATCTTGGAAGGTTTTCATTTCATTCTCAATTCAGAACGATAGCTTTGCTGCATTCAGCATTCTTAGTTATCATTTATTTTATTTCAGCCTTCCTGGCTTGTAGAGTTTGTACTGAGAAATCAGAAATTATTCTAATTACCTTGCTTTTAAATATGACCTGACATTTTTCTTTTGAGGATTTTAAAATTCTATCTTTGTTCTTTATGTTAGGCATTTTAATTATAAAGTATTGTGGAGAGGCTCTGAAATTCTCATATATCTGGATGTTCAACTCACTCTAGAGATTTGGAAAATTTTCTGCTGTAATTTCTCTGGAAGGTTTAATCTATTCAATTAGACTACACCTCATAGCCCTGCTAAATTGTGATGATTCTTAAATTTGGTCTCTTCATTTTATCCTAAAGTTCTAATATTTTTGATAATGGTTACTTTTTGTTTCTTTAATTCTGTCTGAATGTTGAAGGATGGCCACTTTGTCTTCTAGTTCTGATATTCTGTCTTCAATATGGTCTACTTTAGTAGAGAGATTTTTCAACTCAGCCTTTCATTTGATTTATTTTGTCTTTCATTTGCAGGATTTCTGTTTGGTTCTTTTTCAATATTTCTATCCCCTTATTGGATTTCTCATTAATATTTTGTATTGACGTAATTAATACATTTAATTGTTTTTCTGTGTTCTCTTAGAATTTATTGATAATTTTATAATATTTTTTTGATTTCCTTATCTGATATTTGATCTAATTCAGGAATTTTGTGGTGATTTGCTGATAAATTATGAAATTTAGAAGGTGTTTTCTTAGCTTGCTTTTTCATATATCTTGTATTCATTTGTTGGGTTTTGTGCATTTTTTGGTAAGGATTACCTCTTTCACTCTTATGTGTGGATCATTGTACGGAATAGTCTTCTCTTGCCAGTGTGACCTAGAATGAATTGTACTGAGACACCCTCATAAGTGTGGTGTTCACAGCCTTTGTGTTATCTCTCTCTGTTTCTACTATAGTAATGATGGTACCTACAGAGCCAAACCTAGTTGTTTCTACTTGGGACTGGTCATTAGTTTGGGTTTCTGTCTCTTAATGTATAACTGAAGATTTAGTGTCATTCATTTATTTGGGGAGGAAGGTGCTTTGCCTTTTGGTTAAGTTTAGTTCATCAGCAGAGTTTCTACGCCATGAACTTGTAGTACTCTTGTTGGTTCCCAACACCTCACAAAATATGGGGAAACAAATAATAGCAACAACCAATACAAAGGATACACAGCATTAAACTAAATATTTAGTTTTTACTATGACATCTACAATGTTATTTGCCACAAAAAACAGAAATGGTAGTTTCAGCAATTACCAACAGCAAAACAATAAATAACCCTGAGCTGTGTCTGTCAAAAAACAAACAACAGGTTTTAACTATGTAATCCAGAGCAGTAACAATTGCAAAAGCTTTAATGGCAAAGGCAAGAGTTATAGAAATTAATTAGGGCTTAAAGTTGGTAAGAATACATTAATTAAGAGAAAAGTAAATGTGATAGGAATACAGAAAATAGTTTATAATTTCAAAAAGTGGGGGCTGGGGATGTGGCTCAAGCGGTAGCGCGCTCGCCTGGCATGTGTGCGGCCCGGGGTTCGATCCTCAGCACCACATACCAACAAAGATGTTGTGTCCGCCGAGAACTGAAAAATAAATATTAAAAATTCTCTCTCTCTCTCTCTCTCCTCTCTCACTCTCTCTTCAAAAAAGAAAAACAAAAACAAAAAGTGAAAAAAGAGAAAGCATAAAAGATGTAGCATGGGATGATTATAAGAAAGGAGGAGAAAAATAGAAATAAGAAAATAAAGTGAGAAAACAATATAATATAATTTGGCTGTTATCAGAAGAAAAGAGAAAGAAAAAGAAAAGAAGCATACAAATGAAAAACAATACAAAACCAAACCAAACTAATCAAAAACCTTAACTCCCAAAAGACAAGGCAAGGAAAAATAACTACATTTTAAAAATTCTAAAAATGAGAACAAAAACCCAAATTTGTATAAGTGTATCTATCTATAAACCAATCAGTACAGCAAAAGCACACATGAGAACTAAAAAAAGAAAAAAAATTCTTAATGAAAAATTGAGGAATTATTTTCACTGAGGTGATCACTGTCTATAACTGACTTTTTTCTCATTTCTTTATGGGCTATGTATTGAGAGCTAGAGCAAAGGCTGAGGATTGTTAAACCCTTCCTCTTTTCGAATTGCTCGCTAAGCCACCATTTGGAGTGGACTAAGACTGAATCTGATTCAAATAATTCTCAGCTTCTCTTCTTTCCAATATAAGGTAGGGTGGGATGGGAAGTACTGTCCATTGGAGTTTTGTCTTCAGAGAGCAGAATGATGCACTTTTAGGGCAGGACCACTGTAGTTTAGTAGAGTTCCAGCAATTGAGGTTTAGGTTAATCAGGCCTCAGGTGCTTTGCTGAGTGGTTTCTACTCTGGAGAGATTAGATCAATGAACCCCTAGGGCCTCACAGTTGCAAGTCTCTGCTGAGAGTCTGGATATATGGAGCCTGCCACAGATGGCACTTGTTGGGTGGGGGAGCCAATCCTTCACCCCTTCTACTCCCCATGTATACTGCCTTTCCATGATTCCCAGGCTTAGTACTTGAGTGTATCTGCACCCACTTGTTTGGATTCACAAACCACTTCAGCTGGTTACAGGAACCACCAGACTCAAAGGGAGAAGTGAGTTGGGGCCCCCTTCACTTTTCTGACTTAAATCCCCTTGGGTAAAATATTTTCTGTGCCTGTTTTGCTGTGGTTCTGGTAGGTATACCCTAGGCTACATTAAAGGTGTGTTCCAGGATAGTGTAGTCATGTTTGTTCAGATATGTTGGCTCCTGTAGTAGCAGCTGTAGCATGGCCAATTCAGAATGGCTCCTGCCTCAGTTTTCCATGGCTAATTGGGAAGCATGGGGCATATTTCAATCACCAATGCAAGTTCAGCATTTGGATCAGCTAAAAGGCAGGCTGCTTTTCTAATCCTCGGTTTTTCCATCTAATCTGTTTCTTGTCTTTCTCTCTGTGTTCTCCCTCTCTTTGTGATGAACCAACACTTCTGTTATTGTGACCACCACTGCTGACAAAACTGGCTTGGTTCCAGTGTAGTTTTTCTTCTTCATTTAATGTACCCAAATTTCTGAGAATCTAAGGCATTCTATCAAATACTGAGTTTTAGTGAAATCCCTCTTTCACTTCCCTCTCAGAAAAGCAGTCCTTCTACTGATTGAATCCCGAGCCATGAAGCAACTAGGAATGAAGTCTTCCAGTAGCCCACCATTTTGTAACACCCTAGTGTTTCATTTTCTTTGGAGTTATTGTAAATGATATTGTTTTAAATTTGTTCCCATATGTTCATTGTCTATATATAAAGATGTAATTGCTTTCTGTGTATGGTTCTTGCGTCCTGTAATCTTGCTTAATGCACAAATTATATTTAGGAGTTTAATAAATTCCCTGGGATTTTTTACAATACAATCATTTTCATTCACAAATAGGTGCAGTTTTATTTCATCCTTTGCAATCTTCAATTAAATGGCATATTATTAAATATAATAAGCACCTTTTTGTCTATTGCTCATATTTTGAAATATAATTGACTTTTTATAGTGTTGTATATGAGGAAATCTTGGAGAACCTTCTTCTGAATTTAATAGTTTGAGAGTTTCTTTGTATTTTCTATGTTGGCAGTTGCATGATTTGTAAGTAATAATTTTCTGACTCTTTAATTCTCATTAATATCATTTTTTTCCCAAGGACTTTTGGTGAAATGAAAAATTTGACAATAATAGATACTCTTGCCTTCTCATTTTAACAGATATGATTTTGATATTTTATTATTGCTATGATGTCTGTTCTATTTGTGTGCGCATGGGTGTGTGTGTGTGTGTGTGTGTGTGTGTGTGTGTGTTGCTAGATATGCAACCAAGCGTCTTGCACATACTATGCTAGTACTTGTACACTTGTCCTATAAAATTATCAGTCCCTGAAGTGATATTTAAATTTTTTTCAAATACCCTTTATCAAGTCACTGAATTCCCTACTATTTTTACCTCTCATAAAAGGATGTTGAATTTTACCAGACATTTTCCATGTAAAGAAACAATCATATGATTTCTTCCCTTAAACATAATGTGGTGAATTACATTGATTTTTTATTACAGAACCTATTTGTGTTTTTCATATAAATACAATATGTTTATTATGATTTATATATGAGTTGTCCCCCAAAAGGTCATGTGCGAGACAATGTAAGAAAACTTATATATGACAGAATCAGAATATGAGAGCCTTAATCTAATTAGTGCCTTAATCATCTGGTAGGAATTAACTGGGTGGTAAACAGTTACTACAGGTAGTGTGTGGTTGGAGGAGGTGGGTCATTTGGGGCGTGTCTTTGGGTATATATTTTGACTGTTCTGAGGGTGGTCTCTACTTCCTGGTGTGATGTATTGAGTTGCTTTTCCTCTAGTTATGCCATGTTGTTTTGCCTCATTTTTGGGCCCAGAGCAATGGAGCCAGCCATGTATGAACTGAGACTGCTAAAAATGAGCCCTCAATAAACTTTGCCTTTTCTGATATTGTTGTCAGGTCTTTTGAATGCAGGAAAAAAGCAGACAAACTAAAAAGATGGTTAGTGAGTTGTTAGATTCTTTTCTTTTTAAAAACCGTGTTCATGAGTTGTAATGTCTTTCTTTAAAAAATGTTCTGATTTTCATTTTTTGTCTGATAGTTATATTGGATTTATAGAGTGAATTGGGGAATATCCTTTATTGTCTTGTGTGTATAGAATTACAATAATCTATTGTAAAAATGTTACCGCTGTTGACCAGTGACGAGTTCTTGCTCCCCGATGTTGAAGAATAACACCAAAGAAGCACACCGAGGCAAGGCCAAAGTAGAGATTAGAAATTTATTAAAGGACAGAAGAAAAGACTTCTCCCGGAGGAAGAAGGGGACCCAAAAGGTGGAATCCGTGGAAGTGCGGTTGTTTCCCCTTTTTATAGGTCTTTCAGTGATGGAATGTAGGTTGGAAGGCCCGAGGGGTTGGACACAGGAGGGCCAAAGAAGTAGTCTGAGCAGGAAGGACTTCATTATCACTTCTTTGTGATGGGCTCATTAACATTTCTTTGGGATGGGCTGTCTTCAAATCTGTTGGGGGCTGTTCATTAATACTTCTAGGTGGACTTTGGCCTAGGGCCTTTTTGGAACTTCATTAGCATTCCATGAGTTGTCCTGTGTTTTCCCTGAGTCATTCCCAGCATGGCCTCCATTTTAGATTTCACTCGGTATTAGACCCGGTTTACCTAACTACACTAACTACCTAACTTTAAATCTGGCTTCATTCCCCCCTCTAATTTGGGAACTCCTTACTGCTGTAAGGAAAGGGGGCGAAGAAAATCTTTCTGGCTTCTTCAGGCTGACAAAAGGGGCGATGTCGGGGCAAGCAGTTTGGAGTCCCCTTTAAAAATATAGGGTCTATCAAGTGGTCCATGCTAAAAGTCCAATTGAGAAGTAATAGGCTGGAGGGCCATTCGAGTGATGGGTGGTCTATAAGAGAAACAAGAATTCATTGGTAGTGAAACCAGATTGATGCAGCAATAAATGCCATAGCACAGAAATATGCCAATGAGTATGATGGCAAAGACAAAGGCTAACAATGTTTACCACCAGGAAGTACCAAGAACCAGGAGTTAAGATATTGTTTCCATGTTGAGGACATGGCTTCTATCTGAGCATGTAAATCTTTAAGGATATTTGTCATATTGCCAGAAATGTCAGCGATGTAAACACAACATTTAACTTTTAGGGTTACAGATGTCCTTTCCCTTAAGGGATAGTTTAATAATTTAATATCATCTGATCTTGCAAAATCCTTTTACTAGTATGACCTGTGTCTATTAAATTTTGTTACCTAGGGCTGGATAACCATACTAACAAACACCAAGCCTACCTGTGTAGGTTAGGAATATCTGTGGGCCTTAAACTAAAAACTACTCTGGAAGTTCCTTTTGATAGTTATCAGGCATTCCTACCTAAGAATCTCTTTTGTAGCCTCCAGTTTTACTTATTGTTGGAGGTTACATTTAATTATTATAATTATTTAAAATGTCCAGGAATAGCTATGTTTTGGCTTTGAATGTCTTTGCTAAGTGTTTAAGATGAAGCAAGTCAAACTGACTTTGTTTTCATCTATTGTTAACAGTCAGCTGAGTCTCTGGGAATCCTCGGGAACTTCACAGCAGCTTCTCAGTTCTGTTAGTGCCATTTGCGCTAGGATGGGTCCAGGCCTTGCTTGACCATGTGGCTTCCCTCGGGAGCATCAGGAATGTCTCCCTTCTCTGATGACCTTCCTCTTCACAGCAAATGCACTGATTGGCTTTCTGTCCCCCACTGGTCTCATTAATCTCCCTGATCAGGAGGTTATGTGGCCTAGAGTTGCAGAGCCCTTTGGAGAAGACCCTATCCCTGATTCAGACTGACTCAGAGGGCAAGAGCCAAATATTGGTTTTCTTGGCCCCTTTAATTTAACTTTAGTTTTAAAACTTAATCTTAAACATCTAGCAAATAAGTTTTAACAGCCTTATACTAAGAGTACTGGACTTTAGTACCTATCTCTCTATCCTGTAGGTGATAACTCCTTATCTTAAGCTAACCCAGGTTGTGAGTTCTTAAAGCAGTACCTCTTTAAAACATTAACAGGCAATCCTTAGACCATCTAAAAGCAAACTACAAAACAAAACTAACTTCATTAGCATTCCATGAGTTGTCCTGTGTTTTCCCTGAGTCATTCCCAGCATGGCCTCCATTTTAGATTTCACTCGGTATTAGACCCGGTTTACCTAACTACACTAACTACCTAACTTTAAATCTGGCTTCAAAAATGTTTGGTTGAATTTGCTTGTAAAATCACTCTACATTATTTCCTTTGTGGAAAAAGTTTCAGCTGCTCATTTCATTTGACCAAAATCTTGGAAGTCTTCTAATTAATTCATTTGGCATATATTCTTTTCATCTCACTTGAGTTTTCTAATTTTGGGGCATAAAATTACTAATAATGTTTACTTATTGTTTTAATCTCACCTACTTTATATTTATGACTTCTTTTTGATACCCAACTTAACTTAGTTTTGTATTCTCTTTATTTCATGTACAATTTCTCAGCAGTATGGTCAATTTTCAGTAGTTGCTATAAATTAATATTTCTAATACAAGCATTTATGGCTATAAATTTCCATCTAAATATTGCTTTAACTGTATTCCACGCATTGATAACTATTTCTTGTTTTATTTCCAATCAGTCTAACATCTAGTAGCTTTCTGTACCTGTGTCTGTAGTTAATTATTTCTACTGACGCTTGCTCATGATAGCTTGTCTGTTTCTGCATTTTATGATATTTTTAAACTGAGAACTATTATTCCTTGTAACTTTCTTTCTACATGAATTATTTGAGACCAGACTTCAAACAAAGTATACTTTTCCAAACAGAATTTTACGTTTTCTTTGTGGGAAAACTCACTAAGAGGGGTGGGCTGTAGCTCAGTGGCAGAGTGCTTACCTTAGTGCGTGTCAGGCCCTGGGTTCGATCCTCAGCACCACATAAAAATAAATAAAATAATGGCATTCTGTCCATCTACAACTATAAAAATATTTTTAAAAACTCACCAAGAAAGAAGGAAAAAGTATGGTGTAAGGTGTGAAATTTACCAATGAAATGTTGTGGTTTTATTCATGCAGATATGAACTGGGCCTCTTGAATATACAAGAATGTGGTTAGGTAGTGAAAATCCTATTCAAATAGTGATACCTGGCAGAAACACAATCACATTAATATCTTTGATTATCATTCTACTGTTTTGCATGCCATATATCTAAAAACCAGTATTACAAACTCCTACAAACAGTAAAAGGATAGAAGGAGGTTTTCTATACTGCCAAAGCATCCTGTCAGTGTTCTTTTTTAATTGTTCCCATAATTTCTCTCATCCACTTCTAAGACATTAAAAGCAAAATAAAAAGTAATGTGATCTTAGGAGTCTCTGGGAGAATTACAAAATAAAAATTTATTCCCAAACTAGCAACCTAAAGGGAATACTGTTCTTTAGATAGAGTCATTGCTATTCAGGTGACAGTATGGTGTGGCATTACTAAGAGTAGTGGCTTAAGAATAAAGAGTCTTGGGTTTTCTGCATGAAAAGCCTTGCAGTTTAATATTCTCATTTGTAAAACACAAATGAGAATATGCCTCTCATTTGTGTTTTACAAATGAGAATATGCCTATTTCATAAGGTTGTTGTGAAGACTAACATTAGATAATGCATTCAAACCAAAGTATATGACATGTTTTAAGTGTTGACTAGATGCACCCTCCCATTATTATGAACCAGATAATGATTATCAAGATGATTGTGATAATGAGAATGCATATTCCATTTTTGATGTTGGTTTAGAGAAAACTGACAACTTTGCAAAATAATTATAGAGAGAATTCAGTATTCAGTCTGCAGTGTAGAAGAAAAAATATAGAATTTCAAGTTGGAAAGTTAGAATTTTTAAGTTCTTAATCTGCCACTAGGTACTTTAGTTCCTTTTCCTTCCCTTTGTCTCAATATCCTCATCTATAGGATAGGTATTCTTGAAAAGAAAAAATGAGAGTATGGATGTGAAAGCACTTTGCAAAGTGATAACCAAGATTCAGTTATTATTAGAATGTGTAATTGATGAAAAATATGAGATCAATTTTGAGATTCTGTGAGTCTCTGAATTTCTTTATATTTATAACTATTTTCATCTTAATGAAGTCAAGAAACCACTTGTTCCAAAGCCTGAGAAGGATAATTTGATTGCAAGAGGATCTGGGGCCAGCTGGAAGAGAGCTGAGAAGTTAAGAGTAGGATAACAGAGGAAAAATCAAATGTTCTATGTGAAAAGAACTTTGTTTATATCCATTACCTAATTTAATTTTATAGATGTTGATGTTATTTTATTCATTTTTTGTTCATTTATTTTATTCATTTATTTGTATGCAGTGCTGAGAAATGAACCCAGTGCCTCTCACATGCTAGGCAAGCACTCTACCACTGAGCCACAAGTTTAGCCCCAATTACCTAATTTAATTCTATCTATAGTTATATGAATTGATGTTAAAGATGGCCATGTTATTTCTTTGGAAACTTTCTATTTTTAAATTTTTTAATTTATATATGACTGTGGAATGAATTATAATTCTTATTACACATATAGAACACAATTTTTCATATCTCTGATTGTATACAATGTATATTCACACAAATTCATGTCTTCATACATGGTACTTTGGATAATGATGACAATCACATGTCACCATCCTTGCTAACCCCCTGTCCCCTCAATTACCCTCCAGTCCCTTTGCCCTATCTAGAGTTAGTCTATCCTCCCATGCTCCTCCTCCCTACCCTACTATGAGTCAGCCTCCTTATATCAGAGAAAACATTTGGCATTTGATTTTTTTTTGGGGGGGGATGGATAACTTCACTTAGCATTATCTTTTCTAACTCCATCCATTTACCTGCAAATGCCATGATTTTATTCTCTTTTATTGCTGAGTAGCATTCCATTGCATATATATGCCACATTTTATCCATAATTCTATTGAAGAGCATCTAGGTTGGTTACATAGTTTAGCTATTGTGAATTGTGCTGCTATAAACATTGATGTGGCTGTGTCCCTGTAGTATGCTGTTTTTAAGTCCTTTGAGTATAGACTGAGGAGAGGGATATCTGGGTCAAATGGTGGTTTCATTCCAAGTTTTCCAAGGAATCTCCATAACTGCTTTCCATATTGGGTGCACCATTTTGCAGTCCTGCCAGCAGTGTATGAGTGTACCTTTTTTCCCACATCCTTGCCAACACTTCTTGTTGTTTGTCTTCATAATAGCTGCCATTCTGACTGGAATGAGATGATATCTTAGAGTAGTTTTGATTTGCATTTCTCTAATTGCTAGAGATGATGAACATTTGTTTCATGTATTTGTTGATTGACTCTCTCTCTCTCTCTCTCTCTCTCTCTCTCTCTCTCTCTCTCTCTCTGTATATATATATATATATATATATATATATATATATATATATATATATATATATATCCTCTTCTGAGAAGTTTCTATTCAGGTCCTTGGCCCATTTATTGTTTGGGTTATTTGGTTTTCTTTTTTTTGATACTTAACTTTTTGAGTTCTTTATATACCCAAGAGATTAATGCTCTATGTGATGTGTGAGGGGGTAAAGATTTGCTCCAAGTTGTAGACTCTCTATTCACCTTTATTGTTTCTTTTGCTGAGAAGAAACTTTTTAGTTGGAGTCCATCCCATTTACTGATTCTTGATTTTAATTCTTGTGCCAAAGGAGTCTAATTAAGGAAGTTGGGGCCTAATCCCACATGATGGAGATTAGGGCCTCCATTTTTTTTTCTATTAGATGCACAGTCCCTGGTTTTATTACTAAGTCCTTGATCCATTTTGAGTTGAGTTTTGTGCATGCTGGGAGATAGGAATTTAATTTTATTTTTTGTGTATGGATTTCTAGTTTTCCCAGTTTTGTTGAAGAGGCTATATTTTCTCCAATGCATGTTTTTGGTACCTTTGTCTACTATAAGATAATTGTAATTTTGTGGGTTAGTCTCTGTGTCCTCTATTCTGTACCATTGGTCTACCAATCTGTTTTGGTGCTAATACCATGCTATTTTTGTTACTGTTTCTCTGTACTATAGTTTAAGGTCTGGTATAGGGATGCTACCTGCTTCCCTCTGAGCCACAATTCCAGCCCCCACTACCTAATTTAATTCTATCAATAGTTATATAAATTAATTATAAAGATGGCCATGTTATTTCTTTGGAAACGTTCTTGTCTTTTTTACTATTGTTTGTACAACATATACTTCAAGGACATGAGCCATTATATTTCTGACTAGGGAAATTTTCTTGCTGTTGCATTCCTTTGGTGATTTTGGTATTCTTCAGTCATAGCCATGGATGATATGTACTTCTATGAAATGCCATAATGAGGAGAAAATTAAAGGGAAATCATACCAATTCAATCATTGTATCATGGATAAATAAATGGTGTATTTTCTTTCAGATGATTTATCTATATTTTTCCCCTAATTATTAGCTTGAGTAGTATTTTCAAGTACAACTATAAAAATTCAACATTATAAATATTTCCTTATGTTGTTGCATAGTTTTTATATTCATTGTATTATTGGCTAAAGAAAATTTCAACAAAAGATGATAGTAAGTTTCTTTTTACTCTTTCCTTTCCCTATTATGTATTAGCTCCAATTGGTATACAGATGAGGAAAATCAAAATAGAAAACTCAAGCAATATGACAAGGATCACATCATTAGTGACAAAGCCACAACTGAAAACCAGATGTTTATTTTCAAATTATGGTTTCTTCATTAGGTTTCTCTGCCTCTCTTTTCCATAAAAAAAAATCAATGGATGAGACTATGAGGAAATGCATGTTATCCTACACATAAAGGCAGAGTAAAGGTGGTGGATAAAGGATTGGGAAAGAAGAATGTTCAGAATCTGTATATAGCCAAAAATTCAGGAATTTTGTCTATGGGAGTGCTCTACCTCCCCCTTTATATGACAAAATGTTTCATTCTAGACTATTCTATTTTCCATCTATTGTGATATGCATGGATTTAAAAATAACCTCAACTCTAACTCATGTACTGTAAACACTTCTGTTTTCTCTTTTATATGAATATTATAGTCATATTCTTGTCCCTTGACATTCAGTTCTTAGTCCCACTACCCTTCTCAGCTATGCCAGGCTTTTCTATTGGATTTCATGGAGTATTTACCTGGAATTCTGAAATGGATAGAGTTGAATGGTGACAGAATTCTAGCATTTGGAGAATTCAATTCCTTCTGAAGGTGAGGATGATCAGAAGGATGCCATCAACGTTAAGAGTATTGAGCAAATTTACTGACTAGAGCCCATTAAGGAGTGAGGGTTTTGTTCACACAGCTAATTGCTCTATGCCAAGTCACTCCTTTGCTCCCAAGGGCAAAAGGAATTTTTCAAAGAATCCTTCATCTTTTACCTTCTGCTTTGTGATAAGCAAATATAATACATCCATGCAAAGAACTACTTGTTCTTTGCCCAGACAACAGAAATACATTCTTAGTCTGGGGTGGGAAAATGGTAAAATTTACTTTCTTTCTATTGGCAATATTAAAACATCAGAGTTGACAGAAACATCTGAAAGCAACTAGTTTCCATCTTTATGTTATGTATCTGGAGACTGAGAACTAGATAGAGAAATTACTTGTCTAAATTCAAAAATGAGTGAGTCACGGGGCTAAGAATAGACCTTAAATATCCTGTACTCTAGATGTTTTTACATATTACCATGGTCCAATTATTGATGGAGCTAAGTAGGAAGGGTGGATAGATACTTAAGAAAGATGCAAGCATTGCCATATCTATAAAAGGCAAGGGACTACCTCAGAGTGATCATGAGGAATAAATATCTTAATGTTTCTGGAAGTTTAAGAATTTGTAGAGTGATAACAGAAAAGTGGTGCAATGGAGATATAGGAAGATCTAAGTTCTTGTTCTCCTGCAGAAAATTTAAAAGCAAAATAACCAAAGTTGTAAAACTGAACATTATAATCACTCTGGAAAATAATAAAAAGTTTACATTAATCAATCATATAACTGATTTTTGAAAAAGCTATCTTCACATTGTTGGGAAACTTTTGTGGTGTTTTTACTTGTCTTTGCCTCCCTCCCTCCCTAGTAGAGTGGTTTTGATGTTATGCAAGTCAAAGCTAGTTTGATAATGAATAGAAAAAAATATTTATATATTATCGTATTAATCTGTTTTAATTTCTATGAAAATATAAAAAATCCTCATGCAAATTGTTCATCTCTCTTTTGTGTAACTCACAACATGTGGGGAAATTAGCAGTACTGCTTGCAAAAGCTGAAAGTCATATTGGAAACTCACAAATGTTGTGGTAAACGATTATGGTTGAAAACACAATATTGTCTGAAGGAGAATATGGGGAAGAAACATTTTGAGAAATGAGAAATTAGGGTACTAGAAAAAAATATATATATAATTTACCTTGAGTATATTCACACAAGATGCTATCCTCAGACAAGATGAATGCCCAGAATAACTCTTCATGAGTGGAAAAGTACTGCACGTGCAGACAGCCAATCTGTAAAGACTGAAGGACATAGTTATTCCCTCCATTTTATTTTTTGTTCAAGCTTCTGGAGTGAAAAGCGATCTCCAGAAAAACATTAGCTGAAAATAAACTAAAGGAATAGAGACTCCAGTGATCACAGATGACAAGGAGTAATCTTACAAATACAATTTGTAAAAAATTCTCAAAATTAGGGACTCTTGAATATTTCCATAAGCACTGTGAAAGCATGAGAAATCGGTTCCAGAGTTTTACATTATAATGCTCAAATATCTAATTTTATCAATGAAAACAAAAATTATATCACACGAGTGACTAAATTGATAAAAAATATTCTTGAGGAAGCATATATACAGTGAACTTACTAGACAAATACTTTAAGAAAATTATCTTAAGTGTACCAAGGAGCTAAGGGAAAAAATGGACAGAGATCCAAAGCAAATCAGGAAAATTATTGATGAACAAAATTATAAAATCAAAAAAGTGGTGGAAACTATAACAAAGAAGCAAATACAAATTTTGGAAATAAATATATTGAATAGAGAGATTCAATGGCAGATTTGGACATTTAGAAAAAAAGAATCAGTGTAGTTTAGGTCAGCTGAAATTATTCAGTGTGAAGATCAGAAAAAAAGGATGAAAAAGTAAACAGAATCTTGGGAGAAATAATAAAGGAGACAAATGTATGCATTTTATAGCAATCCCAGAATGTGAAGAGAAAGAAAATAAGAAAAAAAATATTATTTAAAGAAATAATGACAAAAAACTTACCGAGTTTGATGAAACACATGATTTTACAGATCTGGGAAGGTCATCAATTTACAAATAATATAATTCTTTTTTTAAAATAACCTTTATTTTTAAGTGGTGCTGAGTATCAAGCCCAGTGCCTTACCTGTGCTGTTTCACATTATTTTCAGCATATGTTTCTCTTAGGTCACTGGAGTTGTAAGATCATTAGTATTTTAGTCAGCTTTTTTTTTTTTTTGCCACTATGGCTAAAAGACCCTACCAATACAATTGTACAGTAGGAGAAGTTTATTTGAGGGCTCAGTTTCAGAGGTGTCAATTGATAGATAGCGGGCTTGGGATGTGGCTCAAGCGGTAGTATGCTTGCCTGGCATGCATGCGGCCCGGGTTCGATCCTCAGTACCACATACAATGATGTTGTGTCCGCCGAAAACTAAAAAATGAATATTAAAATTCTCTCTCTCTCTCTCTCTCTCTCTCTCTCTCTCTCTCTCTCTTAAAAAAATTGATAGATAGCAGGCTCCACTCCTCAAGGCTCAAGGTGAAGCAGAACATAATGTCAGAAGACTGTAGTGGAGGGAAGTGGCTCACAAGATGAACAGAGAGCAGAGAAAGAGATCTCTATTTGCCAAATGCAAACATATACCCCAAAGGCAAATGCCCTACCTCCCCCAGTCACACCCTATGTGCCTTCAATTACCAAATTGGTCCCATCAGGTGATGAATTCATTGATTGGATTAAATTCATGTTCCAATCTTTCTCCTCTAAACCTTCTTATATTATCTCACACATGAGCTTTTGGTGGACACCTCACATCCAAAGCATTAAAAATTAGTAATAACTTTATAGCATATTTTGATAGTGATTTTCTATTACATTACCACTATTACTGATAGTACTCTTTCATTTCAAAGTGATACTGCTTGTTGAAATTAACATTTGATTACACTGACCAGATGTATCAAAACTATGATATACCCCTAGCCTGGGGCTAATTATAAAGAGAACTACTCACTAAAGAACCACCCCCCACATAACAGAGAAAGAGAAAAACATTTCAACATATTTTCAAATATTGGACCTCAGAAAACATTAGGAAACAGACCCACAAGATGCCTTCAATATTTTATAATCCCCAAATAACTGAATCCACAAATATTGATGTAAATGGCATCCCAGACAATCAATTCAAAGAGCTGATGGTTAAAAACACCAGTTAACCAGGGCTGGGGCTGTAGCTCAGTGGCAGAGCTCTTGCCTAGATGTGTGAGGTACTGAGTTTGATCCTTAGCATTGCATAAAAATAAACAAATAAAATAAAAGCATGCTGTCCATCTTCAATTAATTTTTTTTTCAAAAAAATGATCAGTTAACTAAAAGAGGATCTAAAGAGTGAACTAAGAAAAAAATACAGAAATGAAAGAGCATTCCAATTAAGAGGTACATATTATGGAAAAAAAACCCAGAAACCTTGTAAATGGAAGACATAAAAAAATCAAATAAAAAATTTAGTTAAAAGTCTCACCGATATTTGGATCACATAGAAAACAATTTCAGGCTTTCAAGACAAGGTATGTAAACACTCAGTAAGGTCACAAAAATAAGGTTTAATAAATTTTAAAAATTGAAATCATACAAAACATAATATCTGATAAAAGTGGAATGAATCCAGAAATCAATAACAGAAGGAAACTGAAACATCACAAATATTGGTAAATTAAACAATGTAATTTAAAACAATCAATGAGTCATAGAAGAAATCACAAGGGAAATTGAAAATATCTTGAGATAAATTAAAAAATAAACCATAGACTAGCAAACTTTATTGGAAATGGTAAATATCATGACAAGGAAATGTTTAATGCTATAAATGCATCCATTAAAATGGTAAAAGATATCAAATCTATAACTTAACTACAGGAAGAGTAAATTAAACTCATAATAGAAGAAAGAAATAAAAAAATATGATGGATATAAGTAAAAAGAGGGATTTGAAAATAATATATCATTAATATTAGCAAAAGGTGAGATAACAAAGTTTTAGTTAGATTAACCACAAATAAAAAACTCTAATTATTAAAGTAAAAACTGAAACCAGTGAAATTGGCCAATATTATAGAAACAAAAAGAAATCTAAGAAAATAAAATGGCTATGTATATGCCAACAATGTTACAACCTAGATGAAATGGACAAATTCCTAAAAAACACACAATGTACTATCACTTAATCATAAAAATTTTAAAAAATTTGAATTGATTTGTAACTAGTAGGGACATTAAGTATTTTATCAAAAGCCTCCCAACAAGTAAAAGCTCTGGAAATCATACTATGAGGCTACTTATGATAACAAAGAGATACAAAGATATTACATGAAAACTACAGACTGATATTTCTGATGAATATTGATGCCAAATTCTCAACATAATGCTAGAAAAAAGAATTTAGCATTATATTAAGCAATTTATGCACTCATATCAATTGGGATTTATTCCCAGAATACAAGGACGTCTCAATACACACACACACACAAAAAAAATTATCAAAAAGTGTATAGGCTGGAGTGCAGCTCAGGGGTAGAGTGCTTAACCAGAATAATGAGGTTCTGAGTTCAATTCCCAACAAAACAAAAGAAAAAAAAAGGCAATGTAATATACTAATTAATATAACGAAGTAGAAAAAAATCATGATCATCTCATTAATGAAAAAAGGCACTTGAAAAAATTAAACACATTTTCATGTTAAAGACCCTCAATAAACTAAGAAGAGAAGAAAAACTTCAATATAATAAACAGACTATATGAAAAAATCTTTAACTAGCATTATATTCAGTAGTAGAAATCAAAAGTGTTTTTACTAAGATCAGAATTAAGCCAAAGGGGCTGGGGTTATGGTTCAGTGGTAGAGTACCTTTCTGGCATGTGTGAAGTACTGGGTTCTATCCTCAGCACCACACAAAAAGAATAAATAAATCAAGCTATAAAAAACATTAAGTCAAAGGCAACACATTTCATTCAATGTATTTCTACAAATTCTAGGCATAGCAATTATGAAAAAAGAAAAAAAAGAAAAGAACATACAAGTTGAGAAAGAAAAAAATATCTTTGAAGCCAGGTTATATGAAATTATATGTAGAAACACCAAATATTCAAAAGAAAAAAGTGTTAGAGCTAATAAATTTAGCAAAATTGAATAAACTCAAAACAAAAATCAGTTGTGTTTCTGTACAAAAGCAAGGGACAACCTCAAAAGGACATTAAGAAAAACAATTTAATTTATGATGTTATCCAAGAATAAATCACAGGACAAATTGAAGCATGGAAATGAAATATTTATATGCTAAAATCTAGAAACCTTTTCTGAAAGAAATTTAAAGGACACATAACTATAAAGAAAGATACCATATATTTATGGATTGGAATACTTCAAAGTGTCAGTATGATGATATCACCTAGTGTGATCTACTAATTCACTGAAATCCCTATCAATAGCCCAATGATATTTTTGCAAAAATAGAAAAAAACAGTTTAAAATGTATATGTAATTTTAAGTAACCATGAATAACACAAAGGAATAAATTTGGTTGACTCAGATTTCCTGCTTTCAAACCATACAAAAATGTTACAGTAATCAAAACAGCATGATATTCCAATCTTTAAAATAGGCAAAGAATGTAAATAAGAATTTATCCAAAAAAAGATACTCTAATGACCAACATACTAATGAAAATATGCTTAGGGAAATATGAATCTAAACTATAATGAGAAATCAACTTATATCCCTTTTCTAATGATCTTCCTTTCGCTAATTTAACTTATTTATTTACTTATGATTGGTGTTTCCCAAATATACATAAAGGTGAAATTCCATACGTATATATATAAAACTATGTATATGAAATTATATATATATGAAATTGTATATATATATGAAATTATATATATGAAATTATATATATATATATGTATAATCATGAAACATGGTTTTGTTAAATCCATTTGAACTTTCTCCCTTTTCCCATCTCTCCTCCCTACCTCTCCATCTCTTGTTTCTTTTCCACTGGTCTTCCTTAGATCTTTATGATATCTGATCCCCATGTTTTCCCTTATTTTGATCTAGTTTCCACATATTAGAGAAAAAATTCAACCCTTGACTTTCTGAGTCTGGTTTATTTCACTTAGCATGATGTTCTCCAGTTCCATCCATTTACCAGCAAATGATATAATTTCATTCTTCTTTAGGCTAATTAAACTTCATTGCTTATATATACCATATTGCTTTATCCATCCACCTACTGACAGGCATCCAGGCTAATTCCATAATGTGGCTACTGTGAATTGTGTTGCTATAAACATTGAAGTGGTTGTATCAATATAGTACATTGATTTTGGTTCTTTGGAATAAATAAAGAGGCTTGGATCATATGATATTTCTATCCCTCGACTTTTGAGGTATCTCCATACTGCTTTACAGAATGGTTTTACTAATATGAAGTCTCACCAACAATGTATCAGTGTATCTTTTCCCCCACATCCTCACCAGTAATTATTATTATTTATATGCTTAAAAATTGCCATTGTGGCTGGAGTGAGATGAAATCTTACTGTAGTTTTGATTTGCATTTCCCTGATTTCTAGAGATCTTCAATATTTTTTTCATATATTTTTATTTCTTCTTCTGAGAAATATCTGTTCTTTTGCCCATTTATTCATTGGGTTATTTCTTTTTTGGTTTTAAATGTTTTCAGTTCTTTAAACATTCTGGATTTTACTTCCATCAGAGGAGCAGCTGGCTTTCTGTTCATTTTTCTAATGGTTTCCTTTGCTGTATATGGTAATTTTAGTTTGATATCATCCTACTTATTGATTATAAGTTTTATTTCATTAGCTTTAGAGATCTTCTTAAGGAAGTCAGTGCCTGTGCCAATATGATAGTGTTGACCCTGTGTTTTCTTCTAGAAGTTGCAAAGTTTCTGATGAGATTCCTAATTTTTTGATCCATTTTGATTAAGGCTTTGTGCACTGTGAGAGATAGGGATCTAATAAATATAATTTGAAGTCATGTATTGTGCTGCCTCCAGCATACTTTTGTCACTTATGTGCTTTGGATATTATGAGTCTTTTATTCTTCCAAATGAATTTTAAGACTTTTTTAAAGTTCTGCATTCAATGTCATTGATATGTTGATGAGAATCGTATTGAATCTGTATAACACTTTTATAAAGAATGGCCATTTTGACAATATTAATTCTGCCTACATAACAACATGAGCCATCTTTCCATTGTCTAAGGTCTTTGTGAAGAAGGAAATTTTGACCTATGTGACAACTTAGATGAAACTTGAGAGCGTTATTTTCAAATCCAGTCACCAATAGACAAAATAACTATATGATCCAATATATATAACATTCCTAATCAGATTCGCTGAGATAGAAAATAGCATGGCATTTGCCAGAGACTAAGGAAAGGGAAAATTGGAAGTAGATGTTTAAAGTACAGAGTTTCTTTGTGGGGTTATTATTATTATTATTGCAGATAGATATTGTAATGGTTGCACAATATGTGAATGTACTTAGTGGTACATACTTAAAGATGAAAAAATTGGTAATTATTGCTCTCTATATTTTATCAAAATAATAAAAAGGAAGTTACAGCAAAACATGAATGGAATGCTTCCCTTTAAGAAGGGGGGAAATTTAAGAATGAAGACATTTTAGAACTTCAAGAGAAATAGAAACAAGTTTTCTATATGTCTCGGTAGCCTATATCTATCCATATATCTGTATATTATCTATATCCATGTCTATCTAATAGCAACTTGATATTCTTTTGTATGTATATGTCATATTTATTCAACTTCCTCCCCCACATATTAATAGCAGCTTCAAGATATAATTTAAAAATTCCAACACCTAAATTGTACAATAATATAATTTTTGGTATATTTAAACTTGCACGGCCATAGTCACAATCAGTTGTAGAGCATTTCCTCAGCCTCTAAGGAAATCCATTTACCTATTATTTGTCAGTCTCTGTTTATATTCCCTTCAATATAGGCAACCATTAATCAGCTCTCTGTCCCAAAAGATTTGCCTATGATGAATAGGCAAATCTGTTGTAAATCGTTACATGAATTTTTGCATACTACACATATGTGATGTATTGTAACTGATTTATTTCAGTTAGCACATGCTTGTGTAAATATATCAAAATGGATTCTACAGTTATGTATAATTAAAGAGAACAAATAAAAATAAAGTCAACAATGCCCCCCCCAGAATAAAGAAATGTCAATTCAGACAGTTAGCCCTTTTAGATACCACTATATGATCCAACAATCCCACTCTGGTATTTGGCCAAAAGTACTAATATCAGCATAGTATAGTGATGCAGGAACATAAATGTTTATAGCAGCTGAAATCACAATAGCTATGATGTGTAACTTACCCAAATGCCCACTAGCATGTGAATGGAAAAAGAAGATGTGGTATACACACAATTGAGTTTTACTCAGCTATAATCTCCTATAAAGCAGAATGAAATTATGGCATTTGCTAGTAAATGGATGGAATTAGAGAACTTCATGATCAATGAAATAAGTAAGACTCAGTTTTCTCTCATGTGTGGAAACGAAAGAAAGGAAAAAAGTAGGGGAAATCTCATGAAAACACAAGGAAGATCATGGAGAAGAAGAAGGGGACGGGGGAAAGGAGGAGGAGAAGGTAAAGGCAGGAACTAAGAATTGACATTGACAAAATTATACTTTGTACATAGATGAATACAGCACCACAGATTTAACATTTATGTATATCTATAAAGCACCAATTTTTTAAAAAAAACTACAAATAAATTGAAGACAAGCAAATTGCAGGAGAGGGAAAGGGGAAAAGAATAGAGGATTCCATAACCCACGTTGGGGGACGTGAGGGAAGAGGTAAGATGTCCCACAAATGCACCAGATTCTGACTGTTATTCTGACTGTTAGTATATTTACTTGAACACATTTCTTCATTTTCTATTTGCCCTTAGGACAATTTCCACAAACTTGAAATGGTTTTTAAATTTTTTTGCCAATTTTTCTTGTTTTTCTGCATAGAGTGCCCATGGACTTTCTCAGGATAAAATCTAAAAAGTGGAACCCTTGCTTTGGTTTTGATTTAAATTAGTCCTATTGATTAATAATATTTAACATTTTAATGTGCTTTTATTCATTTATATGTCTGCTTTGGAGAAATGTCTATTTAGAATATTTGTCTAATTTTGAATGGGAAATGTTTTAAATCATAAAGTGATAATAGTTCTTTATGAGTTCTAAATATAAATCTCTTATATAAAGGATCTGCCTGTAGTTTCCTCCATTATTTGAGATATCTTTTCAAAGTTCTTGTTTTCTTTCTTTTTGAAAATTTTTTTAAGTACAAGGGATAGCACTCTTGGCCTCTGAAATATTATGCAAGCATCTAGCAGTGGGCTACAATCTTAGTTCTTCTTCTTTTTTTTTTTATTGAGACATGGTCTTGTTAAGTTGCTAAAGCTAGCCTCAAGTTTTGATTCTCCTGCCTCAGTCTCCTGAGTAGCTGGCATTACAGGCATGTGCCACAATGCCCAACTCTTCCCACTTTCTTCTTGATGTTCTTTGCATTACAGAGTTTTTAATTTCTATGAAGCAAAAAAAAATCTTTCATTACTTGTGATTCAAGTTTATTTAAGAAACCACAGCCTAATGTGCTTTACTGATTAATGGTTTTAAATCAAGTTTGGACATTTTTGGCCATTGTTTCCTCAAATGCTTTTTAAGTGCTTTTCCTTTTGCCTCACCTTATGTAGAATTTCAGCTAGGCTTACATTAGGAAACTCCATAATGCCCCTCAGTTTTATGAAGCTCTGCTCATTTTTCTTCATTCTTTTTTAAATTATTTTCTCTTTCTCAGTCTAGATAATATCCACTGGCTTATCCTCAAGTTCATCAATTCTTTTTCCTGACTCAAAACTGCAATTCAGCTCATCTAGTAAAATTTCCTTATAGGTTATTATTTATTTTCACAATAGAATTTACATTTTTTCTTAAAAATATTCATTTCCCTTTCTTGGGATCTTCTAGGTAAGAAATTATTCTCATAAATTCTTATGCATTGTTTACCTTACCTCTTTGAGAATTTTAATAATTGCCCAAACTGGCATTACTACTTAAGTTTTTTTTTTTGTAATAAGTAGTAGTTTCTATTGACTGCTTTTTTCTCTCATGTCCTAGACATAATTTTCCTGATTCTTTTCATGTTTTAAAAATGTTATTTAAATATATATTTCATAAAATATAACATGACAACTCTAGAAATCAGAGTCCCCTCCTTACCTGACACTTTTTGTTGTTGCCCTTAGTTGTTTTTAGTGATTTTCTTGCACTAGTTCTATAAATCTTCATTTACTACCATGTGTGTCTTGAATTTCTGTTCAGTTAACTTAGTTATATCCATTGCTTTGAACCAATGGATTTTCGACACTTCATTGAAAGGCGCTGTGTCTGTGTTGTGGCATGCTTTCAATGCTCTGGCAATATCCAGTTTTACCTTAGATTTCTCTTCTGTGCAGAGCCACAAGTTCAGCCAGATTTAGGAGACTGCAGCTTTATCATGTCTTTCTTAGGCATATATACCTCTGCACAGATGTGCATGGTCTTCTAGGTTCCAAGGAAAATATTGGAATTTTTCTTCCCCACTTATTTGTAAATATCATATCCCATAACTTACTTTTAAGTGTTTTTTTGCCGACCTCTTCATTGACCATATATGCATTACCATTTCAGACAGTTGCAATATTAAACAATCAGCAATGATCATTTTTCAATTAATATCCTGGGGATATGAATTTACCTACAGAACAAGTTTTGAGTTAAGTCAAATACCAAAAAGTCTTACTAAAAGGAGTTTTCTAGAAATCTATCAGAAAAGTCATATAATGACTATTTTCTGGGGGTGGCTCTTTCAAGGAATTCCAAACTTGCTCCACACTTTTTTTCTTTGCAATGCTGAAGACTGAACTGAGGTTGTTGTGTATTCTAGACAAGCACTCCACCACTGAGCTATACCTCTAGCCCCTGTTCTCTACCCTTTCCGACACTCCTAGGATGGTATTCTTCACAGATATTTTATTTAAGTGTAATTTAGTACTTTTCTCAAAGTTTTCCTTTGATTTTTATGGAGAATCAGCTCTTGGGGGGAGGGAGGTATTCTTACTCTCTCATTTATATTTATACACAATGCTTCATCAAATAACTTAACACCAATGTCCAAGATACATTTTGCATTTCTGCTTTGTTATATTTGATTTCTTTTTGTCCTCAGTTGTCACCCTATGACCATAAGATGACTGTACTAAATCCAACCATTAAATCCTTAGAGAATAGTGGCTAAATACAGGAAATGCTTCAGTGTTGCCACTATTCAGTTACTATCTCAAATAAGAGCAGGTCTTATTTCTTACCATCATAGATCCCATGGTCTTGAAAGAGACTTAAATTTCTAAATAAATGTTACACAAGCCCATGGATATACCATGAATTTAAGAAACAGATTTATGGGCTGGGGTTGTAATTCAGCAGTAGAGGGTAGAGCACTCACCTAGCATGTGCAAGGCCCTGGGTTCGATCCTCAGCACCACATCAAATAAAATTAAAAAAAAATAAAGGTATTGTGTACAACTACAACTAAAAAATAAATATTTTTAAAAAACAGTATTAGGGAGATGCAAGATGGTGGGCCAGAGAGAGGCAGCATTTTGTATTGCTCTGTGACCTGGAACTCAAGTTGTGAGAATACTGCTTCTCTGTGAGCGAAATGGGAATCACAGCCACTGTGCCATGTCAGTGCTCCATGCCTCAGCATCAGAGTAGGTCTCCCAACTACTCACCCATGCAGGACTATTGGGCACTCGAGCTGGCACCATCAACACCAGTGTGGAACTTTGGGCCACACACTTGAACAAAAATCACCGACGCCACTCCCACACAGGACATTGGGCAGCTTCCCATATGCAGGAACTCCAGCCGCCACTCCTCCCCTAGTCACAGCCATCTTGGAATGCTGCAGCAGTGCAGATAGTTCCATATGCGCAGTAGCCTGCCTGAATCTGCAACTTCACACAGGCTCTGATATCAGCCAACAGCCACACACTGCATGAGCTGTCTCTGAACTCATCCTCTAACCCCATCATCTGGCTTTCCCCACACGACCTGACAGCCCACCGCTGAAAGCAGGCAACTCCATCTTGGGTCACTTTCATCACCATCTTCAGTGGGGGCAATTCCCAGTTTTGGAATAACAGCTAGTCAGGGACCCAGTTTCTAACTCCCCCTGCTACCCTGGCACAGTGATACCCTGGTTAACTTCACCACCCTGAGGGCAGAGATATCCGCTAACAACAGAGGACCCCACCTATTGGGTGAGAAGGGAAGCAGAAAAGACATGGATTTCCAACCAAAACAATCCTGTTTCTTCCTTCAAGATTCTCCCCCTCCCTCTCTATTCTATGGCCTTCACATCCTCAATAATATGTGAAACCAAGCACTATGAATGAATTAGGATTTTGACGACTGGGACATCTGAATAGTATATTATAGCTGTGTTGTATATATATATATATATTTTGCTTTTATGCCAACAATTTCTACTATTTTAACATTTTTATTTTTCTCAATATATATGTATGGTTGTTTCATGAATTCATCCTCTAACAAGTAAGTCTTCCCACTTACTTTTCTACCCCAAATTACTTCCCTTCCTTTATCCTGCTACTGTTCTTCCTATTCAAATATTTCTTTCACACTTCCTAAGATATAACAACTCTATATCCTAACCTCCTACCTCCTCAACATATCATTCTCCTCCTCACCCTGGATCTTTGTCCACCATCAGAAATTGTAAACCTTTTTACAAACCTACTGAGTATATTGTAGATAATAATTAAATTCACCATCTCAGTACATTGTGACCAGCCTGTAAACGTCTTTTTAAATTTGTTTTACTTAGTAACACATGACAGTACAATGAACTTGACATATCATACATTTGAATCAGATGGGATATAATTTCTCCTTTTTCTGAGTATATAGGTTGCAGAATCACATTGGTCATGCAGTCACATATATACACACAGTAATAATAATGTCAGTTTCATTCTACTATCCTTCCTATCTCCCCAACCCCTCCCCTCCCCTCCCATCACTTCTTTCTACCTAATCTAGGGTAACACTATTCTTTTTTTCTCACTTCTTCATACATGTATTTTGTATAACAATGAGGGTCTCCTTCCATAATCCATGCAATTCCCTTTCTCCTTCCCTTTCCCTCCCACCCCTCTTCCTTATTTGTTTTTAGGGTATATACTGTTTATATTGGGATCTGATAACATTGTCCTTCACCTCAAAGGAGAGGTATTGGATCCCTACATGGGTACCATAAGACTACAGGGTAAAAACAGTATCACTCTGATTCCAAAACCTGGCAAAGACAAAGAAAGAAAACTTCAGAACAATATCTCTAATGAACATAGATGCAAAAATTCTCAATAAAATTCTGGCAAATTGAATATAAAAGCATATCAAAAAGATAGTGCACCATGATCAAGTGGGATTCATCCCAGTCATGCAAATCAACACCCATAAATCAAAGTCAATTCTGTATATCAGTGACTAATCCTCTGAAAGGGAAATGAGGAAAACTACCCCCATCTCTACAATAAAAACTAAAGAACACTAAAGAAAGAAATTAAAGAAGACCTTAGAAGATGGAAAGATCTCCCTTGTTCTTGAATATTCAGAATTAATATTATCAAAATGACCATACTACCAAAAGCACTATACAGATTTAATGCAATTCAGATTAAAATCCCAATGGCATTCCACATAGAAATAGAAAAAAAGCAATCATGAAATTCATCTGGAAAATAAGAGACCCAGAATAGGTAAAGCAATCCTTAGCAAGAAGAGTGAAGCAGGTGGCATCACTATACCAGACCTTAAACTATACTACAGAGCAATAGTAACAAAAATGGCATGGTATTGGCACAAAGCAGACTGGTAGACCAATGGTACAGAATAGAGGACACAGAGACTAACCCACATAATTACAGTTATCTTATATTAGACAAAGGTGCCATGCAAAAACTCAACTCAAAGTGGATCAAGGACCTAGGAATTACACCAGACACTCTGTCTGATAGAAGAAAAAGTGGGGCCTAATCAAGTAACCCAATCAATAAATGGGCCAAGGACCTGAAGAGACACTTCTCAGAAGAGGATATACAATCAACAACAAACATGAAAAAATGTTCATCATCTCTAGAAATTAGAGAAATGCAAATCAAAACTACTCTAAGATATCATCTCACTCCAGTCAGAATGGCAGCTATTATGAAGACAAACAACAAGGAGTGTTGGCAAGGATGTGGGAAAAAAGGCACACTCATACATTGCTGGTGGGACTGCAAATTGATGCAGCCAATTTGGAAAGCAGTATGGAGATTCCTTGGATATCTGAGAATGGAACCACAATTTGACCCAGCTATCCCTCTCCTCAGTCTATACTCAAAGGACTTAAAAACAGCATACTACAGGGATACAGCCACAGCAATGTTTATAGCAGCACAATTCACAATAGCTAAGCTGTGGAACCAAACTAGATGCCTTTCAGTAAATGAATGGATAAAAAAGTGGCATATATATGCAATGGAATATTACTCAGCAATAAAAGAGAATAAAATCATGGCATTTGCAGGTAAATGGATGGAGTTAGAGAAGATAATGCTAAGTGAAGTTAGCCAATCTCAAAAAAAATGCCAAATGTTTTCTCTGATAAAAGGAGGCTCATTCTTAGTCGGGTAGGGAGCAGGAGCATGGGAGGATAGACAAACTCTAGATAGGGCAGAGGGACTGGAGGGTAAGGGAGGGGGCAGGGGGTTAGAAAGGATGGTGGAATGCGATGGTCATCATTATCCAAAGTATATGTATGAAGACAAGAACTGGTGTGAACATTCTTTATATACAACCAGAGATATGAAAAAAATTGTGCTGTATATATGTAATAATAATTGTGATGTAGTCTGCTGCCATGTATTTTTAAAAATCAATTAAAAATTTAAAAAATACAATAATAAATGAATACAAACAAAGATAAGTTTTGGCGAGGATGTAGGGAAAAAGACACACTCATACATTGCTGGTGGGACTGCAAGTTGGTGCAGCCATATGGAAAGCAGTATGGAGATTCCTTTGGAAAACTGGGAATGGAACCACCATTTGACCCAGCTATCCCACTCCTTGGTCTATACCCAAAGGAATTTAAAACAGCATATTACAGGAACATAGCCACATCAATGTTTATAGCAGCACAATTAATAATAGCTAAATTGTGGAACCAATTCCTTCAGTAAATGAGTGGATAAAGAAAAGTGGTGTATATATAAACAAGGCAATATAAATAAGCAATAAAAGAGAATAAAATTATGGCATTTGCAGGTAAATGGATGGAGTTGGAGAATATAATGCTAAGTGAAGTTAATCAATCCCAAAAATCCAAATGCTGAATGTTTTCTCTGATATAAGGAGGTTGATTCATAGTGGAGTTGGAAGGGGGAGCATGGAAAGATTAGACAAACTCTAGATAGGGCAAAGGTTAGGTATGGGGAGGGAGGGGGAAAGGAGGTAAAAAACAAAATGGTGGAATGAGGTGGACATTACTACCCTAAGTACATGTATGAAGAAGACACAAATGGTGTGATTATATTTTTTTATACAAGCACAGATATGAAAAATTGTGTTCTTTCTATATAATATGAATTATAATCCATCCTGCTGTCATATATAAGAAATTAGAATTTTTTAAAAAAATGAACTATTAGGCAAAAAGAAAAGGTAAGAATCACAGAGGGATGAATTCTACATGTTGAAGGGCCCTGGATATGAAAGTCAGTGAACAGGAGCATCCTGCTGAAAACTCTCCAATGAATGTTATTCCTCCTCCTCAGAGGGATGATTTCTCTAAAAACTAATCAAAAACCTCCTAATCTCAAACTCTATTCAGCCTTAAATGTCTACATCAATTTCTTTCCTTCTCTGTGTACTTATATTCATAATAAAAGAATTAAAATTGAAAAATAATCCGACATATTTTGCCATATTCCTTCTGCAAAGTATAGCTAACAATTCTTGACATAAAATGCAAAACTATGATAAGAACAATCAGAAAGATGTCAAGTAAAGTGTAGATAAACTAGATACCTTGGGAAACAAGGAATGAATCCCTAGGATATATTTTTGCTCACTATATTATCCCAGAATAGGTGCTAGAACCCTTACTTTTTATAAACGTTAGCAGATACAGAAAAAAAAATTTTCCAAGATGAGCCTGCTATCTCTAGCTCATGGACTTGGAAAAGAATGCCTACAATGACAAAAACCTTCTTGTCAAGATCTGCTCTACTCCAGAAAAACATCATGGAAAAACCCCACACATTTCCCTACCCCACATCAGTGGAGGCTCAACGGGAAACCTAGACTTCTATCTGTGCTCAGTGGTGGCAAGATACCCCTTCCCACTTCTTTTTGGGGTGGTATCAGTAGAAGCTGAACATGCACCCTAGACTTGCATGTCAACTCAATTGTGATAGGGTAGCTTTCCCTTCTGGCACAAAAGGGAATGCAATGATAGAAGACATGAATATGGCCAGTGTCTCATAACATAATAACAAAAATGCCCAAGATACAATTGAAAATCACTCATAATAAAAAGGAAATAAAATAATATAGCAAAATAAAAAAAACCCTAGGAAAATGTCAACTGAATGAAAATGGGAAGACATATGAACTGAAACCGATACCAGAATTATCCAACCTGGATTATAAAGCTGACATAATAAAAATCCTTTAACAAGAAATGACAAAAATATTTGAAGCAAATTAAAATAATATAGAAAGTCTTATATAAAGAATTGATGATATAAATGGTAATTTTCATCTGTTTTCCATTTATTTTCAATATTCAGTTCTCACCAGGAAGGCACAAGCATTCTGATTTTTTCACATCTTCATCAGTACTTTCTAATTTCCTTTTTTATAACAGCCATCCTAATAGGTCTGTAGTGGTTTCTTATTGTGATTTGAATTTGCAGTTTTGATGATGTGCATCCTTTAGCTTCTTTGTTGGGAATTTTATCTTTTTATTAGAGCATTAAAATTACATGCTATAATTGATTTCATTTTGACAAAATCATATATGCATGGAATTTGATTTTCAATCCCCATTTTCCCCTTTGCCACCCCTCTTCCCATCTTCTACTTATCTTCTTTTATTCTCATTTATTTTTAATTGATACTTTCAACACACACACACACAGACACACACAGACTTATATGTGAAACTTCCTGTAGTACATTTATATATGCATATGGTATGTTTTATTAAATTAATTCCATATTTCCTCTCCCTTCACATCCTTCCTCCCTCCTTTTCAATCTCCTTCTTTAATTCTACTGGTTCTTACTATAGATGAATGATATGAAATCTTGCCAACTATTTGTTTCTCTTATTTTGTTCTAGTTTCCAAATATGAGAGAAAACACTATATATTATATGGATATTAATACCATATAAGATAAATGATTTACCAATATTTTCTCCCAATTTACAGCTTGCCCTTTCTCTCTGTTTATAATTACATTTAATTTACAAATATTATAAATTTGATGATGCCAAATTTATCTGTTTTTTTGTTCTGTTGCATGAGTTACATCCAAGAAATCCTTGTTAAATCAATGTCAGTAGTCTTCTCTTGTGTATTCCACTCAGAATTTAAAAGGTCGAGCTTTTATATTTACATCTTTTATCAATTTTGAGTTACAGTTGTCATTAATAATTATTTTACTTGTACTAAATCATGGAATACCATATGATAATTTTATACATTTACAAGTATAATGATAAAATAAATGTAGTTAACATTTTCATCTTCTTAAGCAATTTTTAAAAGGTTTAACTCACAGGTAATGATTGTACATATTTACAGGTACTGTAGGATGATCTACATGAAATACAGTAAAAACTAACTTTATTATTTCTAACATGTAGATATCCACTTTCCAAGTAATCTTTTTTTTAATTTTAATTTTTTTTATGTGGTGCCCAGGATTGAACCCAGTGCCTCACGCATGTTAGGCAAGCGCTCTACCACTGAGTCATAACCTCAGCCCCCAATTACTCTTAATATAATATTTTTCTGGCCCTTCATTTATCTTGACAGCCTTAAAAATCAATATTCCATCTATATGAGGAGTTACTACTATTTGGCTCTTAATTCTATTACATTGGTCCATGTATCTGTTCTTAGTTCATTACTAAACAGGTTTGATTATTTTATTTCTGCATTAATGTTTGAAATCAGGAAGTTTCAGTTCTCCAACATTTCTCTGCTTATTCAAGAATGTCCATTTTTTTAGATCAGTTGAGATTACATATGAACTTAGAATTTTTTTCTATTTCTGTACGAATGCCATTGGGATATTGACATGGGTTGCATTAAAATTACATATAATTTTGGTTGGTGTAACAATATTGACTCTTCCAATTCATTAACAGAGGAAACATTTCCATTGATTTTTGTTTTCTTTAATCTCTTTAAGAAATGTTATTCATTTTCTATGTATAATTCTTTAATCTGATTAAAATGGATTAAAAATTTTAATTGATTAAAATTTTCCTAAGCATTTTGGATATGGTTTAAATTAAATTGTTTTCTTAAATTTCTTTTCAGATTGTTCATGGTAAATATATTTAATGCAACTGGTATCTCTGTGTTAATTTTGTATACTACAATTTGCTGAATTCATTTATTACCTCTAACAGATTTTATCTTTTAGATCTTTATGTGAAATCTCTAGGATTTCTACATATAAGATCAAGTCATCATACTAAGTGAAATAAGTCAAACCCCCCAAAACCAAAGGCTGCATGTTCTCTCTGACAGGCAGATGCTGACACAAAATAAGGGGGAGGGGAGAGTATTAGACAAAGTGAAAAGAAGTGAAGGGAGGAACAATGAGAATAGGAAAGACAATACAATGAATAGGACAGAAATTTTCTGTGTTCATATATGAATATACAACCTGTGAAAATCCTCATCATTTACAACCCCAAGAATAGGATCCTAATTAGAATAAGCCATAATCCATATATGTACAATATGTCAAATACACTCTACTATTTTGTATATCTAAAATGAGCAAATAAAAAAAACTGATGAAAGCAAAAAAAAAAATGACCATGTTATCTGATAGTCATTTGGTTGCCTGATATTTCCTTTTACACTTTCTTTAATTTTAACAGATACATAAAACATAAAAGTTGTACATATGAATGGGGTTTCATGTGATGTTTTGATATCTGTATACATTGTGTAATGTTAAAATCACATTAAACAAAAGTATCTCCCCAATCACTTATCATTTATTATGAAGATATTCAATTTTTTTCTTATACCTTTTTTATTGGTTGTTCAAAACATTACAAAGCTCTTGACATATCATATTTCATACATTAGATTCAAGTGGGCTATGAACTCCCATTTTTACCCCAAATACAGATTGCACAATCACATCAGTTACACATCCACATTTTTACATAACGCCATATTAGTAACTGTTGTATTCTGCTCCCTTTCCTATCCTCTAATATCCCCCCTCCCCTCCCCTCCCATCTTCTCTCTCTACCCCATCTACTGTAATTCATTCCTCTCCTTGAAAGATTTATACAATGAAAACTACAGAACCCTAAAGAGAGAAATAGAAGAAGATCTTAGAAGATGGAAAAAATATACCCTGTTCATGGATAGAGAGAACTAACATCATCAAAATGGCGATATTACCAAAAGTTCTCTATAGGTTTAATGCAATGCCAATCAAAATCCCAATGGCATTTCTTGTAGAAATAGATAAAGCAATCATGAAATTCATATGGAAAAATAAAAGACCCAGAATAGCAAAAGCACCTCTTTTGTTAGGTTGATTCCCAAGTATTTCATTATTTTTTTTGAGGATATTGTGAATGCGGTGTTTTTCCTCATTTCCGTTTCAGAAGTTTTGTCACTGATATACAGAAATGCCTTTGATTTATGTGTGTTGATTTTATATCCTGCCACTTTGCTGAATTCATTTATTAGTTCTAGTAGTTTTTTTGTAGACCCTTTTGGGTCTTCTAGGTATAGAATCATGTCTTCCGCATATAGTGATAATTTAAGTTCTTCTTTTCCTATTTTTATGCCTTTAATTTCTTTCTTTCGTCTGTCTAATTGCTCTGGCCAGTGTTGCGAGAACTATATTGAATAGAAGTGGTGATAGAGGGCATCCCTGTCTTGTTCCAGATTTTAGAGGGAATGCCTTCAAATTTTCTCCATTCAGAATGATGCTAGCCTGAGGCTTAGCATAGATAGCTTTTACAATGTTGAGGTAAGTTCCTGTTATCCCTAGTTTTTCTAATGTTTTGAACATAAAGGGATGCTGTACTTTGTAGGCTCTCTCTTCATGTTTGTGATTGTTTCTTTTGCTGCGAAGAGAATTTCAGTTTGATACCATCCCAATTATTGATTCTTGATTTTACTTCTTGCACTTTATGAGTCTTGTTAAGGAATCCAATCCCTAAGCTGACACAATGAAGAGTTGGGCCTACTTTTTCTTCTGGAAGGCCCAGAGTCTCTAGTGTACTTCCTATGTCTTTATTCTACTTTGAGTTGAGTTTTATGTTGGGTGAGAAATAGGGGTTAAAGTTCTTTCTGCTACATATGGATTTCCAGTTTTCCCAGCACCACGTGTTAATATATGTTTATGGTGCCTTTGTATATTATGAGATAATCCATAATTCATATGGATTTTTTTCTGTGTCTTCTAATCTTTAACTTTGGCCGTCATGTCTGTTTTGGTGCCAATACCATGCCATTTTTGTTTCTATAGCTCTGTAGTGTAATTTAAGGTCTAGGATTGTGATGCTTCCTGCTTCACTTTTCTTACTAAGGATTACTTTGTCTATTCTGGGCCTCTTATTTTTTCAAATTAATTTCATGACTGCTTTTCTATGAAGAATATCATTGGAATTTAAATGGAAATAGCATTAAATTTGTATAGTATATATATTTGTGTAGTATGGCCATTCTACTCTGTGTAGTATGGCCATTTTGACAATATTAATTCTGCCTATCCAAGAACATGGGAGATCTTTCCATCTTCTTCAGATACATTCTTTAGCATTCTAAAGTTTTCAGTTGAAGAGGTCTTTCACCTCTTTTGTTAGATTGATTCCCAAGTTGTTTTTTTGTGACTGTTGTGAATGGGATATTTTTCCTAATTTCTCTTTCAGCTGATTCATCATTGGTGTATAGGAACACAATTTATTTCTGGGTGTTAATTTTATATACTGCTACTTTGCTGAAATTATTTATGAGGTCTAGAAGTTTTCTCATGGAGTTTTTTGGGTACCCTGAATATAGAATCATGTCATTGGCAAATAGGGCTAGTTTGAGCTCTTGTTTTATTATTCATATGTGTTTAAATTCTTTCTTTTTCCTAATGGCTAGAGTTTCAAGGACTATTGTTGAAGAGAAGTGGTAAAAGAGATCATCCGTGTCTTCTTCCAGTTTTTAGAGGGAATGCTTTCAATTTTTTGCCATTTACAATGATATTGACCTTAGGTTTAACCTAGATAGCTTTTACAATGTTGAGGTATGTTCCTAGCATCCCCATTGTTTTTCTAGTGATTTGAACATGAATGATGCTGTATTTTTCCAAATGCTTTTTCTGCATCTATTGAGATAATTATGTGATTCTTGCCTATTGTAATTCTATTAATAATTATTGTAAATCTATTGATGTGATGAATTACATTTATTGATTTACATATTTTGAACCAAGCTTGAATCCCTGGGATGACCTCCACTTGGTCATGGTGCACTATTTTTTAGTATGTTTTTGTATGTGACTTGTCAAAACTTTATCATGAATTTTTGCATCTATGTTCATCAAGAATACTGGTCTCAAGTTTTCTTTTCCTGAGGAGGATTGGTGCTATTTCTTTTTTGAAGGCTTGGTAGATCTTCGCTGAGAATACATCTGGTACTGGGCTATTCTCTCTTGTTAGATTTTTTTTTAATGGTGTTTTCAAATTCATTGCTTAAAATTTATCTGATTAAATTTTCTATGTCCTCCTGATTCAATTTGGGTAGGTCATGTGTCTCTACCAATTTGTCAATGTCTTCAAGATTTTCTATTTTATTGAAGTATAAATTTTCAAAATAGTTTCTGATTTTCATCTGCATTTCATTAGTGTTTGTGGTGATATTTCCCTTTCCATCACAAATTTGAATAATTTGAGATTTTTTTCCCTCTTTCTCTTGGATAGTCTAAGGGTTTATCAATTTTTTAGAATATTTTTCCAAAAAAACAAATTTTTGTTTTATTGATTTTTAGTTGCTTTTTTTCAATTTCATTGATTTTTTTTGCTCTGATTTTAATTTTTTCCTGTCTTCTAATGCTTATTGATTTGTTATTCTTTTCTAGGGTTTGAGATGCAATGTTGGGTTATTTATTTGGTAACTTTTTATTCTTTTAATTAATGAGCTTGGTGCAATGAACTTTCTTCTTAGAACCATCTTCATAGTGTCCCAGATATTTTGAAATGTTGCATCACTATTCTCATTTACCTAAGTATTTTTTTTTTAATTTCATCCCTGATTTCTTTGGCTCTCCATTCTTCATTCAATAGTGTAATATGTAGTGCCTAGGTGTTAGAGTAGCTTCTATTATTTATTTTAAATTGCATTCTACTATGATCTGATAGAATGCAAGGTATTATCTGCATTTTTTTCTGTATTTTCTACAAGCTGCTTTGTGGCCTAAGATATGGTCTATTTTAGAGAAGGAACATATAATGTTGAAAGTGTATTCAGTCATTGATGGTTGAAATATAGTATATATATTATAATATATACATTATAATATATTATATATTATAATATATATTATAATATATATTATATAATAATATATATAATAGCTAAATTATTAAGTTTTTAGTTCTATAGCATCTTTATTTAGTTTTTATTTGGACAATCTATACAGTTATGAGAGAGGTGTGTTAAAGTCACCCAGTATTATTGTGTTGTAGTCTATTTGATTCTTGAAATTGAGAAGGGCTTGTTTAATGTACATAGATGCTCCACTGTTTAGGGCATAAATATTTATAATATTTAACATTATATTTAAATTTTAGCCATCATCTAATTCTGATAAATCTTAAGTTTGGTCTTTTCATGGTATCCCATATTTATTGGAAGTTCTGTTCATGGTCTCTTAACATATTTTCTACACAGTCAACTTTATTTTCAATATTATATGATTTGTCTTCATTGTTTGAACTCTGTTTTCCAAGTGGTCTAGTGGTGATTATTTCCAAGAAGTTTAAACTTGATCTATTCATTTCTTCCTTTCAAGTATGTCTGCTGAATTTTTTTCAGACTCTCTATCTCCTTATATAAGTGACATTTCACTTCCTGTATTTTCTCTCTGATGTCACTCCTTACAGCATCATTTGCCTTGAAGATCAGTTTAACAATGAACATTCTAAACTCCTTCTCTGACATTTCTTCCACTGTAGTGTCAATGGATTCTTTTATTGAATTGTCTTGTTTTTTGGGATGCAGTTTGTTCTCTTAATTTTTCATGTTGTTTTGTGTCTACCCATCTACAATATGGATTTGATGCAGTATAGTTTCTACCCTGTGGACTTATATTGTCCCTGAAGGTTTCCAGTACCACACAGTTTAGGAGAAGACAGATAATAACAACAACCAATGCAAACAACGTACAGTATTAGACCAAATAGTTTCTGCTATGGCATCTACAATGTTAATTGTCACAATAAAGAGAAATTATATGATAAGTTACTGCCTATGGCAAAAATGGTAAGTTTACAGAAGGGTTTACAATTTCAAGTGGTGGACAGGGGGAGTACAGAATTGGTGTAGGATGTGATGATCATGAAGGAGGGAGGAAATAGAAGTAAAATATTAAAGGAAGAATGAAACAGAGAAAATAGAGATTTGCTATTATAAAGAAAAGAGAAAGAGAATTGAGCAAAACAAATAAGTGAGAGAAATGTATAAAATAAAAACAAAAAAATACAAGAATATAAGATCAAAAATGAAATATACTAATCAAATATACTAATGAAACATCCTAGTCCTCAAAATACTGATCTATCTAAAATAGCTACTTTCACAAAATGCTAGAAATGAGAAAAAAGAAACAAATATGAATAAGTGTCCATAAACTATTCAAGTTACAATTGAACTGAGAAAATTTAAAAAAAAAATGCAGATCTTGATCAAAAGTTAACGAATTGTTTCTGATGAAGTTCAAAAGATTCTTGGCTTCCCCTCTCAGCTATGTTAGATGGGATTGTTGGATGTGACAAGTAACCCCATAGGAAAAGCTCCTGGAGGTGGGCTTTTGGCTTAGGTAGGCTCCAGATGTTTCCTTTAGTGGTGATTGGTCTTAAGATTTAAATAGGCACACCTCTAGGCTCAATAGTTGCTGGTTCACACTTGGAGACAAGTCTCACATGGAGCTCCCTTGGATTCCACCCATGCAATACAAGAGCCAATCCTTACTCTCCTCAACCACCCATGGACTCCATGTTTTCTGGTTGCTCAGGTTCATTCTACAAAATCAGTCCTGCCCCTACCCTTCTGGTCCTTCAATCAGCCATTCTGGAGGGGGAGGGGTACAAGGAGAGGCAGGTTCATTTCCTGACCTGTATACCCCTGTGTAAATTCCTCACTACATTTGTTTTTTCTCCAAGTCACTTAGACACACTCTATGTAATGTGGTGTGGGTTTGCCAGGGCTGTATTTTGGGCTAAGATAAGTTTGCCAGGTAATGATTTTCCTAGCTGCTGGCCCTTGCACTGGAGCTGCAAAACAGTTTCTTCATTTATACTACATTTGCAGCCAGGAGACATGCATCTTCTTTCCCTCACATAGATAGTGTGCAGCACACCTTTGAAGTTAGTTGGGCAGTATCAATGATCTCTGATCTCTCTGTACCCAGACATGCCTCAGACCTCCTAAAAATGTGGGTTCCTATAACTGACTTACCCCTCCACTTTTTCCACCAAGAGGATTGCTGTGGTAGGTACTGCAGGCAGCAGCAGTGGCAATGGGGATTTCTTCTTTATTTTATTATATCCAACCTCCTATGTCCAGAATTAATTCAGTGAAGCACCCCCTCCTTTTTTTTTTTTTTTCACCAGCCTTGCTGAGAAGCTACCTGTTTGCTTTCTTGGTCCCATGCTACAGAGCAGCCAGGAAAGTGACCTTCTCTATTCCATTGTATTGGTACCTCACTGCTCAATGATATTTTGATTAGCATAGCTTTCAACATTATTTTGAATATGTGTAATGTGGCATCTCCAGCTTTCTTCTTTTTGGTCAAGATTACTTTGCCAATTTGGGATCCATTGTGGTTCTGTGCAAATTTCTGGATTATGTTTTGTCAGGATTTTGATAGGGATTGCATGGAATCTATAGGTTTCTTTGGATAGCATGGGTATTTTTAAAAATACTAATTCTTCCAAATAATAAATACAGGATGTCTTCCCATTTCTTTTTATCACCTTTGATTTCTGTCACCAATATTTACAGTTTTTAGTGTAAAAATCTTTTACTTATTTGGTTAAATTTACTCCTAAGTGTACTAATTGTTGATACTGTTATAAAGTCATTTTATAAATAACTTTTATAAATAGTTTTTTAAATAGTTAATTGTTAAGTTTGTATTCTGAAACTTTATCAAATTCATTTACAGTTCTAACAGTTTTTGGGTGAATTCTACAGAGTCTTTTAAATATAAGATATATCATCAGCAAAAATATAATGCATTTTTCCCTCTTTTCCTATTTGGATGCCTTTTATTCCTTTTTATTAATGTATTTCTGTGTCAAGTACTTCCAGTACTATGTTGAAAAGAAGTGGTGAGAGGGGACATACTTGTTTTTTCTGATATTAGAGGAAAAGTTTCAACTATTCACCATAGAATATGATGGTGGCTGGGTATGGTTCTTCTATTTGTAGTTTAAGGAAGGTATTTTTTTTTCATAAAAGTGTTTGATTTTGCCAAATTTTTTTTGTGCATCATTTGAAATTATCAAGTGCTCTTCCCCTTTTCATTCTAGTAATGTTAAATTTTACATTGTTTTGCATATTTTTTTAAAAAAAATCCTTGAATTATGAAAATAAATTGCACCGGATCACAGTGTACAATATTTTTCAAATGCTATTAAATTCAGTTTGTTAGTATTTTGCTTAGGAATTACAAATCAATATTCATAACAGATATTGGCTTATATTTAATTTTTCTTCTAGAATCTTTGTCTGATTTTGATATCAGAGTAATGTTGTCCTTGAAAGAAAGTTTAGAAGTGTTCACTTCTGTTCAAATTTTTGGAATAATTTTTAAATAATTGTTTTTAATTATTCATTAAATACTTGGTAGAAGTGACCAGTGTAACCATCTGGTTTCATGTGTTTTTTTGGGAGGAGGAGCACAGATTTATTAGTGATTAACCTCTGAATAAGTTATAAACCAATTATGCTTATAGGTCACTTTCAATTATCAACTTTGTCATGACTCATTATTGGTAGGTTGTGTACTTTTATGAATTTGACTATTTTCACCTGGTTGTCCATTTTGTGGATGTATAATCTTTCATAGCATTTTCTTATTATCCATTTTTGCTTGTGTAATATCGGTGGTAATGTCCCAGTTTCATTTCTAATTTTGGTAATATGAAGCTTTTCTCTTTGCTTACCTAACTAAAGATTTGTCTATTTTGTTGAGATTTTCAAACAAACAATATTTGGTCTCATTGATTTTTCTCTGTTGTTTTCTATTTTCAGTTATCTCTGTTCCAATATTAATTTTTTTCTTTCCATCTACTAGCTTTGATTTAAATTTACTTGTCTTTCTTTAGTTCTTAAGGCTCTTAAATTAGATATTCAATTGAGTTATTACAACTTTTTAAATGTATGTGTTTACAAATATGATTTCCCTCTTAGAACTGCTTTTGCTGCATCTTTTAATTTTTATGTTATTTTTTTTAATATTTAGTTTTTAGTTATCGGTGGACACAATATCTTTATTTTATTTTTATGTGGTGCTGAGGATCAAAACCAGTGCCCCACACATGGCAAGTGAGCACTCTACCCTCAGAGCCATAATCCCAGCCCTAGTGCATTATGATTTTATTTTTTCCTGAAGGCATTTTATTATTTATCTTATATTTTCTTTTTTAATCTACTGATTATTTAAATATGCATTGTTTGCTTTCTATGTATTTATGTATTTTCTTCCATTAATGTTTCATTGCTTTATTTCATTTTGATCAGAGAAGAATAGCTTGTATAATTTCACTATTTTTGAATTAAGACTTGCTTTTGGCCTACCTTGGAAAATGTTCCATGTGCACTTGAGAAAAATGTGTCTGCTGTTGTTGAATGAAGTGTTGTGTATATCCACTAGGGCTTATTATTTTATGGTATAATTCATATTCTTATTGAACTTCTGTTTTTTCTATCATTAAAATATCATTTATTAAATTCTTCTATTATTATTGCAGAACTGTTTCTCTACATCTTTTATTCTTTCAGATACCTTCATATATTTTGGAATACTCACTCTGATGCATATATGTTCTAATGGTCATATATTCTTAACAAATTGAACTTGATATTAATACTTAGTATTTATTTGTTATTGTGTTTTGTAACAGTTTTTACTTGAAGCCTATTTTATCTGGTATCAGAATAACCAATCCCTCTCTGTTTGAGATATTATATACATTGAACATCTCTTTCCTTTTATTAGCAACCTATGCATTATTCCACCTAAAGTGAGACTCTTCTATGCAACATATAGTTAGATCATATTTTAAATCCTTCCTGTCAATCTATGTCTTTTGATTGGAAATCTAATATATATATATTTAAAACACTTACTGATAAGAATTTTCTTCTCTCATTTTGATGTTTTATTTCCATAAATTTTATAGCTATTTTCTCCCTTATTTTCCCCATTACTCCATTCTTTTGAGTTTAATTTTTTATGGCAAAAAGTTTTATTTCTTTTCTAATATCCTCTTGTATAATGTGTAGATTATTTTTGTGTCTATCACATTTTATCTACTTTACTTCTAAAGTTATATGTATGTCATCTAATTTGACATCAAGTTAACTACAATCATATACAAACTTTATTCCTATAAATGTGCACCCTTTTGTTATTGATGCCACAAGTTACATCAATTTGCAATTTATACTAAATTTTATGGATTTAGAGTTATTTTGTGTATTTGCCTTTTAAATTCTTTAAAAAATAAAGAGCATTTACAATATAATATTAGAATTATATTGGACTTTATATTTACTCTTGTATTTATCTTTACATGTGCACTTTATACATTCATGTGATTTCATGTGATTTCTATCATCCTTTCATTTCAAATTGAAACACTGCCTTTAGCATTTTTATGGGGAAAATCTAATGGTCATGAGCTCCTTTAGGTTTGCGTATTTGGGAATGTCTTATTCTCTCTTTAAAATTGTGATAAAATATACACAACATAAGTTTACCATTTTGCCATACATACATATGTATATATCTGTAACTATCTATCAGTCAAATAATATATAGATATTTTCTTTCTGGTTACCTTAGAGACTACATATTACATGGAAAAAGTGTATGAAATCGAAAGAAAATTTTCCAGATACCAAAATCTCATTTAAATGTCTTTTTATTCATTTAAGCATTTAAAATACATCATTCTTCTGACTCTGGTTTGCAAGTTTTCTGATGAATAACATGCTGCCAACCTTATTGAGGATTCATTGTATGTGATGAGTCAATTATTTCTTGCTGCTTTAAAGATTCTTTCTTTGTCTCTGGATATCAACAGGTTTTTAAAAGATATTTTTTAATATGAAGACAATGTATTTATTTATTTATTTATTTATTTATTTATTTATTTATTTATTTATTTATTTTTACATGGTGCTGAGGATCAAACCCAGTGCCTCACATGTGCAAGGCAAACAGTCTGCACTAAACTATAACCCTAGTCCCAGTTTTTTTTTTTAAATAAGGTTTTTGAGGTACTCTATTTGAATTTATATTACTTGGCATTTGTTGAGCTTCATGGACATACAGATTTGTATCTTTTCTAATATTTGGAAATTTTGCACCATTATTTCTTGAAATAATCTAACCATTTCTCTTCTCAGAATTCTCCTTATGGGAATGTTTTTCCATTTGATGGGGACCCTCAAGACCTTCAAGTCCCTTAGACTCTGCTCATTTTTTTTTCATTAATTTTTCTCTGCTTCTCTAACTTCTCATTTCAATTGTCCTTTTTGTAAGTTCATTGATTTATTTCTCTATTTAAATTTTCTTTCTTTTTTCTTTTTGGTACTGGGGATAGAACTCAGGTGCCCTTAACCACCAAGCCACATCCCTAGCCCTTTTTTATATTCTATTTAGAGACAGGGTCTTGCTGAGTTAATTGCTGAGGCTGGCTTTGAACTTGTGATCCTCCTGCATCAGCCTCTGGAGCCCCTGGGATTACAGTCATTTGCCACCGCACCTGTCTTTTTCATTTTTTTTTTTAAATTGAACTCCTTTAGTGAATTTTTCATTTCATTTGTGAAAATTTTCAGCATAAGAAATTCTGTTTGGTTCTTTCTAATATTTTCTCTTCGTGGATATTCTCATTTTTTCAAATATTGTTTATGAATTAGTGTTAATTATTTGTCTGTTTTCCTATAGGTTTTGAATACTTTTAAGATGATTTTTGGAATTCTTTTGTAAGTCCAACATCAGGACTTCCTTGAGGGTTGTTTCTATTTGTTTTGTATATATTATAATTTTGTTGAAAATTTACAATTGAAAATAAGATTCCTTTTCTATTCTTTGTTTTTTTCCCCTATTGGTAAAGACCATGCTTGTGCCTTTCTTGAGAGCTTTTCAAACTATTTTTATAAAAACAATTATTTTTCATGAGTGTACAATGACTTTGTTTTAGCAGGTATTTAGATAGTATTTTGACTGAGATTTCCTTGAATGCAAGAAGCTGAAAGAAAAAAACCATTCCATAATTTCAACCAATAAACAGAGAACATCCAAGTCTCCCCAGTCTTTACAGACTGTCTCTGTTCTGAGGGAGTCAATCACCAATTAGATACACTTACTGTGAACAAATGGCTGAGCCTAAAGTGAAAGCTAAGGTCTTTTTTTTTGTCTTTTCTGAACATGTGTCTTATCTGGGTATTCTTGTGGCATTATAAATTCCTATATGTACATGACTACTTGTGAATGTTTTAAATTATCAGAGTGTCATCTCACATCAGTTTTTTTCTAAAGGATTTAGATAATCTATTGTATGTCCCCACCAGTACATTCCCTGTAATTTTTTTGAAACTTTATTTTACTTATTTATTTATTTATTTTTAAGTGGTGCTGAGGCTCAAACCCAGCGCCTTGCACATGCTAGATGAGCACTCTACCGCTGAGCCACAACCCCAGCCCCAGGTATCTGTAATTTTATAGTCCTCTTATAGCTTTCACAACCAATGCCTGCCTGTGTTTACCACCTGTGTTATATGTTTTGTGAAATGAAGACTAACAATTTAGTACTTCATGTAGCCTCAGACAAGTTATAAAATGTTTGCACAATCATTTCCAAATAAAGATTGCTTTGTCTCCCTGGTTTGAGGGGAAAAATATTAGGAACTGGTGTGTTGATGCTCAAGACCAAGAAAACTGCCATTTGGGGCAGGATATGAGACATATCTAATTAAAAAAGAAAAACAACAACAACTTTCTTCAGTGTTATTCATGATTTTTTTTTGTTTTCCATACTTATTTATGTTTGAGTTTTTTTGGGGGGGATTACTTATTGTTTTGAAAATGGCCTTTTCTTCATTAGCCATTTGCTTTATTGTGTTAAACCTTTTTATTGCTTTCCAGTTGGCTCAGATGCCTTCTGTTTTTTTTTTTTTATAAATATCTCTCTCTTCACTGTGATGTTTCTGTGGAAATAGAACTTGGAGCTTCCTCATTCTACATTGTACTGATGTCACTCTCTGTGGCACTTTTTTGACCTCAAAATTTGCATCATAGGGCTGGGGTTGTGGCTCAGTGGCAGAGTGCTTGTGTAGCACATGCGAGACACTTGGTTCAATCCTCAGCATCACATAAATATATAATAAAGGCATTCTGTCCCTCTACAAGTACAAAAAAATAAATAATAAAAATAATAAAAATTTTTCCATTGTAGTTGTGGTAGACAGACCTGGGTATGTCAAGCTCAGTTAAAAATAGCATATATTTTAAGAACAAATATGTAACTTGTGTTTAAATTGTGATTCAGATAACTATTATATTATTTCCTACAATTTTCACCTCTTAACTGGATCAATCTTTTTTTTATTGGTTGTTCACAACATTACAAAGCTCTTGACATATATTTCATACATTAGATTGAAGTGGGTTATAAACTCCCAATTTTTACCCCAAATGCAGACTGCAGAATCACGTTGGTTACACATCCACAATGGATTAATCTTTTCACTGAGAATTTGCATACCATAGCAAATGCATGATAATTATTAGGGAGATGGGAGAAGTAAGCCAGGTGATCTGTGAAATATTTGCTTTCAGCTCCAAGGTATTTATTTTTGGAGATCTCATTTGTTTTTATAGGTTCTCAGCATCTTCTGGAATACACCATTTTGGTACAAGTGATGATAAAGCTCCCGAAAGATCAGAATTTTTGTGGTTTGGCAGCAGCAATGTCACTGAACACCTTGCTGAGTCATCCTCAGCATTTTATGTGATTTAGGTGTTCAGCAAATATTTGTAGAATTGATAAAAATTAATATCCAACTATGCATCTCCTATACAAATAACCAGAAGAAGTGGTGCTTTCCAGAACTAATGTGAAACTTAAACTTAATCTCTTTCATAATGATTTGTTTATTCCCTAAATAAAATTTGATTTACCCTCTCTAAATTCTTTAAGAAATTTAAACCATTTAAATATTCAAATAACACCTAAAACTATCTTAACAAGAAAAAAACATATATATACACACACTTGTATATATAGATATATTTATAGGTAAATGTATCAAGTACAATGTAGACATTTAGAAAAATCATACTGATGTCTCTATGTATGGACCCAATAACAGTTTCTAGTCATTAGGTTCAGTAATCAGGGTAGCAGGGATTCAAGATGAAAAGATCACAGCATATGAGTAGCCAACACCATTAGAGGTTCTTGAGTCCAGTCTCCTCACTGAGGTATAAAGAAAGATGTATACAAATAAATTGCCAAGATATCATGCCATCTTCTGGGCTTCTAACACAAACTTCACTTTCCTTTCCATTCCTTGCCTGCTACATTCTGCAGTATTAAATAGATGAGAGAATAGCTTGGGATGGGGCAGAGGAAGTTTGGTTGGGAAATATATTATGGCTTGACTGTGATTTGTCCCCCAAGGATTTGTGTGTTTGAGGTTTGGCCCTTGTATAGCAATATGAGAAGTGGTGGGAACTCTAAGAACTTTAAATGGGAGATCTTTAAGTTCGTGGAAGAGCCTTCTTCTGAAGAGTTTAAGATACTTTCAGGACTACTGAGCTCTTGCAAGAGTGAGTTGTTATAAGAGCAAGCCCTAACCCTGAATTATTTTCTGGCTTCCTGTATGGAATAACATCTTTTTCTCCACCAGGCACTCCTGCAATGAGACCCATCTACACATCTAGCCAGTTACAAGATGCCAAATTGAGAGGGCAACCCAATCTTGGGTTTTCCACCACCCAAATTGTGAGCTTAGTAAAACTCTTTTCTTTATAAAGTTAACTTGTTTCAGATGTTTTGTTATAGTAATTAAAAAAAGGCAGATCTAAGGGAAGATTTCCTTGTTTGTGCACTCTAGAACTCCTCCTACTGTCACTAGCATAAAACAAACTGAGTGCTATGTTTCCAGCAGTGGGGACAAACTGCAGTGACTTAATCTCACATTCCAATCAGTTCATTTTATGGCTAACTCTTCCATAGGCTGGCTTGACTGCCAGGCATGTTCAGTCATAAAAGGGGGTGGGGGAACTGATGAGTAAATGGGCTAATAAGTGAGAAAACTCACCATTGTTGCTTCATTGAAACCAGTGCTTAAGCAATCAAAATATTTCCTCATCCATGATCCTTTCTTTTGCTTAAATCTATTGTCAGAATAAGTTTTTGTCAGGCAGTACTGGTTTCAATTTAGTTTCTTTCTTTTTTTTTTTTTTTTTTTTTACAAATAATATGGACTCAGACAAGCTACCTAATCTCTTCACATTGGGATCACAATGACTATAGTAAAAGTTTTTTTTCTGAGAAGTAAATAATATAAGCAAATACTTGGTACATTACCAGATACTTTGTAAACATTCCCTAAATGGAGGTTATTAATAATCATAATATTACTATTAATATTTGGGGCTGAGCAACAAAGTTCAGCTTTATATTAAACTCTGATGTTTGGTTGTAATTCAGGAGATATCTCTTAACTTTTCATTAAAGTCAGGGTTAGGGCTTGCTCTTATAACAATTCACTCTTGTAAGAGCTCAGTCAAGTCCTGAAAGTACCTTAAATTCTTCAGAAGAAGGCTCTTCCATGAACTTACAGATCTCCCATTTAAAGTTATTAGAGTTCCCACCACTTCTCATATTGCCATACAAGGGCCAAGCCTCAAACACACAAATCCTTGGGGGACAAATCACACTAAGGGGCAATGAACAGATGCAACTAGCTTTCCCCATCATAACAATCCCATTATATTGGAAGCTTGTTACAAAGTCTCTCATATTCTTTTCTTCCCTAATCTGAATCTTAAGCAATTCTAAGTCCCATTTTCTGTTTCACTAAACTTCCTTATAGGTGGCAGATACCACAAAGGCATGTGACATGTATCTTTATTAGTAAGCCTTTTTGAATTATTAAGTATGTGTTTCTTTCTGTATCAACAGGCAGTCCTGTTGTGAACTGAATAGAGTCAGAGCAGTTTCAGATCTAAAGCCACCAGTTAGTTCTCCAAGAAATGCTGGATTTTTATTTTTAACATGGGGTTTTGTGCTTCACAAAGATGTACCTGTGTGAATTTGGGCCAATTACTTCACCTCTTAAGCCTCAGAGTTTCAAAAAGATTTATAATATTGAGGGCGCACAAAATAGATGGTTTACTCAAACTGAGTTTTTGAGAAATTAATGAAAGGCCTATTTGCAAAGCTGTGAGCAAAAAAAGTAACCAACAAGGTATGGTCAAGTTCTCTGGGCTAAAAATAACTAGATGTTTTTACTAGCCCTTAACAGAAGAGGATAGAGCAGTTAAAACAAAATGAGATAAACACACACATGTGTGCACAGGGAAGCAGGGGTGGGGGGTGGAGAGAGAGAAGCTGTGGGAGAGAACCTTCCTACCAGAGTCATGGACTTTTTAGAGAAATGTAGCCTGGAATGCAGGGAAGTGGAAGAGTAAAGACCTTGATATCTTGCCAGGTGTGTTGGTGCATGCCTGAAATCCATTACTTGGGAACTTGGGAGACTGAGGCAGGAGGATAGTGAGTTCAAGGCCAGCAGCCTCAGCAACTTAGTGAGACCCTGTCTCAAAATAAAAAAATAAAAAGGGCTAGGGATGTAGCTCAGTAGCAAAGTCCCCCTGGGTTCAATCTCCAATACTAAAAGAGGTGGCAGGGAAGCAAAGGAAAAAAACGACCTTGATCTTTCTCTTCCTAAATTTCTACTATTGCCTTACATGAATGAATCTCCCAAAAGTCAAAAGTCAAGACAGTTCAGTCGACCTAGTGTGTATGGGTCAGTTACACAGGGCAAGAGGTATATGGAGAAGAGTTGGTAGTCTTGATAGGAAAACAGAATTAACAGCATGAGTCAGATGCAGTGGCACATGCCTGTAATCCCTGCTGCTTGGGAGGCTGAGGCAGGAGGATGATGAGATCAAAGGGAGTCTCAGCAATCAGCAAGACCCTAAGCAACTTAGCAAGATCCTGCCTCTAAATAAAATATTAAAAATGGCTGGGATGTGACTCAGTGTTTAAGCAACCCTGGGTTCAATCCCTGGTAGGGAAAAAAAAAGATATAGCATGAGAGCTAGAATTTCATGAGTGGCTATTTTGGGTCTAGAACTGCAGTAGGTCCTGTTATGTCCATCATCTCACTGGCTCCTTATAGCAGTGTTGGAATTTTGTGATTACTGTCCTTATTTCATACAGGAGAAAACCAAGTCTCAGAAATGTCCCACACTGAAAAATTGCATAGATTGAATGAGATAACCTATCAAAAGTATAAAAGACCTCTGGTGGTTAGACTCATATATGCATTCACTAATTCAACATTCTCAGAAATAAATAAGGTGTGGAATAAGTATCTGCCCTCTGTAAACCCACAAAACCAGCCATTGAATAGAGGAAGTGTTGCATATAAAGATTACAATGAAGAATATTTTTCTAGGTAATATTTTGGGAAGGGTCCATTTAACATATTTTCCAGTGTAATAAATTGACACCTGTACTATACATTACCTTGTGCACACACATTGTATCCTTGTACTTAACTTCACAACAACTTTGTAAAATATATATTATGATGCAGTCTCCATTTTGCTTGTGAGAAAACTGAGAGATCGTTTTGCTTACAGTCTCAAAGCAACTAAGGGGCAGGGCCTCACCAGAAATCCAGGTTTCCCACCACAACTTGAACATATCAATTCTAACTTTACAGATGCATGGTGCTAAATATATTGTCACAGTTTTAGTACAGCATCATACCTGAAATTTTAAACATATTTCTAAACATCTTCATTCCTAAGAGTTATGGATTGAATGAGGAGTTCTCCACAATTCCTATAGTATTGTAGGAATGTATACAAGTGAAATGATTATACTGTGAGAGCTGTAACTTAATCTGTGGATCGATTAATTTGATAGTTTAATAATTATAAGTCATAATTGGGTGGTAACTGTGGGAAGGTGGGGTGTGGCTGGAGGAGGTGGGTTATTGGGTTCATGCTCTTGGGGATTATATCTCTTCTCCCTCTTTCCTTCTTCTCTCTCTGCTTCCTGACATCACTGGGTTAAGCAGCTTTACTTAGCCATGTCCTTCTGCTATGAGGCTCTGCCTGATCTAATATCAAGAGCAATGGAATCAGCCAACCATAGACTGAGACCTCTGGACTATGAGCCCAAATATACTTTTCTTCCTCTGAATTATTATTGTCAGGTATTTTGGTCATGGCACTGAAAAGCTGACTAATACACTAGGGTATAATCATTCTAGTTTCCAGACAAAGAGTTTCAAAGGGTGTTATAGGCCAGATGATTTAACAACCCAGAAAATTTAAAAGTTGCTTCTATGAAACCTTGTAATATACAAATATACATTCAACAATCACAGACACACCTCATTGTCACATTCACCAAGACCTGGCATCAACTTCATTCTCGTTCAAATTGATTATCAATGGTTAAAAGGGACTTAGCTGAAGGAATGAAGTAACAGAGTCCCATATAATACAAATTCAATGAAAAATGGGATGTTTTTCTTCACAGAATGCCAAGGTTGGAAGGTAAAGATTCAGTTGAGGCCTGACGCTGTTCTACTGTTTCATCTCCAGGTGATTAACTATCCTGGTTCTCCTGTCACTTAGTCTTTTAATCTATTTATTTTAAATCAACAAACAGCAATTTTGTGTATTCATGGAGTACACTGTGATACTCTGACCTAAAAATATATTGAAGGAACATTCAAATATACATATCACTTCAGCAATTTATCCTTTTGTGGTGAAAACATTTGAAATATATTATTTTAACAATTAAAAATACACAATATATTATTAACAACTGTGGTCACCATGAAGTACAATAAGAGATTATGCCAGCTTATTGTTTCAGCCTAATTAAACTTTTCACTCTTTGATAAAATTCTTCCCTGCCCCCATTGTTCCCTAAATTCTCCAACCTCTGGAAAACACCTTTCTACTCTCTAGGTCTATGAGGTTGTCATTTTAGACTCCACATATGACAATATGATATATATCTTTCTGTGTATGACTTATTTCACTTAACCTATGTCCTCCATAGGACATGAGTTATTTCACTTAACCTATGTCCTACATGTTTTACAATTGGCAGAATTTCCTTCTTTTTGAGGCTATATAGTATTCTATTTTATCACTTTTTCTTTAAGTGAATTTTGCATTATTAAAAGATATGAATTTTTAGAATGTCTGTCTTGTGTTGGGCAAAAATTTGTCTTCCTTTGGCTTTCCCCTGCTGGTCCCAGCTCTAGCTGCTAAGATGACATAGGTTTTGAATTCTGCACTGCTTTGTGATGGTACTTCAGAGGTCTGAAGATATAGATTAAGTACTACTTTAGTCTTCTCCAGCTTGCAGTAATACCCTTATAAAAAAATGGAAGACAGCAAAGAAAGTAATTCCCTCTATTTTTTCCATCCAGATTTAGGCCCAAGTCCAGATCCCCATTTTGCCTATGTAGTCTAAGCATTTTCATCAGATAATCCTGGTGTCTCAACTATTCCATCAGAATCATGATCCTCAGTTGTATGAAGTATTGGACAAAGAAATTTCAGAGCTAGTCAGACTAGGGTTGGAATCCTAGCTTTATTACTTACTAGTCAAGATACCTTAGACAAATTGTCTCAACACTCTGAGATTCAGTTTGCATTATCTTAAAAAAAATAAATATTATTCACCTATAGTAGAGACTGTTAATTGTACCCTATTGTTTCTTTGACTACATGGTAGTAGAGGGTTTTTTGGTCAGTATTTGGCTACTCAGCTAAATTATAGATTTTCTATCCTCCCTTGGTGTAGCTATGTGTGCAATGATTTGCAAGTAGATATGAACACAGATGATATAAGTATCTTCTATGTGATGCCTTATTTTGCTGGCTAGAATGCATATGTCATGGTGCGAATTAAGGAAGCTGCCTTGAATTGTGATGTAAATCTTCACCCCGCTGAATATTTTCCTATTTTCTGTATAGGCAAATTGGAGAGAACAGTGTTGAACTTTTCAAGATGTTGGGAGTTTTCAGTAAGGAATGGTTTCCAACATAATTTGAAAATGATCAAGTAATTATGATTTTGGGGGAGTACGTAGTATAGCCCACAAACATACAAGGAAACTTTGAATTTGAGGGTCACCAGGTTCTAATCTCATTTATATCACTTATTAATAGTATAATACTGTGCAGAATCTACAACATTTCTCAGTCTTACTTCCTTCAACTGCAAAATGGGAAAATCATATTCCCTCTTAGGGACATTAAGAGGATTGACACAGTATCTGTGAAAGGTTTTGGCACACAGTAGGTGATAAATAAATGTTTTTTTCTTTAACCTCTTTCCTTCCAAAGACATCTAGTTTATTCAACCTTGTCTGGTTAAAGACAAATTGTGTGTATCATGAAGACAATTAGGTGATGGTGGAGAAGAAAATTGATAATATTGGAAGATGAACCAAAAACAGTTTTTACATTGACCTATTCTGGTTTATTTTTTATCACTCCCATTTAGTGTTTATTTTGTTCTACTTAGCATAGATTAAGCATTAAAATGGTAGGCAAGTGCTATAGTTATTTTGTGCCATGAATACTTCTGGAAGTCTGAAGTTAAGATGATATTTTGAATATGTAAAATACAGAGGATTATATTAGAAATGACTACATTGAAGGCACTTATCAAGTTACAAAAAAACAATTTTGTGACATAGAAAGACATTAATGTATTTAATAATGTACATTATGCACTAAATAACATGATATAATTCCAGGTTTAATAACTATCATAATTTCAAAATAATAATGAGCATAAATGATGCTCTAGAATATGTGCAACAACAATAATGTGATATGAACATTTTGTGATTTCTACTTTCTATAATACCCAGATGCTCTCAAAAATGTTGTGATTTGTTGCTTGCATTCATTATTTAAAGAAAAGCTAAATTTCAGTTACAACTTAATAAAAATAAAAGTATATTATTTTGTTCATTAATGTTGACAGATATATGCCTTAGACCCTGCATGAAACAGTCCAAATTTCAAAGATTTTATCCTACAGAAGGATAGCAGAGACAGGTAAAATTTTTTAAATAATCAATTTGATACTGCATATGTTAAATTGATTTATTTACAAGTAAATCTAACATTGCAAGAAAAAGTAGAAGTCATTCTATTAACCCCCTTTCACAGTTTGAGGATACAGAGGTTAAATGACTTGTTCAAGTTCACACTACCTCATACGTGTGATGAAACAAGTACCCAGATATCTTAATTCCCAGATCAATTCTTTAATTCAAACCAAATAATGTTGAAATACATATATGACAGTTTTACAAGTATATCAAGGTAAGTGACTGACAGTAAGAGCCAGGATGGATTCTCTGTGCATGTTATGCTGGATTTAACTCACTGATTTTGTTTATTATTAGGATTACTAAAAAGAAAGGTTAACCTAATCCTTTACCAGAGGGTATCTCAATTTTGGCCTGATGTTTCATGAAACATCTAAAGATCTCTATGAATATGATTAAGAAATGTCTATGCAGTTGACAACTGTAGTAAATATATGTGAAGTCTAGAGCCTCACAATCAAATAGAGTTTTACAGAGAGTGATGCAGATGTTGGCTTTTAGCCATGACCCAGCATTTTTATTAATGGGCCTGATGAGAACTTTAATAGCATGATACAATTGCAGATTGCAGAAATCTGGGCTGGGGAGGGTAGAATAAATGGATTAGTAAATAAAGTCAAGATCCTAGAAGATGCCCACAGGCCACAAAAATAACTGTATGGAACCAGATGGAATTGAGAGATTTTTATGGAGCCCTTCACTTGGTCTTGAAAACAGAAACAATACAGAATGGGAAGGGGTCTAATACTGGCATATGGAGAAGAGTAAGGGAAAGAAGTATTCATACAAGTTTAGCAGTGGAAAGGTGGATTAAACAAGCCATTGTTTGTATACCAAACTAAGGTAATACCAATTGCTGTGAATGATAATCTTCAAAACTTCAGTCACTTAGTACAATGGAATTTTTCACTAATAGAAAGTACAATAAGTGGTGATAGAAAGAGGGACTGTTAAGGGACAAAGGCTAATAAGGTTCTGCTTTCCTCAAGGAAGCTTTTGACATCTTCCTGGGACTTGGTGTCCAGCTGGCATATGAAGAAAATCATGGAGGTAGGACTAGAAAATGTACTCATCCCTTCTACTTATATTCCATTTTTTCTAGAATTCTGTAACATGACCATATACAGCAGCAAGAGAAGGCAGGAAATCTACTCTAGATTTGTGACAGGGAAGAAAGTAAAACTTTAAATGTACTTACAAGAAGTTTTGTCCACAGAGCCTTAAGCCAAAATGATTGAAAGAGAGTGAGGTGAGGTATGATAGTGTTGTTATTTTCTATCCTGGTTTTGCATTTTAAAGGAGCAAATGACTAACTGGAGGATAATGAGTAAGTTGAGGAGTTTCCATGTTAACAGAAGAGTATTTGGAAGTTGCTGGAGATGACTGGCCTGGAGAAGGCTCGGGAGCATGACATCTTTGACTTATGATCCCTGAATAGTTGTTATATTGAAGAGGAACATGACATCTTTGTCTTATGATCCCTGAATAGCTGTTATAGTGAAGAGGGAGTAGATGGGGTCTACAGTGGTCTGCATATGTAATTTAAAATTTATGTTGAAAATTAATGGCCAATGTAATAGGTAGTAAGAGGCGTGGCATTTATGAAGCTATTCTCTTCTGTTCTTCCACTGTGAAAGGACATATTTTTCAAATTCGTGTTTGCTCCTTTCAATTCCTTCCACTATATGAGGATGCATAATGAAGGCCTTTGCTAGACGATGAATGCTGCTACCTTAATCATGGAATTCCCAGCCCTCAGAACTATGAGAAGTAAGTGAATTTCTGTTGTTTATCAATTACCTAGTCTGTAGTACATTGTTATAGCAGCACAAATGAATTAAGGCAGGGTCTCAGTAGCTCCAGGAGTTAAAGCCCAGGAAGGCTAGTTTTAGCTCAAAAGATGGGAGAACTATCATAGGTAGCAATAAGCTTCTTTTGGAGATAGCTATTCATCACCAAAGGTGTGCAAGGCAGGATGAGCCAACTATTTCAAAAATAACGTTGAAACTATTTCTCTATTGTGTCGTAGATTGCACTACTTAATCCAAGACCCTTTCTAAGTCTGAGATGCTGCAGTTCTATATCCTTTAATGGGCTATCATCTCAGATTTCTTTCTGTGTTCCTGGTCTTTGAAGGAGAATACCAGCTGCATAAAAATGAATTGAAATGCAACTTTATGAGAAATAAAAATCAGGACAAAAGGCAACATTAACTTATTGCAATTGCACTTGTAGACAAACTGCATACTAACAATAGAAAATTTCACCTTTTAAGGTAGAATTTTATTGAAAGTTTTAAGAAAAAAATACCAAGTGAATAATTTTGAACAATTTGGCAATTTCAAGGCTATAGTCATTCCAAATGGCTACAAGAGGATGTAATTGATTCTCTGGATGTCAGATTTTAGTTATCTATTGGATTTAAGGTAATTGTTCCTGGTATATTTTATCCTGCAAAATACAGTGATAGCAGAAGCCCTACCCAAAGCAATAATTACAGAAAAAATGGATCCCTAACACATTATGAAAATAAATATTAAACTGGCTGCAGTGAAATGGTACTAGAGGAAGCCTCTGAAAATCCAATTTTAGCAAGGCAGTGCTGCATGGGAGACCAGATTTTATATGTGAAGTACAACCCTATTTTGTAAACAAAGGCTCATATTTGCTTGGGGAAGAGGGGGATGACTTTTAGAAGGAAAGTAAGAGACACCATAATAGAAGTGGTAGTATTTAGCTTAGAATGAAAAGATAGTGTGGTTTACTTAGGTAGTAATAAAAAGATACATTCATTATTCTATTCACTCATTCACTCAATAATTAAACAACAATTTTTGTGCCAGATATTATTAGGCTATAGGGACAAAGCTTATAATTGTCCTTCTGAAGCTGGACAGGCAAAAAAAAATAGATAAATAAATTCTAATGATACTAAATGCTTAGTATCATTAGAATTTATGAAAATAAGGTAAGATAATGGAGGTCATACCAGGTAGGATTTTGTAGGTCATTGAAAGATATTAGTCATTGCTCTAATTGCAATGAGAAGCCATAGCGGGGTTTAAGAATATTACTCTTGCTGCTATCTGGGAATTATATTTAGGATGAACAAACTGGTAGCCAAAGGACTAGTTAGGATTATGCAAGAGTAGAACAGAAAAGTTGCAGAAGAGAGAGGGAAAAGTATCTAGATTTAATATATGGTTTGGAGGTAGAGCTAAGATAGGCTGTTGTGTAGAAACAGCAAACACCAATTATTTTAGCACCTACTATTTATTTGAATCTATAAATAACCTGTGAAGCAGGTGGTATTATCACCCTGGGGTACCTTAAAAAGGGAATGATAGGCTATAAGTTTAAAATTCCTTAATTTCCATAATATCAGTCTACATATGCAATGATATCTACAGTAGGTGGGTTGAGGATTGTTACCCTCGTTTTATATGTAGGTGCTATGGTTTATATATGATTTGAATGTGTCACCCAAGCGTTTGTGTGTTGGAAATTTGTTCTTTAGTGTGTCTTTTAAAAAGTAGTGGGTTCCTTGGAGGTGAGCCTTAGGGGATATTATTAGTCCCTTGGAAAGAGTTAGCATAGTTCTTGTGTAACCCCTGATTAGATCTTTTGAGAGGGATTTTATAAAAATACATCCCTGGACCTTCTTTTCACTCTGACTTATTGTCTAGCTATGTAATATCTCCACTTTATATGCACTTCCAAAATAATACTATCCACTATGTGACTCATCCAGGACATCTTTGCCAGAGACAGTGTTATGCCATTTGGATTTAAAGTTCCAAAAACTCCTGGGCTGGGGATGTGGCTCAAGTGGTAGCGCACTCGCCTGGCGTGCGTGCGGCCCACGTTCAATCCTCAGCACCACATACAAAAAAGGATGTTGTGTCCACCAAGAACTAAAAAATAAATATTAAAAAATTCTCTCTCTCACTCTCTCTATAAAAAAAATTCCAAAAACTCTGAAGCAAATAAATATTTTTTCTTTATAAGTTATACAACCTTGAATATTCCATTATAGTAACAGAAGTTGGACTAATATAGTAGGAAATCTAACTTCAAAGCTCATATCCTGATTTGTAAAAGTAGTCATTAACTGAATACAAAGACACCTATTCATGGCATATGTTATTGGAACTGCCACTCAGCTGTAGCTACATTCCGTTTCCTGATTGTTGTAGTTCTCCAGGATGTGTCATCTATGGAGACAGTGAGGGCACAGCCTCATAACCATAATCCAAGGGATCAAATCAGGAAATACTCTCAAATACCTGTGTTTGGATTCCTTCAAGGAATGCAGAAGTTATCTTATGATCCCTGAATACCTGCTCAAGGTATCTGGGCTAGGATTTGGAAACATGTGAATGAGAAATGCAAACACTAAAGCTCTGCAAGTCTCCATGGGCTTCCACATTCTTATTAAACTGGCTGCTATGGTTGCAATGTTTGTCCCCTCTAAAACTCATGTTGAAATTCAATTCCCATTGTAACAATATTAAAAGGTGGGTCTATTAAGATGGGATTAGGCCATGAGCTTTCCTCCTTCATGGGTAGAATTGATAATGTCATGGTGAATTTGGCCTTCTTCTCCTGTTTCATGGTCTTTTGACCTTTTGCCATGTGAGGACACAGCAACAAGGCACCATCTTAGAAGCAGACAGTATTCTTCACCAGACACTGAATCATCTGGTACCTTGCTCTTTGACTTTTCAACCTCAAGAACTGTGAGAAATAAATTTCTCTTGTTGCCTAGTCTTAGGTATTCTCTTATATCCATAAAATGAATTAAGGCAGATGTTAGGTATGGTTTTTGTGAATGCATGTCAAGTATTCTATTGGTAGGAAAAGGTATAGTTCTTAAATTGAGTGTTGAGGCTGTTCAAGTGGAAAAAGAGCCCTATGAAATGGACAGAGAAAGAACATTTTACCATATTAAATGGCTTCTTTTGGTACTGAAGTTGGCGCCAGGTTGGCAACAATACCAGCACAGCATGCTATTGGACACCTAAATGCCCAGAGGCCATACAAGAACTTAAAGAAAGGAAGTGGCTTGTGGAACCAAGGAAAGAGAATTAGAGAACATATTTTTAAAAAGCTTAATTAAGAACTTATATTGGCTTGTATAAATTTAAGTAGAGAGATAATAGAACTAGTTTCAAGATTGATTTTATCTAGACTTAGGCATTGACTTTAAGTATTTATTCAATTTCAACATTCATTACATCCTATTAACCATCTTTCCTCCAAATCTTATTTTGAGGGAATGGAAATTACAGAATAATTTCTTTGCAAATTTATGGACCTTTTCTCCAAAATTATCCCTGCCTCTTTGAATCTTTGATTTTACCAGTTCAATTCTGACTCTGGTTTTCTCCAAATTCTTGTTCAGAATTCAGGATTTTACCTTATGTCTCTCAATGCCTAATTTCAACTCTCCTTTTATTTCTCATCTCACTAAATTAGGTAAGCTGACATTTGTAATCTAATCCATTGCCCTCTGGTATCTCATTGGCCTCAATTTGTTTCCTATTTCTTCACCCTACTTTGTATCATAAGAAATGCCATTGATTTGAACTAGTTTGAGTGATGGGCAGATCATTTGAATTCAGTTCAGTTCTAGCTTTGTAAATCATGAATAACAGCCACATCTGTATGAAATGCATGTTTAAATTTCAAAATACTTTTTATATTTCAAGTCTCACAGAATGATCCCAGTATACTACTGAGAACACAGATCTTCCCTCAAAGGTTTCCCATTCTATTTGGGGGAAAGAAATACATAAATAGACAATTTCAATGCATTGGACTAAATCTTATCATTGTGGTAAGCTCCATAGGGTGCTGAAAAGCAGAGGTGAATGGCACCAAGCCTAGTCCAGAATGGGGAGAGGAGAGTCAAGAAAATTACACAGTTTCCAATATCCCCATATCCTAGTATTCAAACCCTTTCATATTGTATGTCCAGGTTGATCTGTATGAACAATAGCATAAGGCAGAAACTAGATTGGCTTCACTGACATGTGGCCAATGCAATCTCACAAGTCTAGTTGTCAAAAAGCCTTACATTTGGGGTTTAATACTGTCTTTAAATTCTTCATAATTTAACTTTGAATTTCTAACTTGTAAAGTAAAATGATTCAGTGAAACATTAGCCAGAGGTGAAGTCCAGCTGGACTCTCAAGTTGTGATGTTTTGATATCTTATTGTAAATCCTTGGTAATTTGCATATCCATTACATTAAACTTGTATCACTACTTTATATGCTTTTTTTTTCTTTGTACAAGGTAAAACAGAGTACCATGTACAATTAGAAAACTAATCAGTATTTGGTGGTATTGTGTTTCGGACAATGAAGTCATCCATTTACCCATCTTTCCAAGCATTAATCGAATCCCTACTACATGCCAAACCATTAGACCTGGCACACTTACCACACATTTGACTTTAAGCTTTTATTCCCTTATTCTTATGAAAATAGTTTCTATCTTTTTGGTGATAAATGATTCAATGTTACCTCCCACCTTTTTGACTTCAACATGAAATTCTATCATAGACAGATAACTTTTACTAAATTTGCCTTTAAATTTTTATTTGGCTTCTCCTAGAAGGATTTGACTAAGGGTAGACCTGAGACACAACACAGTAAGTTTTTATTATTTTGGCTGTACTAACTTGAAAGTTTTTTTTTCTGATACTAAAGAATACATGATGATGGACTATGACTTATGTAGGCACCACATATTTGTTACAGCCAGCAGTAATTTTGGATGACAGAACTAGGAGACTTTTCATAGATCTCAACATATTGGAGACATGAAATAATCTAACAAATAAAATTTATTTAAATATTATAATAACCTGTCAGATCATCCAGACAAAATGTGGAAGATATGAATTAATAGTAGCAGCCATTTTTAAAAGTCTGGGGGTTGTTTTAATCATCTTAGTTCATGTCAGAAGTGATACAGATGCAAAAAATCAAATTAACAGAAATATAATGCACATGCTCTGGCATCTATAAGAAGAATAAAGAGCCAACTGGAGAATGTCAAGAAGAAGTTAGCAATTTGGGAATGATACTGGAGCCCAGGTACTAAAAGTATATATTGGTTGCTAGAGATAGAACTATTTTACAAGAATATTCAAAAAGACATGTTCTCTGTTTTTTTTTGATACATGATGGATTGTCATGCACATGCAGGGACATGGAAACTTGAATTCATTGACTATATATGGGGAGGAATGACTAGTTCAACTTACTCAAGTTATATTGTACACAAAAGGGAATAGTTAGAAAAGAACTTTTTAGTGCCACATTATGGAAATCTCTAAAAGACAGATAAAATAACATGGGTTTTCATCATAAATATGGCGAATTTTTTGGCAGTTATTATTTTTGGACAAAATGGCATGGATATGCTAAAAGTGTAAACTGCAAAAAGAAAAACCATGGTGTGTCTTTGATTTCCCAAGTTTGCCAGTTCCCTTTCACATGCTTATTCAATAGTATGCGAATGTTGTTCCTTGTAGAAAACATAAATTGTTGCATATTTTATTCTCCACTAGACTTATTGTTATTATTATTTTACTTAACAAGTCTTAAAGATTGTTCTATATCAGTACATATAATTTTGCTTCTGTTTTCCATGGTCTTATGATAATAATATTTTATTGTTATGGATATAGTACCATTTATTTTACTAGTAGTAGGGAGCCTCTGAAAGGTTTAGAATATGGATATGACATGATCAGGCCTGTGTCTTCGGAAGTTTACTTTAGCTGGCAGGATTGGAGCATTGAGAGACTGGAACAGAGAAACCAATTAAGAGGATCAATGAGAGAATATATATGAAAGCACTTTTCAGCTATAATGCACTAAATAAATCTGAGTTATTATGGTTATAACTCATGTCAGAGTTAATGAGGGGCTTGAGCTCAGGATTTCTGACTCCAAATCTAGGCCTTTGTTTCCACATCATGTTCTTTGGGCAACTCCGCCCAGATTTGCCATTTGTACTTGTAGTAATTCTGATGGTTAAGACACTTATAGCGATTTACCATTTTCTGAGGGCTTGTATTTAGGATTGTTAGCTTTCCCAGAAACCTAGAGAGGTAGACTTCACCCATGATTTATAGCTGTTGATGTGACAGTTGAAGCTGGCATACAAAATAAAGCTCACTAAGGGAGGGGAAAAAACCCTAAAATTTGGAAGACAGTTAATATCATGGGTTTAGCAGGAGGAAGTGAAAACCAATAAAGCTAGAAGAGCTAGAAAAAGAATGGTCCAAGAGGTAGGGGCAAAAGCAAAGAAATATTGTGTCAAAACATCATGACCATGTAGTTTATTCTTTTTTTTTGGAGCACATCATATTTTACAAAGTGTTTTCCATTGGCACCTGAAATTCATCTTCAAAAACATAACTCCTTCTCCCCCACCAAAAAATAGAAAAAGGGATTAGGGGAGGAAAAGAATGTGTTGCATAATTATGTATAATGCCTTTGTGATGTTCTAATGTCTAAATGAGTTTCTTTACAAGCATGAGCTCTTTGACTTATTCCTGTAAAGTACATACTATGTTATCATTTAACAGAGAAGAATACTGAAATTCAGGGTGGTTAAATGACCTGCCTAGATCACACAGTTGATAAGTGGTAGAACCAGAAGTATGACTCTTGCTTTTCTGATTCTATACTGATTAACCTCACACTGTTTCCACTCTACCATAGTGTCCCTGTATGAAGCACTGAAAAGGGATATACAAAATTTTTTAAAAAAATGCAGGTTGTTTACACAACTCCAAACTAACTCAGTCTTATTTTCTCTAAGATGCTAAATATACAGGATAAATGAGAAATTCAGATGGCTGACACAGATAGAAGCTGATTTAGACTTTAGTCTTTGCTATTTGGGGAGGACTACAGCATGGCTAGAAGGTAGGTTTGGGTCCAGTCACACCTTCTGAGAGAAGAAATTCCATGGGGATTCTACTAGATAACTTGAGGGTTGAGGCTGATTCTTTCTCAGAATTCTCTTCAAATTCCATAATGAAAGGCCTGGAACATAATAAATGCTTAATAAGTTGTTTACAGATCTCTAATGTTTGGCTAAATCTAGAAGATAAATAAGCATTTGATTTTTGTTTTCTTCCTGGTATTCATCTTCCATTAATTTTATAGTGAGTCAATCTTTCTCAACATTGTCTCCAGTCACATAACCACTGAGATATTCCCACTTCCCTTTCTCTAGCAAATTCAATGAAATTTCTAGGCCTCAAATGCTTTGTAACTTGTACTACATCAGCTGTCGCGAAACTGTATAACTGTCTTCACCACTCTAAATTCAGAAGCTAGATGCACAGGAAATCTATGCAGCTACAATGAAGCTTCCAAACTTTAAGTGCATGCCTTGGAGATGCTCTACTCACAAACCTTGATCGAAACTCAGACCCCATCTTTTTTCCCTAAAGGAAGGGAAGACAATTTATGGAGGAATGAGCCTGGTTTAGCCAAAGCCATGTAAATATTGTAAGTAGGGTTAGTCATGAGGTGTCAGTTTCTCACCTCATAGGACCAGGCAAAATAAGAATGGAACCTTGAAGAGTGTCTTAGTTGGAAGGTCGGGGAGATGCTGCTACTCTTCCTTACATCCTGCCTACCTATGAGCTAAAAACACAGTAGCCACCAGAAGGCTCTTCCAAGGCCATTTACTAAACATTTTGCTTCTCATTGTGGTGGGGAATTTGGTATGAAAAAATGCTCACATCAGGAAATGTATAGTTACTTATAGGGCATTATGTAAAAATGTGGATGTGTAACCGACGTGATTCTGCAATCTGCATCTGGGGTAAAAATTGGGAGTTCATAACCCACTTCAATCTAATGTATGAAATATGTCAAGAGCTTTGTAATGTTGTGAACAACCAATAAAAAATAGAAATAAAAAAAAAAGAATATAATCATGGCTGAGTCAGAGAATACATGGTCAGGAAAGGCTTCAGTGCTTCCTGAAGGAAGTGATGCTTGAGCTTTGACTTGAAGGAGGAGTTAATGTTTAGGGATTTGGGGAAATAACTTAAGAATTGTTGGAGCAGAGTGCTTAGGGAAGTGAGGGCTGGATTCATTACAAATGCTAGTGGCCAGGCCCAAGGGGCCTAGTGTGTGTGGAGAGTAGGAAAATAGTAGTTTTCTGATGGCTGGCTGAGGTTAAATGTCTTGTTTGATCATATGGAACCCTTGGTCATAAGGTAGGAGTCTAAGGGATGCCATGAGAAAGGAAACTCTATTTCCCAGACTAATTGAGCATAAACTCATCAATCATGTTAAGAACCCTGGAAAGGCAGAGACCATCTGGTTCAGCTTTTTTGTTTTATGAGGTGAGAAAACCGAGGCTCAGAGAGGTAAATGCAGTTTACCAAGGTAACCCAGCAACTTGGAAGCCAAAACAACATTAGAGCCCAAGTCCTCAGAATGTTGAGACTTGAAGATTCTATGAATAAACATTTGTGAGATAGCAACAAACCTCCAATTCACTGCTCTTGGACTTCAGCTCAGTGCAGTTTCTCTTGTACATGATGACAACTCATTGCCTTACTCCAACCTGACACCTCAAGGTGACACTTCAAGCTGACACTCTGAAACTGCCATCCATCCAAACCTTGGCCTAGAGTAAGTTCCATGTTCTGACAGCTCTACACCCTGAACAAATTCTTCAGCTGGTTTGTAATCTTATCTGACCAACTGCAGTATCTCTTGCATTTGTATCTGCTTTCGCCTTTGCTCTCAGATCAGCCTCCTGAACCCCTGTGGCCACCTTGACCCTTTCTTAGCCTTTTTGTAACACACACACACACACACACACACATCATTGTGTGAAGTATAATATATGATTTGAGTGTCATAGATATTAGAAATTAAGATTGGAATGGAATAAATGAACTTGTGATGCCCCTCCAAAAAACCATTTGTGAAAATCATAATATTATTAGAGAATGTATATGACAATCATCTACCAGGTTGCTTAGCATATGGTACTTATTAAGTAGACTGGTGGTATAGCATGGTGATTGAGAGTGTAGATCCCGAAGCCAATCTGCTTGGATTTGAATACTTACTCATTCACTTTCTGTGTTTGTTGTAACTCAGATTTGAGTGTTTTCATGAGAAATACATTACTATTTGCAAAATTCTTACAGTTTTGCATGACACATAAAAAGCTATGTAAACATTAAATAAGTAAATACATTTCCATAAGTTCCTTTCATTTTGCCACTATTGTTACCACAATATATTCAGGGAATATATTCAATGAATGAGTTTAAAATCAGAACAGATCTATCTCATGTTTGCTTCTAATGATTATGTTTTCATTGCCCTCTTTCCCCTAAATATACATGAACAGAACCTCAGGACGTTGGAGTTATAAGAGCCCTTAACAATTCTTTCAGACTTTCCTCAGTCCAGTCAGGGAAAAGGAGATATAACATAGACTTAAGACAATGAACTTTGCATTAAAATGCCCCAGGTTTTTATTCTAGCTCTTCTGTATTCTGTGCCTTGATTTCCTGAGTTATTAAAACCTAGAAGAATAAAAATATCCCATATTTCACAGGGGTTTCTGAGGATAAAATGGTAGAATGTGCATAATTAAACTCTTAGGTCATACTTGCCCTATAGAATTGTAGCTGTTCTTATTTTTTTAAGTGATATTAAGCTCAAAGTTATATAATAGTCTGACTTTTTGAACACATGCTTTTTAAATCCTAGTACTAAGATATTTATCCTGAGGAATAACCAGGGCACACATCCACAATTCCTCCCCAGTGACTCATTCCTTGGCTCATTGGATGTGGGGAAGGCTCTTCTTAGTATCCAGTTAGATGATTATTATGATGATCTGGCTCTGGCAAGATCCATGAAGTGGAGTTCCTATTCCACCTATTAAGCCTCAATTCCTAATAACTCCCACTTCCAAAGTGTTACACTGTATGCAAAGAACCCTTGACTCCATCATCTGGTATGGGTTTGAAAAGTAGGCTACAAGATGGTCAGCAAAAGTGCCCTAATTTAACAAACCAGAAACTGAATCATAAAGATATATGATAGTGTGCCCAAAATCACACCACGTACTAGTAGCAGAGGGTACTTTCAAACTCAAATGTTTTGATTCTAATGAAGTGTTCTCTCCTTTCTAGGACCCTCCATAAATCTCCCCAAATTAAATGAGGATTCAAATCTGCTTCCCCTTGCCTCCTTCAGGTTAAGTACATAATCTGAGTGTATATAGAAGAGTGTACTATGGTAGATAGCAAAATTGAGAATTTAGTCTCAACTTGGGAGTGAGAAAGGTTTAAACTTTGCTATCTAGTTCAAAGGCAAACCAAAATCAAGCTGCCTTTTATTTCAATTTTGTGAAGAGTAAAGAGAATTCGGTTCAAGCGAGCAATGTAGAATGTGTCTCTGAAGGACAGAAGACCCAGACTGTGTAATAGACTAAATACTGTAGCAGCTTTAATAGATCCCTAGTATTGAGGGAGGCCATAGATGGTCATTTGGAATCTTGGGTATGGCACAATGAAAGCTCCAACTCCTCTCTCAGCCTTTGATTGCTCACAGCTGTAGAATCAGCTGCCTCATATTGTGTCCAGTTCTATATTGTTTCCCACAGTTTATTGCTTTGGTACTGGAGGCTCAGTGGTCCTCACTGGAAAAAAATGGTGGGGTTGGGCTTGTACCTCCACACAATTATGTTACTTCAGCAGATAAAGGACAAAAGGAAGGCCCAGTGCATCTATTAGAGAAAATAAAGCCTTAATAAGTTATGCCTTCCTCCCCACACCCTCTGCTAGTCAACTGGAGTCCATCTCTAATGGATGAGGCCAAAAGAAGAATCAGCATACTGGAGGATGCTTCCTCTGGTGCAATATGACTCTTACCACATACTGGGCTTGTACTTCTCAGGAGGAGGCCTCTCGGTTGACCAGAGAGTTATGACTTGGCAGCTCACTTTGCTTCTGACCATGAATATGCTACTGAAGCCCCAAGAGCAGGAAGGAAAGAGCTGAGTGTTGGCTTTTGCCTGAAGCCAGGCACAGAAATTGGGCAGCTCCCAGTGTCTTGGCATAGCCAGGCAGGGCAAAGTCAATGTTCCAGGACAAATTTGGTTGCTTCACATAAATTACTGTTGTATAATAAATACACAAGAACAGAGTTCAGCTGATCTTTTAACTATAGTATTAAAGTTTTCCTCATACCTTAGCCATCCTTCTGCTTAGACTAGAAATATGGCTTTTATGAGCTTACTAAAGGTTTGGTGGAATCAAGGAAAGTCAATCTTTCCAAAATCCTTCTTGCAGTGGTGAGTCAAGGGCAGGAGTTATCATTCCACTAAAGTCAATTAGGGAGATTTCACTTGTTTTAAATAATCTAAATTGCCTTGTTCTCTTGTGAAATGGGCATGACTCCTTTGGATAAACCAAACTGGCCAAAATTCCTCAAGAGAGTATCTGTATTATCAATTTCTTTAAAATAGTATGAGATTGCATTGTTTCATTATTATTCTGACCTTAAACCCCAGTATCAGCCAGGCCTGTTGCTTTGATTCCATTATTCATTTCAGAACATAAACTGTTTGGTCCACCTTGAGATGACTAAGTAAGAAAATGCTTAAATTTTCAATGCCCTAGTCACTCTCTTTATTTAAAAGTGCACCATGATTTGATAAGAATAATGATAAGAAAATAATTGGATGGAGGTTAGATGAGAACAAACAGAAGTCCTAGCTTTCCAAACACTGCTTTTTGGGGGAGTTGACACTTCCATTTAAATTATATATCCTAGATATTTTCACCCTAAACCTTGGAGATGCTTAGGCTTTCATTTTTTCTTTTGGTACTAGGGATTAAACACAGGGGTGCTTGACTGCTGAACCACACCCCCACTGAGTTACTTAGTTACTTAGTGCCTCACTTTTAGTGATGCTGGACTTGAACTCGCAATCATCCTATCTCAGCCTCCTGAGCTACTGGGATTAAAGGCATGTGCCACTGTGCTCAGCTCAGGCATTCATCAATAGAAAAACAATTTTCTTAATATCAGGGAAAAGGGGAGGGAATGAATAATATAGAAACCTTTTAAGTGAGAAGAATGGATAATTTAAGATTTGGGGAAATTTGGGGGGGGGATAGATTAAGTCATTTAACATTGCTGGGTTGTACTTAAGTTCTTAACATGGGACTGATGAATTTCTTTTTTAAAATTTTTTTTTAGTTGTAGGTGGACACAATACCTTTATTTTATGTATTTATTTTTATGTTGTTCTGAGGATTGAACCCAGTGCCTCATATGTACTAGAAATATGACTGCTCTATCACTGAGCCACGACCCCAGCCCTGGGACTGAGATTTTTATAATGTGATTCTCTTTGGGGTCTAGGCTCTGTCAGCCAATTTGGTGGCATATAAGAAGTAATTAAAATCTGTCTTCCCTACTTACCTGTACCCCATTTGAAGGTCAAAGTCCTATCCAACTCCAGCATTATGGCCATCCTAACATTAGTTGAGTGACTCAGACAAGAACAGGAAGGTCACATGATTGCTTTTAATCATGTTTGCCTCATTCTTCTCCATATTTAAAGTGCCTGCAATAGTCTCTGGAATATAGTAGGTGTTAATGAAGTGTTTACTGAGTAAATAAATACTTAAATATTTCTCAGTCCTGCCAAGGACAAAGATTAATCTTTTCTCAGAGTAACTTTCCAAATCTAACCTCAAAATTTCATGTACCAAATTCTTTCAATTCATCTCAATAAATTGAAGTGGCTTATAGACAGAAATGGAACAAGATCTGGGTGAGTCAAAATGAATACAAACTCAGAAATATTTCAGATAATCAATTTGATCATTCATAGAGTTTAAATTTTGCACTAGTGAGAAGAATGCTTATAATTTTTAATTCAATTTTTACTTACTTTGTTCTCTCCTAAATGATTAAAGGAAGAAATATGTCCTCAAAACCAAAATCATCTTGTTGTTTTGTTAAATATCCCACACTCCCCAGATTTCCTGCTCAAAGCTTAATAATTTAGTCTTGAAGTATACTCTACTCACTAGCCAAGTTTTGCAGGCAATAAAGAATTCTACAAAGAGTTGATACCATAGAATGATAAAGTGTCAAATCTGGAAGGGACCTTAGAAATTGCAGAACCCAGCTGGACATGGTGTTGCATGCCCATAATCCCAGCAACTTGGGAGGCTGAGGCAGGAGGATTGCAAATTCAAAGGCAGCTTCAGCAAGTTGGAAAGGCTCTGAGCAACTTAAAGAGACCCTCTTATAAAATAAAATATTAAAAAGTGCTGGGGATATGGCTCAATGGTTAAGTGCTCTGGGTTCAATTTGTGTTAGAAAACAAAACAAACAAACAAACAAAAAAAGCCAAAACCTTTTCTTTCTTTTCTAAGTAGTGATATTGGTGGTATTTGAAGATTTGAAGCTTGATCTCCTAACCTCATGTTAGTGTTCTCAGCACACCACATGATTTTTCAGTGATGGTCAGTTTTACTGAATTCAGTTTCATGGATTGGAAACACCATGTGAACAGGAAATTAAATGTCTTTGTTCCATTTCAGAATTGCATTGACTATAATTATAAACTCATTTTGGCCCAGAATGTGCTGTTGCTGTGCTCCCATAGAGAAGAGCTTGAAGAAGCCTCAGGCTGTATCTCCTTTCCACACTAAATTGAGCCAGGTATGCTTAGACATGTTTGCACAGCACATCTCCTTTGCATGTTGTTGGAACAGAGGCCACAAGCCAAGAACATGTTCACATAGCTAGGTGGAAAATCTATGGCTCACAGTTCCTGAACTGGGAACAAATGGGTCAGGCTGAAAAGAAACCAGGCTGGTGAAAGACCTGAAATTGACAGATGAGAAAAAAAGATTTAAAGCAATTAAGAAAATATTGGGCTTCCAGGACCTATATTTCTAAACTTGGCTGTTCCTAATTAAACTACTTAACCTCTCTGACCTTAGTTTCTTCATCTGTAAAATGGGAATAATTAGATCTGGTTCAACTATTTCAATGGAACTCTGAAGAGTTGCTTGAAGAGGACAGTATTGACATTTTCTTAAAAATGATAGCATTATCATAAAGATCACATGAATGTTTTGAATTTTTTCAAGTAAATCTAGTAGAAGGTATGACCACCTTTGTTCAAATAACTGTAGAAAAGTTATGTATGGAGTGATTAAAGAGTAATAATAAGCTTCTTTAATGCTTAACTAATCCAAAATTCTTGTTTACTGGGTCATATAGGTGAATAAGAATCACTAGAGATGTGTTTAAAAACATCTGGATGCTTTGACTCTTAAATTGAATGGGGATGGAAGCATGAATTAGGCAGTATATCAGTATTTTCATGAAATATTCTCTAGAGGATTGTCAATCAGTGAAGTTTGAAAACCACTGAACTAGTAGACTCATCAAGACAGTGAGGTACATTAGAAAGAGCCTAGGCTATGTTTCCAGAGAATACAACTTCAAGTCTTGACCTGGACCAAATCACTTTTTTTCTCAGAGCCTTCATTTCCCTTTCTATACATTAAAACTAACTTTTGAAGTTACTGTAAAGATTAAAGGAAATGATGTAGGAAATGAAACAAGCATAGTTAATCACATGTAGTAGGCACTCAAAAAGGTTATTTACTTCTCTAGCCTGGTTTGTTGTTAGTTCCTAGATAACATAGACCCTATTTGTTTAACTAGCTCTACAGGATGCCCAAGGCTCTGGGGTGAGTAAAGAGAGGTATGTACAAGGAGCTGCTTAATGCTGATGTGTGAATTTTTACTCATAAGAAGAAAATTTAAGGTAAAGCAGAGTTTATCACAAGGCTACAGGAGGGCTGACACAGAAAAAAATGAGCCTAAGAAACTACAGAGACCTCAATTGGAGTTCCTAAATGGCCCTTTATTATTATGATTCACTTACTCTCTACTTTCAGTTCCCTTATCAACTGGACCTCTCATAACTTCAGCTTCAACAGAATAAAATATCATTTCCTGCTCCAACCCAAAATACTGACTTTTAGTTCTAGGATCCAATACCAGTTTGTATTTTTTTCCATGTGTCTTAGTTCAAATATGACAGCCAGAGAGAATATTTTTTTGTGTGTGTGTGTGTTCATCAGTTTTTCATTGCTGTGATCAAAATACCTGATAAGAACAACTTAAAGGACAAAAGTTTATTTTGGATTCATTGTTTTAGAGTCTTAGTCCATGCTCAGCAATCCCCATCATTCTAGGCCCAATGTGAGGTAGAGCATCAAGTCAGAAGGGAAAGGGAGGAAAGCTGCTCAGGGCCTGTCATCTTGGGAAGGAGAGGAGAGGAGAGGAGAGGAAAGGAGAGGAGTGGAATGGAATCAGGGGTATACCCAGTGACCTGCTTTCTTCAGTAACACTCCACCTGCCTACAATTACCACCTGGTTAGTACATTCAAATTATTAATCCATAAAATGGATTAATCTACTTGCTCTATTACAGTTTTAATAGTCTAATAGTTTTACCTCTGAATATTTCTGCAGGTGTTTTGTATTACACCTCTTATTTAAACCATACAAATTTGTTTGGCCCAACTCATTCCTTTGTGAGAGGATATGTCATACATTCTAGGACAGCTTAAATATTGGTGGGTTTTGAGTCAAACCCAGTCAGGGTGATGCCATTCTGTGAAAAACATGACAACCTAGGTTTTAGGAACAGCTTCTTTTGGAAGGAGATATAGTTAGACTAGGACCATAACATAAGAATCACACTCTGTAGTTGAACAAAGGAACAGATATGGGCAAGAACTTGGCTGCGGATGTGCACTGATTAGGAAATGTCAAGACAGCTATCCTTCGGGAAGTAGTGTAGGTAACATCATCTGAGAAGTTGCAAGGCTGCATATTTCTTGAACATAGTATATAGTTAATCATTCTCTGCCCTTTGGGTTTCAACCAGCAGCCGTAATAACAAGGACAATGTCTACATAATAGAATTTGACTTTCTGACTTCAGTGAATGCTGCCTAACAAATCTTTAAGATTTTTCACTTCCATTATCTTCTTTGAGCTTCAAAACAGAATGTTCAGAGGGATGAATATTTCCCTCGACAGATGAAGAAAGTAAAGTAAGAAAAGGGTTCTACAGCTATTAGAATCAAAACTGGTCTGCCTCTTGATTTATATACTTCTCCCCATTATGCTCAAGATTTGGTTTTTCTCATTATAAAACTGAGAATTATGCCACATCTCATGTTATAGGTGGAGAAACTTGGGCATAAAACACCTGGACTGGGTCTGTTTTGATGAAATGAGGCAGACAAGTACATTTGTTGGGGAAATCAGATCAAGTACTTAATTTCATTAATTGCATCCTAAGATGCACCAAAATGTCCTGGAAAATTTGTTAAACACAGATAGCTAAGCCCTACTTCCATAGACTGTGATTCACTAGGTCTGGGATGGAGGCTGAGAATTTGAATTTTTAATAAATCCCTGGTGATGTATTACCAGGAAGATACAACTTGAGAACCACTGTTATAAGTAAAGTGTTGGTTTAAATAAATGGCTTATGGCATCAAACTTTTAGGCACCAGCCACTACCATAAAGAAATTAAAGTAATATTTATATTTGAAGCTCCAGATAGTCTCTGTGAAACACTGGCCTATATGCCGATGTGTACATACACCTTGGAATCAGGCAGATGAAATAAAACTTTCTAGTCATGTGACCTCAAGAAAGTCATAACACATCTGCAACCTTAGTTTCCTCATTTTATTTATTTATTTAAATTTGTTCTAATTAGTTATACATGACAGTATGTACTTTGATACATCATATATAGATGGAGTATAATTTCTCATTCTTCTGGTTGTACAATTTGTGGAATCCTACTTGTCCTATAGTTATATATGTACATAGGGTAGTAATATCTGATTCATTCTAATATCTTTCCTATCCCTCCCTTCACTCCCCTCTACCTGATCTAAAGTAACTCTATTTTCCCTACCCACCCCCGACATTGTGAATTAGCTTAACATATCAGAGAAAACGTTTGGCCTTTGTTTTTTGGGGGGTTGGCTTATTTCACATAGCATGATATTCCCCAGCTCCATCCATTTACTCATAAAATACCATAATTTCATTCTTCTTTAAGGCTGAGTAATATTACATCATACACACACACACACACACACACACACTGCATTTTCTTTATCCATTCATCTTTTGAAGGGCACCTAAATTGGTTCTATAGTTTCCTCATTTCTAAATGTGAGTAATGGAGCAGCTTCACAGAGCTGGTGTGAAAATTATGTAAACCACTGCTTACAAAAGCCCTTTGAAGACTAGCCCATTTGTATCATTTGCAAAAGAGTTTCAAATAGAGTAGCAAAGTTCTGTGGAATTCCTATTCTTCTTGACATTTTAAGCCACCCCAGAGATCTAGTCTTTTGTTGCAAAAATAGGCATAGGCAGACAGATCAGCAAATAGCTGTGGGGGAGTCAAGTGGATTCTGTAGGTGTTTATTCACCCCATTGGCATAGGCTAAAATTCAGTTCTGTATGTTCTTAGCTCTGGATACTTTTCAACCAATCTTCTCTCACATTCAAAGCCTGGGAAATGCAAATAGCTCTGTTGTTCTCACCAACTTTTCCTGATTTTTAGAAGATTGGGTCTTTGAGGAACCTGGAACTTACTTAAGAGGTAGAAAATGAGAATGATTTACAACTGTAGCAAATTGTTACATATTAGAGAAGAAAGGCTACTTCAGTGGGAATCAAGAAGATAAGTCCTATAATATATTCCCAAACTGACTTACTGTGTGGGCTGTATAAATCCCTCTTGCTTCTCATGCCTCCATATTTTGTTTATATGATCAGGTACTCAGATTCAGTGTTGTTGAAAGACCCTTTGAAATCTGAATTCCAGGATCAGCAAGATAGCAGACTTGCTCCTATAGTTGGCTGTATGTCTGGACTTACTATGTACTACTGGGATATCCCTTCTCCTCTCTAAGAATTAGTTTTCTTGTCTATAACTTTAGGAATACTTATAAGTGAGGCCTCAGATACCTTCCAAAGTTTGTTGTAAGGATCTCATATGGAATATTCAAAATTTGATTAATTGGCAAGGAGTTAATATCCAGAATATAAAAAGAACTCCTACAACACAACAAGAAACTGACTAAAAATAAAAGCAAAGAGCTTAAATAAATGATTATCCAAAGAAACACCCAAATAGGAAATATTTTTATGAAATTATTTCAGCACTCCTAATCATTAGAGAAATGCATATCAACAACACAATGAGATACTACCTCTCCTTTAGATGGGCACTACTTAAATAAACAGAAAATAGCAAGTGTTGGCAAGAATGGGGAGAAATTAGAACACTTGTGCACTCTTGGTAAGACTGTAAAATGGTGCAACTAGTATACGAAATATTATGGCAGTTCCTAAAAAGTAAAATAAAAGGATTACTATCTTATCCAGAAATTCCGCTTCTGGATATATATCCAAAGAATTTGAAAGCAGGCTTTCAGAAACATATGCCTATATTGATGATCATAGTGGAATTATTTATAATGCTAGAAGGTGGATGCAACCCAGTGTTCACTGATAAGTTGGTAAAAAAAATGTACTACATTCATACAATGCAATATTATTAAACCTCAAAAGGTAGAAAATTCTGACAAATTCTACAACATGGATAAACCTTGACAGTATTGTGCTAAATGAAATAAGTCATTCACAAAAAGACAAAAAAAGTGTGATTTCATTTATGTGAGGTACAGAAAGTAGAAAATAGGCCTGTGAAGAAAGGGCATTTTTTTTTATTTAATGGCGAGAGTTAATTGCATTTTTGCAAGACAATAGTATAGTGGGATGGATGGTTTTCCAAAATAATTGTGGTGATGGCTGGACAACACTATGAATGTATCTAATGTCACTTAAAAATGGTTGAGATGATAACTGAAAACTGTTCTATAAATTTTGGAATTGGCTTAGATTTCAAGTGTAACAGTTTTCTTTATATTTTCAGAAATATAGTTCCATATTAATTTATTTTAATTTTTAACTGAGGTATGGTTGACATGCAGAAACTGTATATATTTAATGTACAGTTTGATGAGTTTGAAGATAAATATATACCCATGTAGCCATCACTGCACACTATACCAAAAACGTATATAACACTTCTGAAAATTTACTTCTTCCTTTTTTTGTGACAAGAACATTTAACATAAAAATCTAAATTCTTCATCAATTTTTAAATATACAATACAGTTCTCTTAACTGTATGGACTATCCTGGACAGTAGATCTCTAGGCCTTATTCATCTTGTGTAACTGAAACTATGTACCGGTTGACCAACATCTATTTCTCCCAACCCCCAAATTCTGGAGCACAGCATTCTATTCCCCGTTTGACTATTTTAGATTCCTGAAATAAGGTGGTTATGTAGTGTTTGCTTTTCTGAATCTAGTTTAACTTAGCATAATATCTTTGAAGTTCACCCATATTGTTGCAAATGGAAGAATTCCCTTCCTTTCAATGGCTGAATATATGTATATATACATATTGTTTATAAGTGTGTATACATATACATATATCTATATCTATATATCACATTTTATATATAGATAATAGGCCTGTGAAGAAAGGGCATTCTTTTGTTTAATGGCTAGATTTAGTTACATTTATCTGTCAGTGCACTTTTACATTGTTTCCTTATCTTTCAAATTGACTGTAATGGGCAAGGGAATGCAGTTATGTCTTTGAAGTGCTAGTTTTAATTATTCTGGTAAATAACCAGAAGCAGAGATATTGGTAGCTCTATTTTAATTTTTTTGATCAAAGTCCATAACATTTTACATAATGGCTTTTTTCAAGTTACATTTCCACCAACAATATATAATGTTTTGCTTTCTTCCATGTCTTTGCCAACACTCATCTATTTCCTTCCTTCCTTCCTTCCTTCCTTCCTTCCTTCCTTCCTTCCTTCCTTCCTTCCTTCCTTCCTTCCTTCCTTCCTTCCTTCCTTCCTTCCTTCCTTCCTTCCTTCCTTCCTTCCTTCTAAGTGCTATGGATGGGACCCAGGGTCTTCCACCTTGCACATGCTAGGCAAGTAATCCACCACTGAGTTATATACCCAGTTCTGTTTTTATAAAATAATAATCACTATTACAAGTGAGGTGATTTTTTTTTATTTGAGATTCCCTGATGACTTAAGATACTGTGAACCTTTTCATATAACTGGTTATTAGAATGCCTTATTTGGAGAAGTGACTATGCAGGTAATTTGTCCATTTTTTTAAATTGCTTATTTGTGCTTTTTTAGTATTGAGTATAGGATTTCTCTTTTTATGTTAACCCTTTGCCAACTACATGATTTACAAATATTTTCTTATATTCCATAGGCTGATGTGTTTTCATTTCACAGATTGCTTCCTTTATTATACTGAAGTCTTTGAGTTTGATGTACTCCCATTTGTCTACTTTTGCTTGTGTTGCCTGTGCTTTTGGTATCATGTCCAAGAAATAATTGCCAAGGCAAATATTTTTGTTTTCTCTCATAGGAATTTTCTAGTTTCAGATCTTTTTTAAAAAAATTTTTATTTATTTATTTTTTATTGAATTTTTTAAAAAAATTATAGGAAAATACATTGCAATTCTTATTACACATATACAGTACAATTTTTCATATCTCTGGTTGTATATAAAGTATGTTGACACCAATTTGTGTCTTCATACATGTACTTTTGGATAATGATGGCTACCACATTCCACCATCCTTGCTAATTCCCTGCCCCTCTCTTCCCCACCCACCCCTCTTCCCTGTCTAGAATTAAGTGTTTGATTCATTTGTGTTGATTTTTGTGCATCATATATTATGTGGGTTCAATTTCATTCTTTTCCATGTTGGTATCTAGATTTTCCAGAACCATTTACTGAAGAAAATATCTGTATTTCCTCATTGTGTATTCTTGTCTCTGTTTGTTGAAGGATTCAGAAAGGAAGAAATAAAATGATCTGTTTTCAGGTGATATAATCTTATATGTAAAAAATTATAAATACTTAATAAAAAACAGAAAGAACTAATAAATGAATTCAGTAAAGTTCCAGGATACAAACTCAAGAAACAAAATTGGTAAAAATTCTTTACACTAACATTGGGCAATCTGGAAAGAAAACTAAGAAAAGGATTTCATTTTCAGTAACAGTGAGAAGAGTAGAATATTTGTGAATGAATGTAACTAAGGAACTGAAAATTTTGCACACTGGAAACCATAAAATATTGGTGAAAGATATTGGAAAAAAATCACAAAATAAATGGAGAGACATACTGTGTTCATGGGCTGCAAAATTAATATATCTAAAGTTGTCTACAGTTTCAATGCAATGTGTATCAAAATTCTAATGACATTTCTTATAGAAATAGAAAAATCCTAAAATATATATGGATTCACAAAATCATGAATGGCCAAAGAAATCTTGTGCAAGCACAACAAAGCAGGGGGCAACACATTCCTGATTTTAAAATACAGAACAAAGCTGCAGTCATAAAAACAGTATATTATTGGCATAGAAACAGACATACCAACCTGTGTAGCAGAAAAGAACCCAGAAATAAATCCACACCTTTACAGTGAGATGATAATGCACTTTATAAAAAAAACTATTGAAGGTGTAATAAAGGTCCAATGCTTTTTCCTGCTTGGAACAATTCCTCTACTTCTGGAATATATGTTTTTAAAATCCCTTCAAATTATATAAAGTGATAGACATGTTGAACTGGAAACTAATCTGCCATATTGAGAGCTATTGCCTAAATTTCCTTATCTTGAAAATGCTATTGTTATATTTAAAGACAAACTATAAAGAGAATTAATACTAACATTGTTGTAATAGGCAGTTTAGCTATAACTGGAAATGGGGATGAAAAGAGGCTGTTTCTCTTTGTCTTTGAATCTCCCTATCCCCACTGACCATACCCATGATTTCAGTCCTTACCTCTTGTCCCAAATTTATCCAAATGGGCCTGCCAATTTTTTCATATTGAGGCTTTATCCAGAAGAACCTAGAATATGGACATGGTTTGGCTTGGTCTCAGGAATAATGTGCTTGTAATTATTGCCAGGGTTCTCCAACCTTAGTGGGCTTCAGAATCACGTGGAAGAGTTGATAAAGCATAGATGTTCAGGCCCTGCACCTAGAGTTTCTGAGTAAATGTAGGGTGGGACTAAGAATATATATTTCTTGCAAATTTCCAGGTGAGGCTGACACCACTCCTGGGATCATGATTTTAAAATACATTTTGTTAGCATCTGAGGTTCTTTGATACCAGCTGTAGATTCAGCCCGGGCCCAGTAACTAGGACAAATTGTGACCAAAACTTTGTAGCAACACCTTCTTGACCTTTCAGTGTGAGAGGATTTATTGATTCTGACCTAGGCTCTGCTTTAGATCCCTGTATCCTTTTTTTGCATGGTTTAAAATCTGCTTAGATTTTCTTGACTTACTTTATTGTATGCTAGAGTGACCAAACACTGGCTGATGAGAACCAACTGTGCACTTCTCTTCAAACTACATATTCAGTCATGGAAGTGTTCACACAAGAAACATTGGCAAATCCTACAAATCAGAGATGTTTCATCCCCTCAGAGCAGATTTGTAAATGGGGCACATCTCATTGGCACCATTGCCAACAGAGTTCCTGTATTGTAACACACCTATCTGCCAGACTGAACCTACTTTGGCCAACACTATAGTTGAAGAAATTCTATGGGGTATTATTTCAGGTTCTACTCTTCTCAACCTTCATGATATAGATTAAGATATAAATATCAAGGGAGAACATCCAGGTCCCAAGTTACTCTGGGCTCATGGTATTATAGGTTTTTCCCAGGTTTTAGCATAGTGGTAGATACAACAGAGATAATCTATAAGAAGGTAATTAACATATCTTGTATAAAGTGGTAGGCAATTTCTTATTTATTGTTTCTTTATTTCATTGACTTATTTTTTAAATTCTTTCAGGTAAGTTTTACTGTACAGAAAAGGCAACTGTAGCTCAGAGAAGTTAAATAAATTGCATAATGCCACACAACTATTAACTAACAAATGTGGATTCACACCCAAATATGTGTGATTTCCAAAAAAGAGAACTCTTTACAGTAAGCAAACATTTACTGAGCACTTAAGAAAGAATTTCCTGCCTAAAATCATGGGACTGTGCCACAAACTCCTGAAATTCTAGAGGAATTGAAGTCACTCTTAAGTGAGGACCAGAACCTAAGCTGTTTCCAGTGATCTTGTTCTGTGGGCTCCTGTTGAAAACAAATAAATGGAGTGGAAATTACAGAGAAGTATGTAGGTGCTCTCATTTCTTGGAGATATTTAGGAATGGTCTAGATACATATTTTGTTCTTCTAGGTTTGTGAGACTCAGCCTGGGATTAACCCTAGAAGTATTGTGGTGAAACAAAAGACTAAGTATCAACCAAAAGACTAATAATAAAGAGGTATGATGAAACTAGAAGAAGTATAAATTTTTGCCACTGAGCCCCAAATGCTTAAGGCTAAAGAGCTCAGCCAAGTTTGTTTGGTTTCCAATGTCCAGTTGTTCATTGCTGGTATATAAGACAGCAATTCACTTTGATATAGTAACCTCATATCTTCAACTATGCTTTAATAATTTATTGATTACAGGATTATTTTTTGGTTGATTCTTCGAAATTTTCTATGTATACAACCATTCCATTGGACAACAAAACAGTTTTATTAGTTCCTTCCCAATCTGCATATATTTATTTCTTTTTCTTGTTTTATTGCAATAGTTAAAACTTCCAGAAAATGCTAAATATCGTGGTGAAATGGGATAGCCTTCATTTGTTCCTAGTCTTAGCACTAGTTTCCTATCATTTTCTGTGCTATCAGTTGTGGAGGTTTTATTTTCTTTTTCTTCTTTTGTAGCTGTTCTTCATCAAAGAGTAGAAGTTATCTTACATCCCTAGTTTGTGCAAAGATGTTATCATGAACAGGGGATGGATTTTGTCAAATGTTTTTCTGCATCAATTGGTATGGTCTTATGATTTTTCGTCTTTAGTCTGTTGATGTGGTGGATCACCTAAAATGATTTCAAATTTTGAAACTGTCTTGCATAACTGTGATAAACCTCAGTCATGGTGTACAATTAATTCTATGCATGGGTGGATTCAGTATTATATTGATCTTTGTGTCTATGGTAGGGGAAGTATTGGTCTCTAATTTTCTTTCTTGTAGTATCTTTGATTTTTCTATTAGGACAATGCTAGTCTCATAGACAGTGTTAGGACGTACTTCCTCTGCTTCTGCATTCTGGAATGTATTCTGTAGAGAATTGCCATATTATTTTCTCAAATATTTGGAAAACTTCACCAGTGAGCTGTACAATAAATGTGTTACATATAGACCTGTATATATAATCTATTTCTTCTTGAGTGTGTTTGGATAGATTGTATCTTTCAAAAAATTTGTCTATTTCACTTAGATTACTAAATTTGTGGACTTAAAAATTTTCCCAATATTTATTCATTTTGCTTTCAATGTCTATGGTATCAATAAGAAAGGTCTTTTTTTCATTTTAACATTAATATACTTTATCTTTTCTCTTTTTTCTTAATCTGGCAGGAAATTCATAAGTTTTATTGATTTTTTTCACATAACTAGCTTTTAATTTCCTTGATTTTTCTCTGTCAATTTCATATTTTTGATTTCTTTAATTTTGCTTTCTTTTTATTATTCATTTTCTTCTACTTACTTTGAATTTAATTTGCTCTTCCTTTTCTAGTTTCCTGACAATGGAAACTTAGATTTTTTTATTTTACATATTTCTTCTTCTCCTTGTGTTCAAAATATTTTTAACTTTATCTTCAGACTTCTTATTTGATCCATGTTATTAAGCAATAAGCTCTCTAATGGTATTTTGGACTGTTCTAACTATCTTTCTATTCCTGACTTCTGGATTAATTCCATTGTGGTCTGAGAAAACACTCTGTGAAAGGTTGAATTTGTTGCTGGTACATAAGACAGCAGTTGCCTTTTGTACATTAAACTGGCATCTTGAAACTGGAAGGTGTGTTTTTTTAAATTATATTATTAGTTGTAGATGGACACAATACCTTTATTTTATTTATTTATTTTTATGGGGTGCTGAGGATTGAACTCAGTTCCTTGCATATGCTAGGTGAGTGCTTTACCCCTGATCCACTCCCCAGCCCAGAAGGTTTTTTTAAAAATTTATTTATTCTAATTAGTTATACATGACAGTAGAATTAATTTTGACATGTCATACATAAATGGAGGATAACTCCTCATTTTTCTGGTTGTGCATGATGAAGAGTTACACTGGTTGTGTAATCATATATGTACATAGAGTAATAATGTCTAATTTATTCTGGTATCCTTCCTACCCCTTTACTTCTTCCCCTCCCTCCACTCCCCTCTGCCTAAAGAATCATACCTCTATTTTTCCCTAGTCCCTTCTTATTGTGAATTAGCATCTGCATATCAGAGAAAACATTTGGCTTTTAGTTTGGGGCAGTTAGCTTATTTCACTTACCATGATATTCTCCAGTTCCATCATTTACCGGCAAATGTCATAATTTCATTCTATTGGGTATATACACCACATTTTTCATTGTTCATTCATCTGTTGAAGGGCATCTATTGTGAATTGAGCTGGTATAAACATTGAGGTGGCTGCATCACTATAGTACAATGATTTTAAGTTCTTTGGGTATAAACCAAGGAATGGGATAGCTGGGTAAGGTTGGTAAGGTTGTTTTGTGATAAAGAATGTTCCGTATTAGCTTGATAATAATGTATATTCTGCACATGTTGGATTAAATAGTCAATGAAATCCAGTTGATTATGGTGGTATGGATTTCAGTTATTTCCCTTCTGATTTTATGCCTTCTTGATATGTTGATACATTGGTGCTGATGCCACCAACTACAATAGTGGATTCAGATTTTGCCTCATATAATTTGGGGATTGTTTGTTTTTAAGCACATGCACATTAATAGTTGTTATGTCTTCTTGGAGAATTTGTCATTTTAATATGATATAATACTCCTCTTTATACTGGATAATTTTTCTTGATCTAAAATATACTTTTCTGAAAATTATACAGATATTCAGATTTCTTTTATTCAGTGTTATCATAGAATATCTTTCTGTATCCCTTTGAATCTGTGACTTCATATTTAAGTGGATTTTTTAAAGCAACATATATTTGAGTCATCTTTTTTTTCAATTTTGAGTTGCTGTCACTTAATTTGTGTTTAGACTAATGGTTTTTAAGATGAGTATTGATTTTCTTGGTTTAGTATCTGTTGTATTTATTGCTGCTTTTATTAATTGCTACTAATCCAGTTCCTTCACTTTTTGTCATTCATTCTTTCCTGCCTTCTGTTTTTAACTGAATATTTTCTATGATTCTATTCTCTCTCCTTTTTATCAGAAAATTATATTTCTTTTTTTTCTTACTTTTTAGTGATTGTTCTAAGGTTTGCACCATCCATTTACAATTTAGTCTAATTAATTAACTTTCTAATAATACTGTACTGCCTCACAGGTAGTGAAGTTTCCTTATAAAAAAGTATATCCACCTTTTTCCCTCACAGCCCCTATAATTGTTGTCATTTATTTCACTTATCTAGAAGATATCATCAACAAATACATTGTAATTTTTTGTACAAATAATTATCTGCTAGATAAAATTAGAATAAAAAATGAAAGTATTTTATTTTATCCTCATTTATTCCTTCTTGAGAGCTCTTTCTTTCTGTGGGTACTTCTATCATTTTCCTTGTCTCTTAAGACGTACTCTTATCATTTCTTGCAATAAAAGTCTATTGAAAATAAATCCGGGGCTGGGGATGTGGATCAAGCAGTAGCGCGCTCGCCTGGCATGCGAGCGGCCTGGGTTCGATCCTCAGCACCACATACCAACAAAGATGTTGTGTCTGCCGAGAACTAAAAAATAAATATGAAAAATTCTCTCTCTCTCTCTCTCTCTCTCTCTCTCTCTCTCTCAAAAAAAAAAAGAAAAGAAATCCATTCAGACCTCATCTTAGAAAGTTTTTATTTCTTTCACCTTGAAGGATAATTTTGTTGGATACAGAATTAAGGTTGGTATTTTTTTCTTTCTTTAATGACTTCAAACATTTTGTTCCAATCTTTTTGATTATATGGTTTCCATGAGAATTTTGATGCAATTCTTAATATTGCTTCTTCATAGGTAAGAGGCTTCTAGCCAATATTGATTCTTTGAGGACTTACTTTGTCTTTGATTTTCTGAAATTTGAATATGCTATGCCTTGACGTAGGCCTTTTTGAATATTTATCATAGTTGGTACTCTCCATGCCTCCTGGATATTTAAACTTTGTGTCAGTCATTATTTATTGAAAATTCTCAGCCTATATTACTCCAAACATTCCCTCTGGTCCATTCTCTCTTTCTTTTTCTAGTATTCCCATTATATGTGTTGATAACTTCTGTAATTATCGTGTAGGCCTTGGTTATTCTTTTATGTAATTTTAATATTTTTATCTTTCCATTTAAGTTTTGGAAGTTTTTAATAACATATCTCAAGCTCACTAATTCTTTCCTTGTTTGTTTCTAATCTATTAATGAGCCCATTATAATCATCCTTTATTTCTCATATACTGTTTTTGATTACTAGCATTTCTTTTTAACTCTTTATTTCAAATTCTATCTCACTGCCTATGTAACCTGTCTGTTCTTACATGTTGTTTATTGTTTTTATTAGAACCATTATCATTCAAATTCCGAGTTTGATAATTATATCATCTGTTTCATATCTGAGTCTTCTCTCATGTATATACTTTCTCTTCAAAGTGTGCATTTAAAATTACTATTCCTTATTATTTTTTGAAGGCAGTACATGACAGGTACTGAGTAAAATTGCTAAGACAAGTAGGCTATACATTATACTCCATGTATGTACAATTTGTCAAAATAAACTCTACCATCATGTGTATGTAAAAAGAACAAAAATGTAAGATTCTGTGTTTATCTAGATAAGAAGTTTGGCTGTGATTGCTATAGGTGTCAGATTTGAAAATTTCTTTCGGTACTCTCCTTTCTTTCCTTTTGGTCTCCCTGTTGCTTTGTGTTTTTCTGGGTACTTCTTGTTATATAAGATAAGAGACATGTAGATCTCATTCTTTCTGTTTTAATCCCTGTTATTATACAGGAGTCCCATCAATGTGGCAGAAATGTGTGGGAGAAGAGAACAAATTCAATATTTGTATAAGAACATTTCAGACTTTCAGTGAACCTGTTTCCCTGGGATATGACTTTCATGAGCCTTCTCAGTCCCCCCTCCCCTTAGGAAAGACAAGGAAACTGGATGGATCTAGATTTTGGTATTTCCTTTCCCTGATATGAAAGACTATGAAGGGAAAGAGTATAACATTCCTCATTCATCCATATAGAAGGCTAGAGCATGCTGGACTTGGGTATTTTCCTTTACTTAATTCAGTTAGTCTCTGATAAAATCATTTCCCTTGATGAAGGGCAGGCCCAAATGAACAGAATGCTCATTTATTTATGGGCTTTATTTATTTTTTTCAAAATGACTTTTTCATTCTCCTTGCTAGAAGCATAAGGGTTTTTTTTCACTGTGAGAATCTAGCAGGGTTACTGGTGGTAAAATTCCAGAAAATGTGGGGGCCTACTAAGACTGCTCTCCTCCTGTAGTTTTGAACTTTCTATTTCATCCTTATGAGGTTCCAAGTATTTATCAATTATAGATTAGGTTTTCCTAGTTAGGTGTTGATCCTCATAGATATTTCTCCTCTTGAGCTTCTGCTCTGGTAAGCTGTGATTATATATTCCTCTCTGTGTCTCAAATTTTGGGTACAGGTCTCCCTCTGACTTCAATTTTGTTATGGATGAAATAAAGGATTTTTTTCAGCTTTTTAAAAACTTTTTGATGATGGGGTTATAACTATCAAGCTCCTAATGTGTCTAACTGGAAAGCAGAAGTCAGGTAAATCTTTATGAAAAATCCTAGGTGATCGGGTGCAGAAAGTCAGTTTTGGCACTCTTCAAAGCCAAAGTAATCTCAAACTGCATCTATAGACACAAGAATGATAGAGAAGGTCTCTGCCCTAGTCAAACTTCCTTGGAGGTCTGTGCTCAGCTAATGCATGTCCTCAACTTTAAATATGACAACATAAAATGGGAGGGTACACAAAAGAAAGTGAACAGATATGGAGAGATCTGGGACCTATGTTCTATAAAATTGATTAAAACATAGAGCTTCTTAGATTGACTCAGATAAGACTTGAGGGCAATATGTTTGCTGTTCTCAGCCCTCTGAAGGGTTATCCTATTGCAAAGGGAATAAGTAGGTGGGGTCCATGTGAGCCCTATAGATATAATGGCTACCTTTTAGTGGAAGGCACACTAGTATTTTCAATAAACATGAAGGTAAATAATAAACTTTATAACTCCCACAGCCACAAATGGAAAGAATGAACTACCTTATATGGAATGATCTCCCATCACTGGAAATATCCACAGAAAAGGAGAATTAGTTTTCACAGATATTTAAACTTCAAATTGACTTATAGAGGTTGGACTTGATTACCTAGTGTTTTCCAGCCCTGAGTTCCTGTGACACTAGTGAAAAGAGAATCAAATTCTCTTTTCACTAGTAAAAAGGGTAAGTGGCAAAAAGACTAAGTATGACTTTAGTTACAGCATTGCCTTTTCCTGGATGAATGACTTTTTCCTTGCTGGTCCATAGTCCACTGTTCATCCAATAAGATTATTAGACTAGATAATCTTAGAGGAGCCTTTCCAGATCTTTAGGCCTGAGAGTCATTGATTATATCAAGGAAATTTGGAAGTACTGGTCTAGAAACCACAGAAGTCAGCATATTGCCAGAGGATATTTAGAGGCCAGTTTCAGTTGCAGCTTTCTCAAGCTGGCTATGAACAACTGTGCCTTGAATGCCTGATTGAATGAGAATACCTAGTCAGTATTTATGGGATAACCTCACAGCAACTAACTCTTCACCTAACATTCTCCCTAAATCCTCAACCTCTCACTCTATAGCCTTATGCCCAGTTCTTTTCTGGAGACCCTGCTCCTGATTCTGACACAAATTTTCTACTTTCTTGCCCCAATCTAATATGTCTCAATGGGTCAGTGTGGATTAGGTTCTCAGAGGCCCCAGACTCCCTGTATTCTCTAAATAGAGAATACTGGAAGTAAACTAGGAGAAATGAAATAAATCTTGAGGAAAGAAGAAGATGAAGGTTTTTCTTTTACTATAAAATTTTTTGAGATGCATTTCTAGATTTCATTTTGCCCATCTTAATGTGAAGAATTAGGACTTTATCAATAGTCCTTAAACTATTTTAGCTAGCCTATTATTTATGTTGTAAAGAAATCTTACATTGAATCTTATTATATGTGCATATAAGTGGAATATTATTTGTTTAAATGTATTTTATTAGCACATTGATCAATTTATTCAACAAATACATATTGAGCACCTGCTGTGCATGAGACAATGTTCTAAGTATTGTTGGTACAGTGATAAATGGACAGACAAGAATTCTATGCCCTTTAGCTCAATTCAAAATAACTAAGCTATGGAACTAACCTATATGGCCATGAACAGATGAATGGATAAAGGAAATGTGGTATATATACACAGTGGAATATTACTCAGCAAAAAAATAAGAATGAAATCATGGCATTTTCCAGGAAATGGATGGAACTGCAGACTAGCATGCTAAGTGAAATAAGCCAATCCCCCAAACCAAAGGCCAGATGTTCTCTCTGATATGCGAATGCTAACTCACAATAAATAGTCAGAGGGAAGAATAGAAGTTCACTGAATTAGACAAAGGGGAATGAAGAAAAGGGAATGGGGTTGGGTATAGGAAAGCCAATAGAATGAATCTGACATAACTTTCCTATATTAATCTATGAATACATGACCAGTGTAACTCCACATTATATACCACCACAAAAATGGTAAGTTATACCCCATGTATGTATGATATGTTAAAATACATTCTACTGCCATATATAACTGAAATAATCAAACAAAAAATTAAAATAGGAATAGAATAACAATAAAAAAAATCTGTGCCCTTATGGAAAATGCACTAAAATAAGGAGAAATAGTAAAATAAATAATATTTCAAAAGAAGATAAATGTTATGGAAAAAATAAAAAATGAAGGAGAATGTAGTGTTCTGGGAGAATGGTACAATTTTTACAAAAGGTAATCATGGAATCCCTGAGAGGAGAATTTTTAGCCAAACATTGGAAGAGTTAAGAATTTATATGTCTCGAGGAAGATTATTCCAGAAAGATAAACAATGTGTGCAAGAGGCCCTGAGGTCTTGCCTTTCAGGAACATCAAGGAAGCCACGGTGTTGGGGGTAAGAAGGAGAGTGATGTGAGAGAAGTTCAGAGATGTCATGGATATAGGTATATTTGTAGGTCATGGTAAAGATTTTGCCTTTTACTCTGAGTAAGCTGGGAAGCCTTTTCCGGGTTTCAAATAGAGAACTGATATGATCTGACACATTTGAAAGGGATTACATTTCAAAGAATGTAATCTGCTTATTATAATGTCAAAGTGAACAATTAAGCCATTTTGACAAAACACAAACATTTTTAAATAGGCTTAATGATAATATGTTCAGCATCCAATTTTTTATTGCACAATTGTGTGAAAGATTTTATAAATACTGATGAGTAGTGGATAACTTGTTTATTAGACTTTGATATGAGCAGACATGTGCAGGCCTGGATTCAAAAAGAGTCAAGTATAGACTTCCAATCTTCTGAATCAATGACAGATTTATAAGAATTTTCAAATATGTAAAGAATATTGGCATATTATGAGGTCTCCATGGAGGTGAGTTTACCTACAGTACATGTACATGCTCCTATATTAGTATCTCAAATGTATTAAATTTGGCCCAGCACACTTTGAGTTTCTTTTTTCCATCAAATATTTAAATTATATTTTAAAATTGTAATCAAACTTTAAGAAATATAGGACTAGATCATTCTTACATGCTAAACAAGCTCTGAAATCATGATTCTGAATCACATTATCAGTTTGAACCCCAGTTTTCTCATTCATTAAGTGGAAAACATTTAGAGGTGATCGATTTGTTTATTATCTTGATTGTAGTGGTGATCTCATAGGTATATGCATATGTTCAAAATCATCAAATTATATACTTTAAATATAAGTAGTTTTCATATGTCAACTATTCCTAAATAAAATGGTTAAAAACAAATAAATTATAAAACTATAGTAACATGTTACATTGCCTATCACATAGTTGTTGTTTAGGAAACATTAGTACATTTTTCCCTTTTTCTAATTATTTTTATCCTGTAAAGATTCAAGTTCTGTCTTTCCACTGCTTTTTAAAAACAATTATTAATTCTAGTTTGTTATATATGACAGCAGAATGTATTTCAATTCATAGTACACATATAGAGCACAATTTTTATGTCTCTGATTGGACACAAAGTAAAGTCACACCATTCATGTCTTCATACATGTACTTGGGATAATGATGTCCATCTCATTCTACCATCTTTCCTAACCTCCATGCATCCTCCTTTCCCTCCATCCCCTTTAGCCCTATCTAAAGTTCCTTCATTCCTCCCATGCTCCCCCCCATCCCCATTATGGATCAGTATTTTCATATCAGAGAAAACATTCAGCATTTGTTTTTTTTTTTTGGAGGGGGGGGGATTGGCTTACTTCACTTAGCATAATGTTTTCCAACTCTATCTATTTACCTGCAAATGCTATCATTTTATTCTCCTTTAATGCTGAATAATAAAAGAAATCAGCACTGAAAGGCATGAGCCTTATATATTTTGACAAGAAAAGAATCCAACCTTCATATCTGGAAAGAAGTTTCAAGTCCTGCAACACCTACAGTAAAGGAAGCTCTGCTTTGTCCACAAGTGAAATATATAATTCAAAACTGGGACTGTTAAACCATTTGACTGGCTTAAACTTTGAAATTTTGGCCTTTGTCAACCAGATTGTTAGGGAAAAATTTAAATATTCAACCTGCATAAATAGAATAGAACAAGTAGGATTGAAATTTGGACTGCTAAATCTGTTCATAATCCACATTCTTCACTTTGTGATGTTTTGTCTCTCTCCATAAGGAATTCTTTTACATCATTCTAATAACTCAATAGCCCTTGAAGATAGCAAGGGATAATCTAGTAATGAAATCCTAAACAAGGGCTGGCAATCAACACCCTAGGTGATCATAATATATCTATATCTATCCATATCTACATCTATATCTATATCTATCAATAAAAATTGAGTTGGCAAGGCTTTTAGGATAATCATGTGATATATACAGAGACTGAGTAAAAGAGAAAAAAAAACTTGCTACAAACTATATGCCAGTTAGTGGCAAGAACTAAAACCTGTTTCCTAATTTATTTTGTGTTCTCGTGTGTGTGTGTATGTGTGTGTCTCCCAATTTCTTTGCCTTCCTTTTTCTAACACAATTCACTCATCTACACATCCATTTATCTACCCACCCATCCATTCATCCATCCACTCAGCAAGCATTTATTTAATGTTCACTCTACAGAAGACACAGAACAAGACAACCATAATACTTTTGTTCAAGGGGCTTTAGGTCTGGTGGTTTATGTGGTACCCTAACAAAAGAGCCAGCAGGCTGATAACATTTTTCTCCATTTCCTGTTCTTCTTATTCCATGATGGTTCAGACTATGGTGAATGGCAAAAAGGAGTTAAAGCAATTTTGTTTTGTCATATTCAGGATCTAGTTGTGCTATAAGAGAGGCCTCAACCACTTTGTTGGCTGGTGGCCTACTTTAGCATTCATATAGTTCCCAGAATCCCTTATTATTTAAAGAATACTTGGCATGTAGTTTCATAATCCAGCATTTGTGACTTCTGAAATATGTTATTCTTGTTGGGCTGTTTATTTCCTGACCACTAAAGATCTCCTGCCCAGAATCATAACAATATTCAACTGGTAGTGGCTTGAGAGTTCCATCTGGTGACTTTTGATCTCCAGGCATTGGGAACCAGACCTCTAATCCCTAGAGTGAGGCAGGGTCAAAGAAAGGACATTCAAGGAGTCACTAATTCTCCTGGTTTTCTTTCACAGACTGTGTTCAAAATCCTAGAATATTTCTTCTCTTGCTAACTGTTCTGTGGAAGACAGAGGCATGAGCCAAATATAAACTCTTGGTCCCATAAGAAAGTATCTTCATTGGAAATCTCAGGAGTTTTCTCAACAATTCTGGTCTTGCTCTTTGTGATAACTTTACTGCTAGTCTGCATGATGAAGGTGTGGATGAGGTTACATTTGGTTTTCAATTCCTGTGTGCTCATCCAGAAAATGATGCTGACAAACCTCCTCAGGGCAAATGAAGGAGCTGCCGGTGTTCACCAAGCTGTAAAAGTGCCTACTCCACTCCCTCCATGAAGGGGTCAAAGATAAATGCTTATTTACATGTTATATTATAAGCAATTTACTATCATTAAATTATTTAATCCCCCCCCCAAAAAAAACCTGCAAGGAAGATATTAGTTTGATCAGCAATTGACTGGTGAAAATCAAATATAAAGTAAACTTCCCAAAGTCATACATGTAGAAAGTGGTAGAATCAGGATTTAAACCCAAATATGCCTGGTACCAGTATTCACCAAGTATCTCTAGGCCCTTTCTTATTTTGTATATCACATTGGCTATGTAAATATAGATCTGTGACTCTGGGGATTATTGCCAAATGAGGAAATGATGGGATGTGCATTGTAATCTTTGCCAGATGAAAACCAATAGCAGTGACCATGCATGTACTCATCTCCTTCTCCACTCTGTCCAGTCACCTTGTTCACACAATAACTTACTGAGTGCCATCTGAGGCTGCTGATATAACTGCTCAGCAAGGCCAGAAGATAACCAAATAATAAGATTTTGTTATCTTAGAGCCTGAACAGATTGAGTTTAACTTCTCATATTACAGAAGAGGAAAATGCAGCACAGATAGAAAGGATTTTACCAATATAGATTTGGCTGGTTGCTAGAATTGAAGTTTTTCTGATTCTTATTTAATACCCTTTTTATTATATCAAGGCTAGTTCAGGACAAATTGGCACTAGATCCCAGGTCTCCTCATTGCTATATCAAAGTGATTTTGACTGCACTGCAACAGACATTTTGGCTTCTAGATTTTGTATTCAATGAATATCCATGAGTAGGATCAATTAATAATAAGATGGATTTAGGTTCCTCTTCGTGAGCACCTTTAAAAGGTCAGCTTGCTCCTTTGCTCTTGCCTTCCTCTAACTTAACATAGTTCTTGGATTTCCAACATCTGGACGTCATTTCTGGAAAAAAAAGCTTTGAATATTATGATATCCCTTGTGAAAAGGCAAGACATGATCTGATTTTACTTTACCCATTAATAGCTAAGCAGATTATCTTGTAAGACATATGCATAGGGATGAAGGGAATAAGGATAGGAAGAGTAGGAGGAGTAATTTACAAACTCATCTTCAAAAGAATACACTAGGAGTCTCATTTGGTTAAGACTTCCTGAATCTCCTTGGAAATAAACTATTGAGAAAGCCATGGAGGAATCCAGGAATGCTGCTGTTAAAATTTTGTGAAAAAGTCAGGGTTAGAGCTTACCACCAAGGTCTTCACCAAGTACAGTATGTTATTTTTTATAGTATTTTAAATAAATTTGTTGCCTTTAATTTCATTTTCTGCTGTTTGTTGTCATATATAGAAATAGAATTAATTATTGTACATAGATCTTGTATCCTGAAATATTGCTGAATTCACTTAATAATTCTAGTATTAAGTGTTACATGTTATATTCCATGCAATTTAGTCAACTTTTTTGCTGCGATGACTTAAAGGACCCAATCAGCACAATTATAGAGGAGGATCAGTTTATTTTAGGGCTCACAGTTTCAGAGGTCTTGGTTCAGAGAAGGCTGGCTCAATTTCTCTGGGCTGGAGATGCAGCTGAACATCTTAGCGGAGTGTGTGGCAGAGGGAAGCATCTCACATCATGGTGATCAAGAAGAAGAAAGAGAAACTCCACTCTACAGATACAAATATTTACACGGAAGCTATGCCCTAATACCCACCTCCTCCAGCCACACCCTACCACCACTTCAGTTAACACTCAGTTAATCCCTATAAGGGGATTAATTCACTGATTGGGTTAAGACTCTCACAACCCAAACATTTTTCTTCTGAACCATATTGCATTGTCTCACATATGAGCTTTGGGCGGACACCTCACATTCAAACAATAACAACTTTTAATAGTTTTTTTTTGATTCCTTAGGGATCTCAGCATACAATGTCATTTAATTAGGGAAGAAATATAGTTTTACATATTTCTTTCCAATTTTTATGCCTTTGAATTTTTTCCCTCCCTGAGAATCTCCATTGTAATGGTTAATAGAAATAGCATACGTTGTACTTACTTCCTTATATTTTTACTTATAATGGGGATTTCAGTCTTTCATTATTAAGTGTGCTGTTAACTGTGTTATTTTTCATTAATACTGTTAATCATTAATTTTCCTTCATGGTTTCACAACATGATATGAAACATGACTATATATACCTGTTTTTGGTAATTTATCAAGGTAGGTCTATAAGACCCCTTAGGGCCTAATTGGATATCCATTTTTAAGATGTTTAGTAGATATTACTAAACTCTGATTGGGATGGGGAATCCACTTCTCCTTTCTCCAGTAGTGGAACCTGCACTAGATATTGGGAATAAGTCCCACAAATGAGTAGACACATATGAAACACCAGGCCTAGCATGGGATCTACTATGCACATGCCCTTGAAGTAGTCATTTAAACAAGGGCACTTTAGAAATAGATTCTTCCAGCAATTCTCAATCTGAAGAATAACAGATCTGAATACTTAATTGGTAAAAGGAAAGCCCTTAGGGAAGTCTTCTTGCTTGATGGGTTTGTTGGGAGAATGAGTTTACTCTCATGCATTATTTATAGGCCCTTCAGCCAGGAAGACTTTGGCTTGATGTTGAGAATAATTAGTTTAATGTGGAGCTTCATAAAAAGAGAAGATAAAGTTTCTTTTTCTTGGGGTTAGGAAATGCATTGTCTCATTTTCCTTGCTATTTGACCTTGTGTAAATCATTTCATTTTTCTGAGTCTTAATTTATTAATCTGTCAAACTATGGTGGTGATAATGGTAGTGGCAATATTAGTAGGGTAATCATCACTACCTCCCAGGGTTTGAGGCTCAAGCAAGTGAATGAATGTTGAGATTTTTTTGGAAATTATGAGTATGGTTACATATTTTTGTCACTCTACAACAATACTCAAGCATGAAATAGTTTGCTGTTAGGCCTTGACTCTTCTTTTACTATCTATCCTTCATGCTTTATTGCCAACATTTAACCAACTTGTTAGTTATATCTCCAAAATATATTCTGCATATATCTACTTGCCTATTTCTCCACCCTGGTACCATAATCTCTTGCTTTGTTTTCCCTGCTAATGATTCTTTTTCTTTGATTGCTGCCAGCCCAAAGAAAGCTTTTAAATCAAGTTATAAAATGTCACTTTCCTGCATAAATTTTTCATCTGCTATCATTTCAGTTTTAGAATACAGAATAAATTTCCTACCTTTGCCTATAGTCCTGTGCTTTCCATAATCATCTCGTATGACTCCCTGGTTATTTGCTGCACACACTACACCTCCAAGCCCAATATAGTTTATCAGTTTCTCTAATGCACCATGCTCTTCAGTATAGGAATCTACCATGTGTGTTCTGTGTCTGGATTGGATTGTACTTTCTTTCCCTATTCACATTGTTAAGTATTTATGATTTATCTTGGTCATTACATATTCTCTTTCTTTATCACTCTCATGAAATAAAAAATCTCCATATTATATGTCCTTGTATCATACGCTTTGTAGAGTTTGTATACTAAAAGTTGCTTCTGGTTCTATACTATATAAATTAAAATTATGAAACTAAAATATATAATAACCAAAATTAAAAACATGATAGGCTCAATACCAGAATGGACTGGCCAGAGGAAATATAAGTGAAATTGAATACAAAGTGAGAAATTACCCAATCTGTGAAATTGAGATAAAATAGACTTGAAAGATGAGTAGAACCTTAGAAACTTTGGGACCATATTGAAAGATATAACATTTGTGTCACCAGAGTCCCAAAATAAGAGGAAAAGGAAGATGAGGCCAAAAAGTATTTGAAGAAATCATGGCTCAAAAATCCCCCAGTTTTGCAAAAGTTATACACCTATAGATGCAAGAAGCCAACCAGAACTGAAATAGGATAAACTGCAAAAAATCTATAACAAGACACATTATTGACAAACTTCCAAAAAATTAAGGACAAGACAAATCTTGAGACTTTTGAAGGCGAAAGGACACTTTCCCTCTAAGGATAAAGCAATTTGAATGAGAGAAGATTCATCATTTGAAACCATGAAAACCAGGAACTGGCACATTTTTCAAATGTTGGGAAAAAAGTATTATTATCCAGAATTTTGCATATAGTGAAATATTCTTCAACAATAAATAAGAAAACATATTATCAGATGAAGAAAAACTAAGGGAATTTGTTGCCAGAAGACTTGATCTAATATATGGGTAAAGAAGGCTGGGATTGTAGCTCAGCAGTATAATGCTCGCCTAGCATGTGCGAGGCCCTGGGTTTGATCCTCAGCACCACATAAAAGTAAATAAATATAATAAAGATGTTGTGTCTTATTACAACTAAAAAAATGAATATTAAAAAATATTGGCTAAAGAAATTTCTCTACCCAGAAATGACAAAATAAGAAGTCTTGCAACATCAGAAGGGAAGAATGAACAACAGAGAGTTCAAAACATATGTGTATAAACAATAGATTTCCTTCTCATCTTGAGTTATCTAAATTATGTTTGGGATTAGAAGTACAAATCATTACACTGTCTAATGTGATTCTTAATGTATGTAGAGGAAATATTTAACCATATTATGAATGAGACTGGGTGAAATGTAAGGGAAGGGAAGGATTCTATATTTCACTCAAAATGATAAAATGTTGATACTTGTATCCTGTACATGAAGCTTGCATGATGTAATATCTAGAGCAACAAAGCTAACTAGGATTCCAAAGAATGTTCAAGTAAACACCAGGGAGACTGAAAAAAGAAAACGGAGAAACAACAAACAATTACAACAACAAAAGCCAGAAGAAACAAACAGAAAACAAAACAAAAATGACAATCTTAAGATATGTTACAAATTATATAAAATGTAAATGGTATACATGAACCAATAAATACAATGATTGGTAGAGGAATTAAAACTAATGATTTAACATTATATTGCCTACAAGGAACTTCCTCTAAACTTAATGACATGGCAGGTTGAATATTAAAGCACATAGAAAGGTAAAATGGGAAAACAATTGAAAATTTAGATACTAATATCATATAAAGGAATACTCTGAGCAAAGAAAATTATTATTTTGGAAAAGATGGACATTACATAATGGTACAAGTATCAATAAACCAAAAGATACCTAGCAATTTTACTCATCGAAGCACCAAAAAAGCTAAAAAGTACATGGAGCAAAAGCTTACAGGACTGAAAGAGACATGAAAAAAATCTTACACTTCTAGTTGAGACTTCAACACACCCCTCTCAGCAACAAATTAAATTACTAGACAGAAAATTAATAAAACTAATATGAACTAATAATTAGGTATGGAAAACAAAGAAATTTTTAATTTACAGGATCTATTCAACATTTTTTTTTCAATATTCCACCCAACCACAAGAGAATAGACTTTTTCTTTCTGTAATGGAAATTGAACTCAGGGGCACTCTATTCACTGTGCTATATCCCAACCCCTATTCTTTAAAAATTAAATTGTGATCCTCCTTCCTCTGCTTCCTAAATAGCTGGAATTACAGCCCTGTGTCACTGTACTTGGCTGAGAATACAGATTCTTTTCAAATGTACATGAAGCATTCACCAATATGCACTAAAATCTATGCCATAAACAATCTCAACAAATGTGGAAGAATTGAAGAAATACAGTTATGTTCCTGAACTATGAAATCAAACTAGAAACAATAATAGAAAGACAAAAAAGAAAGTTACAGATTAATGACCCTCATTATATGAGTAAATAAAATTTATCAAAGTAGGGCTGGGGTTATAGCTCAGCGGTAGAGTGCTTGCCTATCTCATATGAGGCCCTGGGTTCGATCCTCAGTACTACATATAAATTAATAAGTAGAATAAAGTATTGTGAAAATTTTTTTTAAAAATTCATCAAAGTATAAAATAATTTATAGCATGATAAAAAGTAATGTTTATTCCAGTTATATAAGGCTGATTCAATATTTTTAAAACTTAATCAATGTAATCCATCTTATTAGCAGGATATTAGATATCATGATCATTAGATACAGGAAAAGCATTTGGCATAATTTAACACTTAATCATGATTTAAAATTCTTAGAAAACATCCTCAACTTGACAAAGAACACTTACCGAAGACCCAATGCTAACATCTTTAATAAAGGACTAAATGTTTTTCAAGATTAGTAACAGCAAAGCTTCTACTTTCAGCATTACTATTGAATATCTTACTGGAAGTTCTAATTAACACACAAAGTAAGGATAAAAAAGGCATATAAATGTGAAAGAAAAAATATTCTCTATTTGCTGATGACATGATTGCCTTCATAGAAAATTCCAAAGACCCTACAAAAATACTTCCAAATACTATTGAGTTCTGCAAGGTCATAAGTTTAAGATCAATTATATTCCTGTATACTAACAATAAAGTGTGGAAAATAAAATTTAAAATAAAATATCATTTACAATCACTCAAAAGACAAAATACTTAAGTATAAATCTGACAAAACATGTTCATTCCATGAATGTTGAAAACTGTATAATGTTAATGAAAGAAAGAAAGAAATGACCAACAAAATAAATGAAAATACAACAGGTTCACAGATTGGAAGACTCAAGAATTAAATATGTCAACGCTTTCCACATTGATATAAAAGGCTGTAGATGTCATTCAGTGTTGGAGTGCTTGCCTAGCATGTGCAAAATTGTGGTTTACGTCTATCACACCACAAAATAAATACATAAATAAATAGCCTTTTCAAAATAGAGGAAAGTTAGCAATTAAAAATGAGGTGCTAGGGCTGGGTTGTAGCTCTGTGGTAGAGCACTCACCTTGCATGCATGAGACCCTAGATTCGATCCTCAGAACCACATAAAAATAAATAAATAAAGATATCATGTCCATCTACAACTAAAAAAAAATATTTCAAAAAAGATGGTGCTAGAGCAGTTGGATGTTCATAAACAAAAAACGAAAACAAACTACTTTGACACAAACCTTTTACTTTGCATAAAAATTAACCCTAAATGAATCATGGACTTAAACATAAAAAGTAACTTATAAAACATTTAGAAAATAACATGAAAAATCTTTGGGATATATGCTTAAACAAAGAATTTGCAGATGAACACTAAAATCATGATCCATAGTTTGAAAAATGATAAATTCCATTTCACCAAAATTTTAAAAATTTGTTCCGAAAAAGCCCTGTGAGGAGTAATGAAAGTCATGGTATAGATTGCAATGAACTATTTTGAAATTAAACATTTCTTGAAAGATTAATATCTACAATATATAGAACTTTCAGATTCAAAGTTAAAAATATAATCCTAAGCAAAGTAATTAGAAAATGGGTAAAAGTATGGAAGAGGCTTTTTGCTGAAGAAATTATGGCATATAAACATAGGAAGAGATGTTTAATGTCATTTACCTTTAGAAAAATGCTAATTAAGACCACAATGAGATACCATGATACACCTATAGAACAGCTTAAATAAATATTGAAGTTATCAAATGCTGGCAAAGATGTAGATCAATTGGACAATTCATACTTTACTGATAGTGGTGTAAAATGATGTAAATGATGTAAAATGATGAAGTCACTCTAAAAAATAGTTTGTTAGTTTCTTATAAATTTGAAGATATACACCCATATTTCGTTTTAGTTTCAGCTTCCTCAAGAGCATAGCTCAACAATCACACTCTTAGGAATTTATCTTAAATAAGTAAAAATATATGTTCATGCAAAAAAATATGTATATGTATATAAGTTTTCATAGATTTATTTAAAATATCCCAAAAGCATAAAGAATCAAAATAACTGATAACAGGTGAATGATTAAACCATTATGGAATAACACTCAGTTTTAGAAAGAAATATATTTCAATACATGTATCAACTTCAATGTACATCATGCATTAGACTCTTGAGATGACAAACAGATTAATGGTAGTTGGGTTTAGGGATGGCTAGAAGTAGTGTAATAAAAAAAAAGTTACCATGTAGGACATCTTTGAAAAAGTGTTCATATTGACTTTAGTGGTGATTACAGTAATCTACAAATGTGGTGAGTTGATATCAAAGTCTACATGCATTATAGCATCAATATCTACTATAGTTATATAAAATGTAAGCATTGGAGAAATGACACACAGGGTCTCTCTGTATATTTTTGCAATTTCTTATGAATCTATAATAATTTTAAAATAAAAGATTAAAAACAGACTCTGCTCTAATGAAAGGGAAAGTGTGTGTAATTTTCATAAGTAGAGAAGGGAGCATGAAAGAGAGGGAGAATTTTTACCAAATGAAGAGGGTAATGGTTGATGACTTTTCTGAATGGTGAACATTTTGGAGGCCTGGGATTCTCAAACTCCATAAAGTTTTCTCTGCCCCACTGGAGTAATGTTGAAATTATAGAAGCACTGGACCATAATGGAACATATAAGGTGGATCAATAGTTATTTCAGTTAAAATGAATGTAAACAAAATACCTAAGGGATTTTCTACATTTTTGTCACGGCATTAAACTGACCAGAATGTTTATATCATCTAGAACCAACTGTAGTCACGATTTTGAGCTTAAAATTCTCAGAGCAAATTGATATACAACATTAATTTCATTTGGTTTAAAAGAAATCTATCTCTTCATTCATTCAAACAACTATTTATTACACATATAGTAGATTCCTAATACTGAGCCAGATATGGTCACTACCTTTATACAGTCCAGTGTAGCTGACAGGTATGATTCTGAGACTGGGCACACATACTCCTGCCTTCACAACTACCTATGGGAATGCTTCTGTGGTACCCTTCCCTTTTCGTTGTCTATGAAAAGGTTTCTGTTTCACTTTCCTCAAGAGCATGACTAAGCAGATGAACCAGCATCCAGACTGGATCTAGCTGTGACCTAGACCTTTTTCATTCTATTCTAGTATAGGGAGTAGAAAGGAGAAGCACAGGTAATATCCCTTAGATTCCAGGCACTCAGTTCTGCATTCCCTTTTATAGCACATCCACTCACCCATACCTGTTCAGTTGCTCAGTATAAGGCATTATTATTCTCTGGGATTTTTATTGTTTACTTTTTGTGTCACAGAGATTTTTCTGAGAGCAAATGGAAACTTCCCTCCTAATATTTGGTACAATACTTCTCTCCTGGATCTTGGATTCCTACTTGAGAATGGTGTCAAGCGATCAAATGGAAAAGAGTTGTAGGGCAACAAGAATTAGGCAATATTTGGAAATCTGGGCTGATAGTCAGTATCAAGGGAAGACACTCACGTCTGGGCCTGTGATCTGGTTATAAGACTATTGGGTGGGAAAGAAATGCTAGAGTCCTAGTGAATTACCAAGAGGAAGCTCACACACACAGGGAACCTGGTCAAACTAGTGAATAACAGATGAATTATCAGTGAAGTCCACAAATGAGAATAAAGAGAAGGGATGAGAGACAGAATAGGGAAAGAGAGTGGAGTCAATCTGACATAACATTCCTATGAATATGGCACTGTGAATCCCACCATCATGTTCATCCATAATATACTAATTAAAAAAAACAAAAAGAGCAAAAAGATCAGTAGACAGGAGGGAAGAAATCAGGGGCTGGGAGCAAGGAAGGGAAAGGGGAAGTGCAAGTGACTGAATTAGAACAAATTATATTTTATACTTTTATAATTTTGCCAAATAACTTCTATGTTTATGTATAACTAAAAAGATCCAATATAAAATAGGGAAAGGCTAGATCAAAAGTAGGATTTGGCAGCAGATGATGGTATGTCTTAGAGGATAGAACAGGGCCTGTTTAATTTACTTCTGGCCTAGGTCAGTATCTACCATAGTAAATGCTCAGATAATACTGAACATACAATGGGAAGAGATTAATGAATACAAATATACTGGCTTTCCTCTATACTAAGGCATCAGATAATGTAAAGGTTTCCCTGCTTTCTTCCCTGACCTAGCACTCAAGTCAAACCCTGTTGTCAAATGTGTTCTCCTACATGTTTTGTGTTCCTATCACCTAAAATGAAGCTTATTTTTTAAGCGAAAGCTTTTTTTAGTTGTTGTCAGAGTTTTAATTTATTTGCTTATTTATATGTGGTACTGGGAATCGAACTCAGTGCCTCACATGTTCGAGGTCAGTACTCTACCACTGAGCTAAAACTCCAGCCCAGAAATGAGGTTTATTTGAAGTAATTCATAGAAACATATGAAAACACACTTGAGAGTGGGGACTAGCCACCCATTATCCCCCCAAAAGTATCTCATTTCCTTATATTTATTACTCAATTTGTTGGTCTCTTTTTATGTTTAGCATTTCTGAGAAGGAAGACGAATAAAAGGCATTAATGAGAAAGAGAGAGAATGTGCATATCAGAATACAATTATTCTGTAAGTAGCCTAACTTTTGTGTGGGCGCATTGATGTTTTAAAAAATAGACATTTTAGGTTAAAGAATTCAAAAGACATGGAGTCAGATGTCTGGAAAACATTCTAGGTGAATGTTGTCTCTTATATGCAGAAACTAGAACAAGATAAGGGGAAAAGCATAGGAGGGAGGGATATTATGAAAATATAAAGTGATTGAGGGGGATGGAAGAGGCACAAGAAAAGTGAGGAACTGAAAAATGAAAATGATTGAATTATACTCTGAATATAGTATGAATATATTTATAGTATATGTAGCATGAATATATGAATTGACTATGAATATAGCACAGCGAATCATATATATGTATATATACATATATATTTAAAATATATTAATATATGATGAAGATCAGAAGAGAGGACTAGTGGAAGAGGTAAAGACGGAGGGAGGAGAAGAGGGAAAGAGAGAGTACTGGGGACTGAAGTGGAACAAATTATATTCCATGCCTATATGATTATATCAAAATGAACTCCAATATTGTATCTAACTTTAATGAACTAATCAAAATATAAAAAGAATCCAAAAGAAATAACATCCTTCCAGCAAAGCAGAAAATTCCTCATCCTCATCACTGTTCTGTTCACCAAAAGAACAAATGTGCTCTTGGATCTGGGAGGGTGGTAACAGCAGAAGTGACATGAAACAGCAGTAGTTAAAGGGTGGTAATTTTCAAAGGGGATGGTCACTGGCATGGCTCATTGAACTTGGGCAAGTTCTTGGACTATATGACTTGAAAAGCTCCATTCATAATTTGTTTACACTTAAAATATTTCCTGAGCACCTTCTGGGTTAAGGTAGAAGTAGAGCACAAGTAGTTCTTCCTTTCAGCTTTAGATCTGTGAGAGTTATGAGACATGAAAGCAATTGAAATAGAATATGAATTATACCATTGTAGGAGGATGAAAATCAGTAAAGTCAAGAATAGAGACGTTGGAGGCAGAGTGCCTAAGTTCAAATCTTGGCATTTTCCCTAAATGATTTGTGAATTTAGGCAATACATTAAACCTTTTAGTACCACAGTTTTCTCATTGGTTAATAAGGTGGTAAAGTACTTATCAATTGTAGATCATCACCTGCTGGGCTAGTCGTGGGTTAACCTCAGTATAAACCCAAAGGATCTAAAATCAGCATCCATTTCAATGTTTATAGCAGCTCTAATCACAATATCTAAGCTATGAAACCAACCTAGGTATCCTTCAATACAGGAATGGGTAAAGAAAATATGGTGTATATATATATATATATATATATATATATATATATACACACACACACACACACACAATGGAATATTACTTGGCCATAAAGTAGAATGACTGTATGAGTTTTTCTGGTAGACTGATGAATCTGTAGACTATCATACTATGTAAAATAAAGTCAATCCCCCAAAACCAAAGTCCAAATATTTCCTCTGATATATGGAAGCTAAAGAACAATAAAGGGGGTGGTGAGGGGAAGAATAAAAGTGCAATAGATTAGGCAATGAGGTATGGAGGGTAGTTATTCATGACAGTAGAATCAAAATGGATTCTACTGTCATGAATAACTAAATAACCAATAAAAATTAGAAAGTTATGTACATGGTTAGTCAAATTTCCCCTCCATCCCAAGGGGATTGTTCGAGCTCTGCTCTTACACATTAGGAAGGACATAGACAAAACTGAACAGTTGTTGACTGGCTAAGGACTGGAAACAAGATACAAGAAAGAATGCTTAGAGGCATGGAAACTATCCTGGAGAAGCCTCTCACTGTAGACTTCTAGTTATCACAGCCAAAATGGAGGAGGCAGATCCAGAACCATGATTTGAATTTCCAGGGAAAACGTTCAAATCCAAGTCTTCTATCCATAGAATAAAGTGTTCAACATGAAGATGGGTAGAATTTGACCCTAGGTTAACTTTCCATAGGCATGCTACCTTTTATTTCCTCTTCAGTCTTCCTCACCTCCCGGTCCTTCTCATTACTGTTTTCTAGGATTTGACACTTGCTCTTCCCTGAGCATGCCTCTACCTTTGCTGTTCCTTTCATCTGGAATGCCTTCTACTGACCTGAATTCTATTTGGTGAACTCATACACCTCTTTCAAGATCCTGATTTATTTCTTTAAAGTGTTGCTAAAATACCTGTTCTCCTCTCAAGTTCACAAAGTATGTAATATTTCTTTTTTTCTGTGCCAGTAGTACCAAATAATCATATTGTATCATCATATGTTATTTTTGCATTACTTCCTCTAGTCTTTTCCAACTATACACCTAGTGTCTCCAAAATAGCAGGCCTCACAAAAATTTATGGAAGTCAGGGATGATCCATGTAATATTCCAGAACTATGTGACCCTGGGTGAAGGGTCTTTCTTTTCTGAATGGCAGTTCCTTTATTGAACAACAAGAGGGTTGTGCTTGGAAACAATGACTTCTTTTTCTCCTTTTGGTATTGAGGATTGAGCCCAAGAGTGCTTAACCACTGAGCCACATCCACAGCCTTTTTCAATATTTTTTATTTAGAAACAGGGTCTCACTGAGCTGCTTAGGTCCTAACTAAGTTGCTGAGGCTACCTATGAACTTGAGATCTTCCTGCCTCAGCCTCCTGAGCCACTGGGATTGTAAGACGTGTGATACCATGCCCAGTGGAAACAACAGTTTCTAAACTGTTTTTCTTTCAGTGTCCTAGAACAGAGGGTGCTATAAGGGAAAGACTCCTCTTACCCAAATTTACCATAGTTTGAATTGTAACTCAAGTGTTTGTGCTCCACACAGTCTCTTAATCTTTGTCCTTAAAGACCAGAAAATGTTGCAGCTGTGCATGTTATTTAATGTGCAGGGAAATGGCCTGGAGAGTCTCCTATTCTTCTATAGAAAAGTATTATATCCTATTATTTGGCTGGACCATACTTGTATAATAGGTCCTCAGTTGATAAAGTTTCTACATATAAGATGATGTCATCTGAAAACAAGGACAATCTTACTTCTTTTTTTGTATGGATATCTTTTATTTATTTTTAAGGTTAATTGTTTTGACTAGGATTCTTGTACTATGTTGAAGAGAAGTGGTGAAAGGGGGCATTCTTGTCTTGTTTCTGATCTTAGAGGCAAAGACTTCAACTTTTTACTATTGAGGATGATGTTAACCTTGAGCTTACTATAAAAGGCCCTTATTGTGATGAGATACAGTTATTCCATACTCAATGTAATGTGTTTTTATCATGAAAGGGTGTTAAAATTTGTCAAATGATTTTCTGCATTTATTGATATTATCACATATTTTTCATCTTTTATTATGCTAATGTGCTATGTAGCATATATGTTTATTTGTACATATTAGGTGATCCATGTGATCCCAGAATAGATCTCACTTGGTGGTGAATATACTTTCTTGTAATGTGCCATTGAATTTGGTTTGCTAGAATTTTGTTAAGGTTGTTTTCATGTATGTTTTTCATTGTGGATATTGTGTGGGAAGGACAGCTGTTTGACCATGACTGAGAGAGGCTGGATTCATGTTTAGGATTTGTACTCAGAGTAAGTTCAGTGGCCCTTCCTGTGAGGTTATTGGGAGGTACATCTCTCAGTGTGTCCCAAGTCAGGCATCTGGGAAGTTCTGGAACCAGAATACAGAACTTGTTGGGGTTCTTCTATATGACTCAGGTGAACAGACTTGCTTCCTGGAGCACAGATCAATGTCCCTTGGCTGTCCCTGGGCTGGCAGAAACACTCTAGAGCATGAACTGACATATCTTTCAACAGGTTTTTGTGCAGGATTGACTCCTAGACAGTAATTGAGAGCAGATGGAGCCAGGTTATGGCAGTTTCAGGATTCTCAGCACAGACTATGCCAATTATCCAAGGCACAGGTTGGCATAAACTACTCCCAGGTGCATCTCTTAATCCAATCAAGTTGACGATTCATATTAACAATTACACATATTCAAATTATTACAAATAAAATGTAAGCATCAGTTATTGCATAACATTTCTTTCTGTCTTTAAACTCATCAGGCATGTTACCTTCATCACAAAGAAAATTGTTCCCTATTCATGCACTTGTTTCTGATCTCTGGTTTGTTTTATTTGGGTTTTTATATATCTTTCATGTCTTCAGTCTCTGCATAAGAAAACAGTTTATTTAAAAAAGTTTTCCCTTCTAATTTTTTAAGGATAGTGAATATCTCAGGACTACTTTAATGGCACCCAAACCAGAATGGTCATCCAAATCAACTGAATTTTTTTAAAATGACTCTTATTTTTATTTTTTAATTTTTAAAAAAAATTCATGTATTTTTTAATTACAATCCTTATTACACATATAGAGCACTATTTTTTGTATCTCTGTACATACAGTAAGTTCACACCAACTTATGCCAATATACATGTACTTTTTTGCATTAAAATCCTTTTTTAAAAGAGAGAGAGAGAGAGAGAGAGGGAGAGAGAATTTTTTAAAATATTTATTTCTTAGTTTTCAGAGGACACAACATCTTTGTTTGTATGTGGTGCTAAGGATCGAACCCAGACTGCACGCATGCCAGGCATGCATGCTACTGCCTGAGCCACATCCCCAGCCCCTAAAATTCTTAATACACATATATACCACAATTTTTCATATCTCTGTATATAAAGTATGTTGGCCCCAAATTCAAATCTTCATACATGTATTTTGTATAAGGATGACCATCACATTCCACCATCCTTGTTAATCCCCTTCCCCCTCCCTTTCCCTCCTACACCTCTTCCGTATCTACAATTAAGCTAATCTTCCCATGCTCTCCCTCCCTACCCCACTATTAGCTACCCCACTTATATCAGAGTAAACATTTCACATTTGTTTTTTTGGGGATTGGCTAACTTCAGTTACCATTATCTTCTCCAACTCCATCCATTTACTTGCAAATTCCATAATTTTATTCTCTTTTAATGCTGAATAAATTCCACTGTGTACATGTACCATATTTTCTTTATCCATTCATCTACTGAAGGGCATCTAAGTTGGTTCCACAGTTTAGCTATTGTGAATTGTGCTGCTATAAACATTGATGTAGCTGTGTCTCTGTAGTATGCTGTTTTTAAGTCCTTTGGGTATAGTCTGAGAAGAGGAATAGCTGGATCAAATCATGGTTCCATTCCCAGCTTTCAAAGGAATCTCCATACTGCTTTCCAAATTGGCTGCACCAATTTGCAGTCCCACCAGCAATGCATGAGTATAGCTTTCCCCCCATATCCTCGCCAGCACTTGTTGTTGCTTGTCTTCTTTATAGCTGCCATTCTGACTGGAGTGAGATGATATCTTAGAGTAGTTTTGATTTGCCTTTCTCTGATTGCTAGAGATGATGAATATTTTTTCATATATTTGTTGATTGATTGTATATTCCTCTTCTGAGAAGTGTCTGATCAGGTCCTTGCCCCCCACCAAAAAATGGCTCTTATTTTTAAAAAGTAAAAAGTAACAGATTCTGAAGAGAAGATGGAGAAATAGGAACTCTTGCACACCACTGCTGGGAGTGTAATTAGCATAGTGATTATAGAAAATGGTATGGCGATTTCTCAAAAAACTAAAGAGAGAGAGAGAGAGAGAGAGAGAGAGAGAAGAAGAAGAAGAAGAAGAAGAAGAAGAAGAAGAAGAGGAGAGAAGAGAAGAGAAGAGAAGAGAAGAGAAGAGAAGAGAAGAGAAGAGAAGAGAAGAGAAGAGAAGAGAAGAGAAGAGAAGAGAAGAGAAAGAAAGCTCCCCTCCCAGACAGCATACAAATAACACAGCAAGGTCACACCCTACTAGCCCACCTCTTCCAGCCACACCCTACCTGCCTATAGTTACCACTCAGTTAATCCCTATCAAGGGTTTAATTTACTGACGGAGTTAAGGTTCTTATAACACAATAATTTTACTTCTAAACCTTCTTGCATTGTCTCACACTTTATTCCTAAACCACAACATTCAAACCCTGGTCCTCAAAAGCTCATGCCTATTTCACAATGCAAAATATCTTTAGTCCATTTCCAAGAGTCCCCATAGTCTTAACAGTTTTAGGGTTGCTCTAAACTCCAAGTTCAAAGTTTCCTTTGAGTCTCAAGGCAAACTCTCAGCATTAATTCCTGCAAAAATCAAAAGCAAATTACACATATCATATATTTAAATTCACAAAGAAAACTTTTTTATTTCACAAAACAGAAATAGGGGCATAGAAAATAGTGGTAAGATGAAAGCAAGACTGAAATACAGCTGGCAAAGAAGTCCTGAAACTGAATGTCCAGCATCTGGAGTACATGGCACAGTAATGTTCTCTCTAAAAAATTTGTGGAGATTTGCTCCTATGGCTTTGCTGATTGCAGCCCATATGACCATTCTGTTGGCTTTTGACCAGTCAATTCCTGAAACTTTCCTCAGAAGATGTCCCATGTTACTGGCATTTCTTTATCTCAGGAGTCTCCACCACAGCTACACCTTCCCCTCACATCTCCAAGCATTGCCCTTTTAAGAGCTTCTAGAAAATATTTTGATTCTGGAGCACTTTGCCTGACCCCCCAGGCCTTCCTTTGAAATCTCAATGGAAGCCTCCACGACTCCCTAAAACTCAAACATCCTGTATACCTACAGAACCAACACTATGTGATTGCTGCCAATGTCTGCTACCATCTGGAGCAGTAATCAAGCCTCCAGGGACCATGGCTGAAGCATCCTCAGAGTGCCTTGGTAACTAAGCACGATGAAATAACTTCCTAGGACTCCCTATACAAGCAAGGTACCCCACTGGTCTTTTCTCAAAAGAATTTTTACTGTTACAACCTGAGTCTGAGATGGATGTGATCTTGCAAATTCTGAAGATGCTCTCAATTCATCTTTTCTATTATTTGCAGGTAAAGTACTAAGTGGTATATCTTTAGTGGCTGTCATATCTTTAACAATGACACATTTCTTAGCTCCAGTTTTATTCACAGTTTTCGAGCCAATCTGCAGGTTTTTCAAATATTTCTGCTTTGTTTTCTGCTCCTGATTATCACAATAAATTTGTCAGAAATACCCATGCAACCGCCTGAATACTATCTTGCCTAGAATTTTTTTTCTGCCAGATTAAGAAGTCCTTCACCTTTTAATTGAGCAACACAGAAATTCTCAGGGCATGAGCAAAATGCACTACATCACTTCTTATAGCCAGCACATAACATGAATGACCTCTAGTCAAATTTCAAGAGTTCTGTTTTTCCCTTAGTACCCTGTGAACCCAACTTTTACTCTCTGCAGTCACAGTCCTGTCAGGATTCTGGTCTTCTAAACTACCACTAGAATCACCCACTAAGGTCCACTTACAGCAATGTAAAGCTTATCAGCTTGCATCTCTAAATATCACAAAATTCCTCCCATAAATTCCAAAAAAATTTTAAGTGCTTCTAAAACACATGGTCAAGTTAGTCACAGTAACAACCCTACTGTTTGGTATCAATTTTTTTCTTAGACAGCTTTTATTGCTGCTACAGCCAAAAGAAATGACAAGACGAATTAGAGGAGGAAAAGCTTATTTTGGGGGCAAATGGTTTCAGAGGTCTCAGTCCATAGACTGCTGGCTTCATTCCTCCAGGCCTGAACTAAGGTAGAGTATCATGGTGGAAATATGTGGTGGAGGAAATCTGCTCAGTATATGGTGATCAGGAAGGAGAGAGAGAGAGAGAGAGAGAGAGAGAGAGAGAGAGAGAGAGAGAGAGAGAGAGAGAGAGAGAGAGAGAATGAGCGAGCTGTCCTCCTGGATAACATATAAACCCCCAGGGCACATCCCCATTAACCCACCTCTCCTAGCCACACCCTACCTGCTGATAGTTATGACTCAGTTAAACCCCATTAGGGGATTAATTCACATCCTCAGGCTCTTTTGTATTTTATTAGAGACAGGGTCTCACTGAGTTGCTTAGTGCCTTGCTTTTGCTGAGGCTGGCTTTGAACTCGCAATCCTCCTGTCTCATCCTCCCGAGCTGCTGGGATTACAGGCATGTGACATGGCACCTGGCCTCAAGTGCAATTCTTCACCAAGTTTTTTTATTATTATTAGTAAATAGTACACCAGTGAGAATTTAAACACTATCAAATGTCCTCCAATGTTATAATCCCCACATGTCATGGACTTGAATGAACACCATTATTCTGGTACTGACATATTTGGGAACCCTTGACCTACATGATTTTTTAATAATTATTTTAGATCCCCTGAGTCTATGATTTTCATATTTTTAGCTGTCACTTGTTCATTAGGTTTCTTTTTTAGAAGTACAGTGAAGTCAGATAAGAGTAGGCTGTGATCTTTTTCTTGCCCTTTTAATCTCAGCCTCAGGCCATGCAATCTAAACTGTTTGTGAATTTCCCAACTAATAGGCAACCAAAAGATAGGTCTTCATTCTCTGCTAGTCACTTGTCCTTTGATAAATTGGGAAAAATTCATTTTTATTTCTTTTAACATGTGCTACAAGGAGGTTTGTAATCCTCATGTGATAGTGCAGCCCAGTGCCAGGTTGCAATTCTCCTCCAGGCCCACACTTCTCAGCCTTCATCAGACCTACTTTGCTAGGCGGGGTGCTGGTACTTTCATTGTTCCAACTCTAAATTTTCCAGGAATTGCTGCTGGATGTTCCAGCTGATCCCCAGATAACCTCAAAATCTCTTATCCAGAAAGGAATTGTGGGGATTGCAAGAGTCTGATAAGTCTCCTGCCTGACATTATAAAGTGGAATGAGACAGTAATAATGTCTATTTAAACAATATAGTTAAGATTTAATAATTTTCCAATACTATATGTAAAATTTTGAGTACCCAGTATGCATAAGAACTTTCCTGTCTTCATAATAATTTCATGATGTAAATTACTATTCCCCATTTAGAGATCTAAAAATTTATATTCAGAGAGAGAAAGCTATTTGCTTAAGGTCCCATATTTAGAAGCCCCCAAAGGGGAAAAGTTAAGAATATCCCAAATATAAAATTCAGGGACCTTAGGGCCAGAAAAATTGAGTTCAAAATCCAGATCTGTCACATGATAGATGAATGATCTTAGGCAACTCTGTTTTACTGAGCCTTCACTTGCTTACCTACTCATGTTACTTGAAGGTTTAAGTGCAACATCACCACCACCAATGATAATGACAATAATAACAACAACAACAATAACAAATGGAAAGTATCTAGTCCAGCATAGATATTCAGGACATGGTAACTATTTTTTATTCAAGGTTACCATACCATTGTAACCCAGGTTTTTGTACCCTGCCTAGTGTCTTTATCTTTGTCCTGAAAGACCAGATAAAGCTGAAGCTGGGCAAGCCCTTTAACATGGAGAGAGATGGCCTGGGAGAGACTCTACTCATAGCAAGTGAACTCTATCCCCTGACTTAGTACCTCAGCATTATCAGCGAGATGAATGTTGAAAAATCTTACCTATCAGTTAAAAGCTAGGCCCAACTGCTTCTAGAAATAATAGTTGCCTCACTGAGCTGCAACTTATCCTTAAGTCTCATCTGTCCTCTTCTAAATATTTTCAATTAATAATATCTAACACACACCGAATACTTATGGTTTGCAAAATTCTGCACTGGAGTTATTTATCCTGTACTTTCCCCTGTGACCTCAGAGTACACTGACATATAAGTAAACATTATTATTTGCATTTACCTGAGGATGACAGTGAGCTGAGGCCTAGAGAGATCCAGAGACCCAGCGAGTGTCCTGAAGACAAACAGCTAGTGATTGGCAGATCTGGAATCTGAAGGTTTATTATTGTCTCTCATAGTAGACTTTATGGCCATCTTAGTCTCCTCAGCCCTTTCCCCACCCCATTAAGAACATCCTTATATACCTCTTCTCCACATGCAAAAACATACAAATACAGAGTTCAAGAAACCTCCATTTAGGTGGTTAAATGATCTATTACCCCTAATCCTCTGTCTGCCAAGAATTCTGCTTGGAGTTGTCTACTAATGTATGGTTTGAGGAGTACAATGCCTCCATTGGACAGTAACTGGGAATGTTTAAGTGCAGACAGACCTGAGTTTGAATTCTAGTTAGAAAAGTTATTTAATGTGTGATTTTGTACAAGTGAAATTCAGAAAGCAACATTACACTGTTTAAAACGTTAAAGCATCTTCTTCCTGTTGCTTTTGTAAGAAAATCATTGGTGTTTACACCAGTCCACAAGGCCCTGCATGTCCCTAGGGCTTTTTTACTTCATTTTCTACCATCCTCCCTTTTGCTCTTAGATCCCCATGCACACTTATGTTATTTCTCCTTTTTAAATGTGACAAGCTTATTTGCTTTCCAGGATCTTTCCATTTAAAATTCCCCCCTTTCTGGAACCGTAATCATGATTGACTTTGCTTTCTATGTCAAGGTCTGAGTTTAACATTTTCCCCTTATACATATTTCCCTCAACCATAACATCCAGTTCACCCCTGGATTCTATCATATTACTTCACATTCATTATTGCATTATTTCTGCCTTAACATTTTTTTGCTGTTGGACACTTTGATATTTGCTCATGTGTTTAGTTATGTATTTTATGTTTTTTGTTTGTTTATGACAGTTGGACTTTTTATGAGTCATATTTTCAGCAATCCAAACAGTGCCTGGCCAAAAGCAAATGCTGAATAAATAGCAATTGAATAGATGAATGAATGAATTTCTCTAAAATCTGGTTTATGAACTGGGATAGTCATAATGGGGATTCTGTGAAGCATTTAGTATAGAGTGATGACCAAATATTCAGTAGCCTTTATTCCTCTTTACTCTGAGTTTTCTGGTGTGCACACTCAGCCTCCCTGGGCTGATTTGTTCTTAGTGGCATAATTCCTTCAGGTTTTCTGTTAGGCCCACATCCTTGAATTATGATGGCCTGGAAGCTAAAGAAAGCGCCCAGAGATGGACCTCCTATCCTCTTTTTTATTTTCCCTATGGGTAGCACTCTCTGGCATGCAGCTGACTGATTCATTGATCATTGAAGCCAAAGGGTCTGGGCTTCACTGACGATTGCCAAACTGGACCCATCCCTTAAGAAATACTATTATGAGACAGCACAGTGATATTTACCTTACCCTTCCATATATGCAGCTGTCACAGTTGGGATCTCCCCATGACAAAAAAGTAGAAAGGCCTTCATCAGATGGCAGTGCTATATGAACATAAGACATCATGAAATAGATTCCCATCCACATTTATGGATAGGAAAACTGAGGCCCAAGGAGAGGTTATGATTTGGATATGAGATGTTCCTGTAATGCTCATATATAAGAGAGTGTAAGAATGTTCAGTGGAGAAATGATTGGTTTATGAGAGCTATAACCTAATTAATGGATTTCTCTTCTTGGTGGATTAATTTGAATGGATTAATGATTAATGGGTGGTAATTTTAGGCAGGCAGGGAAAGTGTTACTGGAGGAAAAAGGTTCCTGGGGACATGTTTTTTGGCAATACTACATCCCTAGCTCCTTACACTCAAGCTTCCTGGCTGTCATGAACTGAGCAGATTTTCTCCACCATATCCTTCTTCTATGATGTTTTGCCTTACCTTGGGCCCAGAGCTATGGAATTAATCAACTATGAGCTGAACTTCTGAAACTATGAGTCAAAATATACTATTCCTCTCCTAAGTAGTTCTTTTCATTACAGTGATGAAAATTTGACTGAAACAGAAGGGAAGGAATTTTCCCCGGGAGAATCAGAATTAGAATAGAAATTCCACCTACCTGTTCCAGTTTCAGGAGCTAATTTCTATTTTCTCCAAGTAAGATCTTAAGACTTCTTTAAAAAGTTTATGCAGAGAGCATCCCCCTTATGGTGGGGGATGGAAAAGAGGTATGTAGTTGGAAGAAACATATTTGGAAGACTTACCAATAGGAAATTTGGGCAAAAATACCTGGAGGTAGAGATTTTCTAGAAGCTAGAGTGGGGGGACATTATAGACTCAATGGGTTAAAAAATTGAAATACATGCTTATTCAACTTTTCTCTATACTTCTAATAGTTATATTCAATGGAATAATTTTCATTTTTATAGTGATGGGTTTATAGAGGACTTTCACATTCAGTAAAAATACCACATACTGATATTTCTGCAACCCCTTCCTTCAAAGTAATCATCAGACTTTTTTTTCTTTTTTTATTGGTTGTTCAAAACATTACAAAGCTCTTGACATATCATATTTCATACATTTGATTCAAGTGGGTTATGAACTCCCATTTTTACCCTGTATACAGATTGCAGCATCACATCAGTTACACATCCACTGTTTTACATATTGCTATACTAGTGTCTGTTGTATTCTGCTGCCTTTCCTATCCTCTACTATCCCCCCTCCCCTCCCCTCCCATCTTCTCTTTCTACCCCATCTACTGTAGTTCATTTCTCTCCCTTGTTTTTTTTTCCCTTTCCCCTCTCAGCCGTGCAACTAGCACACTGGCTTCATACAAGAGGTTCATAGCATAGAAGTTAACTAGTAAGATCAAAATAAACACACAAGACTCAATTACCTTTTTCTTTTACCAGGCCTGAGAAGGCCCTCCCTCTGGCTCCTGCCTCTAACCACCCGATGGGGTAGCAAGGCTTACTCAGGACTAGCAGGAGAGAGACAGAGAACACACCAGAGGATGGCCTTTTATTGGGGAACAAGAAATTCAGGGGAAAATTCCATCCAATGAATGTCGAGGGGGACAGCATTCCAAGGTCAGGGTCAGTGATTGGTCTCAGGGTCAATGGTCAGTCACGCCCCCACATGGACAGGCTCTCATACTTGGAGATGGTGGGGATTAGTTCCAACACAGTTCAGCCAGAATGCCTCACACCCAATCAGGGAAGTGCCCAATCACGAGCGAGAATGGCTTCCCACACCCTTCACTTCCTCTTATATGTAATTTTGTATAACAATGAGGGTCCCCTTCCATTTCCATGCACGTTCCCTACTTTTTCCCTTTCCCTCCCACTTCTTGTCCCTGTTTAATGTTAATCTTCTTCTCATGCTCTTCCTCCCTGCTCTGTTCTTAGTTGTTCTCTTTATATCAGAGAAGACATTTGGCATTTGTTTTTTAGGGATTGGCTAGCTTCACTTAGCATAATCTGCTCTAATGCCATCCATTTCCCTGCAAATGCCATGATCCTGTCATTTTTAGTGCTGAGTAATACTCTATTGTGTATAAATGCCACATTTTTTATCCATTCATCTATTGAAGGTCATCTAGGTTGGTTCCACAGTCTAGCTATTGTGAATTGTGCTGCTATGAACATCGATGTACCTGCATCCCTATATTACGCTCTTTTAAGGTCTTTAGGGAATAGTCCGAGAAGAGGAATAGCTGGATCAAATGGTTGTTTCATTCCCAGCTTTCCAAGGAATCTCCATACTGCTTTCCAAATTGGCCACACCAGTTTGCAGTCCCACCAGCAATGTACAAGAGTACCCTTTTACCCACATCCTCGCCAGCACTTGTTGTTTGACTTCATAGTGGCTGCCAATCTTACTGGAGTGAGATGGTATCTTAGGGTGGTTTTGATTTGCATTTCTCTGACTGCTAGAGATGGTGAGCATTTTTTCATGTACTTGTTGATTGATTGTATGTCCTCCTCTGAGAAGTGTCTGTTCAGGTCCTTGGCCCATTTGTTGATAGGGTTGTTTGTTATCTTATTGTTTAATTTTTTGAGTTCTTTGTATATTCTGGATATTAGGGCTCTATCTGAAGTGTGAGGAGTAAAAATTTGTTCCCAGGATGTAGGTTTCCTGTTTACCTCTCTTATTGTTTCTCTTGCTGAGAAAAAACTTTTTAGTTTGAGTAAGTTCCATTTGTTGATTCTTATTATTAACTCTTGTGCTATGGGTGTCCTATTAAGAAATTTGGAGCCCGACCCCACAATATGTAGATCGGAGCCAACTTTTTCTTCTATCAGACGCATAGTCTCTGATTTGATATCAAGGTCCTTAATCCATTTTGAGTTGACTTTTGTGCATGGCGAGAGGAGGGGATTCAGTTTCATTTTGTTGCATATGGATTTCCAGTTTTCCCAACACCATTTGTTGAAGATGCTATCTTTCCTCCATTGCATGCTTTTAGCCCCTTTATCAAATATAAGATAGTTGTAACTTTGTGGATTAGTCTCTGTGTCCTCTATTCTATACCATTGGTCCACTTGCCTGTTTTGGTACCAGTACCATGCTGTTTTTGTCACTATTGCTCTGTAATATAGTTTGAAATCTGGTATCGCTATACTGCCTGATTCACACTTCCTGCTTAGAATTGCTTTTGCTATTCTGGGTCTTTTATTTTTCCAGATGAATTTCAGGATTGCTTTTTCTATTACTGTGAGGAATGCTGTTGGGATTTTGATTGGCATTGCATTAAACCTATAGAATACTTTTGGTAATATGGCCATTTTAATGATATTAGTTCTGCCTATCCATGAACAAAGTATATCTTTCCATTTTCTTGGAAAATCCTTTGAGAACCCCAAGACTACTTGTGTTGAGTTATGCTACTTATCAAAATGGTTCTGACAGCCACTTAGAACTGCATAGATAAGGGAGGATACTGTGACAACCATATTCACTGGTGCAATTTGCTGCTGTGAAGTTCAGAAGCTGTTTAGAAAACTAGCTTCTTCAAACACCCCTGAAAGAGACTCCCAGATCAATATTACTCTCTCAATGAGACATTCAGATGTGGTAATGAACAAATTGCCCTGTAAATAAGGTCATTTGGGTGATGACTGAATAAGGTATGTCTCACTAGCTATTAAATTCAGTTGTTATATATAAGATGGGAATCTTTTGATCTTTCTATACAGTACCTATTTCACAGGGATGAGTTAAAATTAAAGGAAATAAAACAGAGCAAGAAGCTAACACAGAGCCTGACACAGAATGAAAGGTCAGTATGTGAAAGTGGAATGCATAAAAATCTATCTACCCAGATCTTTTGGTTAATTATTAAGCCTCTTCTGTTGGCCCTGGTTTCTCTGTATATCAATATATGTAAGAAGGCATTATTAGGATGATTTCCAAAGTGTGTTTCAGTGTAATGTTGTGGTTCTAATCTCAGTTCTGTGTTGTGGGCTGTGGTACAAGGTTCAATGTCAGGCTTGACGTAGAGTTTTTTGAAGTAAATCATCTTGTTGCTGTGTTGTGTTGCCAACCCTTCCTAGTTTGATGTGTTGCCCTCCCCTTTTTTCTATCTCCTTGATCTTTGACCTTGCTCTCCATTCTGCCTGAGAATGACACACTTTTTGATAGCAAGCAGAAAAAGGGAGTTTTGCAAGGCAGGAAAAAGAACAATGGGATCAGCAACATGTGGAATAGTTTCTTTAGTGTGGTTTTGATTATGTTCTGAATAATTTCTTATAAAAGATGAACCTCCTAGGAAGTTTGCTTTTGTAGCTGTGTTCAATACTAACATTGATATTCATTCAAGGAAGGAAGGTCAGTAAAGAGTTAGTGCTTTGGTTGTCAAGTTGTTTGCTTTATAACTGCAAATAGACAGCAACTTAGAAAGCCATTGCAGAATTGGTTGTCCTGAACTTTGTGGAGCAAAGCTTATTAAAAGAGCTTTGAAGGGGTTAGACAAGCAGAAGCTGTCCTAGCAATGATTATGTTGCTACATAGTACTAATAATTACCAACATTTATATAGTGTGTACTCTGTGCCTGTCATGTCAAAATGTATTTTCATGTGTTAATTCTTTTAAACCTCATAGCATCCTACAAGGTAGGTACTAGTATTATCACCTACACTTTCAGTTGAAGAAACATAGATGTATTGATTTACCCACAGTCACCCATAAGGTTTATGACAGAGTCTATATTTGAACCTAGGATATGTAGTTCCAGAATGTGTACTGTTGCCACTGTGCTGTCCTGGCTCCCAGGCTTGGATAAAACGCATCATAAGGCAGGAATATGGTGTATTTCAGTTTCAAGTTACTTTTTAATTCTTGATAAGGTCCAGGCCTTTCCCATTGCATTTTGAGTGAAATTGATAAATCAAGAATTTCAGATGTTTATTGACTAGTTTTACTGATTATTCTGAATTTCCTCTTATAACCTGACCTAAACCAATAAATCTTTTTATAATATTTATGTTTAGTTGTAGTTGGAAAAAAAACTTTATTTTACTCATTCACTTTTTTTATGTGGTGCTGAGGATCGAACCCAGGGTCTCGCATATGCGAGGCAAGAGCTCTATCACTGAGCCACAACCCCAGCCCAAAACTAATAAGTTTTATGTCTATAACATTTTGGGAGAAATTTCCTTGATGTAGGCTCTCAAAATGCAACAAAAATACCTTTAATAGGCGCATGGCACTTCCATATACATTCTCTTATATATTTAATAATTTCATAGAGGAGGCTTGGCAGGGATTATTGTCATTATTTTGCATGTAGGACAATTGAGTACCAAACAAGGTAAGTTATTTGCCTATGGTCAAACAATAAGTTTACAGCAGGATAGATCAGTAAGTCACCCCATGTAATACTTACTGAGCACTTATTATGTATCAGACATTGTTCTAGGCACAATTCTTGGACTGTCTGACTCCAACTCCAGTGTTCTAGGAAATATACTACTCCCTCTGCTTTCTTGGAAGCTGTACAGGATATTTAGCTAGGTCCCATGAGTTTAACAAACCACCTGTTTTTTAAACCTCCATCATGTGTCAGGCTAGGAAATTTATTTATATTGGTGTCTTATTGAATCTTTCTGCCAATCCTGAGACTTCAGGTTTGTGTATCACTTTTCACATGAGAAAGCTGAGGAGTGAGGCAGTATCCAGACCCAGTTTGAGCTGGCTTCCTTTCTCCTCTCTAGAGCTTCATGTCAGGCTTTAGCTCCAGCACTGGAACATCCTTCTGGCAAACTCTGCTGAAAGCATTCCTAGGAATGCTCAGCCCAACATGAACACATCTTTTCATTTATCCCTTGTTGCTGCTCTAGTTCCCGCAGCAGGATATAAAAAAGCAAGCAGAATATACTCAGGTTAGTAAGGAAGAAAGGAAGACAGGCCTAGCTTTTAGGCAATATTTTAGGTTTCTAGTCCTCCAAATTCCAAATGTGCCCTCCAAGCTGAAGTCACAGAGGGAAGCAAAGGGTCTCCTGCATCAGTCCTCTGAGACCTGGCCTAGTTCTGATGCTCAGACCCTGTTGGTCATTCCAGCTGCTGCTACTCATTCCTCAGGCCTGGCTGGTGTTGTTTAGAGGAGAAGATGGAAAACAAAAGAGGGTATATGAGGGAAGGTTTTCTCAGAACCAGATCATACCTCTTAAGGGCATGGAGTTCAATTAAGACAAGTTGTCTGTTTCTTTGTGAGGAATGCTAGAGGATTGATCCAACTCCTGATAACATTTTCTCTGGTGCAGGGCAGGATTTAGGGGATAAAAAAGTACATTATTTAGGAAATGGTATGTCTCAAGCCAACCTGCTTACTTGCCTTTTCTCACAAACAAGAGGCTATTCTCTGGGACATTTCTTACCAATAAACTTTCCTACCTCAAACTTTGAAGAGAATTGTGGAATCTGTAGTTGTTTGGCAGAAGAACCTGGTAGACTCAATTTGTCCATCACTTTTTTCAGTGTGATTTCCTTCCTGTCTTTATTTTTTCAAAAATATCTTATGGAGAGGGATTCTGCAACAGTCTCTGATTAATTCAGTAGCCTCTATGCTTTGAATGCTTTTCTTGCATGTGTCTTGATTCCTCTTATGCTTAGTGTGATTTCTTTTTATGGTCATAGAAAGTCAGAATTAGAAGGGGATGTTACGATTACATGAGGGGATTTGATATCCATAAAGTACTGCACAGATGTAATTGATTATTATTGCTATCTTGTCCAGCCTTCACATTTGAAAAATGAGGTAACTAAAGCCCTTTGGGATAAAGTGATTTGCCAAAAATTACGCAGTTCATAAGAGACAACTCCAGGTCCCAAACTCAGGTTTTATGGACCAATTACCATGTTCTTTCACTGTGCTTATTGACTCTCTTCCTCTCTCAGTGCTTGGTGAAGAGCAAACCACTGCCTCTTGAATATTTACACTGATACTCTGTTATGATGTCACTGTTTGATCTTCTTTTCCACAGACTAAATCTAAGGATTAGGAGTATTTTTCATCCCAGTAATTTATTTCTGACTTTTCAGGTCTTCTACTTCTCTAAGGAGGACCTGTGTTCTTCAATAGTAGAACAATGCCCATTGGGTTGGCCTAGAGATGGCTTTGGGATGTTTTTCTCTTCCTAAGTGGAATAAAATGCAGGTGAGAGAAGTGGGAGTGATTTTCCTCTGGTTCCAGGATTCCAACATACTTAAACTCCACTTTTATTTGGGTAGAAGTAATAGGTTACTGTCAGGGTAAAACAATAACTAACTTTTGTTGAGTGCTTAAAATGTGCAAAGAACTATGCTAGGAGTTTCATAAACATAATTCATTACAATGATGCTGAGAAGAAGTTATTTTTAGCATCATTTTATAAATGAAGAAATGAAGGCTCAGAGGAGAGCTTAAGTAAAGTGTACAGTTTTCAAAGCTAGCAAATATTTTACACATTTGAACCTGGGTCTCTGTGACTCAATATCCAGGTTATTTCCACTAAAATAAGCTCTGTGAAGAGTACTCTTCTTCCTTTGTGATATTGTCTTAGAGGCATCATAAAGCTTCTCTTATCCATCCATCACCTTAAAAGATTCCACATATAATGATGCTAAAGTCCAAGAATTCATGATTACAGGCCCATGATTTTCTACTTGAAATTATTCTTATCTAGGAGTTAAGGATCCTGGGTTTTAGTACCAGGCATACCAGTGAACCACTGTGTGAATTTGGGCAAATTACTTCTTCACTGGGTGCCTCAGTTTCCGCATATGAATAATGGAAAAGATGATCACATGGACTTGTTCATTCTCTGAAATCTTGCTGTTCTCTTAAGATGATGAGCCAATGTATCCAAGCTGTGTTCTCTGGAAAATGGATAATAGATTGAGAGTATGGGAAAGTTGCCAGTCAGGTAGTGGTCAATTCAAGTATCACATTCTGTCATGTGCTCTATCTCCAAAAGGATCCCCTCCTGCAACTTAACTTGTTCAAATGAAGTCAGGAACAATATTTTGACTGGTGGTTATTGTCTCATATATTTATGAATGCAGTGAGAACCAGCAACAACTTCTAACAATTCATATGATAATAGAAGTAAGAGCCTCAAGTCCAAGTTCCACTGGCTCATGTCTAAAGGGTCCTGAAATCTGCATGTTTAATAAGTACTCCCAGGTGTTATGATGCAGTATAAAGTTTGAGACTCACTGCATTAGTGAAAAAAACTTCAATTACTTTACTCAAGAAGAAAGTATAAGGAAAAAATGCACTCCCATTTATGTACAGATGTATGTGTTCTCTCTCATGTAACAAATATTTACTGAGCTCATCTCTGCCAGCCTTTTTCAAATAAATAAGTCATATTTTCTGTCCATGAGAAACATGAAATTTAGTGGGTGATACAGACAAACCGATAATGATAAGACATGGAAATTAGATTGTTAAAGTATATAGAAAAGGCTAGAAGGGCCCTAAACAACATAAGTTGGGAATAAGGAAGGGTTTCTGGAGGAGGTGGTACCTGAGACAAATATTAAAAAATTAGTTAGAGTCAGTGCAAGGAGATAAGCTGTTCCAGGCACAGTGTTCAGCTGTATGTTTCTAAAGATGTATACAGTCTTATTTTTTTTTACTTATTTACATGTGGTGCTGAGAATTGAACCCAGTGCCTCACACATGCTAGGCAAGTGCTCTACTACTGAGCCACAACCCCAGCCTGATATATGCAGTTTTTAAGAATAATGAATAAGACTGGCCCTAGTACATTCTAAACAACCGAGGGCTATTCTTATCATTATATATGGGATAGTTTTATGCTTCCACAAGATCTGCTATTAAAATGGGGTCTTCCAGAAGAACTTAAGACTGGAGGAATTCATAAAATTCATCCTCAAATCTTATCAGAAAACAGATGACATTCCCCATCTCAAACTATTATCAAAATAACTCTAGTTCTAGTCAACCCAAAGATTAACCACAAAAATCTCATAATTCAAGGTAATATGTCCAACTTATCTTTGAAATTATCTTCTTTCCTAAAGTACATTAAAATGCTCGGTAAGGGTCAGCTTCATTCATGTTTGTTCTCATGAAATTTAGCCTTCGAGGTTCCTTTCCTCTTTAAGGCTGATGATTACATGTACACCAGAGCTGGATGACCTTTATGAAATGCCTATTCCAACTTTCTCACTTTGTAAATAAAGAGAGGGGAAGGAAGTTGACTTCTTGTGGACTATTTTTTATGTTTCTGACCATCCCTGATAGTCAAAAGCTTTCCTGTTTTTTCTGGGATAGTTTTTCTGAGGTTAGATTTTACCACTAACTTAAGGCTCATAGATCTGGGAGTGAAATCAGATGTTACCTATTTCATGAAACTAACCCAATGGAATATTTTTCACCTCTTGATAACCTATTCTGATAGTTCTTCCTTGTGGTCTGGTACCTCGTGGGTATTTGGCTTAAGGCTGGTAGGTGTTCATTACATATTTGTTGAATATGTTTGTGGAGGGGTTCTTATCTCCTTGTGTTTATTATCATTTGGCAAATCAAGAATATATTGATCATCACAATAATCCTATATAAAATTGGACAATAATCCTATATAAAATTGGACAAATGGAGAAAAATAAGAAAAGTTATCCATAGTTTGTGACCCTAACAATAACATTGCTGAGTTTTGAGTGTATTTTTTCGACTCAGGGGCACTTTTCCACAAGCTACACCCTCAAGCCTTTTTCTTTTTCTTTTGAAACAGGGTCTAACTAAACTGCTTAGGACCACCCTTGACGGGGTTTTTGAAACTCACTTCTATGTAAAAGCTTTTTAAAATGTAAATAAACTTTTGCATATGTCTTTCTGTCCTTTTTTCTCACTTAACATTATCTTACAACATTTTTAATGTACTCATTATAATCATCATTTTTATAGGTGAAACTTACTATTAATTTTCTTATTTGGAGACACTGCTATAAACTTCTTATGTGATTTAAACAAGCACCAATGATTACAAGACTACCAGAAGTTTTCAACGGCCAGAATTATTCCCTTCCAATTTTTTTTTCTGATTATATTCACGAGGTATAATATCAAAAGAACCTATCCCTTATTCTTCCTTATCTTTAGAAGCTAATATTCCTGAATGAAGTAAGTTCTTATTGTAGGTTTACAAAGACTATTGTAATATTATATCCCTGTCCCTATATTTTAAGTGAAACCAACATGAACCCTGAAATAGGAAACAGGAAAATTCAACCATGAAGAACATTTATGAACAATAAAATATTTACATAACAAAATTAGAGGAAAGTTATTTTATGGGTGGTGGTATATGCTTGTTAGGGGATTATAACAAGTAGAAGACTGAGAAGAAAATATAATTGCAGTTTACTCCAATGGGTAGAAATATAAGGGAAAGTGGGCAGCTCTTCTCTGTTCAGTTTGGGAATACTTACTGGAAATGTTACCACTGTCTACCATCATATATTATTTTTGGCCTCAGACATGTGAACATGTGGTTCTCTATCAGATTGGGTAACAGTGTGTGTGTGAGGATGAGATTTTCTCTTATTAGATATGGTTTTGCAATATGATAAGGTAACTGAAAGGGGCCAATGTTATTTCCAGGAGTGTTCTGAGAGACACTGTGTCATGGAACAACGTGACTTTGATGAGATGGCACCTGGGAGGTCCGAGTCAGTGTGGGGCCATCAGAAGCTCCAAATGATGAGGACACAGGGAAGGGAGTCAGACAGAAGCTGTGGACATGAATTTATGAAGTGAGAAGCTCTGATTGGCAGGGGAACATTAAAGGAAATATGTTTCTCTAAATGCACTTGATGTGGGGGCACAGAGATTAGACCACATGGTTTTCTATAAATATCTTAAGGCATTCTCACTAGTAGAAGGGAAGATATTTTCTACAGTGGAGCAGGGTGGAAGAGCAAGGATTCATAGATGGAGATAAAGGAAGATATAAAAACTGATTTTCTCTGAAGATGTCTAAAATTATATGAAAATTATTGACAATAAACTTAGCAAGGGTATTGATCAGAGAATATAGACATGAGCCTATGCATTGGAATAAGGTCCTTGAGGCTTGCTCCTGCATCAGGTAATGCATGATGGGAGGAGAGCCAGGAAGTGGTGGTTGGATTTGGGAGGCAAGAAGTGGTGGTCCTTTATTAACTAGTATTAAATTTTTTCAATATTTTAACTTGGTATGGCCATACAATAGTTGTTCTTAACTTGGATGGGCTGATTTTACCTCCTAGTAGATATTTGGCTCTGTGTGTGTGTGTGTGTGTGTGTGTGTGTGTGTGTGTGTACTTTTGAGTAATGGGGATTGATCTCAGGGGCACTATGCCACTGAGCTACACACCATTTTTTAATTTATTTTTTTAATTTATTCTTTTTTTATTCCTAGTCTTTTTATTTTATTTTATTTATTAATTTTTTATATTGAGACAGAGTCTCACTATGTTGCTCTGGTTGGCCTTCAACTTGTGATCCTCCTGCCTCAGTATCCCAAGTTGCTAGGGTTATAGATGTGTGCCACCATATCCTTCATTTACAAATAGTTTTGATTGTTATTACTGGAGAAATGCTCCTGCTATCTAGTAACTAGAAGCCAGGAATGCAGGTAAATATTACAATGCTCAGGACAGCCCCAAGCTCTCTCCCATACCTCTACTCACACATAATAATTATCTAACTCAAAATATCAATAATGCTTAAGTTGAAAAATCCTGACGATACAGGTATAAACCAGATGAATGTTAACCCCAAGGATGTATCCTTTATTATTGAGGAGTCTACCATGGTATGAGAATTCCACAATGGAAATGACTGATGCCTCTCTTTCACACTCCAGTGACACCATTGTCTCTCCAGGATGCACTAGAAACCATCCACCCTCTTTACCTCCTCCTTTACTCTCCTTCTCCACATTCAGGTGTTTATCCGGTCTTCTGAATTTAATCACCCAATTAGCTCTTTAATCTTGCCTATCCTCTCTGTCTTCATCTCCATTGTCCTTAATTCAGGTCTTTATCATTACCTTTTCCCACCCAGTCTCAGTTTCTAAAACTATTTCAATAATTTCTAAATGGTCTTGAAGACTCCACTCTTTCCTCCTTCCAATCCCTTCTTTGTACTACCTTACTTATTATTGTAGGCCTGTGCCTAGTATTCCATAGCTAGAATAGATAATGTGTAAATGTTTATGAAATTAATTAACAGACAAATGAATTGTTGTATGTTTGTCTAGAATTTCTGGTGGCTGTCTGATGAATAGATAAAAAATTATAAGACATGGAATTCAACATCATTCAAAATATTATACCAACAAGTTTAATTTTCCATGTATCATATTCTCCTCCCAAATCCCACTTTCAACAACCACATACTGCTTACTTTAATTCCAAAGTTAATACATCATTTTTCCCCAAATACCACATTATTTTCATTTTTTCTCAACATGCTAATGTGAAACATTATTAGTCCTTTATCACCTCTGGAAAATTCAATGATTTTGAACATATGATAAAGATGAGGGGCTATTGGAAGCCCAGAGACCAAACCTCACTTCATATATACTCAATCAAATCAAGAAGGGGCAGTTGTATTTTACCAAAATAAAATAATTTAAAAAATCAAGTAGCTTTAATTATTTAGTCTAATTCCATACCTGAATCTTTTCTATTTTATTCTTTATATGTTCAATCTTCTATCACCACACTTTTATTAATCTTTTCAAAAAACTAATTTTGTTTTGATTTTAAGTTCAAACCCTTTTCTTTGTCATCTCAATTCTGCAATTGATCTCATCCAGTAATTAATAAATTATATAGTATGTTTCAATTGTAAAATTTCCATTGTGTTCTTCTATTTTCTGTTTCTTAGCTAAGACTTTATATCTTTACATTCCTATCAAATGTGTTCACCCTTACTTCTTGGATCATTCTTCTATTAGTTACTTTAGGATTTTTGTCTGATAATTTCAACATCTGTGTCTTTTCTTAGTTGGCATTTATTAATCATCTTTTTCCTTATGGGTTTTTTATGGATTTTTCTGTTGTTTATTTTTATTTGTTTATTTTTACTTTTGTATGCCAAGTAATTTTGGGTTGTGTCCTGGACATTATGAATATTATGTCATGAGAACATAAGTCTTGTTTAAATTCTAAGGAGAATGTTAATTTTTTCATGATTTTTTAGCAGGCAATTCACTATGTTAAGTTCAGACAACAAATCCTAACCTGATTTCTGGATGCTATGGTTCTAGCTATAATTGGTTTTCAAATTTTCTAAAGTTGTATTTTAATCATTTTCGCATGCAATCTGTAGGTGATGGTCTCTTCTGTAGGTAAGATCTCTGTAAATTGGTATAATAGTATATATACATGTACTATAGGGAAGTGAACCCAGGACTTTATATTACTCTGTTCATGTCCCTTCTTTTAGAGATTAATCTTTCCACTGTGGGCCACAATCTCACTTTGCATCTTTTCTGACTGTTTTTTCATTCAGGACCAAGAAATGGGAGGAGAGAGAAAATAGAGGAGAGGAGGAAGGGAAGGGAAGGGAGGGGAGGGAAGGGGAGGTGAAGAGGAAGGGAAGGGAGGGGAGGGTAATGGGAGGGGAAGAGAGGGAGGAGGAAGAAAGAAAGAAGGAAGAGAAAGAAAGCCTATGAGAATTTGTCAAGTGATCTTAAGTCCATAACTCCTCTAGTCAGAAAGAATGGTTCCCTTAGAGTTCCAGGCAGTTTCCCAGGGAGCATTGCTAGTTGCTGTGTCACTTCAGCTGCATGGGGACTTGGGGTAGAAAAGAAGAGATAAAGAACATTTTTTTTAAAAAAAAAGAACAATTATCTATGCATTTTACCTATTATCACTAATTCTCAGCAGTCTTTTTCTTCTTTCTCTTCAGAATAGTAAAGCAAAAATTATCTATGCACCTGGCATGTACATCTAGGTTTTTTACTGTCAGATCTAGTAATAAAAGTGAAATAATGAAGATCAACTCCCCACTAATTCAGTGGTACTTATGGTGACATTCTTGAATCTATCTGCTACGATTTTTGCTTTTATGCCCTTAACTTTTCTATGCATTCTCTTCAGTATTTATAGTTACAGTCATCTTCCCTGTACCGCAGTCCTATTTAACTCTTAAAGTATGCATTTCTTTGTAGAAATTCATCATATGTTCAGTATGCAGTCTTCTTTTCCCACTAGATTCTTTAGCATGTTATGTATCTGAAAATGGGTACATCTGTTCTCCTATGAATTTTTTAGATGTTTTGAGTCAGTTTACTTAGGACTGGAGTTAAGTTTAAATTGTATTGTTTATCCCAATAATTTCAGGGCAACACAAACATCCCAATCCCTCTAGAAATGAGATCTTATTCTCTTGTGATTTAAGAAGGTAGGTCTGGATTGATAGGGAAGGAGGGAAGGACAGGAAATGGGATAAAATGTGGAATGAAACTGACCACATTATGCTATGGAAATATATAAATATAGCACATGGAATTTCACCTTTACATATTTCTATGAAGCACTAATTAAGAAAACAATAAATAAATAAATTGAATAGAGGAATAATGTAGTAGAATAGAGGAAGGAGTAGAGGATAGGAAGGAATGGAAAGGAAGTTGAAGTAATGGGGACTGAAATGGAGCAAATTCTATTACATGTGTGTATATTTATGTCACAATGAACCCCAGTATTATGTATAACTATAATTTACCAGTAAAAATATTTAAAAAGAGGGGCTGTATGTACCACACTTTTTTCTCAGTTCCTCTCCTCCCACATCTTTAAACAATCTGTACACTTGTGCCACACAGAGTTCTCTCTCACTGCTTTGGTCTTTGCCTAGTTGTAGACTACAAAAAAACAAAACAAAACAAAACAAACAAACAAAAAAAAACCCCCCAAAAAAAACCAAACAAAAAAAAACTCTGATTCTGTTTTTCTAAATTATCAGTTTTGTTTTGAATTTAGCTTCAGATTTTAAAAGACTCGGTCAAATACTTTAATGATTATAGGTGTAATTTGTTCATATTCCTTCTTGAATCATTTTTATAAGTCATCCTTTCCATGTAAACTCTCAATTTTGACTAAGTTTTCAAATTTGGTGCTATAATAATTTTCTCACCAAATTATTGAGTGGTGTTTTTGGTGTTATTTTAAAAATATCTTTATGTCATAATTACATACTGTTTTACTTTCCTAGTATTATATATTCATGCTTTTCTCTTTTTCTTGATGAATCTTGTCAGATATTTGTCTACTCAAAGGATCATTGCTTCTGTTGATATATTTTTTCTATCTCAAAATTTATACTTTTATATTTATAATTTCTTCCTGTGAACATTATTTAGAAGTATTTTATTATTTTCCTAACTTTTCTTTAAGGTGGATGACTTAGGATATAGGCTTTCTTGTTTTGCAATATAAGGATTTAAAGGTAAAATTTTCCTGAATATCCTATGTTTTCTGTATTCTACAAATGCTGATATGAATGCTTATTCAATTGTACACATTTTCCTATTTCCATTAACATAATTTTGAATGGGGAAATATTAAACATACATTTAAAATTCTAGACATAGTTTCAATATTTTTTACTTGCTATTAGTTTCTAAAATGTATTGCAGTCAGAGACAGTATCCTTTGTGATATATATTCTTTGAAATTTGTTGATCCTTGTTTTAATGTCTAATATATAGTCAATTTTTTAAATGTTCCTTGTTAATGCTGAACAAGTCAATATGTGTTCCAAATTTGTCTAATATCGTTTATTCTTTTTAAGTTTTTTTTATTTGTTCTAGTAGATATATATGACAGTAGAGTGTATTTTGACATATTATAGATACATGGAGCATAACTTATTCTAATTAGGATCCCAGTCTTTTGGTTGGACATGATGTGGAGTTTCACTGGTGGTGTATTCATATATGGACATAGGAAAGTTATGTCCCATTCATTCCACTGTCTTTCCTATTCTTATCATCTTCCCTTCCCTTTGTGATACTCATCTCTTTTATAAATCCCACTGTTTTTAAAATACTAGATCTATCAATTTTTAAGTAATATGTGTTACCCTTTCTTATTACATTGGTTTCTCATTACATACAAATGTACCTTTTTGTTGTGAAATTTTCTGTATCTTATATTAATGTTTTAAAAGTCTAATTTAGAGAAATTCTCACACTTGTGAGTTTAATTAATTCACCTTTTTTTCTAATTACTGATATATGTAGCTTCAAATCTACTATTTAACGTTTTGCTTTGTCTATCTCCCTTTTTTCTACATTAGTGATTTTGTTCACTGCTTTCTTTTGGGATAATCTTATTCCAATTATATTTTAGCTTGTACTGGTTACTAAGTTTTATACTGAATTACTGTATTTTTAAGTCAAGGTGTGTAAATTGTTAACAGTCTTATTTAGCTGAGCAAACATAAAAGTTAAAAAATAACTGTTCCCCTCCTAAGTAGTATGAGTGGGAGCATTGCACAATGGTTAAGAATGTAGTCTCTGGAGGCAAATTGCTTTAGTTTGAAAACCTGTGATTTTTTACAAGGCTCTTTTATCACTTTAAAGCTCAGATTCCTCATTGATAATATGGGGATAATAATGGCTCAAGCAATTAACTACAGTTGTTTTTATACACATTCAGAGTGTAGTAGTGATTGTGGTGTAATTTTTTTGAAATTTTAAAATGACATAAGAGAATTTTATTTTCATCTAGAAATTTTATGGTTGTGATAAGAAGCTGTATTTCATTTAGAAATATTTCTGTTTTATTGTGGTAAAACAGATACCATGAAATCTACTCTCTGAAAAAAATATTTAGGATACATCAAGTATTAATAGTTGTAGATACAGGACTTTGCAAAAGATCTCTGGAACTTATTCATCATATGTAAGTGATGAATGTAGTCATTTCTTCAGGATTATATAATTAATTGGCATACAATTGTTGATAAGAGTCCCTTATGATCCTCCCTATATCTGAAGCATCTCTTATAATGTGACTAATTTCCGATTTAATTTATTTGATTCTTTTGCTCTGTGTTTATGCTTTGTTTAGCATGGTCATTTAATTTTTAAGAGACTAACTCTGGATTTGTTGATATTTTCTATTGTTTCCCAGTTCCTAATATATTATTGGTCTATTTTATTTATTTATTTATTTATTTATTTATTTATTTTTATTTTTTTTTTTTGCAGGCAGCAGCCACTGAGCCACATCCCCAGCCCTGTTTTTTATTTTATTTAGAGACAGGGTCTCACCGTTTTGCCTAGCACCTTGCTGTTGCTGAGGCTGACTTTGAACTTGTGATCCTCCTTTCTCAGCCTCCTGAGCCACTGGGATTACAGTCTTGTGCCACCACACCTGGCTCTAAATTTTATTATTTCCTTCCTTCTGCTCACCTTGCATTTGGCTATTTTTTCTTCTCTACTTCCTTGAGGCAAAAGTTAGATTATTTTATAACTTTCTACTTTTTGACATAGGCTTTTATTACTATATACTTCTCCCTTAGTACTGCTTTTTTATGCCTTTCTTAAATTTTTGTACATTACGCTTTTATTTTTCTTTAGCTATTTTAAGAATTCCCTTTGATTTCTACATTGATTGTTCAGTAAATATTTTCATTTAGGAAAATAAGGGCATAGAAAAAAGATATAGGACCAACGCAAGACTGAAATCCTGATGGACAAAAAAGTCCTGAAGCTCCACATCTGGCATCTGGTCACATACCATGGTGATGTTCTATCCCAAAGACTTGTGTAGCTCCATCCCTGTGGCCTTTCTGTTGGCTCATCTCTGCTCAATTCTAACAGCTTTACTAGAATGAAGTACCATGTTACTGGCCTTTCTTTATCTCAGGGGTCTCCACTACATCTTTGGCTTCCTCCTTCATTTCCATACATAACCCTATGCTCCTATCAGGAGCTGCACTTTGTCTGGCACTTTTGTGCTGCACTTTGCCTGGACTCCCAGGTCTTCCTTTGAACTCTTTTTGGAAGCCATCTCAAGCAGAAGCAAGCCTCCAGGAACCACAGCCTCGGAGTGCCTGGGTAGCTGAGCATGTTGAAAAAACTTTCTAGGCCCCATTATGCAAGAAGTTTATTCCAATGGTCTCTTCTCAAGAGAATTTTTACTTTCACTTCCTTGAATCTGAGATGGATAATATCTTGCCAATTCCTAAGATGCACTCAAGCCTTATTTCTTATTATCTGTTGGCAAAGTCCCTCATGAGCTCAGTCTTTACTGCACAAATTCCTACTGGCATTCTGGTCTTCTGAGCCAATATTAGAATCACCCATTAAGCTGTACTTGCATCAATCTAAGGCATTTCTAACTTGCACTGCTTTCACTGCTAAATGTCTCAAAATTCCTCTCACCAATCCCATAAAGCTCCAAATGCTTATGAATCACACGACCCCACTCTTTGCTTCAGTTTCAGTTTTTGTCAGCTTTTTTTGTTGCTGTGATTAAAAGATCTGACGAGAACAATGAAGAAGAGGAAGTGTTTATTTGGAGGCATATGATTTCAGAGGTCTCATTCATTTTGCCTCGGAATCTTCTCTCTCTCTCTCTCTCTCTCTCTCTCTCTCTCTCTCTCTCTCTCTCTCTCTCTCTCTCTCTCTCTCTCTCTCTCTCTCTCTCTCTCTCTCTCTCTCTCTCTCTCTCTCTCTCGGTCCTGGAGATTTTTCTCAGGGGTGCTAAATGATTGACCCACATCCCCAGATCCTTTAAAAAATATTTTATTTAGAAACCAGGTCTCTCACTGAGTTGGTTTTCCCCTTTCTAAGTTGCTGAGGATAGTGGCGAACTCACAATCCTCCTGCCTCAGCCTCCAGAGTAGCTGGGATTACAGGCTTGTGTCACAGCACCCATCCTGAATGTTCTTGCAGTGTCTCACACATGAGGTTTGGGGGGATATCTCACATAACAACTTTCATTGTAGTTGTGGTATACATGGTAGAAAGTGGAGTCTTGAAATCTTCTATTATGTTATTGTTTATTTCTCCTTCCATTTCAGTAATGTTTGCGATATATACTCAAGTTGTGCAATATTCATCAAATGTATTTTTTCATTGTTAGATACTTCTGATGTATTGACATTTGATCATTATATAATGTCCATCTATACATTCTATGAGAGTTCTAAAGTCTCTTTTGTCTGATATAAATAGAGCTGCCCTTTCTCTCTTTTAGATACAATTTGCATGGGATATATTTTTTTCTTTTCTTTATTTTCAGCATGTGTATTGTCAAATATAAGAGTCTCCAAACACAACATAATGGAAAGGAGATGGAAACATTAATTTGCTCAATATGCATTGTATACCTATATTTAAATATTTGCTTCATTTCTGAAAAATAGCCTTGCTGGGAATACTATTCTTGGTTGATAGTTTTCAATTTTTTCTGTGTCAGCATTTCAAATTCATCAGTCCACTCATTTCTGGCCTATAAACTTTTAAAAAAATATTTATTTTTTAGTTTAGTTGGACACAATACCTTTATTTTATTTATATATTTTTATGTGGTGCTGAGGATCAAATCCAGGGTCTAGCACATGCAAGGCAAGTGCTCTACCATTGAGCCACAAACCCAGCCCTGGCCTGTAAATTTTGTGCCTAAAAAAATTCTCTGAGGATATTGTAAAAGTTCCCTTGTATGTGACAAATAATTCTTCCTGCTTTCAAATTCTCTTATTTTTTTGACATTTGATAATTTGATTATAATATGTTTTAATGTCTTAGTGTAATGTCCTTAGGTTAATCTTATTTTGGATCTTTTGAGATTGTAAGTATCTGGATACTTATTTCACTCTCTTGATTAGGAAGGTTTTTAGATTTTGAAGGTTTTTGATATTTTTAATTAATAAGTTTTCTGGTACTTTTTCTCTCTTTTCTACTTCTTGGACATCCATAAGTTCTGTATTATCAACAGAGTATTTTCCCACAAATCCTTAAATTTTTCTTTCTTTCTTTCTTTTTTTTTTCCTACTCTAATTTAAAATGGCCCATCTTCAAGTTTGTTGATTTTTCATCTTGGGCATGCTCTAGTTTTCTGATGAACATCTTTATTTAATTTTCTTATTCAGTTATTTTATTCTTTACCTTCAAAATTTCTATTTGGCTGTTTTAAACATTTTTTTCCAGTTTGTATTCAATTAAATATTAAATGAGTATTATTTTGAATTCTATTATAAAAATAACATTTTTGTTTCATTATGATGAGTTTCTGACATTTGTTCCTTTAATTGTGTTTCCCTGTTTCTTCATTTTACCTTATATTTTGTGTGTTCATATATGTGCAGTAGCAAAAAGACCAAATCTCTCCATTTTTCTGGGGAAGATCTTCACCAATCAACACAGCCAGAGCCTTTATGGGCCTTTTAATCCTCAATGGTAGTTTAATCCATCATGTTCTTTTTAGTCCCCCGAAATCTAAAGTATACCATACCTGTGAGTACTCTGAAACAAATGATACAGAGACCAAGAGCATTTGAACATGATCCAATTCCCCATGCCTTCCAAGGAAAAGCTGGGAGCTGAGATTGACTCATTATGTCTCTGTTGAATCAGCAGGATACCCTGTGACAAGTGCCTATGTGGTAATTCAAAACACCACCTTTGTTCTCTGTAGCCCCCAAGAGTCTAGAATATGCTGGTTCCTATTATCACTCTAGAAAAGGTAAAATAGAAGCCAGTCTTTTCAGACAACAAAAGAGAAGTTGGGATGTGGAATGTGCAGTCCAAGTTTTTTCTCTCTTAAGAAAGAAACTTGGAGCTGAAAGTTTTATCATGATTATTTGGCACTGTGCCAAGCTTGATAATTATGGTGTTAGGGTGTCTACAATTTTTATAACAGTTTTAGTGTGGCTGGTTTTATAGTCTCCTGGGAGTGCAGAATCTCATCAATAATTTTCTGGATAATTCACAAGGGATTTTTACATGTGTTTTTGTTGTTGAATCATTATACCCATGGTGGGGCTGGAGGAGAGCCTGTGACTTCTTATTCTGTCATCTAGATCTTGTCACTCCCTGCTGGTAACTTTTTAAAGGTTGTTTCTCATTTATTGTTTTCAATACAAGAATTATATCAAGGTTTAATGCAATTCCAATCAAAATCCCAATGGCATTCCTCATAGAAATAGAAAAAGTAATCATGAAATTCATCTGGAAAAATAAGAGACTCAGAATAGCTAAAGCAATTCTAAGCAAGAAGAGTGAAGCAGGTGGTGTCGCTATACCAGACCTTAAACCATACTGTAGAGCAATACTAACAAAAACAGCATGGTATTGGCACCAAAACAAGCTGGTAGACCAATGGTACAGAACAGAGAACACAGAGACTAACCCACAAAATTTCAATCATCTTATTTAGAAAAAGGTCCCAAAAACATGCATTGGAGAAAAGATAGTATCTTCAACATATGGTGCTGGGAAAATTGGAAATCCATATGCAGCAAAATGAAATTGAACCCCTATCTCTAACCATGCACAAAACTTCACTCAAATGGATCAAGGACCTAAGAATTAAACCGGAGACTCTGCATCTAATAGAAGAAAAAGTAGGCCCTTATCTTCATCATGTGGGATTAAACCCCAACTTCCTTAACAAGTTTCTTACAGTGCAAGAATTAAAAACAAGAATCAATAAATGGGATGGATTTAAACTAAAAAGTTTTTTTTCTCAGCAAAAGAAACAATCTGTGAGGTGAACAGAGAGCCTACATCCTGGGAGAAAATTTTTACCCCTCACACATCAGATAGAACACTAATCTCTAGGGTATATAAAGAACTCAAGAAGCTAAGCACAAAAAAAATTTAAAAACAAATAACCCATGCAATCAACAGGTCAAGGACCTGAACAGACACTTCTCAGAAGATGATATAAAATCTATCAACAAATACATGAAAAAATTCTAATCATCTCTAGCAATCAGAGAACTGCAAATCAAAACTACTCTAAGATATCATCTCACTCCAGTCAGAATGGCAGCTATTATGAAGACAAACAACAATAAGTGTTGTGAGGATGTGGGGGAAAAGGTACACTCATATATTGCTGGTGGGACTGCAAATTGTGCAATCAATTTGGAAAGAAGTATGGAGATTCCTTGGAAATCTGGGAATGGAACCATCATTTAACCCAGCTATTCCTCTTCTCAGACTATACCCAAAGGACTTAAAAACAGCATACTATAGGGACACAGCCACATCAATATTTATAGTAGCACAATTCACAATAGCTAAACTATGGAGCCAACCTATATGTCCTTCAGTGGATGAGTGGATAAAAAAAAAATGTGGCATTTATACACAATGGAATATTACTCAGCATTAGAAAAGAACAAAATCATGACATTTGCAATTAAATGGATGGCACTGGAGAAGATAATGCTAAGTGAAGTCAGGCAATCCCCCCCCAAAAAAAAAACCAAATGCTGAATGTTTTCTCTGATATAAGGGGGGTAACTCATATGGGGTAGGGAAGGTGAGCATGGGAGGATTAGATTCATTCTAGATAGGGATGAAGGGTTGGAGGGAAAGGGAAGGGGAAGGGTATTAGCAAGGATGGTGAAATGTGATGGTCATCATTATACAAAGTACATGTATAAAGACTCAAATTGGGTGTCAACATACTTTATATACAAACAGATGTATGAAAATTGTGGTATATATGTGTATTAAGAATTGTAATGAAAAGCAGTACACGTATAATGGCATAAATTGGCATGAGCATACTTTATATACAGAGATACAAAAAAATTGTGCTCTATATGTGTAATAAGAATTGTGATGCATTCCACTGTTGTCACATATTTAAAAAATAATAATAAAATCAATTAAAAAAAAGAAAAAAAGAATTATGTCAACAGTTCCTCCACTTTTCTAAACTGTGACACACACACACACATACACACACACATACACACACATTGTGATCCATTTCACCAAGAGCTTGAAAAATACAAAATTGCATACTGATGCACCTGTGTATTCTGTCCACCTAGTCTCATCAGGTTTTCCTATACTTCATTGTTGGGCATGGCTTCACATCATAAAACTCTTTACTCATCTTTATCCAGCCTCTCAAAAATCCAATTCATATTCCATACTGCCACTAGAGTTCTCTTTCCAAATAAAAAATCTGATCTTAGTACTCTTGCTGAAAATTCTTTAAAAAGTCCATATTATCTATAGGATAAATTTTAAAACCCCTAGCTTTGTAAACAAGGGCCTTCATAATATGATATATATGATCCATCTCTAGCCACCACCCTCTTTTATATTTCACCCTACTCATAATTTCTGAGGCATGATTATATTTATTTTATTTAATATTTTTATTTTGCCTAATTAAATCCTTAAGTTTCAAAATCAACTATTACCTCTTCTGTGAAGTTTTTTCTCAAACAAAGTAATAATTAGTTACTTTCCCTGTTGAGCATCTATAACACTTATATTGTAATTCTGTTATAGGATGTATTGTATTTATAACTTATTTTCCAGGTCTTACCAATCTATGGTTCACATAGTGTCATGTAACATTTGTTTCACTTATCTTATCCCTACCTGCTCATATGTGACCACAAAAATTCCAAACTGTGCTCTCTCTACATATCATTCCACAAGTATTTCTGTGTATCCTCATGTATGTCTCAAATATTTCCAAATAAATTTCCTGCCAGGTCTTGATGTAGGTATATCCCCCCATATTAATTCTCCTAATTGTTGATACTATCTTGGGGACCATGGTCTCCTTCTTGGTATACTCAATAGCTCTGTTCACAAAAAAATCACCCACTAGATTGCTGCTCTATTGGAACACTTTGTGGGTTTCAAATGAGTGGTTCATATAAAAAAGGTTTTAAATTTATGAAAAGACTGCTCTTTCAGTATTTTGAGGAGGGATTTAAAAACCATTTCAAAATTTAAAAGTGTTTTTATTTAAAATAATTTTACATTCATAGGGAGTTTTACAGAAATGTACAGAGAATTCTCATATACTCTTCATCCAGTTTCCTTCAGTGATTATATTTTATATAAGCAAAGAATAATATTGAAATAAGCAAAAGGTCATTAGTTCAATGTGTGTGCACTTCCAACTAATTTTATCATATTATTAGGTTCTGATAATCATTGTAATCAAGATAAAATACTATTCCATCATTACAAAGAGCTCCATGGCTTCTACCCCTTTATATTTATACTCACCTCTCTCTACCATACTGTTCCAAAGGCATGGCAACCACCATTCTAGTTTTGGTATCTAACATTTTTTAAAAATTTGAGCACATTATATAAATGAAATTATATAATGTTTTTATGTTATTTTTCCCCACTTAGATAATGCACTTAAAATCCATTCAAATTGCTGTGTGTTTTGGTACTGAGTGATATTCTATGGTATGTATGCACCAGTTTGTTTAGCTGTAACTATTGTAGAATAATTTGATTATGTTTCATATTGAATCTTGTCTCCTAAAAATGATAATTTGGAGCTTTAACCTACAGTATATCAGGGTGTGAGTTTGTTTTAAAATAGGATGTTTACAGAGGTAACCAAGTTAATGTGAAGTCGTTGGTATGAGCTCTAATCCAATATGACTAGTGTCCTTATACAAAGGAGAAATATGGACACAACACAGACATGCACAGAGAGAAGATTATGTGAAAAGACATAGGGAGAGCTTCATGTGAAGGTTGAGGATAGTAATGATTTATCTACAAGACAAGAAATACCAATGATTGCCAAAAAATATTCAGAACCTAGGAGAGTAGCATCGAACAGATTCTCCCTCATAGCCCAACAGTAGGCCCCTATCCTCCAGACATCTTAATTTTGTACTTCTAGTTTCTAGGACTATGAGAAAATATATATCCAATATTTTAAACCACATAAACTGCAATAATTTGTTATGGAAGCCTTTGGAAATTAATACAGGTTGTTTTCAGTATATGACTTTTATAAGCATTTACATTGTAGGTTTTTAGTGTCGACATATATTTTCATTTCTTTGGGGATAAATACCCAAGTGTTTAGATAGAGATATTTCTTCCAAGATGCTAGATTAATTTGAGCTGATATAAGCATCTTCAACATATTGTCCCTCCCCAGACACAGGAATTTTCCTAAGCCACCTTTGCCCTAAAAGTGGAGGAATCCTTTCCCCAGCTCCTAGTGAAATATTAGCAATCATTTCTTGATATATGCAACTCAGTTGCCCCTTTTTGTCAACAATTAGTATAATAATGCCAAACAATTTGACTCCTCATAGGAGGCAATGTTTACATTGTATGTCCATCAAATGGAGTGATTAGTTTTGTTAGGATGTTTGAAATTAAAGATTTCAAAACCTCAGATAGTGAAAATGTGGAAGCATGGAGAAGGGAAGCCAGAGATAACTTGTGAGGCTTACTTTAGGCATAAGTTCTGTGGGCTACAAGGCTGTCCTTCATAACAGGGACAAACATGGCTACTTGTTGACTCTGTTTCTGTTTGGAGTAAGAATGTTCTCCATACAGTAAATCCCGCCTTCCCTTATCAGGTGTGTGCAATGAAGTCATCTTAATCCTCAGGCTGAGCCAAAGCAGGGGTTGCCATGGAGACAAACTGTTTTGACTAGAACACTCCAGACAAGAGCAGCATTAGAGGAGAAGGCTGGGGTCTATTATTCTCTCTCACACACACAGTCTATGCCCCAGACTTGATTTTAAATTTCTTGAGGGGGTTCAGAGTGGGAGTAAATCTATCAGAAATCCCTGGAATATGGGGTGGTCAGAATAACTAGGAGACTCATGTAAGTCTCTCATCACTTAGAAGCCTTAACTTGGCCACTTGAAATAATGTAATTTAAGCCTTGCCTCCGTGCTACCAGATAACCTTCAACTGAATCCTTTTACATAGATTGAAATGTTACATGTTCTACTTCCAAGTTAGTGGTATTTTGAATAATGTTCAAAACGGAAGGCCATATTGTAGAACACCTTTTGACAACAGAGTTTCCTGATTTTTCTCTCAGGCCTAGTTCTGAATTTCATAACTGACATTTTATGGATCTTTTTCTGTTTTCATCATTATCTTCATCATCAATCAGGAATTTTAGAGCTCTAATAAGTTTCAATGCTTTGAATAATGGATCTGAGAATCTTAGGAAACGGAATGGTTCAGTTACATGTCAAAATTTCTTCAGGAGACATTAGTTTCTTGATTTTTATATATGGATAGCAATTTAGAGAGTGTTGAGTTCAATGGTGTCCATCAGAATTGTATAGGAAGCTTACAAAAATATGTAGCTCCCAGAGCTATACCTTTAATATACTAAATCAGAATCAATATGGCTGATGCTTTTAAACATCTATATTTTTATCCTAGTCCTCCAGTGATTCTGATGTACCATGAAGTTTGGGAACCATGGATCAAATCCACTGATTTATTTTCTCATTTTAAATAAAGGATAAATCAGACCAAGAAAGGAAATGTGACTTCATCAAGTTTATAGACATGAATAAAGTAATGTTCAGAAGGAGAAATGTGTCATCATTTTAATCTCTAAACTTTCTTTCTGGCCAGATGTGGTGGTGATGATTCCCATAATCCCAGTGACTTGGAAGACTGAGGCAGGAGAATTGCAAGTTTGAGGCCACCCTTGGCAATTTAGTGAGTTCCTCAGCAAATTAGAGACTCTGTCTGAAAATTAAAATGAATAAATAAGTAGGAGTGGAGATATCACTCAGTGGTAAAATCCCAGAATCAAAGTATCAAAAAAAAGTATTTTTACCTGTTTAAAAATTACTTTACAGCAGGAAAAAGTTAGATTTAACTTAAGAGTGGCCAACTGAATTAGGTTTTGAGGTCTTTGATAAACCACACACACACACACACAAAAAAAAAACAGGTTTCAGTAATATCTGTGCTTTAATAAAAATGGAAATGAATATCCTGGGATTGAGTCTTAAAGTTAAAGGCCTAAACTAACCTTCTTCAGCACAGAAGAAAGATTGGTAGTTTAGACTGAGGAGGCCCAAGGGCCTTTGAGCTTTCCTCCAGGTTAGCCCTGAAGCCACAGGCCAGTTAATGACTCTAGGGATTAATTGAGCTAAAAATAAAACATAAGACGTGTTTGAGGTGCTTTTTTCCCCTTTCTATTTACACAGTGTTTGATTAAGAGATATGTTTCATGAAGGATGAGATTAAATCTGCGTGGGATTAGATAAAAATGGACAAAAATGTTATATTTCCCCTGTAGCTCTCCAGCTGCTCTGCAGAAGACATCTCCCAGGGCTTGAGCCTTGAGCTCAGGTTCTTTTGAAATTTTGAGTGGGTTTAGATATTTTTGAGATGGGACTTTTCATCCGTGTCAGAAGAACAGCTTGGTTCCTTGGTTCCTCTCCAAGTTTAAGAGCGGATTCTATGAGGCCATTTTAATTTTCTCATTCTGAAACCTCAATCAGTGGCTTAGGGGAGATACTTTTCCTTGAATGAATACCAGACCTCATGCATGCACACACACACAGCCCTTATAATTAAGATAAAATTTCTGATAGTGTTAGACCCCAAACTCTAGTGATTTATCAGTGACTGCAGCTTGCTAATAATGGGGGCATCAGTGAATGAGCTTCTGGGAATTGGAAGACTAGGAGAAGAAAAGGAAAGAAAAAAGAAAGCGGACACAGAGATCTGAAACAGAAAGTAAGTAAGGCAATGAGCAAGGATGATTCCTGGAACTTCAAGAGTGATTTAGCCACAGACAAAGAGGCCTTTCTCATTTTTCAAATTGACATTTATTTTAAAAGCCGTCAAGGTAAAATGTGGCCTTAAAAAAAGGAGAGAATGTTCTAATTTGATGTCTTATTACAGTTGACACCAACTCTGCCTATTTCTCTGAGTCTCTGTCTCATTTTCTTAGGGAACTCCCTACTCTCTGGTGAATCTTGGGAGTGTTCATAATTGAGTCAGGTAGAAAGAGACCTAGTGTCTTGATTGTATGTTGTTCTAAGGGAGAGCTGGGGACATGGCACTGACCCAACTGCCTCCCAACACCTCCAAAGAAGGTAAAGTCCAGATTACTGATTACATGCTTTGAAGAATCTTTGTAGCAAAAAAAAATCTTCCCAAGAATCCTTATATTTCACATAAACTATTGTTTACTGCTGTTCCTGGAAGTAGAAAAGACTGTGGACCCTAAATTTTGTTGGAAGGGGCACTGATTGGGAAGACAGGATGCCACAAAGGGACTCTTTGGCTTGGCCATGGACCCAATATAGTCTATGTGGCCTTTGACATTTCACTTGACTTTTCTATGGTCCACGTAGGCTTTCCTCATAGGGTAAATAAAAACTACAGACTCTTGGGAAGTAAACAACATGTTATTCCAAGCCTTCTAACATATAGGCGTTCTCAAGGGATTAACAATATCTCTGCCAAATAACCTAGCCCCTGCTAAACCTGTTTACTCATTCTTTAAATGTACCTTGGCATATTCATCTTCCACACCTCACATTATTTTTCCTGTTTGGAAGCTCCACTCCCATCATCTCATCACAGTCATATCTTCCTCAAGACCCAGTACAAATATCCTCTCTAGAAAAGAATATTTCCCTTATGTACCTCCAGGTCTTTGTCCCTCTCTTCAAACTCAAGGTTCATATCAGCCTTTTGGTGCTCCTATCAGTATGTTTATGTCTGGATTCCTTAACTAAAATATAAATTTCTGTAGTGTATAAAGAGTATCTTACACAAGGAATGCAGTCAATGAATGTAAAATCCATTAATTATAAAAAAAAACCTACAATTGTTTCATTTTAAAATTTAGCTGTGGAACAGTACAGATACTTTGGTACAGAGAGATCTGGTTTCTAATATTGATTACTTCACTTATTAGCTGTATAACATTGGACATACAATATAACTTCTTCAATTTTAGTTTTCTTATTTGTAAAATGGAGATAACAACCTGTACCATCTCAATAAATTGTTATGGGGATGAAGTGACATTGATGGTGTAGGTACTTTATAAATTTTCATGTACTTCATCAATGAAAACAATGATTAAATAACTATTATAAATATACTATAACACAAATATGCATCTTATCCATTATATTCGCATGCTCTTCTCCACAGGAAATGTTTCTTTGAGACCATGATGATAACAACAATGATTAATAGCACTGTTTACTACTTCCTAGAACAAAAAAGGAAATAATCATGGTGTGAGACCCCAAATTGCCCACTGGCATATTTTTGGAAGTCATTCCACATTATTTATCTCATGTTTCAGAGAGCATCAAAATGGAAGAGCCTTTTAGAGACTATCCATTTGAAATTCTTCATGTGACTACATAACCAATGATGTCCACAAAGAGAGAAGGTTTACCAAAGACTGTGAGACATAGGGGCAGGTGTGATATGGATTGTTATACAGATAAAACACAAGTGACAGATCTTTTTCAACAGGTTCATGGATTTTGAAATTTCCACTTAAATATTTCAGCCTCATGACTGAGGCTCAACAGATGTCCACAGTCACATAGCTGGGAAATAAAGATGTCAGGACTCAATAGCAGTTCTGTCTGCATCTTGGACCCCAGTGCTGATTTCTTTTCCAAATCATTTCCTCTTATAATATATTTCCAACTTTTCCTGTTCATCATCAACAAGGAAGTCTCCTGGCATTAAATAATGGTAAGAGAACTACTGAGGTAAGGTTGGCATACAGTATGTATTGGTTTGTACACAGGATAAACAGTTCAGACAGAAACCAAGGAACAAGGAAAAGGGACTGAACTTAGGCTTAGCCACTCCTTTTCTTACACATGTATCATTTACTAGGAAAATTTAATGTTCTGTGTGTAATTGAGAAAACATTTAACATCTCCAATCCTCAAGTTCTTTATTTGTAGAATGAGGATATTAATAGCTCATGAGGTGCTTGTAAGTTTAGAAATAAAATAATGTATGTAAAATAGTAAAAATAGTAGCTGACACATAGTGCTAAAGAAAAGTCAGGTAATTTTGGTGTTACTGTACAATAATAAGAATATTATAAGTAAAATCTGATGGTTAGGCAGAGATTGGCTGTATTGAAAAAAAGCAAACCCATATATATGGTGTCCACAATAAAAATTTGTTAAATATAAGCACAAGTACATTGAAATAAAAAGATTTTTAAAAGATAAAACTTGAAAAAACTAACCAAAAATACTATTTTAAGGGTTTATATGGGGAAAATGTCCCCCAAAATGTGATGGAAAGTGGAAGTAATGAATAATGGGCCTGATGATAGATGTCATTTTACCTGGTTCTTGAAGAATACATTTAAGAATTACATAGTTGGAAGCAGAACGGGTAAATTTGAAACATCAGGGCAGTTCTGGGAATAGTCCATATTATAAGTTGTCTGGAGAAGTGCTATCATACAGAGAAGTAGGGGAAAGTAAATCATAACCAAATTTGGAGGATCTTTGAATGATTGGTAGTATTTTTTCTCCTAATGGTAATGTGATTCAGTTTAAGGATTTTGAGCATAAGAGTAATGTGAAAGAATGGGAATTAGGGATTATTTATCTGATAGTATTGGCAAGGAGTTAGGAAGATTTTTGCAATAATCCAGACAAGAGGTAAAATAAAATCTACATTAGGGGTTGGGGTTGTGGCTCAATGGTAGAGTGCTTGCCCAGCACATGCGGTACCCTGGGTTCAACGCTCAGCACCACATAAAAAATATATAAAATAAGGTATTGTGTCCAACTACAACTAAACATAAATATTTTTAAAAATCTACATTAAATAAATGTCAATGTAGACAGAGTGAGGGGACTCATGAGATGATAAGACGATGTGAAAGTAGACTATGAATAGCTTGTTAACTGATTGAACTATGATGAGGTGATGTAATGATATATGATTTTGTGCTTTTGAGTGTGAGTTGTTGATACTAGTGATGATGCCATTAACAAAGAGAAACACAGCTAGAGGCAAAGAAGACATAGGGAACAATATGACCCAGTTCTGTTCCATTCCATCTTGTTTTAATGAACACATTCTAGAGGAACCATAAAGGTTACTCAGTCTATCTTTGCCACATGATTAAGTAAATCTTCTTTGCAATGTTTTCTGCAAGTGGCTGTCCAACTACCACTCACACAACTTCAATAACAAAAATTTCCTATTTCTCAGATAAGCTTATTTCCCCTTTGGCAATCTTATTATCTCTCTTTTCTCATAATTTAGAATGTATTCCACTATATTCTCTACCCATTTGTTTGGTTTTTGTGCTCTTTGAGATGAATTGAATCTTATCCATTCTCTATATGGAGGTCTTTCACATATTTGAAGGCAGCCATGACATCTTTAATCCAATAATGGTAAGTCAGTGTGACTGTGACTCCTGTTCTTAGGTCTTGAGGCTTAGGATACAGCACCTCTGTAGATATTGGAAGCATCTTTCTCTTCTGGATAAGTGCTTGAACATTCATTTTAACAAATACTTACTGTTCTTTGCCCTGGGGACAAAGCTATGTATAATCTAATGCCCTCAAGGTATTCAAGTCTAATAGGAAAGATAAACATTACTTCAGTAAATTATAATATAGAATGATAACCTTAAAGATAGGGAAAAGTATAACATTCATAAATATATCTGGGTAAAGAGTAAATACAGCTATGATTGGGGGAAGGGAAAAGGTCAGGAAATGCTTCAGAGGAGGTGAAATATAAACTATATTTTGAGGTTGAAAGAAAGACTGGAGGTTAGCAGGAGAGACCATGATGGTAAAGAGTATAGAATTTACTAATCTTCTTGGAAAAAATAGTGAAGGATAACTTTGGTATTACTACCTAGGATAACTATAAATTTTACAGTAATATTAACCAAGATGGAGAATACAGGAGGAGAAGGCTTGATGGGTGGGGATGGGAGGTAAATAGTATATGAGTTCTATTTAAAACATTTAAAGTCTGAAAAAAAAAAAAGAAAAACAAGGATCATTATACATGGAAGACACAAAGAACGTGTGTGTGTGTGTGTGTGTGTGTGTGTGTGTGTGTGAGAGAGAGAGAGAGAGAGAGAGAGAGAGAGAGAGAGAGAGAGAGAGAGAGAGAGAGACTGCTCCTGTATAATTGGCCCCTTTCTAGCATGTGTCCACAAACAGCATCAACATCTGGACTTTGAATTAATTAATATATCATTAATTGTTATCAGTGAATCAACTGCATTAGATCACCAGATCAATTTTTAAAAATAAAGAATACTAAGCACCAGCTTTGTGAATTGTTTTGCAAACTATTACCTTAAGGAATGGGGTTTGTTATCTTTGACAGAACATTGCCATACTCAGATATTTTTGAAGCCTAATTATTACCAAGAGCATAAAGTCAGAGAAAAGCAAACTGGAATGTACCTTTGGAATTAGTCTAGCCTAATTCCTTTTTATTCATATGGGAAACCTGGCAACAGAAAGAGGAAATTGATTCATCCATGATTATTTGAACTGGCAATGGAAGAAATTAGACTGAAATTAAATTTCTTAGCCCTTAGACCAGTGGTCTTGCAGACTTGGGAATTCTGGGTACATTTATTATGATTGCTGAACAAATTTGTTATTCTGTTCTTGAAAAAACATATTTGGTCAAGGGGAAAATCCAGATTCAGAACCATTTAAGCTGATGATAACTCTGGCTCTTCAGCTTCGCAGCCCATCTTTTCCCTAATGTATTTAGGAAGTAACTGACTTAAAATATCTCCTTGAGCCCTCCTTTGGAACCTCTCTGCTACTGCGTTCTGAATCCCTCCCCAACCTCCAAACTATACAATATCAAATACACACACACACACACACACAAAAATATATTTCATAACAAAATAGATTATGATGGAGTATATCACTTCAAACACAACTTGAAGTCCATTCTGCTTCATTATTATTTTCTAAAATTTTCTATTTCTATCTTTAGGTATTTAGTCCTTATTGTCTTCATTAGAAATCTGTGTTGTAAACTACATGTTGCTTTGCTGTGCAGATTCTTCTTTATATCAAGCAAGTAGAATTGCTGATGCTCATTTTATAAATATAAACTGCCTTGCTTATCCTCTATACAAACTGTAAAGCCAGGCTTCTTTAAAAGAATCAGATTTGTACCCATACACCATAAGGGACATCAGTTCAGGTCATAGGTGGGGTTTTGTGTATACGGTTGTTCCAAGCATTGAATATTGTAAAGCTGATCAGATTGTCTCCATATTGTATCCCAAATACACTGGTGTCAAAATATGCCTGAAAAATTTCAAATCCAAGTACACAATTGTCTTTCTCCTTACCTGTTCAAGCTCAATAGTTTAGTGTGGAGTCTCATACCATTTGAACAAAGAGCACTAGTTTTGTGATGTCTGAGCAGCAACTTCCTTATCCCTTCTCTCCAGGAGGCATTTGTGTACAGAAAGGAACAACTAAAACACTAACCAATCATATTTAATGGAATCAAAATTGCTGTCCTTTCCTTCATAGTCCAGGACTACGGCCAGAATCCAATCCAATTCTTTTCACTATCATCTTTTAAATCTTTTAAAATACACTTGAACTTCGAATTTCAAGAAATATGAAGTAGATACACTCTTACCCACTTCTCCCTTACATTACACACACACACACACACACACACACACACACACACACACACAAACAAACTAACATAAGATTTGGAAAGTTTGGAAGAAGTAAACATATGACTAGGAACTGTAAAACTCAAGGAAAAGTAACCTGGTGAGTTTCTTGCATTTCCTTTTTGCTTCTTATATCCAAAACTTGATGTCAAAGAAGCCCATGACTCTGAAATGCCAATAGGTTCTAACAAAAAATTCCTAAACAAAGCCTGTCTTTTCTGGCTAAATTACAAGGCAAAGGGCAGCCTAGCAAGACATAAAATGTTTAGACAATAACTTCTCTCCCTCAGGCAAATATCACTGTGCCAGCAAATGCTGAGTTGGGAAGCTAGAATTCCCCCATTACCAGGCTATAACAACGCACTCAAGCAACCCTGTCAAAGAGGTATTAGATAAGGCTGAGTGGGGAACCAGTACTTTCATCACCACTGGGCTGCACAGAGCACCAAATTCATATATCAAAGAAGAAAATGTAGGGAATCTGAACTCTCACACTCACCTGGCAATAGCATGGTGCCCCTCCCTGTCTTTGTTAAGATAACATCAGAGGAGATTTAATGGAAGGGTCAGGACATTCACCAATGCCCAGCAGTAGGGAAGCGAACTCCCCTGTGGTGCCAGGGGAGGCCATGTGAGGAGCAATAACTAGGCACTCTTACCCCTTCCAGCTAGAGAGGCATCAGTGGAGACTTAGTGGGAGGTTAGAACTACCTTCTGCCAAGCAGTAACAAAATGTTCCCCAACACTTATTGGGTAACAGTGGAGGCCTAGTGGGGGAACCTACATTTCTATTCCCATTTGGCAGTAATGAAGTGGTACACTCCTCCTCTTCTGGAGCAGTCTGAGAGGAAGTCAGCTAAACCTGAAAGTTCACATAAGATTCATAACTTCCTTACATAATCTTGAAATTGTTCAGGTTTCAATGAAAATTTATTATACCTAAGTACAGTAAGATCTCAAACAACTAAAAAAGAAAATCAATATATTCCAAAATTAAGAATATAGAGGTATTAGAATTATTTGACAAAGATTTTAAAGCATCCATCATAAAAGTGTTTCAATGAACAATTACAATAACCCTTGAAAAAATGAAAAAAAATTAACTCTCAGGAAATAGAAAGTTTTAACATTGAACAGATGCTTCAAAGAAAAAATTCAAAAAGAATTATTAGGATTGAATAATGCAATAACTAAAATAAGAAATGAATCTCATTAATATAATAGAGGGCAGATGAAATAATGAACTAGAAGATGGAATGTTGAAAATTACTCAGGCTAAGTAAAAATAAGAAATTATGTTGAATGAATAAAAATTACTTCAGGCATCTATACTACTACAGCAAAAGATGCAAAATTCATGTAATCAGAGGTCCAAAGCAGGAACAAAAAAAGTGTGAAACAGAAGAATAATTTTAATAATAATGGCTGAAAACGTTCCTATTTTTTGTTAAAGACAGATCTAAAACTTTGAGAAAAACCCAAATAGGATAAAGTCAAAGAAATCTACATTAAGACTTATACTCACATTTTTATAGAGAAAACAGAAACTTGAAACAAAAATTACAAATTAACTATAGGTGAAAACCAATTCAAAGGAGAGTGGATTTCTCATTAAAAAAAAAAAACATGAATGCTGAGGAAGTGGCATAGCATATTTCAAGAGCCAAAGAAACCAAAAAAACATATCAACCCAGAATTTTGTAGTTGGTGAAATTATATATCAGTAATGAAGGGGAAATTGAGATACTCTGGGATGAAGTACAATTAAGAGAATTTTTCACCAGCTCAACTCTAATGGCTAAAAGAATTTTTCTAAAAAGAAGTGATTAAAGATGAAATCTCAGGACATGTGAAAGAACAAAGAACATAGCAATAAAAATGAGGGTAAATACAATGAATTTAAAATTCTGTTTGAAGGTTTAAATAAAAAGTATTAAAACTGATATGGTTCTAATGTAGTTATCAATATGTGAAAAGAAAAATACTAAAGGCAAATATATTATAAATGGGGTAGAGTAACTGGTAAAACAACAGCAGTACACTCTAACAAGCTTTGTATATGTACATATATAATGCAATAGTCAGAAAAAGCACTAAAAGGTATATGAACAGATACAAATACTCTAAGTATATATCATTATAGAATTCTAAAATATGTTCATGGAACCCCAAGAAAGAAAAAAATGGAGAAACAAAACAGAAAGAATAAAGTGAAAAACAAAAACAAAGTAGCTGATTTAATCCCTTATATGTTAATAAATAAATGTAAGTGGTCAAAATATACCTTTTAAATTTAAAAAACATAGGTTGACAGGATTAAACACTCTCAACCTTCTTATTTTCTGTCTACAAGAACCTCACTTGAAATATAATGATAGAGGCAATATAAAAATAAAAGGTTATAATAAGATCTATAATAAATATATTAATGAAAAAGGAAAAATAATGACTATATTAATATTTGAAACAATAGAACAAATGAAATGAATAGACATAAAATTGCATATAATGATAAGTCAACCCACAAAGATGCAACAATCCTAAATAAGTATACCACTAAATACAGAGATTCAAAATATGTGAAGTAAAAACTGCTAGGAGTGAATAGAAAAAAAAATGTGAAAAAAAATCAACATTAGAGACTTCCATCACCATTTCTTACTGACAGTCTGACTAGATTGAAAACCAGCAATAATATATAAGAATTCAATAACTCCATGAAATAGGTGATCTAATCAACATTTATAAGAAACCTCCCAATGTATACCAAGTTAAACCATATTCTGGGACCAAAGCAAATTTTAAAAAAATTTAAAAGAATTTGGATAACATAGAATGTATTCTCTGACCACAATGAAATCAAACTATGAATCGGTAACAAGAAAATATCTAATTAGTTGGATGCTATGCAACACTTCTATATAATAAGTCATAGTAGAAGTATCATGATAAATAAGTATTTGAACTAAATGCAGATGATCAAAACTTGTAGAACAGGACTGTGATTGTGGCTCTGTGGTAGAGCGCTCACCTAGCATGCGCAGGGACCTGGGTTTGATCCTCAGCACCACATAAAAATAAATGAATGGAATTGAGGTGTTGTGTCCAACTACAATGAAAAAAATATTTAAAATAAACTTGTAGAACACAAAAACTGATACAACTAATAAATGAGTTCAGCATATTTTGAGGATACAAAATCAACATAAAAACATTTCTTACATTTGTATATAATAACAATGAGTAGATGAACACTGAAATGAAAAGTACAGTTTTCAGTTGCTCAAAACTTGAACTATTTAGGTATAAAGTTTTAAAAAAGTGTTGAAAAACCATAAGAGTCTGAGGCCAGGAATCAAAGATGATTTACCTAAAAATAGAGACATATCATGTTACTGAAATAGAAGACTCAACCTAGTGAAGCTGTAAATAATTGCCAAATCTATGTTTATTGCAATTCCTATCAAATCTGCAACATGGTTTTTGCAGATGTAGAAAAGACAATTCTGAGATTTATAAGAACTGCAAATTGAATTAGAATAGTTTAAGGTATTTGAAAAAGGAGAATAAAGATGAGAGCTATTTTTAAAAATTTATATACCTATAGTAATCAAGATTATGTGTAAGTTAAAAAAAGTACAGAAATTGGGGCTGGGGATGTGGCTCAAGCAGTAGCGCACTCGCCTGGCATGCGTGCGGCCCAGGTTCGATCCTCAGCACCACATACAAACAAAGATGTTGTGTCCGCCGAAAACAAAAAAAAAATAAATATTAAAATTCTCTCTCTCTCTCTCTCTCTCTCTCTCTCTCTCTCTCTCTCTCTCTCTCTTTAAAAAAAAAGTGCAGAAATGCTTAAAACAGATCTCAATGGATTTTTGACAGGGGTACAAATATAGTACAATGAAAGAAGAATATCTTTTTAGTACATGATGCAGGAAAAATTGGATATTATTAACCATAATAACTTTGACCACAATTTTGAATCTTACTCAAAATTAATTCAAAATGGTACAGACTTAAATGTAAAACATAAAACTATAAAACTTTTAGAAAATAGCATAATATAAATTCTCTGAGACATAGGGGTTGTTGAAGTTTTATACATGGCATTAAGTCTTACTCCAAAAAAGAAAAATAATCAATAAATTGGAATTTATCAAGATTAAAAACAAAACAAAAAATAAAACCTCATTTAGTGTGATAAAGACTCCCAATAAGAGTATAAAGAAAGTACATAGTAAAAGAAAATATTTGCAAACCATTTATGTGATGGAGATCTCTGCCATGTATTCTATGTTTGTGATCCTCATATGCTGAAATTCACATGTTGAAATCCTCTTTATCTGGGGGCAATGTGAATGATAATTAGGTCATAAGAATGCAGTGCTTGGGGCAGGGGTTGTGGCTTTAGAGGTAGGGTGTTCACCTAGCACGTGTGAGGCCCTGGTTTGATCCTCAGCACTACATAAGAATAAATATTTAAAATAAATTTATTGGGTCCATGTACAAATAAAAAGTAAATATAATTTTTTAAAACCTTAAAAAAGAATGCAGCACTTCTACTTTTTCCTCTATTAGTTAGGTGAAGGGTCTCTGGATTAATTCCAAGGTCCTTGATCCACTTTGAGATGAGTTTTGTGCATGGTGAGAGATAGGTGTTTATTTTCATTTTGCTACATATGGATTTCCAGTTTTCCCAGCACCATTTATTGAAGAGGTTATCTTTGCTTCATATATATTTTTTGTGCCTTTGTCTAGTATGAGAAAACTGTCTTTATGTGGGTTTGTATCTGTGTCTTCTATTCTGTACTATTGGTCTTCATGTCTATTTTGGTAACGATACCATGCTGTTTTTTTTACTATAGCTTTGTAGTATAGTTTAAAGACTGGTATTGTGATGTCTCCTGCTTTAATCTTGCTAAGGATTGTTTTGGCTATTCTGGGACTCTTACTTTTCTAATTGAATTTCATGATTGCTTTTTCTATGTCTATAAGGAATGATATTGGGATTTTAATTGGAGTCACATTGAATCTGTATAGCACTTTGGGGTAGTATAGCCGTTTTGACAATATTAATTTTGCCTGTCTAAGAACATGGGAGAGGTTTCCATATTCTAAGGTCTTCTTCAATTTTTTTCTTTAGTGTTCTCTAGTTTTCATTGTAGAGGCATTTCCCTCTTTTGTTTAGTTGATTTCAGGTATTTTTTTTTTAGGCTACTGTGAATGGGGTAGTTTTCCTAAATTCTCTTTCAGTGGATTAGTCACTGTTATATATATAAATATACATATAAATATCTATATGTGTATATATATGTATATATATATATATATATATATATATATATATATTTGATTTATAGGTATTGATTTTACATCCTGATACTTTGCTGAATTTGTTTATTAATTCTAGAAATTTTCTGGTGGAGTTTTTTGGATCCTCTAAGTATAGAATCATGTTATCAGAAAATAATGATAGTTTGAGTTCTTCTTTTCCTATTTATATCCCTTTAATTTCTTTTATCTGTCTAATTGCTGTGGTTTGGAATGTTGAATAGAAGTGGTGTAAGAGGACATTCCTGTCTTGTTGTAGTTTATAAAGAGAATGCTTCCAATTTTTTTTCCATTTAGAATGATGTTGGACTTGGGTTTAGCATAGATAGCTTTTGCATTGTTGAGGTATGTTCCTACTTGCCTTAGTTTTTCTTGTGTCCTGAACACGAAAGGGTGCTGCATTTTGTAAAATGCTTCTTCTGTATCAGTTGATATAATCATATGTTTCTTATCTTTAAGTCTACTGATGTGATGAATTATATTTATTGATTTCTGTATGTTCAACCAAATTTGAATCTCTGGAATGAACAGCACTTGATCATGGTGCACTACTTTTTAAATATTTTTGTAAGCAAGTTTCCAGATTTTTAATGATAAATTTTGCATCAATGTTCATCAGGGATACTGGTCTGAAATTTTCTTTCCTTGATGTGTCTGTCTCTGCCTGGTTTTGGTATCAGGATGATACTAGCTTTTTAGAATGAGTTTAGAATGGTTCCTACCTTTTCTATTTCATGAAATAATTTGAGGAATATTGGTACTAATTCTTCTTTGTAAGTTTTGTAGAACTCAGCTGTGACTCTGTCTGGTCCTGACCTTTACTTGGATGGTAGGCTTTTGATGGTGTCTTCTGTTTCTTTTCTTGAAATTGATCCGTTTAAATTCTGTATGTCTTCTTAACTCAGTTTGTGTTGATCACATGCCTCTAGAAATTTGTCGGTGTCTTCAAGGTTTTCTATTTTACTAAAGTATAAATTTTCTAAAAATTTTCTTTCTGATTGTCTTCTGTATTTCAATAGTGTCTGTTGTGATATTTCCTTTTTCATCACAAATTTAATAATTCCAGTTTTCTCCCTCATTTTATTCATTACAATGGCCGAGGGTTTGTTTATTTTTCAAAGAACCAGCTTTTTGTCTTGTCAATTTTTTAAATTGTTTCTTTAGTTTCAACTTCATTTTTCTGCCCTGATTTTAATTATTTCCTGTCTTCTACTACTTTTGGTGTTGGTTTGTTCTTCCTTTTATAGGGCTTTGAGTTGCAATGTCAGGTTGTTTATTTGCTGACTTTTCTTTCTTTTAATGAACTTACTCCATGCAATAAACTTTCCTCTTAGCACTGCCTTCATAGTCTCCCAGATATTTTGATAACTTGTATCAGAGTTCACATTTACCTCTAAGATTTTTTTTATCTCCTTCCTGATGTCTTCCTTATCCATACATTATTCAATAGCATATTATTTAGTCTCCAGGAGTTGAAATAGCTTCTCTTTTTAATTTTATCATTGTTTTCTAATTTCATTCCTTTAAGGTCTGATAGTATGCTCTTCATCATGTCTAGTTAGGCCCTGACTTCCTTAACAGGACTCCTAAAGCACAAGAAATAAAATAAAAAATTAATAAATGGGATGTACTCAAACTAAAAAGTTTCTTCTCAGCAAAAGAGACAATCAATGAGGTGAACAGAGAACCTATTTTGGAGAGCAAATTTTTGCCACACACAAGTCAGATAGAGCACTAATCTCCAGGATATATGAAGAAACTAAAAAAATTAACACCAATAAACCAATGAATAAATGGGCTAAGGAGCTGAACAGACACTTCTCAAAAGAAGATATACACTCAACTAACAAGTATATGAAAAAAAATGTTCAACATCTCTAGTAATTAAATAAATGCAAATCAAAACTACTCTATGATTCTATCTCACTCCAGTCAGAATGGCAGTTATCAAGAATACAGAAAATAAATTTTGGTGAGGATGTGGGGGAAAAGGCACACTCATACATTGCTGGTGGGACTGCAAATTGCTGCAACCACTCTGGAAAGCAGTATGGAGATTCCTTAGAAAACTTGAAATGGAACCACCATTTGACCCAGCTATCCCACTCCTTGATTTATATCCAAAAAATTTAAAATCAGTACACTATAGTAACACAGCCACATTAGTGTTCAAAAAAGCAGCACAACTCACAATAGATAAACTGTGGAAACAACCTAGATGCCTTTCAATATATGATTGGATAAAGAAATGGTCTCTCTCTCTCACACACACACACACACACACACACACACACATATATATAAAACTCAGCATTCAAAGAGAATAAAATTATGGCATTTTCAGGTAAATGGATGGAGTTGGAGAATATTATGCTAAGCAAAGAAAGCCAATCTCAAAAGGCCAAATGTTCTCTCTGATAAGTGGATGCTGACTCATAATGAGGAAGGGGGAGACATGGGGAAAATGTAGAAACTTTGATTGGCAAAAGGGGAAGGAGGGTAGGAAGGGAGCATGGGGGCAGTAAAGATAGTGGAATGAGATGAACATCATTACCCTATGCACATATATTACTGCAAATACGGTGAGATGCTACACCATGTACAACCATAGAAATGTAAAGTTGTGGTGCAGTTGTGTACAATGAATCAAAATTCATTCTGCTGTCATATATATAACTAATTAAAATTAAGTAGTTAATTAAGGAAAAGAATGCAGCACTTCTGATGAGAGTAATGCTTTTATTAAAGAAAAAGAGACATGAGATTATTGTCTCTCCCTTTCCTGCCTTATGAGGACATAATGAAAAGATGGTCACCATCAAAAAGTGTGTCTCACCAGACTCTGGATTTGCCAGTGCCTTGATCATGGATTATTCAGCTTCAGAACTGTGCAACTTATAAATACCATGTCAATGGTATTTTCATTGTATTAGTCCAAACTGACCATAAGCATCATAATGGTTGAAAACATATGAAGAACACCCGAAGCTCACTAGTAATCAAACAAACAATCCAATTAGGAAATAAGCAAATGACATGAATAAACATATCATCACAGATGTCAAATTCATGGAAAACTTTTCAACATTACTAGTCATTAGGAAAATTACAAGTTATGACCACCGTGAAATGTCAGCACAGATCTATCAGAGTGGCTAAAAGAATAATAGTGATCATACCAAATTTTAGTAAGTATGCCAAAAGTTAGATGGCTCACATATTGGTGGTGAACATATAATATGGTACAGCTACTGTGAAATCATTTTTGGTAGCTTGCTAAATTAAGTCTGCAGCTACCATATGACCTAGAAATTATGCTATTAGGCATCAATCCCAGAAAGATAGAATTTTATACTCACACAAAAATTGGTACACAAACATTTATAGCAGGATTTTTCCAAATAACTCCAAATGTAAACAATTTGAAATATACATCAAATTGTGAATCAGTAAATGGTGGCATGTCTATCCTATGGAATATAACTCAACAATAAAAAGAAATGAACTAGTGATGTATGAAACAGCCTGGGTGAATCTTCAGGGATTTATAATAAGTAGAAAATTGTCAATCTATAAAGCTTATATAATGCAAAATTTTATTATATATTATTCTTTTTTTTTTTGGTACCAGGGATTGAACTCAGGGGCACTCAATCACTGAGCCACATCACCAGCCCCATTTTGTATTTTATTTAGAGAAAGGGTCTCACTGAGATGCTTATTGTCTCACTAAGTTCCAGAGGCTGGGTTTGAACTCTCCATCCTCCTGCCTCATCCTCCCCAGACACTGGGGTTATGGGCATGTGCCACCACATCCAACTATATATTATTCTTTAAATTAGAAAATTATAGAAATGGAAAACAGATTAGGGATTAAAGAGGAGGTATGATCCAGAGCAAGGTGAGTATGTCTATCAAAGGGAAACATGAGAAACACTTGTGGAAACATTGTTTATCTTGATGTATAGAAGTCAATAACTTGCTTGCAATATATTATAGTTTTGCAAGATGTGACCATTGGGGAAAGGGTACACATGGTTTCTCTAGTATTTCCTATAATTTCATGTGAATCTATAATCATATCAAAACAAAAAAGTTTAATTAAAAAAAGATGTCAGCATGTAATTTCTTTCCTCAAAACACTTCTATGGCAAACCAATAGTTGTGTACATTATAAAGTTCTTTAAAGGGCTGGGGATGTGGCTCAAGCGGTAGTGCGCTCGCCTGGCATGCGTGCAACCCGGGTTCGATCCTCAGCACCACATACCAACAAAGATGTTGTGTCCGCCGAGAACTAAAAAATAAATATTAAAAATTCTCTCTCTCTCTCTCTCTCTCTCTCTCTCTCTCTCTCTCTCTCTCTCTCTCCTCTGTCACTCTCTCTTTAAAAAAAAATAGTAAAGTTCTTTAAAGATCCAACCTCTGCTCAATTACCTCCCTAGCATCACTGCATCTTCATTTTCTCTCCTCAAATAAAAAGTGTCCAGAGCATCTGAGAAATCTATATAAAGCCAGATATTATTTTCAAAAGGTATGATTTAACACTTTTATTAAAATTAGATTTAAGATGTCCCTGCTTTAAGTATTGTCAGTTACCTCTTATGGATCATAGGTAAGAGAACATGACTACATTTACATAAGTACTTAAGCCTTCATTGACCTGATCTCACCTGGTCCATGGCAATATCTGCCTAACTGATCTCAAGCCCTGGTAATTCTTCCTCCTAAATCTCCTTTCGATATTACTACTCTCAACTGAGCTTCTCTCCCAACTTGTAGCACAACCAGTATTATAATTTTCTGAATGTTGGACAGTCTTGATACTAAATTAGAAACTTCTGACAGAGAATGTATCTGTTTTATCAGAAATTCCAGAACCCAACATAGGGCCTGGCTCAAAGTAGGAGCTCAGGGAGTGATTATTGAACTGAACCAAATTTGTTGTGCCTCTCAACTAAGTCCTCTCCATACTCTCAGTCCCCTGCAGACTCTCAGAAGCTAAAGGCCTGAAAGGTCATTTTTATCTGTAGGTGAGTGGAAAACAGAATCTTGTTCAAATAATAAAAGTGCATGTGTCATTGCACTGTAGCCAAGTCAGCTGGATCTTTTGGTAATCTGGCCTTAAGGCTACAATATGGGCCAGCAGAACAGCTGCTTAGGGCTTCTGACATAAGGAATTGAGATGGAGCCATCTGTGTGAAAGGCCCTCCTTCCTGCTTGCAACCATGATGATGAACTGGCCCATTTTATGCTTTGGGTTTGGATTTCTATTCTTTCATCTGAAGATCACTTTATTGCTCAGCACTCTATTTATTATTTAGTTCTTTGATTTTTAGAAACATGTCCTCTGTCTTAAAAGCTTGGGGGCAGAAGTCCAACAAAATGTATCATTAATTAAAGACATTTAAAATGATGGGCAGAAATCATAATAAAGAAGAAAAACAAGCAGGGCAAAAATAGCTATCTCATCTGTTGCACCTATTTGTCACAAGAAGTTCAAAATTGGTCCCAGAATACTTTGGAATACGGGCTTTTGTAGAGCTTCTTCTTTTGGAGAGTCCCTGAGAATCTTTTGATATACTGAACATGAATAAATGCAGAAACACAAAGGATATTTCAACAGCCTGAGGCACATCTGTTGTGATCTTTAATGAGCTGTCCAATCTTCCTTCAGGAATAAATGAAACATTTCTTTCCCTGTTTGCTGTCAGTGACAATAGAACATGGACCTCAGCTATCAGACTCCATCAGAGATAATCTCAGTTGAAGAAATGTGCCTTGAACAAGATCAGTTCTCCTTTCCAGGATGAAGGCAAGAAGATGTTTCCTTCAATGAGTAATACATAAGGGTATATTAGGGCCTGGTCAACTTACCTCAACTTTGGACGACTCTAAAAGATCATTTCAGCTTCATAGTTAGCCAAGTTATCTGCCCAGTCCTACTGTTTTCCATTCCTTTCCAGGGATGTTGACCTCAAAAATATTCCTGGTATAACTCCTGTATGCTGGTCTCTGACTCTGTTTTCCAGAGTCCACAACCTGTGACAGCTTTTTTCAGGGTTCCCAAAGTGGATTTTTTTTTTTTAATTCAAGTTGAACTTCTCTGCTGTACTGTACGTTTCTGGATGGGCAATGATTGAGGGTCCTATCCTTGTCTAGCCCATTGCCTGGCAGGCACATACTATGTGTTCGGTAAATGTTGATTGAATTTAATTTAAGAGCCATAATAAAGAAATAAATGTCTGGGGAGAGATCTCAGAAATGTTGTGATTTAGTGAAAGAAAGCACTGTTCTTGGATGCATCCCTTCCTCCCCTCTCTTCAACTTTCCTCATCTTTTCACTCTATTATTTCAGACATAATAAAATGTAAGTATTAGTCATAATTTGTAAATGTGGAAATTAAAATTCAATGAATTAATATACTTGCCCATCTTCTCCTAATTAGTAACTGCCAGAGACCCAGGTTTAAAATGAAATGTGCTGGGCACAGTGGTGTATGCCTGTAATCCCAGCAACTTGGGAAGTTGAGACAGGAGAATAGGGAGTTCAAGGTCAATCTAGGCAATGTAATGAGACTATCTAAATAAATAAATAGAAAAAAAACTGAGGTGCAGCTGACCTCAAAATTATCTTTCACTGAGACCAAAGAAAGTATTTCTCAAGTTCTTCCCCTCTCAATTACTACATAAATCCCTTTCTTTCTTACAAAAATTTAAATGGGACCTTTGTTATGGATTTATGTAAAAGTAGATATCAAACAATGAGACAGAGAAAAGAAAAGGGCAGAATGAATCTGACATAAATTTCCTATGTATATATATATGGATAAACCACAGTGAATTTCATCATCATATACATCCACAAGATACTAACTTAAAAAAAATAATTATGAGTAGAAAGATCAATAGAAAAAAGGGACAAGGGGGTGGTGGGAGGAAAGGGGAAGGAGATATACTGGGGTCTGAATTAGAACAAGACATATTCTATGATTGTATAATTATGTCAAAATAGATTCTACTGTCATTTGAAACTAAAAAAGAATCAATGAAATGTATCAAAATAGTATATGAAAGATTATTTTCTTTTCCTTTGATTATTAGAGTCATTTTTCTTCAGTTCTAAATGCGTTATTTTTTAAAAAAATGGTATTGGAGATTTAACCTAGGGTGCTTCGCCACTGAGCTACATCCTCAGTCCTTTTCATTTTTTTATTTTAAGACAGGATCTCATTAAGTTGCTGAGGGCCTTGCAAATTAGCTGAGACATGCCTCAAACTTGTGATCCTTGTGTCTCAGCCTCCAGCATCACTGAAATTACAGGCATGTGCCACTCTGCCTGTCCCTTTTTTTAATTAAAATATTCAATGTGAAATACACCATAAAGAAAGGGGCAAAAATATATGTGTAAATTATACAAATGTTTGTAGATTATACAACCATTGGATAATCACTGAAGTCAATAAATAAAACATTTCTGTTACCCAGACTTTCCCAGTGTATCCCTGAATAATTACAACCCTTCACTTTCCCCTACTGGAAACCATGGCTTGGTTTTTACAGTAATAGTTCCCTTGATTTTCTATATAGTGCTACACAGACATATACATCTGTAGGAAATGCACAGCATGTGTTGTCGAACTATGGCTTGTGGGCCTAATCTGACCCACTGCTTGTTCTGTAGAGTGTTATTGGCATCTAACCATACCCACTGACGTATGTATGACCGACAGCTTCTTAAGCCTATAACAGAGATGAGTAGTTGCAACAGAGTCTGTATACACACAAAGCTTAAAATGTTTACAAAAATGGCTCTTCACAGAAAAAAATTGCTGATCTCTCATGCAAAGTCACTTTGAGTATTTTGAACTTTATGTAAAAAGGATCATAGTTTATGTATACTTTTGTGAATTACTTTTCTTTTCAACATGATATCTGTAAGAGTCATCTACAATGAATCTTACATATTTCTAAGGATCAGAGTATAACATAAAGAGTAACTATGATTTCATACTCACATTTCAATTTTTTATTAAGGTGTTTTATTTTTCCAACTATTTGCCAAAAATGTATATAAATAGAGAAAACTAGAAAAGTCGACATAAAAATACTGTTCCTGAAAATAAATTGCCTTTATTTTCCTCAAAGACAGATAATTATACCATATTTATTTACAAAAACTTTTGGGGCTGGGGTTGTGTCTCAGTGGTGGAGCACTTGCCTTGAACACATGAGGCACTGGGTTCGATCCTCAGCACCACATAAAAATAAATAAAAATATTTTAAGAAACCCTCTTGACTTTACTTCCTTTAAAAAAAGATTCTACTATCTCTTTTCAGGAAATAGACAAAAATAAACTAAATGGAAAAAAGAACCTATCATCTCCCAGAATAGTCACTAATAATATTTTGGCATATGTTTTTGCCGCAGTCTGGCTGGGCACAATTCATGAGCCACTTATGAAGCAGAAATGAACTTTATTTTTAGAACACACGCCACACCACAGGAGCTCTTCAGGAATTCCCTCAGAGCCCAACTGCCACCACCAGCTTCCCACAAGCCTCTCAACCCCCCCCCCACTCCTCCTGCTCTTGAGGCGATTGGCTGGGTCACATGGGCGGAACCAAAAAAAGTCCCCCAATGAGCAGTTCGTTGGTCTGAAAGGGCAGGGAAACAGCCCAATGAGCATCACTGCAGAGGAACCAATCAGCTGGCAGCTAGAAGTTTGCTGGGGCCACTGTGAGCCAATCATCAGCTGGCAGCTGGAAGTTTGCTGGCAGCTGGAAGTTTGCTGGGTCCCCTTCTGCTGTGGCTCTCAACATGTTTTAAGGTTTTTCTTTGCTTTTTAATTCATTATAAATGACAATATAAGCATTGCATGTCAAAATCTGTGTGATGTAGGCAAAGTAACACCGAGGAAAGTTTCAGTTTAAATATATTAGACAAAAAGAAAATACAAAGTGAATTAATTTAGACTTTAACTTTGATAGTTTTTACTTTGAAAGAATTGCAAAATAAACATTTATTTTCCAATTATATGGATGTATATGTAGGTTTGATCCTTTGATGTTAATTTCTCACTTCATCATATTGTAGTCTTTTATATCTCTGAGAAACATTTATCACCATGTCTCCCCATGTCTTTAGATAAGCTCATTGTTCTTTGAATTGCCAACAGCTTTGCTCATAGATTTCAAAACTCTATCATTAGCTAAATAGAAAATCATGTCTATTATAGTTTCCTGGAGCATTGTTCCTTTCACAATATAAAATTCTCCTATTTGTCCTATTTAAATTCCTTTCACTTTGAATTCTATTGTGTGTGATATTAATATTGTCTGATATTAATATGCTTAAATATTTGATTTTCTCTTCCTCTCATTATTTCCTTCATTCTACTATTTGTCTAACATGTTTTTCCACCCTGTATTTTCAAACTCTTTGTATCTTTTCCAAAAGATCCTACTATCTTTTTTTCTTTTCTTTTTTCTATTTATTGGGCTGTTTTTCTTCATGTAATAGTATACATACATGTGCACACACGTGTTCCCTTTTGTTGAATTAATTGATCAGATTTTTCTGTTCTTTTCTTTCTAATAAATTGGAAGTTATAGGTAAAATTTTTATTAATTTTTATTTTAGCTTTTTATTGTTGTTACCAAAATATGCAAGACCAACATAGAGGAGAAAACATTCATTTTAGACATCCGGTTCAGAGGTTTCAGTTCATGGTTGACTGACTCCAAAGCAGAAACCACATGTTAGAAGAGCATGGTAGTAGAAAACTTCTTAGCTCATGACAGCCAGGAAGAAGAGAGTGAGGGAGAGAGAATGGGGCTAAGGACAAGACTTCATCTCCAAGGGCATGCTCCCAATGAACTGCTTCCTTCAACCATAACTACAGTTTCTACCACCTCCCTGTATCCCCTTCAAATTCTTAATCCAACAAAAGGATTGATCTAATGATGAGGGTAGAGCCCTCAGTATCAATCATTTACTATAAGTCCCACTTCTGGTTATTGCTGCATTAGGAGCCAAGCCTTCCAAACATAAATGCTTTTTAATTTTTTTTAATATTTGAGGATGGAAAACATACCTTTATTTTATCTATCATCTATCTATCTATCTATCTATTTATTTATTTATTTTATGTGGTGCTAAGGATTGAACCCAGTGCCTCACACATGCTAGGCAGTGCTCTGTCACTGAGCTACAGACCCAGCCCTCAAAACATGAACTTTGAGAGACATTCCAAGTCCAAACCATAAGAAGGGTTATCCTGAAATATATTATTGCAGATTTGAATTTGTATTTCCTTTCAAAGCTGATAAATTAAAACAATTCTCATGCTCTCACTTGTTCTCCAGCCCTTTCATGTTGTAATAATACAGGACTTAATTTTGGAATTGTTAGGACTTTTTAAACATTATTGAGACTTACCCTAATTTTTATTGACTTTGGTGTTCATTATAATTTCTTGTGCTCACATTTTCCTTTCCTGAATTTTTGTGTTCAAGTATTTATTTATTGTATAACAAGGGCCTGAACATCTCTGATATTTACATATCTGAACACTTCTTTGTTCTACTCTCATATACTATTATTAGTTTGGCTGGAAATAGATTTTTAAGTTCAAAACTATTTTCCACAAAAACTTAAATATGTGATGCCACTGACTTGTGGCATTCAATGTTCCTAGTGAAAAGTTAAATTGTCAAATGTGTTTTCCGTTCTCTTACGTAAAAGCTCAGCTCTTTTTATTCTTCCTAATCTGGAATCTTTTTGATTTGTTTAATATTAACATTTTCAACTTTAACAAAGAAGTGTTGAAGTATAGATTTTTATTTCTTTTGATATTATTACTATTATTGTACTTGATTCTTGTTGAATCATGTAAAATTTGGGGGCAATTTGTACAATTTGGAACAGTTTGGTGTGGTGGGGTATTATTTTTTGCTATTTCTTTCATTACTTACTCTGCTTAATATTTACTTTCTACTTATCTACAATTATTATTTTATAATGTTTTATAGAATTGCCTTGTCACTTTTAATTCTAGGAGAACTTCTTAAGAATATTTTTCATGTCACTGACTGCATTCAACACAATTCCAACCATATTCTCACTACTTCCAATAGATATGTCAATTATAATATTATTATTTTATTTTTTAATATTTTTTAGTAGTAGTTAAACACACTACCTTTAATTTATTTATTTTTATGTGGTGCTGAGGATTGAACCCAGGGCCTTGCACATGCTAGCAGAACACTCTACCACTGAACCACAATCCCAGCCTATTTTATTTATTTTTAGTCTCCTGGAAATTCTTCCTAATTTCATTCACTCCCTATTTTCTTTCAACTTGATGCATTTTCATCTTCATTTTTTGTTCTATTGATATGTTTTCTTGTTTCTTCTTGCTACTCATCTTCTTGCATGCTCATTATAGATACTGAAATTTTCTTCTGGATTCCACAATGGATTATTTTCAGAGTTAACCTTTTTCTTGGATTCATCTAAATATCTTTGTGTGTGCTTTCATAGGTCCATTTCAATATTCATTTTTCTCTGTCTCTCTTACTCGTGAAAAAAATTACCTTAAACAAGATGAGTGATCTTTAGACTAAGTATATGTCTTAAAAACAAAACAAAAATCTAGTGGTATGGCTTACCTTTTGCATTACTCTGTGACTACTCATGTGGTTTCTCAGTGCTAATGCTATAAGGAAGGCTAACATACAGTTTCCAGTTCAATTATGTTTCTAGTATATATTCACTATGGAACAGTATATTTTCATATCCCACTTCCTTATTCTCGGGTTGAGTATAAGAATTACAATTCCTAGAGTTTTATTACATCAGTATTTTTCATATGCCCCTCCTTGGAATGTTCTAACTATGGAGAAAAGAATGCTCAGAATACAATGAATTAAGCATCTTTGTCATTACTCCCACTTTTTGAACATTTATTCTCTAGAAGGCACTCTATCAAGATGTAGAAAAAATGATATATGGTAGTATTTTTATTTTTGTAGAGGAAATGTCGTTCAAGTTTTTATTAGGTTGAACCATTTGAAATTGCTTTTCTGAAAGGTTGAAAATGGTCAATATGATTATTTTCATGTGATTTAGCTTAATACTTGTTATAGAAACTAGATCTCTGAGTCAGAAAAGGAGAACAGGTAAAAGTTTAGGCATATTCTTACTTCGTGTTCATGAGGCAAATTGTATTATATTATAATGCCTAAGTTATTTTTAAATTAATCTTGAATTAAGTGAAGCTTTTTTACCATATTCTGAAATTATAGACATATTATTTTCATGTGAATGTTTGGATTCATCTTTCTTCTGAGTATTTACTGATATAGTAATAGAATGTTGACAAGTGATGTATTGCTAGGTACTGTTAGATGTATACCTTTTTTCATAAGAGCTTTACTGAGGAGTGATGATGTGCAAGAAAATGCACCTATTTATATTATAGAATTTGATACACTTTCATGCATGCACCTATGAAACCATCACTACCATCAAGATAATGAATATATTACTTGCTTTCATATCTTTTTGTAATAATTTGCCCCTACCATTCCCATTCCCTGTCACCTCAATCCCACCCCTAGACAAATATGGATCTGCTTTCTGTCAGTATAGATTAGTTTTACATTTTTCAGAATATGATATATATATATATATATATATATATATATACACACACACACATACATATATAAAACAGTATGCACTGTTTGGTTTCTTTCACTCAAAATAATTGTTAAGACTCATCCATGTTGTAGTATGCAATAATGTTCATTCCTTTATATTGTCAAGTAGTAACCTATTGTATGGATGTATCGAAATGTGTGTATTCATTCATCTCTTGACAAAAATCTAGATTATTTCTAGTTTTTGACTATTTCAATGCTTCTATATACATTTGTGTATAAGTCTTTGCATAGGAATATACTTCTTTTTCTCTTGGAAAATCCTGTGAGTGCAATAAGGGAATGTTTGAGTAATGTGGTAGTAGGTATACATTTAACTTTAAGGAAACTTCCAAACATTTTCCAGAGTAACTTCAAGATTTTGAATTGCCATTAACAATGGAAGATAATTTTAGTTCCTTTATGTCCTTGTCAAACATGCTATGATCTGCCTTTATTATTTAAACATTCTAATAGGAAAGTAGTGGTATCCTTTTGTGGCTTTAAATTGAATTTGTTCAACCACTAAAAATGTAGGATATATTTATGTATGTTCACTTGCTATTGGTAGCCCTTTTGCTGAAGTGTTTATTCAGTTATTTCCCCCAATTTTATTGGTTGTTTTTCTTTTTGTTGCAAAGTTTATTCCATATTCTAGACCTATGTTCTTCATTATATGTAGGGTTTACAAATATATTCTCATGATTGTGGCTTACTTCTTTCTTTTCCTATATGTTTTCTGAAGAGCAGAAATGTTTCATTTTGTGAATCACAATTTATTGGTATTTCCTTAATATTTTATACTTTCTATATTTTATTTAAGAAATAATTTCCCAAAGTCACTAAGATTCCCTCCTATTCTTTTTTTAGGAAATATGTAGATTTAGCTTTCATAATTGTGCTGATGGTCTATATCAAGTTACTTTGTATACAGTTGAAATTCTGTTTTTCTAAGAATATCCAATACTCTCAGCACTCCCAATACAATTTGTTGAAAAGAATATCCTTTCCCACTAAATTCCCTTAGTACTTTTGTCAAAAATCAATATATATCAATGGTTCTGTTACTCTAATCTTTCTTACATTCCGTTGATCCACACATCTTTTTTCCAGTGGCCCACTTTATTAAGATGGCAACTACTATTGCTGATTTATCTATTTCTTTCTTCACCTGTTAGTAGTTCCTTCATATAACTAAGACTCTGTCATTATTCATATATATATGAATTATATATGAATATATATCATATATATGAATTATTCATATATACATATATAATTGTTATATCTTTCTGATTAAAAATTATCTTATCATTATAAAATATCTTTGCCTATCTATAATAACAATTATATGTCACAAATTATTTAGCTTGATATTTGTATTAGTATTCCAAATTTTATTTAATGTATTTATAGTGTATTTTCTCCATTTTCTACTTTCACACTATGTATATGAATCCAAAATGCATCATGCAGACAGCTTTATATGGATCATGTTATTTTAGCCCATTATGCCAACTTCTGCATTTGGAGTGTTGAATTAGTTCACATTTCATGAAATTGGTGATAATATTGGCCTTATATATGTCATTTTGCTATTTGTATGCTATATATCTTATGTATTTTTTGTTCCTAAAATCTTCTATTACTGACTTTTTTGTGTTAACTATTTTCTACCATACCAATTTTCTTCACTGTAGTGATTGAGTTAATTTATTAGTGATTTATCTAGTCAATTTATAACAAACTAGTTTATATTCAATAAATTTTATAAAGACAATTTGTTCCAATATACCTCCATTACCTCCACTCTTCTTTTATTCTCTTATTATAATACATAATTACTCTAATACAGCCAAGAAACACAGTTATGTAATTGCTTTTATGCTGTTGTTTTTCAAAATCCTTAGGAGAAGAAGAGTTACAAATCAAAATTATTTATATTCTCTTTTCTGTTTAAGAGTGTAGCTAACTTAACAAGTGCTCTCTATTTTTATCATGTTGATTTGAGTTCCTCTGTAGTGTACTTTACTTAATTTTTGTCAATTATAAATTCTAGTGGTAAATTATATAGAGTTGTGTGTATGTTTGAATGATTTAATTTATGATTTATTTATATGATGTTCTTTTTCTGAAACCATAGCTAAAAATTTCCTCATTAGCACTGCTTTAACTGTATCCCATAATGTTTTGGCATGTTGTATTTTCTCTTTCATGTATCCCAATGTATATTTAATTTCCTTTGTGATGTTTTCCCTTTGGCCAATTGGTTATTGAAGAGTGTGTTGTTAAATTTTCACATATTTGTGTGTTTCCCAAGTATCCTTCTTTGTGTGTTTATTTATTTTTAAATGTTTTTATAATTGTGTTGTAGTTATATATATAATAATGGGCTCTTTTTGACATATTGATATATTCATGGAATATAACTTATTCAATTTCAATCCTAAATCATCAGTCATAAAAAAGAAACTATGGCAATTCCCTGTAAATGTATGAAAATGGTTGAGAAAAATTTTATACACAAAGAAATTGTTTTTGTTGTTGTTGAGGGGCAGGCAATTAGGCTGGTTCCATAACTTGGCTATTGTGAATTGAATTGCTATAAATACTGATGTGCCTGCATCCCTATTTTACATGGATTTTAGAACTTTTAGATACATAATAAGGAGTGGGATAACTGGGTCATAATGTGCTTCTACTCTTAGCTTTCTGAGGAATCTCCATATTGATTTCAAGAGTGGTTGTACAAATTTTCAGTCCCACCATCTATGTGAGACCTACTTGCCAGTATTTATGGTTATTTGTATTCTTGCTAATTGCAATACTGACTAGAGATGAAATCTTTAAAAGTTTTTTTATTTTAATTTCCTTGATTGCTAGATATTTTGAAAGCTATTTTATATATTTTTGGGCCATTTGTGTTTCTTCTTTTGAGAAATTTCTTTTGCTCATTTATTCATTGGGTTATTATTATGTTGGTGTCAGAATTGCTTTGGCTATTTTGGGTCTTTTCTTTTTCCGAATGAATTTAAGAACTGTTTCTTTCTAGTTCTGCGAAGAATGTCATTGGTATTTTGATGGAGATTGTGTTGAAATTATCTGTTACTTTTGGTAGTATGGCAATTATAATTTTATTTCTGTCTATTCAGGAGCATGGGAAGTAGGTCTTTCCATCTCTTAAGGGTTTTTTTTTCAGTTTATTTCTACAATTTTATATAATTTTCATTGTGAAGGATTTTTCACTTCCCTGATTTGATTTATTCCTTTGTAATTTTATTTAATTTTTAAGGTTATTGCGAAGGAAATGGTTTTACTGATTTCTTTCTCAGTAGAAACACTGTTAGAGTACAGGAAAAGTATTGATTTATGAATGTTGATCTTATTTTTTTATATTCTGGTGAATTCATTCACATCCAGAAGTCTTCTGGTGGAGTTTTTGGGTCTTTTATATATAGGATCCTGTCAGCAGCAAACAGAGATAGTTTGGCTTCTTTTCCTATTTTTATCCCTTTAAATTCTTTCTCTTGCCTGATTGCTTTGTTTACAGGTTCAAGAACTATATTGAATAGGTTTGGTGAGAGTGGATGTCTTTGTTTTCTTCCTGGCTTTAGAGGAAATATTTTCAGTTTTTTTCCCATTCAGGATGATGCTATCTTTGATTTTACCATAGCCTTTGTAAAGTTAAGGAAAATTCCTTCTATCACTAGGTTCTCCAACATTTTCCCCTGATTTTGAAACTCCAATGAAGCATCTTTCTTTCTTTAATCAATTTAATTAATTAATTAATTTTAATTTGTTATGTGTGACTGTAGAATGCATTGCAATTCATATTACACATATAGAGCACAATTTTTCATATCTATGGTTGTACCCAAATTAAAATCACACCATTTGTGTCTTCATACATGTACTTAGAGTAATGATATCATCTCATTCCAACGACTTTCTTCTCACTTGTTTCAAATAATTTCTCCATTTTTTTCTCATTTATTTTAAGATTCCTTCTTCTTTTAAAAGAGTATTGCTTGATGTCCATTTGTTTATGTGGTTTTTGTTATATTTCTTGCTGTTGATTTCTAGTCAATCCATTATGATCTGATAGAATGCATGTGATTTGCTAAGATTTGCACAGTGACCTTAAGTATAGTCTATTTTGGAGAAGGTTCCATGAGTTGCTGAGGAAACGATACATCCAGATGTTTTTTTTTGTCATAATATTTCACTTTATTCTTTTTTTTATTAGTTGCTCAAGACAATTCAATGATCTTGACACATCATACATTTGATTCAAATGGGGTATGAATTCTCATTTTTCCACGTGTACAAATTTGGATTAATTATTCTGTAGATGTCTATTATGCCCATTTGATTTAGAGTATTCTTTAGGTCAGAAATATCTTTATTGATATTACTTTTGGGTGATATGAGTATGTTTAAATAACACAGTACTCGTTTATTGAAGTCTATCTGGGATTTAATGACAAGAAATGTATTTTTAATGTAATTAGATGAACTGGCGTTTGGTGCATATATACAATTCTGTGTTATCCCTTGTTGGTTTGTTCCCTTTACCAGAATGTAGTGGCATTCTTTGTCTCTTCGGATCAATTTTTGCTTGAAATCTACTTTGTCAGATATGAGACTGGCTGCTGTTTCTTGTTTTTGAATTCCATTTTTGCATGAATACATTTTCCATCCTTTCACTTTCACCCTGTGGGTACCTTTTCCTGTGAGATAATTCTCTTGCAAACATCATATAGTGGATCTTGTTTTCTGTTACATTCTGATAATTTATGTCTTTGGGAGTTCAGAACATTTATATTTTATATTCAGTGTTATTATGGATATGTATTATGGTTTCCTGTCATTTTGACCTGTGTGATGTCTTTAATTCTATCTTGATTATTTTTATTTGGGTTACTCTTCTAGTGATCTTCATCTACTTGTGGCATTAAAGTATTTTTAATTCTCAGAGTGAATTGTTTTCAAGTTCTCTGTGTATATATTTGAGTATTCTTTGTCGTGTTGGTTGGGTGGTCAGGATTTCTTTTTTTTTTTATCCTTGTCATGGAGAATTTTTATTTCTCCATTGAATTTGAAAGAGGGGATTTGCTGGGTACAACCAACTCAATTGTTGTTTTCTTTTAGAGATTAGGACTTTTCATTCTAGTCCCTCCTTGATTTTAGAGTCTGAGAGGAGAAGTAAGGAGTGAGCCTTATTGCTTTGCCTCTGAGTGTGACCTGATGTTTATCTCTTGAATCATTTAATATTCTTTCTTTATTTTCTATGTTAGACATTTTGATTATTATGTGTCTTGGAGAACTTTTTTCCTGATCTGCTCTATGTGGGGTCCTGCATGTCTCCTGTATTTGATGTCTATTTCATTTCTGAAATGGAGAAGGTTTTTATTACTGTCTCATAGAAAATATTTTTAATGCCTTTAGCCTATATCTCCATCTTCTCTTCTGTTGCTCTTTGATTTGTTCTCTTGATGCTGTCCCAGAGTTCTTGTATATTCTGATCATGGTGTTTTTTAATCATTTTTCTTTAGTACATACTGAATATTAAATTTTTATATATTGTCTTCAAGTCCTAAAGTTCTGTCTTCAAAGCTGAAGTTCTATTTTTCTACACAATCTAATCTATTGTTAATACTTTCAAGTAAATTTTTAATTTGATTTATTGTATCTTTTATAGGAATTCTGTTCATTTTCTTTTTATTGTATTTATTATTTTTTAACATTTCCTTTATTTTGTATAGTTGCTCTCTTAACTCATTCCTTATAAGTTTTTTCATTCACTGAACATTTTAGTAATTTAATATTTTTTCTCCAGAATTCAATCCACATCCATATCTGTGGATGCTTTGTTGAAGGGCTACAAATTTTGGTGGAAGATTTGTTGCCTGTTTCCTCACGTTTTTAGAGGTCTCCTGTGTGCATATCAATTGAGATGGATTCCCTTTCTCTTTCATATGTGTTTCTTTTGTTGTGTAGTTATCTTTTTGTTGTTGTTGTTGTTCTTGGACTTCTATGTTTTTTATTTATGAGTAGGTATCCAGGAGTGGAACTTGAAGTTTCTCTCTGGTTGTTCTTCCTTGAAATCTACTTGTTGGTTTAAGATTTGTGTCTCCCCAGTTCTGTGTGCTGAAGTACTTTTGAGGCTTAGGTGGGGTTAGATCAGGTATCAGATGAGATTTGCTGTTACTTGGCTGAGCTTTAAGTATTGCCCAATGAGAACATACACACTCACACCCACACAGCTACACAACAATCTTTCAGAATGGAAAAAAAAAGCAAAAAAAAAGTAACAAAATAATTTTTGAAAAACATGTTTAAAAAGTAAAAAATATGCAGTGAATATTAAAAAAACTAGAAAAATCTTAATGAGAAATAGAGGGCTTGTTCCCACCAAGGTGGCCAAAACTGTTGGCATGGGTGGTTTTTTATTCTTTGCATTTATTTTTGTGTTCTGTAACCCTTGGGTCAAGCCTTGGGTCATGCCTTGGGTCAAGGGCTGGGGTTATTCAGTCCAATTTTTTGTCCTATTTAGCTGTCAGGCATTATGACTAGTAGCCAAAGCTTATTGTTTTAGCTTGTGGCTTTCTATGTCCCAATATAATGTGTGATATAGACTGGTGAATGCTGGAAAAAATGTGTACTCTTGTAGTGGATGTGGTGCAGAGTTCTGAATGGAAATTTCCCATATTTGGGGGTTTCTTGCCTTTTGAACTCTTTCTTTGGGTATTTGATTTTGATTCATACACACTTTTACTTTGGGAGCTCAATCTCTGCTGATGTCTGGATCTTAGGAGCATCTCATAATATCCACTTTTAAGGTGTAAGATCTAAAGTTCCACAGTTTGCATATTAACTTCTATGGATATAAATTACCACTACCACTCATGGAGTGCAGATTCCCCTGTCTGGCCATTCTTGGAGTTTTCTCAATAGCTCCTATGAGGTGCCAGCACCAAAGGGAGCTCTCTTTCCTTGATATCTTGGGCCTGTATGCCCTCTGCACAATTTTCTTTTGTTCTTGCTCAGTCAGTTTGGTCTAGGCATACTGTGTGAATCAGAATAGGCAATTGCTGGGGCAGCTGTCAACTTCCTTTATAAGTTCCCATCTCCTATCTTTGCCCCCAGATATAGTTCTAAATAGTTCCTGCCCTAATTTTCAGCATTTTTAGCATGACTGGGTGGCGGATTTCATCAAAAATTTTCAGCATGTATTGAGGTGATCATGTGATTCTTGTCTTATGAGGGTGGTAAATTGTATTTTTTGACTTACATATGTACAACCAACCTTGCATCCTTCTTTGTGTATTTGTAGTTTAATTTGAAAGATATGTGCTTTCAATTCTTTTATACTTGTCGAGTATTTCTTATGGGGTGAGTTTCTAGAAAACATGTATCAGTTTTTGTTTGTCTGGTAATATCTAAATTTCTTATACTTCTTTGAAATAAAACTTTCTGTGATATACAGTTTTGGCTTTTTGAAATTTTTCTTTCAGCATATTGACTTTGACATTTTTATTATTTCTCGCATTCATAGCTTCTGATGGAAAATAATCTGTAAATATATTGAGGATACTTCATTTTTGATTAGTTGTTCATCTCTTGTTTATCTCTTGCTCTCAAGAGTCTGTTTTTGGCAGTTTGACTATTATGTGGTTAGGTGTGGAACTCCTTGAGTTTATCCTATTTTGAGTTTGTTGAATTTTTGAATGAATTAGGAAGTTTTTGACAATTATTTCTTCAAATATTCTATTTCTTTCTCTCCCTTCCCATATATCCTTTCTTTAAATATTGTCCTTGGATTGTTTCAAGCTTTTGATTCATTTCAGAGTTATATAAATTGATTTGTACACTTTTTGTACTCTAATTACTTTTGTAGGAGAGGAGATTTTCAGAGATTTCCTCTACCACTCCAGTGGCCCCATGCCTATACCACCTTTTTCAATCTATTTTTGTGCTTCTTTTAGAATATTCATGCAAACACGAGTTAGGGTATAACTGTGTGTTACAATGGTCTGGATAATAAATTTTATTAATTATTATGTAGGAATTTTGTTTAAATAATTTTACTCAATCAATCATTTAAAACTTGCAGAACAGCCCCTTAGCACTCATTCAAGCACTTTTTAGATACTCATTATCTCACTTTGTTCTACAACAACTTGGGAACAAATACAGGATTAGTTTTATTATTTTCATTTTTAATATACAAAGAATGAAACATTAATAGAAAAATGGGAAAAGAAAATTTATTCCTACTTTTTCACTTTGACAATTCACATTTTTATTTGCTTCATAGCATCTTAGATTCTTCTACATAGAAAACATTTTATATAGTTTTTTGTGATAATAGAAAATATTTGGATTTATATCTGTTTCAGTCACTGAATTTCATAAAGTTTTTTTTTTACTATTTGATATCGTCCTGATAACTATAAATTCAAAGGATTAATCATATGTTATCCAGAACATATATTTTACTATTCCATTTGCTGGACATTAGTTTGAATTGTAGTATAATGGGTAACTTCATGTACAGTTTCTCTTTTTTGGCTTACTTTCTCTGTCTAAATTTATACTTATGTGTAATTTTACATTTATTTGGAATTATTGTCTAATTCTGTTCCAAGAAATAGTGATGCCAGGTCAAAGGGCAAATTTCAGTGTGTAAATCTTATAGATCCAAACTAATCTAACTATGTATTATAATGTATGGCCTAATTTAATCTACACATAATGTAATTTTTAAGGGAGTTCTTGTTCAAAATTTTCTGAGTGATATGTAGTTTACACATGTGTCTATACATTCGTATGTAGTTGTGATCTTCTGTTATGCAAATATCCTGTTTGTAATCATTCTTTTCTTTTGTTGCCATTGTGGAGAGGTTCAAATAATTAGACTAAAATAATTTTATATTCTCCTTCTTTGGTGTAGGTGCATGTTCCCTTCTTGTAGTATATTTATTTTGTAAAGGACTCACTTTAATATTTTGTATAAAGGAAGTCTTTTGATTGTGAATTATCTTTTACATGTCTGGAATGTTTTTATTTTACCTTTATTTAGGCATATATTTTCACCGTGTGGAGAATTTTGTGTGACAGTATTTTTCTTTCAGTACCTTAAAATTTTAATTCACTGTCCTGTCACTTGCATTACTTCTAATAAAACATCTCACATCATTCTTTTATTTCTCTGCATGTAGCATATTGATGTGACCTGAATGTTTGTGTCCCCCCACAAATTCATATGTTGAAATCCTAACCAATAAGGTGATGGTATTAGGATATGGGGTAAATGAAAAATCAGTTCATGAGGGCAGAACCCACATGATTTGTTTTAATGCCCTGCTAACAGAGAACTAACTATCCCCTCTGTCACATGAGGACAAAACTATAAAGCACCATTTTTCAACCAGAAAGCAGGCCCTCACAAGACACTGAATCTGCCAGTGCCTTGATCTTTTCAGCATCCAGAACTTTGAGAAATAAATTTCTGTTGTTTATTAGTTACCCTGCCTATTATCTTTTATTATAATAGCCAGAATAAATTAAGACATATTTTCCCACTGTGGCTGCTTTTAAGATTTTCTGTGTATCACTGGATTTAATAAATTTGATTGTGATGTGACTTGGCATAATTTTCTAATTTCTTGTGCTTGGGGTTCATTGAACTTCTTGAATCTGAAATTTTATAGTTTTCATTTATTTGGGGAAAAATTAGTCATTATTTCTTTCAAGATTTTTGTACCTCCACTCAATCCTTCTCTTTATAAATTCTAACTAAATGCATATTTAACCATTTAAATTTGCCCCATGGTAGTTTAATGCTTTGTTTATTTTTTGCAGAATATTTTCTTTGTATTTAATTTTTGTAGTATCTTCCTATTCATATTTTATCTGAAATTTAGGGGAATTAATTCAAAGGTCATTCAAAGAAACATAATTATAACCCTTGTAACTTGGGTCCAAGCCAGTGCATTTTTATTTTTAACTAAATTTAGTATTTTTGCTTAGAACATCAACATATTAGTTGGATAAAAAAAAATTTAAGATGAAATTTTGTCATACACATGAAAGCATATATTTTTGCTCTTCAAACTGATTCTTTTTTAAGAGAGAGAGAGAGAGAGAGAGAGAGAGAGAGAGAGAGAGAGAGAGAGAGAATCTTTTAATATTTATTTTTTAGTTTTTGGTGGACACAACATCTTTATTTTATATTTTTGTGGTGCTGAGGATTGAATCCAGCGTCCGGCGCATGCCAGGTGAGAGCACTACTGCTTGAGCCACATCCCCAGCCCCAAACTATTTCTTTTTCAGTGTTTGTAAAATCCATTAGAACACATTAGCTTTAGTTTCATCTTATTTATTACTGGGATTTTAAGTAGCATCACTAAAACAAAATTCCTATAGAAAAATCAGGGCAACTCAATTACACAGTTCAATCCTACCATCAGTGGGGCAGTTCTACTGCTGTATGGTTCAAAACCATTGAAATATGTGACTTTTTTTCTGTCAAGAGATAAACCAAGAAATTGTAATGATAAAAAGAAAATGCTTGGACTTAGTGGTAGAGTGCTTACCTAGCTTATGTGAGGCACTGAGTTCAATTCTCAGCACCACATATGAAAAAATAAATTAATAAAATGAAGGTCCATCAACCACTAAAAATACTTTTAATAAATCAAATACTTGATGCTGATGAGGCTTCTCTCCCTCCTTTTTCATTCCTTTGCCTGCTACGGCCTTTAAGAAATTCAGCTTATTCCTTCATGTTAAATTATCATTTGTTAAAAGCATGTGAATTATAGTAGAGGAAAGGGAATAGAGGGAGGGACAAGAGGAGGGAAAGTGGAAGTATGAGGAACTGAAATGGAGCAAATTATATTACATGCAATATGATTATATCAAAATGAACCTAATGTTATGTATAATGCATAATATAAATATTTTGAAAGACTATAAATTAGTCTAACCACTATGGGGTTGAGTATGAAGGTGCTTCAAAAACTCTGAATGGAACCACCATATGACTCAGCCACACAACTAATTAATATTCACCTAAAAGAACTGAAATCATCACATTATCGTGGTATATGCATATCCATGTTTATAGCAGCACAATTAACAAATAGCCAAGTTATGGAATAAGACTATGTGTACATGAACATATGAATAAATAAAAACTCATGCATGGGGCTGGGATTGTACTCAGTGGTGAATGCTTGCCTAGCATGTGTGAGGCACTGGGTTCAATTCTCAGCACCACATATAAATAAATATAATAAAAATCCATCAACAACTAAAAACAATTTAAAAATATTCAAGCATGTGTAGAGATTAAATCATCCACAAAAATCATAAAATTATATAATTTGCAAGAAAATAGTTGAAACTAGAATTTATAATGCTAAGCAAAATAAATCGCACTCAGAAAGTCAAAGATCATATGTGGAACCTATAATGAAAAAAAGTAAAAAGAAGACCTTATGAAAACAGAAGGAATACTATTAAAGTAGAGAAATAGAGGAAGAAAATCACAAGTAGAGGACTGAAAGAAAAATGGAAGTACTGGGACATGAAATTTATCAAATTATGTTTTGTGCTTGGATGAATATGTCATAGAGTATCCCACTATTGTTTAATCACAATGTACCAAAATTATTTTAGTCAACACACACACACACACACACACACACACACACACACACAAAGCATAACCTCAATCTGGGTTCAAAGTTATTGATGGCATTGGGTGCTCAAAATATTCACAAGTATCAATTTTTATAGTAAATATAAACCACAGACATTTAAGTCATTGCATAATTTAAATTAATTCTTAAAATAACTTGAGAGGAAGGACTTTTTAGCAACAGTGTGAAGATGAGGTACCAGGGCTAATAGAAGTGAATTGATTTTTCACATCTAGGAAGTGGCAGAACTGTGGTTTGGTGCACAAACTTCAGACAGTAGTATAGTATTTTCCTACTAAAACATAATTTAATCATAAAGTTCAGATTGGATTTTCAAATTTCCTATCTTCGTATTATTGAATGAATTTCAACAAGATAGGAGGGTTGTGTTACAGCAAGGAGTAAACTGTCAAATAAGGGAATAAAATTCTGATTGATTTTAGGTAGAAACCAAGGACTGGGAAGGTTTATGGAGAATCAGAAAGTAGCAGAGCTAATTTTAAGTCTTTTGTGTATAGACCAAAGAGTGAGATAGCTGGGTCAAATGGTGGTTCGATTCCAAGTTTCTAAGGATTCTCCATACTGCTTTCCAGATTGGTTGCACCAATTTGCAGTCCCACCAGCAACGTTTGAGGGTACTATTTCCCCCACATCCTTGCCAACACTTCTTGTTGTTGTATTCTTGATGACTGCCATTCTGACTGGAGTGAGATGAAATCTTAGATGATTTGCATTTCTCTAATTACTAGAGATTTTGAACATTTTTCATATATTTGTGGATTAATTATATATCTTCTGTGAAGTTTTTGCTCAGTTCCTTACCCCATTTATTGATTGCGTTTTTTTTTTTGTTATTTTGGTGTTAAGTTTTTTGAGTTTTTCATATATTCTGGAGATTAGTGTTCTATCTTGTGTGTGTGTGCTAAAGATTTTCTCCCGCTCTGTAAGCTCTGTCTTCATGGTATTGATTGTTTCTGTTGACGAGAAGAAGCTTTTTAGTTTGAATTCATCCCATTTATTGATTCTTGATTTTATTACTTGTGCTTTAGGAGTCTTGCTAAGGGAGTTAGGTCTTAAGCTGACATGATGGAGATTTGAGCCTACGTTTTCTTCCATTAGGTGCAGGGACTCTTGTCTAATTCCTAGGTCTTTGATCCACTTTGAGTTGAGTTTTGTGTAGGGTGAGAGATAGGGGCTTAAGTTCATACTTAATGTTTGTTTTGAGGATGATTAATGTCAAAATGTCTATCAAATAAAACCTTGAGAAATTATCTGCCGAAAAGTCTGATTAACAAACCTATACCTCTTCTTCCTAAGACCTCAGGGATGTACCTTTCTTTGGATTTATTGGTCCATAGACATGTCATTCATACATTCAATAAACGTGAAAAATCAGCTATGTACCTAGAATTGTGTTAAGTTCTATGAATAGAGATCTGAACAAGATTGCTTATATTCAGAACATTCTCAATACAATGGGGTAGATAATGAAAAAAGCTTCACAGATAAGCATGTAATTACAAATTGTAGAAGTATTTCAAAGGAAAAATATAGCACTTGTAGAGAATATAGTGGTGGTGGAAAATGGTGGCAGTGTGGTAAACAGGGAACAAAGGTTAAAATTTACTATTTAAAACTTTTGTCACAGGCCATCTCTCTCAACTTTCCCCTCTCTCCTTGTCAAAGTCATGATGTTAGTCAGCTTTTTGAGGCTGTATCATACATCGATAGGTGCCCATTGGATTTATTTACTCTGCTTGAGTTTTGCAGGAATGTACTCTCTACTCTCTTCTCCTTAAACCTCACAACCAATGTCTCAAGCCCAGAGGACATTTTACCTAGCTCTGAGTCTTACAACTTAAATGTATCTAACATGGATTTTATTAATCTAACACTTTTATTACCACAGCACTTTCTACTTTAGGTACTGATCCATTCTAAACTTTGTCAGAACCTTCATTTTCTTATTCTCATTCACTTATGTCAGTGCTTCTCAGGAGGCTGAATTCATTACTGTCTCTTCTTCCTGGGGAAGGCTCAGTCAAGAATCCATGTCATCAAAGCCCTAGGGAGACTCAACCTAGTCTGCATTTCACCTTTCAAACTTTTTAAAAATTAATTTTTTTTAATTAGGTATATATATATATATGACAGTAGAATGCATTTTGATTCATTGTACACAACTGCAACATAACTTTTCATTTCTCTGATTGTACACGATGTAGTATCACACGATACGTGCAGTCATACATGTACTTAGGTTAATGATGTCCATCGCATTCCACCATCTTTGATGCACCAATGCTCCCTCCCACCCATTCCTTCCCTTGCCCAGTCAAAGTTCCTTTGTTTTTTGCATTCCTCCCCACTCCCCATTATGGTCAGTATACACTTATGAAAGAGAAAATTCAGCCTTTGGTTTTTTGGAATTGGCTTACTTTGCTTAGCATGATACTCTTCAACTCCATCCCTTTACCTGCAAAAGTCATAATTTTATTCTCTTTCAATTCTGACTAATATTCCATTGTGTATATATACCACAATTTTTCTTTATCCATTCATCTGTTGAAGGGCATCTAGATTGTTTCCACTGTTTAGCTACTGTGAATTGAGCTGCTATGAACACTAATGTGGCTGTGTTACTATAGTTTGCTGATTTTAAATACTTTGTATATTGATGAAGGAGTGGGATAGCTGGGTCAAATGGTGGTTTCATTCCAAATTTTCTAAGGAATCTCCATACTGCTTTCCAGATTGGTTGCACCAACTTGCAGTTCAACCAGTAATGTATGAGTGTTCCTTTTTCCCATATCATCCCTAACATTTTTATTGTATTCTTGATAACTGCCCTTCTGACTGGCATGAGATGAAATCTTAGAGTAGTTTTGATTTATATTTTTCTAATTACTAGAGATGTTGAACACTTTTTCATCTATTTGTTGGTTGAGTGTATATCTTTTTCTGAGAACTGTCTGTTCAGTTCCTTGGCCCATTTATTTATTGGGTTGTTTGTTTTGTTGGTGTTATGTTTTTTGAATTCTTTATATATCTTGGAGATTAGTGCTCTATCTGACGTGTTTTAGAAGTAACCATCACTGCACCTTTCTTGAGCCCTCCTTTTTTTCAAATATCCCATGCATATTTACTTCATAACAATGATTACACTGAAATACTATTGTGTGTTTACTTATATGTCTCTTCCCCCAGACTGTAAGTCCCTTCATGACAAGGATAAGATTTGATTTAGTTTTGTTGTCATTAGTTCTTAATATAGGGTTTAGTGAATAAAGTACAGATAAAACTGAATGCCCAGCTGGTGTTATGAGTGATAATATTATTTTCCTTACTTTAAAAATATTCATACCCTCTTGAACCAGTAGTTTTACTTTTAGAAAAATAACCTAAATATATAATTAGAGATGCAAGTAGATTTATGCATAAGAGTTTTCATTGCAATGTTGTTCATAATCATGAGAAATTAATTACCTAAATGCTCAATAGTAGTTAAATGTAGGCATACTATAAAATTACTTGAATCATGGTACTGAAGTATATTGACATGGGAACTTGCTTAATGTATATTATGTGAAAATTTTAGTAAAAAGGGATTACAAAAATTCAATGTGCTTCATGACCTCAAATTTTGGAAACACACATGCAAACACAAAAACAGACACACACACACTCACACACACACACACACACACCCATAGGGAAAAAAAGAAATTCATAAGGAAATAATACATCAGGACTTTAACACTAGTACCTCAGCAACCATATGTTTATTATCTCCTTCATTCTTTCATTTACATTTCAAATTACTTACCATGAACTATTACTATGATCATTTTGATGAGTAGAAGAAAACATTTTAAAATATGTGAATTCAGAACAGATTGCACATTGTTAAATGGAGTCTAACCCAAGAAGAGGAATATAAGATTACCACTTCTATTGCTTTGGGTTTTACACAGCTATTAATGTAGACTAAGGTTACATGAGATTGACTGGAGACCATTTGTTATTGTTCACACTAACTCAGCCCTTCTAACTATTGTTTTCAGAATCTCCTAAACCACTTTCATTGTCTTATATTGTGCAGAAAATATCTTCATTCTTCTCTTTTCAACTAATTTCTTTTCAACTAATATGCATTCTATTTCATTTTCCTATTCCTTGTGGAAAAGTGGAGTGATAAAGGCATTCTTCTTTCCTCTGATAAAGTCTGTCTATGAGCAGGCAGCTAATAGTTGAACTGTCTTGATTTAAACTGAGGTTTTGTACAGAAATAAATGCATGTAAATTAATTAATGCAAATGCATAAGACAGAGAATGTGCAATGTATACATAAAAAATCCATCTGATTTTTACATATGGTTGAAACTAAGTTATTGAAATTTTGCTACAAGCCCTACTAAAAATAAAGATAAGAAAACTAGGGCTAACAATAGAGTATAAGACAGCCTTGCTAACCCAAGTATCGACAACCCATGGCTTAAAAAATATCCAGTCTCTAGAGACAACTGTAGAAAACAGAAATTAGAAGTAGCTTCTAGCATTGTCAGAAATTGAATATCACTGTAATGCAACTCATACCATCCGGCTTTTCCTGTGAATCAAGAATAATGCTAGATTTTCCACAGAAAATCATGCATGACAGGTCAAAGGTAGAAAGTTCATCAACTCCCTTGAATTGTACAGATCGGAACAGTACAGTAGGCAGAGATGGGAGACCTGGCCCATGTTCTCTCATCAGTCACTATAAAAGCTAGATCTACAATTCTAGAAATTATCCTTAATGTTTTTTCCATTGGACAAATCTATATTTGTGATCTACCTTTTAATGGTCTGTAAAGTAACTGAACAAATTCTACACATTGTCCTAACAGGCTTTCCAGAAAAGCCATTAAGTTGCTAGAAAATTGTTTTCTGGGCTTATCATGGGAAACTCTTTTGTTCTTCTGATATGGTAGCAGGAAAAACACCTCCTTGACCCCATAGCTACACTGTTCCAACTCTGGAGTACTTTCAATAGACACCCTTCTAGTTAAGCCAATCTTTCCCCACTCTCTCCATATTTTTACAGTGCCTTCTGACTGTTGTTCTCTTGTTATTACTGTGAGATGCAGTTTCTAAATCAGTTCTGCTCAACTATTAATCTACACCCCTGGGCCTTCCCACGTGGAGATGATTATAGGGATTGGTTCTGGCCTTTGAAGCTAGCCTACAGTTGTACTTTATTGCCATGTTTATACTTCCTGAAAGTCTGGCTAGAGGAATATGTAAGTGCTCACCTCATACTAAAGTGATATGAAGATTTTACTCAGCACAGACCTTCCAAGGAGAGGTTAACCAGCTTCTAAAACACTAGAATGTGGTGGGCATGGAAGCCATGTTAAAGGGCTGCTTCACTTCCCCAAAGCTAGCTATCTTCTATCCTCCCTTTCTAATGAGGACATTGTTTTGGTGAAACCTCAACAGCTTGCTTTGAAGTCTTAAGCCATACTTTGCATCACCCAACTTCCTCAGCCTGGGTTTGAGATGCTGCACAAGGGTGCTTCTTGAACTCTTTGTTTTGATTTCTTGATAATCAAGGGTGGGAATTGGTGCCTTATGTCTATTCTCACTCCTTTGCTTCTTAGCCCAGTCCTATAAACCAGCAGCCAGTTTCCTGTCCCAGGGAAATATCTCAGATGAACCTGAATGCTAGGACACTTTAAATTGACAGTTTTCTTTTTGCTAATTCTTTGGCTGGATCTACATTCACATCTAGCCCTTGGAAGATGCAATCCAGAAACCAGATTAGAGAGGTGCTGTACTTTTCCTGGGTCCCAGCTGTGCTATGGAAGCTGGATAAGTTAACCCTCTAAAACTGGATTCATATGGTGGGAAATACTTGAATAAAGGAATCAGTTCATAGTGTTTCTGAGACCATTTTAATTAAATACAGTCTGAATTCCTTCTCTGAGATTTCATCAACTCTGCTCTCCATGGATTCTATTATTGTAGTATCTTGCTTTGTTTGGGGCACTTTCTTCCCTTGTTTTTTCACATTGTGTATGTGTCTTCCTTTCTTGTAGTGCAGATCTGAGGTTCTATAATTTCTATCCTATAATATTGTAGTGGCTGTGCAGATTACCTGTATCTCATCTTTGTTTGGGCTTCTATTCCCTGGCTGGTGTCCCATGATGGATGCTACTTAAACTAAAGGTGGTGGCAGCAAAAGTGGAGGTAACTCAAGATAGCAGAGGGGGTGTCCCAAGATGGATGCAACCAGTTTCAGAGATAGGGCTGAAAGGGTGGGCTGCCTGTTCAGAAATGCAGTTGTTTCCAAGTCCTATCTGTTGTCTCAAGGTGGAGGCTACTGTGTGGGGAAGGCTATAGCAATGGATGCAATGTCCCAAGATGGAGGTGGGTGAGGCCTGGTCTGTCAGTCAGCCGGGTGGTCCCTGGCCTTACCTTGGCCTAAGGTCCTGCTCAGGCCAGTGGGGAGGGGGGTTGTTCTCACCCTTGGCCTGGGCTGTGGTGTGGTTCTACTCTACTTATATTCTTGATGGTTGCCATTGCAAGCAATGTGAGATGAAATCTCAGTGTAGTTTTGATTTGCATTCCCCTAATTATTAATGCTATTGAACATTTCCTCATATATTTGTTAGTCATTTGCTCTCCTTCCTTTGAGACATATCTGTTTAGTTCACTTGTCCACTTATTGATTGTTATTCATATTTTTTTGGTATTAAGTTTTTCTGTATATTAACCCACTACTGAAATAATAATTGTCAATGATTTTCTCATGTTCTGTAGGCTCTCTTTTTACACTTTTAATTGTTTTTATTGTTCTATTGAAACTTTTTAATTTGGTACCATCCCACTTATTGATTCTTGGTTTTATTTCTTGTACTTTATGGGTCTCATTAAGGAATTGAGTGCCTGCCTATATATGTTGTTGGCCCTATTTTCTTCTGTCAGTTGCACAGTTTTTATCTAATTTCTAGCTTCTTCAACCACGTTGAATTGAATATTGTGCATGAAGATATATAGGGATCTAGTTTCATTCTTCTTCAAAAGACTATCTGGTTTACCTAAAACCATTTGTAATGCTCTCTTCTCCATCTTATGCTCTTGGCACCTATGTCAAAGATAAGATGATCATACATTTGTGTTTTCTATTCTATTCTACTGGTCTTTATGTCTGTTTTTATATCACTACCATGTTTTCTTTTTTGTTGTTGTTTGTTTTGGTTTTTACTATACCTCTGTAGAGTAATTTGAGATCATGTACTATGGTACATTCATCTTTATTCTTATTGCTCAACAATGCTTTGTCAAGATTGCATCTTCCTTATGAATGTTAGGACTTCTTTCTATAGTTCAGTGAAAAATACTCTTGGAATCGTGATGTCTATTACTTTTAATTTGTAGATAACTTTTGGTAATACATCCATTTTAACAATATTAATTCTGTTTATTGAAGACTATGGGAGATCTTTCCATTTTCTAATATCTTCTTCAATTTGTCTTCATTGTTCTCCAATTTTCCTTGTAGAGGTCTTTCAAATCCTTATTACATATATTCCCACATATTTCATTTTTATTGTTGCTATTGTGAATATAATTGTTTTCCTGAATTGTTTTTCATTACATGCATTATTGTATGATTTCATTTTTGTATGTTGAACTCTTATCCTATTACTTTGCTGAATTTGTTTATCAGCTCTAGAGGTTTGTGGTGTAGTTTTTGGTATCTTCTTCATATAGGATCATATAATCTGCAAACAATGATAATATGATTTTTTCTTTCACATTTTGTATGTCTTGAATGCCCTTCTCTTGCCTGATTGCTCTAACTAAAGTTTCAAGTATTACATTGAATAAGAGTGGTGATAGTGGGAATTCTTGTCTTGTTGCTGATTTTAGAAGAAACACTTTTAGCTTTTCCTATTCAATATGTTGGCTTTGTCATATATAGCATTCATGATATTGTAGGTATTGTGCAAATTTCTTCTAACCCTGGTTTATTCAGTGTTTTTTCAAGATGAATAAGTGTTGAATTTTGACAAGGGGTTTTCTGCATCTATTGCAATGATGATGTGATTTTACTCTTAATTCTATTTATATAATGGCTTACATTTTTTGATTTGCATATATTAAACTATCTATGTGGTCTAATCTATTGGTGTTTCTTTCAGTTAAATTTTAATTTGGTTTATTGTATTCTTATTTCTAGGATTTCTTTTGTGGTTCCTTTTATTATTTCTATCTCTTTATGAAGTTTCCTTTCACTTCCCATATTTTCTCTCTTAACTGATTTCTTATACCTTGGTCATTTTAACCAACAATGTTCTAAATTTTTTAAAATAGTTTTAAATTAGTTCTTTTTAGATTACATGATAATAGAGTGTATCTAATATTTCCTCTAATTCAATGTCTGTGGGGTCAATTATTGAAGTGTTATCAACTATTGAGGAAAACTGATTGCTTTGCTTTTTCATAGAGTTTTTAATTCTACTAATCTGCTATGGTGTTTATTTTTTTCTACTGTTACACCAGGGAGTTTTAGTGAGATGCTTCTTCTTTATTTGATTTCCTGGACTGGGTAAATTCCTAAGTAATATTCTTACTCTACATGAACCCATCATATGTTGAGTCTCTAGCACCACTTTAGGAGATACTAATTCATTGTAATTACAACCACTTCAGAAAAAAAAGGCACATGTTAATATATCTTTAAAAAACCATTGTGAATATCCTCAAAAAAAAATAAAATACTTTGGAATCAACCTAACAAAAGAGGTGAAAGATTTATACAATGAAAACTACAGAGCCCTAAAGAGAGAAGTAGAAGAAGATCTTAAAAGATGGAAAAATATACCCTGTTCATGGATAGGCAGAACTAACATGATCAAAATGGCGATATTACCAAAAGTTCTCTATAGGTTCAATGCAATGCCAATCAAAATCCCAACGGCATTTCTTGTAGAAATAGATAAAGCAATCATGAAATTCATATGGAAAAATAAAAGACCCAAATAGCAAAAACAATGCAAAGCAGGAAGTGTGAATCAGGAGGTGTAGCAATACCAGATTTCAAACTATATTACAGAGCAATAGTAACAAAAACAGCATGGTACTGGTACCAAAACAGGCAGGTGGACCAATGGTATAGAATAGAGGACACATAAACCAATCCACAAAATTACAACTATCTTATATTTGATAAAGGGGCTAAAAGCATGCAATGGAGGAAGGATAGCATCTTCAACAAATGGTGCTGGGAAAACTAGAAATCCATATGCAACAAAATGAAACTGAATCCCCTCCTCTCGCCATGCACAAAAGTCAACTCAAAATGAATCAAGGGCCTTGATATCAAATCAGAGACTATGTGTCTGATAGAAGAAAAGGTTGGCTCCGATCTACATATTGTGGGGTCGGGCTCCAAATTCCTTAATAGGACACCCATAACACAAGAGTTAATAATAAGAATCAACAAATGGGACTTACTCAAACTAAAAAGTTTTTTCTCAGCAAAAGAAACAAGAAGAGAGGTAAACAGGGAGCCTACATCCTGGGAAAAAATTTTTACTCCTCACACTTCAGATAGAGTCCTAATATCCAGAGTATACAAAGAACTTAAAAAATTAAACAATAAGAACAATTAACCCAATCAACAAATGAGCCAAAGACCTGAACAGACACTTCTCAGAGGAGGACATACAATCAATCAACAAGTACATGAAAAAATGCTCACCATCTCTAGCAGTCAGAGAAATGCAAATCAAAACCACCCTAAGATACCATCTCACTTCAGTAAGATTGGCAGCCACTATGAAGTCAAACAACAACAAGTGCTGGTGAGGATGTGGGGAAAAGGGTACTCTTGTACATTGCTGGTGGGACTGCAAATTGGTGCAGCCAATATGGAAAGCAGTATGGAGATTCCTGGGAAAGTTGGGAATGGAACCACCATTTGAACCAGCTATTGCCCTTCTCGGACTATTCCCTGAAGACCTTAAAAGAGTGTACTACAGGGATACTGCCACATGGATGTTCATAGCAGCACAATTCACAATAGCTAGACTGTGGAACCAACCCTGATGCCCCTCAATAGATGAATGGATAAAAAAAAAATGTGGTATTTATACACAATGGAGTACTACGCAGCACTAAGAAATGACAAAATCATGGAATTTGCAGGGAAATGGATGGCACTAGAGCAGATTATGCTAAATGAAGCTAGCCAATCCCTAAAAAACAAATGCCAAATGTCTTCTTTTATATAATGAGAGCAACTAATAACAGAGCAGGGAGGAAGAGCAGGAGGAAAAGATTAACATTAAACAGAGTCATGAGGTGGGAGGGAAAGGGAGAGAAAATGGAAATTGCATGAAAATGGAAGGAGACCCTCATTGTTATTCAAAATTACATATAAGAGGTTGTGAGGGGAATGGGAAAAATAAGGAGAGAAATGAATTATAGTAGATGGGGTAGAGTTAGAAGATGGAGGGAAGCGGAGGGGGGATAATAGAGGATAGGAAAGGTAGCAGAATACAACAGTTACTATTATGGCATTATGTAAAAATGTGGATGTGTAACCGATGTGATTCTGCAATCTTTATAATGTTTTGAATAACCAATAAAAAAAAAACTACAAAAAAATTTAAAAATTAAAAAAAATAAAAAACCATTGTGAAAATGTTCTCCAGATATCCACTAATTAATTAGAAAAGAGAATTCATGTTCTTAGATACATTGAACAATTATGTATTAAAGAAAATAAAATTAGCATTAAATTATATTTGGCTCTCTGGTCATATATTTTCTCACTGCTTCAATTCAGGGCTGTGGAGTAGTTGAAACTTGGTGCCCAGTTCCTCTTCATCTCCAAAGCACCCATTTGTAATTTATTTTGTTTTCTTGCTGAGGTTTTTAAAATAGTGTCTTTTCTTTGTGGGGTTTCAGATATGATACATTTTTTTTTTCTCAGCTCTTACCCAATTTGGTCAAACTTATGCGTTGAATATATATGACAAGTTCCACTTCCTTCTCTCATGGCCAGAGTTTTCACTCCTTCCTAGACCCTCAGCTATATACTGGAGGAACGTGTTGGGGGTACAACAGTCTATTTTCTAGCCCCTTCTAGGCTTTGGAGATGTGACCCAGATTTGATTTGACTTAGTCTCATTTTCCCATCCCTCAGTATCAGCCAGGATCATTATCCAAGAATTCAAATCACCAGTTTCAATTGAAAGTATGCTTCACTCTTCTCAGCTCTGTAAGAGTGTTTGTTGCTGAAGAAATCCCATATTTAGTTACACTTAGAGAGTAGCTATAATATTGAGATTCTTGTGATCCATGTTTTTCCATTCCCCAAAGGAATAAACTAAACATACTTAAAACTTGTCAAAATACAGTTCACAAAAAAAAGAAAATAAGGTAGGAAGGAAAAGAAAAGATTAAAATGTCCAAAATGTGAGAAGGGAGCAAGGAGAAGGGAGATAGCAGAGCACATGAAGGTCATAAAGAGTAAAGAAGAGGAGGAGGAGGAGGAAGAGGAGATAATTTGACTTGGGATGAGGAAAGGAGAGTAACAATTAGCAAACAAACTAAAAAGTAAAACAAAATGACAGAAGGAAGATGGTAGGCTATAGGGAAGCAATACTTTTTGTAGCTCTGTGACCTGGGATTCAAGCAGCAGGAATACTACTTCTCTGAGAAGTGGGTGAAAGGAATTTCACTAATACTCAATGCTGGACAGGTAGAGTGATTCAGATACTTAGAAATTTGGGATATGTTAAACAAGGAAAAGGGACAAAATCAGAGATGGTCTTTTGTGGGAGCAGTGGTATTAGCACATAAGTACAGAAAAAGTTAGAAATACTATGGATGGTTTTAGCATGAAAAATTCTGAGTTTGGAGGTGCAGCCTGCCCTAGTCCAATTCAGAGGCTGTTCTGCACAATAACTTGGTGCACACAATATGCCATGTGTTCGCCAATTGTCCAGAGAGCTGAGGTGAGGGCCATCTTGAGGCCTCACTGCATGGTGCCAATGGGAATTAGGAATTTGAATCTGGGTGTTTGGGGCTAGGTCCAATACACAGTCCTGGCAGACACCAGCTTTGTGATGTAAACTGTGCCTAGCAAATCCAGAGAAAATCAGGCATGGAGAGTATTTTCCCAAGGGAATATAAATTGGGAAGGCTCAAGAGAGCCTACTTTCCTCCCTCTTTTGAGTCTGGTGGCTAACAAGACCACCTGTATTCAGTCAGGAATTTGAATGGGCTGGTGTGATAGTACTCGGGACCTGATCCCAAGAGACCAGGAAGGGGAGTCTCAGCAATCAACAGAAGCAGCAAGGTTTTGTTCCTCCTTCAACCATGGGAACCCTGGGGAGACTCCCCCAGGGTACACAGCTTGCATCTGCAAGACTGTTGACGTCCATTGATTTAATATACCCAGACCACTCACCATCCAATAAAGCACCTGGAGACACACTATATTTAAGCCCTACCCCCAGGAGCTCCAACTATAGGAAGTCATCTCACAGAATGCAGGGGCAACTGACCACTTGGCGAGCAATACAATAAAAAGGAAGGAATCTACAGCCTGCAGACCCTAATCTTACACTCAGTACATACCTCAAGAAGAATCAGAAAGAAATACAGTTTGGCACAGATAATAAACATATATTCTCACTGACTAATTTGTACACCGCAATGGAAATAATTAGTTAAATTTTCATCAAGATTCTACTTTTATTTTAACATGAGGTGAATGATTTATGGACATTTACACATATACATATATGCTTTTGTTTACATATTTCTAGCATTTTTTGAGGGTAGTTATTTTTACTTCACTGTCTTTAAAAAATTTTATTTTGTAGTTGTAGATAGATAGCATGCCTATATTTAATTATTTATTTTTATGCAGTGCTAAGGATTGAACTCAGTCCCTCACATGTACTAGGCAAATGCTGTGCAACTGAGTTCCAGTCCCAGCTCTTTGCACTGTCTTTTGAAGGTCATGGTTATTGATTAGTGTAGGTTAGTTTTGTATTATTTCACTATTCTGTTCCCCTTGTTTCTCCTTCTTGCTTTTAATTTGCTAACAGCCAAATTCTATTCTCTCTTTCACTATTCCTAAATGTCTTATTTCTATTTTCTCCTCCCCCTCATAACCATCACATCCTATGTCACATCTGCAATTGTCCTGTTCAACTTTTGAAATTGCAAACTATTTTCTATACAAGTATCTATTCTTCTTTTCTCTTAATTGATTCTTAATATCTCTTATACTAATTTTTAAAATAATGCCAGCCCCACCACTAATTTTGCAGAATATTTAATACTTGCAAATGCATAGGTAATAGCTACTGTTTCATTTTATTCCAGACATAATGCATGACTACTTGCAGTTTTTATTGATGGAATTGGCTGATTCTAGCATTTTTTGTTTCTTGTGGCAATTAACATTGTAGATGTCATAATAGGAACCAAGTTCTTAGTCTATTGTTATATATTGTTTACATAGATGGTTGCTATCATTTGGCTGCACCTAATCTCTAAGATACTAGAAAACTACAGGGAACAATAAGTTTGTAGGGTAGGAATTCTGCTGCTTAGATCCATTCAGATAGGTGGACAGACACCAAAAATATGAAAAAGAAAGGGAAAAAACCACTCAAAATGCCTCAAAAATGAACTCCATTAACACCAAAATGGTACAAATATCTGAGAATGAATTTATACAGTGTATACTTAAAAATGGATTTATAAGGTAAAGGGTGATGTAAGGAATGAAATCAGAAAGAAAATAAAAGAAGTGAAAGATAACTTCAAAATGATATGGAGATTTCTTAGAAAACCAATTGGAAATCCTCAAAATGAAGTAATAATTAAGCCAAATCAAAAATTTTATGGAAAACTTCAAAAATAGACTAGACCTCTTACAAGATAGTTTCAGGCAATGACCACAGAATACACAATCTTGAAAATAATGTTTGCCATGGAAAAAAGATGTTATGAGACCATGAACAGAATTTTCAAGTAGTATGAAATAATATTAAAAGACCAAATCCAAAATTCACTAGGATACATAAAGGTTCTGAAGCACAAAACAAAGTAATGCACAAATTTCCAATGAAAGAGTATTAGAAAATTTCCCAAAATTGAGTATTAGAAAATTTCTCAAGAATTTTTTTAAATTTATTTTTATTTATATATGACAGTGGAATGCATTACAATTCTTATTACACATATACAGCACAACTTTTCATATCTCTGGCTGTATACAAAGTATATTCACACCAATTTGTGTCTTCATCATGTGCCCTTGATTCTCTTTGTCTCTTCTATTTTTTTTAATTTTTTTTATTGGTTGTTCACAACATTACAAAGCTCTTGACATATCATATTTCATACATTAGATTGAAGTGGGTTATGAACTCCCAATTTTTACCCCAAATGCAGATTGCAGAATCACGTCGGTTACACATCCACAATTTTACATAATGCCCTATTAGTAACTGTTGTATTCTGCTACCTTTCCTATCCCCTACTATCCCCCCTCCCCTCCCCTCCCATCTTCTCTCTCTATCTCATCTACTGTAATTCATTTTTCTCCTTGTTTATTTTCCCATTCCCCTCACAACCTCTTATATGTAATTTTGTATAACAATGAGGGTCTCCCTCCATTTCCATGCAATTTCCCTTTTCTCTCCCTTTCCCTCCCATCTCATGTCTCTGTTTAATGTTAATCTTTTCCTCCTGCTCTTCCTCCCTGCTCTGTTCATAGTTGTTCTCATTATATCAAAGAAGACATTTGATATTTGTTTTTTAGGGATTGGCTAGCTTCACTAAGCATAATCTGCTCTAGTGCCATCCATTTCCCTGCAAATTCCATGATTTTGTCAAGAATTAAAAGAAAAAAACAACAAATACAGATGGCATAACAAACTCCAAATATACAGAATTACCACAGACCTAACCCAAAGCATATTATATGAAAAACCTAAAATACACTATCAGGTTAGAACTTTAAAAGCTGCAGGAGAAAAACAACTGGTCACATTTAGCGGTGAACTAGTCAATATCTCAGGTGATTTTTCAACACAGACTTAAAAGCCAGGAGGTCTTGGAATAATATATACCACAGCAGTGGAAGGAAATGTTTGCAAACCAAGAATAATATATTCAGCAAAATTAAGTTCAGAATTGAAGATGACATAAAAACATTCCATGACAAACAGCCAGCACTAATATATATATATATATATATATATATATATATATATATATATATATATATATATATATATCATGAAGAAGAAATGGAGAGTGAAAATGAAAACTGGCAAAAAAAGGACACTAGAAGAATAGTTAATTAAAGGAGAATTTAATTCAACTTAAAAACTAGAAATAAAGTGACAGGAAATAAAAATCATCTCTAAATAGTAACATTGAAAGTAAAGGTCTAAACTCACCAATCAAAAGCCATAGGCTGGCAATTCAAGCCAAAGTTAATCAGAAGACACAAAGAAGTTCATTTCATCCTGCTTAAAGGAATCATATGACAACAAGAAGTAACAAACATAATTATCATTCCCCAATCATACATACATCAAACAAGCCTTCTCAATATCAAGAATCAATTAGAGGGATGAGGATGTGGCTCAAGTGGTAGCGTGCTCGCCTGGCATGCGTGTGGCCCGGGTTCGATCCTCAGCACCACATACCAACAAAGATGTTGTGTCTGCCGAGAACTAAAAATAAATATTAAAATTCTCTCTCTCTCTCTCTCTCTCTCCCTCTCTCTGTAAAAAAGAATCAATTAGAGCACAGCACAATAATACAGGGTAATTTTAACACATCTCTCTCATCACTAGATAGATCTCCCAAACAAAATAAATGAAGTACCTACAGAATTTTAAAAATTAATAATAATAATTTAGTATTTAATAACAAATACATTTAATAATATTAAATTATTTAATAATTTAGATTTAAAATAATATTAGAATATTTCATGCATCAATGACTGAATACACTTTATTTTTGGTAGCAGAAGAATATATTCTATAATAAGCCATATTTTAGACCTCAAAGGAACTCTTAGCAAATACAAAAAATAGAGGTAATACCCTGTATTCTATCAGATCATAATGGAATGAAATTGAAACACAATAATAAGATAAAAATAGAAAATTCTCTACCATCTGAAAAGTATAAATTTACTATTCAATGATGAATGGATAGCAGAAGAAATCAGGAGTTAAATTTAAAAATATAGAAATATGAGAATAGTGATACAACATCAAAATCTTTTTAACACTCTGAAGGCAGTTCTAAGAGGAAAGCTCATTGTATTAAGCTCATACATGAAAAAAATAGATAGTTATAAAATAAATAATGTAACGTTACTTCTGAAGGCCCTGAAAAAGAACAAGTGAACACCTACTCAATAGAAGACAGGAAATAACTAAAAACAGAGCTAACATCAAAGAAAATGAGATTTTAAACAGATTTAAAAAAATCAATGAAACATAAAATTGGTTGCTTGAAAAAATAAAAGTTGATAACCTCTTAGCCAAACTGATAAAAAGAGAAACAACTCAAATTATTAAAATCTGTGAAAAGAAAGGCTATATCACCACAGATACTACTGAAATACAGAGGATAATCAAACTATTTTGAAAATGTATACTCCAATAAGCTATAAAATATTGAAGACATCAGCAAACTTCTAGTGATTTGTGACCTACACAAATTGAATCTGGAGTATACAGAAAATATAAACAGATCAATTTCAAGTAATGAGTTTGAGAACATAGATGTAAAATTTCTTAATAAAATACTAGCAAAAAACATATGATAACAAAAGTAGGTTTTATCCCAGGGATACAAGGTTGGTTCAACGTACTGAAATTCACTACATAAGTAGACTTAAAGACAAGAATTACATGGTTTTCTCAATACAACATCTGTTCATGTTTAGAATGCTTAATGGAATATTACTCGGCAATGAAAAAGAATAAAATCATGGCACTTGCAGGTAAATGGATGGAGTTAGAGAAGATAATGCTAAGTGAAGTTAGCCAATCCCCAAATATCGAATGCTGAATGTTTTGTCTGATATAAACAGGCTGATTTATAGTGGGATAGGGAGAGGGAGCATGGGAGGAATAGACAAATTCTAGATAGGGCAGAGGGGTTGGAGGAGAAGGTAAGGGACATGGTATTAGAAATGATGGTGGAATGTGATGGTCATTATTATCTAAAGTATATGTATGAAGACATGAATTGATGTGAATATACTGTGTATACAACCAGAGATACGAAAAATTTTGCTCTATATGTGTAATATGAATTGTAATGCATTCTGCTGTCATATATAAATTTTAAAAAGAATAAATAAATAAATAAATAGGATAGAAGAAATATACTTAAACTTTGTGAAGCTATATACAACAAATTAAAGGACAAAATCATTTTAAGCGGGGAAAAAAATTGAAAGCATTTCTTCTAAAACCAAGAAGAAGATAAGATGTCCACTTTTACCACTTCTATTCAACACAATCCTTGAAACAATAGCCAGAGAAATTTGACAAAAGAAAATAATTAAAGGGATACAAATAGGAAAAGAAAAGCTCATATTCTCTGTTTTTTGATGACATGATTCTATATTTATAAGACCCCCAAAAAATTCCAACAGAAAACTTCTAATACTCATAAATGTGTTCCTATGCTCCAATGACAAAACAGCTAAAAGAGAATTTAGGAAAACTATCCCATTCACAGTAGCCTCAAAAAATAAATTACTTTGGATCATTCAAACAAAATAGGTGAAAGACATTTTCAGTGAAAACTACAGAATACTAAAGTAAGAAATTGAAGAAAACTTTAGAAGATGGAGGACCTCACATGTTATGGAATAGGCAGAATTAATATTGTCAAAATGGCCATACTACTAAAAGAGCTATAGAGATTCAATGTAATCCCCATCAAAATTCCAATGATGTTCCTCATAGAAATAGAAAAAAGCAGTCACAAAGATTATTTGGAAAAATAAGAAGCCCAGAATAGGTAACACAAACCTTAGTGAGAAAAGTGAAGCAGGAGGCATTACAATAGCAAGCCTGTGAATTATACAGAAGTATAGTTACAAAAATAGGATGAGATTGACACCAAAAGAGATATGAAGATCAGTTGGAATGAAGCAAAAGACACAGAGACAAACCCACAAATATACAGTTACCACACACTCAAAAAAGGTATGCCAACAACATACACTGGAGAAAAGATAGTCTCTTCAACAAACTGTGCTGATTAAACTGGAAATCCATATGTAGTAGAATGGAATTTAAACCCCATCTCTCAGCCTGCACAAAACTCATCTCAAATTAATCAAATACCTAGGCATTAGACCACAATCCCTGCACCTAAAAAGTACAGGGCCAAATTTCAACATATCAGCTCAGGAACTGACTTCCTTAACAAGACTCCTAAAGGACCAAAATAAAATTAAAAATCAGTAAATAGGATAACATCACACTCAAAAGCTTTTTCATAGCAGAAGAACCAATCAAGAACATGAAGACAGAACATACAAAATGGGACAAAATATTTGCTACCTCCACCTCAGATAGGGCATTTTCCAGGATAAAGAAAGAACTTAAAAAGCTTGAAACTAAAAACAATCAAACAAACAAATGATCCAATCAATAAATGGATAAAGGAGCTGAAATGACACTTTTCAAAACAAGAAATATAAATGGTCAACAAATATATATATATATATATATATATATATATATATATATATATTTCCTTAGCAATTAGAGAAATGCAAATTAAAACTATATGATATTCCATTTCACTTCAGTCAGAATGGCCATTATTAAGAATACAAGTAACAATAAATATTAGTGAGGATGTGGGGAAAAAGGTACACTCATACATTGTTTGTGGGATTCCAAATTTGTGCAAACACTCTGGAAAGCACTAGGGAGATTCCTAAAAAAAAAAAAAATAGGAATGGAACCACCCTTTGACCCAGGTGTCCAACTCCTTGGTATATATCCAAAGTGTTTAAAATCAGAAAACTATAGTGATGCAGCCACATCAATATTTATAGCAGCAGAATTTTAAAAAGTTAAGCTATGGAGCCAAACTAGGTGACCTTCAAAAGATAAATGGATAAAGAAAATGTGGTATATATACACAATAGAGTATTGCTCAGCCATTAATAAAAATGACTTTGTGACATCTGCCAGTAAATTAATGGATCTGGGGACTATCATACTAAGTGAAATCAAATTGATTCTACTGTCATGTATAAGGACAAAGAACCAATTAAAAAACAGCCATCGATAAATATCTCAGAGAACAAAACTGAAGAATGAATACTCCTTGAAAATAAAACAGAGGAATAAAAGTATAATAAAATGAAAGAGAATGATAAAAAGGAAAAAAGATACAAATAAATGCAAGAGCTGGGCTATTAAACTCTTTCTCCTTTTGTGTTGTTCGTGAATCTTCCTGCTTGAATTGTCTGGAATTATATAGCTGGTTGAAATGGCTCTTGCCTTCCTTGCTCAAAAATACAAGGTAGGATAGAACTTAAGTCCCTTCTATTGGAGTTTTGTCTTGATGACTTAGATCACTGTACTTCCTGGATAGGAAAGATAGAGAGTTCTACTTGGACAATTGTGGCAGCTGGGACCAAGCTCTTATTGGAATGTTGTCAGGTAGTATCTACTCTAGAGATAGTAAATGAGCAGTACTTAGGGATGGATGGATATCAATCTGCATTGGACATCTGGGTCTTCAGAATCTCTGAAGAATTCTACTTATATGGCAGGGTAACAAGTCACTTTGGCTGAAAGGAACATGGCAAGTTTCACACAGCCCGCTGCTCCTGAATATGAACTTCCAAGGCTTAGTACCTTAATGTAACACATCTGTCTGTTCACTTTTTGACCATTTTCATCTGGCTGTGTTAGCCACGGTTCTAAAAGGTACGTGAGTTGCACCCCACTCTTGTATCTCTGCCTTCGTATCTTTGCTTACAATTTGAGAATCATGGAACACTTTTCAAACACTAGTTCAGTGTCCATCATCAGTATCTACCATGTTTGGATTACCTACTACAGGTGTTTATGTGCCAAATTTTCTACTGTGTTTCTCTCTCCTTCCTTTGTGTTGCCACTCTCCTTTTTAATGATGCATTTTGGTCACAAAAATGCTAAGGTGACACAGGTAATATGGTGCCACTTTCTGCACTGATCTTGACAGCACTGTCTTTGTTTCAATGTTTTCTTTCTTATATTCTGTTCACAATATCAGAATTTCTGGTTTTGTCAGAGTCTGTGACTGTCTAAAATTGAATTATCTTTGAATTTTCCTGAATTTCCTCACAGTTCACCTCATTAAGTAGTATTCCCCGTCACTTTAATTCTGAACAGCAGAATAACCAGGATGTATGGCCTTCCTTTATTTCACCATCTTTCCTCCCTCTTCATTGCTTTTGTTTTTAACTGAAAAAGTTGTTCCCAGGTAGAGCCTGGCAGGACACTCAGTGCTGTTGATGTAGCTCTTTTCCTGCTTCTGACAAGGGATTTGTAGAATGTTTCTATGAGGGATAATGTCCTGATTGGGAGTCCTACAGGCACTGCTTCCCCTGCCCTCTAATAGTGTCAGAGGCAAGCCAGTGGTGCTTCTTAGTAGCCTTATCAATCACATGTGCTTCTCTAGCCTGTAAAGATGATTTATAAGAGATCATCAAAGGAAAAAGAAAGACTTTAAGCTTGGTCATCCTAGCTGGGTGGAGGGTTGCTAATTTATTTTATCTAATCTTCAACCTCCTCTTGGCAACTCTGAAGGAAGATTCATTCTATTGCTCAACAACCCCAAAACTCCAGAAGCTTCCCATAACTTCTTAATTTATGCATCAAGTCTGAACTCAGTTATTTATCTTTCAAGGCTCTTAATCCTCATTCTCTCATTCACCTTAGTTCCTAGTTCTTTGCATGTCAGATAGATATTATGGTCACTTCTAGCAGTATGATATGATCACTGTTCCTAAAACTGGGTTAGAAATCAGAAAGTCTGTGTTGTGGTGCTGGTTCTATCACCATAGAACATGGAATTGAGAAAACTGTGTAGATTATATTGATTATACACCATAAACTAGTGCCTACCATTTCCATTTGTGCTTCATCATTAAAAGGCCACAAAATCCCTCTGAGTAAAGCATTGTTTTTCTTGACTTATAGATGAGGAAATTGATACTCAGAGAAAGGAAAGGTGTGGCTGTGATCATTCATTATTTTTTTGGCAGAGCAAAACTGTTTCTAATATAACATCCTTCCTCTCATCTAAAAAAATTGATGTAATATTTAATTAATTTACAATAAATAGGCTTAAATTATAGCAAGGGAAGTTTAGACTTAAATGGAAACTTTTTGAGTGAGGGCTATTGGACATTAGAACTAAGGAAGTCTAATTCTTTAATACTACTTCTTCCACCAACAAATGAGCAAAGTTGCCCAGAGTCCCTACATACTTAATAGCTTCTTCAAATCCTTGTATTGAAATAGACTATGTTATGGTTTAGATATGAGGTATCACCCAAATGCTCATGTGTGAGACAATGCAAGAAATTTTGGAGGAGAAATTATTGGGTTAAGATAGCCTTATTCTAATCAGTGCATTAATCCACTTGAACAGGATTAACTTGGTAATGACTATAGGAAAGCATATGACTAGGAGAGGTATGTCACTGGAGGTGTGCCTTTGAGGTTTCTATTTTGTCCCTGCTGAGTGGAATACTGTATCTCTACTTCCTTATTGACCTGTCCTGAGATGCTTTCCTCTGCCCTGATGTTTTTCCTCACCTCATGACCACAGCAGTGGAATCAGCAGTCTAGGGACTGAGACCTCTGAAAGCATGAGCACCAAATAAGCTTTTCCTCTTTTAAAATTGTTCTTGTCAGTTCTTTTGGTCCCAGTTGTGAAAAAGCTGACTAAACTAACCATAATAGTCACAACAGTCATTTTCTCTTGGTTTTAAATCAGTAAAAAAAGGAAAATATATATTGAATTTCCTTCTACCACAATAACTGTTTGTCTCCAGCAAGCATGAGGCAATGGTAGGTTGAGGAATTTGACAGAGCTGTCCTTGACCTGGACTGGGAAGGAAGACAATAAGGCCCTGGCATTTCCACCTAGATTGAATTAAGCCACATGAGATAGGAGGTGTGGAGGCCAAAACAACAGACAGAGGATACATCATCCACAGTAACTGCCTTTTAGGGCCATAGCATATAGGAGACCTAAACAAAAATATGATTACAAGAATCTTGTTCCCTATGTGTAACTCAAAACAACAACAACAACAACAACAAAAACTGAACTATAAAATAGGTGAAAGGATGTCCGTAATTTTCATTATGATGATTCATTTGAAGGCTTTTTTTTTCTTTTTCATATTAAGGACAGATTATTTCAGAAAAAAAAATCTTTTTTTTTTTTTTTTTGAATCACATGGCGCCTTAGCACTCTAAACACAAGAGTATTCTGCCCGTTCAGTGACCTGGTACCAACTCCTGTTTGGATTTCTCACTACTTAAACACGGAAATTTTTCTCTCCTGTCCAGTTCCAAAATCATATGGAGGAGGAACTTTTAGTCTCTTCACTCATATTTCCAAAAAAAGATGCCTCTTTATTCTCTGACAAATTCCTTTCTTTGGTCATTTGACACAATTTTCTCAAATGCCTCTGGTATATTTTCGATGGATTTTCTGAAGCTTTTCTGTCTTAATCAATGGGAGGTAAGGAGGAACTTTTTTTTTTAGAAAGAGTAAATTTTTAATATTTATTTTTTAGTTTTCGGTGGACACAACATCTTTATTTTATTTTTATGTGGTGCTGAGGATCGAACCCAGAGCCCCACGAATGCCAGGTGAGTGCGCTATCACTTGAGCCATATCCCAGCCCAAGGAGGAACTTTTCAAAAGGGAACAAATAAGCTTAAATTAAGAAAGTAATTCAACTGAGATACTCCATTAAGGACTGGACTCAAATTCAGGTCTTGTCTCTTAACTCTGAACAGTTATCATGTAGCTAGCTCTATATTCTAGAATACTTTCCTTTATGGGTGGGTAGGAGAAATTCAAAAAATTAAGGCTTTGTATTCTCTTAAATAGTCAATGTTCTAGTATAGATATTTCAGTACAAGCTTTTAATCAATAGACCACACTTTTATTTTTTTAAAGAGATTTCTAGTTGTTGGTATCTTAGCCTTAAGGACCTGGGAGATATAGGTTACAACAATGCTTCAACTACAAGCTGTTACATTGAGTCTTCTCCTCTAAGAACACTCATAAACCATGGGGCTCAGGGCTGAGGTATTATTTGATGCTTCAAAGTGTGGATTCTGCTCTGACCTTTAAAATCTTATTTGTATTTTAATATAAACTCCTGATTAGAGCTTATATTATTTTCATGAAGGAGTCGGAACAAGTGGCACCCTTGTTTGCTCTTGTCACAAGTACTTGATTCCAAGGAAATACAAGTAAAATCTTTTGGTCCCTGCTTCAATCTCTTACATAGATTTTGCCATTTACTTGCTGTATGACATTAGGTGAGTCATTCCATATTATTGAGCCCTAGTTTATCTGTAAAAATCAAAGCAATGAATACTCCTTCAAGATAAAAGAAGTTTTTGTGTGAGTAGATGCTAAAAAACCTGGAATTCATGGGATAGGTTAGCATCTATGTCCAAGAATTAGAAGTTTAGACTTCTTTTGAGGAGGTAGACTAACCCCCAGAAAAGTTCCCTCAGCTTGCTGCTGCCTTTCACTTGTGATGCTGTAGGCCCAGGCCCAATTGTTTTTGGAGGGAATCCCACTAAACCCCAGTTCTTTAGATCTGTGCTCAAAACAGCCACATTTAGTCCTCAGAAACTCCTTCTCCTTCTCCTAGTTAGTACCTTAGTTTTAGTTTAGTCAGGCAATGTAGGAGGTTAATTTGATGAGTGACTAAAGCCCTCTTGTAGTTTGTTAGTAGACATGGGGCCTGGGAGAAAGGAGAAGGCCAACTTTCTCTTAACTGGCAAAAAGAAGAATGTCAGGGAGAACTCAAGGGAATATCAATTGTCATGCCCCTGAAAGGAGTCAGGTCTGAGTGAAAATAAAAATGCAGAAAGAGGTACAGTAGCAGAGGACCCACCATACACCATTTGAATACTGAGGGAAAGAATAGGGATTCATGGAGGATATAGCAGAGAATATGGGTACAGGTTAAAAAGACTAAACAATTTTTATGTCCTACACAGGAGTATGATGCAATAGCTTAAAATGGTAATGTGGTATCTGAAAACATTTCTATTATATAGACAAGAGAATGGGGGAGGTGTTAGGGTTCCACTATCTGAGCCATTCCGATCTCATCAGGAAATCCAGTTCAACTTCTGTGCATAATACTTTAAGAAATACATATAAATTGGATATACTCTTAGGAAGATGCAGGAAGAAGAGGAAGAAACTCAGTTCTATTAAGAAATAGTTCGGGCTCCAAATTCCTTAATAGGACACCCATAACATAAAAGTTAATAACAAGAATCAACAAATGGGACTTTCTTAAACTGAAAAGTTTTTTCTCAGCAAGAGAAACAATAAGAGAGGTCAATAGGGAGCCTACATCCTGGGAACAAATTTTTACTCCTCACACTTCAGATAGAGCCCTAATATCCAGAGTATACAAAGAACTCAAAAAAGTAGACAATAAGATAACAAATAACCCAATCAACAAATGGGCCCAGGACCTGAACAGACACTTCTCAGAGGAGGATATACAATCAATCAACAAGTACATGAAAAAATGCTCATCATCTCTAGCAGTCAGAGAAATGCAAATCAAAACCACCCTAAGATACCATCTCACTTCAGTAAGATTGGCAGCCACTATGAAATCAAACAACAACAAGTGCTGGCGAGGATGTGTGGAAAAGGGTACACTTGTACATTACTGGTGGGACTGCAAACTGGTGCGGCCAATTTGGAAAGCAGTATGGAGATTCCTGGGAAAGCTGGGAATGGAACCACCATTTGACCCAGCTATTGCCCTTATCGGACTATTCCCTGAAGACCTTAAAAGAGCACACTACAGGGATACTGCCACATGGATGTTCATAGCAGCACAATTCACAATTGCTAGACTGTGGAATCAACCCTGATGCCCTTCAATAGATGAATGGATAAAAAAAATGTGGCATTTATACACCATGGAGTATTACGCAGCACTAAAAAATGACAAAATCATGGAATTTGCAGGGAAATGGATGGCACTAGAGCAGATTATGCTTAGTGAAGCTAGCCAATCCCTAAAAAAACAAATACCAAATGTCTTCTTTGATATAAAGAGGGCAACCAAGAACAGAGCAGGGAGGAAGAGCAGGAAGAAAAGATTAACATTAAACAGGCACATGAGGTGGGAGGGAAAGGGAGAAAAAAAGGGAAATTGCATGGAAATGGAGGGAGACCCTCATTGTTATACAAAATTACATATAAGAGGTTGTGAGGGGAATGGGATAACAAACATGGAGGGAAATGAATTACTGTAGATGGGGTAGAGAGAGAAGATGGGAGGGGAGGGGAGGGGAGGGGGGATAGTAGGGGATAGGAAAGGTACCAGAATACAACAGTTACTAATAGGGCATTATGTAAAAATGTGGATGTGTAACCAATGTGATTCTGCAATCTTTATTGGGGTAAAAATGGGAGTTCATAACCCACTTGATTCTAATGTATGAAATATGAGATGTCAAGAGCTTTGTAATGTTTTGAACAACCAATAAAAAAAGAAATAGTTCAAAGAGTGAGATTTTTTTAAAAAAAACTGGAAGATGTAGGGGGTGTTATAAGGAAGATGGTATTAACATGTACATGTGTTACTTGTGCCCTCAAAATCAGAGCTAGGAGGCTTAAGTGGGTAGGATACTAAAGGATGTGGGTTTCACCTCAAAACAATCAGTTTCTAGACATAATGTGGACTCAAAAGTTAGGAGATAGATAGTTACTAGAAGTACACACCCATAAATTAAGAGGTTATTAGGTAGATGCTCAAAATGAAATGCTTGCCTACAAAGGTTTGGATGAGAGGAGGCTAGAATTTCCTTCAAGCTTGCAATGAATACATGCTTCTATGAGAAAAAATTTGTTTGAGGTCAACAGATCTTAACTCCCCTAACAAGGCTACACTATGACACCTGTCCCTCCCATTTTTTGTCTTCTTTTCTTCTCTTGAAAAAAACAGTCTGTTTCCTACTAATGTGTCCCTTACAATGGCAATGAAAAAACCTTTTATTTCTTCATATTCCCCATGAAGTTATTTTTTTGGCTTAAAGATCTCTTTGGAATTTTACATTAATGACAAAATGTCAGGAGACATCAAAATAATAGTTTCAAAGAAAAGAATTTTCCAAATGCAACTGAAGTTTACTACCACTAAGCGAGGGGTTCTACAAATGGAGATATCCTTCTGTACCCTAGGGAAGAGTGTAGTTCACTGTTAACTATTCTTCATGGTCTTGCAGGCATAGGCATGAGACCTAAAGAGTGGGTTGCATCTGATTTTTCAGAAAATCCCAGGAACAAATGGGTACTTTTGCATTTTTGTACAGCCTGCTGTTAGTGGCTTTGAAAAGATACTTGGAGGTTGACCTTGGTGGTGGGTGGTAGGTACAAAGCTGAGTATTCCTCAAAACCAGGGGCAGCCTTTCTTCTATTATCTTTCTTCCTTCTAGTCCATGGTCTCTGGCCCTAGTTAAGCAGGCAGCAAGCAGGAGCCTTTTGTGAATAAAGCCAACATTAAGTGAAAAACATGAGAGGTTTTGGCCAGCTTCTTCTCTCAAGGCAATGGGTGGTCACTGCAGAAAGTGTACGGTCACCATGACAACACTCCGAAAACCCAAACCCAGCAGTGGGGGCACATGTAAGACTACTGCCTGGCCCCTACAATGGAGAATGGGAAGGAAGAGAATGGAAAATTTCTGGGAAATTAGGAGAGTTTTTCAAATGGAAAAAAAGCCTGCCCTGGCCAGCAAGCTACAAGCAGGACTCAGTGCCCACATCTTGAGTCTGGTGCTTGTGTTGCATAAAAACCGTCAATATCACCTATTACACACAGAGCATAAACATTGCATTTTGTGAATTGTGCTTTTTCCAAGGAACACAGGGTACCCCTCCAATTAACTCCTTTATCTCCTTGGGGCTCCCAACAAAAGATGTGGTAGTTATTGAGGGACTAAAGCCCATTTTTTTCTGCCTCCAGGGAAGAAGTGAGATCAGGACAAGAGCAATCTGGTTTCAGTTATTCCCCTCCTCAATTCCTTCTCTGGTTACTAGCAGAGATAGAAATAAGCCACAGATCATTTGAAGGGACTTAGATAGCAAACCCTTCTACAGGGCTAGAAATTTCAGAAATGTTAGCCCATTACTCAAAATCCCCTCTTGCCATAATAAATCTTCCTACAGCATAACTATCCTATTTCCTTTCATATCTTCTGCCAACCATTGGCCATAACTTTAAGACTACAATAGAGATGTTTGAAAATTTAGCCATAGGTGAATAATATTCCTAAGATTCAGCTATGCAAGTTTTCATATGCAAACAAATCATTCCTATGCTTTTAAATTGTGTTGAATTTTGTTGCTTTCTCAAATCCAAACTTCTTAACTTTCCTTTAAAATCTGACTCTTACTGACTTTTATCCCTTTTATCTATCATTTCTTTCTCCCTTAAATGAAGACTGCAAACTCACTGAACTACTTATGGATTGCATGAATTGATTTATTCATCTATATCTTTGAATAAGCTGTTCCTTCTATAATACAGGTCTTTCCTCCCCTTCCCTGCATGATGACCACTTTTCCATTGTTGCATTATAATTATACATAATAGTGGGGTTCATTATGCCATATGCTTAGATGCAGATAACATAATTTTATCAATATCCTTCCCCAGAATCTTCCTCCTCCCTCCCCTCCTCCCTTCTCCTTCCCCCAGATTAATTTGCTCTACTCTACTTATTTCCCTTCTATTACTAGTAGTAGTAGTAGTAGTGATATATACATATATGTGTGTATATATATATAGTTATATATATGTATATATACATATATATGCAAATATAAATATATATACATATATATATATACACACATATGAGTCATTATGGTATAGTTGTACGTGGACATAGCAAAATTTAGTAAATTTTGTTTCCCAATACTTCTTCATACCCTCACCTCACCTCCTCCTTCCCTCTCTATCCCCTTCCTCTAATTTATTGATTCTATTTATGACCTCTTACTAATATGTTGGGACGTGTTTCAATTTGCCATTCCCCTATGAAACTTTCCTTAAGCCCCAGTAATTTTGTTGTTGTTGTTGTTTGCTTGTTCCCCTTTTCTATTCCCATGGCATTGGTTTGCCTTAAACCTGGATTTTAGGAGTGTTTGTGGTAGCTATAAAAGAAAGCAAAGCTAAAAGGATCATGTGGGAATTGAACTTTTGGCATTGTCCTTAGCTGCACCAAAGTCTAACCAATGAATTATCTCTCCACTGAGTTGGAGAAGAGCCCTAGTTGATGTTATTGATTTATTTTTACTTTAGATCTTCTTCCATTTAATAGTGGTCTAACAGGCCCCTGGCTGATGGAATATATAGATGATAAATATTCTTGCTATCAATAAAAGCAACATGATATAGTAGAAAGTATGTAGCATCCAGAGCAAAATTTATCTAGATTTAGAGCCCAGTTCTCCCTCTGACCATCTGTATGACCATTTCTAAGTTTTACTAAGGCTCAATTGTTTCGTCTTTAAAATGTAACTAAAAGTGAAAAGATTAAAACCTTCCCAAAAAAAGGCATAAGACTTACACACTGAAAACTAGAAAACATCGTGAAAAGAAATTAAAGATATCAATAAATGGAAAGACATCCGTATTTATGTCCTGGAAGACTTAACATTGTTAAGATGTTAATACTATTCAAAGTGATTACAGATTCAATGCAATCCCTAACAAAACCCCAGTTACACAACCAGAAAAATTCATCCCCAAATTCCTGTAGAATCTTAAGAAAACCATATAGCCAAAAATATAAAAAGAACAAAGAAGTAAGTCTCATATTTCTGATTTAAAAACTTACAAAGCTGCATTAATAAAAGCAGTGTGATAATGGCACAAAGTCAGAGCTATAAACCAATGGAATAGAACAGACAGCCCCAAAACAAATCCTCATGTGTATATAGTCACATTATTTTTTAAAATGGGTATAAAACAGCATCCAATGGGAAAACCACTGTTTTCAAAAAGTAGTGCTGTGAAAACTGGGTATCCATATGCATTTATGGATAGCCATACCCTACCTTACACCATATTCAAAAATTTACTCAAAATGAATCAAAGTCTTAAACATAAGAAATAAGCCCTCAAACTTCTAAATAAAATTTAGGTTAAAAACTTCCTGACAATAGATTCAACAATGGTTCCTTGGATCTATTAAAAACACAGGCAACAAAAAATAGACAAACTGGACTGCACCAAAATTTAAAATTTCTATGAACTAGAGGACATAATTAATAGATTAAAATGTTAATCCATGGAATAATAGAAAATTTTGCAATTCACATATAAGGGGTTAATATTCTGAATACGTTAAGAACCATTATGATTCAACAACAACAAAACAACCAGACTATAACAATGGACAAAGGTGTTAATAAATACTAATCCAAAAATGATATACAAGTAACTAATAATGAAAATGGAAACATGCATAACATCAGTCATCATTAGGGCATGCAAAACCGAACCACAATGAGATACCATTTCACACTGAAATGATTACTGTATCTATGTATCCTCTATCTACTAACTTAGAAAATTACAAATGTTGGAAAAGTGGTGAAAAGATTGGAATCTTGTGCCCTGTTGTTGGGAATGTAAAATAGCACAGCTGCTATGGGAAACAGTATGCAAGTTCCTCAAAAATAAAAAAAAAATAATAACATTACCACATGATTCAGCAACTTTACTTCTGAGTATACACTTGAAAGAACCAACACATGGTCTTTAAGAGAACTTTGTAAACCCATGTTGATAGGACCATTATTCACAATAACAAACAGTCCCATCCATAACAACCATGGATGGATGAATGGATAAAAATATAAGGTAAATACATTCAATGTAATGTTATTCAATGCTAAAAAAGAAATAAAGTTCTGTCAAATACTACAACATGGATAAATCTTGAATACCTTAAACTAAGCAAAATATGCAAGTCACAAAGGTACAAATAAACATAAGAAAGTCTGATTCTACTTATATAAGGTATCTCTAGAATAATATATAGGTATCTAGAGTATTCAAATTCATAGAGACAGAAAATATAATGGCAATTGCCAGAGGCTGTGGTGAAGAATAATGGGGAGTTATTGTTTAGTACATACAGAGTTTAGATTATTCAATAAGAAAACATAGGATACTTGTGCAATGATGTGTAAGTACTCAATGCCATTTAAATGGACAGTTAAAATGGTCAAGATGATCAATTTTTTGTTTTTACCATAATAAAAATAGTTCAGCTGACAATTTCCTATTATGTATATTTAACAATTAAACTAATTTTAAAAATTGAGCTATTATCTTGTAGGATTATGAACTGTCAGTATAATATAATGCTTTTGAATACCTAGAAGAATGACTGGTTCACAATATGTGGTCAATTAATGTTAGATTCTTCTGTCTTATCGCTCTATCTTGCTTCCTCTGTGCACTTTTAGTTAGTGACTCAAGCTCTGCAAACCTCTCACTTTTCAAAAGACCCCCTTATCTTCTATCCTTGCTTCTTTCTTCCCTTTCTTCCTTCTCTCATTTATTATTATAGAAAATGTCAAAGATTTCTAGGAAGAATTCCTCAATTCTTTGTTAAGTGATAAAACCACATTCTTTTCCAAATGCTCCCACAAATACACAATCACATATTATATATGGTAGTCAGCATTAGTGGATCTCCAATACAGCTGCTGTGTAGATTGTTCACTACACAATATCTGGCTGAGAAGATTAATTGGGTCAATATGCCCCGATACACAGCTAAACCCAAGGGATTACTATTTCTAATTCACAGAAAGTATTCATAAGAATCAGTACCCGTACCATGCATATGTAATTAAGGCATCGTGTAATCTTGAGGTCAAACATGGGGTGTAGAATGTCCAGAAAAGGACCACCTGAGTAAGAAATTAGAATCTTTCTTAAATGGGTGAAACAGAAAATCTGAGCTATAGAACAACTAGATCCACGTTGGGATCACATGCTAGATAATTAATATTGGATAGTGAAGAGGAGCTCAGGGAACAGTCTCCTACATGTCTATTAATTCACTTCATTCAAATATGAGTTCATCTTCCCAGGAGATCTAAGGGGCTGCTGCTCCCCATTTTGTAGATAAGTTTTGAACATGAACAACAGGGCATGGAGAAATAGGTCAGGAAAAGATTAGAATGGGTCAGAGCTGGGTGCAGTGGTGCACACCTATAATCCCAGTTGCTTGGAAGCCTGAGACAGGAAGTTTGCATGTTCAAAGCCAACTTCAGCAACTTAATGAGAACCTGTCTCCAAAATATACAATTTTAAAATGGGGCTGTGGATGTGGCTCAGTGATTGACCACCCATAGTATCAAACCCCAGTACTTAAAAAAAAAGAAAAAAATAGAATTGGTCAGAACTTTTTGAGATATTTATTTATTTATTTTGGGGTGGTACTGAGAATTGAACTCAGGGGCACTCAACCACTGAGCCACATCCCCAGCCCTATTTTTTTGTATTTTATTTATAGACAGGGTCTCACTGAATTGTTTAGTGCCTGGCTATTGTTGAGGCTGCCTTTGAACTTATGATCCTCCTGCCTCTGACTTCCAAATCACTGGGATTACAGGTTTGTGACACTGTGCCTGGCTACTTTTTGAGTTCTGACCCTGAGAAAAACACTTCATTCAGTATTTTATTATTCCAGGAGACCTTGGAAGGGATTAAGACCCTATACCCTTATAGGACAAGAAATAAAATAAAATGTATGTAGGTGCCAAAGGTGAGGAGATACGATGTTTCTTTGGTCTCATGAATAAAATGACCCTTTTCACCTATGTCCTGAGGCTTTCTTGTTTGTAGAAGTTAACATAACGTGAATTATTTTTGGAATGAAAAATGGAGAACATATTAGTATTTATTATTGCAGCTTGGCCAGTGGCTATTTTGATAGTTCTGGGGTTTCTTCAAAGTGAGCTAGAATATACTCTTCTATATATAGAAAACTTGCATTAAGCAAGCCATTCAGGTTTAGATAATTGAATTCAGAAATACATTGACAAGTATTAAAACCATTTGTGCTTCTGTTCATCTTTTTTCTATTATTTTAGTTACTTAATAAATAGTTACTTAATAAAGCCTTTTTTCAAAATAGACATGTCACATCTGGTCCTAATTAGCTGGTCTGAGTGTGGACTGCATAGCAGGCTTGAAATGGGTACAGTCCTCAAAGATACAGTAGTCATCTTAACATCTTCCACTAGAAAATAGCAGAGAATTTAGAGATCTGACTGTGCCTTTAGGCAAATATTCTTAACCTGAGGTATCTTAGGCCTTGACAATGTATGAAAAATTATGTTTACCTTGCATATTTGCTTTTTGGAGATGAAGGTACAAAGAAAGTTCACAACTATCTTCAGATCATTTGAAGCATAAAGTATTAGCCTCCTCCAGAATAGCAGAAAAGATACCTTTTTGAAATCCAGAGTCCCAGGTAATTTAAAGCATTTTGGAAATTTGGATTTTATACTGAGTTCTGCTACTAGCTTACTATATGATATCCCCTGGGCCTCAAGTTACATATCTGTAAAATAAAGAAGCTGTATTACATGGTCTCTAAGGGACATCTAGGGCTCAAAAGATCCAAGTTGGTAAAAATGAATTGCTTGGATTCATTTTTGGATGTATACATTTGGAATGACTCTAAATCCAATTTATATAAATAAATTTTGGTAAGATAGTGTCCAGAGTTTTTCAGTAGCTGCAATTTTTCTTTTACTTTTATTCCCTTTCATATACTGAAGTCCCATGAAACAGAAGAAGGAAGTGGGAAGATTGGCTCTTTCAATTTAGCCTGAGTCTACATGGGCATCTTGGGCTTTACAGCAAACTGACTAATCAAAGTTTGATGGTTTGATGGTCTTTCTTTCTCTCTCTCTCTCTCTCTCTCTCTCTTTCTCTCTCTCTCTCTCTCTCTCTCTCTCTCTTTCTTTCTTTCTTCTTTTTAATTTTTTTAACTGACTAGTTGAATCTCTTGGCATAGAAAAGACATATACATAGATGTTGACAGGCAATGAGTCTACAGTCAGTTTATTCTTCCTCATATCAAAGATTTTTCTGCTTTCTTCAATTTTCAGAGATGATTGAAAAAAAGCCTGTATCAGTACACATTTGTGTCATGGAAATTAAGGAGACCCTGTAAGTCTAAGATTGAGCTAAACTTCAGCAGAGCAGAGAAAACATAAATATCTTCATTTTTGTCCTGTATCTCATTGTCCATAATTGTAGCACAAAGGGGTGCATTACAGCAATAAAAAATATTTCTTTTAAATTTTCTCTCCCTCAGGCTTCCTTCCCAAGTCTTTGGACAAAAGCAAGGGGCTGTATTGCTAGGTCATGTCTTATACATCTCTTGACTTCTTCACAAATTCCAGAAGACCATTCCAATTACTACTTCCACTACTCAGCCTCTGATGGGAGATTAATTCAGGCTTTTACTCAAACTCTCTGAGTTTACTTTTCCATCCTTTCTTTCTCATTCTTGTTGTGCCTTTCCTTTTTTTTGTTTTTTACTTCAGAAATGGACTTACAGGGGCTGGGGATGTGGCTCAAGCGATAGCGTGTTCGCCTGGCATGTGCGCTGCTCTGGGTTCGATCCTCAGCACCACAAAGATGTTGTCTCTACCAAAAACTAAAAATAAATATTAAAATTCTCTCTCTCTCTCTCTCTTTAAAAAAAGAAATGGACTTACATATTTGGGGTACATGGAATCATTCATACCATAACCAGATAATATTGTTAAAATTATTTTAAATAAAATAATTCATGCATCCTTTAATTCATTCATTTAAAAAGCATTTGTATAATTCACACTTATGTGTCAATTTATTTCCAGGCAGTTAGGATTCCATGAAAAAGAAAATAGTTGAATTTCCTGACCTTATGAAGCTCATTCTTTGGTCATGCTCAGTGACAGGTACTTAACACATCATATCATCCACCCATTTTATATCCTATATTAACTTTCTCTTTCTCCTTCTCTCTCTCTCTCTCTCTCTCTCTCTCTCTCTCTCTCGTGCATGTACACACATACATGTGCACATGCACATGCACGTAACATATTTTAGGAAAACCTAACAGTTATTGAAGACAACTGCATTTGTATCTTAAACCTTGAGAAATATCATAGTGTTGTTTTCAGTAGCCTTGACTGCAATCAATTTCTACTTCTACCACTTACTACTAATTTGTCCTTGGACAAGTTATTTAAACTAAACATCAGTTTTTTCAAACTATAAAGTAAGACAGGGGTAAAAGTGACCTTTCTCCCTCTTAAGGTTTGCTGAAAATGTTAAATAAGATAGTGTATAGCTTTTTGTGTCCCTATTTCCATTTCCCAGTTTGCTTCAGATAATAATCAGTCTAGGTCTGTTCTGAAATCTATTTTTTGTTAACATGTGGTGTTATTCTTCTACTAGAGTATTTCTTTTTCTTCATTCAAATACTTTTTTTATATTTCAGATATGGACTGTTGTTTTTCAAATATTCAAATCTTATGGGCAGGTTGCTTTAGAAGAAGTTGTCATTTGGAATACTTTTAATTATAGCACATTTGCAGTTTTTTTCACAATCAGAAGGGAATTTAAGATGTCATTTGCCCTGCCCCCAAATTTCATGACTCTTGTTTCCTCAAAGGCTTTATCAAGTAACTTGAGACTAAATGTTAGCAATAGGGAGATCCAGTCATGAAACATTTTACATCTCAAACAGAGTTCTCTCTTACACCCATTCTAGAATGGAGGGAACTTTAGAAGTCATCTCAGTAAAATTACTCTTGGAAATTGTAAGATTGTGGCTTGAATCCCTTTTACCATTTTTTGAGTAATATTTGAAATGTATAAAATGAACTCTAGCAATACAAAGAAATAAATATATTGAAATACAAAAAGAGAGTAATGTATGAGTTTCCATCTTAACAAAACAAAACAATAGTGTGCTGGTTGGTCCAATATCTACCATAATTTCATATTAAAGATGAATATACACAGTATGTCAACAATCTGCAATAAGTTTAATGTAATACAATGTAATTAGTGTTTTATATTAAATGACATTTTAAAATATTATTATTCCAGTTTGTTGTCTATGTTCATAATTGAAGTAAATGGTAAATTTTAATCAGAATTTAGCACAAATATACATTTTTCATCAAAATTTATGGATCTCCTTCCAAAAACTATACCAAAAGATGGTTAGAGCTAATAAGCAAAATTAGCAAAGCATTGTTACAAAATCAATATATATATATATATCAATAAGTTTCCTATATACTAACAAAAATCTATAGAGAAAGAAATTAGGAAAATAATTCAATGCACAATTGCCTCAAAATATCTGGGAATAAATCTTATCAAGGAAGGGAAATACCTCTACAATGAAAATTATAGAAAACTTAAGAAAAAAATTGAAGGATACACAAGAAGATGGAAAGACCTCCCATGTACTTGGATGGCTATATTACCAAAAGAAATAAATTTAATGCAGTCTTCATAAAATTACTAATAACATTATTTAAAATTCTATTAACTTAAGAAAAACTGTCCTAAATTCATTTGGAAAAAAAAGACCCAGAATAGCCAAAACAATTTTAAGCCAAAAAAGCAATATTGCAGGCATCACAATACCTGGCTTCAAATTATACTACAGAGCTATAGTAAGAAAAACTGCAAGGTACTGCAATAAAAATAGACACATAGACAAATGGTACATAATAGACTACACAAAGACAAACCCATACATCTGATCCTTGACAAAGGTATAAAAAACATACATTGGAGAAAATGTTATCTGATCCTTGACAAAGGTATAAAAAACATACATTGGAGAAAATGTCTAAATGGTGCTTTGAAAACTGGTTATTCATGTGTAAAGAATGAAACTAGACCTTTATTTCTGATCCTTCACAAAAATTAACTCAAACTGTATCAAAGACATAAGAATTAGACCAGAAAATATGCAACTCCTAGAAGAAAACATAGTGTCATCATACCAGCATATAAAAGCAGAGGTAACAACTTTCTCAAAGAACGCCTCAAGCTCAGGAAATAAAGCCAAGAGTTAATAAATGGGATTATAACAAATTAAAAACTTCTCCACAGCAAAGGAATTAATTAAGAATGTAAAAAGACACTCTAGAGAATGGGTGAAAATCTTGGCTAGCTATTCTTCTGACAAAGGTTTAATAACCAGAATACATAAAGAACTAAAAAATCTCAACATCAAAAACCTCACAAATAACCCCATTAATAAATGATCAAATGAATTGAACAGATACTTATCATAAGAAGAAATACAAATGGCAGAAAATGCATGGAAAAATGTTCATCATTTTAGCAGTTAGGGAAATGCAAATCAAAACTACATTGTAATTTCATCTCATGCCAGTCAGAATGGAAGCCACCAAAAATACAGACATTAATAAATGCTGGAGAGGATATGGAGAAAAAGGAACACTTTTACAATGTTGGTGGGATTGTAAATTAATACAGCCACTATGGGAATCAATAGAGATATTTCTTAAAAGACCAGGAATGGAACCACCATAAGACCCAGCTATACCACTTCTGTTTAGTCAAGTTTTTAGTGCTGTGCCCACAAACTTGACAAGGACAAATAGAAGAGTAAAAGTTTGCTTGGGGGTTCATGCTTCAGAAGTCTCAGTCCTTAGATCGTGGGTTCCATTCATTGGGGCCTGAGGTGAGGTAGAACACCATGATGAAAGAGTGTAGCCAAAGAATGTGGCTCAGGATATGGCACCAGGAAACTAAGAAATAGACTTCTACTCATTAAAAACAAAATATATATTCCAAGGGCAAGACCACCCCACTGACCCATATCCTCTGACCACGCCCTATTTGCCTAAATTTACCACTAAATTAATCCCTGTCAGAAAATTAATGCACTGATTATGTCACAGCTCTCATAATCCAATAATTTCACCTCTAAATTTCCATGCATTGTTCGCACAAGAGCTTTTGGAAGACATCTCACACCTAAACAATAACTAACTCCTCAGTATTTATCTTAAATAAATACTCATCATACTTTAGTAATATATGCATACCCATCTTTATAGCAGCACAACTCAAAATAGCCAAACAATGTAACCAGCCTAGGTGTCCTTCAGTGAATGAATAAATAAAGAACATGTAGTATTTCACAAAATGAAGTTATTATGGGGCTGGGAAGTGGCTCAGGTAGTAGCGGGCTTGCCGGGCATGTGTGGGGCACTGGGTTCGATTCTCAGCACCACATTAAAAAAAAAAAAAAGATGTTGTGCCCACTGAAAACTAAAAAATATATATTAAAAAATCTTCTCTCTCTCTCTCTTAAACAATGAAATTTTATCCAATCACAAAGAAAAATAAAATTATATCATTTGCAAGAAAATGGATGGAACTTGAGACCATTATATTAAGAACAATAAGCCAAACCCTGAAAGATAAGGTTCGTATGTTTTTGCTCATATGTGGAAGCTAGAGAGAAAAAGGAAAATAAAGGTGAGTGGGGGTTCTCATAAAAATCAAGGGAAGAGCAGTAGAATATTGGAAAGGGACAAGGAAATGGGAGAAAGGGAAGAAAGAAAGTAAATTTAGGGGAGTGATATTGGCCAAAATCTACTGCTATATTATGTTCATATATAAATATGTAACAACAAATTCCAACATTATGTACAATTATAGTGCATGAATAAAAATGTGGAAATATTTATGGATCTCTGGAAATCTATCCAAGATACTGGGTTAAGAATTTCTGATTCTGATATGTGAATTATGTTAATGTTCTCTTTGGTATATATGAGTAAATATTACTTAAATTTTTTCCAGTAATGAGAAAAATCATGATGTAATGAGTTGTGAGTCTGCTATCATTCTGTTGTCAAATTATTCAGGATGTTCTTCTAGGGAGCTGTAAATTATATTCCAATAGATTGCTACTGTTAGTGTTTATTCTCTGTATGTCTTCACAAGTCAGATTTCCTTTCCACAGCATAAACTTTTAGCTGCTAGAAGACAGTAAGTCTGCTCCTCCATTTATTTTCCCTCATGTCTACTTAGCCACAGTTCTTTCATCTCTTTTTTCTAGGCTGTGGATTTAGGACTTATGCCCCTTCTGGCTGCTCTCTTATTGTGTTTCCAATTGATTATATGCCTCCACATTAATTCTGAAACTCCCAGATAGAACTAGGAGAGAGTAATATTTTGGATATAAAATATTCTCCCAAAGTCATGCAATAAAAGTTTGCATGCCAACATGTAGTGTTATTAGGTGCATCCTTTTGGAAGACCTGAGACTTAACTGGTGGAGTATGTCACTGGGGGTGTGCCTTTGAAGGTGATATTTTTGACGTCAGCATCAGTTCTCTTTCTCTCCGTTCCTTGACCACAATGATTGAGCAACTTTGCTCTACCATATGCTCTCTGCAATGAGATACTGCCTCAAAACAACCCATAATCAAGTGACCATGGAATAAATCGTCTGAAGCCAGGAGCCAAAATACATCTTTATTCTCTTAATACAAGAAAATATGGTAATACAAAGCTGAATGATACAGAAAAGTACAGTGTGACTATACCTTACCATGTGGTTCAGAAGCCTTTGGAACTGGTTTGTGGAAGGAGTTTTGAAAAGCTTGGAGAAGCAGGCTAGAGATATCTTAGAATATTATAAGCCGAGCTCAATGTGTGATTCTGGTGAGAACTCAGAAGATCAGAATGCAATAGGAGTATGGACACAAAAGTATATTCATGAGGTCCTGAGATTTTGTGAGAGGTTAAGTTTAAAGATGATGGACTAATGTAGCAGAGGAAATTTCAAGGCAGCACAGCATTTAGGTAATGACATGGAATATTGCTGGCTACTTTTAGCCAGGTTTACAGTAAGAATTATGAGCAAAGAACAGAGTGGAAAGATTTGAAAATCCTGCAGTTTGGCCAGAACAGAAGCAGTGTAAGTAGGGGCCAAGGAAAGTGTGATTGCTGAGGAAATTAACACCATTAAGGCTAAGCATTTTGTACCAGGATAATAGCAAAGTTGCCTCGAGGATATCTCAGGAATTGGCAAGAACCCATCCCTCACAGACTGAAAGATATAAACTGTAAACTTTTCATTTAAGAAGAGAATCTCTGGACACTCTGGTCCCAAAAGATCCTCTGGAAATTGTTTCCACAAGGATTCATGTCACCATTTTTAACAGTCTAGTTACTCAGAGACTGCTTGGTTCAGGTAGGCTCCAGGACTACTCAAGTTGATGGAAGACTGTAGTATCACCCACCTGATCCTGGTTTTGGAGGCATGCAACATTAAAGAGTTATAGGGCACTGAGATATCAGTGGAAGTCCTGTGAATCCAGGGACTGTGTCACAGCCCTTGATAGGTGATTCATGAAGCTGTGAAATGGAATCTGGAGATGCAGTGGAGACCCTCAGGAAAGTAGACTTTCCAGGAAAGTGGAATAACTGCCAAAGAAAACTGTAGACAGTGGAGCAAAGCCAGCCCAAGAGAGTGGTCATGTGGGAGGTAGCTAAGAAGGCCATAGGAGTGGGTCTGCCTAAGACTTTTGAAGTCCACAACCCACTACTACTTACCCAGATGCTTGATATGGAGCTAAAGGATTTACAGTTTGCCCTAATAGGTTTCCTTCTCACTTTTATCCCATTCTTCCTTGTTATTTTCCTTTCCCTCCTTTTTGGAATGAAAATGTGAACACTGTCCCACCATTGTATGTTGGTGATATGTTTTATAGGGGCTCACAATTAAGAGTTTCCCTTGAATCTGAGAGGAGACTTTGGACTTGGGCTTTTGAGGATTGCTTTAGCTCTTGACTCTTTGGAAACTCTTAGAGAAGGACTGAATTTGTTTTGCATTGTGAGATAGACATGAGCTTTTGTGGGTCAGGGGCAGAATATATGATTTAGATCTGAAATGTCCTCATAAAGGCCTTGTGATAAAAGCTTATCTGCCAGCCTGTAGTACTACTAGGAGGTGATGTAGCCTTTAGAAGGTGGGTCCTAGTTGGAGAAAGTAGGCCACAGTGGATGTGCATTTAGAAGATATATTTTGTTCCCCATTACTGGCTCACTCTCTGTCTTTCTCTGCTTTCCAGTCACCATGAGGTAAGAAGCATTTCTTTACCACAAGCTCCCCACCATGTTCTGCCTCATGATAGCTCGGAAACAATAAAGCCATGATTCAAAGGACTGAAAAACTGAAAGCAAGGTAAACATTTTCTCCTTTAAATTGTTTTTATCAAGTATTTTGTCACAGTCAAGGAAAGCTTACAAGTACAGAAAATGAAATGGGAAACTACATATGCAACTCAAACACATCTTATTTGGAGAAGGGATGAAAAAAACCTCACAATCATTGGTCACATTCATTTGAATATCAAGTTCAAGTTTTCTTTGTCTTGGATCTTCTTAACATTGATCACTTTCTTTAATCCCAGCCACCTACATACTAAGGGAGGAATGTAACTGTTTTCATTATAGATGTAACTTCTATCATAAATTATTTGGATGAAATTTTGAGTAGGTTATATTCATGACATGGTAATGGATATTTTATAAAGATCATCTTATTTAAGTCTCACAAGAATGTTCTTAAGTAGATACCCCAAACAGCATTTGTTGAGTATTTGCTATGAACTAGACACATGTCTAAGTACTTTATGGATATTATCAATTTAACATTGTAAATTCTCACTCACAAAGCCCTGGAGAAGAGGGTAAGTGAAATTACTCTCCACATTTTTAGATGAACAAATGGATACAGAGGATTTTAAGTCTGTACAATCACAGGTAGATATGTCAAAAAAGGGTCTAAACTTTGGTTGTGTTTTAGTTGATATTTTTCGTGATTGCTGGAATATGTGAACATTTCTAGAGTACAAGAAACTTAGGGGCTGGAGTTGTGGCTCAGTGGTAGAGTGCTCACCTAGCATGTGTCAGGCCCTGGGTTCAATCCTCAGCACCACATAGAAATAAATAAATAAATAAATAAATACAACCAAAGTTATGTGTCCAACTAAAGAAATTTAGTGAACACTAATTTTTTTTAGTTACAAATCCTGGTCTTTGAATTCCTCATCCTCATCTGTCAAGACTAAGTTAATCCTTTCATAATGCTTCCTTAAAACCTCATCCATCCCTATTGGTGTTAATACTTCATTTGGGAGTATAGACTATTAGTTTAAATTATGTTTATTTAAGCCTATTTCCTCCACTGGAGCATAAAATCCTGGAAGTTTCTGTGGTAAGCACAATAATTGCCTCCCCCCCCCCAAAATCTATGTTTTGATCACAGGAATCCGTGAATATGTTACTTTGTATGGCAAAAAGGATTTTGAAGGTGTGATTAAGTTAAGCACATTCAGGTGAAGAGATGATGCTACATCATCCAGATAGATTTAATGTTTTTGCTTTGGTAAAGCAGAAGTACTTTCCCAGCCACAGAGAACTAGTGAAATGGTAGTGTAGCACTGTTCTTTTTTTTTTATTTTTTCACTTTCTAATCATTTTATTACATTATATCCTATCCAGGTTACTTATCCATCTAGGCACAGGGTAAAATACAAAACCACAGGGGCTCAGCTGTGTGCCTTCTCTCAGCTCCTCTAGAAAAGGGCAATAGTGGACATATTTACAGCATGGAAACTGACAATTGGCAGAGACATCAGGACTTTGTGTTTTGAAAAGCTGGTCACCAAACATCTGCAGTCCCAACACTGCCCCTAGGCCTCTGTGTCTGAGGGAGGCCAGTGGGCAGCAGGGGCTGAACTCTCCTGGGAGCAAGGTGTGTGTACCCTCCGTCTTCAGGCCTCTGCAATGAGGAAGAAGGTCTGGGATGCTCAGGAGATCTGTCTGCCCTGATCCTCAGAACCTGAGCACATGGGCCTCTGTGCTGGGGGTGCTCAGGGCTGGAGTGCACCTCAGCTGGTGGTCTAACAGTAGCTGAGCCACCTGGGCTGGAGGTGGCTGGACAGGCCTGTTCTTGGTTTTTAAGTTGGAGGAACTGGACTATGAATCAAGGAATGTGGGAAGCTTCTAGAAGATGGAAAATGGGAATGTATTCTTCCCTTTGAAGCCAGAATTAGAACAGGCAGTTAGTATAGAAAGTAAATCAAGTCAGTTCTGATCAAGGAGGCCACTTTGAATGAATCTGGGAAGTTGGAGACAGCCCCTGGAGGGATTGAAATGCCTTCAGAGCCCTTCCTCCACCCTATCTAGATAAATTGCCCCAGCTTCAACCTGTTGCTAAGGTAACCTGCCCCAGGAATTGCCCCTCCCTACAGGGAGTTATAGAGTTGTTAATTAATGTGTCCCTAACTGCTGATTCAGCTCGCCCTTCCCCCACCCATCTGCTTCTCACATTCTGGCCATCCACTAACCAGCTCCTGGGCCTAGTCACATATGCAGGAAGGGGAGAGATCAGAGGAAGAGAGCAGGAGAACAAAGGAAATTTAAGACATATAAAAAAGGCAGAAGCCCTCACTTCTTGGGATACCAGGATACCAGCTATGGCCCCCTTTTCCCTACTGGGAGAAATCTGTTACCCTTTTTAAAATAAACCCTGCTTTATATGCTTGTCTCAGTGCATCTCTAATATTATACTTCAACATGCTAGGGAGCAGAACTCATCACCAGTAACTAGTGGTGTCACGTAGAGATCTAATAAAGGAGCAAAAGGAGAGGTGATGAGTATTGAATAAGAATGGACACTTGGGTCCAAAATGTGGAGGGTGTGCCAAGGAGATTGATGGCCCTGAGAAGAGAGACATCACAGTCAAAGCCAGGTTCCTGCAAGATAATTAGAAAAGTTATGAAAACTCTACTGGAGGAGATAGCAACAGATGAATTAGAAGATGATGACAGTGGTCCAAGTAAAACTGATGACTTGATATAGAAATGGTGAGACTTGGAAGTTGTTGATTGGGGAAGCTGAAAATAAATAAGAAATGAAGATGCACAGCCTTCTATTCTGGATTACTAAGAACATGATTATATTATTAGCTGAGATTGGGAAATCATAAATAAAAGTTTTATTTTTTTCCTTTTTTTTTTTTTTTTGGTATCAAGGTTTCAACCAGGGTCACTTAACCACTAACCCAGCCCTTTTTACTTTTTAAAAATTTTGTGGCCTTGTCGTGACCCCTTGCCCGCAAGAAAGACACGACTCAGGAATCTTCTCTCAGCAGTTTATTCAGGCCTTTACTCAGACATGTCTTCAAGCATTCTCTCTCCGCTTGCGCCTCCCACACTTAATAAAGCACACCAAGCTCCAATGCAAAGCCGCCACGTGGACCTTTCTCATAGGGTGTTAAACAATGACGTGTCAACTCTCCCTAATAAGGAGTTGTTTGTCTCAATCCACGGCGGAAGCCGGCGCCATCTTGTAATGGCGGCCACAGTCCGCTGAAACGGCTCACCACATGGCCTCACTAAATTGATGAGGCTTTTTTAAAATTTTAAGGCCTCACTAAATTGATGAGGCTGGCCTTGAATTTGTGATCCTCCTGCCTCAGCACCCTGAGCCACTGGGATTATAGCCGTGTACCACTGTGCCTAGCTAGGAGTCAGTTTTGAGAACTATGAGATTGGTTTTTGGTAAATTGAGCTAAAGGTGTCAAAGTGTTCTCAAACATTCATACATATTTTCTCTGGCTGAGACATAGACACAATTTGACACAATTGCCAAAAGGAAGGCAGAGTTGCTGCCTTATTTGTTATGAGTTAGCCTTTTAAGTAGCCAAATGCCTAGTATTAGTAATCATTTTTCTTTGGATAATAGTGAGGAATGTGTACAATTAAAACAAAAGTCAAAATACTAATAATATGTCATCTCAAATTCTTTTCATAATGAAGCAAGATATAAATATCTTTAATAATCATAATAATTTACATTTCTAAAGAACTTTACATTGTACAATACAATTTTATATTCATTCATTGTAACCCCTTTGTAGGTGAAACAAGGCAAATATTGTTTTTACTGCTATCTTAGAGAAAAAATAAACTGAGATTTAGAGAGTTGAGTAATTTATAGAACTTCAGAGCCAGGACTCAATCCTAATCCTTAATCCACTTTTTAAAAATTACTTTTTTGGATTGACACATTATACTTACATGTATTTATCAGGTAAATGTGATGTTTGATTTATTTGTGCATTCAGTAATGATCAACTCATGGTAATTAGCATATCCATTACCTCAAATTTTATCATTTGTGTACAGTAAAATCATTGAGTCCTCTCTCCTGTTTTGACATATTATCTTGATGACGCATTATTATCTTCTATATTTCCCCTTACTATGCCATAGAACATCGGCATGCATACTTCCTATCTAACTGTAATATTTTTGTCATTGGCTAACTTCTATTCCCCTTCCACTGTATTCATCCCAACTTCTGGTAACCATTACTATTATATCAACTTCTATGAGGTCAACATTTTTAGCTTCTATATATAAGTGAGATCATGTGATATTTGTTTTTCTGTGCCTGCCTGACTTATTTCATTTAGCATAATGTCCTCTAGATATATCTATGTTGTCCCAAATGACAGAATTAAATCCTTTTTAATGTTTGAACAGTATTTCATTCTGTATGTGTACTATATTTTCTTTATCCATTTTCCCTTTGATATACAACTAGATTGATTCTATCTCGTAGCTATTGTGAATAAAAATCATACAATAAACATGAGAGTATAAGTTTCTATTAAACATCCATATTTTATTAATTTTCTTTGGATATATGACCAGTTGGGATTACTGAATTGTATGGAAACACTATGTTTAGTTTTTTTAGAAATCTCCACACTATTTTTTATAATGGCTACACTAATTACCTGCTCATGAATGGTAAATAATAATTCTCTTTTATCTACTTCTATCCCAGAATTTGTTATTTTTTTCCTTTTGATAATAGCCATTTTATCTGGAGTGTAGTGGTATCTCATTATGTTTTTTTTTAAATTTTGAATTTCCTTGATGATAAGTGATATATAGTATTTTTTAATATAGCTGTTATCTATTTGTACTTTTCTATTGAGAAGTACCTATTTAGGTCTTTCTGTGATTTTTTAAATTATTTTTTTACTATTAGGTTGTTGAGTTATTATATACTTTGGATATTAACACACTGCTGTAGGTATAGTTTGCAAATATTTTCCACCATTCCATGGGCTGTCTTTTAGTTTTGCTGATTGCTTTCTTTGCTATACTGAATGTTTTTAGTTTGATGTTATTTAATTTGCAATTTTTTCTGTGGTTGCTTGTGCTTGGGGGATATTTCTGTTTTAGTCAGCTTTTTCACTGCTGTGACTAAAAGACCTTATGAGAACAATTTTGAGGAGAAAAACTTTATTTGAGGGCTCACAGTATCAGAATTCTCACTTCATAGACAGCCAATTCCATTCCCCAGTGCTTGAGATGAGGCATAATATCATAGTGAAAGAGTGTGGTGGAGGAAGGCGGCTCACATGATGATCAGAAGCAGAGAGACAAAGACTAAACTCAGTTTACCAAATACATACCCCACAGGGAGTCACCTCCTCCAGCCATATCATACTAACTTTCAGTTATCTCTCAATTAATCTCATTAGGGGATTATCACTGCTTGAGTGAAGGGTCACATAACCCAATCATTTCACCTCTTAGCCTTCTTGCATTTTCTCACACATGAACTTTTGGGGGACACTTCATATCCAAACCATAAAAATAGCCAACAAAATCTTTGCCCAAGTCAATATCCTAATATGTTTGTCCAGTGGGGTGTGGTGGCGCACACCTGTAATCCTAGTGACTTGGGAGGCTGAGGCAGAAGGTTTGCGAATTCACGCCAAGCCTCAGAAACTTATCGAGGCCCTGAGCAACTCAGCAAGACCTTGTCTGTAATAAAAAATATAAAACAGGTCTGGGAAATGTGGCATGGTCGTTATGCATCCCTGGGTTCAAACCTTGGTACCAAAAAAGAAAAAAAATCCTAACATATTATCACTATATTTTCTTGTAATGGTGTCCCATATTACAGTATTTAAATCTTTAATGTATGTGTGTGTATATATATGTATATATGTATATCTATACATATATATATATATATATATATATATATATATATATATATATTAGTTCTCATTGATCACTCCATTTCTAACTTAACTCTTCCTTACCATAATTTGCTTATCTGTATTATATGACTGAAATTAGGCTTTACCTCATAGGGCTGATATGAAGAATAAATGATCAAATAATGCAAAAGTCATTAATACAGGGCCTATTACACAGTAACTATTCAAAAGGAGCTATTTATAAATTATCATAACCATAACTGCCACCAAGAGCACCACCATCATTATTGTTACATCAAACTATACAGAAAATATTTTCTGGCCTGTGGATCAAATCTGGTTTACATCCTGGTTTTACAAATAAAGTTTTTGAGAATGTAGCCAACTCAATTTGTTTATGTATTGTCTATGGCTGCTTTTCACTTTAGTGGCAGTGTTGAATATTGTAAAAGTGTCTTATGACCCTTCTAGCCTAATCTATCCATTAATTCGCTTTTTAACATTAAAAGTTTGCCAACATCTTCCATCAATCTCAGATCAGACATTTATTAAGGAAGTGGTTTTGTGATTCTTATAACCTAAAGTCTTTCAACACACACACACACACACACACACACACACACACATACACACACACCTGATGATAGAAAAAGAGATTTTATGTAAATTATATTCTGAACTTTTCAATAAATTTAAATTGTATAGATTAATTTAAATGGCATGAGGTACGTGTATATTTCTTAACAATAGTTTGGAAGATGGCTGACATAAGCAAAAACTTAAAAACTTAAAATGTTTAGGCCTATGGGAACAGAGAGGGGTATATTTTGATGTTGTTCACTGGGAGGAGGTGCAATAGGAAGAAGTCACAAGTAAGTATGGAAGGTCTTCCTTAGGCCATACGTGGATGAAGGGAAATAGGGAGCAAGTGAAGGAGAGTTAGGACCAGGAGTAAGTTCATTGGCAAGAGTGAGAATAGAGTTCATCCAGAAAGTTCCTAACAATCCTAAGAACACAAGTAGCAGATTTAGCCTAAGGATTTCAGCCTAGAGCTGAAAGAGTTAAAATATGAATGTGGCAGTGCCTAATTGTATCCCAATTATATCTTACTATAGAAAACTGAAAAGAAAACAAAGGATCCATGATATTCACTCTATGTGTCTAATACTGTAATAAGTATTTTGAAAGTTGTTCTCATAACACATGCCCTTGATATTTTCTCACTGACACAGAGAAAAAAAATTATCTATATGAGATACCTCATGTAGAAAAATTGTCATTATAAAAATATATGAGTGGAAGTATAAAATATGTAAAAAATGAGTAATTTTTGGTTATGTCTGATGACAACTGGATTCAAGAAGTGGTGAGTGTGAGCAAATTTTAGTTTAGAGGCACCATGAAGAACTTTATCACAGGTCCTCCATCCATGATTCTCTAAGATTTTTTGGGGGGAAGTAATCAGATGTGACATGTTCCTGATAGCTTCATATGTTGGTCTGCTTTCTGGAACCAAGCTCAACCTTGTTAATGTTAGCTATCTTATCTCACTTCCTAACTTCCATGGGGAAGCTTCTTTGATTAACTCCCAGGCTCAGAAACTAAGAAGAAAATAAATAGCTAACCTGCCTCTATTTTGTTTCTATTCCCTACTAATGCCACACAGGATATAATCTCCCTTTCAAAACTTTACCCAACAGGCTGTACCATTGACATTTTCTCTTCCTGCATTCAGGAGGGTAGCCTTACCTCCAAATTATGTGTAGTAGGCCCAAGTGACTAGTGGAACCCCACTAAGTCTTCACAGGTCTCATGGAATCACTTTTTTACATGTACTCTTCAGTGTAGATTTCATTGATTCTTGAAATTTCTCCATAGGTCCCAATAACCCTTTCAGAGTCATATCAGTTGTTTCATTGTGGACAATATAAATATTTTGGGGAGGTGGGAAGTACTGGGGATTGAAGTTAAGTGCACTCAACCACTGAGCCACATTTCCAGATCTATTTTGTTATTTTATTTAGAGAAAGAGTCTCACTGAGTTCCTCAGCCTTTCGCTTTTGCTGAGGTTAGCTTTGAACTTTCGATCCTCCTGCCTCAGCCTCCCAAGGCACTGGAATTCCAGGCATGAGCCATCATTTCCCAACTACAATATAAATTTTATATTAAAATAATTTACTATACAGTTGTAATTAGTTCAGAACTAATATGTTAAATGAACACAGAGGAGCTCAGAAAAACAAGTTCCTTACAGAGAAAATCAATCAAGAAGGGCACAGGAATTGTGGGAATAAAACAACAACAACAACAACAACAACTATTCCTCAGTATATGGAAGGTCTGTTCTCCATCCTTCTTTCTTAAAAGATCAGTTTTATATATGGTCATCCTGACATTAGAGATACTATTATCAGCTTGATGGTGAGAAAAGGTTTTCCTGCAAATGTAATCAGATTTGACCATCTTCCTCAGATGTGACTAGACACCTGGAAGCCAATCTTCACAAAGAGAACTCTTCTTCCTTCCTCAGAAAAAAAAAGAGTATAATTTATTTTAGGCACAAACCATATTGCCCCTTGGGAGAGCCTCATTTAGTATAAAAGTCACACCAAAGACTTGACTTCAAACATCTTTGAAGTTCAGAAGCCCTGGATATTCCTATTCTGTCAGACCATTCTTGCCATGTTTTTCTAGAATCTGGTCAACATTCCTTTGCAAAAGATGGTAGCCATGTGTTAGAATGCAGAATAAAGACAGATGAGACCCATTTCTGAAACATTTAGATTTTAAAGTCATACAGCCCCTTTTATTTTCCAAACAAACTTTTACATGGAAGGTTGAGTTGTGTCCCCATATAAAAGATATGTTCAAGTGCTAATCCTGATACCTCAGAATGTGACCTTATTTGGAGACAGGGTCTTTACAGAACTATTTCAGTTAAAAAGAAGTGAAAAGGACAAGTCTTAATCCAATGTGACTGGTGTCCTTATAAAAAGCAGAAATTTGGACTCACAGACAGATATACAGAGGGAAGATCATTTGAAATGACACAAGGAGAATGTCTTTTGAAGGCAAAAAATCAGAGTGATGTACCTACAAGCTAAGTAATGACAAAGATTGTCAGCAAATCACTATAAGATATGTATAGACAGGAAAATTTCCCACTGCATACTTCAGACTGAGATGGCCTTGTTAATACAATAATTATGGCTTTTTTACTCTTAAAATTGTGAAACAATAAATTTCTGTTGTTTTAAGACACCCAGTTATTGGTAGTTGCCTTAGGACACTAAAATAGCTCATATGCTAAATATAAGAAATAATAACTTTTCTCCACGAAGATATTGTTGGAGATCTGGCACCGTACGTGTCATGACTCACCTTTGTCTTTGAGATACGTATGAAGCATCATGAGACAATTCATATAAAACTTGAAAACCACTTCTTTATAGAGAAACACTGATCCTGGCACCTTGTTATGTGATATGGATCTTATTTGGACTGTTGCAGCCAGTAGAATAGGAGAAATGGAAAAGAAAAGACAAAATACATTATCTAAATAAACTTATGTAGCAAGATAAGAATGAGAGGCTATGTGAGCATGTGTGTATGTGTGTGTGTGTGTGTGTGTGTGTGTGTGTGTGTGCACATGCAGGCATCCATGCATATGCATGTGCATACAAATGCTCATGTGCTTCAGTGAAAGAACAATGCACTATCCAGGTATATCATGGACAGATTTATGAAGAATTTATCAGGGGGGTAAGAGCATCATAAGATCTGTTGAGAGTAGAATTGCTAATAGGGTATAATTGTTGAAGATTATCCTGTGTCTGATTTTATCAGGTTCCAAATCTGAGGTATCACTCCATGTCTCATCCTAGTAGCCCAGCTTAATTCTGTGCACCACATGATATAAACTAAGGATTTATCAGTTGAGAATTTAAGTCCCAATATATCTGATCCTTGAATTTCAGTAAATTTGGAAGAGTAAAGTACAAAGGATAGAATGTCTAATGTGAAATTTCTGACCTAGATATTTGTGTTGGGAAAGATTTTATAGAGTATTTTCCCTATAAATGTCAAACCATACCACTTTCCTATTCTGCTTTTAGAATTAAATTACTCTCAATACTAAATTCTTCCACTACTTCCATTGTCTTGAAGCCTTTAAATATATGTATGATTATTATGTACAGCTGAATATGTTTTGCCCCCTCCATAACTGGTGTCTTAAATTAATCCCCATTGTGAGGTATTAAGAAGGTGGAAACTTAATCTGATGCTGATGTGTAGAGGTGAAAACTTAGGAAATATTGGGATTTATAGTGTAGTGCCCCCATAACTGAATATGGTAGCTTTATAAGAAAAGAAATAGAGACCAGAGGACACATACACACAGGCTATCAGTGTCTCACTTTGTGATTCATGGTGCTAATTCAGGACTCTAGCAGAAAGCTATCATTAGATATGGCCCCTCCACCACTGATATGGTTTTGATGTGAGGTATGCCCCAAAGGCTCACGTGTTAAGACAATGCAAGAAGGTTCAGAGGAGAACTGATTAGGTTGTGAGAGTTGTAACCAAATCAGAGAATTAAGCCCCTGATAGGGATTAACTGTGGTAACTGAAATGGTAGGATGTGGCTGGAGGAGGTAGGAATTGGAGCATGGCTATGGGGTGTATATTTTGTATCTGAAGAGTGAAATCTCTGTCTCTGTTTCCTGACTACCATGTGAGCTGCTTCCCTTCACTACACTCTTCCACCATCAGGCTCAACCTCACCTTGAGTCCTGAGTAATGGAGCTGGCTGGCCATGCTGAGACCTCTGAAACTGTAAGCCTCCAAATAAACTTTTCCTCCCCTACAATTGTTCTGTTCGGGTCCTTTAGTCATAGCAGTAAAAATACTGACTAAAACAACCACGGACCAGAATGGTAAGCCAAAATGAACCTCTTTTTTATATTTTTAACTTACAATATCTATGGTGTTTTGTTATTAGAAATGGAAAACCTGTGGCATGGGAATGCTGAGATGATTCCCATATCCAAACAGTGCCTTATTAAGTAAATATGAGCCACAGCAAAGTCAGGGCCTTTCAAGCCTCACATCTGCAATTCAGCATAGCTGTCTGACTAAGAGGATTCAGCCAAGCTAAAGGCATTAACATGGGAGCTACTAGGTTATTGAGTAGGCAGGGAAAGTTTTATCAGCGGTTTGTAAAAAATATTTTTAAGCACATCTCAAATATTATCTCAGGTACAAATGTATTCTTGACCAATTTTCACTTGTGGCCTGGGAGAAACTTGCTACTAGCAAGGATCATCTTTTCTTTTCTTTTTTTAATTATTATTTTTTATTTATATATGACAGAGGAATGCATTATAATTCATATTACACATATAGAGCACAATTTTTCATATCTTTGGTTGTATAAAAAGTATATTCACACCAATTTGTGTCTTCATACATTTACATTGGATAATAATGTCTATCACATTCTACCATCATTTCTAACCCCATGCCCCCTCCCTTCCCCTTCCACCCCTCTGCCCTATCTAGAGTTTGTCTATTCCTCCCATGCTCTCCATACCTACCCCACTATAAATCATCCTCCTTATATCAGAGAAAAACATTCAGCATATTTTGGGGGGATTTGCTAACTTCACTTAGCATTATCTTCTCGAACTCCATCCATTTACCTGCAAATGTCATAATTTTATTCTATTTTATTGCTGAGTAATATTCCATTGTGTATATATGCTACATTTTAAAAGCTTTTTTATACATTTATTTTATGTATTTATTTGTATGTGGTGTTGAGTATCAAACCCAGGACCTTATATGTGCTAGATGAGTGCTCTACCACTGAGCCACAACCCCAGCCTGTATGCCACATTTTTTAAAATCCATTTATCTATTGAAGGACATCTAGGTTGGCTCCACAGTTTAGCTGTTGTGAATTGTACTGCTATAAACACTGATATGGCTGTGTCCCTGTAGTATGCTGTTTTTAAGTCCTTTGGGTATAGACTGAGGAGAGGGATAGCTGTGTCACATGGTGGTTCCATTCCCAGTTTTCAAAGAAATCTCCATACAGCTTTCCATATTGGTTGCACCAACTTGCAGTCCCACCAACAATGTATGAGTGTGCCTTTTTCCCCACATCCTTACCAACACTTATTGTTTTTTGTATTCTTAATAGCTTCCATTCTGACTGGAGTGAGATGAAACCTTAGGGCAGCTTTGATTTGCATTTCCCTAATTGCTAGTGATGATGAACATTTTGTCATATGTTTATTGAATGGTTTTATAACATCTTCTGAGAAGTGTCTGTTCAGGTACTTGGCCCATTTTTGATTGGGTTATTTGTTTTGTTGGTCTTTAGCTTTTTGAGCTCTTTATATACCCTAGAGATTAGTGCTCTATCTGATGTGTGAGGGGTAAAGATTTGCTCCCAAGATGTAGGCTCTTATTGATTGTGTTATTTGATTTATTGGTGTTAGGTTTTTTTGAAATCTTTGTATATTATAGATATTAATGTATATTCTAGATATTAATCTTTTATTGGAGGAGTAGATAGCCAAGAGTTTATATCATTCTGCAGGCTCTATCTTCATGTTTTTAACTGTTTCTTTTGCTTTTTAGTTTGATGGTATCCCTCTTGTTAATTCTTGGTTTTATTTCTTGTACTTTGGCAGTCTTTTTAAGGAATTTAATGCCAGCACCAATATGATAAAGTGTTGATCGTATGTTTTCTTCTAGCAGTTGTAAAATTTTTGGCCTAACTCCTAAGTTTTTCATCCACTTTGATTTGAGTTTTGTGCAGAAGATAGGGGACTATTTTCATTTTTGTACATTTAGCTATATAGTTTTCTCTGAACCATTTGTGAAAAAGCCCATCATTTCTTCAAAATATATATTGGCACCTTTGTCAAATATCAGATGGTTATATGTATGTGAATTTTTCTCTGTGTCTTCTATTCTATTCCATTATCTTCATGTCTATTTTTATGACAATACCATGTCGTATTTGTTACTGCATCTCTGTATTATAATCTTAGTAGACTGGTATTGTGATGCCTCATTTCACTTTTTGTGCATAGTGTTGTTTTTTCTAGGTTTCTTATTCTTCAAAACAAATTTAAGATTGTTTTTTTTGTGGGGCTGGGGTTGTAGCTTAGTGGTAGAGTGCTTGCCTGGCAATTGTGAGGCACTGGTTTCAATCCTCAGCACAATACAAAATTAATTAATTAATTAATTAATTAATTAATAAAAGGCATGGTGTCCATCTACAACTAAAAATATTTTAAAAAAGAAAAATAATTGTTTATTTTTCTATTTCTGTGAAGAATAAAATTGATATTTTAATAAGAGATTGAATTGAATCTGTATATTGCTTTTTACTGTATGCACATTTTGACATTAATTCTGCCTAAGAACATGGGATGTCTTTCCATTGTCTAAGATCTTCTTCAATTTTTTTCTTCAGTCTTCTACAATTTTCATTGGAGTGCTCTTTTACCACCATGGTTAAATTAGTTTCCAAGTATATGATTTTTTGAGGTTATTTTCAATGGGATGGTTGTCCTGATTTCTTCCTTGGTTGAATCACTGTTGGAACATAGGAAAGCTATTGATTTATGGGTATTAGTCTTGTATCCAGCTACTTTCCTAAATTTGTTTCTAAGCTCTAGAGTTAGTGGAACTTTTTCAATCTTCTAGATATAGGATCATATCATCAGCAGAGATAGTTGAATTTATTTTTTCCTTTTTGTATCATTTTGATTTCCTTTTCTTGACTGATTGGCCTGGTTAATGTATCCAGGATTATACAAAATAGCAGTAGTGAGAGTGGACAGCCTTGTCTTGTTTCTGATTTTAGAGAAAAAAGCTTCAGCTATTTTTCCCTTATAGCATGATGTTGGCTTTGAGTTCGTCATATGTAAAATATTGGACTGAGCCACATATTTTTCAGTTGATGCTTCAGTGCCCATCTCTCAAAGGACTTGCTGATTTTCTTGACTATGACCAGATGGATATCAAATGAACAAAATACAGGAATAATTTATTATGCTATTTCCTCACTATGCAGGCATAGCTTTGGGAAAGATATTCTAGGACATTATGATAGGAGGAATGACTCTATAGTCAGCTTCTTCCAGTTCTTGATCTAAATCTATTTTATTTATTTATATGAGTGCTGAGAATCAAACCCAGTGCCGCACATGTCCTCAGCAAGCACTCTACTACTGAGCTATAACCCCAGACCTGTAGTCAGCTTCTAGTTCTTCTATTATATATATTCTCATCAACATCCCTTGAGAATGCCATCCACCCACACTGGCTGCTGTCTGAGTCATGTAAGTTAGGATAAAGTGTATAGTGATGATTCCCATGGCATACTTTTCTCATATGCTTCATTGTAGACCCTGACTTCAGATTTCATTAAGCAAAACCAGATTTATTACACAACTTACCTTCACACTGATCTAGAGTGGCTTAAAAGGAATACTGTTCTCTTAGACCCAGTCAAGCCTGACACCAAGGTGTTTCTTTAGGATGGCATGGGATTTCTGCAGATTTGACAATCATACAACTATACTAAGACCCAATTAATTGAAATATGTTTATATACATATAAATACTAAGCTAATTCCTACAGTGAGTCAAGAGACTAAAGTCAGAATTTTAGAGGAAGAGTTAGAGACAATTACATTAATAAAAATTGTTACATTATAGCTATTTCTTAAGCATTGTCCCAAGCACATTACATAATATATATAATTCAGCTTTTACAACAGTCCTATCATAAGTGGTAGTATTCTCATGTTACAAATGTAACATCTAAGATTCCCAGGCATGAGGTAACTTAGTCAAGGTGCATGGGCAGTGGGAACATGAGTTGATATTTTAATAACTTGGTAATAGAATCCAAATGCTTGGTATTTGAGTTGCACAATACTGCCTCCCAGGGGAGGGGCAGGGCTTAAGACAGGGAAAAAAAGGCATTCAAAGAAGACAGAAGTACATATAGGAATGCTTCAAGCTATGGAAAGGAATATTTAGAAGATTTCCTAGAATTTCAGGTCTGGCTCATTCAAAGTTCTTCCTCACCTATCTAAAGTGGAATATAGGAATTCAGAGAAGTGAACAAGAATTGGTTTGTGGAAACTCTTGATACTTCTTTGATAACTGGGAACTAGGCTATTGCTCAGAAGGGAAGTGAAAAATGACGAAGGAATCTGAAGGAAGGATGAAACAGGGGGTCTGGTTTCCAAGCCTATGTTATATCTATTGAGAGCTGGGACACATTTTCTCCTGATTCTCAAATCTCATGTGGTCTCACTATGAAAATCTTTCTGTAGTCATTTAAGCCCTTCGCAGGTCACAGGTTAATTAGATACAGATTCTCACACTATTTCATATGCTCTTCCCTCTTCCTCCCTCTTAAACAGGGCGAGGTCATAATAGGTTTCTGCCTGGTCTCTCTATCTTTCCCTCATCCTCATAGAGTCTGTCTCATTACTTCCAGATATGAAATTAAGGGCCATGGAGAATATTTAGTCTTTTCCCATATGTTGATACTTTTCTAACTAGCTTAATTTGTGGTTCAAATTCATCTGGAGGAAATTCTATATGACAGTATCTTTCATAATTATAGAGCCTAGAACTAATTATAGATCTCCCAAGGAATATAGCATTGACATTTCCATAGCAAACAGGATATCCCATTCTTGAGAACTGTTGAGGAAAAATAAACAACTTTTGAGTTACCTAGAATCCACACTATCAGAAAACTTTTTTAAAATTTTTTTCTTGTCTACAACCATTATATTACCTTTTTGATCTCTCCTATTCCCATTTAGATTCATATAAACTCTTTGCCTCCTTTCTTCAGTGATTTTGTTTCTCCTTCACCTATGGTTTATGTACAGAAGATACTTTTTTGATACTAAGGATTGAATACAGGGTGCTCAACCACTGAAATATATCCTCAGCCCATTTTTTTTTTTTTGAAATTTTGAGACAGGTCTAGCTGAGTTGCTGATGCTGGCCCCTAACTTTGAATTCTCTTGCCTCAGCTTCCCAAGTCACTGGGATTACAGGCATGTGCCACAGTACCTGGCTCACAAGACACAATCCTTAATCTTTCAGACTAGGCTTCCTTGATTTTCATTGAAGTCTTTGTTTAGGATTGTGTGCTTCACCTACATGGATGCATCCTGGAATAACAGATAGGATTGAGCTTTGATGGCCACATGAGGAGCTACACAGAATATTACTTACTAGTGGAGACAGGAATATGTAATTATGTGTTTGAATTCAGCAAGACCTTTCCTACCTTCATTTTCACACCACCTCATAAATTTCCCAAAGAAGAATATCAATAATCTGAAGTGCCAAGATAGTAGTTCAGAGGCAGACTCCAGGGAGTTCAGAGGGGTTATATAAGAAACCTGAAAGGAGAGTTATGAGAAAGAGAAATGGGAAGGAAACTATGGACATATTGGTGCTCATGGTGAAGGTGCCCCAAAGTAGGAAAATGAATGGAAGACTGGAAGGTGAAGAAGGTCATCTTGAAAATCATGCTAAATAGGCTGTGCCCAAGCCTCTTAGACTTTTGAGCTTAGTCCTCTTGCCACCAGGAAATACATTTCATAGTTTCTCTGTTTGACAGCGTTCATGTGTTCTTAGGCTTTTCCCAAGGAAAACACCCCCTTTATCAGGTGTTCCCCAACTCTTCTCACACACTCTTGTCTCAGCTCTTAGCTTGGCATTCTACCAAGTGCTCAGCAATAGCCTAACCTTATTTCCATTTTGAAGATGAAAGTAATATTCTGCTCTCTTTTCTACCTGCTATATTCCCAAGCTAATAGGTGAAAAGATATCCTACTGGTCATGGGAGTCACTTCATGTTTGCATAATTGCAATGGCTAAGCCTGGGGAAAAAAGCATGGGAAGAACAGCAAATGCTACAAGGAGTGGAAGAAGTGAAGAGTGCACAGAAAGAATTAGAGTACTCGAACAACAACAACAAAAAAAAAGAAAAACAAAAAACAGTGGTATTAAGAAAAGAAAAAAGAGAAAAGGAAGGAAAGAAAAGTAAAATGGGTTTGAACTGAGTGTTTTTGACAGTGCTGAGGTACAGTAGAACAGTGTGTCCCTGGCAAAGCTGAAGCATTGGGCTGTGGCCAAATGGTTCTATCCTAGTGACCTTTAGATAGCTAACCATGTCTGCTCGGCACATACCAAATGGGTAAATAAATAAATAAAATTTAAAAGACAAAAGAGAAAAAGAAAGAAAAAAAGAACATGAGGAAAAACAGCCCAGTAACGGGGAGCTGATCAAAGGCCCCCTGTCCCTCACTATGGCCTGCGGGTAGCTTGCTGTTCCAACCTGCAGCTCCCCCCTTCCAGGCCCCAGCTTCCTAGGGGGAAGGGAGGGCAGGAATGATGATACAGGCTGATAACTCCAGAACCTTTCCCCTCCTCTGCTACCAACAAGACTCAATGAAACAGGTAAAGGAATTTGGCAGGCCTGGTGAGGAGATGGCATCAGGAAAAGGAGGTGGATTCAAGACTGTAGCCAAGAATTGTTTGGCCACAGAATGGCTTAGATTAGTAGGAGACTTTAGGGCAACAGAAGAAACCCTATGGTTACTGACTCTTCCCTACCTTCTTTTCAAATTCCCTGGTGAGTGTTTATATTAATCACACTTCTTTCCTTGCTCTCTATTGTCACCTATCACCCTAGACTTCTCTGCTTTTCTTCTCAAGCTATCTCCTAACCACCACTTTACTGAGTAGTGGACTATTTTTCTCTCTGTACCCCTTTATCCCACAGTAGATACAGTCTCCTCCCTTATTCCACAAACCACAGGCAACATGAAACTGTGGTGATTTACCAAATTTCCTGAAAAGAATTACAACATAGAAAAAGAAAAATTTTAAACTGGATACTATACATGGTTACTCTTAGAGTCCATCTATTCTGCAGAATTTTCTCAACCCATCATCAGGTTATTAGATGGTAATTTTCACTGACCCTGTCAGGCCTAAATGGAAACCTATGCACCCAAACCCACCCAAACAGGAGACTCCAGCCCCAAGCCCCCTAAATAATTGAAAAATATACTTTAGTTCTTTTTGTGTTGTTGTTCATTCAAGTTTAAGATTGTAATTTTAAAATTTCAGAATCGTGAGGTCCATTTAGGTATTTCCCACTCAAATAACAAGCCACCCCTCAAATATTAATTTAGTCCATTTCCAGTAGTTCAAAAACTCTGGAGAGAGTTGAAATCAGTTTTTGTTTTATTGTTTTTATCCATGAGGGCTTCTAAAAATTCAAATTAATTTCTTAAACAAAATACTAGATTGTTCCCTCACCTCTGGTAAAAGTTACAGCATATGATAAATGGGCAGCCTATTACAGAGGTCAGTAGATCTCTTTAACTCTTATCATTTCAAAGCAAACCACAGAGGCTTTTTTCGTACTATACATTCATTGTAGGCTAATCTTTTTCTTCCATCAGTCATATCATTTAAAAACTTAAATGTTTAAGGCTAGGGGGAAAGAGTAGGATATATTTTGATATTCTACACAAGACAGGTCTGTTGATGACAATTGTTTACTGGGAGGTAGTGCAATGTAAATAACTCAGAAGACCTGAGCTCCAATATAAGTTGCATAGTAATAGCATATGTGCAAAGTTTAATCAACACTCGCCATGTTTTGTTTCTAGTGAAGTCTTTCTTCTGAACTTACAAAAGATAAGTTAATTTTAGGTTTTAATGCTTTTCGTTTTTAATATAATTTAAAACACAAATTGAGGTCTGTTCCTTCTCCATTGTCTTCCTCAGGAGCACAGTACAAATTCTAATAAGGGTAACCACTAAACTATAAGGATACATTTAATTTTTGATGATCAAGTTTCCAACTGCTTGATGTCTAGTTTCACTTAGATTTCCACTTGAACCACTCAAGTTCAACTCTATAACCACAGAGATTCAATACCTGTGGATTGTTATTACCATGGTTTTTATCTTGTTATATCCATCTATCACATGGCCCCATTAATTCTTACTTCATAAAAACATCAGACCCCTCCTTAATTCTTCATGCTTCATGTCTCTTTGTCTCAGTCTTTATATCCCTCTTCTTAGAGGTCCATCCTTTCATTTTTGTTTACTATATCCTGCATGTTGTGGCTGGAATACTCATTCTTTTTAAAAGTTTTGAGCAATTTAATAAATAATAACTTTAAGAATATTATAATATTATTTCTTATCAACTTTTACCATTTTAAGAATTACTTTTATTTCTTAAAATGTTTTATTCTGAGAATACTTCTTTTGAAAGCATTCTTTTAAAGCACAGTATCCCCCTGTTATAGTTTGGATGTCAGGTGTCCCCCAAAAGCTCAAGCGTGAGACAATATAAGAATGTTCGAAGAAAAAAATTGGGTTGTAAGAGTCTTAACCCAATCAGTTATTTAATCCCCTAATTTGGATTAACTGAATAGTAACTAAAGTGGTAGGTTGTGGCTGGAAAGGTTGGAATTGGGGTGTGGCTTTTGATATATATTTGTTATCTGGTGAGTGGAGTCTCTCTCTGCTCTCTGATCATTATATGAGTTGCTTTCCTCCACCACACTCTTTTGCCATGATGTGCTTCCTCACCTTGAGCCCCAAGGAATGGAGTCTGCTGTCTATGGAGTCTGTATCTGATCTCCGAAACTGTGAGCCCCCCAATAAAGCTTTCCTCTTCTACAGTTGTTTTGGTGAGACTCTTTTAGTCACAGCAGAAATTGACTAAAATACCCCTTGAATAATTTTTAAATATCCTCACAACTAGGTGACTGCCATGATCTATTCACATTCCCCCTTTCCACCAAGGAATAGTCTGTTTTTTATAAAAAAAATTATGAGGAAATGGGGAAGGCCATAGGAAGGCTACACAACTAAGTTCCTTGTTGCAAAGATGGTGAAGACTGAAGATTGAGTAAAACATTACCCAGGAAAATGTTGAAAAGTTAGGAAAGAAAAGTTTTTGAAACAGAAGGAAGAGAGTTCCCCCATATTTTTGAATGCATACATTATGGCAGGCAATATGCCACCACAAGTTTGTCATAGTAAGCACAATAGATGATGTTTCTTCTCTCATAAAGCAAATATTGTTGGAGAGGTACACACACATGTATTTCAAGTAGTATGAAGCAATGTAAGAAGGATGATGTAAAGTAGAGGATAAAAAGTGATGAGATGGGGGGTGTATTATAGATATAATTGTGATGATATTTGGGTAGAGTTATGAATGAAATGGAAGAATCTATAACTATCTATATCTATATCTATATCTATATATATGGATAACAAGCAATTTAAACTTAGGTTGTTACCTAAGGGCTAGGGGGACCCTAACAGCTAATGTACCCTAAGTTGAGAGTGTATTTGGCATGTTGAAGAAACATCAAGGAAGCCAGATGTTGGAGCAGCATAAATTTAAGTCTTTTCAGGACACTATAAGAGCTTTGGAGAATGTACGGAGAGAAAGGGGGAAAATGGGGGAAGATAATATGAATGAATTTTGATGAGAATTTCAAGCAGTTCAATTTTACCAAAGCATACAATTTGTATGTGGGAAGTAGCCAGAGATAAGACTGAAAAGGAAAGGATCAGACATAACTGATGAGCAATCCATGTTAAGGAGTTTCCCCTTCATTATACCATAAGCTAATGAGGAACACTGAAGGATTTTCAGCCAGAGTGTGAAATGTTTCAAATTGCACTTTAGAAAGAATGAGGAGAGGGGATTGAAAGTGAAGCAAGACCAAAGAAGGCAAATTAAGAGGCTGTTACTGCAATCTGGGTGAGACGTAATGAGGGTTACAAAAGGAGGAGAGAGATTTATGAGAGAGAATAGAGAGATTTGTTGATCTAATTGGATGTGAGGGTTTAGTGACTGAGAATATGTAGTGATGACATGTAAATTTAAGGTAATAAGTTAATTTATATTGCTAATAACATTATATAGGTGTCAATTTTGTCTTCCCCAAAGCACTGGCCAGGAATTATCATCCCACTAAGTATATAATTCTCTCTTTTAATTAGCCCATGCTAGGAATTTATTGTCTTAGTAAAAGGATAGAATGGGGTGACCACTATTATATTAGTTGACCCTAATATATGTCAAGCACTGTTCTAGATGTTCTATGTGCATTATGATATTTTAGTCTTTACAACGACTATGTGGATGGTGTACTCCCATATTACAGATGAGGAGAGCAATGCTCAGATGTTAACTCACCCAGTTTCAAGTATCTATTAGATGGAAGAGGTAAAAACATACTACATATGAAACTTTAAAAGCCAAATGCAGTGGCTTTGTAAATTGCCCTGTAATTTTAGAGCTTTTAACTTTTAAACTTGAAGGAATCACTAAGCTAGAAGCCATCCATAATCTTTTAAAGTAATAAGCAGTAAGCAGTGAATTGTGTTCTCACAGCTGATAGGGATGTAGATTATAAGACTCATAACACACAGTTTGCTTTCTTATCTCTTGTTGTCATTTTTGGTTTGCCACAGGGTTTCCTATAAAAATACATTTTGTGCAATTTTAATGTAGCATTCATGAAGTTTAATATATTTGTTTTAAAATGCTGCTTACATTCTTATCATTTGTTTTGAGTTCTGTACACTATCTTGGTAGGCCTACTACATGCAGGTTTCCATAGAGGACTCAAATGAAAAAAAGAGGCATTCTGGCTGCCTCTCATGCAGACAGCAAGTACTCTAATGCAAGAACTATATGAGAGTCAGTGTAGTGTAGTAGTTAAATGTCTGCACTCTGGAGCCAGACTCCTTCCTGAGATTGAATTCTGGCTCCAATATGAGTCCTTGATATAAAGAGAAAATACTGCATCTTAGAGTGATTAGGAAGCAGTGAAGAGATCCATTTGGTTCAAGCACTGGGTATAGAAAGGTACTTTAAAAAGATGGGGGCTAGAGCACAGCCTCTCCTGAAGGCCAGCCAAAGGCCTTGGACTTTATTCAGAAGATCAGACCTGTGTTGCAACCCACTGATGTGTCAAAAGTAATCTGTTACCCATAAGAGTTAAAGTACCAGTGCTTGCAAATGATTTACCTAAAAGAAAATCAAGTAAAGTAGACTCAGGGTTATCCTATAATAAGACCATTCTTACTAACTTTTTTATGCACTTTCTTGAGTAGAAGAGAAGGTTGGGTGGAGTTGTAAACTGTTTACTGAGAGTTATATAAAGTCCTAGCCCTTATACTTTGCTCAGTCTAATTGATACGTTCTATAATGGGTTTTCATAACTGTAAGAACTTGGGAGTTGTAGGGCTTATTATACTTAATTTTTCCAATATATACATGTAATACATAATTTATAATTATGATATGTAAAAATACACACACACATATATATGATATATATCATATGTTTTTTCTTTCCACATTATACTCACACACACTCCATATTATGAGAAGAAGGAAAGGAGAGATAAATAAATGGTGCCAAGAGCCTGTATATTTATTCTGTATATGAGAAAGAATGAGACATGAATGTTTCTGTTATTAAGATCACAAAAAAGTATATAAAGCACAGAAAGTGTTCAATGAATACATGCAATGTGCATTATTATAAACAAAAGTGATTTTATAATTTTCAGGCTTAGTTTGGCTTGTGAGAAAAACAATTTCAAACCACAATGCCATATTGGGGGTAATATCCAATCATGGTTGACGTGATCAATGGTTTCAAGCAAGTTAAAGAGGCATTTCAGTTCAAATCCTGAGAAAATTGTCCAAACACTGGCAGATTATTTCCATCAATTTTGTTTATCATTAAAAAATAAGAGTATCTCTGAAAGTGATTTTAAAACATTTTAATTTAGTGTCATTTAAAATAGCCAATTTAATTTAAATGTTTATTTCTTTACTCATATTCTTTTAAATACTTCTATGAATAATAAATCAAAATTGCAGAGAATGTGATTCACTTCCCTGAAGAATTTATTTCAGGATATAACAAAATCTGAGTGTGTCCATTAAAAGTCATCACATATATGAACTTTACCTGTTACATGTATCATCTCATAAATGGGGATGGTGATGTCTCTGGTGTTTCCTAGGAAGAACATGATAAAGAATGGTCAGTAGGTTTAGAGTGGTGACTACATCAAAGGTATATCTTTAAGGCATATTAGTGTAACAAGAGAATCAGGAACTAGGTAGACCAATTAGAAGACTAACTGCTTAAGATAAAAATAATGAAGATATTTGTGCAATCCTCAGGACGGATTAGGTTGAAACATATAAAATTACTTATAGCAAATCATTTATGTTGTACATAAACAGAAATTGCATATGGCTTGTCCTAATATAATTCAGGATTTGTAGTTGACCTATTGGGAGGAGTGAGGGGAAGGAAGGAGTTAAGGATGACGGTAACAGAAAGTCATGGTGACTGAAAGTATATATATTCATTATAACACAAAATAATTAGAATAACTACTTATATCTATTAAACTTTTCTATGTGTTAGTCAACATTTAAGTGATTTACATGTGTTAAGTCATTTAATATTCAGAAAATCTCTAGGAGGTCAGTAATCCGTTTATGCCCACTTCATCCAGGAGGAAACTGAGGTATATAGACCTAAAGTGATTTCACCAAGGCAATGTGCTACTAAATTGAGAAACTTGGCGCTGATCGCAGATAGTCTGACTCCAAGGTCCAAGTAAACTCTGTTTCTCCTGACTCTGGACAAGTATCCCTGAAATGATTGTCATGAATAGAGGGAATAGAGATGATGGGTCAATTAGGTTTATTCTGTTACCTTTTTGCTTTGTAATCTTAATTTATTTTAATTTGTAAAAATACTTCATGCTTATAGGAGATAAATGTAGAAATATATAAAAAAATCAAAAGACGCCCTCAAGCCCAAATCTCAGAGGTAATTTAGTGTGCATCTTTCCAGATGTTTCTTATGCCTATAAAATTTCTGTTTTCATATAAGTATGCCCACATTTTTTTTACAAAAATGAAATCATACCCTGAATATTGATTTTCATTTTTTTCACTTAATGTACCTTGGGCATCTTTCCACATTATTACGTAGATCTTCTTCTATCATATCAGTGCTAGCATTTTATTTCATAGTATGATTATAGAAAAATTTTAGATCAATGATCTTTTAGTAAGCACTTATATTTCTACAGTTACTTCTTATGAAAAGCAAAACCGTCTTCTATCCTCTATTTATCTATTTATCTTCTATAATCTGTCTGTTCATCCACTGATGCTGTTGTTTCCATGGAAAAGTAGATTTCCTGAGTTATGGTACATAAATATTTAAAATATTTATATATGTTGTCAAATTACCCTGTAAGAAATTTTTGCCAATTAGTATTCACCCTAGTAATATGTAAAAAAGTTGTATTTCTCCACACTATGTTCTTTGACCTAAGCAAAATGAGTCCAAATAACAACCAAGAACAGGGCTAGAATCTAGGTATCAACAAGAACAACTGGAACATGAAATTGTGAGACTATTGAGCCTGTAAAAGTGAAAAGTCAGGAAGACATAATAATAGTTCTTTAAATCTCTTGAATGTTGAGGAGAGCAACCTAATGAGAATATCCACAAGAGGCAGAAAATTTAGGGAAGCATAAACCTATTCATTTGGACCAAGATAGTGCTTTCTAACAGATTTGTTCTGAGCTTAGTAGGATCATTGATGTTGGATGTGTGTAAGAAAGCATTGAATGACCATCTGACAGGGATATGAAAATTGAAATACAATTAGATTAGATAAACTTGCTTACTCTTGTCCTGCCATGAGTATATTAGAAACTACAGTTATTTATTTATTTATTGTGTGTGTGTGTGTGTGTGTGTGTGTGTGTGTGAGAGAGAGAGAGAGAGAGAGAGAGAGAGAGAGAGAGAGAGAGAGAGAGAGAGAGAACCCAAGAGATTTTTTTCTCAGTTAGAATTCCAGTGCTTCTTTAATGATTACTCTAGGATCCATGGTACTACTATACTATAGTATAAGATAATGGAAGATTTCTGTATGAGACTTGTTGATGTGCAAGCTATCATAAAAAGAGAAAGGACATACAGAAACAGATATATTCTGATATCCAGATCAAGAGGCATGTCTTCTACACTGCACAAACCCTTCATCAGTTTCTTTTAGTTGTTTTTCCAGAACAGAGTCCTGGAATAATTTATTACAAGAAAGTACCATCTTGAAGTAAATGAAAAAATGGCAGAGAGCTAAATGACTCTGATTCTCTAAACCAGAAGTCCAGCTCTGCCATTAGCTGGCTCTATGACTTTGAAGAAGTCTCATCAGTATTCAGGATTTTACTTTTCCATCTCTACAGAGAAGGTATTGGACTTCATGTTCTCTATTTCTTTTCAACTCTGAGGTTCTGTGAATCTATGTGCATTTCAGTAAAGGGCCTCTACGTTATGCTTTTGTGACATGCTGCTCCAACCACTATCACTCAATTTACTGCTTTGTGTTGAATTTTGATGTTTATTTACTCTTTTGCCATTAGGCTGAAAACTTCTTGGTTAGGCACATACTATGGCACTCAGTAGGTACTCAAGTAAGTTATTATTGAAATAAACTAGAATGATTTCTGATACCATGTCTAATAGTCTTGTTCTCCGAACAAACTTGAAAATTGATGTTACAGCATCCAAGGGAATGCCATTCTAAAGCCCCATTCCTTCATTCTTGAGCCCCTCAGAAATGAATAAGAGTATGATGTATGCAGCAGTAGTGAGAAGAGGAAGCAACTCTGACAAAGGAAGGACTCCTTGAATCCTCTGTTAATCATATTTACTGCCTCTTTTCTGGCTTCTCTAAGCAGCTGGAGACCCGAATTTCTTTTTTCTCCTTTCTAACTAATATCCTGTGGATTCAGTTGGAATCTAATTTCTAAGAATTCACCTTCATTGTTTCTCTCTGGCCTGACTTAGAAACTACATTCCTGCTAATCAATTCATGTCTTCTGTGGTGTCTTATTATTTTCTGTACTACTTTCATACTAAAATAGAGGGGAATCATTCTCACTTGCCTTATTTAATTCAGTACCTACTCAGTCCAGCATCAGGAATATTGTCAGGAGGCATAAGGTAAAAGGAATGCCTTGTTTGAGATTCCAGATGTAAAGCAAATGGTGACAGCAACATGGTTCCCTGTACTTCAGGATCTGGCTGGAGAAGGTGACCAGCTGGGGGAGATTTCATTTATATTTAGACTTGTTCCAACCACAAAATTAACAGAAGAATAAATAAAAATGGAAGAAGAAAGATTAAAGAGTATGATTTGATGAGAGAAACATTTCAAGTTTGTTTGCTTTCCAATTTTGGAACTTGGCCCATCTTACCTAAATAGCAACACTCTCTCCCACGTAGCCCTGAATAATGCACAGTGGGAGGGGGACAAAAAGCACATTGTAATAAAGCCAAGGCTCCCTCCTTTTGTCACCACAAAACTTAAGATCAAGGATTAAATCAGAACAAGGCAGTGCCAGAATCAGGAGGCTGGGGTTAGTTAGTCATGGCCTTCTTCTGCCCGAATGGTGACTATACCTGGGAGCAATGAGGTTCTCACAAACAAGTCTTGTTTAGGTATGACATTCCAGATAGCTACATCCTCACATTTAGAATTCTAGGCTGTCAACACTAGAAGAGATCTGAAAGATCATCAAGGCTGTTTCTGAAGGCTACTTGATATGCAGTGAGGGCTTTGTTCATTAAAAATCATACAGAGAATGAAATATAAACAAGAGGAAAAAAGTGCTCTGAAAGAGTGAGGGGATAGACTCAGAGGCCATCTTTTCAATTTCCTTTTCCTACTTAAGTGCCTTGTGAAGTAGCTCTCCAGGGTCCCAAGGAATACATTTAAAAAAATATGTCAATCTATTCCAATTTTCTCATGTTGTAGATGATAAAACTAAGGCCAAAGGTCACTCTGAAGTTTGGTTCCTTTCCACATCTAGAATCCAAATTTCCTGGTTATTAATTCAGGGACATTTTATGATTTTATGCTGCATCATTTTTGGAAACTTATACGTAATTCCTATAGATTACGATACTTTTTCCTTTATAGCAATACTGAAAACTGATAGTTCTTGTAAATTACTTTTGCAGTGACAACTACATTGATACATTTTTTTTGTGGCAGAGGCAATAGAACAATCTAGATCTCAACAATTGGTCAATAATATAAACACAAAATGTTAAAATATATTTTTCTCCTGAAGCAGAAAAATTAATTTGATTTTATCTTAATAAGATGTGTGATCATCTAGAGGTAGAATGTGTAAATCAGGAAGATGACAGAAACGTTATGGACACAGAGGTAAATAGGGTGTTAAAGAGATCCCAGTTGGCAGGGTGTATCTGGAAAGTTCTAAATATCACTAGAATTTAAAGGACCTCTAAACTCAAGTCACTAGAAAAGGTGTTTTCAATAGGTAGAGATGGTGTTTATAAAATATCCTATAAAGTCATTATCTACCTTTTTGTCTCAATCCTTGTTAATATACACAGCCTTATGTTTCTGCTTAATAATTTGACTTTCCAGAAGGAGATATTCCTTCCTTACAATTCTCTTCTGTTTTAAGTCCTAATTTTATTCAGCTCTCTTGATGGACAATTATTATAACTTCACCAGCTTCACCTTCCTCACATAACTAATGAATTTCAAATTTCTAACTCTAGTTTCTCCTGAGTTTCAAATCCATTGATGGAATTTCCTACTACTGTTTATCTCCAACTGGACACTCCATATTAATCTCAAACTTGACCTACTGAAAACAGTGGGTTAGTTAAGGTTCTCAACCAAAATCAGATGATACACTTAAAATACAATAATTTGAATCAGCTTCATTACAAATGGGTTATTTTCAAAGGAGGTATATAGGGGAACAACAAGGCATAAAACAATATTCCAAGATAGTATCATTTAAGCTATTATCACTCCTAGGGGAGGACAAGGGAAGGAAAGGAATTGCTAGAGTCTGGTAGAAGAAACACTTCTATAAATTTGGCCACCTTGAAAGGAGCAGTGTTTTTCAGTCCAGAAATTAAAGGAAAATTACCATAGAGAATCCCTGGGCATAAGAATCCTTTCCTCACTGCTTTATATCTAATTTTCTGATGGTGTCTCATGTTGGCTAAACTCAGAGGCATAAGTGCTCACAACATTAATTCCATTCAGGCCAACTGTTCCGAGAGTGAATTTTGAAGGGAAAATGTTATGTGTATGCATATGCATACATATTTGTTTTTGTGTGTATACATGACCACATGTATATGTATGCATACATATATGTATATGTATGTGTATATATAATCTCCTTCAACACATATTTTTGTTTCCCATTTAACATCAAAAGCACATTATGCTATGAATTGCAGGTGAGGCCTGGCTTAACCATTATCAAGGTCCTCAAAGGAAGAGTATAGTTATCTAAAAGGAGGTTGCATTGAACCTACATGACTGCATCAAGTATTCTAAGACACAAGGATTACATGATTATATGTTTGAAATATATTGGTGTGTATCTCAGTTGTCAAGCAGGTAATTAACATTCATAAGGCTTTGGTTTCAATCCCCCAGAAACTCCTAAAATCAAAACTGAAAAAAAGTGGACAAAAAGTTTAAAATTATGGTATACAGTAGGGCTTGTAAGAGCCCTTAGTAGCATAATGTACACTAGAAATTTCTTATTTTTTAATTTTTAAAATTTTTTCTAATTAGTTATGCCTACAGTAGAATGTATTTTGTCATATTATACAATATGGAGTATAACTTCTCATTCTTCTGGTTGTACATGTTGTAGACTTACATAGGGTAATATTGTCAAATTCATTCTACCTTTCCTATTCCTATTCCCCTTCTGTTCCATTCATTCCCCTTTGTCTAATCCAAAGTACTTCTATTCTTCCCTAACCCCCTTTATTGTGAATTAACATCTGCATATCAGAGAAAACATTTGGTCTTTGGATTTTGGAGACTGGCTTATTTCACTTAATGTGATATTTTCTAGTTCCATCCATTTACTAGCAAATGCCATAATTCAGTTCTTCTTTAGGGCTGAATAATATTCCATTGTGTATATATACCACATTTGTTTATCTATCTATTGAAGGACATCTGGGTTGGTTCCATAGTTTAGCTATTGTGAATTGAGCTGCATCATTGTAGTTTGCTGAATTTAAGTTCTTTGGGTATAAACTGAGGAGTAAGATAATTGGGTCAAATGGTGGTTCTACTCCCTTGTTCTTAGAAATTTATAATGTGCAATAGAAGAATGTGCATTATAAATTTCTAAGAGCAAAGTATCATTTGGGTATGAAATTACCCTTTTGTAGAGGATTTCGTGGAAACTCATATTCTAAATAGTATGCTTTGAGAAACATTGGTGTAGTTTAATCTTTGTTTTTGACAGAAAATTGAGATTCAGATAAGAGAAATAATTTTACCTGAGATTTCTATTTGGCTCAGTGGCTGGTCCAGAACTATGCCTAGGTCTTGAGAATCTGTGGTCTACTGCTGCTTGCACTATATCACATTCCCTTAGTAGCTTCCTTTAATAGCATTCTTTTTTTAATTTGTCTTCTATGACTACCTAAGCTTTTTTGATTTTATTTCAATTTCTACTTTATACTAACTATTAGGGTAACAATTGTGTGCAATTACTATTTTCTGTGTAATATAGCACTTTCTTTTATATGCCTCAAAATGTTCTCTTTCAAGCTTTGAGGAAAGAATCTTCAAGTTCTCTTATTATGCATTTTTAAAACAAGGCTATTTTACCCCTTTTCATGTCTTTTGGGATAATGGTCCTTGATTTTCACTTCTTCTCAGTTCTGGCTTTATAACACAAGAGCACATGGAACTGGAAGTTAGGAGACTGTGATCCAGTTTCAACTATGCTATTAAGTATAGTGAGAAAGAAGAAAGATGGAGGAATAGGATTACCCTTTGTGTGGTTCTGCAAGTGAGAAAAGTCAGAAACAGAGGATAAATTATATGCCAAAGAGAGAAAGTGAGGGAATAGTCAGATAATCAATAAAGTAGTGACAGAGAATCTAAACAGCAGAGAGAATAGGAAAGACATCAAAGAGAAAAAGTTTGTTCTAATGGTGTGGCTCCCTGGTGAGAGAAGGAAAAACAGACCTCACAAGAATATGGTAAGCTGGAAAATGCAATCAACCCAATAATAATTACAGACCAGCAGTCTTAACTGCCCAAGAAATCCATGGTTCAAACAAACTTTAAATCCTTTTGGAGGAATTTGGCCTGAGAGTGACTCTTTCTGGGCAGCAAGCTAGCTTTAGAGAAAAAATTCAATACATAGGTCAACAACACCTCAGAATACTACAACTAGAATCCATCTTAACAGGGTCCTTTATTAGGAAATAAACTAAATATACAGCAATCACAATTCAGAGTCCCTGTGGACCCGTGACACAATATTGATTTGGAGGGAGACAACCAAGCAAGACAGTCCTGGCTGGATGAGTGACACACATATGTCTGCCTAGTGGTTTGAACATCTGAGGAGTGGAGGCTGAAACAGAGAGTTTCAGTCAAGTTACACATGGTGTTGAGGGAGAACCAGGTCTGAGAATTCTGAGACCAATGGGGGAAATTTCTCAGGTTCCCAAAGCTGCATCAAATCTAGTACGAACTTGCTGGTTTGACTGCTTCCCTCCCATGTCCAGAGACATCTTGTGTATATGCCTCAACTTAAACATTTACTATGTCCCTGGTGCACACCTGCTATATTCTGTGGGGCTGAATATACATGCTCCTGGCAGAGCTCACATAATGCTGCAGCTCAGTCTGTGAGGAGGTTTTGCTGCAGCCCAGACATTAACCACATTACCAGGTACACAGATTGTTTCCAATCCAAAAACTCACCTAGGAGGAATTTTTGACTCATTTTTTTTTTGATTCTTTGCTTTGCTTTTTCCTTTTCCTCGATTCATTCTGTCATTTATTATTTTTATTTTGATATTTTTCATTATCATCTTATTTTATTTTTTGACTTGTATCTTAATAGGATTTTTTTGCCTCTATTCCCCCATTTTACCCTTTTTTATTACTTTTTAACTCTTACTTTTTTCTGTATTTTCTCTTTTCTATTGTTATTAGTGTTGTGGTTGTTTTTATTTTTAATTGCTACTGTATTTTTATATATGATCTGTTTTGATGTTACGGGTATTAGTATTTGTTTTCTTCCTTCTGAGTGGATCAGGAGATCAAGCCGGGCACCTTAAGCATGTTGGGTGGGGGATTTATTGCTGAAATACACCCATAGCCCAGTTAAAAGAAGTTATGCCATGATGAATTCTCACACAAACCTTGCAAACACTTCAACTTAAAGAATATGGGAAATTAAAGTGCTCAGCCAATGACTCAGCCTCAGGTAGGCATGTCTGAGGGGGCAGAAGTTCCCCTCTTGTATACTTTCCCCATAGCAACAGCAGACAGTAATAACACAACTGTTTTGGACACTGTACCTATTAGGGACCTCAGCATATTTCACTCCTATATTCTTGCTGATAGCACACTGTTGTCAAGACTGGAGGAAAATGGACTGAAGGCTAACCCTAATATTCTGCTGTCAAAAACACAAAAGATATACTTACATACCCATGATTACTGCAGTGCTATTTACAATATCCAAAGTGAATTCAGCCTGTGTGCTCATCATCAGATTAATGGAAAAATAACATGTGGCAGATATAAAAATAGAGTATTATAAAGAAGAATGAAACCACATCATTTGCAGGAAGATGGATAGAACTGGAGGATATCATGTTAAGCCAAATATCACATTAAGTAAGTGTAGTAAGGAGGATGGATACATATAAGCACAATATGTAAGAATATATAGAAATGTCACAGTGAAACACATTAATTGTATTTTTATTTATTTTATTTAAAAATATTTTTATTAGTTATTTATGGGCCTTTATTATTTGCTTACATGTGGTGCTGTGAATCAAACCGAGTGCTTCACACATGCTAGGCAAGCATTCTACCACTGAGCCACAACCCCAGCCCCTAACTTGTATTTTTATAGTACTAGGATTAAACTCAGGGACAGTCTTCCTCAGTGAGTTATATAACCAGCCCTTATGATTTTATTTTGTTTTTTATTTTGATACAGGATCTTGATAAGTTGCAGAGGCTGACCTCAAACTTGTAGTCCTCTTACCATAGCCTCCTGAGTACCTGGGATTGAAGGTATATACCACTGTGACAGGCTTAATTTTTATAATTAAAGAATATACATAATATTTCCAATATATCTGCTTCTTCATTTTGTAAATTGGTATGATATAAGTTGTCATTGAATGTCACATTTCATTTCTTAAGTTTTTTGCCATTTATCATCCTGAAGGATAATGAACATTGATTTGAAATCAATTTTGAAAATACATGCTTTTAAATGTCTTGAATTGTACTTGTAAAACTGATCCACCATCTATCTATTCTTTCACATATAACTAAAAAAATTTCACTAATTTTTATTCTTGTAAGTTGGCCTCTTTGCTGTCAGCAAGGGCTGTATTTAAGCAGCCATCCCTACTCCATATAATTTATAGGGGCACACAGATAAACTCTGGTTAACAGAATAGCTTTAATATTTTGTCATGTAAAGTGTCAAATGATTGTTTTCATAATTTTCATTCTGAAAAAAGGTTTGATATGTGTAGAAAAGTAGTCATATACTGAACATCACTTCACCCAAATTCTCATATTCATTAATTGATAGCATTTTAATTACTTTGTACCCTCATTCTTTCTTTCTCGTTTACTTTTCCTCTCACTTTCTCCATACCTGTCTCTATATATTGGGTATATATATTTAACTTTCTTTTGAGAACACACCTTAATTAAGTTTAGTTAACATCAATAAAGAATACATCAACAAGTGATTTGTTCTTATGCATACAGTCAATGGATGGCACAAAACAATCCTAAGAAATTTCACTTTGTTTATAGATAATGAGAATCCAGAATTTTCTACCGCACCAAAATTTTCTTTTCCTGAGTTTCTCTCTTTTAGGGCACAGTTTATCTTTCCATAAATAAAATCAGTAAAAAATCCCTGGGGACCAAGATTAACTAAGTTCAAGACACTTTTACATCACTGAGGTCTCCAGACTGTACAAGGTCACAGAAGCAGTTGTGGACCACTGAGCCCTGGATACAAGCACTAGCAGGAATGAAAATGGACTATGAAGGGTTATGAACCACAGTGATACTGGGGTGATGTTCCAGAACCATCAACAATAGAGTGTGTCTTGGTTTTTTAAAAGATGCATAATCCTTTGGGAGTCTCCCCAAGAAAATGCATTTAAATTCAAACTAATGCATATATTTCATAGACTCTATGAAACCTATCCAGTGAATTTTCAGAGATCTAATACCTCAGGTTAAGAACTGTTGATCTACACTTCCACCAGAAACCTATTTACTCCTACTATTGAAGAGTCAGCTGCACACCACTTCCCTTTCCTTCTCAGACTTATGGCTGTAATAGTAGATGAGTCATACCTGTTGTGAGGAGTGAAGTTGGCATACAGACTAGTAGGGAGTCTATTTATTTCGTTAATTATTGTCCTTGTTTTTAGTTATTTCAAAGTTGGTCCACAGATCTGCAGGATACTATAACATTTCTTCTCATGAGACTCCTACTATGGGTCAGTGTTGACCAGGAGCATACAGAAAATTACACCATCAAGAACCCACTGGAGAATGTATCAGAATTGGCAGTCAGTCTCTCTACCATGTCAGATTAAGAAAAGTACCAGGAGGCTGATATTAGGCAACCTCCCTTTCTAGGTGACAGCCTTAAAACAGAGACAACTCAAAGACGATCTGAGATTAGAATAGTTCTAATCACATAAAAGACTTCTACCAAGGCTCAATGGTAGAGCACTTGCCTAGGGTTTGATCCCCAGAACCATAATAATAATAATAATAATAATAATAATAATAATAATAATAATAATAAATTCCTCTTCTAGGTCCTAGATAAAGTGCATTCTATATCAGGGCCAAAGAGCTGAAGAAGACTCCTTTTGGTTGGGGGTCTCAGATTGCTCTTGCAAAAGAGATTATCTTTGCTCTGACACTCTGGGTCCCAAGAGCCTTGGCCAGGTGTGAGGAAGTTTGATCTTGGCAATTACTCATGCCTTGGACAGATGAATAGTTGTAATCCATCTAGTCCCTCAGTTGAACCTGTTTGTATATTCCAAGCACTGTGAACACAGATGTTCAGAACCTCTTTACAATCAAGATGCCAAATATCTATAATCTTTCCCCAGATCTGACAAAACTTCTGGGACCTTGAGGCAAAGAAAGAATTTGTGACTATCATTGAAACTGCCTTGAAGATGGCCATTAGAAAGTTGAACCCACAATTTTCGCTGAGAATCCAAATCCCAGGCCACTTTTTATTTGCTCGGGCTGAGGATTAAGAAAGACAACACAAAAAAGATGCTGTAAGTGCCAGTGAAACCAAATTTTGTGGCAATTTTGTGGGGACTTCTCCAAAGGACTTGCCCAAGCACAAGCAAAGGACCCACCAATAATCCAATGTACACTACACCCACATCAAACCTGCTGAAAAGAGCCAATGATGGTCCTGAGACACAAGCCTGCATAGAAAGACCCAGAGCCTGACATTTTTGTCCATCACAGCAAATACCTTCCTATTGTGGACATTAGGACAGAGGGGCTGGCAATATGCAGATGAGCTATTCCATACCAAGTCAGTCCAAAGCAGCAGGTCACAGGTCTCCTCTGCTTCCTCATGGTGGCTTCCAGACATCACAGGTGTAACACCTATTTACTGTGGGTGTCCTCTCCCTCTGTAATCCCTCTTCACTTCTATTCTGTATTCTACAGGGATTGGAGGCTGCCCTCCACACTCTAAGCCACAGAACAGGAAGGAATTTCAGCAGGGGATCCTGGTAAGTAATCAGCTACAATGTCTAGATTAGGGTAATGATGAGAGAAGTGCTGGCTAAAAAACTGACAGAAGTTCCAAAAGGTAAATTTCTATGTATTCACACCTAATCTTCTACAGTGGTGTAAAAAATTTCTACTATCCCTCATCATTGGCAAAAATTTTTGTCAAGTCCAACGTAATGTAAAGTGAGGTAGGTAGTTTTTTCCTCATGTCTACATCTTTGTAGTGATGGTTGAGGCCTCTACTGTGAAAGCAATTGTCACCCATGCAGGGCAGTGCCAAGGGCTGGTAGAGCTTCTCAACTGGCTATTTTCTCAATCTCATCTGAATCATCCATGTCTAATTTTTCTATCTCTTATTAAAATGCTCCTGGATTCTATTCAGGATGTTCATGCTGTGCTTGATAATGTTCACAGTCAGTCCCCTCTTGCCAAAGTGACCAGTACACCCGATCCAGTACAAGTAGATCATGTTGTCTGGGTTCCCATCCTTGTCCACAGGAAAATTGAAGTTGATAACAACAGACACTTGGTCAACATTGATACCACAAGCTCACACCTTGGGGGTCACCAGAACCTTCTCTTTACCCTCTCAGAAGCACTCAATAACAGCAGTTCTCTGCTCCACCATTATTTCTCCACTCACCAGGGCCTCTTGGGGGCCTTCTTTTGAGAACTCTGCTGTCAGTCAACTAGCTATTTTGCAGATATGGCAGAAGATCATGGCTTGAGCGATGGTGATGGCCCCATACAGGTTGCACAAGGTCTAGAACTTCTCATCTCTGTTACTGCACAGGTCATAGTATTGCTTGATGATGTCCAAAATCTCCTACTCACACTTTACTTTGATAATGTTGCTCAGAACTACTTTCTGAGCAAATTTCAACACAGCGACTTCAAACGTGGCAGAGAAAAGCAACATCTGGCAGTTCTTGGGTGGCATCCTCTGGATATGGATGCTCTGATCTTGGTGGCCCTGAGTGGCTATCATCATGTCAGCCTCATCCAGAACAAATATCTTGATTCTTTTTGTGTCCATTTGGAGCACTGGTCCAGGACGGTCCTTGGGGTACCAATGACAATCTTCTCACAGATCTTGGGTTATCTTTCCAATTTATTGCCACAAACAGCATAAGTTAGCTTCAGTTCAAGATAAAATTTGTCCATCTGTTAATTATTTTTCCTGTTTGAAGGGTGAGCACATATGTGGGGGAGAGGCACAAAAATTTGGGGGTGTCTCTTTGAAGGTTCTATTTGGCTGTTTTACCAGTACTGGGCAATTAAGTTCTGTGGAGGTTCAGGAAACATCAAAGGCAATGAATTCTCTTAAATTTTAGATGGACAGTTGAAACCCATGGCATAGACTCCTTGGAGAAGCTGTGGTTTTAGATGAAGCTCTTCAAAAGACTTTACTGAGGAGAGCCACGAAGTTCAGATTCCTTTGCAAGACTTCCACTTGTTTAGTGTTATCCACAAGTTTGCTTTGGATAAGCTTGTTGAGTAAAGACTGGGCAGCTCTGTCCTCTTTCTCTTCTTCATCTGTCTTACCTGCATTAGTATTGGTCTTGACAACAGCACAGACTAGGCTGCTGCTTCCTGTTCATCTACGAACAGGGCCACAAGTTGGTGGCCATGGTCCCCAGCTTGGGTGGGATGTGGCTGCTGGTGGGTACCCTGGCAGGCACAGTAGGATCTATGTTTAGCTTTTGCTAAACCATTTAAAAGTTAATTTCAAACATCACAACTTATTATATCAAAATAATCCTACATGTACTACTTAGAAATAATTTTCCTTGGGCTGGGGATGTGGCTCAAGCCGGAATGCGCTCGCCTGGCATGCACGGGGCACTGGGTTCGATCCTCAGCACACATAAAAATAAAATAAAGATGTTGTGTCCACCGAAAACAGAAAAATAAATATTAAAAAATTCTCTCTCTCTCTCTCTCTAAAAAAGAAATAATTTTCCTCGATTTTCATTATATAACCACAAGATCATCATCACATCTATGACAATTATAATTAATTCAATAATATCATCTAATATACAGTCCATATTCATAATTCCACAATTATCTCCCAAATACAATATGTTTTAACTCTCGACATAATTGAAGTTCTTAAATACATTTGCTTATGTCTTTTTAGTCATTTTAATCTAGGACAATTCTTCTGTTTCACCCATCCATTTTTAAATTTGTTTTTCTTTTTATTTACACATTATAGTAAATTTCAACATATTTATACAAACATGGAGTATATCTTATTATAATTAGAATCCCAGTCTTGTGGTTGTACATGATGGTGAGATTCAATGTGATATATTCATATATGTACAAAGGAAAGTCAGGTCAGAATCATTCCATTGTCTTTCCTTTTCCTATCCCCCTCCCTTCCTTTTATTTCCCTTTGTCTAATCTACTGAACTTCTGTTCTTCCCCTCCCTTCCTCCACTCATTTTAAATTAGCTTATATTATCTATGAAGTCGAGATCAACTAGTTGTCTGGCAAAATGTCATTGATTCTACTGATTATTTATTCTGATTATGCCTTTATGACTATATGCTAGTTAATGATGCTTGGCAAGTATACTTCACTGGTATTTTTTGTATTTAGAATTTAATTACAACCAGAAAGACATAATATTAGGAAGTCTCTCTACTTATAATACTAAATTTATCAGTTGATCACTGAAAATTAGTACAACCACTTTGGAAATAAGTATGGAGATTCTTTAAAAAAAAAAAACTAAGAATGGAATCACTATATGATCTTGCTATCCCACTTTCTGCTATATATCCAAGGGTTCTAAAATTAAAATACTATATGTATACAACCACATCAATGTTTACAGCAGCACAATTCACAATAGCCCAGTTATGGAATCAATCCAGGCGCTTGTCAACAGATGAATGGTTAAAGAAAATGTGGTATACATACACAATGCAGTTTTACTCAGCCATAAAGAAGAATGAAATTATGACATTTACAGATAAATGAGTAGAACTAGAAACTATCATAATAAGTGGTCTAAGCCAGACTTACAAAGTCAAAGGTCAAATGTTTTCTCTCATATGTTGAAGCTAGACCAAAATAAGAGGGAAAAGGGGGGCATATTCCACAAAAATTGAGGGGACATCAGAGGAGTAGAGGAAGAATCTTGAAAGGGAGGGAGGAGTGTTAGAAAAATGGAGGAATGGTAGAATGAAAATGATCTAATCATTATATATATATATATATATATATATATATATATATATATATATATATATATACATACCACAGTAAATTTTACCTTTATGTAAATCTGTAAAATACCAATTCAAAAAACTACATAAAGGAGTAACACCAGTTGAGTAGAGGAAGGGAACAGAGGGAAGGAGGAGGAAAGGGAAAGGGAAAGTATCAGAGACTAAAATGGAGCAACTTATATTAAAAACAAATTTGACTCTATCAGAATAAACCCCATTTTATATGTAACTATAATGTACTAATAAATACATAAAAGAGAAAAATGCTTCTGTTATAATAAATGCTATATGTGATAGTTTCTATTAGTGATAATTAATAGTATCTATTAGAATCTGTTAATATTAATAAATGGTTGAATTAATCACAGAGTTAAGGCAGAATTGTGATTTATTACTATTCCCTCAATATTTATTCATAGACTATCTTTTGTAAAGAAGTTTATCCTACCACCATATATACATGTTTAACAAATTGCCTTCCTTTACTTTCTCCAACTTTTTAAAGAGTAGCAATATTAACTCATATTTCTGTGAAAATTAAATGGTTATTTATGCTATCATTACTGTTCTTTTTCATGATAAAATTGCCCAATGTTTGCCAGCAAGAAATCCCTAAAGCTATCTCATGTATTCTTTTGACATAATTTTGTTAGGCATTTAGCATGCATTTATTTTCTGATATCACCAAATTATTTCAATAGCCTTTATGATTTACAAAAATTACACAATGTCAACATCCAGAAAACATAGAAACAAAAAAAGCACAAAGATGAAGCAAAAGTCAAATATACCCTGAGGTGACCATTGCTATTAGCAATACTACCAGTTTATATATATATATATATATATATATATATATATATATATATATATATATATATCCATTTTATATTAGTGAGATCATGTCACAAAATTGTCTTATGCATTATTATTTTTATTGATTAAATAGTATTTTGGCATTTAAATTTGCCATAGTTTATTTAACCAGGTCTTATATTGTTCAATCTTAACCATTTATTCAAGATTTCAAAATTTTTCATCAAATGATTATAAATAATACTATATTATAAATTAAAAAGCCTTATGTGCTTTATAAATCCATTTCAATTTCATAAATCTACATTTGAGTTTACTTTTAAATTTCTTTTAAAATTATATCTATTATAAATATTCTTATTTTGGATTTTATATATTTTTGTTATCAAAGTATGATTTACACATATAAAAATATCATCCTTTTAAAGAATATAGTTCTATTAATTTTGACTATTAATATCAACACCACCAAAGCTTACGTATATAATATAGTCATTAACCCTAAAAGTTTACTCTTATTCATTTACAGTTAAGGTCCCCGTATCTCCTAGTAACAACTTAGCTAGTTTTCTCTATACAGCTATGATTTTTCCAGAATGTCTCATAAGTGGAATCACACAATTTATATCCTTTTGAGTCTAGATTCTTTCATTTTGCATAATGTTTTTGAGATTCATTCATGTTGTTACATTATTAGTAGTTCATTATTAGTAGTTCTTTTTTTTTTTATTGCTGAGTGGCATTCTATCGCATAGATGCACTGCAGTTTGTCCATTCTCCAGTTGATAGATATTTGGCTTATTTCCAGTTTAGGACTACTATGAATAATATAGCTATGACCATTTTATGGCATTTTATATCTTTGTGTGGAAGTACCTTCATATTTTTAAAGTAAATATTTAGGAGAAGAATTGCTAGGTCACATGGTAAATTTATTCCTAGTTTTTAAGAAACTGTCAGAATATTTTCTAAGGTAACTGTACCATTTAGCTTTCTCACCAGCAATAAATGAAATTTCCCCGTGCTACAACCCTGCAGTCATTTAATGGTCTTTTACATTTTTTTACTTTCTGTTGCATTTATAATGGTAACTTATTGTGGATTTAAATTAACTATTCTAATGAAAATTATGTTTTATATATTTTCTACTCTTGTTGACCATTCATGATATATTCTTTGCTGATATGTATGTCACAACCTGTTCTCTATTTTGTTCTTGTTTTTTTTCTTGCTATTGGAATTGTGAATGTGCACATAGATTCTATATGTTAATACTTTTTCAATTATAGTTATTTTAATTATTTCCCACTCTGGGATTGATTTTTTAATTATATTAACAGTGTTATTTGAAGAACAAAAGTTCTTAATTTGGATGAAGTCCAAGTTTATCTTGTTTTCCTTTGTGCCTCATTATTTTCTCCTATTTATTTATTTATTTTTATACTTAACCCAAGTTTAGAAAAGGTTCTCTCCTATGTTGTCTTCTACAAACTTTATCCTTTTATCTCTTATGTTAAGGAATATTATTCATTTAAAGATAAGTTTTATATATGGTGTAAAGTAAGGTTTGAGATTCCTTTTTACAAAAAGACATTCAATTTTCATGGTATCTTTGGTTTAAAGGTTATTTTTTTTCTCTCCATTGTTATTTCTTATTACTGCAAATACAAAGTAAATGAGCATGTGCCTGGCACAGTGCTGCATACTTGTAATCCTAGCAGATCAGGAGACTAAGGCAGGAGGATCACAAGTTCAAACCCAGCCTTAGCAACTTAACATATACCCTAAGTAACTCAGTGAGACCCTGTCTCAAAATATTTTTTAAAAAGGACTGGGGATGCAGCACAGTGGTTAAATGACCCTGGATTCAATCTGTTGTCAAAAAAAAAAAAAAAAAACTTACTTCACCATATAAGTGTGGATATATCTCTATTGTGGTCCATTGATCCGTGTGCTTATCTGTATGTCAGAAACACAATTTTATGGTTATTTTAGGTAAATAATAATATTGAAATAAAGGTCTTCCTTCCATTCCTTCCTTTATTTAAAATTCCTCATTGGTTATTCTTGTTTCCTTGCATTTTCATATACATTTTGGAATTAGCTTGTAATTTCTTTCAAGACAAAGATTTTGACTGAGATTATATTGAGTATTTAGATCAATTTTGGAAAAATAGATATCATAATAGTATTGATTTTTTTGTCATGGATGCAATGCAGTTCACCATTTATTATGGCTTTTCTTAACTTTATAAACAATGTTTGGTAGTTTCTGTGTATAATTTTTCACATATGTTGCTAAACATCCCTTAAGTGTTTCATTTTGGTTTGCAAATGGTATTGTTTTAAATTTTATATTCCAATTTTTATTATTAGCCAATCAAAATACAATTGATTTCTTTCTTTTATTCTTATTTATTTATTTATTATATATTTTAAATTTGTTCTAATTAGTTATGCATGACAGTAGAATGCATTTTGACACATTGTACACGAATGGAGCACAATTTTTCTCTCCTCTGGCTGTACATGGTACAGAGTTACACTGGTAGTGTAATCATACATGTATAGAGGGTAATAATGTCCATCTCATTCCACTGTCCCTTACATCCCCACACCCCTTGCCACCCTCAGCATAATCCAAATTTCCTTCATTCTACCATTATGGATTAGCATCTGCTTACCAAAGAACATATTCAGCCTTTGTTTTGGGGGGTTTGGCTTATTTCTCTTAGCATAATATTCTCCAGTTCCACCCATTTACCTGCAAATGCCATAATTTCATTCTTCTTCAAGGCTGAGTAATTATTATATTGTGTGTATGTACCATATTTCCTTTATCCATTCATCTGTTGAAGGGCATCTAGGTTGGTTCCACAGTTTAGCTATTGTGAATTGAGCTGCTATAAACATTGATATAGCTGTGTCACTGTAGTATGCTGATTTTAAGTCCTTTGGGTATAGATTGAGGAGTGAGATAGCTGGGTCAAATGGTTACATTTCCAGTTTTCCAAGGAATCGCCATACTGTTTTCCATAATAGTTGCACCAATTTGCAGTCCCACCAGCAATGCGTAAGTGTAGCTTTTCCCCCCCACATTCTCACCAACACTTATTGTTACTTGTATTCTTGATAATTGCCATGCTGCCTAGAGTGAGATGAAATCTTAGAGTAGTATAGATTTGTAACAAATACAATTGATTTTTGTATATTCACTTGTATTTCTAAACCTAAACCTATCTCTAGTTCTAGTAGCTCTTTCATTGTTCTCCTAGGATTTGGTTAGTGATTGTGACACATTTGAGTAAAAACTTTTACCTTTCCAAGTGGTATAAATTATGCTTTTTTTCTTGCTTTATTTAGCTCATTAGGACGTCCAGAAAAAAATGTTTAATAGAATAAATTATTCATCTTTTGCAAATTATAGTATGTTGATTTTAACTCCTTTGGTCATGTACCAAATAGTGGAATAGCTAGTTCAAATTGTGGTTCCATTCCTAGTTTTTTGATGGATTTCTTTATTGTTTTCCAGAAGGATTTTATAGATATACAGTCATACCAGCAATAAATAAGTGTACCCTTTTCCCCACATCCTCACCAAGATTTATTGTTACTTATATTCCTTTAAAAAATTTGTTCTTTCTAAATATGCATGACAATAAAGTGTATTTTGACCAATTTTATGTACATAGAATAAGTATAACTTTTTCCAAATAGGATCCTATTATTGTGGTTGTATAAAAAGAAGAAAAATCAACATCAAAAACACTAGAAAAGAGGAAATAATTAAAATCATAGCTTAAATTAACAAAACTGAAACAATAAAAAGTAACTTAGAAGTCAAGGGAACAAAAAGTTGCTACTTTGAAAAAATAGACAAAATTGACTAACTCTTAGCCAGAATAAAGAAGAGAAAGAGATTGAAATTACAAATTACTAAAATTCACAATGAAAATAGAAATATCACCATGAAGATGAAATACAGATGATAATCAAGAAGTACACTGAAAATCTATACTCCATTAAAATAGAAAATAATGAAGACATTGACAAATTATTTTTGTGTTTCTATTAAGAATATCACTGGAATTTTAGAGACATATATTCTACCCAAATTAAATCAGGAGTGTATAGAAAATTTAAACAGATCAATTTCAAGCAATGAAATTGAAGATGCCTTGAAAAGCTTACCAACAAAGGAAAGCCTGGGACCATATGACTCCTCAGCTGAGCTCTACAAAAACTTCAAAGAAGAAATTTCAACAATACTCTTCAAATTATTCCATGAAATGTAAAAGAAGGGAACTCTTTAAAATGATTCTATGAAGCTAGTATCACCCTGATACAGAAACCAGACAAAGAAATATCAAGGAAAAAAAATTTCAGGCCAATATCCCTAATATTGATGCAAAAATTCTTAATAAAATCCTGGCAAATCACATACAAAAACATATTTAAAGATAGTGCAACATGATCAAAATGGGGTTCATTGCAGGGATGCAAGGTTGGTTTAACATATGGAATTCAATATTTGTATTCTTCATAATGGTCATTCTGACTGGAATGAGATGAAATCTCAGTGTACTTTTAATTTGTATTTCTCTGATTGCTAAAGAAATTGAACATTTTTTATATATTTATTGATCATTTGTACTTTTTCTTTTTTAAATATATTTTATTAGTTGTTAGTGGACCTTTATTTATTTTTATATGGTGCTGAGGATCAAATCCAGTGCCTCACAAATGCTAGGCAAGCACTCTACCACTGAGCCACAACCCCCGCCCCTATACTTCTTCTTTTGAGAAGTGTCTTTTCAGTTTTTTTTTTATCCATTGATTGATTGAGTTATTTGGTTTTTGGTTGTTAAGCTTTTTGATTTCTTTGTATAGCTTGGAAATGAATGCTATCTTACATGTAGATTGCAAAGATTTTCTCCCACTTTTACGCACTACCTTCAAGCTCTTGATTGTTTCTTTTGCTGTGAAGAAGCTTTTTAGTTTGATACAATTCCATTTATTGATTTTTTAAAAATTTTACTTCTTGCACTTTAAAAGTCTTCTTAAGAAAGTCAATTCTTGAGCTGATATGTTGGAATGTTGGGCCTAAATTTTTCTTCTAATAGGTGCAGTGTTTCTGGTTAACTTCCTGGTCTTTGTTCCTCTTTCAATTGAGTTTTGTACAGGGTGAATGATAGGCATCAAATTTCATCTACTACATCCATATGGACTTCCAGTTTTCCCAGCACAATTTATTGAAAAGGCCATCCAGTGAATTTTTGGTGCCTATTTCTAGTATGAGATAACTGTATTGATTTAGGTTGTCTCTGTTTATTTTATTCTATTCTATTGGTCTTCATGTCTGTTTTGGTGCTAATTCCATACTGTTTTTGATACTATAGCTCTGTAATATAATTTATGCTTTGGTGTTGTGATTCTTCCAGCTTCACTTTTTCCATTAAAGATTGTTTTAGCTATTCTAGACCTCTCATTTATTCAAATGAAACTCATGACTTATTTTTGTGTTTCTATTAATAATATCACTGGAATTTTAATGAAGATTGCATTAAATCTGTGTAGCACTTTTTTTAAACAATATTAATTTTGCCTATTTAAGAACATGGGAGATTTTTCCATCTTCTTTTTTATTTCTAACTGCTTTTATTTTTTAAATACATGACAACAGAATGCATCACAATTCTTATTACACACATAGAATACAATTTTTCATACTTTTGTTTGTATATAAAGTATGTTAACACCAATTCATGTCTTCATACATGTTCTTTGGATAATGATTCCACCATCATTGCTAACTCTCTGCCCCTCCCTTCCCCTCCCACCCCTCTACCTTATCTAGAGTTTGTCTATTCCTCCCATGCTCCCTCTCCCTACCCCATTACGAGTCAGTCACCTTATATTGAAGAAAACATTCACTATTTGGTTTTTTTAGGGGGGGATTGGCTAACTTCATTTAGCATTATCTTCTCCAACTGCATCCATTTACCTGCAAATGTTATGATTTTATTCTCTTTTATTGCTGAGTAATATTCCATTGTGTATACATACCACATTTTTTTTATCAATTCATCCACTAAAGGGCATATAGGTTGGATCCACAGTTTAGCTATTGTGAATTGTGCTGCTATAAACATTGATGTGGCGGTGTCCCTGTAGTATGCTGTTTTTAAGTCTTTTGGGTATAAACCGAGGAGAAGGATAGCTGAGTCAAATGATGGCTCCATTCCCAGATTTGTAAGAAATCTCCATATTGCTTTCCATATTGGCTGCACCATTATACACTGGTATAACAAAACTGTACTAGTTTATGGTGGTATAACAAAATACCATAGTTTGGGTGACTTAATTAATGCACATTTATTTATCTTTGTTCTGGTGGTTAGAAGTCCAAGATCAATTTATTATCAGAGTTGGATTCTGTATGAGCCTTCTTGCTACCTTCACTCTGCTTCCCCCTTTCTTGTTTCTGCTCTTCCTCCTCCACTTCTCCTGTTTAGGGATTTGAACCTATAGTCTTGTACATGCTTCACTTTATCTTATAAGAACACTGACCTACTTGATGGGGTTCCATCATGACCTCATATAAACCTCTTTACCTCCTAAAGACCCTACCTCCTAATACCATCACCACGGGGACTGAAAATTCACGTAGTTTAATTTTAAATTTTGAGAGACACAAATATTCAGTTCCTAAAACTGGCTAATACTCTCTGCATGGATACGTTTAACCATTCATCAATTTATGGACATCTAGGTTGTTTTCACTTCATGGTTATTATGAATATTGCTTCTATGAACATTCATGTAAAAGTTGTTGTGCATAGGTATATTCCTTTCCTCTTATATATAAACGTAGATTTGATAGATCATATGGTAAGCCTATGTTTGATTAAAAAAGAGTTTTCAAATTTTTCTCTAAAGTGGATCTGCTATTTAACATTCCCATCAGCAATATATGATGGACAAAATTTCTCTACATCTTTGCCAATAGTTATTTTTGTCTGCCTTTTACATTATGGCCATTCTAGAAGGTGTGAAGTGGTACATGTTGTGCTTTTGATTTCCATTTCCCTGATGGCAAACAAGCCATTTTTACATCTACTTTGGGTAACAGCTATTAAAATATTTTCTTTCTTCTTTAATTGGTAATGTTTATTGTTGAAGTTTTTCTAATACACTGGATTTAATTCCCTTAACAAATATAAGATCTACAAGTACCTTCTTCCAGTCTATTTGTTATCTTTTCTATTATTAGTAACATTAATTGTGCACAAAAGTTTTTAATTTTGCTTAAATCAAACTTATTCATTTTTAAAATTTTGCCGCTGTTTTGTGTCAAATATAAGAAATGTTTACCTAAAAGAATTATAAATATTTCTATCTACCATCTTCTAATAATTTTATAATATTTGTTCTTACATTTAGCTCCAAAATCCATTTTGAGTTGATTTTAATGGGTGGGGTAACATGGAGTTTAACTTCATTCTTTGCTGTTTGTATATAGTCTTATTTCAGCAATCAGTTTTTTAAAAAGCCATTCTTGTTTATTAGTTCTAGTAGTTTATAGTGGATTCTTTAGTATTATCTATATGCAAGATCATGTCATCTGCAAATAGAGCTAGTTTAAATTCTTCCTTTCCAGTCTGGATGCCTTTCATTTCTTGATTTTGCCTAATTGCTCTGGCTAGAACATCCAGTACAATGTTGAATAATAATGATACAAGTGGACATCTTCGTCTTTCTTTTTATATTGAGGAAAAAGCATTCAGCCTTTTACTTTTAAGTATGTTGTTAGCTGTGGGTGTTTCATAGATGCACTTTATCAGGTTGAGGAAGTTCTTTTTATTACCATTTTGTTGAGATTTTATGATGAAAGAGTAATGGATTTCATCAAATGCATTTCTCTGTCTATTGAAATCACATAGTTTTTGTCCTTTACGATGTATTACATCAATTGACTTTCAACTGTTAATCCAAATTTAAATTGCTAGGATAATTTCCAATTAGTCATTTTCAAATATTGCTGGATTTGATTTTGGAGTAATTTTGGAGCATTTTTGCACCTGCATTCAAAGAGATAGGGATCTGTTGTATTTTTTCCTTGTGATATCTTTGCCTGGATTTGGAACAAGAGTAAGAGTAGACACATATAAGAAGTGAGGTATTGACACCTAATTCTACTTTGGGGAAGAATTTTTGAGGTATTACTGTTAATTCCCTTTAAATTTTCAATAGACATTACCACACAAGTTGCTTCAGTCTGGAATTTTCTTTATAGGAAATTTTCAAATTTATAATTCATGGTTTTTACTAATAAGTCAATTCAAGAATTCTATTTTTTCATGAATTTGGGTTATATCTAGAAATTTATGCATTTAACTAAATAATCTTATTTGGAAGGACATCTAGGTTGTTTGCAAAGCTTGGCTACTGTGAATTATGCTGCTATAAATATTGTTGTGGCTATATTCATACAATGGGTTGATTTGAAATCTTTTGTATATATATCAAGGAGTGGGATAGCTGGGTCATATGAATCCCTACAGGATTTTTAGGAATCTTCATACCACTTTCCAGGGTGGTTGCATTAATTTGCAATTCCATCAATAATGCAAAAGTGTATGTTTTCCATAACATCTTTGCCAACATTTATTGCTATTTATGTTCTTAATAATTGACATTCTCACTGAGTTGAGATGAAATCTCAATGTATTTTTGATTTTCATTTCCTTAATTACTAGAGATGTTGAGCATATTTACATATTTGTTGGCTATTTGCATTTCTTCTTTTGAGAAGTGTCTAGTTCTTTTGCCCATTTATTAATTGGGTTATTATTTTTTGTGTGTCAAGATTTTTGAGTTATTTATATATTATGGATATTAATGTCCTATTTGAAGAGCAGGTGGCACAGATCTTCTCTCATTCTGTGAGCTATCTTCATGCTCGTAATTGTTTCTATTGTTGTGCAGGAGATTTTAATTTGATTCCATCACACTTATTAATTTTTTGTTCTATTTCTTGTATTTTGTTGGGCCTACATTTTGTTCAAGTGGTTGTAGAATTTGCAGTCTAATCTCTTTGTTCCACTTAGAGTTGACATTTGTATAGGGTGAGAAATGGTATCAATTTCATTCTTCTACATATAATTTCCAACCACCATTTGTTACAAAGCCTATCTTTTCTTCAACATATGTTTTTGACACCTTTGTCTAGTATCAGACAACTATATTCAGATAGGTTCATCCATTTCTGTGTCTTCTATTCCATTGGGATTCATGTCTATTTTAATGCCAGTATCATACTGTTTTTGTTGCTATATCTCTGTAGTATAATTTGAGGACCAGTATTGTGATGCTTCCAGTATTGCTTCTTTTGCTAAGGAACGTTTTGCCTATTTTGGGTCTCCTATTTTTCTAAGTTAATTTTGTAACACCTTGTTCTACTTCTGTGAAATGTCATTGGTATTTCCATGACAGATTGTATGGAATCTGTATAATGCATTTGATAGTATGGCCATTTTCATAACATTAATTCTATCTATTCAAGAATATGAGAGGTCTTTTCATCTTTTCTCTTATTTTTTAGTTATAAAAGACAGTAGAGGGCTGGGGTTGTGGCTCAGTGGTAGAGTGCTTGCCTAACATGTGTGAGGCCCTGGGTTCGATCCTCAGCACCACATAAAAATAAATAAATAAAATAAAGGTTTTTTGTCCAAGTACAACTAAAAAATAATTAATTTTTTAAAAAGACTGTATAATTCTTTTGTGACATAATTATGTAAGCATGGAACATATCTTATTCTTTTTAGGACCCTGTTCTTGTGAGATTAACTGTTTTGTTTTTATATATAAATATAAGAAACTTATGTAAGACTCATCTCATTGTGTTTTCTTTTTCTATTTCCCTCCCTTCCCTTAATTTCTCTTTTCTAACACACTGAGCTTTTATTCTCACCTCCCCCTTATTGTGGGTTAACTTCCATATATTACCAAAAACATTCAATCTTTGGTTTTCTGGGGCGGGTTTATTTCATTTTGCCTATAATCTCTGTATCCACCCAATTACTGGTAAATGTCATGAAGCCATTCTTCTTTGACACTGAGTCATACTCCATTGTGTATATATATCACATTTTCTTGATCCATTCATATGTTGAAAGGCAAGTAGTTCGGCTCCATAGCTTAGCAATAGCGAATCGAGCTTCTATGAACACTGATGTGGGTATATACAGTGTTTCCTTTTTCTAAGGTCTTAAATTTAGTTTTTAAGAATTCTACAGCTTTCATTGTAGAGGTCCTTCACATTCTTTGTTATATTAATTTCCAAGTATTTTTTAAAGGTTGCTGTGAAAGACATTGAATTCCTAATTACATTTCACTGGTTTCATTATTGAAACATAAGAAAGTGGTAGATTTATGTATATTGATCTTATATTCTGAACCTTTGCTAAGTTAGTTTAACAGCTCTAGAAGTCTTCAAGTAGATTCTTTTTATCTTATAAATATAGGATCATGTCATCAGCAAAGAGATAATTCAAGTTCTGTTTTTCCTATTTGTATCCTTTCATTGTTATTTATTTATATTTCATAAATGGACACATATTTTTATTGTATTTATTTTTATGTGGTGCTGAGGATTGAACCCAGTACCTCACATATTTTCAGCAAGCACTCTACCAATAATCTACACCCTCATCCCCTGTATTTCTTTAATTTCATTATTTTGCATAATTGCTCTGGCTAAAGTTTCAAGGACTATATTGAATAGGAATGGTGAGATTTGGTAACAATGTTGTCATGCTTTTAGTGGAAATGTTTTCAATTTTTCTCATTCAGTATGGCATTGGCCTTCAGCTTGTCATATACAACCTTTAAAATGTTGAAGTAAGGGATTGGGAGTGGCTCAGCAATAGAGCACTCACCAAGCACATTCGAGGTGCTGGGTTTGATCCTTAGAACCACATAAATTAAATAAGTAAAATAAAGGTATTGTGTCCAACTACAACAAAAAGTATATTTAAAAAAATGTTGAGGTAATACTTCTGTAACTAGTTTCTCTAATGTTTTAAAGATGCATATTGGCTGAAGTATGCCAAAACATTTTTCTGTTTGTATTGAGATAATCATATGATTCTTGTCCATTGATTTGCATGTTTTGAACCAACCTTGCATCCCTGGACTGAAACCCACTTGACTATGGTGCATTATTTTTTTAAATTTGTTTTTGTATGTGGTTTGCCAATATTTTTAAAGAGTCTTTGCACCTGTGTTCATCAGGGTTACTGAACTGAAGTTTTCTTTCTTTGCTATGTATTTATCTGTTTTTTGGTATCAAGGTTTTTCTCTCTTCACAGAATTAATTTAGCACCATTTTATCCTTTTTATTTCATATAATTATTTGAGAAGGATTAGTATTTCTTCTTTAAAAATCTTGTAGAACTCTGCTGAGAATCCATCCTGTTCTGAGCTTTCTTTCTTCACTGGAAGCCTTTTGATAGCTGCTTGAATTCCATTACTTTTTGTTTTTCTATTTAGGTTTTCTCTGTCCTTTTGGCTCAATTTGGTAGGTCATATATCTCAAGGAGTTTGTCAGTATCTTCAGGATTTTCAAGCTTATTGAAGTGTACATTTTCAAAATAGTTTCTGATGATCCTCTGGATTTCAATAGTATCTATAGGGATATTTTCTTTTACATCTCTAATTTTATTTGATTGAGTCTTTTTTGCCTTCATTTTGTTTATTTTAACTATGGGTTTATGAATATTTTTATTCTTTAAAAACAAAGTCTTTGTTTCTTTGATTCTTTGTATAGTTTTTATTCTAAATTTCAGTGATTATTCTCAATTTCATCTGATTATAATAATTTCCTGTCTTCTACTGATTTGGACTTTTTTTTTCTTTTTTTATATGGCCTTCAAGTGTGATGTTAGATTATTTATTTAATATCTTTCTAAATTTTTAAATATTTGAACCCAGTTATATAAACATTTCTCTTAAAACTATTCATACAGTCCCAGAAATTTTGTTATATCTTTTTTCTCATTTGTAAGATTTTTTTATCCTCTGATTATTTGTTGCTATCCATTTGTAATTCAAACACTTTTTCTCCTATGATCATTTATTGCTATCCATTTGTTATTCAAAATGATATTATTCAAAAGAATATCATTTTGACTCCTGCTGTTAGAACGGTTTCTGTTTTTTATCTTATACTTTTATTCCATTATTATCTGATTGGATGCAAGGAATTGACTGTATTTTTTAATTTGGTTAAGATTTGGTTTGTAACCTAAAATATGATCAATTTTAGAACATAGTCAATGCATTCTTGAGAAAAAAGATGAATTGAGTTTTTGATGGATAAAATATTCTATAAATGCCTGTTAGGTCTATTTGGTTAATAGTATGTTTTTAGATCTAAAGAATCTTTATTAAGTTTATGTCTGGATTACCTATGTAGTGGTTAAAGAGGTGGGATGAATTTAGTGAGTACTATTGTATTGTAGTCTATTTGATTCTTTATATTGAGAGAAGAATCATTTTAGTATGTATATGCACCATTGTTGGGGAATATATGGTTAAAATAATTATAGCATGTTGTCATATGTTAATCAGTAGGAAGTGACCTTTTTGTCTCTTCTTATTAATTTTGACTTGATGTCCCTTTTGATGGGCTACCCCTGTTTGTTTATGGGTACAATTTGCATGGAATATATTTTCCCATTCTTTCACCTTCAGTCTGTAGATGTCTTTGTAAGGTGTGTCTCTTACAAATGATGTGTTGTTGGGTTTTGTTTTTAAATCCAATCTGCCAATCTATAAATTTTCATAGAAGAGTTTAGACTATTTACATTCAATATTTTTAGAGATTTTTTTTTGTTATTTCCAGCCATTTTGATTTATTTATGAGGATTAATTCAGGCTTAGTTCTCCTTTAATTGACTATTCTTCTAGTGTAATGCATTACTATGCTGGTTATTATTTTTATATTTCTTCATGTAATATGTCATTGAGTATGTTTTTTTAGTGAAGGCTTTGTGTTTATGAATTCTTTTGTTTTCTACTTATCATGGAAAGTTTGTTTCATTTTCAAATGAGAAATATAATTTTTCTGAGTATAATATTACTATTTCATGGCCAACCTGCCAACCTGCTGACCCATGCAGGAGCCCAGGTCCAGGGTTAGGACTACCCCCATGGTCCCCAGAAGAAGTCCAGGCCCAGATCTAGGAAAACCCCTGTGGATCCCTGCAAAAGCCTAGGCCCAGATCAGGCCAGGACCACCCTATTTCACCTGCAGACACACTCCAGGCCCAAACATAAGACCAAACTTGCCAACCCAGGCAGGAGCCTAGGCCCAGTCTCTGGACCACCTGGCTGACCCATGTGGGAGCCCAGATTTAGCCCCATCTCTGAAAGTGGTTACATCCATCTTGGGATGTACCTGCTGCTACCTTGATTTACCTATGCTATTGCCACCATCATCTTTAGTTGCAGTAGCATCCATCTTGGGACACTGGCAAGGGACTGGAAGCCCAACACCAAGAGGAGGTATAGGTAATCTGCACAGACACTATGAGATTATAGGTAGAAACTGTAATACCTCATAGCCACTCTAAAAAAGGGAGACATATCCAACATGAAAAAATTGGGGAAGAAAGTGCCTCAAACAAACCAAGATACTACAATAACAGAACCCATGGACAGCACAGTTTGTGAAATATCAGAGAAGAAGTTCAGAATGTACATAATTAAAATGATCTGTGATTTAAAGAATGACCTAAGAGAGCAAATACAGGCATCAATTGATCATATCAATAAAGAGATAAGTGAGCAAATACAGGTAGCAAAAGTTTACTTCAAGAAAGAGAGATTCTTAGAAACAACAAAAAAATCATGAATCTTTGAAATTAAGGAAACAATAAACCCAATTTAAAAAACTCAATAGAAAGCATCAACAATGGATTAGATCATGTGGAATACAGAATGACAGATAATGAAGACAAATTATCCAAACTTGAAAATAAAGTTGACCACACAGTGAAGATGGCAAGAAACCATGAACAGAACATTCAAGAATTGCAGTATAGCATCAAAAGACCAAATCTAAGATTTATTGGGATAGAGTAAAACACAGAGATTCAAACCAAAGGAATGTATAATCTCTTCAATAAAATAATATCAGAAAATTTCCCAAACATGAAGAAGAATGAATTGGAAAATCAAATACAGGAGGCTTACATGAAACCAAATGTACAAAATTACAGCAGATCAACAACAAGACACATTATAATGAAAATGTATAGCATACTGAATAAGGATAGAATCTAAAAGGCTATAAGAGAGAGAAATCATATTATATACACTGGGAGACCAATTCAGATCTCTGCAAATTTTTCAATCCAGACCCCTCAAAGCCAGGAGATCCTGAAACAACATATACCAAGCTCTGAATGAAAATGGATGCCAACCTTATATTCAGCAAAATGAAGCTTAAGATTTGATGATGAAATGAAAACTTTTCATGACAAATGAAAGTTCAAAAAATTACAGTGAGAAAACCTGCACTATGAAGCATTATCAGCAAAATATTTCAGGAGGAGGAAATGAAAAACAACAATGAAAATCAGCAATGGGAAGAACTACACTAAAGGAAAGGCCAATCAAAAGAGAAACTACATGGAGTTAGAAACCAAAAATAAACCAAATGTCTGGGAATACAATCATAATTCAATAATAACCCTGAATGTGAATGACCTAAACTCATCAATTGAAAGTCATAGACTGACAGATTGGATTTAAAAAGATCCAACAATATTCTGCCTTTAAAAGACGCTCTCACAGAAAAAGACATCCATAGACTGAAGGTGAAAGGGTGGGAAAACCCATACTACTCACATAGACCTTGCAAACAAGTAGAAGTTTCCATCTTCATATCAGATAAAGTGGACTTCAAAGAAAATCTAGTGAAATGGGATAAAGAAAGACATTTCATACTGCTTAAGGGATTTATACAGTAAGAAGGCTTAACAATGATAAATATCTTTGCCCCAAACAATGGGGCATCTATGTATATCAAACAAACCCTTTTCAACTACATGAATCAAATAGACCACAACACAGTAATACTGGATGACTTTAATACATCTCTCTCACCACTGGATAGATCTTCCAAACAGAAACTAAACAACAAAACTATAGAACTCAATAAAACAATCAATAATTTAGACTTTATAGACATATAGAGTATTCTATCCATCAATGAACAAATACACATTTTTCTCAGCAACACATAGTTCGTTATCCAAAATAGACCATATTTTATGTCACAAAACAAGTCTTAGTAAATACAAAAAAAGTGGAGATACTACCCTGCATTCTATCTGACCATATGGAATAAAATTAGAAATTAATGATAAAATAAAAGCTAAAAGGTACTCCAACACCTGTAGACTAAATAATATGCTACTGAATCATGCATGGATAACAGAAGACTTCAGGGAGGAGATTAAAAAAAATTCATAGAAGTCAATGAGAACTCCAATACAATGTATCAAAATCTCTGGAACACTATGAAAGCATTGCTAAGATGAAAGTTCATTGCATTAAGCTCATTCATCAAAGAAGAAAAAGTCAACAAATAAATTACCTGAAACTACATCTCAAATCCCTAGATAAAGAAGAACAAACCAACACCAAAAGTAGGAGAAGGCAGGAAATAATTAAAATCAGGGTGGAAATTCATGAAATTAAAACAAAAGTAGTGGTTCAAAAATTCACAAAACAAAAAGCTGTTTCTTTGAAAAAATAAGTGAAATTGCCACTCTAATGAAAAGGAGAGAGAAAACTCAGATTAATAAAATTCATGATGAAAAAGGAAATATCACAAGAGACACTACTGAAACGCAAAAGACAATTAGAAACTATTTTGAAAATTTATACTCCAGTAAAATAGAAAAACTCGAGGACACCAACAAATTTCTAGGGGCATATTATCAACCTAAAATGAGTAAAGAAGTCATATATAACGTATACATATCAATTTCTAGCAATCAAATAGAAGACACCATCAAATACCTACTAACAAAGAAAAGCCCAGGACCAGATGGATTCACAGCTGAGTTCCACAAGGCCTACAGAGAAGAATTAATATCAATACTTCCCCAATTATTCAATGAAATAGAAAAGGAGGGAACCCTGACAAACTCATTCTATGAATCTAGTATCATCCTGATACCAAAACCAGGCAGAGACACATCAAAGAGGAAATTTCAGACTAATATCCCTGATGAACATAAATGAAAAAAATTGTCAATAAAATTCTGGCAAATCACATACAAAAAATATTTAAAAAATAGTGCACATGATCAAGTGGGGTTCATTCCAGGGATGCAAGTTTGGTTCAACATATGGAATTCAATAAATGTAACTCATCAGATCAATAGACTTAAATATAAAAATCATAAGATTATATCAATTGAAGCAAAGTAAACATTTGACAAAATACAGGACCTTTTCATGTTCAAAACACTAGAAAAGCTAGGGATAGTAGTAACACACCTCAAAATTTTAAAAACTATCTATGCTAAACCTAAGTCCAACATCATTCTAAATGGATAAAAATTGGAAGTATTCCCTCTAAAAACTGAAACAAGATAGAGATGCTGCCTTTTACCACTTATATTCAATATAGTCCTTGAAACTAAGCAGAGTTATTGGATAGATGAAAGAAATTAAAGGGATATGAATAGGAAAAGAACTCAAACTATCATTATTTGCTTATGATGTGAATCTACTTAGAGCATCCAAAAAACTCCACCAGAAAACTTGTTGAATTAATAAATGAATCAGCAAAGTAACACAATATAAAATCAATGCACATAAATCAAATGAATTTATATACATAAGTGATGAATCCTCTAAAAGAGAAATTAGGAAAACTTCCCTATTCACATTAGCCTAAAAAATAAAATAAAATACTTGGTAATAAATTTGACAATAGTGGTGAAAAACCTCACACACACACACACAAGCACCCCCCCCCAAAAAAAAGAACCTAGAGAACACTAAAGAAAGAAATTGAAGAAGACCTTAGAAGATGGAAAGGTCTCCCATGCTCTTAGATAGGCAAAATTAATATTGTCAAATGGCCATACTGCCCAAAGCATTTTACAGATTCCATGCTAGTAAAAGTAAAATACTAATGTCATTCCTTTTAAAAATAGAAAAAAAATCAACCATAAAATTCATTTGGAAAAAATAAGAGACCCAGAATACCAAAGGAATCCTTAGCAAGAAGAGTGAAGCTGGTGACATTACTATATCAGACCTTAAAGTATACTACAGACCAATAGTAACAAAACAGCATGGTATTGGCACCAAAATAGACATGTAGAACAGTGGTACAGTATACAAGACACAGAGATAAACCCACATAAAATACAGTTATCTCATTCTAGATGAAAGTGCTGAAAACATACATTGCAGAAAAGATATCCGCTTCAACAAATGGTGCCAATAAAAAAGTAGCCCAAATCTTCATCACATTGGATTTTGCCCAGATTTCCATAAGAAGACTCCTAATTTCTAAGTAATAAAATTCAAGAATCAATAAATGGGATGCATTCAAACTAAAAAGCCTCTTCTCAGCAACAGAAACAATCAATAGGGTGAAAATAGAGCCTACACTCTGGAAGCAAGTTTTTTGCAATATGCACATCAGATAAAGCACCAATCTCCGGAATATATAAAGAACTCAACAAACTTAACACCAGAAAAACAAACAACCCAATCAACAAATGGACTAAGGAATTGAATAGGCACTTCTCAGAAGAAGATATACAATTGATTAACAAATATATTAATAAATGTTCAACATCTCTAGTAATTAGAGAAATGCAAATTAATACTACTCTAAGATTTCAACTCATGCCAGTCAGAATGGTAGTTGTCAAGAATACAAACAGCAAAATTTGTTGGCAAGGATATGGGGGAACTTATACATTGCTGGTGGGACTGCAAAGTGGTGCAACCACTTTGGAAAGCAGTATGGAGATTCCTTAGAAAACTTGGAGTGGAACCGTCATTTGACCCAGCTATCCCACTCCTCGTTCTATACCCAAAGGACTTAAAATCAGCATACTATAGTGATACAGCCATATCAGTCTTCATAACAGCTCAATTCATGAGAGCTAAACTGTGGAACCAAACTAGATGCCCTTCAATAGATGAATGGATAAAGAAACTGTATGTGTGTGTGTGTATACACACACACACACACACACACACACACAGAGGAATATTACTCAGCATTAAAAGAGAATAATTTTCAGGTAAATGAATGGGGTTGAAGAATATCATGCTATGCAAAGTGAGCCAATCCCACTAAACCAAAAGCTGAATGTTGTCTCTGATAAGTGGATGCTGATCCATATAGGGGGGGTGCATAGAAAAAATGGAGAAACTTTTATTAGGAAAAGGGAAGGAAGGGGAGGGGAAGGGAATGGGGGCAGAAAAGTGGTGGAATGAAATGGGCATCATTACCCTAGGTACATGAAAAAAAAGTTGCTTTCATTTATTTATACATATTCTTTTATGTTCCAGAGTAATTTTAAGGTAGGCTTTATAAAGTTACTATAATTTTGGTTTAATATTTTCTGAATAGTGTACTTATTTGTGCTCACTTTTAAAAATGAAATTTTTCTTCCATTAAAATTTCCGAATTTTCCTAATATTTTTTTTCACATTATGTGAGGAAAAATAGGTATAGCAAACAAATGCCATTTGATGTTATTCATATGTAGAATCTCAAGAATTTAATCTCAGAAGAGAGAGATGCTGGAGTAGAGGAATGATGCACTTCCCAGTATTTTATCAGCAGCAGACTTTCAAAGTGGGAAGATTGTTTGTGAATGAGGTGAGTAACTAGGGGAACTCACTGATACTTAATATTAGACTGTAAAAGAAATCATAGAGATACAGAAAAGTCAGAATCTTGAACATTATATAAGGAATAATATCCTACAAACATGCCAGCTTGGTTGCCAGCAGGAGTAGTGGCTGTAGCAGAGTGTTATAGGAGTAGAGACAAAGATCCACCTTGGCTATTGGATAAAGAATAAAGAAAAAATTGTTTTGGGAAACCTAGGGATTAAAAAGGATGGCTCATTTAATGGACTCAGCAGGGAAAATGACTCAGTGAAAGAAAGCTCCAAAATATCTCACCCCACAGGCAGAAAGCATTCTATAGTTTGGAAATTTCTCCCAGTCATGTAAAGTGCCTTCCAAGCACTGGAGGAAACACATGTAAGTGCTATGCAGCTGTTAGCAAAGATCAATGATCAGAATTTATAAAGGAAGTCACCAGTAGTCAGCTAAAAGAATTCCCTGAGGGTGTGTATACCATAAAGACAGATATAGGCACAAAGAATATTATACCTGGACCATAGAGACACTTAATACCAGAGAAGAAATTTCTCTGTTGCTGGCACCACACAAGAGTTATGGGAAGATTCCTTTAGCAGCCACACAAAAAGCATCTGCACTCCAGGGCACATAGTACTTCCCATTCATGTCAGTAGAGGTGAAATATATAGAGGTTCAGTCCCTATTCACTAAAAGTGGATTTTACAGGAGGTCCTGGAGATCCAGTTATTCTGCACAGACTGGCATCTCCCCCAAAATAGGGGACATGGATTAATCACAAACATCCACAGAATTTCATGGTTTGGTCAAGACTAAACCCAGACTATAGAAACTTTCAGTTTTCAACTCTGCACCATCCTCATTTTACAAATACACAATTTGTCAGCACTCCATTCTGTCTCACCCTATACTGGGATACTGGATGCTGAGAACTATTACAGCAAGTTTTGCCTCCTAGTCATAACGTCTGGAAGCTCAATCAGAAACACATACATTGGATTTAACAAACCTCAGTCTATAGCCCAAGGGTTATAAAGCCAAAACTAGATACAAAGAATGAAAATCCATCCCTGCCAACAATTTTGGTCACCTCAGTGAAAATGAAGCCTTTATTTCGCAGTAAGATTTTTTTCTTTTTCATTCTTTATTTTTTTTCTCTACACATTCCCATTTTTATCTATTTTAATTTTATTCTCTTAAATTGTAAATTTATTTTTCCAAACCTAATTTCATAGTATTGCATTGATTTTTAAAAATTTTCCATTATGCATGATTTTGAGTGACTATATGGGTTTGTATATATGGCTGTGCTCTCACTATGTATATAGTTTCAAATATATGTATATGTATATATGCATATATTTATATGAATGTTTACATATATCATTGTACTTTCATATTAATGGATTTCTTTTGCACTTTTAAAATATTTAGCCTTGATAGGCTTAAGTGAGCTAAAATTATACAAGGGTTTGAGTGTTGGTTTGTTCATACCTTCTTTCTTGTCCCTTTTTTCATTCCCTTTCTCCACCAACAGATAAATTTTCTTATTCTCTTTTACAGTTTTTATTCTTTTATTACTTTCAGTTAGGTTTTTATTCCTTCATTTTCCAGATGACCCTTGTAACCTACTTCCTGCCTCTCCTCTGATTGTTTTTTTTAAAATATTGTATTTTTCTCACTTTCCCACCATAATTTGTCTTTACTTAATCCTACCATATAATAGAATTGTATGATTTATGCAATTCTTGCCACATTTATATTGTTGAGATTATTAATAGAGTAGATTACATAGTAGATACCTGCTATCAAATGCCTGAGCTAGTTCAGTATTATGATATTGGTTCTGATGTTAAATGATGACCCCACCATTTCTACATAGGTGGCAATTAGTGTTATATATTTTGAATTAGACACTGGAAATTTATCTTAAGGCTTCATATGTGTTATTGACATTAAATACTTTTCCTGGATCCCCTTCCATCTTAGGCTGAAAGTGTTTGAGACACTTAAAGATTGCAGAGATTCTGCTTCCAAGAAACACTCACACTCAGCCAAGCAACAGTGCATCTCACTCCACAAGTGATCTAGCCCCACTTGAGCCGTAACACTACTTCAACTCATAGAATCTTGGAGACAAGTACCTGAAACTCACAACCAGGTTCCAAGGAGAAACAGCAAAAGAAGAACTTCAAATTGCACCCCTTGAGAGTGACTCACATGTTAAAAACAGAGAGAAACTCCAGAACAAAAAAGGAAGGGAAGAGAAGGGAAATGGGAATAGGAAAGACAGTAGAATGAATCAGATATAAATTTCCTTTGTTCATTTATGAATATGAAACTAGTACTACTACACATCATGCTCAACCACAAGAATGGAATCCTAATTACATTAAGTTATACTCTATGTATGTATAATATGTCAAAATGCATTCTACTGTCATGTGTCTCTTTTACAAAGGAAAAATAATAATTACATAAAAATATTTGCAAATAAAAGTGGAAGGGGTCCCATTTCAATTGATACACAAGTCCAAAACATCTGAAAATATGAAGAAACAGCCTAAGAAATAGCCTCACGAAATTCAAAATCCCCTAACAAAGGATCCCACAGGTATGGAAGTAGATTAAATTCCAGAGAATGTTTATAAAAAGCTGATTATTAAAATATTCAATGAACTAAAAGAAGATCTAAGGAATGAATTGAGAGAAAATACAGAATATGAAAGGCTATTATGAAAAACAAATGGAAATATTAAAAAGAAGCTAATCAGAACTGCTGGAAATTAAAGATAAAATGAATCAAATTAAAAATTCACTTGGAGGCTGAGCTTGTGGCTCAGTGTAGAGTGCTCTCCAAGCACATGAGAGGCCGTAGGTTTGATCCTCAGCACCACATAAAAATAAATAAGTAATAAGTAATAAATAAGTATTGCATCCAGCTACAACTAAAAAATAAATACTAAAAAATTCACTTGGAAGCATCAGAAGCAGATTAGATTGCACAGAAAAATAGAGTTTTAGGCCCCAAAGACAAAACTTAAGCTCTTGAAGACAGGGTGCATGAACTTGAGTACACAGTAGAAAATAAAAGAAAAAATGATAGAACTTGTTCAGAATACTCAAGAATTCCATGACACCATCAGGAGGAGAAACTTGAACATCATTCGTATATAAGAGAACATGAAAATAAAGGCTGAAGACATTAAGATTACCTTGAATGAGATAATAACAAAAAACTTGTCCTATTTCAGAAGTGAGAGAGCCATACACATACAGGAACTATACAGGGTCCCAAATAGACCAGATTATAAATGAAATTCTCCAAGACACATAATAATCAGAATGCTTACCGTACAAAATAAGGAACAAGGCCAAGCATGGTGGTGCAAGCCAGTAATTCCAGGAACTCAGGAGGCTCAGGCAGCAGGATCACAAATTCAAAGCCAGCCTCAGCAAGTTGGCAAGGCCCTAAGCAACTGAGCATGGTCTTGTCTCAAAATTTAAAAAATAAAATAAAAAGGGGACAGTTATGAGGTTCAGTAGTTACCTACCCCTAGATTCATTCCTCAGTACTGAAATAATAATAATAATAATAATAATAATAATAATAATAATAATAATAATACAAAAGGAAAAATATTAAAAGACACAGAGAAAAATATCAGGACACATATAGAGGTAAACAAATAAGGATCATTTCTGACTTCTGACTTCTCAACTCAGACCCTAAAATCAAGGAGGGCCTGGAATGTGATATTCCAAACTCTAAAAGAAAAACAATTAGCAGTCAAAATTCCTATATACAGCAAAGTTCTCTTTCAAATTTGATGTATAAATAAAACTTTTCATAATAAGGATAAACAAAAAAATGTATGACCACCCATGCAATATTATAAAGAATACTCAAAATCAACTTCACACAGGGGAACCCAAAAACAAATCCAAACTCTCCCAAATCAATGAAGACTAATCAACCAAATCAGAATAAAGACAGAATTAAATATAAAAAAAATGACTGGAAACCACAAATACATATCCATAATAGCACTGAATACAAATAATCTTAACTCTTCAATAAAAAAGGCAAAGATTAGCGGAATGAATTTTTTAAAAAGATGGTAAAACTATAGTTGTTTTCAAGAGACTCAACTCATGGGCAAAGACATTCATAAGCTGAAAATAAAAGGATGAAAAATATATTCAATGCAATAAATGTCAGAAACAAGCAAAAGTAGCTATTTTTATAATTGACAGAAGAGATTTCAAACAAAAAATAATCAGAAGAGACAAAGACAGAAGTAAATATATGTGGCCTAAATGTCAGTGTACTCAATTATGTAAAAAATTTCTTGATATTAAATCTCAGAGAGTCTAATACAACAATGCTGGGTCATTTCAACACATCATTATCAAAAACAGAAAGCCCATCAAAGTAAAAATATCAATAAATATATTTCCAATGTAACGAATACTCTAAATCAAACTGACCCAGCAGACATCTACAGAATATTTTACCCCACAAAGAGGTGAATTTAACTTCTCCTCGAGAGTTCATGGAACCTTTTAAAAAATTGACCATATTTTGGATCACAATGTAAATCATAACAAATACAAAAAGAGTGTAATTTGATACATCCTATCAGATCATAATGAATTGACACTAGAAATCAACATTGAGAAAACAAAGTAAACCAGGTAATTTACATGGGCATTGAACAATACATTTTGAAATGAAGAATGAATCAAAGAAGAAATTGAGAGAAAATAAATCAACAAATGTTTAAAAACAAAGAGAATATAGATCACAACATAGTAAATTTTATGAGACAGTATGAAAGCAGTACTAAGAGAAAAAATTATGACATTGAGTGCTTACATTAAAAAAAAGAGTTCACAAATAAAGGAGCTTATGCTCCACCTCAAGACCTTAGAAAAAACAATTTCAAAATCAGTGGAAGACACTAAATAATGAAGGTTCAATTAATGAAATTGATTAATTTGCTAAAATTGATCAAGTGCTTAAATTAATGAAATTGAGAATAATATATATACATTTATTAAAATCAGTCAAACAGTTAATTTATTTGAAAAGATAAAAAGATTTATAAACCCTTAGACAAACTAGGCAAAAAAGGTGGGGGGGGGGAGAGAAGAACCAAGTAAACAAAATCTTAGATGAAAAAGAAGATATTACCACGGACCCTTCTGAAATCAAGAGAAAAATTAGAAACTATTTTGAAAATTCATATCACCTTAAACTGGAAAATTTAGATGACATTGACAAATTTCTTGACATGAAGACCTGCCCAAATTGAAGCAGGATGATATAGGAAAGCTAAATGCATGGAGACCATGTAATAAAATTGAAATACCAATTTAAAATCTATCAAGACAGAAAAGCCCAGGAACAGATAGATTCTCCACTTTGTTATACCAGTCCTTTAAAGAAGAACTAAACTAGTATTTTTCAAATTATTCCATCAATTTGAAGGAAAGGGAACATACCCAAATATAGTTTGTAAAGCCAGCATATCCCAGCTACCAAAACCAGACAGACACATCAAGGAATGAAATTTATAGATCAATATTCTTAATAAACAGAAATGCAAAAATCCTTAATAAAATATTAGCAAACTGCATTCAAAAGCACATCAACAAGATAATACACTAAAATTGCTATGTTTCATCCCAGGTATGAAATGTTGTTTCAACATATGCACATCAATAAATTTAATCCACCACATAAATATAATTAAGTTCAAGAATCGTATGATCATCCCAATTCATGCAGAAAAGGCCTTTGATAAATTATATCAGCCATTCATGTTAAAAATACTGGAGAAACTGGGGATACAAAGAACTTACTTCAACATTATAAGGACTATATATGAAAAACCTAAAGCCTACATCATAGTAAATGAAGAACAAAAACTGAAAGCATTTTCCCCAAATGAGGAATAAGACAAGGATATCCACTCCTATCATTTCTATTCAATATAGTTCCCAAACTCTAACTACACAATCAGACAAGAGGAGGAAATTAAAGGGATACAAAGAAAAATAAAACTGAAAATCAAAGTCATAATCAAACTAACTCCACTGATGAGGTGATCCTATATCTGGAAGACACAAATCATTCCACTAGACTTCCAGAGTTGATGAATGAGTTCTGCAACATATTAGGATGCAAGATCAACATTCATACATACACAGCTTTCTATACTCCTTTCACTTTTTATACAGTGATTCAGGTGAAAAAAGCAATCAGGAAAACCATCCCTTTAATAATAACCTCAAAATAATTCATTGGAATTAATCTGACCAATGAGGTAAAAGATTTGTATAATGAAAACTGTAGAACACAGAAGAAATTGAAGATCTGAGAAGATGGAAAGACCTCACATGTTCATTGATAGACAGTATTAATACTGTCAAATGGCCATACTACCAAAACCAATATAAAGATTAAATGCAATCCACATCTAATACCAATGGCATTCTTCATAGAGCTATAAAAACCTGTCTTAAAATTCAAATGGAAGAGTAACAGATCCAGAATATTCAAAGCAATTCTGAGCAAGAATAGTGATTCAGGAGGCATCACAATACCTGAACTCAAAATGCAATACAGGGTTATAGTAACAAAAAGTATATACCGCCATCAAAATAAACATAAAGAACAATTAAATAGAATAGAAAACACAGAGACAAACCCACCTACTTATAGCCACGCGAGACTTTTCAAAGGTGATAAAAATATGTCAGAGAAAATATAGTCTTTTTAAAAAATGGTGCTGGAAAAAAAAAACTGGATATCCGTATGTAGAAAAGTGCAATTAGATCTCCATGTCTCACTCTGCACAGAAGTAAAATGAGAATGAATCAAAAATGTAGTAATTAGACCAGCAACCTAGTAACTTCTAGAAAAAAAGGTGGGATTACCATACCATTAAATATATGTGCAGGTACTGATTTCTTCAATAAGACCCTTAAAGCTCAAAAAAATAAAATAAAATAAAACTAAGAATCAATAAGTTGAATGTCATCAAAGTAAAAAACCTTCTGCAGGAAGAAAGAGTCTACAGAGGGGATAAAAATTTTTGCCAGCTGCTCCTCTGACAGGGGATTTCCAGAATATGTAAAAAACCCTCAAAAATCTCAAAACAACAACAACAAAATAAATAACCCAATCAATAAATATGCAAAAGAACTAAATAGGCATTTCTCATAAGGAGAATCACAAATGACCAATAAAAATATGAAAGCATGTTCATCATCTCTATCAATCAGGGAAATACTAATCAAAACGAAGATTTCATCTCATTCTAGTCAGAATGGCAGTTATCAATAACACAAATGTTAATAAATTCTGGCAAAGATGCAGTCCAAAAGATATACTGATACACTGTTGGTGGGACTGCATTAATATGTACAATCACTTTGGAAATCATTGTGAAGATTCCTGAAATTCCTCAAAAACTAGGAATGGAATCACTACCATATGATATCTTGCTTCTTCATATGTGAAACAAGTCAGATTCAGAAAATTAAGGGTTGAATGTTTTCTTACATATGTGGAAGCGAAAGAAAACAGGGGGAAAAGGGTGTATTGGGGGAATCAGGTATCATAAATATGTAGTAAAAATCAGTGGAGTAAAAGGTGGAGAGTGAGACTGAAGGAGGGGAAATGGGAGAGGGAAGAAAATATGTAAAAGAACTAAAAATTATGTTATATGCACATATAAATGTGTTCACCTTTATGTATATGTAGAAAGTACCAATAAAAATAAATGAAAGAGTGAAAGTAAGATCAGTAGACTAGAGGAAGGAGAATAGGGGAGGAGGGAAGGCAGAAAAGAGGGCGATGGTGATTAAAATCAAATTCCTTGCATGAATGATTTTGTAAAAAATTAACCTGATTATAATGTTATAAAAAAGAAAAGAAAAAGAAACACACAAACACAAAGTCCATCACACAGAAGATGAAGTTGAAAGTAAAATAGTGCTTTAACAATAACTGGGAAAAGTAGTGGGGAGGGTCACTGAGTACAGTTACATTAAGATAAGAAGATTAACTACAGGTTTTTTTTTAATTTTAGAATAAAGTAAATATATGGAACAGTTATGCATTATATATTATAAATTATAAGAAAGGAATTTGAATGCCCTTGCACGTATTTGTATTTATTTATTAAAATAAAAAATAAAATGTATTTTATATAAATTTAATAATTTATATAAAATTATAATCCTTAAAATTTTAAGTTATAAATATTTACGATAATCAATGTTACTTATCCTGATTTGATCATTTGTACAATGTATACATAAATTGAAATAACAATTATTGATCATTATTACCAATTTTATGTAATTATTATATCAATTAAAAATAAAAATTAAAAAGGTTTACTTATTTTTATATATATATATATATATATATATATATATATTAACCTTGTAATGTCCAACTTGATTACTTTTTCTGTACTTCTTTTGTTTACTTATTTAATTGTCTCACAATTAAGTATAATTTAGCCTTATTCTTTTTAATAATGAGCCTTTAATTATTTTCCCTTTGTCAAATATAATTGGGTAAAATTTACTAAACAACATTAGGAAAGATATTATGTTATGACACTTCTTATTATTATTGACTTTAATAAAAAATACTTCTATGTTCAGCCTGAAGTAGGATTTTTGTTTTGCTTTAAGAAATTTTTTATTATTTAAGGATGGTATCCATGTGTTTTGATCTTCAGTGCAAACAAACACAACATAGCTTCAAATCAGGAATGGATGTTGGATTTGTCAAATGCCTTTTTGACATTAATTGACATTACCATGTTTTTTTTTCTCTTTAGAAATTTAATATATTATTATAATAGATTTTAAAATATTGAAACATTTTTATTATATTTATTGATGCTGCATTCTTTTTTCCAGAGAAATTGTTCATATATTTGACTTTTAAAATCATTAGTATATCACAATACACTTTTTAATTACTTTTTAAAATTTATATATGACAGTGAAATGCATTACACTTCATATTACAAATAAAGAGCACAAATTTTTCATATCTCTGGTTGTATACAAAGTATATTCACATCAATTAATACTGTTGTGTTCTATTAGCCAAAGTTTATTTAAGTGTTTGCATCACTTGTAAATGTGTTAAAAACATAGGGAGTTGGTACTCTGAAGGGAAATCACTTAATGTTCTTGATTTTTTCCATATTGTTTGTATGAATTTTAAATATTTTGTGGTCATAATTAAATTTGTATTTTCCTAGAAAAAACCATTCATCCCATCCTAGTTATCAAGGTAATTTGCATAATATTTTTGAAAATACTCTTTTACAAGTCTTTTAAATCTACACTGTATATAATTTTAGCCCTTTTCCTCAAAGTCTGCATATATTTTCTGATACTGATTTAGGAAATATTGTATGCATTCCATTATTTTCTTTCAAGAATCAGTTTTAAGATGTATTTATCAATTCAACTCATTTTATGTATTTAAATTTAGTAATTTTCAATTCATTAATTGTATTTTATTCCATAAAATAATTTTAGCTTAATTGTATTTTGATTAGCAAGTATGATCTTTACTATACCTCGTTTTTTTGGTTTTTTTTTTTTGCCTAACATGGCTAATTCTTATAAGTGCTCTCCAGAGCCAGAAAATAATTTGTATTGTATACATTCATGGTAATGTGCTTTGTATATCTTCATTAATTTAACCTTATTAGTAATGCTATTTAGAACCTTTCATTCTTTTTTGACTTTTTTGCTATATTTGCTCAATTGTTGCCTAACTAAATGACTTAAAGTGTCCTAGGACTTGTGTTCCCTGCCAATTTATGCTTACATGTTGTAAGGTTTATAGTTTACATATGATAATATGTGGCATACACAGATATATGATAGTTATGTACTTACAGTAAATTCTACATTTGTTATTATAAACTGCCACTTCTATGTCCTTTAATTATTTTATCTTTAATTCAAATTAGTGTGATATATGATATTAATAACACAAGTTCAGCTTTCTTTTTTGTAATGTCATTGAGACCTTTGACTCTTTCTGGGCTTTTTATCCCTAGACATATTCTTTGACTATAATGTAGGCTAATAACAATCTTATAATTATCTGAGAGTCATTTTGGTAGGTTGATTTCTTCTATTTGCATATTTTATAGCATTTATTTTGTATTATCCATAATTTTAACTTTTGTTTTCCAATATTTTAATTTTTAATTTAAGTTTCTTTTTAACTGATACATAAACGAAAACATTTTACATATTTATGAGGCACATGCAATGTTTAGATACATGCATCATTGTGTAATATTTAAATCGGGATAACTATCTCTGTAGTGCAAACCAAAAGAGCATTTTTGACTTGGAGGATGAGAAGGAGCCAAAAAGTGTATGTAAAAAATACTCAGTAACACTAGTTATCAGGGAAATGCAAATTGAAAATACAATGAACTATGATATCATCACAGTTGGGATGGATGTTTTCAAAAGGAAAAAATTATAAATGCATGTGTAGAATGAGGAACAATTATATTCTGTTATTGGGAACATAATTTACAGCACATTTGCCTGGCATGTGTGAAGGCACTGGATTCAATTCACTGCACTGCATGACACATAAATAAATAAATAATAAAGGTCATCAATAATTAAAAATATTTTGAAATCCTTCTTTGATTTTACAACTGCATCCCATCAGAGAAGAAGATTGTATGGAATAGATCTGTACCTGGGGTGAACCCCAAATTTTCCAGTACTGAATCTCAGTTCTGTATCTCATGAAACTCAGGGGTTAGAATGGGGTAATGGGTATTTCAGTGAATAGACTTGTAAGTTATGAGCCTCAGGGCCACACCAGTCATTATAGAACAATGATATCAATAATAGTATTCTAGATTATTTTAAAAATGTTTATTAGTACATTAGAGTTATGTATAATATTGGGTTTATTTTGTCCTAATGATGCATGAATCAAATATAATTTGCTCCACTTCAGTTCCCAATAACTTCTTATACCCTTCTTTCTTTCCTCCCCTGTTTTCCTTCCTCTATCCAATTGACCTTCCACTTATTTGTGTTTTTTATTAGTTCTTTTTAGATATACATAATATAAGGGTTAGGATTAATTTAGACATGATTATAAAAGTATGGAATATAATTTGCTCTAATTACTTCCTTGCCTCCCTCCCAAATTCCCTTTCTTCTACTCTAATGATCTTTTTGCTCTTTACTTAGTTGGATTTTTAAAAATTAGTGCTTTGAGGATATACATACATGAGAGATTCACTATGGTACATTCATGAAATACACAGAACATAGTTTGGTTAATTTCATCTCACGATTCCTCCTCCCATTCTCTTCCTCTGCTCTTCTGCTCTGTCTTCTATTTTCATGGAAATCTACCAGATTTTGCTTATTTTGTTCTACTTTCCACATATGAAAGAAAACATTTGATACATGACTTTCTGAGTTTGGTTTATTTCACTTAGCATGAGAGTATCTAGTTACATCCATTTACAAATAAATGCCATAATTTCATTCTTCTTTATTTCTGAGTAATATCCCATAGTGTGTATGTGTGTATGTACTTGTGTGTGTGTGTATGTCTGTGTGTATGGGTATGTATATCTATATATCTATATAGTACTTTTGAGGAATCTAAATTCTTTTAATTAATTATATATATCACATTTTAATTAATTATATATAATTAATTATATCTTTTAATTAAATATATATCACATTTTCATTATCTATTCATCTGTTGATGCGCTTATGGGATGGTTTTATAACTTGGCTATTGTGAATTGTGCTGCTATAAACACTGATTTTCCATTATCATTGTAGTATGCAGATTTTAGTTCTATAAAGAAAACACCAACAAGTGAGTTAGCTGGATCATATTGTGTTTCCATTCTTAGTCTTTTGAGGAATCTAAATTATTTTAAACAATTAACACAATAAATATGTGAGCAAAGTACCATCATTATGTCCATCTTATAGACAGGGAAACTCAGACAAGATAAGTTATTTGTTTAAGGTCAAACAACTATTATGTACAAGAATTGAGATTCAAACCCACAAGGTATGGCTCCAGAGTTTGTTCTTTTCATAATTACTCTATATTATTTTCATATAGCTACTACCTGTTGGGGAAGAAGGCACTAGATTTGGAGAGAGGACAAATTCAAATTTACTCTTTTCTCACATGGCTCCCAAAGTCATCTGGTTGTAGAATGTCTGTGTTGAATGTCTGTCAGTGATATAAGTAATAGATGCTTTCAGCTAATTCTGACTGATTATTAAACATCTAGGTCATAGGAGAAAAATCATAATATAGCTCCCATTTGATCCAACCCCAGGAAATTGCCCAGAAGGAAGGTTAGTACATGTACCACTTTGACCTCTGAAAAAGGATTCCCTCCCACCTCAATGGCCATTGCTATGTGTGTCATTGGACTGGCAAAATAAGTTTCGTAAAGGAATAAGGAGCATGAAACATAGATACATACCCCACTGGAAAATAACCATTGTGTGACATTCTATGCTTGGAAAAACTATGTAATTTTAAAAAATTGGTTCATTTCAGTTATACAGAATGATGGATTTTATTGTGGCATAAGCACACACACATACTAAAACACAATTTTATTATATAGGGTCAGGTAGGCAAGTTACTACTATAAGAGAGACCCCAAAACTCAGAGATTTAATTTAGAATGTTTTTTATCTCCTAACTCTCCAGAGGTAAATGCTCCAGGCTAGTGAAGCAGTTTCAATTCTAAGGTTTATCTAGGAAAATTTGTCTCAAGTGCTTAAGAGAGTGGAATGAACATGTACTGTGAACCAATTTCTAGAGGTAGAACATTTGGAAACTTCTCTAAATTTCTCCCAATTCCTAGAATGTTTACTTCATCAAAATGGGTGTAAGTATTTCACCATCATCTCTTTTTTCAAGGTGATTAAGGTTGGAGAATGAGATAAATTTTGTGTAACACAAGTTCAATATTAACTTGTATTTGGGGTAAAAAATGGAGTTCATAACCCACTTGAATCAAATGTATGGAAGATGATATGTCATGAGCTTTGTAATGTTTTGAACAACCAATAGAAAAAAAAGATGATAATCAAGAAGTTGCATACATCATGTCCACTTGCAGCTTATTGGTTACATCTTAGTTTCATTACCATACTTAGCTGCAAGAAATGGTAGAAAATGTAGCTTCTAGCTCATGTACTTAGCAAAACAAGAATGGTTTTATTACTAAAAAGGAAGGCATGGGGAATGGATATTGAGGGATAGTTAGCAATGTTTACACACCACAGATCCGAGTTTAAATTGATTTTGTGTTTATTCATTGAGGCTCAGCCATTACTAAAGATATTATAAGCCCACCAGGGACATTTTATTTTGTATATAAAGGACAAAGGAATCTTCTGGGGGAAAAATCACACTAAGAGCAGAGAGGGTGGGCAAGAAAATTTGTCTCAGTAACAACATCTCAGTTGGAGAGAAGAAATGATATTATATACAGTGTGATATCATTTGAATATATTCCATACTCCGGATCTCCATGCACTCATTCCTAAATCCTTGTGGGAAAAATTATGAAAAACACTGAAATAGATATCTTCATGGAAATATCTTGTGTTTGTTAGCTTTTTGTCACTGTAATAAAAATACTCGAGAAGAACAACATAAAGGAGAAAATATTTATTTTGTCTCATGGCTTCAGAGGGTTAGTCACTAGTCAGCTGGCTACACTATTTCTGGGCCCATAGTGAGGCAGAGCTTGGTAGGAATGCAATGCAGAGGAAAGTGGTTCACCTCATGGCAGCCAGGAAGCAGAGAAAGGAACCAGGGACAAGATATAGTTCCCTCAACATCCCAATAGTTCATTCGGCTATCAGTGGATTAATCCACTGATGAGATTAGAAATCTCATGATCCAGTCACTTCCCAAAGGCCCCATTTCTGAACACTACTGCACTGGAGACCAAGCCATCAACACATGAGCCTTTAGGGGACAATCCAGGTACAAACCATAATACCTCTGAAGAAATGAGGATATCACATACAACTAAGTATGACACCACAAGTTAAAGGTACATGCTTCTTTTGTCTGCTTACATATCCTATCATGGGGGTAGAAATTTCATTACCCATATATTGTGTTTTATTTCAAATAATTTTTATGTATAATAATTAAATATATTATATATATATAATTTTAGTTCTATATAAAATCTGTATATATACAAAACTGCACACACACACACACACACACACACACACAGTTTTCTAGGTACTTCATTCAAAGTGTGTATGATTTTATTTGATCCACAGAACCATTACATAAGTTAGTTCCCTTTGTTAGCTGTTAAGAAGCTGAGACTCAGAGAAATTAATAGGAATTTGGCTAAGGTCAAAAACTAGCAAGTCAAAAGCCAGGATTTAACTTAGGTCCCTCTCAACTGCATAGTCTTCATTTGATAACACTGTGCTGCACAAAATCATGGGGAAAAAAGTTTAAAAAAATAAAGGTTAGGGGAGCTCGATGTCCTTATAAAGTAGGAGAGAGGGAAGACAGGAAAAATGGCCTATTTTAAAAAAATTCTAGTGCAGTATGACCTAGAGAAACACAAATTAACCAGGAAATTATGCATTTAATGGTAAATGCAGTGAACTATTATAGCATCACCATGGAGTTCTGCAAAGAATACTATTCAAACACATGGAGAATAATTGATGGTTCTTACTTACAATGATAAATAGCAGGAACTAAAGCATTTCCTAGACTATAACCCATTTCAAAAGGGACAAGCAAATGCCTATTTTAATTTAATAGGGTATATTTTAATGAATAGATATGGAATAATTGAAAAACTTTAAAGCTTTCTTTTAAAGCTTTTTTTCAGCATGCACAATACGTTTTCTAATACATAGATATCTTTCTCAATAAATTCAGTGTCTAGTATATTTGAGGGTTTGTTTTGATATTTTTTCTGTGTGACATTTTTAATATTAATGTGCAAGTACAATTTAATTTTTCTTTCAGTATGTAATCTGATTTATGCTTTTGAGTGTGTGGGGGGTGCTGGCAATAAACCTACTACCTTGCACATGTTAGACAAGTGTTCTTCCACAGAGTTACATCCTTAGCCCCTAAATAGGTAATTTTTAAAAATTCATTTTATTTTTGGAAATGAGAGTTTATTAAAATTGTTTTAAATGCATCATTCATGGTCATTATTGTCTGCACTATATTTGAATAAATTTTGTATTTTAATTTTTGATATATTTATGCTTATTATTGAGACTTTTAAAATTATGTTTTTGTATATCACTAATTGTAAGCTTGCTATTTTTGTTACAAAGTTGACATCTCAAAAGTAATTTCAATTACAAATATACCTTCAATTACTTGGTAGAATTTAGTTTGATGCAAAATTTGATTTATGAACCTTTTGTCCCCTCAGAAAATCATCTATTTCATAAAGTTAAATCTATCTTTAACATCTCTTTTTTTTTCTATTATTTTTATGTATTTATTTTGAAAGAGACATGTAGTTTCTAAAAAATATATATCAGTCATAAAATGACACTACAAAATTGAAATGTAATCTATGAAATTAAATGAAAAAATTTCCTAAATATTCATCTGGTTTTTCTGTAGCACTAGTAGGTCACTTTCCTTACATGGATCTTAGTTTCATACAGATAAAAGCCTGGACTAAAGACTCATCTGATTTTCTAGGAATTAAAAAGTCATTTGATATTAGGTGGACTAAATACCTTCTGTTTCTCACTCCAGATCCGTATTTCACTCTCATATATGTATGAGGACATTTTCTAGAGTTTTTGATTGAGTTTAGCCAAAGGGGTGTCCTGGAAGGAAGTATGAAGTGGAGTACAGCAGTTAATATATTTATCTCCCCCATTTAGTCCTTTACGGGCAGAGATTTTGCCATAGTTGGGCAGCAACCTCCCTGTGCACCTGTCTACTTCAGGCCTAGGGGAATGGACATGCACATATTGTAATAGTCCTAAGGTACTAAACTACCTTGATTTTGTCAATTGAAAGAGATATTTTTCCTATTAAATTCAAATTCCCAGTTTGCGTGTGCCATGTGTTTTCTGCAATGATCCTATGTACAAAAAGGGTGACTTGATGCTCTCTCTGGATCTGAAGATTTACCTTAAGAATGGTGCTGTTCTAGTGTTTTTGTCTGCTTGGAGGATAGAAGAAGGGAGTAATGTCAGAGACAGCAATTGAAGAGCATTAAATTAGAGATAAAAAGATCTATCTGACTAAACTATTTGAACCTATTGATAAGATTATTATGAAAATAATTCAGGCTGATATTTACAAATATTGGGCTCCAAAGGACATATGGCCCTCCTAGTGAAATAGAAAAAAAAAGAGCTGTGCAGCAATTTTCATTAAGTTAAATAGTCTTGTTATAAACTGGATATGCTGTGATTAATCACACCTAATTTTGAAATATTGAAACATACTTAATTTAAAGAAAATGTGAAACTAGTAAGAGCAGTTTCATTATTGTTTTAATTTTCTTACTTGACAAAACAAAGAACTGATGGCCTTATGATTGTCCTCTTTAAAAGAATGTTTTAGTCTGTGAATTCCATGGGTATAAAAAGTACTGGAGAAAGCTACCATCTTTCCAGGAAATTCAGCATTGCATTTTTCTGAGGCAGAGAACTAGATAGGATAGTTTAATAGCCAGGATTTTTAACTTCCTTCTCTGAGTCATTTGGGACTGAAAACACAAGAAGTATGAATCACAGGTTCCTCTGCCTTGTTAACAAGTGTTTGTGATTTCTATGTATATCTTTATTTCCAGGCTATAGAAACAGTGGGAGGCCTATATTTTTGTTTTATATCTATCTTCTTCATTTCTAATATGAAAGTTACAAAAAAGGTGTTTTACAGCATTTTATCAATGTTCATTCCAACCCTCAGCAGGAACTACAAATTTTTAGAGCTCACATATCTTTGCTATGATTAAATCCCCCATCAACACATTTGATGGTTCTCCTGGTGGACTCTGTGGTGATTGAATATTCTGAATATTCTACTCCACCATGTTCCTTTCTCCCATTCTCCTTCCTAACTTTCTAATCCACATGGAAAGCTTGTTCCTAAACAAAATAAAACAAAACAGTTACTTTCACCAGTCATCCAAGGATATTAGCAAAAGGGGATGTTCCAGTCTACCATCCTACATTCCTACATAAAGCTATAGAGTATCACATTTGGAAATACCTCTTGATTGCATCACAATTTTGTCTCCTGGAGGTTATGAATCCTATGTTGTGGCACCCTAAAAATATGAGAGGAGTATTTTAAGCCTTAGACACATCTCTCAAAAAAATAAATAATTTTCTTACATGTGGTAGAGGTATAATTTTTCAATGATTTTTAGATATGATTTTGATATGGAGTGACTTTTTATATTTAAATATATTCTCAATCACTTCATACTAAATATTAGCAATGCTCTTATAAGTGACCTCATAATTTTCTTTGAAAAAAGAGATTTTGCATAAAAAGGCTATCGTGATTCCTTGTTAAGTGACAAAAAAATGATAGAACTGTATATACAATATGAATATATATATATATATATATATATATATATATATATATATATATATATATAAAATAAACTCACACAAGAACAGGGGTTATCTCCAGGGTCAAGTTAAAGATGATATACATTTTTCATTTTACTCATGTAATATTATTTGAAATTTTTACAATGAGTATGTATTATTTGTTTTGGATGAGTTCCCAGAGAAGTGGGTGCATGCATCACAAACTAATAATAGGTGAATGCAATGCATTCTGACTAGCATTGGAATGAGGGAAATAAAAGGGAATAACTTCTGTGGCACTTACAAAGGATAAGGCACAATTCTAAGGGCTTTAAATATATTTATTCCATTATCATCCCCATTTTACACACTGAGTCCTGAAAAGCATAAGATGACATAACTAGAATGTGATAGTATTTTAAATCAGTAACTTTTAAATCCATGTTCTTTGTTGTTAGGTTTTGAAAAGGACAAACTTAATCAACTCTGGGGATATGGAATGTTGGATTAAGTGGTCAGACAGAGAGCAGAGTACCCCCAGGTCTCAACATTCCCATCTTTTTCTCCTTTCTGCCCTTTGACTTCTGAATAAATTGCTACTCAGAGGAAATTCCCTGTTTCATTCCCTATAGATGCCATGAATAAATAAAAAGTCAAATACTTCCATATCCATCATTTTATTCACAATTCACTATAATCTACGGGGAATGAAGTATCTCTAATTTACAGATGGAGAATCTAAGAGGTAAAGTTACTCATAGAGGTAAAATTACTTGTCCAAGTCTACACAACTACTTTTGTTTTGAAATCTAGGTATTTTGACTTTAGAGCATTTTTTTCTCTATTACATCATGACATCTTGGAGAATTTTTTTATTGTAACAGTGTTTTCAGCTCCCAGACCCCCTTTTCATGCACTCCAGTGGTGTTCCAGGTAATTTCTGGTTTGACCCAGCTCAACCTTTCCACCTATCCCTGCCTGACTCACATCTATTCTTACATGGTTGTGACAAAATTTCCAGTTCCAAATGTAAAAACTAAGAGTAGCATTTTCTCCCTTCTAAACAAGTAGACGTTTATTCAGAAAGCACAGGTTGGCTGGAAGTAAATAAAACAAAGTCAAGTTTTAGAGTGACCTTTGTCTAGACCAGAGAGGATAAAAAAATAAAAGCTTCTTTCATTTAGGAAGAATATAGAAAAGGTTGGTGAACATCACTTCTAGCCTTCTGAAGATCTCAAAAGATCTGGGTCTGTCCTCTTTGGTTGTAGAAAACATCTCAATGGAAGGTTCTAGCATGAATAGCAATATTGTCTGATATTTGAAATATATCCTGTTACTTCAGGATTCCATATACAGAAGGCCCTGAGCATAGTCATAGCTCTTATCAAGAGCTCAAGTATTCCATACCTAGCTTTCTCAGGCAATGGTAATTCACCAGTGCTTTTCAAATACATTGCTAAAAGTCACTCCTACATTTCAAGTGTAATATTTGGGCCCCAAACTGCTGCATTTATAATCAAGTTGTTTTGGTCTGCTTTTCATTTAAGGATTCAAATCTTTAAAGAAACACTCTGGTAACTGAAGGAAGAAAGTCTCATTTTAAAATGTCATTTGGTTGGTGTTCTAAAGCCCACAAAGAGGACTTGCCCCCAAATAATTACAGTTATATGGCCACTCCACACAATAATCTAGGAAGACCCTCGTTATACCTGTTATACCCACATGCCTTATCTCTAGTGCTAAATGACTGGAGCTGTTGAACCTAACCATTGTTTAATTTTGAGTTGATTAACCCTACAATGAGCAATTACTGACCCAGCTCCTACCTTTTGGAGACATCATAAACAAGCTTGTATGCTAGTAAAGACCTGCATAAAGTAGGAAGAATACAGAGAGATTGCCTGAGAAGGAAAAGCTGGAAGGATGTGTTATGGTAACTTTATGTTTGAATTTAATATTTGAAGAGTGGAGCAGTTCTGGATGATTACAATAGCTAGAGTGGATGAGAATAAATGAAGGACAAACTCACTGCCAATGAGGTAATCAAAGGACCAAGAGTCCAGAATATTAATTGGGTCATCTTTCACAGTGCCAAAATCATCCACATGATGGATATCAACAAAGAAGTTAGAAGGTGATAGCAAAGAAAAAAAGCAGAGGGCAGTACACTCCGATGACAGGACTCTAAGGCTAGGAATGAATCCTCCCACTACCATGAGGATTGAGAAGCAAATGAATGCAACTGGCTCAATAAATGATGGCTCTCCAGCTCATCCCCAGTATTTTGGGGGATTAGAACTATCTTCATTGCCATTCCAGGTATTTTCTTATTCCCAACCTTGCCTAGCCATATTCCCCACTGACTCCTCATGCTTGCCCCAACAGATATTAGAAGACTGGTCATTCTAAGGACTCTAATATGATTTCTTGCAGAGGAAGAAGACTGAGCATTATTTGTAATTACATTTGGAAATGTATGTGTATGGGCCTGGAAGAAACCAAACAATGCCAACTTGGAAGCTACCTTGGATGCCAGATATCTGGAAAGCCCCATTTCTGTGTAATTGCTTGAGGGTATCTTATGTCAACAGAGTCAATATCTATATCAGTGTTAAGAAACTAGAGGGGCTTATTACCCTAATCTGTACTGGAAGAAGAAACCCTAAAGTGGACAACAACTACTAACTATAGGGTGATTTGCATGGACTAGGCCTATGCTAGCCACTCCCACCTGCAGAGCTTTGGTTCAAAGATACCCACATGGAAAATATTAACACAAAATAAAAGTGTCTGCAGAGAGGAGATGAAAGCCTTGGCTGGCTTAACTTCAGAGTGAAGCTTCCATCAGCTTGTTCCAGGCTGCAGCTGGCACTGCTGGAAGTAACAAGAAAAAGATGAATACAATTCAACAGCAATTTACTGCATTTGAAAGTCCTGTGCCATGTATAGTGCTGCACACTGTAAGCAACAGAAAAAAGGAATAAGTTGACATCCTTGAGTATAAGAAGACATGGAAGAGACAGTCACCTACCAATCTTAATCAAATAGCCATGGACAAACACTATGATGAGAGAGACCTAAACTATTTTGAGTGCTGAGGAGGAAGGGCTGACTTACAGCTGGAGAAATCCAAGGTTATATAAAGAAGGCAGCAGTTGACCTAGCCTTGGAAGAATGAATTGGGTTTACTCACATATGTATGACATACAGAGAAATGCATAGACATATTGAAGGAGACAGGAAATGAAGAATACAAGATATGTACTGATGGGAATGGGAGAAGATGAGGATAGAAAGTGATACTAATAGTATTTGTGGATCACTTATTATATGTCAGGAATAATGTTTAGTTGAATATGTATTAATTTATTTAATCCTCACTATAACCCTGGGAGACAGGTTAATATTATCATCTTCATCTCCATTTGTTAGTTCAGAAAATGAGGTCTAAAATAGTTAAGCATCTTACTCAATATTCCACAAACAGCAGGAGATAAAATAAATATTCAAACCCAAGAAGTTTGGATACAGAAATATCCCATTCTCTCAAATTCTATATTACCTTTCAACAAAAACTGCAAGAAGATCATAAAGGACATTGGATACCAGGGTAAGAACTTGAAGCTCTATCTTGTAGGGTTTTGATTTCAGTGTCTATAACTCACTAGCTGAATTACCCTGGGCAAATTACTTTATCTGAACAATTGTTTCTGAATATGTAAAATGGAGATAATAAAACATACTTCAGTGGTGATATGACATAAAGAACATATTGCACAAATGGACTTGAAATAGCAAATATAGCTACTAATATTCACAGTAAAATTAGAATAGGAGGAAAGGGGCATTCCAGGATGAAGGAATAAACTGAAGTTTTCTGATGTTTCTAGGCTATAGGCTATGACATATTGTGATAAAGCTAAGAAACAAATTTGAGGACCAACCTTGAATTATTTGTCTTTCATTCTGAGTTAAAAAGGATCCCTTAAGTAGAATAAATTTTAAAAGGGCATGTATGAGAGGTGGAAGGGAAACACATAGCCATAAATGACACAAAACAAGTACTTGATATATGTTTTCCTGGGCTATGAACTCTGAATTATACAGAGACAAAGCCCCTAGATTCTAACTAGTAGGGGTGATAAGATAGGGACCAAATCTTAGTTCAAAAAAGTGAAATAATGAGAATGTAAAGTAGTACAAGTACTTTGGAAGACATTTTAAACATTTCTTTAAAAAGTTAAAATGCACTTATTATATGATCCCTAAATTCCATTTCTAAGCATTTAACATAGATAATTAACCTTTAATTCACACAAACATTTATACTAATGTTTACATCAGCCCTACTTAAAATCACCAAGTGGGAAAAACCAAAACAACAAATATCCATCAATGGTTTAATGGATAAGCCAACTGTGATATATTCATTCCATGAGACACTGCTCAGAAATAGAAACTTCCACATAACTCATACATACAACAGCCTGAATCAATTTTTAGACTGGAGAAGTATCACAAGGACATCATCTCTGTCTTCAGACCTTCCAAGGATTCTCACAGGGCAAATGGAACAGTCAAGATCTGAGAGACCTAAGAAGCTACATGAAACCAAGAAGAAATTTCAACTCTTATGACAAAGGACTTTTATTCACAGACATCACTAAATTGAATAGGATATCTCAAGTCACAGTAAATATCTTGCAAGCAGAAGTTGTGCAAAGAGAAGATTCTTTAATGTTACTGTGAAATGAAATTTCTACACCAAATGGAGCTATGGTTCTCAGTCTCAAGTGTGCAGTGCATCAATGTCACCTAGGGTACTAGACTCAAATCCCTAGGTTTCCAATTCAATTCAGATGCAGATCCTCAGAATGGGTAAAAATCCCCCAAATGTTTCTCATTATATTTTGGGCAGCAGCCTGTTGAGGTTGGCTGATTAATACTTGGTGAGGCCAGTGGTAAGGAGTGCAAGGAGTACTGCATTGGTAGTTAAATGGAATGGGCTCCTGTCCTATTTCTGGCCCTGGCTCCATAAACTTTTGCAAGTCCCTTAAACTGTTTGACCCCAGCCTCTTCCCCTATACCCAATTTGTATCATGATGAATGCTCTTACAACTTCCTTTTTATCAATGGAACTTTTCCTTTCTTCAGACAAAATCTTACAAAAAACTGTGACGTTAACATTTGAACCAAATACTGAACCGTTATGTTTGTGATTATGTTTGTTTGTGTATAGGTTGGGGTGAGTTGCCTACTAACCATGCCTACTTAAACCCCTGGAAGTTCCATAGTAGGATTGGGAAGTTGCTGCTTTGGGATCTACCAGGCACTTGGGTTCTAATAACTGAGTGAACTCAGTTTTTGTGATCATCATGTCCAAGTCCCTAAACCTGCCTCCTACTTGGCACCTGTGTTTGCCCTGCTGTCTCCCTCTATCCTGCCTAAACTATGAACAGGTGAATACTATAGCCCCATAAGATGCCTGATCAAGGCTTTCTCTTTTCACACTTGCCAAGTTACCAGGCCCTCTTTACTCCCCAATGGTTTCCATACACCATACCTGTTCCATTAGCCCATTTCCAGTCCTCATAATACCCCTGTCCCAGCCAGCCTATCTGGGGCTAAAGCAAAGTGTGGGCTAGAAATATTCTTGAACAAGGCTTTATAAAGCCTCCCCAAACCCTCTTGATCCAGGCTTTTTTACCCAACTGTTTTTCAAGTCTGCCTTATCACTGAACTGCTTCAGATGATTTTTCCATGTAAGGCAGACCAAGAGCCCTTACGGATCAGCCCATACTTATTTCTCTAGCCTTATCTCCAGCTTTCTCTGGGGCATTATTTTGCTATTGTCTGAGGACTAGCTGTACAGGGGTTGAATCCATTCATGTTGACAGAATTCAGTAAAGAGTCCTTTGTGCCTTAGAATTGTCTGCTGGGCCTGGGTGATAAAATAAGAGTTGAAGGCGATTTGGAACCAGAGAGACCATGGGAATAATAACAACAAACATCACTTATTGAGCCTCTCCTGTTTGATGGCCAATTTCCTGTTCATTGCTTTATTTAATTCTCACATTACACTGTAAAGTCAGTACTATTAGTACCTCCATTTTCCAGATGAGGAAACTCAGACTCAACAGTTAACCTGCTGAGCTGTAAATAAAGAGTTTCAGATTATGGGCCAATGCTCTGGTGATTAAAGAAGCAGTATGTTTGAACTTCAGGATACATATAAATAGAGGTTATTCTGCCTTTCTGGAGATGGACACAAAGTCCTGGGAGGGTACCTAACAGTTAACTCCCTATGGTGCTGTGCACATGTTATCACTTAGTCCTCCTCCTGCCTGGTGGCAACTTTCTTATTTTGATATCTACAAATCTGCAAGATGGGAAACTCTACTGCTTAGCTAGGCAGGATCCATAAAAAAGAAAAAAAATACTTACGAACATAAATAATGACATTGTGCTTTTCCCAAGAAAATAAGGAAATCAATAGTCCCTGAGGTGGGAGATAGGTCAAATTAGATACTCATTTCTCAAACTTGAGAATATCATTGTCCCCAGAGAACAATGCACATGCAAATCCCTAACTAACCTCTAAACCCAAGAATCTTATCCACAATATCTGGCCATAAAACTCAGAAATATGAATGTAGAATACATTCTTAAAGTGATTCATGTACAGAAAATTTCTGGATTGCCTTGCCTACAGTGCATAGTGAAAACAAATAGCCTTTCAAGTCACCCATAGTTTTGAGATTCTTACATTAAGTACTGATACATATGGCATGTAATATAAGTACTGTGGTCAAATCAGAAATAAAAGAGAGGAATTTCAGTGCTAATACAAATGAATTAACAGTTATGGCCTCATGTGAATAAGTCATACTTATTCTGGGTATTAGAGACAAAAATTTCATAGTTTTGAAGACATAAATGGTACTCTGAATAAGAGAGGTTGGAGGAGTAATGTCTCAAAGACATAAATTACTATAGTTTTTGTGTGTTTGAATGTGTGGTCAAAGGGCTGAGATTAAGGAAGCCAATCTCCTTGAGGCAAACAAGTGTTAGTCAAGCTTTTATCACTGTGACAAAACACCCAAGGAAATCAAAGGAAGAAAGATTTAATTTGCTCAGGTTTCAAAAATTTTAGTCCAAACCAGGGTAGGTGGTGCATGCCTATGATTCCAGTGCTTCAGTAGGGTGTGGCAGGAAGATGTCAAACTTGAGGCCAGCCTGGGCAACTTCATGAGGCTCTGTCTCAACATAGAAAATTTTAAAAAGAACTGGGGATGTATTTAATGAGTAAAATAACCCTAGGTTCAGTCCCCAGTATCCATGCCCCCCCAAATGAAATTTCCATCTGTAGTCACTATGGGCTTGTAGTGAAGAAGAACATCATGGTGGGGAACTTGTGATAGAGGAGGGATGCTTACTACATGTTGACCAACAAAGTAAAAGAGAGAAGTGGATGGTGGGTGCCAGGGTCATGATAGACCTTTCAAGGATATACCTCCAGTGGCTTACTAGTTCCCACCTCCTAAAGTTTCTATCACCCCCCATAAGGCCATCAATTTATGAATCCATTAATGGATGAATCCACTGACGAGGTGAAAGCACTCATGATCCAATAACTTCCTTATGGCCAATTTTCTGCACATTGGTGCAGTGCGGATCAAGGCTTCAACACATGGAATTTTGGGGGACTTTCCAGATCCAAACCAAAACAAAGTCATAGTAAGTTCTGATGCATGGAAGAAAAGAAGATCTGAGGCAAAAAATTCCTAATCCTTTTTGTTTGGGATGTATTGTAAAAAAATGAACATCAATATTTTATATGTGTGCAGAGATGTGTGTAAAAGAAACCAAACTTCCTTCAAAACAACTTTTGGCAGTATTGGGAATAAAACCCAGGGATATGGCAAGCATTTAACCACTAAGCTACAGCCCTGAATCACAAACAATTTTTATTAAAAACAAATATGATGCATTATGGCATATAAAACATTGATATAAGTGGAATATATGTACATACATATTAAAAAGTCAACACATATATGTAAGTATATGTATATAATTACTGATTCTGTGCATGTATGTGTGTATATGTGTGTGTATACACACTATTTAAGTATGTACACTACTGATTCCAATCTACTCACTAAATTAGTTTTATGCCTTCTTAGTGGGTTATTAATCACAGTTTGAAAAACAGTGTTCCTTTTCATGGAATCTTACTGTAGTTTTGATTTGCATTTCTCTAATTGCTAGAGATGTTGAACACTTTGTATATATTTGTTGACCATTCATATTTCTTCTTCTATGAAGTCCCTGTTTAGTTCCTTTACCCATTTATCAATTGGATTATTATTTCTTTTTGGTGTTAAGTATTTTTTGAGTTCTTTGTATATCCTGGAGACTAATGCTCTATGTGAGGTACATTCATCTCACTTCAATAAGAATGGCAATTATCAAGAACAGAAGTAACAATAAATGTTAGCAAAGAGGTAGGAAAAAAGGTTCACTCATACATTGCTAGTGAGACTGCAAATTGGTGCAAACACTATGCAAAACAGTATGGGGATTCCTTAGAAAACCTGCAATGAAATCATCATTTGATCCACCTGTCCTACTCCTTGGTCTATACCCAAAGGACTTAAAATCAGCGTACTACAGTGACGTGGCCACATCAATATTTATAGCAGCTCAATTCACAACAGCCAAGCTAGGGAAACAAACTATGAGCCCTTCAACAGATGAATGGATATGTTTACACAATATATATAACTCCACTATGTGGAAGAACAAAAATATGGCATTTGCCATTAAATGGATGGAACTGGAGAACATCATGCTAAGTGAAATAACCCAAACCCAAATAACCAAAGGTCAAAAGGTCTCTACTATATGTGACTATCTACAAACAACAAGGGAAGGAATAAGCTTAGAAGTTCATTGGGTCAACACATGGACCTTTGGGGGACCAAAGGGGAATGAAGGAAAGGGAGGAGAGATGGGAATAGAAATGACTGTAGAATGAATTGGACATAATTTTCCCATGTTCATATGCATGACCAGTGAAAGTCCACATCCTGTAGAATCACAAGAATAGGATCTTAATTAGAGTAAGTAATACTCCATTTGTGTGTAATATGTCAAAATACATTGCACTGTCATGTATATCTACAAAGAAAAAAATTTAAAAAGGAAACAGTTGTTGAAAGAAAATGATAATTTCCTCCTTCCCTGTTTACTTAGTCAGACTTACTCAGTCCCTGATAAGTGACTATGAACTGGACTAATGGAAATGCTTCAGAAAAACCACAGGCATTTTATTTTACTTTAAATTTTTTCTAAATATATATAAAGGGTGTTTTAAACCATTGTAATAAAGTATTATTCAAAAGAAAATATATTAATGTGTAATGCATTAAATTTGAACTCTTTTGAAAACCAGTTATTCATTGACTTGGACTGCAAGATGCTTTTCATGCAGACTTTGAAATTCATATCCTGGAATGTCTTCACTTTATATTTAAAGTTATTGTTCAGGAAGGTACTAGTTTTGTCATAGTCCTTCATTGATTTTAGTCTGTATGTGCCCATTCAAATGGACAATCAAACTTCAGTCTCATTTGTTTTGTGCCTTCATTTCTCGGTACATGATAGTCCCATGAACAATATCAGAATGCACAACATGTTGCATTGAGATAGTAGTATATTATGGATAGTTTAATTGTGATAAGTTTTAGGTGCAATGTGTGTAACTTTTATATTTATTACTCACTGTCTTAACTGGTGTTTCTCAGATGTTTCTCAGATATTATATTTTAACCTTGTTAAATACACTTCAATGAACCAATAAAATAAATATATTTGGGTATGTGTTATTGATTCTATTTGTTATGATAATAAAGAATTATAATAATTTCTAACTTTGAAAAGAAGTTTTATACTTGTATAAAAGAAGTTGTATGGACAATTTGTCAATCTACTATAAACCTCTGAAGCTCCTCCCTCTATAGCACACTAGATTAGAATTGCCCATGTAAGAAGCAGTTTCATTGAAAACCAGGACCTACCATTTGGAGCATTTGCTATTGTGACTTATAACTATGGTTATGCTACAAAGCAAATGTTTTCAGGTAACTATGGATTTTTAAAGCAGCTGAAGTTCTTTAAGAGGAGCTGAAGAATTTGTACTTAATACCCTTTACACACCATTTTTAAATGTGCATTGTGCCCCCAGTTGCTGGCTTTCAAATTATCTGAATTCCAAATATATTGCATTAGTTTAGTTTTCTGTGCTTTGGGATCTCAAAACCTTCCTTCAACATTACCTAACCTTTGGAATACAGTGTACTTTTAGTCTCACCTTTCCTTTGCAGGAAGCTGAAGCAATGTTAAATTACTTAGCAGAGTCAACCTAAACTTATTTGAAATCTCTGTTTGTTTTGTTTCTCTAGAGCATGTCTATTTCCAAGAGGCTGCAAAAAGTCCCTTTTCTTGACTTTTCAATTGCTTGAGAAATAGTCTTTCACACTAGCAGTCATTCAGTGGTTACAACTTAGTTTCAGCTATTCTTAATAGTGAATGATTCTTGTTTTGTGCTTAGCTATCCATCATATTGAGCCTCAGTCACTGTTGCCACTGAGTCACTGGTACCTAGCATAGCGTAGACAGGATAGGTGCTCCATAATCATTGTTGAAATGATAAAAGAAATATAATCTTGTCCATTAAGACATCTTTTACCCTTGTGAAATTCATTCCTTATATCTCTGATATCCCACAGCACTTTGTCCATGTGTTTAATAAAGTTATTCTTACACCATATATGTATATTTATATGTCCATTTATGTCTCATGCTGTATAGTTATCCAATTATATGCCAATTTTGCACAATAAATTGAAATTTCCTTGAAGAAAATAATGTTCTTTTTTGCTTTGGACTCTGTGGTGTCTAGCACAGTGCCAATTTTAGAGTAGGCATTGTCTTTGTTGAAGGAATATGTCAATAAAAGTACAGACAAAGAAAAACACTAAATTTGAACATGCACAACATTTCAGGAATTTACAAGCCATCTATGGAACTTCTCAAAATCTGCAGTCATTAATTATCTTCTTTTTTTCATTTGCTCATTCATTCATACATTCATTCCACAAATATTTAATTAATCATCTTCTTTGTGGCAGGTGATGTTTTATGACCTAATTTAAAATGTGGTTTGATACAAAGATCCTACACCCTCAGAGCTTTCATTTTAGTGATGGGGATAAAAAATTGAAGTTTAAATTGTAATATATTCTATAGAAAAAAAATTACGGTGGGATAAGAAATAGTGATTATGGGCTGGGGATGTGGCTCAAGCGGTAGCGCTCTGGCCTGTTATGCATGCGGCCTGGGTTTGATCCTCAGCACCACATACCAACAAAGATGTTGTGTCCGCCGAAAAACTAACTAACTAACTAAATAAATAAATTCTCTCTCTCTCTCTCTCTGCCTCTCCTCTCTCTTTAAAAAAGAAAAGAAAAAAAGAAACAGTGATTAGGCAAAAGAATCCAAGAAGGCTTCTGTGAGATGATATTTAAAGAGAGAACTATGAAAGATTTATGATGCCAATATATGCCTGTGGAATGGAATAGTTAAATTGTGAAATGAGAGTTGTAAATGGGAATAACAGTGGAAAATAAATAAACAAATGGTGAATAAATAAACAAAATCAAGAAAGAAGCTTTTCATAGAGCATTGATAACAGGCACAGTAAATCAAAAAATATGACTTATTCAGTCTTTATCTTACAAAGATTTTTAATGGAAGTTGTAGCTGTCCAGGCAAGAGAGGAAAATTATTTATGACATAGAAAATAATTCTTGATTATATCCTGCTTTGAATTGTTTTGTTGTTGCATGAGTAGCAATCTTATTTTCTAAACTAGTTTTAACAAACTCAAAGGAAGTTTATGGATTTAAATATTCTCCATAGTGCCCAGAATTTTAAGTTTCTTACCACATTGAATGTATGCTCTCCAGATGCATGGGTGCTTATCTTTTTTGTTCATTGGTGTACTATCTGCACCTAGATTACCGCCTGACACATACTAAGTGTGGAATACATTCTTTTTGTTGTTCTTTTTAGTTGTACATAACATTAAGTTTTGTTTGGACATAATTATAAAAGCATGGAATATAATGTGTTCTAATTCGGTCCCCAGTACTTTCATTTTCCCTCCACTCCTCCCAGCCCCATTTTCTTTACTCTACTTTAGTCATCTTTCTTCTATGTACTTATATGTTTTTAAATTAATGTCTTATGGATATACATGATGATGAGATTCACTGTGAGATATATATATAACTCAGATTCAATCCATTATTCTTCCTTCATCCAATCCCTCCTCCCTCCCCCTCAATCTCTTTCACCTGGTTCACCAATATTCTTCTATATTGACAGAACTCCCCTACCCCTCCTCTTGTGGCCTTGTTATTTTATATTAGCTTCCACATATCAGAAAAAAATTCAATCTTTCACTTTTGGAGTCTGGTTTTATTTCATTTAGCATGATAACCTCCATTCCATTCATTTCTAAGTAAATTTCATAATTTCATTCTTCTTTATGGCTGAGTAATACTCCATTGTGTATATATACAACTCTTTTTCTATCCTTTCATCCGTTGAAGAACACCTAGATTAGTTCCATAGTTTGGCTATTATGAATTGTACTGCTGTAAATGTTGATGTGAATATATCCCAATAGTGTGCTGATTTGGGGTATTTTGGATATATACTGAAGAGTGGGATAGCTGGGTCATATGGTTGTTCCATCTCTAGTTTTTGAGGAATCTCAATACAGCTTTCCAGGGTGGTTATGCTAATTTGCAATCCCAATAACAATGTATGAGTATACCTCACCCCCCCACATCCTTGCCAACACTATATTATTTGTATTCTTGATAATTGCTATTCTGACTGAAGTGAGAGAGATGAAACCTCAATCTAGTAAAGAAGAACTCAGAAAATCGAAATATCTGCCACGTTTCTAGATAGGCAGAATCAATATTATCATGCTACCAAAAGCACTATACAGATTTAATGCAATTCCTATAAAGATCTCAATGACATTTTTTCACAGAAATAGCAAAAAATCATGAAATTCCTTTTGAAAAATAAGAGGCCCAGAATAGGCAAAGCAATCCTTAGCATGAAAATGATGCAGATTTAAATTATATTACATAGCTATAGTAACAAAAAGTAACAAAAACAGCATGGTGTCAGCACCAAAACAGACATGAAGACCAATGGAACAGAAGACACAGAGATAAACTCACATAAATGTAGTTACCTCATATTAGACCAAGGTGTCAAAAAGCATACATTGGAGAAAAGATAGCCTCTTCAGCAAATTATGGTGTAAAAAATGGAAATCCATATGTAGTAGAATAAATTTGAACCTCTATACCTCACCCTCAACAAAACTCAACCCTAAGTGAATTAAAGATGTAAGCATTAGACCAGAGACCTGGTGCTTACTAGAAGAAAAAATAGATCTAACTCTCCAGCATGTCAGCATGAGAACCATATTCCTCAACAAGATTCCTAAAGCACAAGAAGTAAAATCAAGAATCAATAAATGGGATGGTATCTAGCTGAAAATCTTTTTCACAGCAAAACAAACATTCAAGGACATATACAGAGACCCCACAGATTGGGCAAAATTCTTCACCACCAGTACCTCAGATAAGGCATTAATTTCTAGGATATATAAAAAACTCAAAAAACTTAACAACAACAAAAAGGAAATAACCCAATCCCTAAATGGACAAAGGAACTGAACAGACACTTCGCAGAAGACGATAATATAAATGGCCAAAAATATACGAAAAAATGTTCAACATCTCTATCTATTAGAGAAATGCTAATTAAAACCACACTGAAATTCCATCTTCAGTCAGAATGGCAATTATCAAGAATACAACTAACAATAATGTTGGTGAGGATGTCAGGAGAAAGGTACTCTCATACATTGTTGGTAGGACTACAAATTGGTGCTACCACTATGTAAAACAGTATGGAGATTCCTCAAAAAAGTTGAAATGGAACCCCCATTTGACCTAGATATCCCACTCCTGGGTCTATACCCAAAGGACTTAAAAACAGCATACTAGAGTGACACATGGATGTCCATGTTTATAGCAGCTCAACTCACAGTAGCCAAACGATGGAAACAACTTAGGTGCTCTTCAATGAATAAATGGATAAAACTATGCAGTATATACACAATGGAATATTACTCAGCCATAAAGAAGAATGGAATTATGGCATTTGCAGTTAAATGGATGGAACTGGAAAATATCATGCTAAATGAAATAAGCCAATCTCAAAGAATCAAAGGCTGAATGTTCTCTCTGATTTGTGAATTCTAGCCTCAAACAAGGGAGGTAAAAGAGGGGAATTTTAAAAAATCAACTGGACTAGAGAAAGGGGAATGTAGTGAAGGAAGTGTGGAGGAGAATAGGAAATAGAATTAATTGATCATAACTTTATGAGCTATGAATTTGTATCCATGACCAGGCTAACTCTATATCATGTATGACCACAAGAGTGGGAACTTAAATAGAATAATTTATAATTTATGTATATATATTCTGCCAAAATACATTTTACTGTCATGTATAACTAAAAATAAGAAATAAAAATATTTTTTAAAATTAGAGATAAACAGAAAAAAATCCCACCATAAAATCCCACCAAAAAAATCTCAACCACTTTAGGTTGATGTATTTCTTTTTAGTTTTTTATTTATTTATTCAAAGATATATATGAGCATAGACTGCATAGTTTAAAATCAGGAGTATTTGGAATCATTTCATATAACAGTTTGCTGATCACAGCTCTCTTTATATGGTGTGTTCACTTTTGATTCTATAAGCTGACATACATTTCTAGGGGACAGCTAACCTCATAATAAAGCTATTGCAACTCGCTGATTCTTTAAAAAAAGCATTCTCAATGTAGTTTTGATTTGTATTTTCCTATTGGTTGGCCATATGAATTTCTTTTTATGAGAAGTGTCTGTTTAGTTCTTTTGCCCATTTAGTAAGTGTATTATTTTTGCTGTTCAGTTTTTTGAGTTCTTTATATATTCTGGATAGTAATGACCTCAGAAGTAGTTGTCAAAGATCATCTCTCATTCTATAGGCTCCCTCTTCACATTTTTAATTCTTGATAAATTAATTAAGCTTTTTGATAATAGGATTTGCTTCAAATTTCTCTCTCTTCTCTCAAAGATTACTACAGAGGCTGGAAAACAGAAGGTGCTTATCAAGTGAATTTGTCTTATTTGCTCACACTTTTCTTTGGTTGACATTATTTTTAAATGTTTTAATGTGTAATATCTTTCAGTTGTAGGAAGTCCAACTATACAGAACTTTCACCTTGCACCAAACATTCTGGAATTCATTCTTTAATAAGAACTGTCTGTGTCTCCAACCTGGGACTTCCACTGATCTGCTATAAACTCTCATGGATTGTCTCACGATAATTAATTGGAGATGGAAGTTGTAGTATTCCACGCAAGAGAGGAAAACTACTTCATGCTCTACAGAGTTCATATAGACCTAAGATCATAAAGCTAATTGGTGATGCTCTATTGCTTGTTAGAGCTTAAGCTCTGACCATTGCCTATTTCATTTCTGAAAACTCCATTCAATATGAGGGAAGTCCACTAGAGGGTATATGATATAACCCAGGTTGGTATGTGTAATCCTGAAATTAATTAATTTGGTTATTCCCATATTATCTTACTTCCTCAGATTATAGTTGGGGAATATAGGCATGGAGAAAGAATGAACGTCTCTGAGGTCATATCAACATACAAATGACATAATTGATATTAGCCTCTGTCTTCTGAAAATGTCGGTATTTCAAAAAGTAGGTTACAGAGGACCTGGTTATTGAACCACAAGTAGTGTTTGAAGAATCAAGTTTTTCTTGGACCTGTTGTTTGAACTCAAATTTCCTTTTCAGTGATTTACCTTTCTCAACCCCCCTCTGGATTTCTAAAGGGGAGCGTCCCATATCTGACTCACTTCTGTATTTCCAGAAGCAAATAATTTTTTGATGAATGAATATTCAACTAACCAAATTATATTAACTTGCTTTCCGTATTTGTTCATAATCTAAGATATTTTATTCTAGAAGATCCAAGATGGCAAATTACAAGAGGCTGTATTCCTTGTCTCTCTGTGACTTGGGATTCAAGCAGAGGAAATACTGTTTCTCTTTGAGGCAGCTGTCAATGACCATCTATCCCCTGCCCTTCATCCCCCATTTGTCTGTAGCAATAACACACTGTCTGCCAATATATCACCTGCCTTTTGAAAACAGATTGTTTGCTGACTGCCACTTATCATCTGCCATTTGTTCCATTTACCTGCCTCTTATCTGCCCATCACCTGCCTTTCACCTACCCATCTCCCATGGCCAAAAGTCCACCCACCCTGCCAACCTCCTGCAGATTGCCAGCAGATAGCATGCTGCCTGCTGCCCACTGCCCACGGCTGCCTGGAAGTCCATTGTCACAGTACCCAAATGTTTGGTTAGACACAGCCACCACTATTTTGGGACACCTGCCAGGGCCTGCAGGTTTGCTGCTGCCACCACTGCCATCTAGGGGAGCAGTGGCCTCAGTCTTGAGCCAGGGCTTGGAGACCTGGTTTAACCTGAGATCTTCCTGCTGGGTTTGCTAGTGGCCACCATCTGGCTGCTTCTTTGCAGTGACCTCCTTTGTGACTGCATCCTTAGTGATCTCTCTACAAGTTAAAAGGGCATTGAGATCTTGGGATTGCAACAAGGCAGAGCCTGGTAAAGTTGAAGCTGAGGTCTGTCAGATTGCAGCTGAATTTGTATGAGCCAGTCTAGGTCTGGCAAGCCTGTGGAAATTTGGAGACTACAGGTAGTTCCCTGGAGGTGGAGGAGTGGAGAAGCTGGGGAAATCTGGGCTCTCTCTAGCTTATCACACTCTTACAATAAACTTTTACTTCTATTTTCTCTCCTTCTCCCTCATAAACATCACATCTTATACTACTTCTGTTCCCTTATTATCAATTATTTAAAATGGTAAACCCTTTTACCAAACTGAAGTGCATGGGGACTAAAGGTGTCAGCTACAATGGGTGGGAAGACTCGAAGAGAGTGTGAGAGTATCTTTATATTGGCTTGCCCTCCCAGACAATATGGCACCCACCAGACTGGAGATACCAAGTTTAGACAACCCCACCTATCAGCAGAGAAGGGAATCTGAGAAAATTTTTGAAACCAAACAGAAGCAATCATTCAATTTTCCATGGAGACTTTCCTTTTTTTTCCCTCTTTGCTCTCTCTCACACATCTCTACTATCTGTAAATCCAAATATTTTTCATGCATCAATTTATTGATAAATGGGATGTCTAAATAATATACTACATTTTTTGTGTATTCTTATATTTTTACTTTTTTATAAGCCTCTACATATTTTTTCTCTTGCCTGTCTGTCTCCCTGGATTCTCCTTCTCACTACATTTTTAAAAATATTTCTATTTGTAGATGGACATAATACTTTTATTTTGTTTATTTAATTTTCTTATGTACTGTTGGGGATTGAACCCAATACCTTACACATGCTAGGCAAGTGCTCCAGCACTGAGCCACAGCTCCAGTCCTCACTTCTATAGTACTGACAACCAGCCTATATTACTATAAAATTTTACCTCTATCTTCTTTCCTTCTCCCTCATAAACATCACATCTTACACACTTCTTTTCTCTTATTATCAATTATTTGAACTAGTAAACCCTTTTAGCAAACTTACTTTTTATATTGTAGACAATAATTGAACACATAATTTCTGTTTATTGTGACAAACCTGTAGATGCCTTAATAGGAGCTATTTGGTTTAAAGTTGTATATTGTTTGCATCGGGTGCTGTTAATATTGGTCTCCCCCTTAAAGGACAGATACTGGAAACCTTCAGAGACATTATATGACTTCGGGTAGAAATTGTACTGCCTCAGATCCATAACACTAGGTGGGAAGACACACAAACAACATGAAAATATAAGGGAACAAAATGCCTTAACAAACCAAGATGTTTCAACAATAGAATCCACAGATAAAATAGTAGAGAATATGTCATAAAAGGAATTTAGAAGGTCCATAGTTAGGCTGATCTTTGAAATGAAAGATGATATTGGAGAGAAAATACAGGAAGTGAAAGATCACTTCAATAAAGAGGCAGAGATTATAAACAGGAGTCAAGCAGAAATTTTCAAAATGAAAGAAACTATAAACCAAATTAAAAACTCAATGAATAGTATCACCAACAGAATAGACAACTTAGAAGGCAAAACCTCAGGCCACAAAGACAAAATATACACTCTTGAGAATAAAATTGACTTCACAGAGAAGATGATAAGAAACCGTAAATAAAACTTTTAAGAAATATGGTATAACATGAAAAGATTAAATTTAAAAATTATTGGAATAGACTAAGGAGCAGAGATACAACACAAAATAATATACAATCTTTCTATTCTTATATCAGATAAAGTGGACTTCAAACTAAAGTTAGTCAGAAGGGATAAAGAAGGACATTTCATACTGCTTAAGGGAGTCATACATCAACAAGATATAACAATTATAAATATATATGCCCCAAACAATGGAGCATCTATGTACATCAAACAAACTCTTCTCGATTTCAAAAATCAAATAGACTGCAACATAATAATACTGGGTGACTTTAACACACCTCTCTCCCCCCAAAAAAAACTAAACAAAGAAAGTATACAAATAAATAATATAATGATTTAACAGACATATGTAGAGTATTTCATACATCGTTGAACAAATACACTTTCTTGTCAGTAGCACAGGGATCCCTCTCTAAAATAGACCATATGTTTTTCTACAAAGCAACTCTCAGCAAATTCAAAATAAATAAATAAATAAAAGTACTACCTTGCATTCTAAAGAAGGAAATTAGAAATCAATGATAAAATAAGAAAATAGAAGCTACTAAAATCCTGGAGACTAAATAGCATGCTATTGAATGGGAAATGGATAGAAGAAGAAATCATGGAGGAAATAAAAAAGTACTTAGAGATAAGTGAGAACACTGATACAACATATCAAAATCTCTAGGACACTATGAAGGCAGTGCTAACAGGAAAGTCCATTGAATTGAGCTCATACATTAAAAGAATAAAAAGTCAACAAATATATTACATCTTAAAGCCCTAGTAAAAGAAGAACAAATCAACAGCAAAAGTAGTATAATACAGGAAATATTTAAAATAAGAGCTTAAATAAATGAAATTGAAACAAAAAAAATCAAAAAATTGACAAAACAAAAGTTGATTCTTTGAAATAATAAATAAAATTGGTAAAACCTTAGCTACAATAACAAAGAGAAAAGGAGAGAACTCTCAAATTACTAAAATTTATGAAGAAAAAGGAACTATAATGAGAAACATTACTGAAATACAGAAGATAATATTATTTTGAAAGTTCATAGTCAAAATAGAAAAAAACTGACAATTTTCTTGAGACATATGATCTACACAAACTGAATCAGGAGGACATACACAATTTAAGCAGATCAATTTGAAGCAATGAAATGAAAGACACCATCAAAAGCCTACCAAGAAAGTAAAACCCACGAAAAGATAGATTCTCAGCCAAATTCTACAAGACCTTCAAAGAATAATTAACACCAATACTACTCAAATAATTCCAAGAAAGAAAAAAAGAGGAAACATACTTCCAAATTCATTCTATGAGGCCAGTATCACCCTGATTCGAAAACCAGATGAAGATATATCAAGGAAAGAAAACTTCAGACCAATATCCCTGATGAACATAGACACAAAAATTCTCAATAAAATTCTCACAAATCGGGGCTGGGGATGTGGCTCAAGCGGTAGCGCGCTCGCCTGGCATGCGTGCGGCCCAGGTTCGATCCTCAGCACCACATACAAACAAAGATGTTGTGTTCACCGAAAACTAAAATAAATAAATAAATATTAAAAATTCTCTCTCTCTGTCTCTCAAAAAATTCTCACAGGGCTGGGGATGTGGCTCAAGCGGTAGCGCGCTCGCCTGGCATGCGTGCGGCCCAGGTTCGATCCTCAGCACCACATACCAACAAAGATGTTGTGTCCGCCGAGAACTAAAAAATAAATATTAAAAATTCTCTCTCTGTCTCTCTCCTCTCTCACTCTCTCTTTAAAAAAAATTCTCACAAATCACATACAAAAACATATTTTAAAAGATAGTGCACATAATCAAGTGGGGTTCATCCCAGGGATACAAGGTTGTTTCAACATAAGAAAATCAAAATGCAATGCATCACAACAATGGACTTAAAGACAAGAACCATTTGATTGTTGTAACAGATGCAGAAAAAGCATTTGACAAAATATAGCACCTCTTCATGTTCAGCACAATAGAAAAACTAGTAATAGTAGGAATATACCTCAACATAGTAAAAGCTATCTATGCTAAGCCTAAGTCCATCATCATTCCAAGTGGAGAAAAATTGGAAGCATTCCCTCTAAAAACTGGAACAAGAAATAGATGCCCTCTTTCACTTCTATGCAACAGTCATTGAAACTATAGACATAGCAATCAGACAGAAGAAAGAAATTAAAGGAATACAAATAGGAAAAGAAAAACTCAAATTATCACTATTTGCTGATGACATAACTCTATATTTAGAAGATCCAAAAATTTCACCAGAAAATTTCTAGAACTAATAAATGAATTTAGCAAAGCAGCAGGATATAAAATCAATATATATAAATCAAATGTATTTTTATATATCAGTGATGAATCCACTTCAAATAAGATTAGGAAAACTATCTCATTCACAATAGCCTCAAAAAAATTACTTGTGAATCAACTAAACGAAAGAGGTGAAAGATCTCCATAATGAAATCTACAGAACACTGAAGAAAGAAATTGAAGAAGACCTTAGAAGATGGAAGGCTCTCCCATGGTCTTGGATAAGCAGAATTAATATAGTCAAAATGGCAATAATCTCAAAACTGTTATACAGATTTAATGGAATTTCTATTAAAATCCCAATGTAATTCCTTGTAGAATTAGAAAAAGCAATCATGAAATTCATTTGGAAAAACAAGACACACAGAATAGCCAAAGCAATCCTTTTCAAACAAGAAGAGTGAATCAGGAGGCATCAAAATACTAGACCTTAAACTATACTACAGAGCAATAGTAACAAAAATGGCATAGTATTGGCACCAAAATAGACATGTAGACCAATGGTACAGAATAGATGACACATAGACAAACACAAATAAATACAGTTATCTCATACTAGACAAAGGTGCCTAAAATATATATTGGAGAAAAAATAGTTTATTCAACAAATGGTGTTGGGAAAACTGGAAATCCATATGTAGCAGAATAAAATTAAACCTCTATCTCTCACCCTGTACAAAACCTAACTCAAAGTATATTAAAAGACTTAGGGACTAGAACAGAGATGCTTTGCCTAATAGAAGAAAAAGTAGTCCCAAATCTTCATCATGTCAGCTCATGTCCTGACTTCCTTAAGACCCCCTAAATACAAGAAATAAAATTAAGAATCAATAAATGAGATGGATTCAAACTAAAAAACTTCTTCTCAGCAAATTAAACAAACAATAACAAGAAGATAGAGCCTACAGAATGGGAGGAAAATCTTTACCACATGTAAATCAGATAGATACATCTCCAGGATACAAAAAGAACTCAAAAAACTTAACACTGAAAAAAACAAATAACCTAATCAATGAGTTGAAAATCTGAATAGACACTTCTCAGAACAATAAATACCATCAGTTAACAAACATATGAAAAAATGTTTATCATGTCTAGTAATTAGAGAAATACAAATCAAAAGTACTCTAAGATATCATCTCACTCCAGTTCTAATGGCAAGTATCAAGAATACAAGCAATAATATGTGTTGGCAAGAATGTGGAAGAAAAGGTATACTCATACATTGCTGGTGGGACTGAAAATTGGTATAACCAGACTGGAAAGCAGTATGGAGATTCCTCAGAAACTTGAAACGCAACCACCATTTGGGATATTCATACTCTTATCAGCAGCAGAGAAATGGCACAAAAGTTGTGGACATGGAATCTAAGAGGGGCCTCAGTATAGGTTGATTCTTTATATTCTCACACCACACACATTGCTGAGAAGTCTGGCGGAGTAACCACAGAGAGTGTGCCCCTTATACTTTACTGTGTACAGCACATTTGCCTGAAATTCTAGAGGTACCCCACTCTCGGGGACCAATAGAAGAAGTGGTTGCCTTATACTCAAGCCAGGCCCAGTGGTGCTCGACTGTAATTCCAGTGGCTCAGGAGGCTGAGGCAGAAGCATCGTAGGTTCAAAGCAAGCCTCAGCAAAGCAAGGCACTAAGCAACTCGGTGAGACCCTGTCTCTAAATAAAATATAAAATAGCGGATGTGGCTCAGTGGTCAAGTGCCTCTGAGTTCAATCCTTAGTACCAAACCAAACCAAACCAAATAAAACTCAGTTGAAACCTTCACCAATAGACTAAATCGAGCAGAATAAAGAATATCAGGATTTGAAGATACGATTGATTAATCATGGCATAAGAAAATAATAAAGAAAAAAGAGTATTGAACAGAAAAGAGAATATTGATAAGAATCCTTTGAAAGAAGAAATTTATGTGTAATCAGAAAGTACTGCAAGAAAATAACTGTCAATTTAATTAACTTTATTCAGCATAATTATTCTTCAGCATTGAAGAAATAAAGAAGTTCTAAGATAACATAAAGTTATTCACAATCACTAAAGCAGAATTACAGGAAATATTAAAAAGAATCCTCTAGAGAAGAGGTCCCAAGATAAAAAATAATCTTGAGAGCATGGTAAAATATAAATCTTTCCAGAAAGGTAGATAAACAATTCAGAATTAGGAAAAAATAAAATATAGTTAATTTTCTAAACCATTGAAAATCTTATCAATAAAGGATAGCTAAATGAGCATAGAAAATTCAAAGCAACCAGAATCAACACAGCAAAATTTCAGGAAATGTTATATACCTTTTAATAATGTGTCTGAATGTAAGCAGTCTAAATTTTCCAATTAAAAGATGTAGATTAGTTGGTCAAAAAAAATTCAACAATCTCCTGCCTGGAAATCCTCCCCTCACCAGCAAAAATACGACTGAAAGTAAAAAGCATAGAAATTCGTACACTAATAAAATGGAATCCAAAAGCAAGAAGAAGTTGGCACACTATAATCTAACAAAGAAGTTTTCAAGGAATAATTGGCCAAAAAACACAAAGAAAGTCATTACATATTGATAATGGTATCAATCCATGAAGAAGTTATATTGATTGTAAATATGTATGCACCTAACATTGGAGCAACCAACTTTATTAAAAATAACACTAATTGACATAAAGGGAGGTATAGGCTCCAATATAATAATAGTAGGTGAATTCAGTACTTCGTTCTCACCCATAGATAGATCATCAAGAAAAAAAAATCAACAAAAATACAACAGAGTCAAGTTACATTATAGATCAACTGGATCTAGACATCTAAAGAGAAGAACCAAACTACATATTATTTTTATAATGAAATATATATATATTTTCCAAAACAGGTCATATGTTAGGCCCTTAAGCAAGTGTTAACAAAAGTCAAATAATCTCTTGCATTGTATTAGATCATAAAAGAATGGAACTAGAAATCAGCAACAAGTGTTACTATAAAAATTAGGAAAATACATGGAGATTGACATATACGTTTTAGAATGAACAATGGCATCATTGAAGAAATCAGGGAGGAAATTTTAAAATTCCTATAACTAAATGAAAACTGAAATACACCATATCAGAATTTGTGAGACACAGTGAAAGCAGTTATAAGAACATTAAGGAAACCAAGAAATCTCAAATAAATAATTTAATGATTCATCTCAGTGTCTTAGATAAACAAGAACAAAGCATACCCTATATCAACAGGAAAAAAATAAATATCAAAACAAAACTTAATGAAACAGATACCAAAAGGAAATAGCAATTATCTATGACACAGGATTGGTTCTTTGAAGGTATAAGCAGGATTTACATACTTTTAGCTTAGCCAAAGTAAAAGAGAGAAGACATAAATAGACAAAATTTCACATAAAATGGAATATCAAAACAAATATGACTAAAATCTAAATGAACATTAGGATATATATTGAAAAAAAGTCCAACTAAATAAAAATTGAAAAGTGGACACATATGATTCATCAAAATGGAACCAAATGAATGTAAAAATCTAAACTGAGCAATAAAATACAAGTAGTGGTAAAAATCTCATAAAAAGACAAGTGCAGTACTGAACTGATTCATTAATTGAATGCTACCAGACTTTTAAAGTACTAACACCAATGTTCTTCAAATGATTCCATGAAAGAGAAAGAAAAGGAGCCCTTCCAAATTCATTCTATAAAATTAATATTTTTCTGCTACCAAGAGTTTATAAGGACACAATGAGATAGGAAACTAAATCAATATTCTCAATTAGCATAGATTAAAAATTCATCTGTAAAATAGTTAAAAACTGAATTGAACCACACATCAAGAAGATCACACACCATCAAGTTGGTTTCATAACAAGGATACAAGGATGTTTCAAGATATGGAAGTCAATAAATGTAATACAGAATATAAGTAGAATCAATGATGAAAATTACATGATCATTTCAATATATGCCAAAAATCCTTGATAAAATTTAGCATGTCTTTGATACCTTTATTGTAAAAGCCCTGAATAAATTCAGCATATATGAATCGTACTTCAACATAATAAAGGATATAACAAACATACCAAGTATCTCATTGAATGGTGAAAAACTGAAAGCAGTTCATCTCGAATCAGGAACAAGATAATGATGTCCACACCCAATACTCCTATTTAATAGAGCAGTTGAAATTTTAGCCAGTGAAATCAAGCAAGAAAAATAAATCAAAGGGATGCAAATCAGAAAGAAGGAAGTTAAATTATTCTTGCTTTATGATGATATAATTCTACACTGAGAGAAAATTTAAGCCTGCATCAAAAAACTCTTAAAATTGGGAAACCATTTCAGCAAAATAACAGGATACAAAAGTACAAGAAATAAAATCGAGAATCAATAAGGAGGAAAGCATCAAATTAAAAAGTTTCTGCACAGAAAACAACTAAGAGCATAAAAAAGAGTTTAGAGAATGGGAGATCTTTTCCACCTGCTCCTCAGGATATTAATATGTTTATATTTATCTATCTATCTGAAGAAATCAAAAAATTTAATACCAAAAACAAACAATTTAAAATGGGCAAATGAGTCTCTTCTCAAAAGAACAAATGCCCAATAGATATATGGAAAAAAAATGGTTAGCATGTCTAGCAATCAGAGAAATGCAAATCAAACCTGCATTGAAATTTAACCTTACTCCAATCAGAATGGCAATTATAAGGAGTAAAAATAATAATAAGTATTGAAAAGTATGTAAGGAAAAAGTTACACTCATACTATGTTGATAAAACTGCAAATTAGTATAACCACTGTGTAAAGCAGTATGGAGATTATGCAAAAAAATGGAATGGAAGTACCATATGATTGAAATATCCTACTCCTTGGTATTTATCCAAAATCAGCATATTATAAAGATGTAGCCAAATCAATATTTATAATAGCACAATTCACAGTTGTCAAGATATTGAACCAGGCCAGATGTCCATCAACAGATGAACAGATTAAGAATGTGATGTATAACTTAGTGAAGCTCTAAGCAACTTACTGAGACCCTTGCTCAAAATAAAAAAAAAAATAAATTAAAAGGGCTGTGGATGTGGCTCAGTGATTAAGTACTGAGGTTCAATTCCTGGTACAAAAAGAGAGAGAGAGAGAGAGAGAGAGAGAGAGAGAGAGAGAGAGAGAGAGAGAGAGAGAGAGAGAGAGAGAGAGAGAATGTGTATATATACACAATGGAGTATTACTCAGTGGTAAAGAATAGCTAAATTGTGAAATTTGGCAGTAACTGGATGGAACTAGAGAACAATATGCTAAGGGAAATAAGCCATACTCATATAGTCAAAGATAAAATGTTTTGTCTCATATGTGGAAGCTAGAACACAATAAGAGGGAAAAAAGGGGATGAGGGAGGGAATCCAATGAAAATAGAAGAGAGATCAGTAGAGGAAGGGAAGGGATAGGAAAATGGAGGAATGGTTGAAGGAAAAACTTTCCTATATACATGAATAAGTATACCATAGTGAATTTCATATATATAGTAACTAAATAAAAGAAAGATCAGTAGAATAGAGGAGTAAAAGGAAAAAGGAACAGGAGGAGGGAGTAATGGGTACTGAATGGGAGCACACTCCAAGCTTGTATAATTATGTCAAAATTAACCCAAATAAAAGGTATGACTATAATGTACCAATAAAAAAAGAAAACAAAACACATGAAAATCAATAACTTTTTAAATTTTATTTTTATTGGTGTGTTATAATTATACATAATAGACAATATAATTTTATCAATCACATTCCCTAGCACTGTTCTTTTCCCTCCAGATTTTTTAATACACCAAGAATGAACACTGAGAAATAAATCAGGAAAACAATTTTGTTTACAATAGCCTAAAATATATCTAGGAATAAGCCTGTCCAAATCAATGAAATACCTCTACAAAGAAAATCACAAAGTACTGATGGAAGAAGTTGAAGAAGATTCTAAAAATGGAAAGAATTCACATGTTTTTGAATTGGGAGAATTAATTTTGTAAACATAGCCATACTATACAAAATGATCCACAGATTTGACATAATTTTCATCAAAATATCAGTGACATTCTTCACAGACCTAGAAAAATTATCCTAAATTTTATAAGGAAACACACTCGCACACACAGACACACACACACACACACACACACATACACACCGTCAAATAGCCCAAGAAACCCTGAGAAAAAAAGAACAAGTCTGAAGACATCATTATACCGGATTTCAAACTGCATTACAGAGGCATTGTAGAAACAATATCATGGCATTGGCGTAAAAACTGATGATTAAACCAAAGGGGTAGAATATAGGGCTCAGAAATAAACATCCTCATCTAACTGATTCTTGACAAAGGTTCCAGAAAAAAAACATTGTATAAAGACAGCCTCTTCAACAAATGGTACTAAGAAAACTGGATATCTTCCAGCAGATGATGGAAAATATCCACCTATCCCTCACTCTGTGGGAAAAAGGAAAAACAACTCAAAATGGATCAAAGCCCTTAATGTGAGATCAAAAAATTAGATACTCTAAAAGAAAATATAGGGGGAATATTTCAAGATATTGAGCTTGTAATCATTTCTCAAATAAGGATTCACTCAGCCCAGGAAACAAATGGAAGAACTTACAAATAGAATTGCATCAAATCAAAAGGCTTCCATTGGGCTAGGGATGTGGCTCAAGCGGTAGCATGCTCGCCTGGCATGCGTGCGGCCCGGGTTCAATCCTCAGCACCACATACAAACAAAGATGTTGTGTCTGCCGAGAACTAAAAAATAAATATTAAAAATTCTCTCTCTCTCTCTCTCTCTCTCTCTCTCTCTCTCTCTCTCTCTCTCTCTCCCTCTCTCTCTCTCTCTCTCTCTCTCTCTCTCTCTCTCTCTCTCTCTCTCTCTCTCTCTCTCTCTCTCTCCTCTCTCACTCTCTCTTAAAAAAAAAAGGCTTCCATAGAGCAAAGAAAGCAATCAGCAGAGACAATAGACAACCTACATAGTTGGAAAAAAAATGTTTCCGCTATTTATCTGAAAGAGGATTAATGTCCAGAATAAAGACATAAAATTTAATAATAAAAACAAAAATAATCCAATTGAAAATGGACACATTATCAGAATACATACTTCTCAAAAGATGAAACACAAATGACCAATAAATGAATGAAAAAAGTGCTCAACATCATTGTCTATCATGGAAATTCAAATCAAAACTACAATGAGATAACACCTTCCCACAGTTAGAATAACTATTACAAATGCTCATTTAGCATAACCACACACACGCGTGCGCACACACACACACACACACACAAACACACAATGAAAATTTGTAAATGCTTGTGAGAATGTGGGTAAAAATAACCCTCTATATTGTGCTGGGAATGTAAATTAGTAACTCACTATGGAAAACAGTGTGGTCCTTCTTCAAAAACTAAAATTAGAACTACCATATGACTTAGCTACACTATTTCTGGGTATATAGGCAAAGAAAATGAAATAAGCATAAAAGAGAGAAACCTGCATTATTGTAGCATTATTCACAATGGCTAAGATATGGAATCAGGTGCCTATTAACAGATGAAAGGATAAAGAAATTATGAGGTACACATATACACACACACAATGGAGTATTATTCAGCCATAAAGACAAAATAAAAAATGGGAAATTTAGGGAAAAATGAATTGAACTGGAGGACATGATGTTAAGTGAAATAGTTTACAGAAAGAAAATATTACCTGTTGCCTCTCACATGTGGAAACTATAAAAAATATGGGAGGTCTGGGCTGTAGTAATGAGAATTAAGGAAAGAAAAAGTACAAAAAGACAAATATGATCAAAGCATGATATATGCTTCCATGGAAACATCACAGTGAAACCCATTAATTTTTATAATTATTATATGTTAATAGTTATAATAAAGTATATGCTTTTATTCAAATAAAAATTCATGTAAAGTAAATAGCATTATTTAAATTACTAGTATTTTATTTAATATTTTAAGAATTTTTTGTAGTTGTAGATGGACAGAATGCCTTTATTTTATTTGTTTATTTTTATGTGGTGATGAGGATCGAACCTAGTGCCTCACGCATGCCAGGCAAGAGCTCTACCACTGAGCCACAACCCCAGCCCATGATCTAATATATATTTTATAATTTAAAATTTAGATTTTACCTACAAATTCAATTATATGTACACAGATTATATGGATGATCACAAACATTTAAAATTAGAGTTTACAGACAGGAGTTGTACACTAGTCTACCTAAACAAACTATTTCTTTTTTTTTGTTTATTTATCCAATAAAGCAGAAATCATATGCCATAAACTATATTAGGTACTGGGAATATAATGGAAAGAAAAACAAACATGGAACTCATCCATATTAAATTTTCCATATATGGGCTTGGAATATAACTCAGTGGTGGAATGTTTCTTAGCATATGCAAGGGCCTGGGTTCAATTCTCAGTACCAAAAACTAAAAAAGTATACCATATAGTTAAGAAGGCAGTCTCACAAGTAACCAATCATTTATACTCATAAATAATGATAGAGCCATGAAGGAAAATTAAAGGAATGTACGAAGTTATAAAAATTCAACAGGGAAACGATATGACCAAGATTTAAATAAGGGGAAACAGGAAAAAGGAACACACATAAACTCTTTGTGGGATTGCAAACTAGTAGAAAACTATGTAAATCAATCTGAAGTCTCCTCAAAAGAGTAGGAATGGAGCTACCATTGAACAAGCTATACCACTCTTTGCAATTTATCCAAAAGAGGTAAAATCAGCAGACTGTATGGATATATACATACCAATGTTAATAGCAGCACAATTTACAATAACTAAGTTATGGAACAAACCTTGGAGTCTTTCAAGAGATGAATGGATAAAGAAGATGCAACACTCACACACACACACACACACACACACACACACACACACTGGAGTTGTATGGAGCCATAAGAAATCAAAATATGTCGTTTGCAGTAAAATGGATGGAATTGGAGAATGTTATGCTAGATGAGATTAGCCACATTCAGAAAAACAAAGGTAATATGTTTACTCTCCCATGTAAAAATTAGAGAACAAAAGGGGAAAAGTGGGGAGTAGGGCATTATGAAAATAGAAGGGAGAGAATATGTTAGAGAAAGGGTACCAGAGAAGAGGGAGGAACAGAGGTAAAGGCGAGGCACTGCGGAATGAAATTGAGGAAATTATAGTATGTTTATATATGAATAAGTTATAATTAATCTCACTATTCTGCATAACTAATGCAGCAACAGAAATGAAGACGAAAAAGAAGGTGAGGCAAGATGTCGTATTGCATGCCAAAAAAAAATGTATATGTTAAAGATCACTATGTGTTTGGTGTATGGTTAAAAAAAAAAAAAAAACTTGTGTCAGTACCATTGAATATAAAGCCAAAGGTGAAATGAACATATTCCTTTTGTCCTTGCTGAGTAACATACATGATCTGATCACAAGATACTTTACTTGGCACAATGAATCTTGCAGGGAAGGTGTGGTGGAATGGAGGCATCCTTAAAGGAACAGTTAAAAGGAAGCATCACATGAATGCCCAATACTAGAGGCCATCTGGGTAGGAACAGAGCTCATGACATAGTTAGGGATCCTCAGATTGGAAGTTTCTGCTTCACAAGGACCACAACACCAAGCTGAGAAAGACTGAAGGAAGATCCTATCAATTGCATTGTGGCTAAGTAGTATAGGCTAGTGCAGAAACTGAGGGTTGTCCTGGAGCCTGAGTTAGCAGTTATTTCCTATTGTATTCTTTCCAATCTCTGGAGGAGTTTCAGCTGTTTTCCCTACTAGTTACCAGGTGATTTCTATGCACTGCCATGATGATATCATGTCATTACCTGAGAGTATCATACTGAGTTTATTCCAGATTCAACTTCATTGAAAAAAATAAAAGAAGGCCTCAATAAAAACAATTAGGTCCTTTGAACATTAACATTAATGGGAAGAAAAGATCCTGTTTTGCTTCAGGATGAAGGCTGAGAATGTGGTAACTTTTTCCACTCCCACTCATCCAAACCTAGTATTGAGCAGCAATTGAAGATAATTTGCTATTTATAAAAACAGCTTATTTAAATATTCAAAATCTGCCTGGAACATAAAACATTGTCATAAAATCTCAATTATTTAAATGCAGATGTATTGAACAACACATGGGCTACATTTTGCTTAAAATACACATACATTTATTTCTTCTCCCAAATACAGAAAAAAAGGACTTAGGGTAAAACAGAGGTTGGCTTACATTGAACCCCAAACATTTGCAAAAATAGGTTAAGATGTTCCATAAACACCAGAGATGGCCTGGGATGTCTCTCTCTAATTAATTTATTTTAATTTTAATTTTTTAATAGTTGCTGAAGACAGTACAATGATCTTGATATATCATACATTGGATTCAAATAGGGTATCAATAGCAACATTCTGCTTTGGAACTTCCATCCCAGAAGACTTGGAGTCTTTTTATGGTAAATTTCTACTGAGCCTAATGCTTGCTTAATTAGCATTGGTTCCTTCAAACCTTTAGCTCCAGGCCATTTATGTGATTATTGCAGGATTCTGGCTGTTATCCTTCAGCTTCAGCCCTGCTGAAAATCCAGATTTCTTTGGAGGGCATTGAAAGCCTTGGCTCCTTCAAGTGTACGATGAACTCTGTTAAGAGTAGGTTCTGAAGCAGGAGCATTGCAACTCTCTGTTTGAGACTGTGTCTAGCCAAGTATTATCTTGTTCCTTGCCAGGAGGCAAGAAAACAGATTTTAATTATCTCTTTCCTCCTACTAGAATATAAGCACAGCAGAGCAGAAAAAGTATCTACATAATTTGAGGTTCTATTTCTATTGCCCAGTCACTGCCTGGGACAAAGTAGTAATATTTGTTGCAAAAATATTATAGTATATATTTCTTAAATCAATTAATACAGTACGAGTAGATCAGAGAAGGGAATGATTTAGCATCCTCAGGAATCAGTACTTTGAGAAATGGAGTGGGTGAGTGATGGTCATTCAGGACAGACATGCTGGGTTGATTCAGGAGAACTGACTGTGAAGTAAGCACCAAACAAATTCCAAAGGGATTTAATTACTAAATTAAGAATCTGGCCCTCTTTCCTCCTGGCCAGGTCCTCATTATAGGAATAGCTGTAGACTCCACACATTAAAAGTTAAACAAACTAAAGGTTGTCAAGAGGAAACTGAGTAGTCTGGTGTATTAGTCTACCCATTTATCCATTACAAAAATCCACAGAACAAGTGACTTTAACAATAGAGGTTTGAACATCAGATAATGAAGACAAAATATATCATCTGGAAAAGAGTCTAGCCATCTCAGATAGGCTGGTTAAAAATCATGAGAGAAGCATACAAGAGATATGTGATAATATAAAAAAAACAAATTTAAGAGTCATTGGGATAGAGGAAGGGATAGAGATTCAAACAAGGGGAATGAGTAATCTACTAGATGAAATAATCACAGAAAACTTTCCAGAAATAAAAAAGGAAACAGATATACAAATTGTAGATGCATACAGGACACCGAACATACAAAATCACAGTAGACCAACGCCAAGACACATTGTTATGAAGATATCCAATATACAGAACAAAGAGAAAATATTAAAAGCTACAAGAGAAAAGAGAAAGATTACATTCAGGGGTAAACCAATAAGGTTAACAACGGACTTCTCAACTCAGACGCTGAAAGTGAGAAGATCCTGGAATAACGTATTTCAAACACTGAAAGACAATGGATGCCAACCAAGAATTCTGTACCCAGCAAAATTAAGCTTCAGATACGACAACGAAATAAAAATCTTTCACGATAAACAAAAACTAAAAGAATTTGCAGCCAGAAAACCAGCGTTGCAAAGCATCTTGAGCAAAACACTTATTGAGGAAAACAATAACCAAAGCCAACAGTGGGAAGTACCTCAGTAAAGACAGACGGAGGGGGGAAAACTAATCATGGTGAAACAAATGCAATTAAAAAAAAAAACAAAAAGAAACGAGATAAATAATCAAATATGGCTGGAAGTACAAACCATATATCAATAGTAACTCTAAACATTAATGGTTTAAACACTCCAATAAAGCGACATAGGCTGGTAACATGGATCAAAAAAACAAATCCAACAATATGCTGCCTCCAGGAGACTCACCTGACTGGAAAAGACATACACAGGCTGAAAGTGAAAGGTTGGGAAAAAATATACCACGCACACGCTCCTCGCAAGCAAACAGGGGTGGCCATCCTCATATCGAATAAAATCTACTTCAAGACTAAGTTAATCCAAAGGGATAAGGAAGGACATTATATAGTGTTAAAAGGAACCATTAAACAACAAGACATAACAATTATCAATATTTATGCACCAAATAATGGCGCTTCGAAGTTTATAAAACAAATTCTCCTCCAGTTCAAGAATCAAATAGACCACAACACAATAATTATGGGTGACTTCAACACACCTCTCTCACCATTGGACAGATCCTCCAAGCAAAAGTTGAATAAAGAAACTATAGACCTCAATACCACAATCAATAACCTAGACTTAACTGACATATATAGAATATACCAACCATCATCGAATGGATATACTTTTTTCTCAGCAGCACATGGATCCTTCTCAAAAATAGACCATATATTATGCCATAGGGCAACCCTCAATAAATATAAAGGGGTAGAGATTATACCATGCATTTTATCTGATCATAATGGATTGAAACTGGAAATTAATGATAAAAGAAGGAAGGGAAAATCCAATATCACATGGAAAATGAACAATATGTTACTGAATGATCAAAGGGTTACAGAAGACATAAAGGAGGAAATCAAAAAATTCTTAGAGATAAATGAAAATGCAGACACAACCTATCGGAATCTATGGGACACAATGAAAGCAGTTTTAAGAGGGAAATTCATCGCCTGGAGGTCATTCCTCAAAAAAAGGAAAAACCAACAAATAAATGAGCTCACACTTCATCTAAAAGCCCTAGAAAAGGAAGAGCAAAACAATAGCAAATGCAGCAGAAAGCAAGAAATAATTAAAATCAGAGCGGAAATCAATGAAATTGAAACAAAAGAAACTATCGAAAAAATTAACAAAACTAAAAGTTGGTTCTTTGAAAAAATAAACAAGATTGACAAACCTTTAGCCATGCTAACGAAGAGAAGAAGAGAGAGAACTCAAATTACTAACATAAGGCATGAAAAAGGCAATATCACAACAGACGCCACAGAAATACCGAAGACAATTAGAAACTATTTTGAAAACCTATATTCCAATAAAATAGAAGATAGTGAAGACATCAATAAATTTCTTAAGACATATGATTTGCCCAGACTGAGTCAGGAGGACACACACGATTTGAACAGACCAATATCAATGGATGAAATTGAAGAAGTAATCAAAAGACTACCAACCAAGAAAAGCCCAGGACCGGATGGGTATACAGCGGAGTTTTACAAAACCTTTAAAGAAGAATTAATACCAATACTTTTCAAGTTATTCCAGGAAATAGAAAAAGAGGGAGTCCTTCCAAATTCATTCTATGAGGCAAACATCACATTGATTCCGAAACCAGACAAAGACACATCAAAGAAAGAAAACTACAGACCAATATCTCTGATGAACCTAGATGCAAAAATCCTCAATAAAATTCTGGCGAATCGGATACAAAGACACATCAAAAAAATTGTGCACCATGATCAAGTAGGATTCATCCCTGGGATGCAGGGATGGTTCAATATACGGAAATCAATAAATGTTATTCACCATATCAATAGACTTAAAGATAAGAACCATATGATCATCTCGATAGACGCAGAAAAAGCATTCGACAAAGTACAGCATCCCTTTATGTTCAAAACATTAGAAAAACTAGGGATAACAGGAACTTACCTTGATATTGTAAAAGCTATTTACGCTAAGCCCCAGGCTAGCATCATTCTGAATGGAGGAAAATTGAAGGCATTCCCCTTAAAATCAGGAACAAGACAGGGATGCCCTCTATCACCACTTCTATTCAATATAGTTCTCGAAACACTGGCCAGAGCAATTAGACAAACGAAAGAAATTAAAGGCATAAAATTGGAAAGGAAGAACTTAAATTCTCACTATTTGCAGATGACATGATTCTATACCTAGAAGACCCAAAAGGGTCTACAAAAAAACTACTAGAACTAATAAATGAATTCAGCAAAGTGGCAGGATATAAAATCAACACGCACAAATCAAAGGCATTTCTGTATATCAGCAACAAAACCTCTGAAATGGAAATGAGGAAAACCACTCCATTCACAATATCCTCAAAAAAAATAAAATACTTGGGAATGAACCTAACAAAAGAGGTGAAAGATTTATACAATGAAAACTACAGAACCCTAAAAAGAGAAGTAGAAGAAGATCTTAGAAGATGGAAAGATATACCCTGTTCATGGATAGGCAGAACTAACATCATCAAAATGGCGATATTACCAAAAGTCCTCTATAGGTTTAATGCAATACCAATCAAAATTCCAATGGCATTGCTTGTAGAAATAGATAAAGCAATCATGAAATTCATATGGAAAAGTAAAAGACCCAGAATAGCAAAAGCAATTCTAAGCAGGAAGTGTGAATCAGGCGGTATAGCAATACCAGATTTCAAACTATACTACAGAGCAATAGTAACAAAAACAGCATGGTACTGGTACCAAAACAGGCGGGTGGACCAATGGTACAGAATAGAGGATACAGAGACTAATCCACAAAGTTACAACTATCTTATATTCGATAAAGGGGCTAAAAGCATGCAATGGAGGAAGGATAGCATCTTCAACAAATGGTGCTGGGAAAACTGGAAATCCATATGCAACAAAATGAAACTGAATCCCCTCCTCTCGCCATGCACAAAAGTTAACTCAAAGTGGATCAAGGAGCTTGATATCAAATCAGAGACTCTGCGTATGATAGAAGAAAAAGTTCGCTACGATCTACATATTGTGGGATCAGGCTCCAAATTCATTAACAGGACACCCATAGCACAAGAGTTAATAGCAAGAATCAACAAATGGGACTTACTTAAACTAAAAAGTTTTTTCACAGCAAGAGAAACAATAAGAGAAGTAAATCGGGAGCCTACATCTTGGGAACAAATTTTTACCCCTCACACTTCAGATAGAGCCTTAATATCCAGAGTTTACAAAGAACTCAAAAAATTAGACAATAAGACAACAAATAACCCAATCAACAAATGGGCCAAGGACCTGAACAGACACTTCTCAGAGGAGGACATACAATCAATCAACAAATACATGAAAAAATGCTCACCATCTCTAGCAGTCAGAGAAATGCAAATCAAAACTACCCTAAGATACCATCTCACTCCAGTAAGATTGGCAGCCATTATGAAGTCAAATAATAACAAGTGCTGGAGAGGATGTGGGGAAAAGGGTACTCTTATACATTGCTGGTGGGACTGCAAATTGGTTCAACCAATTTGGAAAGCAGTATGGAGATTCCTGGGAAAGCTAGGAATGGAACCACCATTTGACCCAGTTATTGCCCTTCTTGGTCTATTCCCTGAAGACCTTAAAAGAGCGTACTACAGGGATACTGCCACATCGATGTTCACAGCAGCACAATTCACAATAGCTAGACTGTGGAACCAACCCAGATGCCCTTCAATGGATGAATGGATTAAAAAAATGTGGCATTTATACACTATGGAGTATTACGCAGCACTAAAAAATGACAAAATCATGGAATTTGCAGGGAAATGGATGGCATTAGAGCAGATTATGCTCAGTGAAGCTAGCCAATCCCTAAAAAACAAATACCAAATGTCTTCTTTGATATAATGAGAGCAACTAAGAATAGAGTAGGGAGGAAGAGCAGGAAGAAAAGATTGACATTAAACAGAGGCACGAGATGGGAGGGAAAGAGAGAGAAAAGGGGAATTGCATGGAAGTGGAAAGAGACCCTCATTGTTATAAAAAACTACATAAAAGAGGTTGTGAGGGGAATTGGAAGAAAAATAAAGAGAGAAATGAATTACAGTAGATGGGATAGAAAGAGAAGATGGGGGAGGGGGATAGTAGAGGATAGGAAAGGTAGCAGAATACATCAGTCACTAGTATGGCATTATGTAAAAATGTGAATGTGTAACCTATGTGATTCTGCAATCTGTATTTGGGGTAAAAATGGGAGTTCATAACTCACTTGAAACTATTGTTCGAAGTATGATATGTCAAGAACTTTGTAATGTTGTGAACAACCAATAAAAAAAAACAATAGAGGTTTATTTCCTTTTGGTTTTGGAGGCCCGATATTCATGATTCTGGTACCAGAAGCTTTGATTTTTGGCAAGAGCTCTTTTGTTGGCATGTAGATTGCTTCCTTGTCATAAAGTCCTCTCATAGCCTTTCCTCAGTGTATGCACACATGGGGAAATGCAGAGGTGCTATGATCTAAATTTTCTCACCAAATCTCATGTTGAAATTTAATTGCCATGTATTACTGCTAAGAAGTGGGGTCTTTAAAAGATTACTATGTCAGGAGGGCATGATCCTGATGCAATAATCAATGACATTATTGCAGAAGCATGATAGTTACCAAATAATTCAGTTTCTAATAAAAGGACTAGTTCTAGTCCTATCCCCTACCTCTCTTATGCATGTTCTCTGCCCTTCTTCTGACATGGGATAACACAGCAAGAAGGTCCTCAGCATATGCCAGCATCATGTTCTTTGACTTTTATGCTGTAAGAAATAAATTTATTTTTTAAAATAATTTACCTAGACTGTGGTATTCATTTTTAGTAGCAGAAAACAACATACAGAGGGAGATTGGGAAAGTGAGCTATCTGGTATCATCCTTATAAGGAATATAATTTCATCAGATCAGAGTCCTATTCTTATGGTCTCATTTAATCTTGATTACTTTATTACTCTATGCTGGTGAAAACAGTTGAACAAATTACATTGTGTGCATGTATGAATATGTTAGAATAAATCTCACTATTACATATCATTATAATATACCAATAAATTTTTTTAAAAATTAGATAAAATAAAGTGAGGTATTACCTGCAGTCCCTAAATTCTGGAAAGAAAACAATTATGAGAATACCTACAAACCCTGACTTAACATTTTATTGTTTTAATTAGTGCATTATAATTATGCATATTAATGGAGTTTATTATGATATATTCATACATGCATCTAACATAATTTGCTCCATTTCATTCCCTAATACTTATCTTTTTCCTCTCCTCCTTCTTCCCTCAATGCCCTTACAATAGTCTACTAGCCTCCTTACTATTTATTTTATTTTTAATTGGTATATTACAAACTATTTTTAGCATTCAGTTTCCCTGGGTGTAGAAAAATCACTGCATCTCTTTTGTATCCCCCTCTTCCCTAATTTCTCTCAATTAAGCCTCAGCTAAGAAGGCCCGACTTAGGTGAGGTAGCAGGTGAATTAACTATTATCTGAATTCCCTGAGTGTAAATAATTGAGCATCAAATCTAAAAGAAGTACTTTACGTTCTTCCTTATATTAAGTTCAATTATGCTATGTTATGTTATGTTTTAGTGAGAAACTGAAGGTTCCAGACCTTTGGAATGGCTGTGGCTAGAATAACATGTTAGTTCAGTGAAATTAGTAGGAAAGAGGCAACCTGAATGATGAGATTTTATAGAATTTTCTTCTATGGCTCAATTCAAAGAAACTCCAGCTTCTCCCTCTTCAGAAAGCTTCAAGGCTGAATACCAGTCAGAAGAGGGGCCTGAATAGAGAATACATAGTAACACTGGACCCAGAAATGTCCTGCAACAGTTCAGAAGTGAACAATTATCCTCTATGGCAAAGATAAAAGCATTTCAATAGTATGGAAAAAAGCTATTCTTTTACACACTGAATTTTCTCCTTTACAAATGTGGTTATGAAATATGAATGGAAATAATAATTCCCAACACTGTTAAGATTCAGATTAAAATATGCCTCCCACACATACTGAATCTGAATCTCTAGGAATGAGCCCTGGGTATATCTATGTAAAAAAAAAACTTTGTAAGTGATTCATATTCACATTAAAACTGGAGAATCACAGGCTGAGAATCAAGGTAAAAGCCATATCTGAAAAATAAAATAGGGATACAGTCTATACAGCATGCAAAGAAAGATGATTTAGATTCCAAATATAAGTGATATATTTGTTTTCTGTGCCAGGCTTATTTCACTTAGCTTAATGTTCCCCAAAGTAACTCATGTTATCTCAAGTGACAGTGTTTACCTCTTTATGAGGCTATTATTCCATTGTGTATATACATTACATGTTCTTTATCCTTTTAAAAATTAATTAATTTTAATTAGATATATATGACAACAGAATACATTTTGATTCATTGTACACAACTGCAGCACAACTTTTCATTTCTCTGGCTGTACACAATGTAGCATTGCACCATATATGCAGTCATACATGTTCCTAGGGTAATGATGTCTATCTCATTCTACCATATTTTCTACCCCCATGCTCCCTTCTTTCACTCTCTCCCATTTGCCCAAATTTCTTCCATTTTTCCCATGCCTCACCCTCTCTATTATGGATCTATCAGAGAGAACATTCAGCCTTTGTTTTTTGTGGGGGTTGGCTTACTTCACTTAGCATGATATTCTTCAACTCCATCCATTTACCTGAAAATGAAATAATTTTATTCTCTTTGAATGCTGAGAACATTTCATTGTGAATTGAGCTTCTATAAACATCGATGTGGCAGTATTACTATAGTATGCTGATTTTAATTCCTTTGGGTATAGACCTAGGCATGGGATAGCTGGGTCAAATGGTGGTTTCATTCAAATTTTCTAAGGAATCTCCATACTGCTTTCCAGATTGGTTGGACCAATTTGCAATCCCACAAGCAATATATGAGTGTGCCTTTTCCCCCCACATCATCACTAACATTTATTGTTGTTTGTATTCTTTTTTTTAAGAGAGAGTGAGAGTGAGAGAGAGAGAGAGAGAGAGAGAGAGAGAATTTTTTTTAAATATTTATTTTTTAGTTCTCGGCAGACACAACATCTTTGTTGGTATGTGGTGCTGAGGGGATCGAACCCAGGCCACACGCATGCCAGGCGAGGGCGCTACTGCTTGAGCCACATCCCCAGCCCTTGTTCGTATTCTTGATAACTGCCATTCTGACTGGCATGAGATGAATTCTTAGATAGTTTTGATTTGCCTTTTTCTAATTAATAAACCTGTTGAACATGTTTTCCATATATTTGTTGATTGAATGTATATCTTCTTCTGAGAAGTGATTGTTCATGTCCTTAGACCATTTATTGATTGTTTGTTGTTTGTTATATATATTCTGGAAATTAGTGCTCTATCTGACTTGTCTGTGGCAAAAATTTACTCCCAAAATGTGGGCTCTTTCTTCACCTCATCTATAGTTTCTTTTTCTGAGAAGAAGCTTTTCAGTTTGAATCCATCCCATTTGTTAATTCTTGATTTTATTTCTTGTGCTTTAGAAGTCTTGGTAAGAAAGTCAGGGCCTAATCTGACATGATGAAGATTTGGGCCTACCTTTTCTTCTATTAGGCTCAGAGTCTCTGATCTAATTCTTATGTCCCTGATCCACTTTAAGTTGAGTTTTGTGCATGGTAAGATATAAAGGTATAGTTTCCTTTTGCTGCATATTGATTTCCGGTTCTCCCAGCACCATTTGTTGAAGAATCTATCTTTTCTCCAATGTATGTTTTTTGACACCTTTGTCTAGTATGAGATAACTGTATTATTATTATTTTTTTGTTTGTCTCTGTGTCTTCTATTCTGTACCACTGCTCTACATGCCTATTTTGGTTTCAATACCATGCCATTTTTGTTACTTATAACTTTTTAGTATAGTTTAAAGCCTGGTATTGTGATGCCTCCTGCTTCACTGTTTTTGCTAAGGATTACTTTGGCTATTCTGGGTCCCTTATTTTTGCAAATGAATTTCATGGTTGCTTTTTCTATTTGAATAGGGAATGATGTTGGGATTTTAATTGGAATCACAATGAATTTGTATAGTACTTTGGATAGTATGGCCATTTTTACAACATTAATTTTGCCTATCCAAGAACATGGAAGATCATTTCATCTTCTAAGGTCCTCTTCAATTTCTTTCTTTAGTGTTCTGTAGTTTTCATTGCAGAGGTCTTTGACTTCTTTTGTTAATTTCATAATTTTATTGATTGATGTACATCTAGGTTTATTCCCTGTTTTGGCTATTGTGAATAACTCTGCAGTGCACATGGGAGTGCAGATATGTCTTCAATTTCACGTTCTTGGATATATGCTTAGTAGTGGGACTGTGAGATCATGTGTTTGTTCTACTTTGAATTTTTGAGGAACTTTTGTATTGGTTTTTATAATGATTATCAAATTAAAGTTCCACCATCAACATTCAGGGATTCTTTTTAGTCCACATCCTCTATGGTACTTACCTTTCATCTTGATAATATCCATCATAATGTTTATAATGCAATATCACTTTATGGATATAATTTTTTTCATTTGCTTAGTAATATTGAACACTTTAAAATGTAGTAGTTGGCTATTTCTAGGTCATTTTTGAGGAATGTCTATTCATATCCTTTCCCCAGTTTTTAATTGGGTGTTTTCTTACCATTGAATTGATTTTACTTTTATATTGTGTATATTAACTTTATATCAGATGAGTGGTTGGCAGATATTTTCTCTTAATTCCATATGTTGTTTCTTTAGTCTGTATTTTTTCCATGACTCTGCAGAAATGCTTTAGTTCACCGTGACACCATTTGTCTATTTTAATTTTTGTTGCCTGTGCTATTGGGATCATATCCAAAAATTATTGCTAAGACCAATGTTGCTATGCTTTGGATGTAATTTGTCCTCCAAGGTTTACGGTCCCCAGTATGGTGATAGAGGAGGCTTGGAATCTTTCTGCATTAGGTCTACTAGATGCTTATTAAGTCATTAGGGGAACTACACTTAGAAGGGCAATTCTCATGGGACCTCTGATTTAGTTCTTCAGAGAGAGTTGATAATAAGAAGACCAAGCCTGGCCCTAACCAGCACTCTGGCTTCCTGCTTTATGAAGTGTTCTATCTCATGTGAGCAGTCCTTCTTTCTGAAGTGGGATATTTTCCAGAGTAGGTACTATCCAGTTTGTACTTTTAGTATCCAGAACTCTGAGCTAAATAAACCCTTTATACAGTTAACCCACTTTGGTTATTTTGTTATAGAGTAATGCAAAATGGACTAACACAAATATCATTGAGCTTTCCCCTACCTTTTCTTTTTCTTATATTTTCAACTCTTATATTTAAATATTTAATTCATTTTTATTTTAGTTTTGTATGTGGTGTGATAAAAGGGCCTAAACTCACTCTTCTTCATGTGGATATCAAGTGCTTCCACATTATTTACTGAAGGGGTTGTTCCTTCCATGTTTTTGTGTTCTTGGCACATTTCCCAAAAATCAATAGATAATTTTCTGAATTTATATCCGGGCTATATGTTTTTTCCATTGACTTATATCTCATCTTTAGCTTTTTTTGGTTCTTTTTAGCTATACATGACATTAGAGTCCATTTTGATAAAATTATACAAACATGAAATATATCTTATTCTAATTAGTGCTCAGTCTTGTGGATAAACATGATGTTGAGATTCACTGTGGTGTATTCATATATGTACATAGGAAATTTATGTCAGATTCTTTCCACTGTGTTTACTCTTCCAGTATGTCTTTTTTTTTTTTTGTGAAAGTATCATGTCTTTTGATTACCATTGCTTTGTAGTGTATTTTAACATTAGGTAGTGTATTGCCTCTAGTTTTGCTCTGTTTACTGAAGATTGTTTTACCTATTCAGAGTTTTTTTCTTTTTGATTTGTAGTTACTTATTTATAGGATAGTGTTTTCAATTTGTGTGAAAAATACAATTAGGATATTGATCCTGCTTTAAACCTGTAGATAACTTTGGGAAAAGAGACATTTTAATGTTATTAAATCTTTCAACTCATGAACAAGAGATGTCTTTATGTTAATTTGTCTCCTTTATTTATTTGTTTGTTTATTTTGGGGGGTTTACCAGGGATTGAACTCAGGGGCACTCAACCTGTGAGCCACATCCCCAGCCCTATTTTGTATTTTATTTAGAGACAGGGTCTCACTGAGTTGCTTAGCATCTTGCTAAGTTGCTGAGGCTGGCTTTGAACTTGTGATCCTTCTGCCTCGGCCTCCTGAGCTGCTGGGATTACAGGCATGGCTCCGGGCTCCTCAATTTCTTTAATCAATATTTGTATCTCCTTTGCATGGGTTCTTTAGTTTTTATTTTTGCAGTGCTGCAGATGGAACCCAGGGTGTTGGCCATGCTAGGGAAGGGCTCTGCCACTGAGTCATATCCCCAACCCTGCACAGACTCTTTCATGTCCTTAGTTGAATTTATTTTTATTTTTCATGTAGGTATTTTAATGTGTTTTTAATATATAATTACATTTAATTATTGTAAAATAATATAAGACTGGTTTCTACTATCAGATGTTTGTTTGCTTGTTTAAATTTTTCAGATATTGTGTTATTAGGGTCTGAAAACATCACTGAGCATTATTTAGTTTTATTTTTTCTGAATGTTAGGAATTGAACCCAGGGCCTTTGCATGCTAGGCAAGCTCTCTACAACTGAATTACATCCAGAGCCCAACAGTTCTGATTTTTGTATATGATTTTATATCTGGAAAATTTACCAAATTTGTTTATTAGTGGTAACAGTTTTTTTGATGGTATCTTTAGGGTTTTCTGTGCACAGATGAACCCTGCATTGCAAAGATTCAACTTATGAGATTTTTAGCTTTATAATAACCAAAAGAAATACATGTTCAGTAGAAACCATGCTTCACATTTTGAATTTTGATATTATGCAGGCTAGTAGTAAATTTCTGGTGATGCTGGGCAGCAGCAGTGGGCCACAGCTCCTTGTCAGCCATGTAATCAGGAAGGTAAACAACGGATATCTACAATGTACTGTGTTGTTAAGCTGTGATTTTAGGCAGATTAGATGTATTAACCGCATTGTCTACTGAAAATATTTTCAACTTCTGATGGGTTTCCTTTTAGGTAATAACCCCATCAAAAATTGAGGATCATTTGTATAAGATCATGTTATCTGAAAGCAGGGACAATTTTATTTTTCTGGTCCTATTTGGATATCTTTTATTTCTTTCTCTCACCTAATTGCTATGGCTAGAACTTTCAGTACTACATTAAATAAAAATGGTGAGGGTGGGCATCCTTTTCTTTTTCTTGATTTTAAAAGAAAAAAATTTCAGTTTTCACCATTGAATACGATGCTAGCTGTGGATTTGTCATATATGGCCTTTATTGTGTTGAAATACATTTATTTTGTACTTTATTTGTTGAGACTTCTTTTTAACATGAGAGAATGTTGAATATTTTCATATTATTTTCCTACATCTTTTGAAATGATTATATGCTTTTTTATATTTCATTGTGTTAATATGGTGTTATATTTATAGAATTATATATATATATATATATATATATATATATAAATTGTGATGTGTATGTGTTCTTGAACTAATTTGCTAGTATTTTGTTAAATATCGTTGCATCTATGCTCATCATTGATATTAATTTGTCATTCTCCATTCTTTTATTATCCTTGTCTGGCTTTGGTATCAAAGTAATATTGACCTAAAACAAGTTTTTCAGTATTTCTTCTTCAATTGTTGTTGCCTTTGAGAATAATTGTTTTCAGTTCCTCAAATGTCTTACAAAATTCAGCAGTGAAACCATCTGGGAGAATTTTGATCACAATTCAATCTCCTTAAAGTCATTTTTGGTCTGTTCATGGGCTGTTTTTTTATGATTCAGTCTCTTAAGGTTGCATATGTCTAGTGAATTGTCTATTTTTTCTATAGTAACCTATTTATTGATGTGAAATTTTTCATAGTGATTTCTTATGATCCTTTGGATTTCTTTAATTCTTTGTTTTGATTTCTAGATTTATTAACTTGGCCCATCGTTCAAGTTTTAAGTTAATCTAGCTAAAAATAGTTAATTTTGTTTATCTTTTCCATAAAAACTAGGTTTATTAAAAATATTTTCTATTGTTTTCTGTTCTCCATTTTATTTAGTTCTGCTCTGATCTTTTTTATTACCTTTACTCTTCTAATTGTTTCTTAGTTCACTATTTTGCAAGTTTTTGAGTTATAAATTTATGCTGGTTATTTGAGATCTTTTTTTTCTTGGATGAAGGCATTTATGACTACAACCTTCTCTTTGAGAACTGCCACATGCTTTAAATATTGGTATTTTGCATTGGCATCTTTGTATCAATATTTAAAGAAAAATTTCTTACTAACCCATTGATTGTTCAAGAACATGTTAATATCCACATATTTGTGAATTTTCTCCAATTTTTACTGTTATTGGTTTCTAGTGTCATACCTTTATGATCAAAAGAGACAATATAATTTGAATATTTTAAATTCATTAAGAATATATTTTTGGTCATAGTGTGGAATCAATATTGGGTAAAGATCTGTGGGAACTTAAGAAAAATGTGTATTCTGCTGCTATTGCTTGGAATGTTCTTTATATTTTTGTTAGGTCATTCGGTTCAAAGTTCAGGACTAGCCAAAGGTGTATTCATTGATTTTCTTTCTGAATGATCTGTATGTTGCTGAAAAAACAGTATTGGAGTTCACTAATACTACTATATTTCAATTAATTTCTCCCTTCAAATTCACTGAATTTTTTTCCTATATTTAAGTGTTCCAATGTTGGACAGATACATATTTAAAATTGTCATATCCTCTTGATTCCTTTATCACTTTATATGACCATCTTAACTTAATTTTATAGTTTATTTAAACTTAAGGCGTATATAAATAAAGGTACTGCTTCTCCCTTTTGATTTCCATTTGCATGAAATGTATTTTTCCATTTACTAATTTTCTTTGTTTTTGCATTTTATTTGTTCTTTTTAGTTTTATATAAAGTAGAGTCAATATTGACATATTTATACAATCATATAGTATACCTTATTCTAATTAGGATCCCAGTCTTATATATGTACATGATGTGGAGATTCACTGTGCTATATTCATATACATATATAGGAAATTTATGTCCATTCATTACACTCTTTCCTGTTCTTATCCCCCTTCCTTTCCCTTCATTCCTGTTGGTCTAATCCTCTGTACATATATTCTGTCCCCACCCTTTGTTATGTGTTAGCATCCACATTAGTTTATTTCACTTAGCATTTTAGTCCCCACATTCAACTTACCAGCAAATGTCATAAAGTCATTCTTCTTTAAGGCTGAGTAATATAACATTGTGAATATATACCATAAGTTATTTAGCCATTTATCTGTTAAATGATACTTAGATTGCTTCCACAGTTTAGCTATTGTGAACTGAGCTGCAATAAATATTGGTGTGGCTGTGTCACTGTAGTATGCTAATTTTAACTCTTTTGGATACATAATGAAAAATGGCATAATAGGGTTGGTATAAATGCATCAAATGGTGATTCTAACCCTAGTTTTTAGAGGAATCTCCATACTGCTTTCCTGAGTGGTTGCACCAATTTTTAGTCCTACTATCAATATGTGAGTGTACCCTTTTTTGAACATAAACATCAACATTTATGTTTATTTGTATTCTTGATAGTTGCAATTCTGATCGAAGTGAGGTAAAATCTCGGTGTAATATTAATTTCCATTTCTCTATTTGCTGAAGACTAAATTTTTCATGTATTTATGGTTCATATTTTCTTTAGAGAAAAGTTTGTTCAGTTATTTTGGCCATTTATTTTACTGGGTTATTTGTTTTTTGGGTGTTAAGCTTTTCGAGCTCTGTCTATTCTGGAAATTGGCACCTTACCTGAGATGTGGATGGCAAAGGTTTTCTCTCATTCTGTATGCTCTCTTTTCACACTCTTGGTTGTTTCTTTTGCTGTAAAGCATATTTTTAGTTTGATACCATCTCGTTTATTGATTTTTATTTTACTTATACTAAAGGAGTCTTATTGAGAAAGTTGATTCCTAAGGTGACATGTGGGAATGCTCAGCCTACATTTTCTTCTAGTACGTAAAGGGTTTCTGGTATAATACCTAAGTCTTTGATCTACTTTTGAGTATTGTACAGGATGAGAGATTTAGGTCAAATTTAATTTTGTTACATGTGAATTTCCAGTTTTCCCAACACCATTTGTTGAAGAGGTATATGAAAAGATTTGAAAAGATTTTTCCAGTTTATGATTTTTGTGCCTCTTTCTACTATGTGGTAACTGTATTTTTGGGAGTTTCTCTCTGTGTCTTCTGTTCTGTTACACTGTTCTTCATGTTTGTTTAGGTGCCAATACCATTCTGTATTTTGTTACTATAGCTCTGTAATATAATTTAAAGATTGATATTGTGGTGCCTCCTGTTTCACTTTTCTCACTAAGGATTACTTTGGCTATTCTGGGCTTTTTGTTTTTCCAAATAAATTTCATGACTGCTTTTTCTATTTCTATGGATTATGTAATATAGTAATCCCTATTAAAATTAACATGAGTTGCATTAAATCTGTACAGAAATTTTGGTAGTGTGCCAATTTGACAATATTAATTCTGCTTATACAAGAATAAGGTAGATCTTTCCATCTTCTAAGGTCTTCAATTTCCTTCTTTAGTGTTCTGTAGTTTTCATTGTAGAGGTCTTTCACCTCTTTTGTTACATTGATTCCCAAGTATTTTATTTTTTGAGGCTATTGTGAGTTAGATTGTTTTCCTAATTTCTTTTTTCAGCTGATTTATCATTAGTGTATAGGAACACAATTGACTTATGGGTGTTAATTTTATATCCTGCTACTTTACTGAATTCATTTGTGAATTTTAGAAATTTTCTAGTGAAGTTTTTGGGGTTTTCTAAATATAGGATTGTGCCATCAGCAGATAGAGATATTTTGAGCTCCTTTTTTTCCTATTCATATTCATTTAATTTCTTTACTTTTGCCTAATTTCTCTGTCTTGAGTTTCAAGGATCATGTTGAATACAAGTGGGGAAAGATGACATCCCTGCCTTGTTCCAGTTTTTAGAGGAAATGCTTTCAGTTTTTCATGTTTTAGAATGATGTTGGCCTTAGGGTTGTCATATATAGCTTTTAAAATGTTGAGGTGTGTCCCTAGCATTCCTAGTTTTTCTAGTATTTCCAACATAAATAATGCTGTATTTTTGCATCTATTGAGATGATTATGTGATTCTTGAATTTAAGTCCATTCATGTGGTGAATTAAATTTATTGATTTCCATATGTTGAAACAACCTTGCATCCCTGGAATGAAACACATTTGATCTTTATATTTTTAATGTGAATTTGTATGTGATTTGACAGTATTTTAGCATTGATATGCATCATGGATATTGGCTTGCAGTTTTCTTTTCTTGATGTGTCTTTGGTTTTGGTATCAGGGTGATAGAATCTTCGTAGAATGAGTTTGGAAGGCTCATGGAATACTTTGAGAAGGATTGATGTTAATTCTTTGTTAAAAGGATGGGAGAACTCATCTAAGAAGCCATCTGGTTCTGGGCTTTTCTTTTTGGTAGGCTGTTGATGGCATCTTCAATTTAACTTGAAATTGAACTATTTAAATTCTCTATGTCCTCCTGGTTTAATTTGGGTAGTACATATTTGTCTAGAAATTTGTTGATGTCTTCAAGATTTTTCTAATTTATGGGAGTATAAATTTTCAAAATAGTTTCTGATTATCTTCTGTGTTTCAGTAGTGTCTATGGTGATATTTCCTTTTTTCATGATGAACTTTAATAAATTCAGTTTTGATCCCTGTTTTGTTTTGTAATTTAGCTAAGGGTTTATCAACTCTATATATTTATTCAAAGAACCATTTCTTTTGTTGATTTTTTTGAAACTTTTTATCTCAATTTTATTGATTTCATTTCTGATTTCAATTATTAGCAGTCTTCTACTCATTTTAATTCTATGTGTTCCCTTACAGGTGAAGTGAATGTCTTGTAGATAGCATACAGCTTGATATTTTTTTAATCCATAAGGGCACTGTAATTCTTTTGATTGGAAAATTTATTTATATTCAAGGTAATTGTTGGTATTTAAGGACTCACTACTGCCATTTTTTAGTTGTTTCTTCTTGTTTTATAAATCCTTTATATATTTTATTCCTTTACCACTGTATTCTCATATTAAGTGATTTTTATTGGTATGATTTGGTTTCTTAACTTTATCTTTTATGTATATGATAGGTTTCAATTTGTGGTTACCATGAATCTTACAGTAAACATAAAACTTGAGAGCAACCTAACTTTAGTCACATTAAAAAAAAAAAAAACTCTACAACTTCTTTCCTCTTACTACTTGAAAATTTAAGCATCAAAATTTACATATATTTATATTGTGTAACTGTTAACAAATCATTGCAGTATTATTAATTTTCATATTTGTCTTTCAACTTTTGTACTAATTATATAAATAATTTATATAACACCATTATAGCATTAGAGTATTATGAATTTGTGTACTTAACTTTAACAATAAGTTTTATAGTTGATGTGCTTTTTTTACATTTATTATCTTTTTATTTCAGCTTGAATAACTTCCTTTACCATTTCTTATTAAGCAAATCTGGTGTTACAAACTAGCTTTTCTTTGTCATAGAAAAGCTTTAGTTTTCCTTCATTTATGAAGAACAGTTTGTGGGGTATTTTTGGTTGGCATTCTTTTTTTCCTTTAGCATCTTGAATACATCATTCAATTTTCTTCTGGCATAAGGTCTCTTATCAGAAATCCATTTACAGTCTTCTTATAGTTCCCTTATATGATATTTGCTTGTTTACCTTAGTTTATTTCAGGATCCTCTCTTTGTCCTTGATTTTTTACTGTTTGATTATGTCTTGGTATGAGCTTGTTTTGAGTGCATATATTGAAGACATTGGACTTTCCTGTACCTGAACATTTTTAACACTCTACAAACTTGAAAAGTTTTGTCCTATTTTATATTTAAATAAAATTATACTCCTTTGTTATTCTCTTCTCCTTCATGAATTCTTAAAGCTTGAACATTTCTTTATGCCATAAGCATACTTCAGTCTTCATTTTTCTCAATCTTTTTCTTTTATTGTCTTATGTGTCTATATTTTCAAATAACCTGTCTTTGAACATTTGTTCACCTTCTACTTGGTGAATTCTGCTCATGAATTTCTCTATTTCATTTTTAATTATATTCAGTAATTTTAGCTCTAGAATATATATGTATATGTATATTTTCTATTTGTTTTTATTATATTTATTCATATACATATTTAAAATATTGATCTTTTGCTACATTTCTAATTTTAGCCATTTATCGTTTTCCTAATTTCATTGAATTGCTTTTTAAAATTTTTTGAAGTTAAATTTTTGTTAATTTAAGTTAACTTGTTAATTAAGTTAATTTTTTGAAGTTAAAGATGTTTTGAATTCACCATAAGAAAATTGTTTTGGATTTCTTTATTTTTTATTTTTTAATATTGAGTAGATGATAATTATATATAATAGTAAATTTCATTTCAATGTATTAATTAATGCATATAACATAGTTTTCTCAATTTCAATATTTAATTCTACCCCTTTCCCTTCCCTCTTCTCTCCCTCATATCCTCTTCTTCTACTCTATTGGCCTTCCTTCCATTTATATATTTATTTTTAAATTGATGCACTGAAGGTATATATCAAGTTGGAATGCATTGATTTTATATATATATATATACATGTATATGTATATATATATATATATATATACACACACACACATGCACTTAGCATAATTCAATTTAATTCCCTAGTTTTTCCCCTTTATGTCCCTTTCTCCCTACCCATTGATCTCTCACTTCTCTTCTACTAGTCTCCCTTCTGAATCCCCCTTTCCCTCTTTTAAATCTAGATTTCACAAATGAGAGAAAACATTTGGAAATTGGCTTCCTGAGTTAAGTATATTTTACTTAGCATGTTGTCCACAAATTCCATCCATTTAGAAGTATATGACATAATTTTATTTTTCTTTGTGACTGCGTAGAACTCCATTGTCTGTGTGTGTGTGTGTGTGTGTGTGTGTGTATGAGAGAGAGAGATAGAAGATAGATAGACAGGTAGATAGATAGATAGATAGATAGATAGATCAATCTCACATTTTCTCTATACACTCATCTCTATTTGAGTACCTGGCCTGGTTCTATAACATGGATATTGTGGATTGTGCTTCTCTAAACATTCATATGAATGCATCCCTATAGTATACTGATTTTAGTTCTTTTAAATAAATACCAAGGACTAGGTTATCTGCTACATATGGTGGTTCCATTCCCAATATTTTAAAGAATCTCCATACTGCTTTCCAAAGTGATTATACTAATTTGAAGTCCTACCACCAGTGTATATGTGTAATTTTTTCTTCACATCCTTACCAGAAATTATCATTATTTGCTTTCTTCATGATTGCCATTCTAACCAGGATGAGATGAAATCACAATGTAGTCTTGGTTTTCAACCTTATGCACAGGATATTGAATATTTTTTCATATATTTGTTGATCCTTGATATTTCCTCATTTAAGAAATGCCTCTTTGGATCTTTTGCACACTGAGTGGGTTATTAGTGTAGGTTTATGGTTAATTTTTTTTAGTTCTTTCTATTATTATTATCAATCCCTGGTCACAGAAATAGCTGGCAATGATTTTCTCCAATTCTGTAAGCCTCCTCGTTACAATCTTAATTATTTCCTTAGCTGTGAAGAACCTTTTTTTTTAATTGGATGTCATCTCGCTTATCACTTCTTGGTTTTATGTATTGAGCTTAGGCTAGCAATCTCACTGTTTCTGAGCTATAATTCCTATGTATTTGTTCCACTTTGAATTGCTTTTTGTGAAGTGTGTAAGGTAGGTAATCTATTTTCATTCTTTCACTTATGGATGTCCAGACACCTTTATCAAGGTTAAGATAATTCTTCCTATGTCAATTTGTCTCTGTGTCTTCTAGTCTATTCCATTTTTCTTTATTATTTTGTGCTAATACCTTTCTATTTTTGTTACTATGGTTCTGTAGTATAATTTGAGATCAGGTGTTATGATGCTTCTAGTCTCATTCTTATTGCTCAGGATTGATTTAGATATTCTTAATCTTATTTTTCCATATAAATTTCAGGAATGATTTTCTAGTTCTGTGAAGAATGTAATTGGTAATTTGATGAAGATTGCACTGAATGTTTAGATTGCTTTTGGTACTATTAACATTTGAAAATATTAATGTTATATAACCATGAAGTTGGTACATCCTTCCATCTTCTAAGTTTCATCTTCAATTTATTTCATCAGTGCTTTATAATTTTCATTATATATTTGTTTTGTTCTGGGACTTCTGTTTTTGATATTATTAGTAGATATCCAGGGGTATGATTTGAGGGTCCACCTCTATTTGTTCCTCCTTGTGGCATGGTTGTTGATGTGGGGTTTTCTCTCTCCAACTCTATGTGATAAAGAATGCTGAGGCTGAGGGTGGAGCTAGATTGTATTTGGGTGAGATTCACTGTTACTTATATGAATTGTGTATATATTGCTCTTCAGCAGGATTTCTACTTTGTGAACCTGAAGTATTCCAATCATTTTCTAGCCCCTCTTAGAGAAAGGAGGAAGCCAGATTAGCACTAATGTTAGCAACAGATGTACAGCTTAAGATATATGGCTGGTGTCTACTTTAAAATCTGTAGCACTAATTGCCACTTATATAGAATTGGTGAGGTCAGCATTTAAAACAGTATCAACAATTAAAAAATCTTGTCAAGTAGATCAGACATTAGACAGCATGGGTTTACTACATCATCCACTACATTAATAATCACATATCTAATAAAATTAGATATTTAATGATATTTATAGGGTAGGAATATCATTAAATGTCTAATTTTATTCTTTATTGGGATTCTTTTCTTACATAAAGTGAAAATAGGGTAGGGAAGCAAGAGAAAGTCTGAATAAGTTAAAAAGCAAACATGGGAGGGGCTGGGGCTGTGGCTCAGTGGTAGCACAATTGCCCGGCATGTGGGATGCACTGGGTTCGATTCTCAGCACCACGTAAAAATAAATGAAGTTCTGTTAATAACTAAAAAAAAAGTTTTTAAAAAGTGAACATGGGAGAGGCAGAAGATAGACAGCTCCTTTCAACTGCCAAGAAGGAGGAATGAAATTCACTAAAAGTAGTAAAAAAAAAAGAGGAAGATGTAACATGAAAATTTGGCTGATAGTGGGGGAAGATATTAAAGTATGGGCAATGAAAGGGATAAACATTAAGATGTGGAAAAGTAAATGTAATATCAAAACAATTCAAGCCTGCATATAATCATACCTCACCTTTGGCAAACCAAGACCAAGTAACAAATCAGTGTAGAGAAAAGAGTTAAAATAAAGGTAAAAATATATTAATGTACATATGAATGTATATTATATGAATGTATTTTTAAACCTATTTGCACAGGGAGAACACACCCACCCATATACGAACATATATAAACACAAAATCTTGCTGAATTGAAAAAGTTTTAAAAAATAAAATTCAATGCATTGATATTTGAAAAAAAATTAAAAAGTTATACTTAATTTTTTTTTAGAAAAAAGGAAAAAGAGAGAGGAAAAAAATAAAAGAACAAACAAAACAATGAGAAATAAAAGGCTTGTTTCTGCTGATGTGGTCAAATTGTTGGAAAAATATGATTTTTATTATTCATATTTTTTGTAACCCTTGGATACAGTGTTAGTATTTATTAATGCCAAAGCCTTTATTTTCCTTACTTAACAGCCAGCCATTTTGGCTAAAAGGCAAAGCTGGTTGTAATAATTCTCAGTTTCCAGTCTCCTACTGTAGGATGGGATAGACTAAGGGATGCTGACAAATTATGCATTTTTTAAGAGGAGGTGGTGCAGATTTCCAAATTGGAAGTTACAGTGGTTGTGGTTTAGTCTTGGCTGAACTTTGTAACTCTGTTGGTGGGCATTTGAGATTTGAACCATGCCCTCTGTTGCTGTGGACATGTCCATCTCTGCAGGAGTTCTGGATCTATAAGGCCTCTTGTAAAATCTACTTTTAGGGCATAGAAACTAAACTTTCACAGGTTTCTCCACCACTGCATTGAATATGAATTATGAGGAATCTGCCCTCAAGTGCAGATACTCCTTTGTAGCCACAACAGACTTCTTCACAGTAGCTCTTAAGGGGGGGTCTGCAACAAAGGGAGCTTTTTTCCCCTGTTGGTTTCCAGAGCCTGTATGGTTCAGGTATAATTTTCTTTGTGCCAATTTCAGTCACTCTGATTTAAGTACACTCTGAGGTTCATAATGGGTGACTGCTGTCAACTTCCTTTATGAGTTCCCAATATCCTGTCTCTGCTCACTGCTGTGTAGCGCTTATAGATGATTAACATGCAAGAGGCCAATTTCTGTGTCTGGGAGCTTTATCTTGTGCCCATGATCCCAGTTCCTGCCAAATTATCCACCCCTGGGGCAAACATTTTTTTTGGTTGGTTTTCACTTAACTGCTTCCTCCATGGACTCTATGACCATTAATGTGAGACTTCCTCTAATCCACAGGTTCTCGCAAGCCAAATTATACTTTTATTTTTTGCATTTCTTCATTGGTCAAACAAATTGTCTTATTTATCTGCCTGTGTTCCCTACTCCTTTCAGTGACATGGTTAACACCACCAGAAGCCAATCTACCATATCTTTACCATATCTTTAATGTATTATTTCTTGTGTTAAGTTCAAAGATTTTTACTTTCTGTGTCCCTGTGGTCTCTTTTTACACTCCAGTATTAAATTTAAGTGAATTTCCTTATTTACTCATTGCTGAGGAGTGGTCTTCCCAGTTTCTAAGTCTGGTTCTCAGGAACTGTTGGGAAATGCATTCTTCCTCTAGTCTGTCATTTTTTCTGCAACTTAATTATTTTTGTATGTGGTTTTAGAGTATTTTGTATGATTTTTGCATCTGTGTTTATTAGGGATCTTGTTTGGCTTAATCACCTGTCTGGAAATCCCAGTACAATTTTAAATGGAATTAGTAAAAGTGGACAATCTACTCTTATAATTCATGTTAGGGAGAAAGTATCCAATTGTTCACTATAAAATACAATCATAATTGTGAGTTTTTCTTAGGGTCCTTTATCAGATTGAAATTTTCATCTATTTATAGTTATTTAGGTTTTAAATCATGAAGGAGTGGTGGACTTTTTCTAAATGCTTTTTATGCATCTACTAAGATAATTGTGTAAATTTTAGTTTTTACTCTATGTATTAGATTAATTAATTGTCAGATGTTAAACCAACTTTGTATTCCTGAGGTAGATTCCATTTTGTAATGTCATGCTGTACTCTTGCGTACTCCTGCAAGCAAAATACACAACTGGAGGTTCTGACTTCCTACTCCTGTATAGGAATGTTCAGAACATCAGCAAGAAGAAATGACAGAAATTTACTGCCACCACACCTATGGTGCTACCACACCTGCATAGGTCACCCCTAAAACTTAAAAATATTATGTACTGCTGACAAGACCATGTGTGAATGCAGAGATGGTGTTGGGATTCCTGATGCCCACCTCTCCTTGTTAAGCACCTGGAACCACACTAGAGTCTAATCAGAGGACAAGTGCTTCAAATTCTTCAACATGAATGGAGCAGCCAGTATCAGAGAGCCCATCAAGTAATAGAGCCAATATAAATAATGCATGTGGAAACTCACAACCCAAAATATGGTCTATCACTCCCATTTTAGGAATAATCACACATGTGCATCTCATAAAGTCTGCTGTTTATACCACACTTGCATGAACTGCTGGAGTGTCACCACTCTTGCATGACCCAGGAAGATATTTGGTCACTAACATTTGAAATGGGATGCACTATGCCAAACTTATTAATCACAGTTAAAGAAGCTACAGAGACAATATGGTGCCCAACTGAAAATAAAACTAACATGGCATAAAAAACTAACATCTCAAAAAATCTTCAAGATAAAACTCCTTACTAAGAAGACCATTCCATAAAAGTGCAAAAGGTATCTCTTACAACAGGTGCACCAATCTCAACATTGGAATACAAGAAATGGAAAAAAAATGTAGGCAATAGGACATTTCTTAAAGATCATACGTTTGGAAACAGATTCCAAAGATGTTAAAATGGATTAAATGTCTGAAATAGAAGCACTTTGGATTAGACAAATGGGAATTAAGGGTGGGAGGATAGGAATAGGAAAGGCAGTAGAATGAGACAGATATAACTTTCCTATGTTCATATATGAACACATGACCAGTGTAACTCCAGATCATGTGCAGCCACAAAAATTGAAGTTATACTCCATGTATGTATTATATATCAAAATACATTCTACTGTCATGTATAATTAACAAGAACAAATACAAATTTTTAAAAAGAGTTTTAAAGAATATTTTTTGAAAACTTCAATGAGAATGCAAATAAACAGATGAATGAAATTAGGAAGATGACACAGAATATGAATAAGAAATATGGTAAAGAGATAGAAATTTTGAAAAAGAACCTTTCAGAATTATTGAAAATGAAGGATTTAAAAAGTTAGATAAAATCCACTTCAAAGCCTCAATGATGGACTAAATCAAGTAGCAGACAATACCAGACTTTCATAGAGGTCTTTTGAATATCATATTCAGTTGGAAGTGAAAAAAAAAGAAAAGAAATAATGAGGAAATCATTTAGATCTTTTTAGGACTCCATAAAAGATCATCTTCTGCCAGGCATGGTGGCACATACCTCTGATCCTGGTGGCTATTGAAACTGAGGCAGAAGTATCACAAGTTTGAGTCCATCTTCAGCATTGTAGGGAGGCCATAAGCATCTTAGTGAAACCTTGTCTCAAAATAAAAAGGTCTGGAAATGTAACACAAAAATAATATGCATCTGGGTTCAATTTCCAGTATCCCCCCAAAAAATCATTTTCTTTATCACTGGCTACCTGAAAGGGAAGAAATAAAGGTAAAGGGAATATAAAATTTATTCAGTAAAATTATAACAGAAAAATTAATAATTCCTTGGAAAGACGTAATTCCTTGGACATTCTGCTAGAGTTGTCAGCAGAAAAGATCTCCATCATGACCTTATATTCAGTCAAAATACATAAAAGGAAAGAATATTAAAATCTTTATGAGAAAAGCCATAACATCACATTTAAGTTCAACCCTAATAGACTAGTACTGGCTTTTCTTGCAGAAAACCTAAAAACCTAGAGAACATTGAGTGGTATACTTCACATGTTAAAGGGAAATAACTGACAATTAGAATTACTATTCCCAGCATGGGTATCCTTCAGAATTGCAAGATAAATACAGATCTTCCAAGATAGAAAAAACTAAAGAAATTCATGGACAAAAGAGCAGAATTACAAAATATGTTTTTGTAAGTCCTACACCCAGAAATGGAAGGAAGATAACTACCATCTCGATAGCCTGTGAAAATAAAAATCATACTAGCAGAGTAGACAGAGAAATAAGAAATAGAAAAGAATCAAATAATATAAATATGGTAAACCATAAAAACACAATGATGGATAAGAAAGAAAGAAATGAACAAATATTATTGAAAGTAAGTATAAGAAAATCAACAAACTGACAGGCAAAAGTCTATATCTTATCTTTTAATAACTCTGAATGTAAATGGTCTTAATTTTTCAATTAAAAATACAGACTTGGTGAATGGATTAAAATACAAATCCCCAATTATGCTGCCTATCAGAAACTCATCTCATCAGTAAAGAAACCTGTCTTACCAGAGACTAAAAGTGGAAAAAAATAGAAAATAATATTCCAATTAAATGGAAGCTGAAAGCCATTAGGGGTATCTATAGTTATATCTGACGAAATAAATTTAAAAATCTGAAAAGAAAAAGGAAATAAGAAGGTAATAATACATAGAACAATCATTAATATAGAACTGTACCTGGTTTTAGAGTAGACAATTTTATTTAAAAAATATTAGAACTAAAGGTAGAGATGGGATGCAATAAAAATATAGTGTGACTTTCAATGCATTACTGTTTCCAATGGATGTTATCCAGATTAAAAAAATCAACACTGCCACCACCACCAATAACAACAACAAAACACCAATTTAAACTACATTCTTTTAAAAATGGCATTAAAGTACATTTACAAAACATTTCCTCAATTAGCTACAGAATACACATTGTTTTCATGAGCACATGACACTTTCTTAAGAATAGAATATTTATTAAGCCACAAAACAAGTATCATATTTTTTTTAATTGAGTTTATATTCTGTGTCTTTTCTGATCACATTAGAATGAAGCTAGAGGTAAAAAGCAAGAACAATTGTAGGAATTATTTAAAAATTGAATAACACCCTTTTGAATGAACAGAGGATCATTGAAGAAGTCAGAAGGGAAATATTTAGCCATTAGAATAGAGAAAATGACAACACATAATGCTAAAATCTGTGGGATACAACAGAAAATAATACTAAGAGGGAAGTTTATAACAATAAATATCTATACCAGAAAAGGATGCTTTCAAAAATATGAGTTAGTATGTATCTCAATGTCTTAATGGGGTAAAATAAACCCAAAATTAATATAAAGAAAGAAATAGTAAATATCAGAGTAGAAATAAATGAAATAGAGTTCAAAGAACAATAAAAAGGATCAATTAATTTTCCTTTAGAACTACCTTTTTACTCTCCAAGAGATTTTTTCTCATTTGTTTCTGATTTCTTAATTTCTTTCCATTGCTTTTATGATCCATTCATCATTTTAGAGTATTGTTCAATATCCATGTGTTTACTTGTTTCCTATTTTTTTGATTGTCCGGTTTATTCCATAGCAATCTGATAGGATGCAAGAAATTCTATCATTTTTTATTTTTTGTATTTGCTAGGAATTACATTGTGACTTAGAATTTGATTCATTTTGGAAAAAGTTTCATAAGCTGCCACAAAAAAGTAAATTCAACTGTTTTGTAGTGAAATATTCTGTATATGTCTGTTAAGTCCATTTGATTTATAATATTATTAAGAAACATCTATTGATTTTATGTTTGTATGACCTATCAGTGATAAGTTGTCTTTTTAAAAACTATACACACACACACACACACACACACATATATATATATATAGTTGTTGATAGACCTTTATTGTACTCATTTATATGCAGTCCTGAAAATCGAGTCCAGTGCCTCACACATGCTAGGCAAGTGCACTAACACTGAGCTACAATCTCAGCCCAAGGTTTTTTACTTTTTTAATCATATTATGTATTAGGGTCTATCTGGGATACAGTGTCAGGATGTATTTTGTAATGTAATTAGGTGCACTGACAATTGGTGCAAAAATATTTACTATCATTAAATCTTATTGAGCTTTTCCCTTTCCTATATGTAGTGGCCCTCTTTCCCTATTCGGATGATTTTTCTTTAAATCAGCTTTGTCAGATCTAAGAATAGCTGCTTCTGCCTGTTTTCAGATTCCATGGGCATGAGATATTTGTTTCCAACTTTTACCTTCAGTCCACACTGTCTTTGCCTATACGATGAGTCCTCTTGCTAACAGTGTGAAGTGGAATCTTGTTAATATATTCCATTTTGCTAATCCATGTCTTCTAATAGTTAAGGATCATTTGTATTTGGTGTCATTATGGATATATATTTGTTATTTCTTATCACTTTGGTTTGTTTTCTATGTTTAATTCAGTCTCAGTTTTCATCTAGTAAGTTTTTCTAATGAGCTTCATCTCTTCGGAACTTTTGAGTTTGCTTTTGAATTTTTTGGTGTGCAGTATATCATTAAGTATTCTTGGTAGTACAATCTACTGGACATATATTAATTTAGTTTATTGTTATCATGAAGATTTTTATTTTTTATTGATTCTAAAATAGAGCTTCTGGATATAGTATTCTTTTTAAAGTTTCTTATTCTAATTTGTTATATGTGACAGTGGAATGCATTCAATTCATATTACACATATTGAGCACAATTTTTCATATCTCTGGTTGTATACAAAATATATTCATACCAATTTGTGTCTTCATACATGTACTTTGGATAATGATGTCCATCTCATTCCACCATCATTTCTAACTACATGCTTCCTCCCTTCCCCTCCCATGCCTCTGCCCTATCTAAAGTTAGTCTATTCCTCCCATGCTCCCCCTCCCTACTCCATTATGAATAAGCCTCTTTATATAAGAGAAAACATTTGGCATTTGTTTTTTTGGATTAGCTATTTTCACTTAGCATTATCTTCTCTAACTCCATCCATTTATCTGCAAATGCCATGATTTTATTCTCTTTTACTGCTGAGTAATATTCATATATATATATATATGAATATTATATATATATGAATATTATATAAATATATATCACTTTTTTTATCCATTCATATATTGTGGGAAAAAAGGCTCATACATTGCTGGGGGGACTGCAAATTGGTGCAGCCAAAATGAAAAGCAGTATGGAGATTCCCTGGAAAACTGGGAATGGAACCACCATTTGACCCAGCTCTCCCAGTCCTGGGTCTATACCCAAAGGACTTAAAAACAGCATACTACAGGGACACAGCCACATCAATGTTTATAGCAGCACAATTCACAATAGCTAAATTGTGGAACCAACCCTGATGCACTTCGAGAGAAGGATATAGTATTCTTGACCGGAAATTCTTTTGTCTTTGAGCTTAGTATATCTTATTCCAGGCCTTCCTTGATTTTAGTGTCTGAGTTTGGAAATCATATATGAACTTTATTGATTTGCCTCTAAACGTGACCTGACAGGTTTTCTCAGTTTTTAATATTACTTCATTATTTTCTACATTACTTATATTGATTGTGATATGTCTTAAAGAATTTATCTTCTTGTCTATTTGGAGTCCTATATGCATCTTATATGTAGTTGCCTTAGGAAAATTTTCTATCATTTTACTGAAAACCTTCTTAAAGCCATTAGCCTGTATCTCTTCCATGTACTATTCTGTCCCAATGACTCTCAGGTTTGGTCTTTTCATGTTGTTCCAGAGTTCTTGTATATTCTGATCATGATATTTTTCCCCTTTACTACACACTGAATATTCAAGTTTATATACCCTTTCTTCATGTTGTGATATTCTGTCTTCAATGTTTAAAGTCTTATTTTCTATGCAATCTAATCTGTTGGTAAGGCTTTCAAGTGGATTTTTCATGTATTTTATATCCAGGAATTCTGATGAATTTTTTCAATGTTTCTATTTGTTTAAAAATTGTCTTTAACCTCCTCTATTTGCTCTCTTAATTTATTTCTTAGATCTTATCTTTTTGTTCATTGAATATTTTAATAATAACCTTTAATGCTCTTTCTCTGAAATTAAATCCTCTCCCATATCTGTGGGTTCTTTCAATAGAGGATTGTGAATTTGGGGGAGAGACTTTTTTTGCAACTTTCCTCATTTTTTCAGATTTGCACATCACTTGAGATGAGTCCTTCCTCTCTTATACTCATACCCATGTCCTTTCATGTATAGTTATTTTTTCCCTAGGGATTTCTATTTTTTAATGTATGTATAGATGTTCCTGATCTCCCTCTAGCTGTTCCTTCTTGGGGCATGGTGCCAGTTGGGGTTTTGTTGCCTGTATTCTGTGTTGAATTCCTGCTGAGGCTCAAGTGAGGCTAGATTTTGTGTGGAGTGAGATTTACTATTACTTAGCTGACTTGTGAATGTTACTCAGCAACAGTATCTTTACTCTGTGAAACTGAATTGTCCTAATCACTTCCTAGCCCCTCTTAGAAAAAAGGGGGAGCCACATACATTAATAATGTTAGTAACTTATGGACAGCCAAAGATACATGTCTGCTATCTTTTTTGACATTTAAAACACTAATCACCACCTATATAAGAAAAGTTGGGTCATAATTTAATATTAAGCTCCAACAATAAGCAACCATAGACTAGGTCAGACATTAAATAGCAGTCATACACTACATCATCCACTCCATTGATAATCACAACAACATGAATATAGTAGAGATTACATAACTTTTTAATTCTATCAGATATCGAATTACAGTTTCTTATGTAAAGAAATAAATAGGGCAGAAAAGCAAGATAAAGTTTGAAATATTTAAATAGTGAACATAGGGTAGGCAGGAAACAGTAGCCAATGATAACTCTAAGGAAGTAGAAGCAAAAAAAACCCCAACAAAATAATAAAATAATCAAAGAGAGGAAGAAGGAGCCAGAAATTTCTTCTGTAAGTGGAAGAAGAGTGTAGAAGGTGTAGTAAGAGGGACAAAAAACAAAGTATGGACAAAGAAACCAAAAAAAAATCAAAATAGCTCAACCAACATAAAATATGCCCCACCAAAATTAAACCAATGTTCCATAATAAACAAATGAAGAAAAAAGTAATGAAATGAAAGTAATATTATATGAATATATATACATATTTTTGAACCTATCTACGGAGTGAAAATACACCCTGCACATACATGCAAACACGCACACACACACACACACACACACACACACGCGCACACACACACACACACACACACACACTGTGACTCAATGGCAAATATGAAAACTAAAATAAAGAAAATAAATTTTTTATAATTTTTAAAAATTAACAATTTCAATTTGAAAAAGAGTAAGAATGGGGTGATTAGAATATCTGGATGAATATTGACCTCCTCCCAGTAGCTCATATGGAATGTCACAAAGAGAACTGTTCTCTCCTCAGTACCCTGAGCCTGCATTGCCATAAGCAAAATTGCTGTGTGCTATTATGCTGTTTCAATCATGCTGCTCCAGGCACATCACATTCTGATCCCTCAATAGGCGACTGCTGGGTCTGGATGGCAACTTCCTTTATGAGTTCCATATCTCCCACCTTTGCTTAATACTTCACAGCCAAATATATATATATATATATATATATATATATATATATATATAGAGAGAGAGAGAGAGAGAGAGAGAGAGAGAGAGATGGATAGATAGATAGATAGATAGATAGATAGATAGATAGATAGATAGATGCTGGCAATTCTGGCTCCTGCTGGACTAACTGCCTGTGTGTCAAGCAGTTTTGGTTGCTTTTCCCCCCACCATCACTGGGTCTGCTAGGATCATAAGTTTCCCCCAAGCCAATTTTATTCACTTCTCTTTCCTCTCTGTCTGCCTGTACTCCTCCTCTCCTCAGCAGTGGACTGGCAGAACCACAGCTGCTGCTGCAGCTGCCACCACCATCAGCCAAGTTGGCATGACTCTAATGTATTATTTCTTATATTATGTCCATAGTTTCCAATTTTCTTTGTCTCTGTGGTTTTATTTACTGTCCAATGTTGAATTCCAGCAAATTTCCTTAGTCACTCACCTCACTGAGGAGCAGCCCACATTTTAAATCTTGAGCTAATGAACTGTTGGGAAGGCCACCCTTACTCTAATATTTTCCATCATTTCTCTCCCTGTATTAACCTTTTAAAATTATTCTATGTAAACGAATACAGTAATAATATTTTGCATATTATTTTTATATAAATATGAACTTATTTATATAAAAATATCAAAATAGATACATTTATAAGCATACAAAATATCTTAGTGGTGGCCTTGGACTGGGTCTAGGAGGTGGGTTTGTAGGAATGGCAAGTGAGTGCTAATATTTATGGTAAGCAAAGTATTATAGTATTAGATATAGATTGTGGTTGTTCAACTCTTTGAATATACTAATAAATTTTACATTTTTACAACACACAATTTGTATAGTATGTGGATTATATCTCAATACATAAAAGACTATATTTTAATTCTTATATATAAGACTGATAAAAAACCTTTTTTTAAATATTTATTTTTTAGTTGGAAACAATATCTTTATTTTATTTATTTTTATGTGGTGCTGAGGATCGAACCCAGAGCCTTGCACATGCTAGGCAAGCACTCTACCACTGAGCCACAACCCCAGCCTGATAAAAACACTTTTAACAATGAAGAAAATGCTAAACAAAATTCATAACTCACTTGAAACTAATGTTTGAAATATGATATGTCAAGAGCTTTGTAAGGTTTTGAACAACCAATAAAAATAAATAAATAAATAAAATAAATATAAGCCAGGAAAAAAAATTTATAATAAGTTTACATTTAAATGGAAGTAGGTGAACAACATAGAAAAAGATTACCTCATTTATATTTCATGTTATATGCTTTGGATTTGACTGAGGGATTATTTATTCAGTGTTCATTTTTATTATTATCATTATATTTTTAAAAATATATCTATTGACTTTTATTATACTATGATCAACTAAAATCTTATTAAAATTTCAGATGTTCTTGGATTCAATAACTATTCTATGAAAGTATGTAGAATTATTATACCTAAGGCATAAAGCAGCAGATAATCCTCATGCACCAAGATTTACCAGAATCAACAGTTTATCAGGGAGGATAAACACTGGGGAAACTAATTTAAATACATGGAATATTTCAACAAGAATTATTAGTGAACCTATTCCAGGTGGACATTTGGACATTTAGGTAGAAAAACTACTTATCTTTATTGTGAATATTATTTCTCAAAGAATTTGATGCTTGGGAACAATATCTTCTTTAACATGTTCCCCACCATTATCATTCTTACCATCTTTTCTTCAAATATTTCTGTTCCTTTTACTCTGGGATGCCACTGTTCTACCTGGTCTTGATCATCTTATTCTCTGTCACATTAATTACTACAACAATCTTCTTATTTTGGTCTAATTTTTCTTACATACTATGTCCATATGATTTTTTTGTTCTTAAACAAAATTTAGTTCTTACTACACCTCTTCTTAAACTTCAAACACTGTTCTTTATTATTCTTAGGACAAAATCCAAAGTTTTCATCATGACATATAAGAACCTACATGATCTTGTGCTACTGGAAAAGACACAAATTTACAAAGCTCAAATATCTTGTGAATTCTGAGAATGAATAAATATATTATTTATACAGGGAGTCTCCTGATAGTACCACCTTCCCCAACGCATAGCAACTGGGGTAGATTCAATGTGCAATTTTTACTACTCACTAAACATGTAATTACTTATTGAATATCTATTTTCCCTGATACAATTAGGTTCCACTAAGCCAGAGATCATGTCTCTGTTGTTGGTACTTCATTCTCAGTGCCCAGCAGAGTGCTTTGTCCCTTAGTTCTTATTTGTTGCATGAATGAATACATAAATGCATTATCTCTTTAAAATCTTGTGTGGTAATTATTATCTTATTCAGTAGATAATAAAACTGATGATTAGATAAATAACTCATCTTAAATAATTCATATTTGATGCTGTTTCCATGTGATTTTTTAGTTCTTAAGCACAATTCAGATCTTATTGCTCTTATGCTTAATTTTATTTTTATTCTTATGTTAAAAATCAAAGGTCTCAAACTCACATCTTTCTAATTTTAGAAATTATGTGTTGAATCTTCACATTAGAGTTTCCTAACAGGTGTGCAATAAATGAGTTTCAGGTCTACTAAGATGCTGCTATGAATGTCTTTTTAGACACAATGGGTGCCTAGTTGGTCCTGTGATAAACATATTTCCCTTGGCTGGATGCCTTAGGCTTCAAACAATATTTTCTCTTTACTTCAATTCACCATCCAGATATTCTATTTTTTATGAATTCATGATGTGAAGAAAGCATCTATACCAAGTTTGATTCACACACTTTATTCTTCTTTATGCTAACTTAGAAAATACAAACGCCCTGTCAAAGCAGCATTAATTAATTTTAGATAGTTTGAAGATTTTATCGAATATAAAACTGAATTTTAGGTACAGATTTCTTTCCAGAGAAACCTATATGCTTTAACATGGATGATAGAGGTATGTGGAATAATTTATTCTTTTCTGAAAATAGTTTCATTATGATGTGTTTTAGTACTTGGAATTATTTTACCATGTCCATTTATTTCTCTAATAAGTGATGAAAATCAGAAAGTATTACATAAGAATTAATATTTTGGTGATGAAGCTACTTGCACACCAGTTTAAACTTCCTAAGTAATTCTGATATCCCATCACTAAAAATCTTATTCTCTGTCACCTTAATTACTACAACAACCTATTTCCATGTGATTTTTTAGTTCTTAAGCACAATTCAGATCTTTTGGCACTGAAATGATGGGCTTGGGTTATTCAAATACTGAATATATTCTTGTGCTATGATAGTTAAGAAATTCACTTAAGATAACTAAAATTACTATTATCAGTATCATATTTTTTTAATTTTTTTTATTGGTTGTTCACAACTTTACAAAGCTCTTGACATATCATATTTCATACTTTAGATTGAAGTGGGTTATGAACTCCAAATTTTTACCCCAAATGCAGATTGCAGAATCACGTCGGTTACACATCCACATTTTTACATAATGCCCTATTAGTAACTGTTGTATTCTGCTACCTTTCATTATTTCAAAAGTTTGTGCAAGCACTTTTCCCCTGAGGAACCAGTGTACTTCAATGTAGAAAATCAAATTCTTGTGAATGCTGTACATTTTTCTACACATCATATTGAAAAGCAAGATAAATAATGGCCATAATCTAATCATATATACAATTTTCACTTTTATTATGTCATTCAAATGTGAATTAGAATCAAGATATTGAGCAAATTACATTGTTATTTGGTATGCATATACAAATGCATAACAATTAATCATACTTCTTATTTATAATTACAATGTATCAATAAAAAACATGGGGAAGATGTACATTTTACACCTTTTTTTTTGTACTGGGGATTGAAACAAGGAACACTCTATTGTTGGGCTACATCCCTAGTTCTTTTTATTTTTTATTTTGAGACAGGGTTTTTCTGGATTGTTTTGGCCAGCCTCAAATTTGTAATCCTTCTGCCTCTGCATCCTGAGTTTGTGAGATTAAAGGTGTGTACCATCATGTTTGGTTTTGCCTGTTTTTTTGAGACTAGTTTTTCCTATTGTATAGGAACACCAATGATTTTCCAACATTGATCTTATATCTGGAAATGCTTCTGAACTCTCATTAGTGTGCGAGTTCATAGATTCTTAGATTTTCCTTTTAGATAATCATATATGTTGTAAATAATTTTTTGTGTTTTTCACATTTAAAGAAAGAATCAAGAGGAAGATGTTTGATCACAGATTTCTGTGAAAAACATTCATACTCTCATTGACAGTAACACTCTCATTTGTGTAGAAATGATTATATGTATAGATAATATATCCAGTAATATTTTAGTCTGTAGAAGATCTTCTAAAAAGCAAGCAAACAAAATTAAATTAGCAACTGAATAAAAATAATATAAAAATAAAACAAAAATTTCTTCTTCCTTAGCATAGACACTTTTAGTGGCAAACAAAACCAAAATTCATAGTGCATTTCTCCATCATATATGTATTATCATATGCCAAGAATTTATACTGATGCTATAAATTAGTTGATGTGTCCAATTATAAAGAAAAATAGTGCTATAACACATAAGATGTCAGTAATGCCTCACATCTAATTGTCCAATGAAGACCTATGATTTAAGAAATGAACAAATTAGAATAAATACATACATTGAAAATTTAAAAAGAAATGAATTTGCCAATAATTCATTGTACTTTCTCTGAGAAAGTTTTTTTGTTTGTTTCCATTAATGCATTACATTTATACATAACTTTGGGGTTCATTTTGACATATCCATAAATGAGTGTAACATAATTTTCTCCATTTAAATTCCCAGAAGCTAACATTTAGTATTAACATTGTAGCTGGTTGTACAAAATCTTTGGTAATAGTATCACCTATTATGGATATGTGGATTTCATTTTTGAACAGTGCATGCTTACTTTTGATCTTGTTTATATTTACAGAAAAAATATACTTTCAGGTATTGTTTTGCATGTATTTTGGCTTACTAAAATGGTTAAAATGATTTACTTAAAATTATGCAAAAATTTCTGTGGCTTTGTGCTACTACTTGACAAAGTTTTTAACAATGCATTTAGAAAGTAAAGAGAATGTTATTAATTCAACAAAGTACCATTTTCAGATATGCATTTTATTTAGTGGTCACACTTTTCTTTTTAAAATACTCCAGTGATATCAACATATATGCAACATCACTTATCCCAAACATTTACTGTTATTGGTTTTAGATTTACATTGCAGTTTATTACTCACATTATTTTTAAAAATATTTTTAATTGTAGATGAACACAATACCTTTATTTTATTTAATTTGTTTTTTATGTGGTACTGAGGATCAAACTCAGCACTTCACATGTGCTAGGCAAGTACTCCACCACTGAGCTACAACCCCAGCCCTCTTATTAATATTAATCTGATTTGAAAAGCTATGTTACAATTTGTATGTGTTCTTATATTGGTTTCCCATTGCTGCTATATGAGAATGTTATAGGTGTGGAAGCTTAAAACAACACAAATTTATGGTCTTAGCAGACTAAAATTAAGATATCTTCAGGGCTGAGTTTTTTTCAAAAGATTCTTTTTTTGTTTACTCATTGCTGTGCATATTTGATGGGATTTGTTGTTATATATTCACACATGCACTTAATATAATAATATAATTAGGCCAATATAACTCTACAGCATTCCCTCTCCTCCCTCCCTGCCTCTCACTAATTGGAAGCATTTCCTCTACTGATCTCCCTCTGATTTTTAGGAAATTCACCTCCACCCGTGTTTTTCCTTTTCCTCTCTAGCTTCTGCATATGAAAAAATATAAGAACCTTAACAATCTGAGTTTGACTTTTTTCACTTAACATGACAGTATCTTGTTGAATACACTTTCCTGCAAACGCCATGCTATTTTTTGTTAATTACTGAATAAAACTCCACTGTGTTTATATATCACATTTTTTATCCATTTATCCATTGATGGACACCTAGGTTGTTTCCATATTTTGGCTATTGTGAATTATGCCACTATAAACATGATTGTGCATGTATCACTATAGTAAGATGTGTTTAATTCTGCAGAAAAAAAAATCAAGAATTGGTATAGCCAGGAGAATCTTTTTGCTTTACCTTGCTGTCTTCTAGAGGCCACCAACTTTTCTTAGCTCTTGGTCATCTTCTTTCTTCAAGTCCAACAGTATCATACCAATTTCTATTTAAGCTGTTTGCCATTTCTTGTTTTCTCTCTTCTTCCTCTTTCTTCTATATATAAGAATGATTGTCCCTGTTATTATTTGAATCTAGAATGACCCCAAAAGGCTCTTATCCCTGTTTTAGTCATCTGTTTTTGTTGCTGTCACCAAGAGACCTCAAAAGAACAATTTTAGAGAAGGAAAAGTTTATTTGTTGCTCATGGTTTCAGAGGTCTCTGTCTGTAAATTGCAAACTCCATTCCTTTGGGCAGAAGTTTATGGCACAACATCATAGCAGAAGCATGGGGCAGAGGAAAGCAGCTTAGGGTATCACACCAGGAAACAGAGAGAGCTCTTCTCAGCAGAACAAAACATAAACCCCAAAGGCATGCCTCCAGGAACCCATCTTCTTCAGCCACAACCTACCTGCATACAGTTACCACCCAGTTAATCCATATCAGGGGATTAGTGCATTGATTAGGTTAAGGCTCTTATAACTCAATCATTTCACATACAACCTTTCTTGCATTGTCTCACATATGAGCTTTTGGAGTACATCTCATATTGAAACTATAGCAGTCCCCAATACAGCAGTATTCAGAGGTGAGACTCTGGGGTGATTGAATGATGACAGCTTTCACCTTGTTTTAGTCAGCTTTTTCATCACTGTTACTAAAAAGCCTGACAAGAACAACACACAGTTCCTCTTGTATGTAATTTTGTATAACCCTGAGGGTCTCCTTCCATTTCCATGCAATTTCCCTTCTCTCTCCCTTTCCCTCCGGAAAGGCAAAAAAATAATACAAGGGGGAGGAATGAATTACAGTAGTGGGGGTAGAGAGAGAAGAGGGGAGGGGAGGGGAGGGGAGGCGGGATAGTAGAGGATAGGAAAGGCAGCAGAATACAACAGACATGAGTATGTCAATATGTAAATCAATGGAAGTGTAACTGATGTGATTCTGCAAGCTGTATACGGGGTAAAATGGGAGTTCATAACCCACTTGAATCAAAATGTGAAATATGATATATCAAGAACTATGTAATGTTTTGAACGACCAACAATTAAAAAAAAAGAACAACACACAGTAAGAAAAATGTACTTAGGCTCACAGTTTTAGAGATTTAGTCCATTGTGGACTGATTCCATAGCCCTAAGCCCAAGGTGAGACAGAACATTATGGCAGAGGGGTAGGGAAGAGGAAAGCAGCTTACTAGGGTCAAAATATAAACCCTAAGGTCACACCTTCAATGACATACCTCCTCCAGTCACACCCTACCTACCTACAGTTACTGCCCAGTTAATCCATCAGTGGATTGATCCATTAATTATCTGATGCTTCTCATAATCTAATCTTTTCACCTATGAAAATTCTTGCATTGCCTCACTTGTGAACTTTGTGGGGGGGACGCCTCCTATCTAAACCATAACACATATCATCAGTGGATTAATCTATTGAGGATTCATAGCTAAATGGTTTATCAGAAGTTGGTGGAAATTGTAGGAGGTGGAGCCTACTGGGAGGAAGTAGGTCACTGGGGATATGTTCTGGAAGAGTACTTTTTGTGCATGGTCTCTACCCTCCCTTTTGCATTCTGTGCATTTTGGCTATCATAAACTGAGAAGTTTTCCTCCATCATGCCATTCCACTATGTTCTACATGACTTCAGATCCAAAGCAATGAAGTCAACTGACCCTGGACATAAATATCTGAAACCATGAGCCAAAATAAATCTTTTCCAAAGTTGTTTATGTCAATTATTTTGTGACTGTAATGAAAAGCTAACTACCATAAGCCCATCAAGATGATCTAGGATAATCTCTCTATCTCCATCAACAACTTCAATTTAAGTTAACAACCTTAATTTAACTCTCCCTTGTCAAATATTATAACATATGTGCATGTTCCAGGGATTAGGGTATTAAGATTTTTGAAGAATCATTTCTCTGTATACCTTGCATTTTTTCCATTTTTTGAAATATTTTTGAGACATTGATACACTTTTACTCTGATGTTGGAGGGGTGAAAATACATCTTAGTAAACTACTTGATCAATCCAATCAACCTTGTATTGATTTACTCTTACCATTTTGTACTGACTTTTGTCTCTTATAGGTACTTTAATGGGCTTCTTATACATTTGTTGTACCTGGCTTGGCCAGTATTTTATAACCCATCTAATTCAGGGATTTATATTCAAACTAATTCTTGCCTTTCACCTATTAAAGTGACCTCAGGCCAACACTTCCATCATAGGTCATATATTAAGTCTACACATCAATTATTTACACACATACATATTTATTTTTCAAACTTGTTTAATGTGTAAATTCTTCCATATGCATTATTTAAGGTAAGAACTTTTAAAAACATAATGAAAATTCCATTATCACATTAAAAATTATCAATATTTATTTACTGTCATCAAAATCCAAACAGGATTCCTATTTCCCTGATTGTCTCAAGTTTTTAATTATTTACCTCTGACCTACTGGCTTGTATAATGGCATTTGCTTGCCATTCACAATCAATCCTCTATTCTACCACCTTAGACTGTTTCAGCCAGCCTCTCAACTTTCCACTGCTTTCTTTAAATTTCAAGGACAAAATATTCTACCTAAAGAGAATGAGAACACTCCTGGAGTACTAAACAATTGTCAACCTGAAATATTTTTCCCTGAAAAGAAATAAATGCCAGATTTCATCTCTATCAATGAAGATACCTGTGTGATCATGAATGCCCCATACCCTTGGGATTATGAATGCTGTAGCAAATTGTACAATGAGCAACGTGCACAATCACACACATCTTTGTATTCTTTGCTTCTCTTTACCATTCATCCACTCTTTCAACCATGGAGAAACAGAAGGTTGTCTAGTGAGGGAAGTACATGAGTTATAAGAGCATGATGGGTCCCAGAGATGATAATCATGCTTCCTTCCCCCCCAATATAAGCAGCCAACAAAAAGAAGACAAGATCTGAGTAAATGTGAATTTTGAATGAAGTCAGAGCTTTTTTATTATTACACTGGAAAAGGCATATTAATTATTAAATGAGGCTATTCTTGTGACTGAAAGTGGGTGAGGCTTTTTATTATCTTTTTCTTTTCAGATAAGCTATGGAGCCTGCTCAACACTTCTTCCAATACCAGGAAAACAACTGCTCTAACAATCGGTTTAAATAGACCGAGGGGAGAAGCAATTAGGTTTTTTTTTTTTTTTTCTGTTTTCACTATGAGATTTATATTTGTCTGATTTAGAAAAAAAACATTGTGAATTATAGATGAAACACAAAGGTAATGGGAAAAATATTTTTAAAAATAACAAATATAAATAATATGGTAGGTTAAATATATCTGTGATTGTGATCATGAATGATGTACCAAATTGTACAATGTGCAACGTGCACAATCACACACATCTTTGTATTCTTTGCTTCTCTTTTCATGAAGAGCTTAAATCTATAGCCTGTTTCTTACAATCTGAGAGGGAGCTGTGGAATTACTATGACCAGTGAAGTATGTTGAAAGTGATAATGGACCAGTATCTAGTTCTTAAGAGACTAGAAGATTCCACTTACTCCCTCTTGGATCACTTAGACTTGGAAGCTTGAACCACTGTGTATATTAATTTATTAGGATTTCTATAGAAAAGTATCATGAACTGTTTGACTTCAATAAAAGAAAAAACTGTTCTTTCATAATTATGGAGGCTAGAAATCCCAAATCAAGATGTTGACAGGGCCATGTTCTCTGTCTCTTTTTCTGAAGGTCCTAGGGCAGAATCTGTTCCATGATTTGCTGTTAGCTTCTGGTGTTGCCAACACTCCTTGGCATTACTTGGCTTTCAATTCATCACTTCAATCTCTGCCTCCTTCATTACATGGAGTTCTTTCTGTGTATCACTGTTTCCCTGTCTCTAATCTATTTATAAGGATACCAGTTATGTTAGAATAAGGACCTCACCGTTTCAGTATGATCTTATGTTATATAATTTTATCTGCAATGATATTATATCCAAATACAGTCACATTCTGATTTATTTATTTATTTATTTATTTATTTTTGCATTACAATTCTTAATATACTTTTATACTATAATTGGAATTAGAAATTTAATATAACTTTCATGGGACACAATTCAAACCATGAAAACAGGTAAGAAGTCCAACTTTTCTGTTAAAGAGATTGTATAGAGAAGTTCAATTACAATAATTAAAGGGAGAATGTGGCATTTAAGCTCAGTATGTGTATGTTTCCATTAAGGCTTCAAGCATGTGACTAAAGACATCTTGGAACCTGCAAACTAGCCCAGATATTAACTGAATTATATTTAGTGGCTTCGGTAGAAAATACAGGAGTTGCTTAGCTGAGACCTGATCAAACTCTTGACGCATAGAATTATGAGATATAATAAAATGAGTTTTGATTTAAGATATTAAGTATGGGAGTGTTTATAAAGTAATCATAACTTTAATAAGCAATACCACTAAGATTATATAAAATATTTTAGAGAAGAAATGTAATCTATCCATTACCACCATTTTCATCACTTTTACAACTGTATACCTTTAAGAACTTAATCTATATGAAGAATGTAAAAGTGGTGGCACATGCCCTAATCCCAGCAGCTCAGGAGGCTAAGGCAAGGGGAAATTAATATTAACTAAGGGTTTAGATAATAAATTCAAATGACAGAAAAAATATTAGAAACTTGCAGATTAATCAATAGAGATTATATAAGCCAAAATACAGAGATAAAAATAACAAAGAAGACAGATGCTCTCACAGGCAGTACTGTGCCTTACTTTTTTCCCTGGTGTGTACATCATTCTTCCCCATTTATTTTCATGTTTTGTAAGTTTTGGTTAGAAGCTGGAATTTTATGTAAGAAACTGTAGCAATTTGGGGTTATCTCCTCCACTGAGGGTATTGTTATTTTTTTAATATGTTCAGTGAGTGGCTGGATTATTTTAGTCAAGTCTATTATTGTCCACAGTGTCAAGTCTCTGAAGTTGCTCCTTAGAGACATGTGAGGCACCATTAGGGTACCAACATACATACGAGAGTACCAGAAAAAAGAGGGAAAATACCTTTAATCCGTTGCAGAATTCTTAACAAATTTACTGAAAAACAGGAACCTATCCATATAAGAAGGTTATCAAACAGAATCAGGCTAAATGCAAAAGAACATACAAAACACAATTTAGTAATATGCTCTAAGTCAAAGATGAAGACACCTCACATCCAAACTATAACATTCCACTCCTAGTGCCCAAAAGCTCATACTCATCTGACAATGCAAAATACATTTAGGCCATTCCAAGAATCCCCATAGTCTCAATAGTCTGAGATTGTTCAAAGTTCAAGTCCAAAGTCTTCTCTGAGGATCAAAGCAATCTCACATTGTGAGCTCCTATAAAACTGAAAGCAATTTAAAAGTATCCAATATATAAAGGCACAGAGTGAACATTTCCATTCACAAAATTATGGGATAGAAAGAAAGGATAGGACCAAAGCAAAACCAAAATCCAGCTGGGCAAAAGGGTCCTGCAGCTCCACGTCAAGCATATGGTGTATATGTATCCTGATGTTCTCTCCAAAGGGCTGTGTACATGCTGTGGGTCATGCAAGAAAGAGAACTCCTCCAACAATATGAAAAACATACTCCCACAATGCTTAAAAAAACAGATACTGATCCACGTATCCATAATTTGAGCAGATAATAAACTCAGAAAAGCCAGGATGTGCTTACTGGGAAGAAAGACCTGAATTTCTCCAGCTGGAGATAGAACCAGTAATACTCAACAGATGTATGGAAATCTCCCTAGCAGAGTTGGCTGGAATGGAGGAAGCACTGACACATTTAAGGAACTCATGAATCAGATTACCCAAATCAGCAGACTTGAAAATTCTGCAGGTTACTTTTTTCTTTTTTTTTTTTAAATTTTCAGAAATCACTCTTTTTTGTCTTGTTTATTTCTTTCCTTTCATTTTCTTTTTCTTTTTATATTTCTTCGTGCAATAAATTACAAATAATATTGAGGTTCATTTTGACATGTTCCTAAATGCATACAACATGGTTTGCCCCACTTCAATCCCCGGTACTTCCTCTTTCCCTCTGCTTCTTCTTCCTTTTGGCTAATAATTCTACCATTTCATGAACATGTTCTTTCCATCTTCTAAAGTCTTCTTTAATTTTTTACAATGTTTTACAATTTTCATTGTACAGGTTTTTCACCTTCTTAATTAGATTTATTCCAAAGTATTTTTGAGGTTATTATGAATTGTTTTCTTGATTTCTTCCTCAGCACACTCATTAATGGAAAATTAGAAACATATTGATTTTTGTATGTTGATATATTGATCCCACTACTTAGCTGAATTTGCTTCTCATATTTAGAAGCATTACAGTAGAGTTGTTTTCTGTCCCCTGGGTGTGTCTTAAACAAACAATTTGACTTCTTTTTTTTTATGTATATCTGTTTAATTTCCTTCTCTTGCCAGATTTCTCTGTCTAGAATTTCAAGAACTGTATTGAATAGGAGTAGTGTCAGTGTATATCCTTTTCTTGTTCATGAAATGTTTTCCTTCAAGAAGTGAAATGCTTGTCTTGAATGCTTTCAGTTTTTACCTTTCAGAATAATGTAGACTTATGTAGAATTATATTGTTGAGGTAAGTTTCTTCTATTCCTAGTTTCTTTAGTATTTTTAACATTGATGGTAGCAGAAGTTTTGCTAAAGGATTTTTCTGCATCTATTGAAAGTATATGTGGTTTTTGTACTTCATTCTCTATAAGTGATGAATTTTATCCATTGATTTATGTGTATTGAATCAACGTTGTATCTCTGGGATGAACTGAACTTGATTACAGTGTGTTTTCTTCTTATTGTATTTTGAATGTATTTTGATGACATTTTAGGAGGATGTTTGCATCTATGTTCACCAGGAATATTGATCTGAAGATTTTTTCCCTTGATATGTCTTTATTTTGCTTTAGTATCAGAGTGATAGTGGCTTGATAGTGTGAATTTGAGAGTGTTCCCTACCTTTATTTCATGGAATAATTAGAGAGAGATGGATGTTAGTTCTTCTTTAAAGGTCTGAGAGAACATGGCTGAGAACCTGTCTGGTCCTGAGCTTTTCTTTGTTGGAAGTCTTTTTATAACTACTTAAATTTCACTGAATGATATTTGTCTGTTTATGGTTTTTAAATTTTTAAAAGTGTAATAGGGATATTTTTTAGCTTAATTGGGGTAGATCATACCTGTCCAGAACTTTGTCAATATCTTTTAGATTTTCGAACTTTCAAAATATTCCCTTGTCATCCTCTGGATTTCAGAATTGTCCATAGTGATATCTTCTTTTCCATCTGCATTTTATTTTAATTTGCTATTTTCTTTCATTCTTTTGGTTAATTTCATAGAGGTTTATCAATCTTGTTCATCTTTTCAAAGAACCAAATCTTTGTAATTCTTTGTAATGCTTTATTTAATCACAATTTCATTAATTTTGGCCCTAATTTTAATGATTTCCTGATTTATACTGTTTTGGGAATTAGTTTGTTCTTACTTTTCTATGCCCATGAGATATAGCATTAGACTGTTTATTTGTGATTATTATTTTTTTAATGTGGCCAATCAATGCCATAATGTTCCTCTTAGCCCTCCATTTTCATTTCATTTTAAAAATCAAAATTAGAATTTTCATTAATATTTTTAATTTTCAAAATTTTATTGGCTCTCTTTAGTTATAGATGACAATATAATTTGTTTTGACATAATATAAAAGAATAGAATATACTTTGTTCCAATTCAGTCTCCAGTACTTTACATTCACCTCCCTTGCTCCACCCCCATTCCCTTCCTTTTTTCCCTACCAATTTTTCTACTATTTACTTATGGTTTTTAAAATTAGTGTCTTATGGATGCACATGACGAGATTCACTGTGGCATATCCATATATGTATATTTTGATATGGTGGATCACTGTTATTGCTTGATTCTTGAAATTTTAAATTTTTCTCCTCATTCCTCTAGGATCCATTCTTCATTTAAAGAGAATTGTTCAATATGCATGTGTTTATGTGGTTTCTGTAGGTGTCCTTCCTATTGATTTCTAATAACAACCATTATAATCTATGAGATGCACAAGATGATAATACTGATGATTTTTTATTTGCTAACACTCTTTTTGTGTCTCAAAATGTGGGCTATTTTGGAAAAGTGGGCTACTTAGAAGGTTGTGTATTCCACTCTAATTGGTGAAATATTCTATTGATGTCTGTTATATCCATTTGATTTTAGTATCATATAGACTAGAAGTGTATTTATTGATTTTATGGCTGTATGATCTGTGTCTTATTGAGAGGGGTGTGTTAAATTCACTCAGTATTTTTGTTTTGGAGTCTATCTGGAACAAGATTCAAGAAGTGTTTGTATAATGGGGGCTGGGGCTGTAGCTCAGTGACAGAGCACTTGCCTAGCATGTGTGAGGCACTGGGTTTGATCTTTAGCACCACATCAAAATGAAACAAATAAAATAAAGGCATGCTGTCTATGTAGAATCATAAAAAAATCTAAAAAGAGAAGTTTTTGTATTATATAATTAAGTACACTAATATTTGGGGCATAAATCTTTATCACTTAATAACTTCTTGTTGGATTCTCCTTGAATAACTTTTTTTCCTGAAATATGCTTTGTCAGATATGAGAATGACTACTTATGCTTGTTTTCAGATTTAATTTCCATAGATATTTTCCATCCTTTTATTTTCAGTCTGTGGGCTATGCCTATAAAATGAGTCTCTTGCAAGTAGAATATGGCTTACTAATCCATTCTGCTAATCTGTCTTTTAATTAGAGAGTTGAGACCATTTACATTCAGATTTATTATGAAGAGGTATTTATTATTTTCAGACATTTTGGTTTGTTTCATATTTAATTCATTCTTTATTTTTATTTTCTTAATTGCTCTTCTGAAGAGCTACATCCTTTTTCAGAGATCTTGGATTTTATTTCAGGTTCTTCTTTTTAAATATTTCTTTAAGCACTTTCTGTATTATATATGTAGTCTTCACAAATTCTTTGAGATTATCACTAGTGCGGAAAGTTGTTTTTATATATCTTTATTTTATTTATTTATTTTTATGTGGTGCTGAGGATTGAATCCAGTGCCTCATGTATGTGAGGCAAGTGCTCTACTACTTAGCCATAACCCCAGTCCTGAAAGTTTTTATTTCATATTTGATTCTGAATGATAGCTTTGCTGAACATAGCAGCCTTGGATGGCAATTGTTTTCTCTCAGAACTTGAATAATCTCATTTGGTGCCCTCCTGGATCATAGAATCTAATGTGAAAAGTATGAAGTAAGTCTTATTGGTTTGTACATAAATATGATTTTATGTTTTCTTCTTGTGGCTGTTATTATTCTATCTTCATTCTCTATTTAGGCATTTTAATTATGACATATTTTGGGCAGATTATTTTTTTTTATCTTGTCAACTTGGGGTTTATATGCCTCTTGTAGGTGGATGTACATTTCATTAAGATTTGGAAAATTTCCTACTATAATTTTACTAAAAATTTTTTCCCCACATTTTTATTGTTGCATTATAGGTGTACGTAATGATGGTATTTGTTTTACATATTCGAACATGCACACAATATGACAATGTAACTTGGCCAATACCACTCTGTTTTAGTTAGAATTTTTTTCTGTGACCACAAAACCTGACAGGAATAAATAGAGGAGAAAAAGTGTATTTTAGGACTCACAGATTCTGAGGTCTCAGTCCATACATGGCTGACTCCATTATTCAGGGCCCAAGGTGAGACAGAACATCATGGCAGAAGGGTGTGGCACAGGAAGCAGTTGGGAACATGGTACCAGGAAGCAGAAAGAGAAAGAGAGGGAACAGAGAGGGGAGAGGGAAGAGGGGAGATGGGAGAAGGAAGAAAGATCCTCATAGTGTACAAATTATAAAGCCCAAAGGTATGCCACTAATGACTGTGGTCCTCCAGCCACACCCTACCAGCCTACAGTCACTACCCAGTCAAACCTTATTAATGCACAGATTAAGAATCTCATTACCCAATTATTTAACCTCTAAACTTTCTTGTATTGTCTTACACATGAGTTTTGGGAGTAAGCCTAATGTCAAAATGTTAACACACTCTCAAGCACTTGCCCCTTCCCTTTCTACCTTCCATCCCTTGATTCATTTCCAATTTTGATCTCCTTTCAATTTTCATAAGATTTCCCTCATATTTCTTTTTCTTGAAAAGTTCTGAATGACATTAGCCTACATCTCCATGTCCTCTTTGAATCCAATGACTCTTATATTTGTTCTGTTAATGTTGTCTCAGAATTCTTGAATATTCTGATCATGATATTTTATTTTTTACTGTCTATGGAGTATTCCAACTCAAATACCATGTATTCAAGGACTGTGGTTTTGTTTTCTATGCAATCTAGTCTGTTTGTGATACTCTCAAGTAAATTTTGTTTGTTTTATTAGATCTTCTATTTACAGAAGTTCTGATTGTTTTCTTTCCAGAATCTCTATGTTTTTATTTAAATGGTCTTTATCCTATATAATTTTTCTCTCAATTTGATCTTAAATCTTCCTTCAGCTCATTAATCATTTTAATAATCAACTATTAAAAGTCTTTCTCTGGAAATTTGTCCTCTTCCATGTCTGTGTGTTCCTTTATTGGGGGATTGTAGCTTTGGTGGGGACACTTGTTTGTCTGAATCCTTATGTTTGCAGAGATCTTGAATTTACACATCTGTTAATTGGGATTCCTATTCCTCTTTCAAGAGGGTGTAATTTGGTGTATAGTTGTCTCTTTTGTAATACATCCTGTATGGTTGAGATCTCTTAGCTGGATAATTTAGGCTCAGTTTAAGTTTCAATTTTGCCTCAGATGCTCCAGAACTACTAATTTGCTACACTGTTGTACAGCTGCTGAAACATTGTGGTCTTTTTTCTGAACTATTGTTTTGTAATATTTATCTTCTATTTTTGTAGGAGTAGATGTGCAAGAGTGGGGCTTGATTATCACCTTCTAGTCAACTTAGGGCTCAGTCTATAGTTTGAAAATTTTGTCTCCCATATTCTATGTGTTGAAGTACTGTTGAAGTTTGAGTGGGGTTAGTTTTAGTGTGGAGGAGATGTTTTCACACTTTGCTGAATTGTAGATATAATTCAGCCATGGTGTCTCTACCCTGTGAATTTTTAGGGTACCAGTTGTTACACATATCCTCTCAGAAAAAAAGGGGGAGCAAGCAAAAACGAAGAATAGTGATCAATATACAGCATTTAAATAAATGTGAAGTGCCTACTGTGGCATGTAAACCAATAATTACTACAAAAATAAGAATTGCAGTGCCAACTTTTAACAATAGCAAAAACAATCAGTGAACTAAATCTAGCTCTAAGGTATACAGCAGCCAATATCTATAGCTTCCACAGTGCTAATAACTGCAACAACATGAATTAAAGGGGCAGTAATTATATAAATTAATTTTTTAAAGATAGTAAAATTAGAGTTCTTAATGAAAATAAAATGGAGTAAAAGGGCAAAAGAAAGTTAAAAATACACAAAAAGTGAACAGCATGTGAAAGGTAGCAAGTAATGGCTTTAGAAGAGGAAAAGTAAAAGAAAACAAATAAAATTAAAAATGAGAGATATAAAAATGAGGTCAGGAAATTTGAATGTTGAAGGAGAAAAGATGAAAGCAGAATAAATGAGAGAAAGAATAACAACCAAAAAAAGTCAAAACAAGTTGAAGGAACAAATAGGTGAATAACAACAACAACAAAAAAAAAAGGAAAACAGGCAAAACAACAAAAAGGAATACAAAAAAATTGAAAAAGAATATATAATGTAATATACACACTACATAATCTGTACAGATACAAAACACACACATAGTCAAACTTAAGTTCAGTGTAAAAAGGAATAAAACAAAAAAAAATACTTAATGAAGAAATGGTCTCCACTAAGGTGGTTAAAACTATTGACAAAAATGGATGCTCCCTGACTATGTCATATGTCCTGTTTGTTCTTGAGCTATGAGCCCTTTACAGAGAACAAGGGCCAGGGGTTGTAAAACTTGTCTTTTTTGAGTTGTTCACTATTCTGCCAGTTGGAGTAGCCTGGAATCAAAGCTGATTGTATTGACTCTCAGCTTGCTTCTCACAAGTTTAAATTAGCACATAATGAGAAGTAGTGACAATTGGAATTTTGCCCATTCATACTAGTTAGATGTAATCCCCATGCAAGGCTAACACAGAGTTCTAAATGTGAAGCTCATGCAACTGGCATTTAATTGTGACTGACCATTTAAACTTTGTCATGATATACCTGCTATAGAGAGAACAGCTTTACCTACCCTATTGCTGGATAGATGCCAATCTCTCCTGATAACTTGTTCTTGGGTAACTGTTTTAGTCAGCTTTTTTTCCAGCAGGGACCAAAAGACCTGACAAGAACATTTTTTTCTTTTCTTAATTCTAATTTGTTATGTATGACAGTGGAATGCATTACAATTCATAATACACATATAGAGCACAATTTTTTCATATCTCTGGTTGTGTACAAAGTAGAATCACACCACTCGTGTCTTCATAAATGTACTTAGGGTAATGACATCCATCTCAATCCACCATCTTTTCTACCCCCATTCTCCCTCACTTACCTTCCCAATCCTTTGTCCTATCTAGAATTTATCTACTTCTCCCCTGATCCCCCTCCCAATCCCACTATGAATCAGCCTCCTTATATCAGAGAAAACATTCAGCATTTGGTTTTTAGAGATTGGCTAACTTCACTTAGCATTATATTCTCTGACTCCATCCATTTGCCTGCAAATTCCATGATTTTATTTTATTGCTGAGTAATATTCATTGTGTATATATACCACATTTTCTTTATCCATCCATCTACTCAAGTGCATCTAAGTTGATTTCACAGTTTAGCTATTGTGAATTGTGCTGCTATAAACATTGATGTGGCTGTGTCCCTGTAGTGTGCTGACTTTAAGTCCTTTGGGTATAGTCTCAGAAGAGGAATAGCTGGGTCAAATGGTGGTTCCATTCCCAATTTTCCAAGAAATCTCCACACAGCTTTCCATTTTGGCTGCACCAATTTGCAGTCCCACTAGCAATGTATGAGTGTGCCTTTTCCCCCACATCCTCACCAATACTTATTGTTTTTAATATTTATTTATTTAAGTTGTAGTTGGACACAATATCTCTATTTCATTTAATTATTTTTATGTGGTGCTGAGGATCAAACCCAGGGTCTCACACATGTGAGGTGAGTGCTCTACCGCTGAGCCACAACCTCATCCTCTTGTTTTCTTATTCTTAATAGCTGCCATTCTGACTGGAGTGAGATGAAATCTTAGAGTACTTTTGATTTGCATTTCTCTAATTGCTAGAGATATTGAACATTTTTTTTCATATATTTGTTGATTGATTGTATATCCTCTTCTGAGAAGTGTCTGTTCAGTTCCTTGACCCATTTATTGATTGGGTTATTTGTTTTTTTGGTGTTTAGCTTTTTGAGTTCTTTATATACCCTAGAGATTAGTGCTCTATCTGATGTGTGAGGGGTAAAGATTTGCTCCCAAGATATAGGCTCTCTATTCACCTCACTGATTGTTTCTTTTGCTGAGAAGAAGCCTTTGAGTTTGAATTTTTAAGGAGGAAAAGTGCACTTGGTGCTCACAGTTTCAAAGATCTCAGTCTATAGATTACCAACTCCATTTCTATGGGCCCTGAGATGAGGCAAAACATCAGGGTGGAAAGATATGGCAGAGGAAAAGTACCTCAGGACATGGCAACAAGAAGCAGAGAAAGAAACACTCCATTCACCAAGTACAAAATATAAGCTCCAAAGGCATGACCCCAGTAACCCACCCCCCAGTAACATTATACCTGCCTACAATTGCCACCCACTTACTAGCTATCTGTAGATTAATCCACTAACTAGGCTACAACTCTCTTAATCTTATGATTTAACCTATGAATGTTCTTGGATCATCACACATATGAGTTTCTGGGGGACATCTAATACTTAAACCATAAGAGTGGCCTCCTGAGAACATCACTCTGGGGAAAAGTGACCACTTCTCACCTAGTCTCATACATTACACCCACAAATGTGAACTTCTCCGGATCAGACTCAGAGTGAAAATGCACTGCCAGTCTAGTTGCAGGGTTCTCTCCAATTAATCATGCAAATCTGCAAAGCAAACCACACTACACATGGAATCAAAGGTTTGAGTCCCATGGGTGCAATCCCTTCTATTCCCGCCTCAGTCACAATCTGCCCGGTGAACTCTAGATCTCATGGTAGGTGCATGCAATCAGTAATTTTTATGGAATCCCAAGTTAATGCAGCAGAAAATTACGTGTCTAAGATGGTGTCCCGCTGGGCATTGTAGCACATGCTCATAATCCCAGCAGCTTGGGAGGCTAAGGCAAGTGGTTCCCAAGTTCACAACCAGCCATAGGAACTTAGCAAGACACTGTCTTAAAATTTTAAAAATAAATAAAATAAGATAAAGAAGGCTGTGGATGTGGTTTCGTGGTTGAACACCCCTGAATTCAATCCCTGGTTAAAATAATTAATTAATTAATTAAATGATATGCTATGTTAGTTCTCTCTGCTCCATGGCCAGGAAGTATGAAAGACTCTTCACAGACCAGCTCACCACTCTTATTCTAGGTCACTTATGTTCAAACTGCCTCTCTGTTCTATGGGTTCCCCATGTCAAAATTTCTTTGCAGATTCTCTCTTTCTGCCTTGGTTGCCCCCTCCTCTCGTAGTGACCTGGTGCCAGCATTATCAGCTGGATTCCCAACATTTTTTTGTCCTATGTTGAAGTCACTCAAATTTATTTGCCTCTATGATTTTTTAAAAATATATTTTGCTTGTCAATGAACATGCCTCATATGTGTTAGGCAAGCCTTCCACCACTGAGCCACAAACTCAGCCCTGTCACCCACTTCACATGAGAGTAATATTCCTACCACTTGCATTCTGAATCACGGAGCAATTGGAAAACACATCTTTTCTGTACTCTATCATCTTCCACCACTTGGAGTACTTGCATTTTGAGTATCCAAAACCAAACATCCACTTACACTCTGCATTTCACCAGATTAGTGAGTGCCCATACTGAAAGTTAACCTGGGAACTGAAGAGACTTGGACCCTGCTGTGAATGTGAAGACTGAAGACTAACATAGAGCATTTCCTTTTGAAATTTTCAGTCTGAGATATGAGACAAAGACTACAAATTACAGGGTCTTGGAACTAGGACTGAAGAGGGTCAAACAGAAATTTTCACCTCCCCCAGAAGCATCTAAAAGATAGAGTCACATTACATATACCTCTCCTTAGTTTGTGAACAGGGACTTTCAGAAATGGAAATGTCATTCAATCCAGATCACCCTAGAGATGAAGCAGTTGAAGGAGCTGACCATTTTTTCTATCATACTTAATGCTCTTACCCAAAGACACAACAATGAGAGTGAAAAGTAGGTCATTCCAATTCCCTCTCCAGCAGAAGTGACCAGGCAAGGAGAGGGTCAATTTTTGAATAGACTCACCTAAAAATTTTGACCAGTTGGGTCAAAGTTGAAATCAGTAAAGAATATGAAATTTGAATTTTAATGACTTTCTTAGAGTTAGCAGTTTCTACAATTTAAAATATTTTTAAAAATTCAGCAACAAGTAACATGAACCTCTAAATGATGATTAATACATTAACTAATTGTTATAAACCAACTCCTGCTGTCTACCATAGGTAAATAAATATTCCACTTTAGTCTTCTCTTCTGTATACCCTTTATTCTTCACATTTTAACATGTGTCCCTTCCCATCCCAACCCTTTTCTTCTCATCTTTCCTTTTTTTCTTTTCCTTTTCTCTATTTACTTTTATCTCCTTGAAACTAAATTTAGAATACAATGATTAATGTGTAACCCCTTCAGCCTACTCTATATTACTGGTCACCTACATTCTTCCTAGTTTAATAGTTTCAGAGATTATTATTATTCATATTTATAACATATGTTGATATATAGTTTACTTTGAAACTACTATTATTTATTTTACCACTCTATCAAAGAGGCATTGAAGGTTGAAATTAATGCTTGAATTATGCTAAACCTATGTGTTGAAGCTAAGGTGCAATGGCAGAGAGTAGTTATCTCACCAAAGGACCCTGACATATAAGAAAAGGAACACATCTCAAGAAATGTGCAAATCTACAACCTCTGAAAACATGAGGCCAAGAATAATCCCCACCCCCCAAATTTACAACCTCCATTAAAGACATCCAGAGATACTGAAGAAATTCCACAGAAAAACTACAAAGAGTTGATTATTAAAATGATTAATGGGCTAAAAGTATAGGTAAAGAATAAATTAAGTGAGAAAATAAAGTTGATGAAACCACTTCAATAAAGAGAGATATTTTGAAAATAGAGTCATCAGATATCCTGGAACTGAAAGAATAAACCAAATTAAAAATTTAGTTCAATGTTTTACCAATAGATTACACCATGTAGAAAGCAGAACTGCAGTTATCAAAGACAGTGTATGAGTTTGAGCATTCAGTAAGCATTAAAGAACAAAGGCAATAATCATAATATACAAGCAATCAGGGACAACATTAAGAAACCAAATTTAAGAGTCAAATCCAAGAGGTCATGGAGGCTAATACCATTAAGAACTTTTTCAATGAAATGAAAGCAGATTTTTTTTTTCAAACCATAGGTAGACATCCACATTCAGGACACATACATATAGAAGTCCACATACACAAGACTAAAAATGAATCTCTTCAAGATATTATAATCAAAATGCCTAATGTAGAAAATAAGGAGAGTGCATTAAAAGTCTCAAGAGAAAACAAATCATAGGACTAATAAGAGTTAAACCAATAAGGCTTCCTTCTGACTCTGCAGATTAGACTCTAAAACCCAGGTGGTCTTGGAATGAGTTAATCCAGGCTCCATATCCAGCAAAGCTATCCTCCAGAATCATAAGAGAAATCAAAACATTCCAAGATAAACAAAATAAATTCATGATGACTAATCCATCACTACAGAAAATACTTTTAAAAAATATGACACAGAGAAGAGCTTAAAATCAAACCCCACATCTCCTGAAAGGAAGAAGCTCACTAGAAGAGCAACCAAATAAATGAGAATTAGGAAAATAAATAAATATATGAAACAAATGAAACTGGCGGGAAATTATCAACATTTCTTTATAACTATGAAAGTAAACGGTCTCAATTATCCAATTAAAAGATAGACTGGCAGGTTGGTTTATAAAATAAGACCTAACTACATGATGCTTGCAAGAGATTCAACTTATAGGCAAATACATCCATATTATGAAATTAAAACAATGGAAAAGAATATTCCATGCAAATGGAATCAGGAATAGCTATTTTCATATCTGACAAAGCATATTTCAAGCAAAAAATAATCACAAGAGATAAATATCACTTCAAACTGGAAAGGAAAACATTTAACAAGAAGATAAAATGATAGTTAAATATTTGTGCCCAAATAATCTGTGTACCTAATTATATAAAATCACTTCTTGATATAAAGTCTTTAATAGACCCCAAATGAATAATACCAAGTGATTTGAATACATCTTAACTAAGATATAGGTTATCCCCTGGTAAAATCAATAAAGACACTTCTATCCTCCAACATACTAAAAACAAAATGAACATAACAGTCATCTATGGAATATTTTAACCAAAAGAGGCTGAATACACTTCCTTCTCAGCTGCTCATAGAACCTTCCTCCTATTAGATCATATTTTAGGACATAAAGCAAGACCCAAAACAGTAGAAATGGAAAATAATTAAGATTAGAGTTGAAATAGAGAACAATAAAATAAAAAGACTCAATGCAACAAAAATTGGTTCTTGAAAAAATAATCAAAAAAGATAAAAACTTAGTAAAACTAATGGGGGGAGAGGGTCCAAATCAACATAATTATAAATGAAAAATTAGTTATCAACAGACATTTCAGAGGATCATAGGAACTATTTCAGAAACATATTTCAAAAAAATGAAACATCTAGAAGCTTTGAAAAATATCTCGACATATACAGTGTATCCCAATTGAACCAAAATAATATAAAAATCTAAAATTACCAATATTAAGTAACAAGTTTCTGAAATAATAAAAAGCCTTTCAAAGAAGGAAAGCCTAGAACCAGATGAATTCTCAGTTGAGTTCTACCATATTTGAAAGAAAAAGTCACAGCAGCTGGGTGTGGTGGCATATGTCTGTAATCCCAGCAGCTCAGGGGTCCGAGGCAGGAGGACTGCAAGTTCAAAGCCAGCCTCATCAACTTAGTGAAGCCCTAAAAAATCAGTGAGACCCTTTCTCTAAATAAAAGTTAAAAATCATCTTGGGATATAGCTCTCTGGTTAAGTGTGTCCCTGGGTTCAATCCATGGGTCCAAAAAAAAAAAAAAAAGAAAATGAAAAGAAAGAAAGAAAAAGAAAAACCTAATACCAAATCTCATCCAAGTATTCCATGACAAAGAGGGAACATTCCCAAATACATTCTTTGAAGCAATTATCACTCTAATACCAAAATTAGATAAGAACTTACCAAGGAAAGAAAACTACAGACTGATAAACATATATACAAAAAACTGCAGTAATATATTAGCAATCTGCATTGAACAACACAATGAGAAGGTTGTCCATCATGTTCAAATTTATTTCATTTAGGGTGCAAGGTTGCATCAACATGCAAATTAATTAAATAAATTCATCATATTATTAGAATTAAGGACAAAAAAATTATCTTAACAGATGCAGAAAAATCTTTTTTTAATTAATTAATTTGTTCTTATTTGTTATACATAACAGTAGAATACACTTCAATTCATATAACACATATGGAGCACAATTTTTCATTTTTCTGATTGTACACAAATTGGAGTCACACCATTAATGTCTTTATACGTGTACCTAGGGTAATGATGTTCACCAGCAGAAAAAATCTTTGACAAATCCATCAACCATTCATATTAAAAATATTAAGAAACTAGGGGTAGGAAAAGCTTACTTCAACAGCATAAAGGCTATATTAAATAAACCCAAAGTCAATATCATACCAAACATAGGAAAAACTGAAATAATTTCCTCAAAAGTCAAAAATAAGACAAGGTTTTCCACTGTCATCATTTCTATTCAATATAGTTCTGGAAACTCTATTCAGAGCAGTCAAACAAGAGAAGAAATTTGAATGAATATAAATAAAAAAGAAGAAGTCAAAGAAATCCTGTCTGATGATGGCATGATCCTATATCTAGAAGATCAAAACAAAAACTCCACCAGAACACTTATAGACTTGAAAAATTCTGCAAAGTAGCTTTACTACACATCAATGAATATGACCAAATTATTTAAAACTTCATATGGAATCTCAAGTATTCACAAGAGACAAATAATGTTGACAATGAAGAATTATATAGAGGGTTTCACAGTCCAAAATTCTCAAATTAGTAAGAAGCAATGGAAATCAATGTAGTATGGTAGTGACAGAAAAATAGATATACATTAGATGAAATAGAATTGAGAATCCAGAATTTAACAGATATATCTATAGTAAACTGTTTTTTGATAAGCATGCCAAGACCATTCAATTGAAAAGAGAATAGTCTTTAAACAAATGGTAGGAAGCTGAGGCAGGAGGATTTGAAGTTCAAAGCCAGCCTAAGCAAATTTGTAAGACCCTAAGGAACTTAGTGAGACCCTGGCTCTAAATAAATTATAAAAGTTCTTGAGATGTTGCTCTATGTTTAAGCAACCTGGGTTCAATTCCTGGTACTAAATAAATAAATAGATAAATAAATATATAAAGAAAGCAAATGGTGCTGATATTCATATATAAAAAATGTACTTGGACCTCAAATATATTGAATCCATAGATGTAAGAGCAAAACATTGGGAGAAAATAGGGACAAATCTTCATGACCTTGGATTTGCCAAAAGCTTTGTCGATATGACAACAAAAGGAAAATAAATAAACTGAACTTTATCAAAATTTAAAATTTTTGTATTTCTAAGGACATCTTTTAAAAAGTAGAAAGAAACCCAACAAATGGGAGAAAATAGTTTTCGACTGTACATATACAGTTGATGAGACTCTTTTAAACTCATCAATAAAAAGATAACACATTAATAAATGGACTAATATCTGAATAGACATTTCTCCAAAGATATATACATGGCTAATAAGCACATGGAAAGATATTCAACATTATTACTTACCTGAAAATTACAGTGAGAGTCCACTTCCTACCCACTAGAATGGATAGAATAAAAAACTCAGATAATAAAGAACTGTCAGTAAGTATATGGAGAAATTAGAACACTTATACACTATTGGGGGTTATGTAATGTTGTGTAGACACTTTGGAAAACAGTCTGGCAGCTTCCCAAGTGATAAAGCATAGAGTTACCATCTGATTTAGTAATTTTGCTCCTTAACATACACCCAAGACATTTTAAAACATGTCCAAACGGCAACTTGTACACAAGTTTTCAGCAGTATTTTTCATAATGGTAAAAGGTAGAAACCAATGCAAATGTCCACAAGTTGATTAATAGATAAAGAATGCAATATATCCATACAATAAAATATCATCCAGCCATAAAAATGGAGTAGTATAAGGATGCATGCTACAACACAGATGAACCATGAAAACATGCTGAGTAAAAGAATTCAGTGACCAAAAGTCTCATACTACATGATCCCATTCATGTGGGATTCCAGAATGGAAAGAACTAAAGAAACAGAAGGTAGATTTGTGATTACTTAGAGATTTAAGGTGGAAGTGCAGTAACTAGGGGTTTTCAGTGAAAATGCATGGTGTTTCTTTTTTTAAAAATATTTTTTTAGTTGATGATCGACCTTATTGTATTTATTTATATGCGGTGCTGAAAATTGAACCCAGTGTCTTGCACATGCTAGGTAAGTACTTTATCACTGAGCTATAACTCCAGTCCCAGAGTCTTTCTGATGTGATTTTTAAAAATGGTCTAAAGTTGACTGATCACAGTACATACCTGTAAATATGCCCCAAATCATTGAATTGTACACTTTACATAAATATATTATATATTTTGACAACAATATTTCAATAAAGAATTTAAAAGCAGAAATAATGAATTAATATTAAATAAAAGAAAATAATTGGAAATGAACATAAGTTCAATTCCTCACCAAATAGCAAAAAATATGGTATGCATATTTTTTGAGGTATTTTATCTTCATTTGCAAAGCTATGAATCAACAAATACAAACCAATTTAACATTTATTACTTAAAATGCCTAGAGTGAGGAATCCTATAAATGGATCTAAGCATGGTTTTGGTTGTTTCCAAATAACCAAAATTTGGAAACTAGTTATATCAAACATGACAATTGCAGACTTTGTGGAGATTATTAGGTTTGGAAATTTAGTTTCAAGAACTGGTCAGTGTTAAAATAAGAAGCCATAGGTGAAAATTCATTAGAAGTGTATCATTTGTTAATGGTCAAAAAGTCACTGAGAAAATGTGAAGATAACAAATGGAACAAGAAACCAAGATTGAGGTAATTAGAGCAATTTATGGAGTCTTCCAGAGAGTTTGTTTAAGCCAGTGGTTCTCTATGCTGGCTGAACATTTAGGATCATTAGCTTTTAAGTCAGAATCTCTGGGGGGATGGGACCTGAGTCTTGGCATTTTTGTAGTTTCCTGTGTGGGTCTAAAGGTTTGGCAGGGTGGAAAACTACTGGCCTAGGCCAAATGAGACTGTATATGACCAAGAGGGAAGAAAACAAGGAAAGAATTACCACAGGATGATTTATCCAGTTAGGTACTTTGGTGAACTCTGCAGATTGTAGAGAAACAAACTCCTGGGTATGGAAGGTAAGTTTATACTTTTCAGATCTTAGCAATTCTCAGTCTAACTGCTCTTCCATATCCCACTCTTGTCCAGTGTGAATGGGACACTGCTGTTAAGATAAGGAAAAGGACTTCCCCTAGATCACATGGAGTCATCAGCAGAGCCTAGGTCTGACTCCAAATTATAGCCCTTTACCATTCCCCACTGCTTTCCCACTCTGCTGTCTGAAACTTGGTTTAAGAAGCAGGCAGTTCTTAAATGGACTATTAATGCATTTGAGCCTTTCCCCAACTCTCTTTCCAAACCTGCCTGAGGGCTTCATATCTTTATCTTAAATACTGCTCTTTCGAAGCTACATTACATAATCAGTTCAGCAATAAACCTTTCAAGTTATACGACTTTTAGTCAAAGCAAATCTTTTGGCCTTGTTTTCTTGCCAAGACTCATGACTCCTGCCTGTCTCATCGAATGAGCATAGTAATAAATCTCCTTTGCTGAATGCCAACAGCATGCTGGGCACTGTAAGACTCTAGGGACTTGAGAGCTGGTGAAGGAGTTATAGTTTGAGTCCAGTGCCATCTTTTTCTTATTCTGACCTTTCACCCTTTTGAAGACCATAAACACTGTTTTCTCAAACCTAACAATCTCCACAAACTCTGCAATTGTCATGTTTGATATAACTAGTTTTTTTCCAATTGTTTTATCAGCCAGCTGAAATTCTCTTCTTGCTTGCCCATCCTCCTTCTTTCCTACTTTTCCAGTACATGGTGATTTTCTACTTTCCCAGTACATATGTATATGTTGCTGCCTATTGCGAATTTGACTTAATTCCTTGGCTGAGTGGTCAAAAATATTCTTGTTTTGTGAAACCTTATTAATTACATATACTGCTACCTGCCTTTTTTCCAGGCTACATTACTTCTTCCCAGCTCACCATTCCCTCCACCAGCTCAATTCATAACTTCTTCTATTTTATGAGCTAAATTTGACATACAAAGAGTATATGTCCGCTTGTCTTGACCACGTAGGGTGGTCAATGTTTTTCCCCAAGAAGCAGAACTCCTATTCCAGATTACAGCAAACCTTTATAGTCAGCCCTGGGTTCTCCCATGCCCCAAAGTGATGTTCCACTAAAGAATACGAAAAGAAAGGATAGATACACTGTGGACTTTTCCATTACCTTAGCTGTGGCAGTTTCATATAATATATAACAACATTTTCCTTCATTGATTTAGGCCCAGACACTGAACTAAATATTGCCATTTATATGTCAATTTTCCTTGGTTATAACCTGGTTGCTTTTGGTGGACTGTGTTGGTACTCAACTGCCCATTGACACTTCAGAGGAATCAGGTGTAACAATTGAAATTGTCCTGAGCCCACTTTACAGAGACACAATTAAGAGATGAGTCATAAATGTCTTTATTCCTGAATGAAGAAGACACAGAAGAAGAAACTGGACATGGCCACCTGAACCAATTGGTAGGGGACCAGAAACGTTTTGATGCTAAAATAAGATGTGAGGGATTTCTATCATTTCCCTACTGTTTTGAAGACTTATCAATTTTTCTAAGATGCAAAGATTTACTATCTCTATTGAATTACTGCCTCCAATTCATTGCTTTCACATTTCCAATGTGTACTCTGTCCTCTGAGTCTCCCATCAATTTCACCTGGCAATAAGTAGAAATTACTTTCATGGGACTTGCTACACAGGAATGTGGCTTTGACTACTATTATGGGTTAAATTTTTTAAATTAACTTTTCTCAGCCATAGTTTCCTCAAATGAAAAATAATGTTATTATATATATACCTTGAAGAGTTGGTCTGAGAATTCTAACATATGACATTTCTGTAAGAATAAAACATCTTAAACAGATCAGGGACAAGAATAATGAAAGATGAATGATAATTTTGTTATTTTTGTCTTCAACTCCCAGGAACTTTTCAGGTGGCATTCAGCTTCTTGAATAGGTCATAGCTTGGCTAGGTCTTAAGCCCCAGAATTAAAGGTTGACTTGAATAACTCAAAAAACAGTAATTGTTAACTTTTATATTGCATTAATTTGGGTCCAGACACTGAACTAAATATTGTCATTTATCATCTCATTTAATCCTTATAACATTCCTATAATATAGGTTATTGCCTCCATTTTACATTAAAGGCAACTGAGTCAGTATGGCTCAATAATTTGCACAAGAAACATAACTAGTAAGTGATAGCACCAGGATTAGAACTGAAGCAAAATAACATTAGATTCTTTGCTCTTACCTGCTACATTAGATATCTGGTAACATTTGACTGCAATTTAGTGAAGTAAATGCTAACTTGAAAATCTCAATTATTTCACTTCAGGGCTTGCCCAGAGAAGCAGAGGCCAAAGCCATCTTGTCCAGAGTTCCCTGGCCCACTGCTACAATCCTTCCTCCTCACCTTTGTGTCCAATGACTTAAGACTGAGAAGAGAGCAACATTTTGCAATTCTTTGGCAGGGAAGCATGATCTGTAAGAATTCCCAAAATGTTCTTAGCCCCAAACCCAGATACTTCCACTAATTTGCTACTGCAACAGCCAACATCGTTCTGTCGTCTCAAAGGTACTCAATATTCACTTTCTGGTTGTCAATCTGTGGTGGTTATGGTAACTGAAGATTGTACTGTAAGCTGAAAATATATTTTCTTGGATGGCAATTGCTGTGGTAGACTAAGGACCTCAGATGCAGAGGAGGAGGCTGCCAGGCCAGAGGTAGTGGTCTTGCACAACCCAGTCCTAGGCATGCCAAGAAGCTGCCTGAGAGGGGCCCCTCCCTTTATAGACCATGTAGCTGTCCTTTCACAACTATATCCTCTAGGACTCTAAGATATAATGTGTTGGTTCCTGCCCCTATCCACCCCCAAAGCTTCTGGCAGGGAATGATGTGAAGTTAATGCCAAATGATAATTGGGTTGTGGTCATGTAGAGAAGCTTCATTACGTCTGGCCTGACTGAACCCACTACTGACTGAAGTACTGCATAATCTAAAACAAAATACTTTCCCTCTCTGTGCCTCAATTTCCTTATTGGTACAACTAAAGGGTTGGACTATATGAGTAGTTCTCTTGCTATTTTAGGCAGAAATTACTTTTTTAAAAAATAGAACATCAAATCGAAGCCAAATATATAAAACAGAAAAAAAGAGTTGCTCTTATGGAATGAGGGTATCAGGGATAATATGGAAGCTAAGTGGTAAAGAGGAAAAGAGTTTAACCTAAAGCCCTTCCTGCTTATACTCACCTTCAAATCATTGGGGCAACTCTGAAGCACCTTGGGGGAACACAATTTAAAAACTTCAGATCTAAAGAATCTTGAAGTTTCTATGTAAATAAGATGTTCTGATAGTCGATGGTACTAGGAATAATGGGGTGCCTCAGAATAGGGAAGAGAAGGTGAGGCCCAAGCTAATGATGCCTAAACAGCCCTTCTCAGACTTCCATGAACAAAGGAAAACAAACATTCTGGACTACTAAGTAGTGAGAGAGGTCAGGAAAGTGCCCCCCCAAGTCCTACCTCTAAGGGTAAGAATGAGAGAGGATAGTTGCGGGGGGGGGGGCATGAGATCTAATTGTGAATGTTGTGCCAGCAATGGGAACCCAGGATTCCCAAGCCTTCATCTGATTCCAGCTCTGACTTGCTGTGCAACCTTTGTGAAGTAAATCTCTCCATTTCTGGGCCTGTTTCTGCCTTTCTGACACTAGAAAGGCAACACAAAACAATTTCATGGGCAGGCTCAGGCAACACTGATGGAAATGTTGGCTGTTGGAGCAGGAAGCCTTTCCTTTGTCATTGCACCATGCCCTATATTTGAACCCCTCAGCATCTTGCCTCCTGCAAACAATCTTCTGAAGTGTCATCAATGATTTTTTTCTGGGCCCCTCCCTGAGCTGGTAGTAAAACCACGTGTCACCCTGCAACTTGGTAGGCAGGCCTTAAGCCCTGTTCATGAAAGATATGAAGTGAAAGGCAAGCTGAAATGATAGAAGACACTTCTATGTGAGGCTTTTGGTTTAAGAGGGACTGCAAATGAACATTTGAGCACCTTTTAAAGTACACCATAATTGGGTCCTTGGGGTAACAAGGACAGGACATTTTAAGGTTCCCTGGCAAACACAGGAAAATCAACCACACTTTGTCTTCTCTGTAACTTGGGTCTAGAAGTCAGAAGAAGAGTAACAGGTAAGATTCTACAAAATTTCCTGTGCACTTTGGTCCCAAAAGAAAAGAGAAAACACATGTGAATTAGAATTCAAGGAGTGTTTAATAAAGACACTATTTACAATAAGTGAGGTATATAGGAACAATAAGGCATAGTCCAATACTTATAGTGGGGCTTTGTCACTACTCTTAAGCCTGATGTACAGGAAGAGATTTACTGAAATTTGGAAAGCAAGAATTCAGTGGAGAGGGCTGCTTTGAAAGCAACTCTGGCCTTGAGTTGAAAGGTACAAGCTGACACCACAGGAAGGGAGTTGGGAAAATAAAGATCTTGACTCTATTCTCCTCCCTCCCAATTTCCTGCCATAGCTTCCCATAAGCAAATCTAACTGGAAGCCAGATAGCCCTGGAAACTTTTGAGGTACAAGTCAGCTTCCTGAACTAAAAAGCAGGTTGGAGGAGAGTGAAGAGTGGATCTGAAGAGACAAAATGAAGCTGGCCATTCAAATTTGACTGATGAATGCAGGTCCCCATACCACTTTTCCCCTACAACAAAGTAGATCTTAGTTCTTCTATTCTAACATTCTTTCAGATCCAATTCTTCTGTCTCCAGAAGTTTCTAGTTCTAGCACCCAATCTAAAATCCCCTAATCTCAGAAAGCTCTAGGCATCTTTGACTCCAGAACTCCAGTACTTTTGAATCCTTTTAGGACTATTCATCTCAATTGACTGTGAAACGCCCTGTCCCTATCAATTTGTCTAGAACATTGTCCGAGCATAGATGAGTTGCCTCTTCTTTAGGGCAGATATTGACTCTCCTGCTTCTCAATACACCATGCAGGTAAGCTGTTCTTATTCTATAAATAATCATGAAAGATAAGTGGCATAAACAAAAGGGTGGCATTGCTCATTGACCAGATCAGCAAGGCAATGTGGGAGACAGTTGAAGGATTAGGGAAACAGAAGTGGCACCAAGTGAGAGAGAAATGCTAATCTACCTAAATGAAATGATTTTCACCTCTATGCTAGGTGAGATATGACAGGAGCCAAAAACAATCTAACGACTAAACTGCACCTACCAGAAGCAGAGGTTTACAATCTCAATTCTTCATCCAGGGTTTTTTGTACAAAATAGCTTTACTATACCCATGACAGGAGGTGCCACAGGACAATAGCACTGAATGTGGCTTCAAAACATCTGAATTCCAATCTCTACTAAATACTTGTATGAACTTGGGATACTCTGTCCTTTGGTTCATCTGTCTAATGGGAATAATAGCCCCATTCCTGTTTTTCTTCCTAGGATGGTTTCTGAGGATCCATTGGGATCATGAATGAAAAAACAGAAGTTGATAAATTGTAAAATTCAGGATCCAGGCTACCTCATGAGTGGCTAAGTATTATGTACATACATGAGAGAATTTCAGCATGTCAGTGTGTGTAAGTATGTGTGATTATGAGAAAGTTAAGGAGGGAATAAATATAGTGAGGCATGTGAAAATGAACAAGTGAAAAATTAATGTTTGCAGGACTTTTTAAATATCTTTTTTGATATGGACAAAATATCTTTATTTATTTTCATGTGGTGCTGAGGATTGAACCCACTGTCTCACATGTGCAAGGCAAGCGCTCTGCCACTGAGCTACAACCCCAGCCCCTGTGTGCAGGTTTTGATGTAAGAGTTAACATGTTTGTTTAGAAATGCACAAGAGGGGATTTGAGAGAGGAAATAAAAGTATCTGTGAGTCGTAAGATTCTGAGAGTTTGTGAGGGTGAATGTGCATGTGATAATGTGTATGCTTATATGTTTATTAATGTTTAGGTTGGATCATATGAAATTGCCATTTTCATAGATTTACAATTCAACATTGGCAATTTTGTATGCTTTGGCCTACAATGTGTGTACAAATTCACGTATATTTGAGAAAGTGCAAATGAATTGTGTGTGAAGAAGGCAAAGTGCATATGTGAAAAAATGAATGTGAAGTTAAAGCAAATGCATATTTTCTTTGAATGAATTATGTATATAATCAAATGTGTATATTTTGGGTAGAGAATGTGTATATATGATTCTACATGAGCATGCATGTGAATGTGTTTAGAAAGAAAAGATGATATTGAGTAAGACATGTATGTGAATGCATGTGAATTCAAGTGTATTTGTGTGTGTTTGTGAGTGTGTGTATGTAAGAGAGAGAGAGAGAGAGAGAGAGAGAGAGAGAGAGAGAGAGAGAGAGAGAGAGAGGTGGACAAAGATTAATCAGAGAATATACCTAGACTTTGAACTCTGTGCTAGTAGTGAACAGATGCCCTCCCTACTACTCATAACTTTCTCAAAAACAAGCTTTCCAAGCTGAAATTTTCCACACAGGCTTTCCTTCCCCAAAGGGGATCTTTTTATTTATTTATTTATTTTCTTTTTGAGCCTTACGCCTAGCCATTCTGGGCCGAGGAGGGGAGTAAGTGCCCAGCTCTACTCAGAGAATAATTGGGAACATTTTGCTACACAGAGAAAACTGGAAAATGACTGGCGTGCAGGGCTAAAACTTAGTGCAGGTTGTAGCCGGCAAGACAAAGGGCCCCTCAGCTACTTTATTTGTTCTCTTTAAAAGTAGCCCTAAGTGACTGAAATATCGCTCGCCACCACAAGCAGTATGAAATTTCACCACCAGTTGGAGTTACGTAACTGTCTCCATGGCAACCAAAGCCCATAAACATGCAGTATCACTGTTGGCTGGTTACATAGCAGTGGTTTTAGTGCCCCCTCCACTCCTCCCCTTCAGCCCTTTCTAGGTTGTTTTCTCTTTTTATACCCCTCCTCCTATTTGTCTTTCCTCTCAAAAGCAAGAAAATTAAATGTTGAGTAAAATGAGTGAAAACTGAAGGTTTTTAAGCAATGGGTGCACATGAGGTGAGTCCTCTTCTCTGAGGAGCAGTGTAGGTGCTCAGTTCGCCTGCAGGCCAGCTTCCACTGAGGAAATTACTGCCTCCCACCACTATACCACAACCCACAGACACACATATTCTACAGGGCCTACTGATGAAAGGAAATTGGGCAGGCTGAAGAAAAAGCAGACAGTCAAAGAGAAACCATAAAAATTTGGCCTCCCAAGGTTTCTTCCTTTGAATATTTCTAGAAATCCAGGGACAGCAACATCATGGTAGAGGTAATGGTAGCAGGTGTTTCTGAGTTGAGAGGATGAGGTTCGGAAAAATGAGGATGAAATCTTCCATTGGCAGTATCTCTACTTTTCCAGATCTTGGAGCTGTAATGTTCCTGCAGCAACCCCAGTCAAAAGGCAGGATTTGAGATCAAAAGAGCAACATAGGTTATCTGGATTCATGGATTTCAAGATCTGAATCCAGTTTTTAGTTCCTGTATGATGATAGACAACTCAAATAATCTTAGGGTTTTTGTATACCTGAAACATTATGCTCCAATTCCCTGCTTAAAAACGTATAGTGATAGGGAGCTCTTTGCCTCCAGACATGACCCAGTTCGACCTAACATTTCTGGGGATGAAATGCTCTGACAGAAAATTATTTATGTTGAGCTGCTATGTGGTAAATTATTTGCTTTGGCTTTCTGTGGAGTTCATTCACAGGTCTTTGTTGTGTCCCCTGGGGCTCTCTAGATGCCAAATGTTTTCTTCACCTTATGAGAACCCCTGAAGAAACCTTCCAGATTCCATATATCCCTGAATTTTTTCTCAGGCAAACAGCTTCATTTTCTTCAGCTGTTCCTTATAGGTCTTGAGATATCACTTTCCACACAGCTTACTTCCCTCAGTATGGTTTCCTGATTCACTGTGTCCCCATTAAACTGTGAGGTTCACATCTTGACATAGTCCTCCAGGTGAGGTCCCAGGATAACTGTGTGGTAAATTCCAGGAATGGGTCTGCTATTCAAGGTGGGAAAGGGAATGGAGTATACAAATGGAAAGAGGACTAAAGAATGTGTTTCTTTTCTGGGTTCAGTCGCTCTACCCTAGAAACTGGGCATTAAATACCATGTGCCAAAATTTCAAGTTCAACCTGCCGCCTGAAGTCCAGAACAGCTGTTTATGCACAATTTCATGTGCCTGATCCCTCTGACCCCTGGCTTAACTGGCAACTGGGTATGAGGTATGCATTGGTAGCCTCCATGGAAACTTCCTTTGTTCCTGTATTCATCCCCAGAAATATCAGTCTTACTGAGAGCAGAATTTTGATCCTCTGGGGGCCTTCATATGCTCTGCTCAGAGCCAGAGCTACCCCCTTGTACCAAGAGATACAGACCTGGTCCATAGCTTCTTTCTGTCTGAGGTCTTCTTGCAGTTCATGCTTTTAGTTTATTTAGAAACTGTCTTTATTACAAGGATTAAAAAATCAGTGGACAGTGCCAGGTACAGCGAAGGAGGGAAAGAATGAGTAGACAAACTTTGAGTTCATGCCACTCTTTCCTGAAAGTGGTACTGCTAGAATCTCCATATAATAGGAACCTTGGGAAGGATAGAAGTGGAACTAAAATGTTCATCTTAAAGCTGCATTCATCTGAATAGGTATGCTGATTTTATACGGTCTGTGTATATTTGGAGTGACTTTGGAAGGCTGGTGAATATATTTGGGGGGAGTTAAAGGCCTCCTCAAACCTATTCTCTGTTAAATAAATCATACTAGATTTATTTCTGCTCAGAGTTCTGTGGACAGAACTCTGTATATGCTTACCCATATTTGTTCTGGTGAGGAAGAGAATGCATAGACTCCACCTGAGTCTATGTTACCCTATTTGCAAAATAGAAATAATACTCCATGCCCATTGCAAGTTTATCAGCAAGATGAAAAACAATTGGAAATGGAAAACTATTCAGTCAACCATAAACTGTTGCATAAATATAAAGAGTTGACATAATCACCACCATAGTCATAATCCTAATTCACACATTGGACATCAGAAGGAAAATACAAGGAGCTTAAAGGGCCTTTGCAGGAACTTTTGAAAGATCCCTATTTTCAGAGGTACAAAAGAAGGAGCTGAGCAAAGAAGAGGTTGGCATCTCAGTCAGCTGTGCCCAGCTGTCAAATTTTCATGGTGCAGGGACTGTGAGAAAGCCTGAATGTGGTCTTGTATTACTAAGACTGGCCTGGTGCTTAAGAATTAGCTGGAAAGCTTGCAAAAAAGCTGAGAATGTTGATGAAAATATTATGGACCATAAGCCTGAGCAGGAATGAATTGGAATAATCAAAGGTAAGAAAAAACATCGTCCCTTGAGTATATAAACTGTATGCCAGACATGGTGTTAAACGATTTCATGTACACTTCCCTCACTGAATCCTCACAGTCCACCTACCACTCCTTCCATGCCCTCTAGGCAAGGTAGCTATTACAATCTCAGTTTATAGAGAAGAAAATGGAGAAGTCAGAGTGATATGCTTAACATCACACTACTATAAATGAAAGAGCTGGGTCTCAGTTCCAATAGATGCATACTCTAAAGGGGACTGAATTCTGCTTTTTGAAGAAATGAGTTTCACTTGAGTTTGATCAATAGCCCTGGGCTCCACCCCTCACATTTAAGAGCTGTCTTGCTGAAGTGTGCTATTAAACATAGGAATTGATGCTGGGCTCGCAGGAAAGATAAGTCTTTCCTACTGATATGACCCACAGCACCACCAACACCCCTTATCTTGCCTTGGACTCAGTGTGCAATGCTAGAAAAAAAATGCTTCTCACTCTCTAGTCCTTGAATTTTCATCTCATCTAGAAAAGTAGCTGTGGTGAAACCTAAATGAGAAAATTTAACGTTATGTCTATGTAGCTCATGATAGTTTAATAGCTGGTATCTTAGGAGAGGTTTGGGCTGGATGGTCTTCCTTATTTAGAATAGTTTCTGAATTCGTAATTCTTCACTTCTTGCTTCTACACTGATCACTACAACCTACAATTTTAACACATTGTCAACTTGCAAGATCCAGGGAACAGCCTTGAGGTAGAAAGATCAGTTCCTTCAACACACTTTAGCTGAATGCTTCTTTTCAGACATACATTTTAACAATGTGCTAGATATTGGGGCATCAATAATGCATAATATGTGGGCCTTGTTTTGTAGTGTTTTCCAAAAGAATCAGAGTGGGGAGAAGGTCCTAGAATAAATCAGGAAGGCAAAGCAGCAACAAGAGCCCTAACCACCTGCATGTGGGCAGTAACTGATGCACAACCTTGGAAAAGTGAGTTAAGGCAGCTTGAGGAGTCATCAGAAGTGGATAAAGAGTAACAGAGACAATAGTACTGAAAATTCATTACAGTGGTCACCAAAGCCCTTTATGATTTCCCCCATTACCTTTTTGGTCTCATCACCCACTACTCTTTGTCCCTCTTTCTTTGTTGTTTCTCCAATAATACAGATACACTACCAGGTTTGCAGTTGCCACTCCCTCTTCCTAGGTACATTTCCATGGTTCACTCTTACCTACTTCTACTCTTTCTTGTCTATCCTCTCTAAGTTATTTATTTATTACAATGGTGAGTATTGAACCCAGGACCTCTTGCATACTAGGCAAGCATTCTACCTCTGAGTTATACTCCCAGTCTCTTATACTATCCAAATTACACCCACCAATTATCTCTGCATTACTATTCTTCTATCCATCACTTAATGCTGTCCAACATACTGTATATTTTAATCTCTTCTTACTGTTTCTGCTTTCCTCCCTTGAATGTAAGCACCAGAGATTGTTGTATGACTTCTTCATTGATATAACACCAGTGCCTAATGCAGTACCAGTACACAGTAGATGCTTAATAAATAGTTTATGAATGAACAATATTTACTAAATATGGAATTCATCAGTTATTCCATTTTAAGAATCAGTTTGCATTTAAGACTGATTAAAGATAAGGAACCTCTCTGAAGAATAATATGTGTAATTGTACATAGGATATGATGGTGTTGTCTTGCATCTTGACCCCACTCATGAATTCTCAACTTAATAATCTCTGACTTTGTATAAATACCTAATAAATGAGTAAAAAACAAGGTCCCAGAAAAGAGCAAGATGTTAAATTCAGTTTTCAGTGGTAAGATATTCAATAGAGAAAACATAATTTTCTAAGGAAGGAAGAATTCCTTACACTCCTGTGGCCAATTTCATGCAAATTTAAATCCTGTTCCTTAATAGGCAGTTAACATAAAGAAATTGCTACTACTTTTACCAAACCAAATTTATCAAAACCATACCAAATTCAACCAGGATGTTGGTTTGAGCTTTATAATTCTCCTACTTCTTTAAGGCCTATTCTCTTGTCTTTAGTTACATCCCTTGTACCACAAGGCAGTGGCTCAGTGGTAGAGCGCTTGTCTTGCACATGTGAGGCATTGGGTTTGATCCTCAGCACCACATAAAAAATGAATAAATGAAATAAAGATATTACATCCATCTATAACTAAAAAATATTTAAATAAATGAATAAATACTTCTGACTAGTCCTGTAATGAATGATACAGTAGGCCAATTGTGAAGCCCATTCTCACTTCTCTGTGTACCATTTTGCCTACCTTCTTCACGTGATCCATCATTTTCCCTATCCAATAACTCACTTCATTAAATCCAATAATATAAATAAAACATTTCACTGTCCAAATGTGTTTGTATTCCAACTTGCAATGCTGCCTTAAACCAAAGTAATTATACGCCAATGATGGGATTTCAGACATCAGCCTGCCAAAAGTGTTCCTGATTAATTCTTTCCCTCTTTCTAATCTGATACAGTTACTATTTTTATAACAAAAGAGGGGATAAAGTCTCTAGTAATGTACTGTAAAAAATCTCTATATGCATAATACCACCTTTTCTGTCATCATTACTGTGTACTTCCTAACTGCTATAATATTAACTCTTTGGAATCTACAATCTCATTGCATTAACACAACCATTTTGTAGGGTAGGTATCTTATGTCTATCTTTATTTTGAGGACAGTAAAGGTCAAAGAGGTTACTAAGTCATCAAAGACAACATAGAAGTGGTGGAGCTGGGACAACAACTGAACTTTCCAATGTTCTGATTACAGTCATGTGCTGCCCCTAGGAACATGATTTACCTACCATATGTAAGGTTAAGGCTGGGCCTGGGGCTGGGAAAATCCAGTGTGGTTGACAGCTTTTAAGATGGCATGTAATTATCCCTACTTCCTGATATTTTTGTCCTTTGGTAATTCCCTCCCCATGAGTATGGACTGAACCCAGTGACTTGGTTCTAACAGATAAAATGTGGCAAAAGTCATAGAATGTTACTTCCAAGATTAGGTTAATACAAGTCACCCTCTTTTGTTGTTTCACTTTCTCACTCTGATGAAGCAAGCTGATATTTCATGAGCTGCCCTATGGAGAGGTCCATAAGGCAAGGAACTGAAGGAAGCCTTTGTTCAATAGATAGGGAGGAACTGGGTCCTCAGACTGAAGGCCCACAAAAACACTGAATCATGCCAATGGCTGTTTGAGTAACCTTAGAGTCTGATCCTGTCTCAGACTACAATCCCAGCTGTTACTCAATTGTAGCTTATGAGAGACCTTGACCTGAAGTAACCCAGATACATCATGCCTAGTTTTCTGGCCCACAAAATTTATGAAATAATAAATATTCATTTTCTTAAGATGCTAAGTTTTGGGTAATCTCTTGTGTAGCAATTGATAATTAACAAAAGCAGCAACATGGAATGGCTAACACTATACTGACTTGGCTACTTCAGCTCCCATACTCCCTCCTTGGGCATCTTCTAAAGTCAAGAGACCTGGATTATGTCATTTGGTCAGTCCACAATAGTTTTCAACTGCATCTTTGATCTGGGCATTATGCTCAATATTGAGGCGACTGTGTCAAATTAATCATATCTCTATGCTTGTCCTGGTAAGTCTTCCAATATAATGGTTAGATTCCTCTTCAGTCACTCACAATGGACCCACAGGCAATTCCCTTCTCTGTGCACAGTTTCCTCACTGTTGAACAGGATGGTATACATAAAAGGTCCATTTCAGCTCCACAACACTGTACCATTTTTTTTTAAAAAAAGGCAATGCATGTATTAAAGTGACCCAAGGGGCTGCCTCTTGGTTTGGTGACTATCTAGAATCACCAACATGAAATGATATGCCCTGGGTCATGCAGGCAAATAGAGGCAGTTTCCTGAGCTGCCTCCCCAAATTAAATTAATATTTATAGTACAAAGAAAATATACAGGGGCTAGGGTTGTGGCTCAGTGGTAGAGTGCTCACCTAGCACACGTAAGCACATAAAAATAAATAAATAAAATAAAGATGATATTGTGTTCAACTAAAAAATAAATATAAAAAAGAAAATATATCTTCAATACTGCTTGCTTAATCACACACTGTTGCCAAAAATACAGCAAACAAACAAGATGAAAGAAAAGAAATTGTGTTTTTAATAACCCAGTAACATTTAAATAACCTTAATTTTCTTATTAAATTGAAATGAACTTTTCTGGAGTTATACTCTTGCTGAGGCATCTAGAGGCTCTAAAAGTAAAAGACCTTCTGTTTTAGAGGAATCATGATATGGCTGCAAGATTTCTCCCTGGAGTTGATGAGTCTGAGATGGTAATAGGGCTGAGGGAAGAAAACCAAACCAGCTTCTTGATAAAATATCTCTGGAATGGAGAAAGGAATCCTGAGCTTTTGGAGGATGAGAAATGGGCAAGACAAGGGAAATCTCTTCATTCAGATAGGAAAATGCATAAAGAATGACTAACCTAAGATTACTAACATCATTTTTAATGAAGAAACAGATATAATCTGGGCCTTTCCATTACACCGTGTTGTACACAACCAATTTCATCCAACTAGATGATATCTGTCAAGAGCATGGATTTCTAAGGCATATGACCACGGATCAAATTTATTCTCTGCTATTTAATAATTCTGTGACCTTGTGTAAGTTACTTTACCTCTCTTCACGATCATTCTTTCATCTTTAAATTGAGTATGATATTACTATCCATCTCTTAAAGTTGTTTGTTGGATTCACTGAGTTAATATTTCTAAAACACTTGGATTCTGGCTTTGTCATAAAGTAAGCACCATGTATTTGTTAATATTTTTTTAAAAAGGTTTTCAGTTAATTATAAGCAACCCCAGTAGCCCAAACCATTCAGTTGCAAGAACTCTGTGTTGAGACCCCATGTCTCCCTTTTTTATAATTTTATTTATTTATTTATTTCAATTTTTTAATTTATATATGACAGCGGAATGTATTACAATTCTTATTACACATATAGAGCCCAATTTTTCTTATCTCTGGTTGTATACAAAGTATATTCACATCAATTCATGTCTTTATACATGTACTTTGGATAGTAATTACCATCACATTCCACCATCATTTCTAACCTCATGCTCCCTCTCTTCCCCTCCCACCCCTCTGTTTTATCTAGAGTTCCTCTATTCCTCTCATGCTCCCCCTCTGTTCTCCACTATGAATCAGCCTCCTTATATCAGAGAAAACATTTGGCATTTGGTTTTTTGGGATTGCTAACTTCACTTAGCATTATTTTCTCTAACTCCATGCATTTACCTGCAAATGCCATGACTTTATTCTCTTTTATTGCTGAGTAATATTCCATTGTGTATATATGTCACATTTTTTTATCCATTCATGTACTGAAGGGCATCCAGGTTGATTTCACAGTTTAGCTATTGTGAATTGTGCTGCTATAAACATTGATGTGGCTGTGTCTCTGTAGTATGCTGTTTTTAAGTCCTTTGGGTATAGACAGAGGAGAGGGATAGCTGGATCAAATGGTGGTTCCATTCTCAATTTTCCAAGAAATCTCCATACTACTTTCCATATTGGCTGTACCAATTGGTGGTCCCACCAGCAGTGTATGAGTGTGCCTTTTCCCCCACATCCTCACCAACACTTATTGTTGTTTGTATTCATAATAGCTGCCATTCTGACTGGAGTGAGATGAAATTTCAGAGTAGTTTTGATTCACATTTCTCCAATTGTTAGCGATGATGAACACTTTTTCATATATTTATTGATTGACTTTCTATCATCTTCTGAGAAGTGTCTGTTTAGGTCCTTGGCCCAATTGTTGATTGGATTATTTATTTATTTGTTTGTTTATTATTTATTTATTTATTTATTTTGGGTGTTTAACTTTTTGAGTTTTTTATATACCCTAGAGACTGATGTGTGAGTGGTAAAAATTTGCTCCCAAATTGTAGGCTCTCTATTCACCTCAAAGATTGTCGCTTTTTCTAAGAAGAAACTTTTTAGTTTTAGTCCATCCCATTTATTGATTCTTGATTTTAATTCTTGTACTATAGAAGTCTTATTAAGGAATTTAGGGCCTAATCCCACATGATGAAGATTAGGGCCTAATTTTTCTTTTATTAGACGCAGGGTCTCTGGTTTAATTCCTAGATCCTTGATCCATTTTGAGTTAATTTTTGTGCATGATGAGATATAGTGGTTTAATTTCATTTTGTTGCATATGGATTTCCAGTTTACCCAGCACCATTTGTTGAATAGGCTTTTCAGTTAATTATAACCAATCCTAGTAGTCCAAATCATTCAGTTGGAAGAACTTTGTTTTGAGACCCCATGTCTTTCTTGTAAAAATTTTTTTTTTAGTTTTATTTGGACACAATACCTTTATTTTATTTATTTATTTTTATGTGTTGCTGAGGATAAAACTCAGGGTCTCATATGTGCTAGGCAAGTACTCTACCAATGAGTCACCATCCCAGCCCCTATGTCTCCCTTTTGAAGCTGTTCCCTTGTCTGGATCCACTTTAGGCCCCCATTTCTCTTCATGTTCCTGTTACTCTGGTATACACTCTCTCATTTCTTGAAACAAAAGAAATGTTCAGTGAAAAGAACTCACATTTGTTACCTAAGCAGACCAATATAATAACTCAGTGGTAGAGCAATGAATTTTCTTCTCATTTTAGAAACTAGGAGAGTGGGGCCTGGGAGCTTAATGAGATTGGTATGACTCCCTACATTTAACAGGGTTAGGGTTAGGATTAGGTATAGTCCAAATCTTGACATTCACTTTTTGTGAACTCAGGCAAAGCTCTTCCTGTTTTTGTGACTCCATCCCCTCACTCACTGAGGGAGGTAGTTAGATGAGATGACATTAGAAACAATGTATGATTGATTCAAAGGTCACACAACTTGTTTATAATAGATCATAAACTGACTTTCTGCTATGTAACTCATGGAATTTTCTCTGTTTCACAAATGAGGAAAGGGCTTTACAGAGTTCGAAGAATATACTGAGTCCATTTGTTCTTCTGTCTTCTCTTTCATGTAGCACCATGGGGTTAAGCTATAACTAGGACAGGACACTTGTTTTGTTGCATTGACAAGAATAAATTTGAACCTGTAAAATGCGAGAGTAGAGAGAGACTTTAGAGACAGCTTTTAGTTCCATGGCTTTGAAACTGGAATGAGTATACCTCAGCAGTCCTTCTCAGTGCTCTGGAGGTATATAGACTATAGGAGCACTCTCTTATGGAGAGCTGACTTTAGTAGGAGATATGGAAGAATTATATTGCAATGAAGATATGTGTTATACAATAGAACACAAAATATACAGTGAAATTTCTAAAAAAAAGTATATAAAGAATTTGCAGTTAGAATGGGAAAGGTATGAGCCTTCTAAATCATCACACTTTATTTGGAAAAACTGAAAGAATCTGCCTTCCAAGGTTATAGAATGTTATGGGTTACATGTGGTGCCCCTCAAAAGCGTGTATGGGAGACAATAAAAGAAGGTTTGCCTGATAGGGATTAACTGAGTGATAATTGAAGTGGTAGGATGTGTCTGGAGGAGGTGGGAATTGGGGGCGTGGCTATGGGGCATATATTTGTATCTGGACACTGGAGTCTCTCTCTCTGTCTCCTGATCACCATGTGAGTTGCTTGCCTGTGACACACTCTTCCACCATGATGTCCTTCCTCACTTCCAGCCCCAAGGTATGAAGCCAGCCTTCTATGGACTAATACCTTTCAAACCATGAACCCTTAAATATACTTTTCCTCCTCTACAGTTGTGCTGGTCAGGTAATTTAGTAACAGCACTGATAAAGCTAACTAAAACCCAGAGACACTTAATAAAAAAAAAGAACTTAGGTCTAACCATTAGCCTCCCAAATATTTGTGCTATCTTCCATCTGTCCAAGCCTATTGAATTGGGCTCCAGAAGGCAGGAAAGAACTAAGGAGGTTATTAGTTATCATTGGTTGGTGGATAAACTATGTGGACAAGTAGCTTTGCTTCTCAACGCCTTAGTTCATTCATCTGTAAAATGCTGACATAAATGTATAAAGAGAATAACTGAGACTCTAGATTCAGAATGCTTGGTTGGAATAGTGCCCCTTTGTCTATCCAATTGTTGGAACATGGGGAAGTTTCTTAACCTCTCTGTTTGTCAACCACAAGTAAAACTTGGGATAAAAAAAGTACCCATCTCAAAGGGTTGTTTTAAGAATTAAATGAGTTAATACAAGCCAAACGCTTAAGAGAGTTCCAACTAATTAATTATTATTAAAACTCAGAGCCCATGGGCCTAAACTTTGAGATAGTTCTATGAAACGTAAGTGTAGATAAATTTACCAGATAAATGGCCATTTTATAACTGACCAGTAACCCTGAAGGTGGCACAAATCTGAGTTGTTGAAACTGGAATGTGTATCAAGCTGAAACTTTTCATAAAAATATAATTCAAACTATCCTGCCATTCAAAGAGACTAAGTTCTTTCATACTGAAATACATACTCATATTTTCTTTAAAAAGACTAGATTCCCTCAGGGAAAACATCTAGTTCTTTGGATGTCAGATAAGAGAAAAACAAAATAAGATGATTATCAATAATAGTTTCAAACAGTGGGAAATCAAGCCTGAGAAAAGTAGATTTTTAGACAAGGTTTAGGCAGCAGAGAGGCTTAAATACAGCAGTTCCTGAAACCTTGGCCTTCTGTATAAGAGAGGTCCGTTTCCAGGTATCCAGTGCCTTGATAGCTTTCCTTCTTTCTCTCTGTGACTGGTTATTATAATTTCTATTTCTCTTTATAAGGCAAACTTTGAACAGGTTGCCCAAACCATAGCACCACAACCTTCCTGAGGTCTCCTGAGTTATGAATTTTTCCAGTAAAGTCGTCAGTTACTAAATATGCATCCTAATTCTCACATATTATAGCTGATTGTTCTTTTGAGGCAGTTGTAAAACTGTGCCTCACAGAATCCTGAAATATTATGTAGAGACACCCAAGGAATTACCTACAAGGGATAGTTTTCCAGAACAGCTCCACTTTTATCTTTCTTTATACTGCAGATGGCTGGCCTGTGAAATTTTAAAAGTAAAAATCTCTATTGCTACAAGTATTGTTGAAAGTAGCACATGGTGGCACAAACCTGTAATTCCAACAAATTGTGAGGCTGAAGCAGGAGGATCACAAGTCTGAGGCCAGCCTCAGCAATTTAGTGAGGCCCAAACCAACTGAGCAAGACCCTGTCTATAAATAAAATGTTAAAAAGGCTGGGATATGGCTCAGTGATTAAGTTCTTCTTTTTTGAGTCCCTGGAACTAGAAAAAAAGTATGTTGAAGCCAGGCACAGTTGAATAAGCATGTAATCCTAATGACTCAGGAAGTTGAGACAGAAAGATTGCAAATATGTCAGCATGGACAACTGAGCCAGGTCTTGTCTAAATTTTTTTTAATAAAAAATATGAGTTGGGAATGTAGCTCAGCAATAGAGCATCCCTTGGTTCAATACCTAGTACCACCAAAAACGTAGGTTCACATCTGTTATATGTTCAAATGGAAACATATTTATTTAATTATATAATTAAAGAAGTTGCAAATGTAACATTATAAAAAGGATTAAAATTTTCAAAATTTCTTTTGAATTTGTAAACCAAAAATATACAAAAAGAAAGAAAAACCCCTAACATAGACTGCTGAAATTATTTAAACATACCAGAAATGTTCGAGATGTTGAAACCAAAAGACATTGAGCTGCATCCCAACCAGTTTCAGACTACAGGTCCTAAATTTTGAGGCAAAAAGAAAAATATTTGTCATATATGAAAAAAGAGCTATGATTTTTGCTTTCATTCCAGGCACTGTGTTTCAAATTTAAGAAGGCAGAACAAATACGCTGGAATAAACCTGACCTTTAGTAGTTTAGAGCCAAACTATATGATTCTGACTTTTTGGAAAAAAACCTTGAGGAAGAAGAGGAAAAATAGAAGCTGGGACCTAAAAGATGAGAATATTGGCTTATACCTTCCCTCTAAAAACTAAAACAAGCCATGGATGACCTCTTTCACAAATCCTATTCAACATAGTCCTTGAAACCAAACCAGAGCAAATAGGATAAAGAAATTAAAGGGATACAAATAGTGAAAGTAGAGCTCAAATTATTGCTGTTTAAAGACAATATGATCATATATTCAGAGGGACGAAAAACTCCACCAGAAAACATCTAGAACTCAAAGTAGCAGGGTATAAAATTAACATCCACAAATCAATTGTGTTCCTATACACCAATGAAGGATCAGCTGACATAGAAAAAAAGAAAACTATCCCATTCACAATAGCCACAAAAAATACTTGGGAATCAATCTAACAAGAGGAGGAAGACCTCTACAATGAAAACTATAGAACATTAAAGAATGAAATTTAAGAAGACTTAGAAAATGGAAAGATCTCTCATGTTCTTGGAATTAATATTGTCAAAATAGCATGCTACCTAGTTGAGGTTGTGGCTCAGTGGTAGAGCACTTGCCTGGCACATATGAGGCACTAGGCTTGATCCCCAGCACCACATAAAAATAAATTTAAAAAAATAAAGGTGTTGTGTCCATCTACAACTAAAAAGAAAAATTGAAAAAAATGGCATACTACCCAAAGTGCTTTACACATTTAATGCAATTACTATTAAAATTCCAATGATATTCTTTATATAAATAGAAAAATCAGTCATGAAATTCATTTGGAAAAAATAAGAGGCTCAGAATAGACAAAAAAAATCCTTAGCTTGAAAAGTGAAGCAAGAGGCATCACAATATCAGAACTTAAATTATACTACAGAACAATAGTAACAAAAAAACACATAGTATTGGCATCAAAACAGATATGAAGTCCAAAGAAACAGAATAGAAGACACAGAAACAAACTCATAGATATATAGTTATCTCACACTAGACAAAGGTGTCATGAACATACACCGGAGAAAAGACAGTGTCTTCAACATATGGTACCGGCAAAACTGGAAATCCATGTGTAGTAGAATTAAATTGAAGCCCTATCTCTCTGCACAAAACTCGACTCAAGGTGGATCAAGGACTTACACATTGGATGAGAGACCTGCATCTAGTAGGAGAAAATGTAGGTCCAACATTCTATCATTTTGGCTTATGAACTGAATTCCTCAACAAGACTCCTAAAACACAAGTAAAAATAAGAATAAATAAATGGGACCGAATCAAAATAAAGAGCTTCACAGCAAAGGAAACAATCAAGAACACAAAGAGACAACAGAATGGGAGAAAATCTTTTCAACATGCACCTCAGATAGTGCATTAATCTCCAGGATATATAAAGAACTCAAAAAGTTGGGGCTGAGATTGTGGCTCAGCAGTAGAGTGCTCGCCTAGCATGGGCCAGGACCCGGGTTCGATCCTCAACACCACGTAAAAATAAAGGCATTGTGTTGTGTCCATCTACACCTAAAAAATAAATATTAAAAAAAGAACTCAAAAATCTTAACACCAAAAAACAAATAACCTTATCCATAAATAGGTAAAAGTACTAAATAGGCACTTCACAGAAGAAGAAATACCAATATTCAACAAATATATAAAAATGTGTTTGACATCCCTAGCTATTAGAGAAATGCAAATTAAAATTACACTAAGATTTCATCTCAGTTCAGTCAGACTAGCAATGATAAAGAATAAAAGTGACAAGTGAGTTGGGGTTGTAGCTCAGTGGCACAGCGCTTGACTAACATGTGTGAGGCACTGGGTTTGATTCTCAGCACCACATAAAAATAAATAAAATAAGGGTCCATCAACAACTAAAAGATAAACAACTAAAAATATCTTTAAAAAAGAATACAAGTGACAATAAATATTGTCAAGGATATGGGGAAAAGGGTACACTCGTACCTTGCAGGTGGAATTACAAATTGGTGCAACCACTCTGGAAAGTGGTATGGAGATTCTTCAGAAAACTTGGAATGGAACAACTGTTTGGCCCAGTTATTCCACTCCTTGATATTACCCAAAGGACAAAAAATCAGCCACCACATTAATGTTTATAGCAGTTCAATTCACAATAGCTAAGTTTTGGAACTAACCTTGGTGTAATTCAAAAGATGAATGAATAAAGAAAAGGTAGTATGTATACACAATGTGATATTACTCCACCATAATAAAAAATGAAATTATGCTATTTGGCAGAAAAATGGATCTTGAGACTACCATGTTAAGTGAAATAAGTCAATTCTCCAAAACCAAAGGTCAAAATGTTCTTCTGATATGGAGAAGCTAACATAAAACAAGGGGGAAAAGGATAAGAATACAAGTTCAGTGAATGAGACAAAGGAAAATGAAGGAAAAAGAAGGGGATGGAAATTGGAAAGACTATAGAATAAATCAGACATAATTTTACTATATTCCTATATGAATACACCACCAGTGAAACTCCACATCATATACAACCACAAAAATGGGATTCTAATCAGAATAAATGATATTATATGTATGTAAAATATAACAAAATACACTCTATTGTCATGTATATCTAAAAATAACAAATTTAAAAAGGAAAAAAAAGGAAAGTTGGCTTATAATAGTTAAAGGAATCAAGTAAAGTAAAGAAGGAAAAATAGAAATGAGGATGGTGTTGGGAAGGGGAGTGATTTTGTGGGGATTGGGTTCTGTATGGACACTAGGCCTAAGAATCATAGGTGGCAGATTCTGAGGAATCTTAAGTAATTTTTTTTTAAAAAAAAAGCCATTGTGGTTAAATCGGGAAGACCCTGAAATAGAAGACTTTGTACTTAATGTATCTTCTGATAATATGCATGATGGTTAGGGTGGGGAAAGGGAAATGAAGAATGTCAACAGCACTAATTGGAAAGTTACTTTGGAGAAAAGTCACCCTCACCATTGACAAGAAACCGCATGGAATAGATGTGTGATTCATAGACCTTTATGTCTCCAGAGATCTCAGGAAATCCTCAGCCCTCTGCCAATAGGCAAATTGTATTCTATTCACTTTACAGATAGAAAAACTAAGATTCAGAAAAAGAATGTTTTTTTTTCAAGGTCACCTATGTAATAGCAAGATGGAACTGAAACATGTGGCTTCTGATTACAAATTCATTGTTCTTTGTGTACATCTTTTCTATTCGGAAACACTGTTACTAAAAGCCATCTTCAATTCTTCTCATGGAAGTGCTTCCCAAATATCTAAATGCTTTCTGCCTTCAATTATAGAGAACATTGGTAGATGGAACTAGCTAAGGAGAAGTGTTAGTAGCACCAGACTTGGAGTGAAAGATCCTTATTTCTTATCTGACTTCTCTCTTAGCTTCAGTTTCCTAGTCTGTTAATTGGACACCCTAGATAGTTCTTGTGTATGACCCATGCTCTCAGACCAAGAAGGATACATCTATCTCCCTAGCTTGATAAGGAAACCTAAGGTTGCAATGTCTTAGATGCTGAATCTTTCAACCCATAGCCCTGTCTCCCTATAATATAGATCAACCATTCAGGTGGAGCACTGTAGCCCTAGAATAATTGCAGCATTTTTCATTATTGAGAAATATCCCTAAAGCCATTGGGCTTTTATTGGCTCTGATATGTGCCTTCCAGAACTCACTTTTTCAAAAGGGTCTTATTGCCTACTTAGAAAATGCTCTTCCAACCCGGAAACTTCTAAATACCACCCTTTGCCTTGTTCCCTTCCTGTGTTTATATGCATTGTTGTTAGACACCCATAGGCAACTGTGATTGGTACATCCTCATTCATAAATCTGGGAGATTAGGTGACATATTTTATTTATTACTGTCAAACCAAAGATGGGAAGCTTTCAATGACTGCAGCAAACAAATAAAATTAAAATGGTAAGCTCCCTTTTTCTTTCCTATGAAATAAATATTTACCTAAGAAGATTATCACTGGGCAAACAGAAGATGAAAACATTACCTTGTTGAAAGTTCGCTTGGCTAGGGCCTCATTTCAGTAATTGATTTTCCCCTAATCCCATTGTCCTTTATGTCTGCTTTTCTTTTCTCATCAGGATTGGCAACGAATGCTTATCACATATCCTCACAGACAGGAGACAGGTCAGGGACTTTGACCTATTTCTCCATTCTCACATCCCTTTAAAATCTACACCATGAAGAGTCACACACTACTATTACCAAGCTGAGAAGCAGAACTCCCACTCCACATGAGTACTCACCCTAAACAGAATATGTTTTATAACATGGATGCACCCACCTATAATAGTAAAAGATCTTGAGGCATCAGGACCCAGGTTCAAAAACCCATTTACTAGTAGTAAATAATCTTGAGAATGTAATTTCTCTATAATTCTCACTTGAAAATTAGTAGAGGTTTACAGTTAAATAATCTTGCTATGAAGTTATACTGAGTTCAAATTCAGTGTGGAATTGGCAAAATTGATCCACCTCCCTATATTTCAACTTCCTCAACTATAAATGAGTATCATAATGGTGTAAGCTTTATAGGATTGTTGAGGGGATTAAATGAGATAAACTGTGGTATGTGCTTGGCTCAGTGTCAGGAACGAAGAACATGCTCAATAAATGTTAGCCATAATTTATAAAAGACACAGACAAAACAAAGTATTTCTATAAAAAAGCACTTTGTTTAGAGTAAGAACTTTCAAGATTAAGTTATGGGATTAACCTCTGTTACTCAGTACCTGTGTGAGACCTCGATTTGCCTTTATCTGTCTTAACCTCTGATTTTTCATCCACAAAATAGAGGTAATAGTATTGTCTATTGTATAAGAGTTTTGCAAGGATGGTATAAGCTGAGTAATTATTACAATGCATTGTAGCTAGGGGAAGTGGCACACACCTGTAATCTCAGCTATATGGAAGACTGAGGCAAGAGCATCACAAATTTGAGGATGCCCTGGAAAACTTAGATACTATCTTAAAATAAAAAGAGCTGGGAATATAGCTCATTAATAGAGTGTTTGCTGGGCATGTGTAATGCTCTGGGTTCAATCTTCAGTGCTTCAAAAAATGCACTGCAAACTTATGCATAAGATTGTGTGTTGTGCATTGAGAATCTCATGGTATAAGTATAGCAAACAGTCCTGTAAGCAAATAATTGAAGTACAAAGTGTTAATTATAAGTACAGAAATGAGTACAGAATCTTGAATTTGTGCAAAGAAGTGAACTCCTAGTTCAAGGAGGTAGTAAAGTATTGTCACAGTAATTAGGAAAGAGTTTCAGGGTGAGGGTAAAGTCTGAGATGGCCTTTAAAAGTAGAACAGGAATTTTTTGAATAACCATGATAGCTAGAGCATTCCAGACTAAAGATAAGGCACCTAGACATACAATCACCTAGCATGATTGGGTGATGTTGTATCTATTTCATTCTTGGGGGAAATAATTTTAAGAGATAACTGTAAGAAATGAGGGTGAATAAATATATAGGATCTGACTTAGAAGGAAGCCTTAAGTGCCATACTAAGGAAATTGTGTTTTAATTACCTTTAAATAGCACTTATATAACATTATACACTAGTCACAATTTTAAGCACTTTACAAATATTTAATCTCCCAAAGAACTCTGTGAGATAAGTATATTACTGATGCAAGGGGTATTAAATAATTTGTGTATCACCTCACAGTGAACAGTAGAACCAGGATTTCTACCCTGTATAACCCTTTCCATTGTCCATACAGTGGTGAGGACTAATAACCCCTTTGTTATATCTCCAGTTAGGACACACACTCCCACACCCTCATTCAGTTCTGAGAACATATGTTGATGTGGCTTTGTTCCACATGGGCCTGACTGTCTTCTCTGCCCTTCAGAACTCAGACTCTTTCAATGATGTCTGTTGAACTTCCTGCAGCTCCAGAACCAGTCTCTTCCTTAGTTTTGTCAATGATAACATGGCACGCTTTATGCTTGGCTTTATGAAAACTGAATTAAAAATTGTCTGATAATACTAAATAACTACTAGATATCACCTCAATATGTCTCACTAGACTCTGTGCCATCAACTTCATGACCTGCATGGATGGTGGGCCATTATACTAGCACAGTGGGCTCTAGATGCTTCAGTTTCTTCTCTGAGTCCATTTAACCACATACACATGGACTTGCTTACTCAAAATGGTCTGCAGATGCAAAAGGCAGGAGAAAGCCACTGGTTGACATTCATGTATTATCTGAGGCTATTTATCTACCTAAGATGGCATCATAGAAATAATCTATACTTTATTGGCTTTTACAATCCTGGAAGCCCTTTCACATATGTTTGTTATATATATATATATTTTCTTCCTGAAGAAACATTCAATGTCTGTATTAACCTTTTTGTTTTTCCAATAAGGAAAATGAAACTCAGACACAGAAAGTGACTTGATCAAGGTCACACAACTAATGAATGCTGGGCATTCAATGCACACACTTATTGTAAAAGTCCAAAAGATTCTACTCATGGTACTGCCAAAATTATCACAAAAAATTACCTGAATTAGGGCATCTGACCTAGGAGCCTGAGATGAGGAGTAGAGGCTTTGATGGATTCCATGAGGAATCAAGTTGTGAAGCTTCTGGCCACAGTTAAAGGGAACGTTCAGAGTCTCTCCACCTAAGATGCAATCCTGCTCCAGGTTTGTGGCCTAACCACAATCTGATTGTTTGGATCCCACCCCCAGCCTTCTATTCCCACTACTGTCAGTGCTTCAGTTAATAAGATGAAGTCTTGGGTTTCTATGAGAAAGATCATTTCCTAGCCTTTTCATTTATGGAATGAGTTACTATCGCCACTGTCCTCTAGATAGGCCCTTTTTCATTTCTTGCTAAGTTATATGTACAAAGGTTTAGTTTTGGGTCAAACTGCCCTTCCTGTAGCTACCTCAATGCTGATCAGATACCTTATATTTCTTTCCCTTGATCTGGGTTTCAACATGCTTCCATCTTCCATGTTTTTACCTTTCTTTCTACAGAGAGCCCCTTTAAAAAAAAACAGCTTTTTTTCCTTCAATGTACTCAATCATGACTCTTTTTCCTTAAGTCATCTGGGATTTCTGTCTTGTTTAAGAAGATCTCTTTCACTGCAAGACAATACACATATTTTCTCTAGCAAAAGACAACAAAATCAAAGTCAAAAGATAAAAAGAACATTGGGGAAAATATTTGCAACTCATGAAAGATAAAGGTTGAGTGTTCTTAGTAGACTTAGTATCTGTCCATCCAGAAGGTTTATTTTCATGTAGTCAAGTCTGTTAGTCTTTTCCCAATGGCTACTGACCTGGAATAATCTATAATGTGTTTAATGTTAAATGTAAAAAAAGAAATCATTTTTTTCAAACTGAGTGTGAAATGAGACTATATTATGAAACTATATGCATAATATGATCCTTTTTGTCTTAAAACCCCCCAATTCTACATATGTGTATATTTATTGAAATAAGTTAGTAAGAACATGGAGAAAGATGTAGAAGAAATTATGCCAAACATCAGTTTCCTCTTGAAAATGAAATAAGAAAGCACTTGGAGGAAGTAATCAACTTTTTTTGTTACATATCTCTATGTTGTTTGACTTGTTGCAATGAGTTAGAATTACTTGTTATTTTTTTATGTTACCTACACTCTGCCCTTCCATACATTCTTTGAGGTATTTTAGTCCTGAATTTTGTGAAGTGAAAGGTTGAGACAACTAAAAAGAATTAATTAGCTTCCAGAAGCCTAGAAAAGTTAAGGAACCTGTACATTTATTAATGAGTGAGACCTAAAGATACTTAAATAAAATAGGGAAATAAGGTCAGACCTTCTGAAAACTTCTAAAGGTTAAGTGATTTGGCAATCAGTATCCAGGCAAATGCAACAGGTTTGCCTAGAACTTTTCCTAATATTCAAAATCCTGTGTCCTCCTCCCCTGTCAGCTCCTGGGACTGTTTGCTATGACCTCAAGGAAGGTCATGTATCTCAGAAAAGCCCACCTTGCTCTTTGCATTCTTTCTTAGGTCACACAAACCAGTATAGTAAAGACACAAATTCTTGGTCTAAAAGTACTGTCTCTGTTCTCTATAAATGCATATAGACCACTTTCTATGAATTCCTCTACTCAAGAAATATTAATGGTTTCTTTCCATATTAATTCTAACTTCCATATTCTGGGTCTTTCATATACTCAGTAAGGTACTCTATTGTACTCAAGCTTGGTTAGAATCTAGAAGAGTACACTGGTTACAAATGAAGATCCCTGGCACCAGAATATTGAGTTGGAATCCTGGCTTGGCCACTACTGAGCTGTGTAACCTTGAACAAGTGACACAATCCTTCTGGTCTTTGGTTTCCTCATAGGTAAAATGGGGATTAAATAACACTTCCTTGGCAGAACTGCTCTGATAATAAAATGAAGTTATTCATATAATTTTATACCACACTTGACTCAATTATACTAAGGAAGATAATTTTCACTTACTATTTTGATGGTGATGAAAATTGAATCCAGGACACTAGGCAAGCACTTTGCTATTGAGCAAATCTCCACGCCAAAAATCAATTGTATAGTTTTGCTGGGAATTGAACCCAGGGCCTTGCATGTGCTAAACTACCACTCTACTAGTGAGCCTTGTCTCTCCAGCTTCTTTCATTTATTATTATGAATCCATTTGTCAGAGAATAATTCACATGGATATAGCCATCTCAACTATTAACAATCACCCATGTCCTCTTTATGATAAAATTAAATAAAATTGTTACAGAATTCAGCCATTTGGGAAATTTGCAAGTCTTCTAGACATCTAAACTAGCTCATGTTCACACACATACAGAGACAAAGACACACACACACACACACACAAATACTTTCAATCACAGTTTTCTGCATACAGTTATGCACAAAATTTTCCCTTCCTACATCTCCATGTATGTATATATAAGCACACTTTCTTGCTAAGAGTATTTTGTTAAGAAAAAAACCCACAAATTTTGTCCTGAATGTAAAAAAGATCTCATTGCTGTGCTAAGCAGACAGACTCTCAGACACTGCTTATGCCCTTGTAATAAATATGAATATAATGAAAGGATAGGAAAACGCTGCAGACAAAACTTCCGGGCAAAAGCTGTCTGAAGGTACTCCCCATGGAGACAATGAGACAGGCACTGCAGTGAGATGCCAGCTCTTTCGTTCTTATTTAAGCATCTTGCAGAATGTTTTTAAAGGCAAACCAAATAATCAGCTTGTACCTATTGCTGTGGGAACGGGAATTCATAGGGAAGCTCTTAGGGCTGAATACCTTGAACTGTGTGTGGGCAGAAAGTCCCTCAATATTGACCTAAGCCTAAGGAAGAAAAATGAACTGTGGGCTTCCTGGGTCCAGAAGAGATTGATAATAGATCTGGCTCTTTGGTTAGGAAAGGGGAGCCAGAGATATTCTCTTGTAAATATCTGAGAAGTGACAATTGCCCATAAATTCACCTTTTCTAGGACACCTTTAAGTGACTCTTGCTGCCACTCTTCAGGCCGATTCCATTGACCCCACACTTATCTCTGTTATGGCACATGTTACTCTGCACTGTAACTCTCTCTTTTAATTTTATTTATCATCTAACTTCCATACTCAGCATCGTGCCTGGCATATGTATGTATGTATGTCTTTGTGCGTGCATGCATGTGTGTGTGTGTGTGTAGAGATCATTGTCTGACTTTATTTCCATATTCTCACACATGACTGAGATTATGTATTCCTATGGTACTCTGTATAGCAGCACTAGCAGAGGGTTTAGCACATAAGAGATGTTTGAAGTCTGTAGAAACAAGATGACTTAGATCCTTGCTTGTCTTGTGAGGTCTTCCTTATATTTTAGTTTCTTTATCTGAAAAATTGAGACAATAATACATTTTATGTAAATTAGTTATAATGATTAAATTAGTTAATTCATAAAAATGCTTACTTGGTGCCTAGTACATATTTTACTATTACTGTCACTATGGTAGCTTCCAGATTTACTGATTGGGATAGGAACCTCAAACTTTGCTTGTCTTGATCTGGGGTGGGGGATGGCTGAGAATGGAGATGTGAATAGTGGCTGCACCTATAGGTTTCTAACTCCTCTGTCCCATCACATTGCCTCTGTTGCACTTAGATACTCTGTGGAATATTAGAGTTTTAGCTGACTTTGGAGGTCATGCTCACCAGAAAGGAAGGTCTCCAAGGACAGGACCAGTCCATATTCATCTTTGGACTCATACAGACTCTGACCTAGAAGACACTTTTAGTGGGTCTTTGCCAAACTAGTCTTATTGGCAGTCACAGTTTACCAATCTTGGTCTGGAAGTTTCTTTTTCCAGCTGGTATAGGTTGCTTTCTTCCTTATCCACATCCTCAGCTTCTCTTCTGCCTTAGTCCATGATGGAAGCCATATACTATAAGTCCATAGAAGGAAAATGAAAAGGACCCAGGAAGTTGCATACGGGGCTGACATTCTTTCCTCGGAAAGTATGATAGGTACTTATCCTGCTGCTCAGGCTGCCTCCACCTTCTTTATTTTCTTAAAACTCTAGGGCCATTGATTATGGAGTATAGTGTGAAGGTACTGGCAAAAGTCCTGGACTAGGGGAGAGCAAGATAAGAGAATCAAACATGTGCTTGGGCACATACATATTAGGTAACTGAAATCCAGGCCCTTTCCTTTTCTGAGCCTCAGTCTCCTTTTTATGATGTGGATCTCCTGTGTATAATGTGAACTTTTGCCCTGCACTCTTAAAAAAAGGGTATAGAGCATTAAATTAGATAAAGAATATTTAGAGGAATAGTAGAAGAGGGCTATATTACTGTGAGGAAGTTTACATTCTTTATCTTCATGGTTCTAGGGATCCATAAGTCTTCCTCATTTCCCCCTGCTACAGAAAAAAAAAATCTGGCTTTGTTTCCAGAAGTCCACCTCATCTTTTGCCTGGTATCGCCAAGTTCTTACATATATCTGGGGTATGAAGTCTGAAGAACTGTAAGCCTACTGTTCCTCCTATCCCAACCTTACTTCCCCAAGTAGCCTTTCCTAACTACCTACCAAAGGACATATAAAGCAGAAATGGGGCATAGACATGCCTGTACTTGAGATAATTACCAACTGTTTCAAAACTCTTCAGAGCCTCAGTGTCCTCATCTATAGAATATTGATTGTGTTAGAGTTATTTAGAGATGAGAGAAAATGTAATGGGAGCACCCACCTGAATACTAGTTGATACACAGTAAACACTTAATTTAAAAAAAAAACAGAAATGATGATGGTGATTAGAAAGATCAGGACATCCTACAGTCTCATGAATAAAACCTATGAAAATAGGTATCTGAACAGAAAGGAGTTCTATTTTGGCCATTTGTTCAATTAATGGTAAAACAATAAGCAAAGGCATATTGAGTTTTCACTGGGGCCTAATGGACTATGTGCTGCTCCACTAGCAAAACACATTCCACTTAAGAATAAATGGTTATTGGTGCTGGGGCTGTAGCTCAGTGGTAGAGTGCTTGCCTAGCACGTGTGAGCACTGGGTTCAATCCTCAGCACCACATAAAAATAAATAAAATAAATTAAATATAGATCCTTTGACAACTATAACTGAAAAAAAATTAAAAATAAATGGTTAAAAGAGAGCAATATCTAGCATTATTGAATTATGAAACCTGTATTTATAAACATTCATCCATTTACATAAGAAAGAAAAGTTACATCCACATTGAATGCCTGATCCATTATTCCATTTGACCATTGCAGTGACTCTGGAACCATAAAGCTGGGATAACTGCTGTTGGGCAAGATTCCAGGCCTTTAAACTCCATAGCCTCATTCTAGTAGTACACCATGTTTTTCCCTGTCTTGAGAAAAAGTGGCATGGCTCTTTCTCTAGGTCAGTTGTCATCAACCTTTTTCTGCAGGGGCCAGATAAGAAATAGTTTAGGCTATGAATGTAAAAGGTGATTGCTACTGCTACTGTTGTGACTCCTCCTCCTCCTCCTTGAAAAATTTAAAAACTATTATTAGCTGTGTACTTCAGTCCATGTACTGCAATTGGAAAACTTATGCTTTCATACCCTGAATGATTCATGCAACCTGACCTGCCAAATTTCCTTATTATTGTGTTGAATGCCACTAGCTTTGGCTCTGATTCAAAAAGTGGGAAGAAGTAAAATAACAGAATTTAATTAGGGCCGTATATGTCCATTATTACCTACCTCTTGGAGAAAAGAAAAGCAGGGAATCCATATTTGTATGTGCTACATAACAATTGATTGCAGGTTACTTAGGGTGTGCCAGACATTGTACATTACCTCATTCAATTTGACATCACTCTGAGGTATAAATTTTTATCACCATTTTATGATGGGAGAAAATAATGCCCAAAAGAATAAAATAACTTGTCCAAATTTATCCAGCCAGGAAATAGTGGAGCATGGATTTGAATCTGGTATGTATAATTCTAGACCCCAAGTACACAATCGCTATTAAGTTTCACAAAATATTTTTTGCAGTTTACATAAACATATGTGATACATGGTGTGTCATGTATAGGAAAAAATAAAACCAAAAAGAAGGTTAGTGAACTAGTATAGCAAATATAATGGCTCTATCATGAGCTTCCTGGCAGCCAGGACAAAATGAAAAGCATTAGTAGTTTCTGTGAAGAGAGACAATTTATTCTAGGATTTAATTTTAAAGTTAAAATAGCATCATTAGTTTTGAAGTTTAGCTCTCTATGGGTTAAATGGCTGTTGAAGGCTGACTTTGTATCTTCTCTGTGGCATGCAATGCCCTTGGGCTGACTATACAACTAAGATACAGTCTGGACCCTCCAGGAGGTCACACTCAGGGAAGAAATACAGACAGACAGGTCAATATCTGATTCTAAAACACAGAGACAAGTCATTGCTCCCTGGAGGTATAAGCAAAATGTAATAAAAAGTCACTTGTTAATTTCTCCTATGTGTACTGCCCTTCACAGATTACAAAGTGATGACACATTTCTTCCCTCACTTAATCTTCAAAATAGCCATTAAAATAGGTGCTATTACCATTCTTTTAATATTGAGAAGACTGAGGCCCTGGGAAATGAAGTCATTTATCTAAAGCCCTGATTTGTGCAATTCTAAGTTTTGTGCACCTGCTATGCGCTGTTGTCTTCCATTTATAAAAAGAAGTTGCCAGTTTTGTCTAGTGAATCATATAAAGCTTTCTGAAGGAGTTATAACTTAAGGTAAGACTGACAAGGCAAGGAGGATTGGAAGAAGAAGAAATGGGGTACAAGGAAGACTGAGTAAATAAATCCTAAGTTGAAGAGCACAGTCTGCTGATAGAGGAGGGAGCTAGGGCTAGTAAGACACACTCAGAGAGATGAGTGGAGTTGAGGAAAGTGATTGTGGGGAGGGAGGAGGGACAGGAAAAGAGAGGAACAGTAGAATGAATCTGACAAAACTTTCCCATGTACACATATGAATACAACCTAGTGAATCTCACCTTTATGTGTATATACAAGGCATTAATAAAAATTATAAATAAACAGAAGAAATATTAACAGAGTAGTGGAAAGGGGAGGGCAGAGGAGAGGGAAAGAGGAAGCACTGAGGACTGAATTGGAGCAAGTTATATTCTATGCTTACATAATTATGTCAAAATGAACCCTAATACTATTTATAAAAACAATGCACTAAAAAAGATCTACTGAATCCAGATGATAGGGATGGGCATTAATGATCAAAGTGACTGTGGATGGAATAGATTGGGCTAGTTGGAAGGTTGGTAGAAGTTTAGAAATGTTTAATTTAGTGAATACTTCTCCCCAACTACTATCACATACACTCACTCTTTTATGGATGACAATTCTAAGTTCCAGAGATGGCCAGGGAATAGTAGATTGGCATCTAGAACTCACATCTCTGGACTGCTAGGCCCAGGTTCTACACTTGCCTCACAGTTTAACTTCCTATTGTTGAGGGGACTTTATGTAGTACTGATCTAACTAGCAACTTTTCTTGTTGGCCGAGACTCTACCTCTTCCTTTTCTACCTGTACTATCAACACATACCCTTTTGTTTTCTGAGAAGTGCTTACCCCCAAGGCCACTCTTGCAGTCACCAGTACTTCCTGCTCTGGCTCACTGATATCCTTTGATAAAAGGAGAGAAAAAAAAAGAATTCACAGTCCCTGAGCACAGTCCCATGCCAGGCTCTGTTGCTAGACAGGCTCATAAGGTTTAGCTTCAAAAATCCTTTGCATTTAATGACAATTTTCACATTTTACATACTAAATATCCAATTATAAAAGGAACTTCTTAAGGATAAATAGCTAATGAATAATGTAGTCAAAGTTTAGACTTAAGTCTGTCTGATATCCAAGTTTTTTCTACTATTCTAGACTGACAGAAGTCTTTCATCTCCATACTCATCAGTCATAAAAGGGAAGTATTTGTTTTCATTATATAGCTGTGCTGCCCAATATGGTAGGCACTATCCCCCTGTGGCAATTAGAGTTTAAATAATTCAAAATTAAATGGAACATAAAACTTAGTTTTTCAGTTGCACTAGCAAAAATTCAAGTGCTTGGAATCCACGTGAGACTAATACTGCCCATCTTGAATAGTGTGGATATAGGACTCACAAAAAGTTCTGTTAGACAATTGTAGTCTTGAAAAGTGAAGGAAAATTATGCTTTTATAGGATATTATCCAGAGAGTAATTGCAAATATCAAATGTAACAAATAGGGTTAGTAAAGTAATAGAAAATCAAGATCTCTGAGGTTTTTACCTTGATACATGACTATGAATATATACTCCCCACATCATTGACTGATAAATCAATGACAATGGTGTAGAAGAAAAACTGTATTGGTGGTGAAGTTCTAAGCTCAAGTCCTAGATTACCCTCTGACTTTCTAACCTTGAACAATCGTCCACTTCTTTTTTGCTCACCACAATGAAAGGTATTAAAGTCAAAAGCCATTAAGGCCTTATGTTCTATGAATCAATGGCTGCATTTTCATTAAGTTAATTTGCACATCTCCGTGAAAGCAGACTCATGGAAAATGCTGCCAGGAATCGAATTATGAAATTCCAACCTCTCTGTACTAATTGCAAGAAGACAGAGTGAAGACTAAGAAATAGGCACTTATTCCTTGGCTTACAGAGAGTCCTTAACATGTGTGTTTGCTCAATGCTTGCTCATATGTCATTTTTCCCTTTGGCAATCTGTCTGCCTTCTGTCAGTGGCTCCTAGAGGGCAAAGTTGGTGGCTGTAATTATGTAATACTAGCCAAAACAGCTAAGAAAAGAAAAAAATTTCTTTGGCAGGTTGCTCCTCCTGAAATAAAAGGAGTAATAATTGAATTTCTCTAACAAATAATTGTTGGACCCACATATGCCAGACACTATAATGGTGACCAAAAACGATACAGTAGCAAACCTTCCTTCCTCAAAGGAAAGAACTTTGGCTTCTTGCAATTCTGGCCCAGTAGAAACGTGTGGGATGTTTGACTTTATATGTAGGCAAAACTGATATTTCAGACAGAAGGGGACCTTTTGATTACTGACTACCTGAGTAGCCAAAACTAAAGGAAAAAATGTGAAGAATTTATAGACTGAATGAGCTGTATGACATGATAAAGACCAGCTTCTGAGTCTGAAAAGCTTAGTGGGTACAATAATGGAAAGCATTTTATTTCTTCATCCCTTACAAGATCATAAATCCATGTTTCCTTAGCTATCTGGCTTCATTTGACATAGTTGTCTATTCCACATTTATGCAGGATGACTTCCATTTTCTCAAGGCCTTGATTTTGTATTCCTAACCAAATGAAAAGAACTCATGGCTCTGGATTAGTCTCCTGATCTGTCAAGCACAATATTAAAGGCTTTCACTTTTGCTATTTCATTATGTTGACTATGCTGTGAAGTTGCAGTTACTCACCTGACTTGATAAATGAGGAACTGGAAGCTCAGAGAGGGTAACTGCTTACCCAAGACTCACAAAGCTACTGCACTCCATAACTGGGAGTTGAACTCATTTTAGCTGCATTTACGACTCATTCTCTAGTTGAGATTTCCAATGATATAAAAATCACTGCTTTGCTTAATGAGGTCTTAACATGGCCAGGACAAAAAATACTATAATGTGAAAAAATGATCAATTTCTAAGATAGAATATTAATCTCCAGGATATACAAAGAACTCAAAAAACTTAGCACCAAAAAAATAATAATAACCTAATCAATAAATGGGCAAAAACCCTGAATAGACACTTCACAGAAGAAGAAATACAAGTGGTCAACAAATATATGACAAAATTCTCAATATCTCCAGCAATTAGAGAAATGCAAATTAAAACTGCATTGAGATTCCATCTCACTCTAGTCAGAATGGCAATTATCAAGAACACAAGTAACATTAAATGTTGGTGAGGATGTGGGGAAATGGGTACACTCACAATTGCTAGTGGGACTGCAAATTGATGCAATCAGTCTGGAAAACAGTATGGAGATTCCACGGGAAACTTGGAATGGAACAACTATTTGACCCAGTTATCCCATTCCTCAGAATATAACCAAAGGACTTAAAATCAGCGTATTGTTGTAACACAACAACATCAATATTTATAACAGCTCAATTCACAATAGCCAAACTATGGAACCAACCTAGGTGCCCTTCTACTGATGAATGGATAAAGAAAATTTGGCATATATACACAATGGAATATTACTCAGCCATAAAGAAGAATGAAATTATGGCATTTGCCAGTAAATGGATGGAAATAGAGATGATCATGATAAGTGAAGTAAGTCAATCCTACAAAACCAAACGCCAAAGTTTTTTCTCTGATATGAGGATGTTAATTCACAATAATGTGGATAGACAAGAAGTACTTTGGGTTAGACAAAGAGGAATGAAGGGAAGGGAGGGGTAATGGGAATAGAAAAAATATTAGATGGAATCAGACATTACTATCCTATGTGGATATATGATTTCACAACCCATATAATTTTATATCATATACAACCAGAAGAATGAGAAGTTATACTCCATAGATGTATAATATGTCAAACTGCATTCTACTATCATCTATAACTAATAAGAACAAAAATATTCAAAAAATACACAAATAATATTTTCTCTTAAAAATGCCATAATATACTTAGCAATGTAAGTCTGCTCAATTTTCAATATATTTATAGTTCACCTACTGAGTAACAGCCCTTTATGAATGAAAATTCAGTGTAGCTATTTAAAAGCATGGATTATGGAGCCAAATATCCTGGATTTGAGTCTAAGCTCTGTTAATTACCTGGTATGCCATCTTGTTGATGACCTCAAGGATATAATTCTGAAAGAATCAGACAGGAGCTTTTCTTTCCAGGTCTCCAAATAGGAAAATTAACTCATTCATATCACATTGTAAGTGCTTGATTAGTATTATGTAATTCTACTTTTATTTTACACACTCAAGAAGCATTTATTGAGCCCACTGTGCACCGGGGCTATTTATGTGGGTCCTGGTTACCTATGTTTCTGAGATCTCAAAGTCAGAATTGAAGAAGGCAAAATATTCAAAAGGTCTTAAAATATTTTCCTATCAGAGATGAAGGTGCCTGGTAATCAGCTAATCCCAAATTTTCTAAGTGTACAGAGAGTCACTGAGGCCCATGCAGAGGTGACACATTGTCCAAAGCTACATGGCCAACCAATAACAAGGTTAGGAAAATTGCCTTACTGGTGAAACAGAAGCTCAGAGAGGTCAATCAGGAATCTCTGGACTTGCACTCAGGGCCCTATCTTTATTTTTGCCCTGACTTACTGAGTCCATTCTCCTATTCATATATTTCTACCTCCCACAACTCCATTTTAAATCACATGAATTACTTTTATCCAGTGAACTCGGTTGATTTCTTGTTCACCCACCTCTGTCATTTTCCTGTAAAATACTTCTGTTTTCCTACCTGTACCCACAAGCCTGAACAGAAAACAACCACTATGACAACTGAGTAATACCTGTGGGAAGGGGGCAACCCCAGGTATTATCTGTGCACCATCAACAAGGTTGCATATCAGGTAATTAATAGAGCTTAGATCAAATCCAGGACATCTGGCTCCATAATCCATGTTTTAAAATAGCAACACTAAATTGTCCACCATAAAGGGCTGCTACTGAGTAGGTGAACCATAAATATAATGAAAATTAGGCAGACGTACATTGCTAACTATATTATGGCATTGTTAAGGGAAAATATATGTGTATAATATTTTACACATGATACAAGGACCTTGTTGACATTGTTCCACTCTAAAGGAGGCAACTCCGTTAAATTAAAAGTGTAGATATGGGTATGTCTGGAAGACAAGCCCAGGTTTCCAAATGAATGAAGCAACTAGGGTGATTTTCAGGATAGTTTACTCCCAGATGCAGGGTTTTAATTTCTCTGAGCTTTTTCAGTTAACCTGTACACTCACTCTCTGGCTAGGATTTTGGATTCAGAGTGTCAGTGTGTCCAAGGACTCTTATCCTAGGTGTATATGGGGATGAATGTCCATGAATGTGATGGAGGGACCTGGTAGACTCTGAAATTGGAGAGAAAAAATGGCATGGAAGTGTTTTTTTATTTTTTTTTTAATTCCAGGAAGAGTTCATGGCACTTAACACAAAGAGATCCATTATCTAAAAAAGGTTAAGAATAACCCTAGTTATAGCATTTTTTTTATTGAGAAAAATAAAACTCTATATGAAGAAATAATTAACCCAAGTCCACTCAGTAGAGGCAGGATGAGAATTTGAAATCATGCCTTTTTGAATATCAAACCAATGTTTTTCCTTCCTGCTAAAAGAGTGAGACAACAGCCTTCATTCATTGGACCCTGAAATGTTGCATTTACCTGCCACACTGACTGCCTAGCCATCCGCCAGATATCACTGTCAAGAAATGTCCTTTCCTTCATTTTGCAATGCATAGTTTTTCCCTAATGTTCCATCTTTTCAAGGTTTTTCCAGTAAATTACTAGGTTTGAGAAAGATTTATGCTAAAATATTAATGATAAATATAATAAATGGTTATAATCAATAATATATAATTAATAACAAATAGACAAATGATAAAAGATGTCTCTAGCCTTGCACTCAAGAGACATTAGAACAGAGATTATCCATATATAATACCTTATTAACCATATATAATAAGGTATTATATATGGATAATCATAATTATTAATATTAATGATATTACTAAAGTAGTTCTGGAGTGGGAGACATCATCTGGCTCAGTGATTCCAGTCGTCACTCTCTTTTCTCTTGACTATGTCATCTGTCATTTAATTTTTAGGCCTTGGATGCTTTATAGTACATACTACATCACATTGTATGTAAAATTCCTGGAATGCATTAAATATCCAATAAATAATCTTGTGATAACATAGCTAGATTTATGGTTTGGGGTTTCTATCACCATTCTGATAATTTTTTATATCCTATTTTATTGTATAAAAATGAACATAGCCTAAAACTTATCATTTTAACCACTTTAAAGTGGAACATTCTGTAGCATTAAGTATCTATGATCATCTTTTAAAAGACATAGAAAATGACAAGAGAAAACTCAATGACTTTTTACAAAATCTATTTCCAGAGTATGACCTGAAGTCACTCTTAGTACATATTCAACCTAGTCTGTGACACACTCTCTAGTGTCTTACCCAGTCCTGGGTCATAATATTACAGATTCAGAACAGGCCCTACCAAGTATCAGTCATCATAGAAGGAAAACTTATCTGAGAATCTGAACTTGATTTGGGCAAGTTCCTGGGATTTAACTTACCCACACCTAACTGATGATACACACACACACACACACACACACACACACACACACACACACCACTATTGTAGTGCCAGGCTAGCAGGCTAGATGATCAGTAAAATTCTGTACATATTAGACATTCTTGTGGTATTTTGGAAATATGACAGGCTCTAGAATCATTAGGACATTGATTCAAGTCCTAGCACTATCACTTTATTGTATGATTTGTATGAGTATTGTATGAGTATTGTGATAAATTATTTTACATGTCAACACACCAAGAGTATGTATAACACCTAGTTTTTAACCAAACACTAATCTAGGTGTTGTTGGTATTTTGCAGACTTGTTAAGATCTGCAATCAGTTGGCTTTAAGAATAACCTTAATAATGTACATGGCCTTATCCTTATCCATTCAGTTGAAATTTTTATGAGCAAAACCTGAGGTGTCCTGAAGAAGATGAAATTCTGTGTCAATACTACAATATAAATTCCTGTCTAAGTTTTCAGCCTACCAGCCTGCTTTACAAATTTTGAACTTTATTAGACCTCACAATCATGTCATCCAATTCCTTAAAATAAGTCACATGTGTCTTATATTGGTTATGTTTTTCTGGAGAATCCTGACTGATAAAAAACATTCATTTGGAAAACCTATTTTCAATAGAGGATTTACTATATGCTGCATACTTTTCTAGGAACTGGAGATCATTGTCCTCAAGAATTTTACAATATATGGGCTGGGGTTGTGGCTCAGTGGTAGAGTGTTTGCCTAGCATGCATGAGGCACTGGGTTCGATCCTCAGCACCACATAAATGTAAAATAAAGATATTGTGTCCACCCAAAACTAAAAAAATTAAAATGGATTTTAAAAATAATTTTTCAATATATAACCCTATTGCATTTTCAAGACAATACAATTGACATAACATATATTATACAGTGTGTTAATATTTCTGAACCACCAGTTTCTCCTCCATAAAACTGGGAATGTTCAAAATAATTAGTGTAAAAGACATAGAATATAGGAAATCAGTAGATGGTAGCCATTTTTATGAATCTATGATTATACTATGGTTTTGACAAACTTATTTTAAGAGCTTTATCTTATGTTCTGAATTTTCAATTTCTTCTATAGCAAACATATCCTAGAGGAGCAGTGTTATATCTGATTTAGAAACAGCAATAACAATTGGATTTGGAGTCAAAAGACTGATTTCAAGTCTCAGTTCTGTCGATTACTTGTTATGTTACCTTCAGCAAGTGACTGAGACAATAATATTCCCTTATAGTGTTCCAGGAGGAGTAAATAAAATCATAAGTATCAGTGACTCAAGAACAAGAATGGTGAGGAAACGAGCTTAAAAACTGCATATTAACCATAAGACTTAATTAACCAGAAGAGTTCATTCCCTGCCCATACACCCCCACTCCACACTTTTGTTTTTCATTAAGGGAATGTTTCCTTATTACTCAGTGATCAATTCATGCCTGCTTTCAGCCATGAAGTAATCCAAAAGCAGTCATATTTGGGGACTCTTTCTACCTTGCAATAAAGATTCAGTCTCAAATCTTAAATAAAGCCTGGTTCTGACAAACACGGGCTTGACCTCCGGTGGACTTGTAATGGCAAAACTGAAGATTTTTCTTCTCTTGGGTCTTCCAAAAGCCATTCCTTAACCTGGCTTCCCAAGTCCCCATCTGTTACACCCACACATTCATTTCCTATATATCCTCAAGTATGATTCTTTAAAAGAGCCTTCCAAGACACAGGGATAGTGCTATTCATAGAGCAGAGGCTGATGGGAAGTGGACAAAAGACATGTAGAGGGATTGTTTGGAACTGCCACTACAAGAAGTTGTGGGAGTATTTCCATTCTTGTCCAATGAGGATAAGAGAACAAGCTTTGTCATGGGAACTCTGTGAATGCAGAGTGAGGATTTCAACATAAATACCTACAACAATGACAGGGAGATCAACAGATGAATGAGGTTGTATTCAGCCTGTACCTGAGGACAGTGAAAATATATTTCTCTTTGTGTTGTCTTTTTATTTTTGGCATCATACAAATATATTGACACAAAGGTAATCAATAAAATAAAATTACAAGTTTTGATAAATATAGGCATTTTAAAGTACCCCCCCAAATCATGTTTTGAAAAGAAAGAGTAAATATGACAAATGTGCAAAATAAACACAACATAAAATAATGTGGCAGATCTGAGAACCAACACAGTCATTGTATCATTACATTTAATTAGGTTTAATTCACCAACTAAAAAAATTTTAGATTTAGCTCACTAAGTAAAACTCAACTCTGCTGTAGTAAGAGGTGTCTCTAAAACAAGTGAGTTAAGATAGCAAAAGAATAATAGGTGTCATTATCTTTCCTCTCTTTCTTTTCCTGTTACTGTTCAAACCAAAGTGGATCCAATGAAGTTGATATGTAATATGAGTCTTCAAATGCCATGAAGTTTTTCAGCTATGTGTGTGATGGAGATAAGTGGTCTCTGACCAAAGGATAACTGCAAAAATTCTACCAGATCAAGCCACTTCTTGCATTGGCACAGTAGCCTTGCAATCATTTCTATGGTTATTTCCAGGACTTTGAAAAATCCTAATAACAGTGTTGAAACATTTGCCTTCTACTCTCTAGGATTTCTCCTACCATCCATGCTTAAGAAAGTCAAGGACATATTTTTCACTTCACTCTTAACACCCTTATCTGCTACTCCAGCTTCAATCTTACCACTCTATTAATAATGGGAACTGTAGGGTCCCTCCATTTTTATCATTTACTTTTCAAATTTGTGCATCTTTCCACCAATGTTAACTTTCCACAGAGGAAGCAGGTGGATATGTATCCATGTATTCCAATTTTCTTTGTGTTTTTCCTGTTGTGAAAGATGCAGATATGCTGGTTTCTTTACATGTCTATTATAAAGTAAGCACATTTCCAAAAGACAATTTTTTTAGACCCAATGTGGACTAAATTTAGAATGAGAAATGAAAAACACAAGGCCAAATACACCCTTGAAATTCATGGGTATTCATTATTATGCAGAGTATCTTGGGATTGCTTTATTTCAGGATTCACCCTTAGAATCTACAGAATAATTAACCATTAATGACAACTTTTGAGGGTGAGGTCTTTTTCTTCTAATGAGTAATGGCAGTTCCTACTAATTTGCTTAGTCAAATATGGATTTCTCTTCTATAGAAAGGAAGGGAGATTTGGGGGTTGTTTTTAGATGGGAAAACCATAGTAGACCTTATTTCCAGTCCAGTTAGCTACTTAAAATACTGCATCCAATTCATATATGATTAAAGCCAAAAATTGGATGGAGACTCTATGGCCTGTCAATATAGATGAAGGTTATGTGTTCAGCAGTGTTCAAAACTCATAAGTGCCAGGGAACAAGGAGACATTGTGCAGAAGAGAGAGGAACACAAGGTAGAAGGGAAACTTTAGGCAATACCCTAAGCAAAGATAATACAACTTCATTGAACTAAAAATATTTATTCAGGGATTACTTTGTGTCGAGCTCTGTTCTAGATGCTTAAGATACAGAAAAGGACAAAATAACCAAAATATCTGAGTTTTTGAGTTTGATTTCCAAAGAGGAAAAAACAATAAGCAGAAAACCCAAACAATAAGGTATATCATATAGTTGAAGATGATTAAATTCTATTGAAAAAGGAAAACATAGGGGATGGTAAAGGGCATCTGGAGTTCTGGATGTGTAGTCAGTGTGCTGTATAAAACATCTAGATGAGGTCTGAGTAGGTACCAATTAAACAAATACTTGAAGGAGGGGGGAAACTAAGCCATAAAGCTATCTGTAGGAAGAGCATTTCTTGGCTAAGTTCAGAGCGTGCTCCTTGTGTTTATGAAATAGCCAGTAGGTGGTTTTAGTAGCAAGACTAAGGAAGAGAATAGTAGGAGAAGCCAGAGAAGTATTGAGAGAATATAGGGGGTGGTTTTGACTTTTATTCCAAGATGGGGCTCTTGCAAAATTTTGAGCTAAGGACTGCTCTAGTCTAGGTTCTGACCCTGAAGCACTATGTGACCTTGGTTCACCAGAGTTCCATAAATTAAATTCAGTTTGTCACTTGTATAATGAATAGGCAGGATGAAGACAAGCAATCATTTAAAACTCCTTTAAGCCAAGGAAACTTGCTTTATAATGGAGTCTCCATCCTAGGCTTCCCAATTCCCATACAAAATGAAATATTATGTTTCCATTAACAGTGATAGAATCCACTGATTAAAGCAAATCTTTACTGGAAATCTAGCACATATAACAAACAAAAATATAAGTGCTCCAGTTAAAGCAATGTGGAGGGGTGAATGTAAAACATTATCTGCCCTTCAGTCCAGAGATGCCCTGAGATTATTTCTTCAAAACCCAAATATGTTAGGAGCATAATTTTAAGTCTTTTTCAACATCTGTGGTTTTCAACTTGTGTTCATTAAAGCTTTATATATGGTAAAGGTATTTCAAGAGATTTACAAATACTTGGTTTGGAATTGTTTTTAAAAATGTGTTCCACTATTTAAAAATTGTAATGATAACACAAGTATCATTAAATTGTTATAATCTTACTTTATTCTTCATCAAAACAGCCTTTCATTCTCATTGTTTAATTTTATAATAAGACAACATTTTAAATTTCAACTTATAAATAGGTCAGAGACAATAAAATATAATTTTTATTTTCACATATTTATTTGGGCTACTTTATAATAATAATTTTTAGAGAGAGGATCACTTCCAAAAAATAATGTAGGGGCTGGGGATGTGGCTCAAGGGGTAGCGCGCTCGCCTGGCATGCGTGTGGCCCGGGTTCGATCCTCAGCACCACATACCAACAAAGATGTTGTGTCCGCCAAAAACTAAAAAATAAATATTAAAAATTCTCTCTCTCTCTCTCTCTCTCTCTCTCTCTGTCTCTCTCAAAAAAAAAATCTGTACGCTTACTTAATTTCTCGCTAATCACTTTCAGCTCTAACAACAAAATGATAGTAGCAATAATTTGAGCTAACCCCCACTGTGCCCAGCAGAGGTATCAGTTCTTTATGTCTCTACTAACAACTAATCACCAGGAATCCTGGGATTTGCTAAGTGGATAGATGCAATTGGGATACAATTAATATGCAAAAAGTGTCAAAAGACCCTTGTGCCCATGGATCCCAATGGATTATTTGTTCTCATCCTGCCAGCCTCCCCTTAAAGCAGGGTGCTTACAGAAGATCCTAGCCTCTTCAATGGACATCTTTGCTTTTGTTTTACACTGTCAGCTCTCCAGCAAAAGTAATATCTTCATCTTCAGTCCCTTAGTACAAGCTGGGATCGAGATTAGCACTTTTTCCCTCATAAAGCCTCTAGTTTATGAGCCAAACAGTAATCCTTTTCTTTCACCAGCTTGTTTCTCTGGAATCCTGTGCTTGCAATCAAATTGCTGCCACCTGCTTGAGCCATTGTGCCTGCCAAACAGACTACAAGTCTTACCAGGTGGGGAGCTGTGTTTCATGAGGGCAAAAGGGCCAGATGAGTTGCTCCTGGGAGGCTGGGCCTAGCAATCACTGGAAGAGAGGTAATGAGGCATGCTGGGAAGTGAAAAGTTAGGCTGTGGTTGGTTCTGGTGACTGCATCGAGTCCTCAAAAGTCAGTAACATGATGACCCTTTATTCTTACATAGGATTTGAGGAAGAGAAACCCACCAATGACCTCCCATCTCAATCAGAACAAAACCAGATGTCCTACAGTCTTCCTCACCATCTTAACTTCTCTGAACTTATTCCTCGCTTCTTTCCCCTTTACTCACTCCTCTTCAGCTACTGCTTTTATTTTTTTCTTGATGTTCTTCAAACACACAAGAAATGCTGTCACATCAGGCCAGGGCCAGGCTATTCTTTCAAATATCCACACGGCTCATTACCTCACTTTCTTCAGCTATTTGCTCAAAAGCTACTTTATAGGACATATCTACTCTTGATACTCAAAACTGAAATACACAATCCACTAGCACTTCTTATCTTGTCCCACTTTATTTTTCTCAATCACACTTATCACGAACTGACACACTTTATATTCACAAATTTATCATTTCTCTCCTCTTAGAATGTAGGCTTTATGAGGGCAGGGAATTTGTTTTAGTCGCTTTTTCATTTCCAGTACCTAGAATAGTGCTTGCCACATATAAGATGCTCAGTAAATACTTGTTTGATGAATGGATAGGATTTAGATTTCAGAGATGCTCAAATACCCACAGAATGCACCCTCTAGCATGGATCAATAAAAAGAATCCTGAATTGTGTGTCATGAAATATGAGTTTAAATATTGGCTCTATCAATCATTAAGTCACTATAATTTTTACAGATCTTTGTTTTCTCATGTGGTATGATAATTATTATAATGATCACACTTGTAAAGTCATAAAGCAAAATTGTAAGTCATAAAGTGTTATGTAAATGTTGGATTCCATTGTTACATAAAACTCTTGTATCCCTCCCTGACAAGAGATTACCCAAGACTAGAGAGCTCCAGGGGCAGAAGAGTACACATTTTCTTCATATGTTTGCCAGCACTGAATATTATTATCGTTTTGTTTTTGCCAATATGAGATGTAAAAAAAATCATCTTGTTTTAATTAGCATCTTTTAAATTATAAATATTACAGCATCTTTTCCAATGTTTAAAGGCTACCTAGATTTCCTTTTCATGATTCTTCTGTTCTTACTTTTTACCCATTTGTTGTTGTTGTTGAATTGTGTTTTTGTTTGGATCTGGAATGCCCCCCAAAGTCTCATGTAATAAAAACATGGTTCCCAGCTGATAGTGCTGTTAGGAGATGGTGGAGAATTTCAGAGGTGGGTTCCAGTTGAAAGAGACAGGACTGGGGTAATGCCTTTGAGGAATATATTGTGTACCTGGCCTTTCATCCCCCTCTGCTCGCTCGCGCTCTCTCTCTCTCTCTCTGCTTGAAGTGAGCAGATTTATTCCACCATGCCCTTCTACCATGAGGCACAGAAACAATTAAGCCAGTTGGCACAGAAACAATTAAGCCAGTTAACAATGGAATGAAGCCTGTAAAATCAGGTGCCAAAATAAATCTTTTTCTCCTTTAAGCTTTATTATTTTAGTTATTTTGTCTCAGCACTGCAAAACTAACTCAGATTGATTGCCATTTTCTATTGATGCATGAGTTCTTTGTAGTCTTTTATCTGCTGTGCATAATAGCAAATACTATGTCTATTTCATAATTTCCATCATTTACATTTCCATATTTTATCATTTTTAACTTCGTCTCTACATTTGAATATTTTGCCACACAGAGATTTTTAAATGACTATTTTAATATGGCAAATTATATCAATCATTTCATATGTAGGTATTCTGTTTTGTTCTTCACCACTCTCAGATTATAAATATTAATGTTTTCTCAAACAATTTTATGGGCTTACATTTTTATGTTCATATATTAATACATCTGTATTTACTTCATCTGAGATTTACCTTGGTGTAAGTAATGAAGGATTTTTTCAGTTTTTCTAAACCATTCATTAACAGTATTACCACCTCTGATCAGAAAAGTAACCCTGATACTATGTTAAATTTCCAAAAAATATTTTGGAAACTTTTATCTTACTGATTTGTTTCTCTATTACCTTTTCAGCATCAAATCACTTTAATCTTTATAAGTTCACAAATACTTGATAGGTCTCACTTAATATTGTTCTCTCTCCCACATTGTTCATATCCACAATTTTAATCTTCTGGTTCAGTATTTTTCTGCTTCTTTTGAAGATAAAATATATTAGCATTTTAAAAAATCCTTTCAATATCTTCATCAGTTAATCACACTTAATGCTCTATTAAATTTTTTTACAAAGATATAGTAATCTTACTGGGCTAGGTAATCTCAGCAGCTTGGAAGGCTGAGACAGGAGGATCATGGGTTCAAAGCCAGTCTCAGCAATAGTGAGGCACTAAGCAACTCAGTGAGGCCCTGTCTCTAAATAAAATACAAAATAGGGCTGGGGTTGTGGCTCAGTGATCAAGTGTCCTTGAAATAAATCCCCAGTACTGCCCCCCCAAAAAGATACAATAGTCTCTTTCCATTTACTTATATTTTCATTTAAAACTCCTTTTGTTCTTTGAATAGATAATACACATTTATGTTGGTTCCTAAGAATTTTACCTTTTTTGGTCACAATTATAAATAAAATATTATTTTATCATATTTTATCATTTTATATAGAATTTTAAAATTTAAAAGTAAAAAATAGTGCATCTGGCTATTTTGAATAGACCAATCTGACCTAATTTGAGATTATTTATCCTAATTAGTGTTACTTTTCAAATTTTTTAAATAATTTATAGTAGATGGACACAATACCTTTATTTTATTTTTATGTGGTGCTGAGTATTGAACCCAGTTCCTCACATGTGCAAGGCAAGCACTCTGCCAACTAAGCTATAGCCCCAGCCCTACTTCTCATATTCTGCTACTGATATTAAAATGTTTGCTTCTCCAGACCCCAATTGGAATGTTGCATAATTGATAGTGAAGACACCATACTACATTTCTAAAATCCAGAATCTTCTAAATTTTGAAATATTTTTAGCCCCAACAGTGGTGTGTAAGGAATTGTAAATGTACAATATATGGAGTGTAGGAGAGGCTGGAGATAGGAGGATCCATCTTCCAGCTGAGTCCTTAATGATGAGTAGCAGCTTGCATGAGTAAAAAAAGGAACAAATTCCTGGCAGAGACTTGGGAATACTTGGCACATTATGAGAAGAGTGATGTTATAATTTGCATCTGAAATATACCCAAAGGCTCATGTGTTGAAGGCCTGGTTCCCAAAGTGGCAATATTTAAAAGTGGGGAATTTGGAAAGTGATTGGAATATGGTGACTCTGATCTCATTAATGGATTAATCCATTGATGAGTTCATAATTGAGTGGACTATTGAGAGATGCTGGAAACTGTATAACATGGGACCTGATTAGAGGAAGTGGGCCATTCAGGATGTGGCCTGAAAGGGTGTATCTTGTCCCTGGCCCTTTCCACCACTCTCCCCCACCCCCAACTTTCTGGCTGCCATTAGATAAGCAGCTCTGTTACACGATGTCCTTTTGATGTTCTGTCTCCCCACAAGTCCAAAATGATGGGGCCAAACAATCATGGATTGATAACTCTGAAATGGTGAACCAAAATAACTTTTTCCTTTCATTAAGCTGTTTTTCTCAGGTATTTTGTCACAGTAATTAAAGGCTGACTAATGCAAGTGAGAAGATCAGTTTGGTTAGAGGGTGCGGTGTATGGAAGGTAAGAGTGGTAGGAGATAAGACTAGACTGATAATCTTGGTTCAAATAATGAAAAGCCTTATATGCAAAGAAGTGTGAGCTAATATCTTTTGCATTTGAAACATTTCTATAATACTTGAGGGTGGGGATTGGGATAGTGGTACAAATCAGGGTAGAGCAGATAGAGGAGTTAGATCTTGGGAAAGAAAGAAAAATAGCCTCTGAATACCCAAAAAAGTAAAAGTAGCATATCACAAATGAGAAAAGAAGAAGAGATATACTTTTAGAGTCAAGCATTCCCTGATGTTTAATAAAGTCAAATCAGTCAAGACAAGAGTCCTAATGTTGGCAGTCCTAATATTGGTAGATGCCAACCAATATTTTGATAGAATAAACCTTACCTAATCCAAAAAGAAAATTGAGGAGACCATTGAAAACAGGCTGAGCAGAATTTTGAACTAGACGAATTTTGAATAATCTATGTGGCTAGACTATGCAATACAGGACAAAAACTGGCACACATGCTCAAAGATATAGTATGGTGGCATATAAAATCACAGGTACAGAATTTAAAAAATATTTTTATGTGGTGCTGAGGATAGAACCCAGTGCCTTAAGTACTCTGTATTTATAAAAATATACATAATGTTTTATACATGCTTATATAAATATAGACTATAACTATACTTATATGGAAATGCGTTAAATATTCTATATTTATGGGTTTTAAAATGCCCTGATATTTGTTTTGTGTGTGTGTTTGCTTTATTTGTTTTGTTTTGTTTGTTTGTTTGTTTTTTGGTACTGCAGTTTTAATCCAGGGGCACTTTACCACTGAGCCACATTCCTAGCCCTTTTTATTTTTATTTTGTGACAAGGTTTCCCTAAGTTGCTTAGTGCCTCAATAAATTGTTGAGGCTGGTCTTGAACTTACAATCCTCCTGCCTCAGCCTCTTGAGTTTCTTGGATTACAGACATGCAATACTATACCCAGCCCTCAGTGTAGTTTTCAGTAGCATTTCACTGATGGCTAAAGTTTTTGAATATTTTTCATATGTTTTTGCTCATTTCTACTTCTGAGGAAGGTCCATTCAGTTCATTTGACCATTAATTGATATTTGCTTTGTTCATGTTGCATTTTATTATTTCTTTACAAAGTTTGGATTTTAATAATTTAAGAAGAGTAACTGGCAAATATTTTTTTCCAATTTTGTTAGTTCTCTTTTCAGTATTTTAATTATTTCCCTTACTATTCAGAAGCTTTTTTAAATTTAATGTCATCCCTTTCATTGAGTTAGCTTCTCTTATTTCCTGAGCTATATGGATTCTATTAAGGAAGGCTTTTCCCATGTCTTTATGTTGAAGTCTTTCCCTTATGGATTCTTCTAATAGATTCTGATTTTCTATTTTGGTGTTTGATCCATTTTGAGTTTGGCTTTTGTACAAGGTGAGAAATGGGATGTAGTTCCATTTTCCACATATGGATATCTAGTTTTCCCAACACCTCTTGTTAAAGAGGCTGATTTTTTTTCCTCCAATGTAGGTTTTGGTACCTTTGCAATTACATTGGAGGAAAAAAGCTTCTGAATAGTAAGGGAAATAATTAAAATAGTGAAAAGAGAACTAACAAAATTGGAAAAAAATATTTGCCAGTTACTCTTCTGAAATTATTGAAATCCAGACTTTGTCAAGAGGCTGAGTATTTTAGATTCTGAATCTTCTACTCTGTTCCATTGGTCTATGTGTCTGCTTTTATAGCAGTATCATGCCATTTCATTACTACGAATCACAAGCATAATTTGAAATCTTGTATTGTTAAGACCTCCATCATTGCTCTTTTTGCTCAAGATGCCTCAATGTGCCAAAATGTGTCTTTTGTTCTTTTGAATGACTTTTAGGATTATATTTTCTAGTTTTTTAAAGAACTAGAAAATTGGTATTTTGATATGGATTGAATTTGTATATAACTTTTGCTAACATGAACATTTTAATAGTATTAATTCTGATTATGCATGGACACAAGAGTCTTTCCATATTTCAGTGTCTTCTTAAATTTATTTCTTTGTTGTTCTATAATTTCCATTGTAGAGGTCTTTCACCTCCATGGCTAGGTTTATATCTAGGTATTTTCAGAAGCTATTGTGAATGGAATTGTTTTCCTTTTCCTTTTTTGGCTTTTTCCATTGATTCATATTAGTGTGGAGAAAATCTATTTATTTTTATATTGATTTTGTATCCTAGTACTTTGATGAATTTGTTTATCAGCTCTAGATGTCCTATATTAACCTATCAGTTAAATATTTCTGGATCCTTCCTTATTGCATTTCTCAAATAGCATATTTAATCTTAGATGCCTCTCTCAGTGAAGATAGTTATAGTCTGACCAACCTTGAGTATAAAACTGAATTAATACAATTATATAAATTTGGTTGTATTGGTTACAGAAATATTCTTGTCCCATACTTGGCCTGCTTGTCTTCCTAAGCTCTACTACCAATGACTGCTGTGGACTTTGAATTCCTTATTTGTTTTCACTTGGCATTATTTTTTAATCACTCTTTCTTGGCTCTGGTGACCCAGCTTCTGAAATGCTCATGGGTTTTGAACCTGACTGACCCTTTTTGGATTGATTTGTGGATCCAATCTGAAGATCTTGGCACTCCTTTCTTTCCAACCTCCATCATGCCTACCAGTTGAGGAATGAATTTTTTCACTTGGAAAAGCCTGGTAGAAGTTCTCTCTGCAAATATGAGGCATTCACATATTTTATTTGAGTGACCGCTGGCATGGGGCAACATGCCAAAATGTTTTCCATGAGCAGAGGGTTCTACAGTAAAATGTTTGAGGAAGCCTGAATATTCTAGTCTTTTCATGGAGATACAGAAAAATCAACACATTTTAATACCTCTAAGGACTCTTCAAGGAACATGTTTAATATTTAACCCAGTACTTCAAAGCTTACTTGGCCAAGAAAAATATTTTTCTCACATAATATCTAAGAAAACCTTGTAGTATATTACATTTCTGGAAATTTGGGGTTCTACATTTGAACCACTCCAATGTCTTTTAAAATACTATTACAAAATTATATAGTAATAAAAATGGAAGTTTGGAATAAGTCAGAGCTCCTGGCTTCTTACTCTTATTCTTCAATTCAATGGTTATACACGTATAACCTTGAACAAGTCCATGTACATTTTTGAGACATTTTCACCACCTGTAATGGTGATCAAGAAATGTCAACCACTAAAATAGATTATTTTTTTATTGAGGGCTCACAACATGGTAGGTGACTACATTTGGCTATAAATGTCAGTTGTTATTATAAACAATACCAATGTTTTTTTATTTGTGATTGCAATTTTTATCCTCTTCTATTCCCTTGAATAACAAAAACTTTGTAATAAATTATTCTGGTTGCTTCATTCTTTTTTATTATTAAATTATATTTAAAAGCAAATATAATTAGTTGCATTTTGGTTGCTTCTAAGTTTTATTTTTAGAGTAGTATTAAATTTATATAAAAATTGAGCAGAAGGTAAAGAGTTCTATATACCCTTGCCTTCACTCATGCATAATCTTCCCAGTATCAATGTCTCCTACCAGAATGTATAACACACTGTGTTATTTGATGAACCTACACTGACAAATCATTATAACCCAAACTCCATAATATGCATTATGATTCACTCTTGGTGTTATGCATTTTATGAGTTTAAACAAATGTATCTGTCATTTTAGTACCATAAAGAGTATTTCCACTGCCCCAAAGATCTTACTTCGTCTGCCTTTTCACCCCTTCCATTCCCATACCCTGGAAACCTCTGATATTTTTAGGGTTTGTCTTTTCAAGAACATCAGAATAAAACAGTATGTTGTCTTTTCAGATTGCCTTTCTCCACTTAGCAGTATATATATACATTTCCTTTATATCCTTCCATGACTTGATACTCATTTAATTTTTTTATTTATTTTTTATTGGTTGTTCAAAACATTACAAAGCTCTTGACATATCATATTTCATACATTATATTCAAGTGGGTTATGAACTCCCAATTTTTCCCCAAATACAGATTGCAGAATCACATCGGTTACACATCCACTTTTTTACATAATGCCCTATTAGTAACTGTTGTATTCTGCTGCCTTTCCTATCCTCTACTATCCCCCTCCCCTCCTCTCCCATCTTCTCTCTCTTCCCCATCTACTGTAATTCATTTCTCTCCTTGTTTATTTTCCCGTTCCCCTCTCAACCTCTTATGTGTAATTTTGTATAACAATGAGGGTCTCCCTCCATTACCATGAAATTTCCCTTTTCTCTCCCTTTCCCTCCCACCTAATGTATCTGTTTAATGTTGATCTTTTCTTCCTGCTCTTCCTCCCTGCTCTGTTCTTAGTTGTTCTCATTATATCAAAGAAGACATTTGGTATTTGTTTTTTAGGGATTGGCTAGCTTCACTAAGCATAATCTGCTCTAGTGCCATCCATTTCCCTGCAAATTCCATGATTTTGTCATTTTTTAGTGCTGCGTAATACTCCATGGTGTATAAATGCCACATTTTTTTTATCCATTCATCTATTGAAGGGCATCTGGGTTGGTTCCACAGTCTAGCTATTATTAATTGTGCTGCTATGAACATCGATGTGGCAGTATCCCCGTAGTGTGCTCTTTTAAGGTCTTCAGGGAATAGTCCGAGAAGGGCAATAGCTGGGTCAAATGGTGGTTCCATTCCCAGCTTTCCCAGGAATCTCCATACTGCTTTCCAAATTGGCCACACCAGTTTGCAGTCCCACCAGCAATGTACAAGAGTACCCTTTTCCCCTCATCCTTGCCAGCACTTGTTGTTTGACTTCATAATGGCTGCCAATCTTACTGGAGTGAGATAGTATCTTAGGATGGTTTTGATTTGCATTTCTCTGACTGCTAAAGATGGTGAGCATTTTTCATGTACTTGTTGATTGATAATTTTTAATATTTATTTTTCAGTTTTTTTAGGTGAACACAATATCTTTATTTATTTTTTATGTGGTGCTGAGAATCGAACCCAGTGCTTCATGCATGCTAGGCGAGCACGCTACCACTTGAGCCACATCCCCAGCTCCTACTCATTTAATTTTAACATTGAGCAATGTTCCATTGCACAGATTAATTTATTTATTTATCCATCACCTACTGAAGGACATCTTGGTTGCTTCCAAGTTTAAAAATTGTGAATAAAGCTACTACATATATTCATGTACAGTTTTTTTTTGCATGTACAAATATTTCTAATTTCAGTTATTTTTCTATATTTCATATAGCACCTATTATACACTAGATACTGTTCTAAACCCATTACAAATAATAAACCATTTAATATTCATCACAATTGAGTACAGTAGGCATCATTGTGATTTCAGTTACAATACCTGAGACAGATTATTTAGCCTGGTCATATAACCACTAAGTAACAGGACTAGGTACAGGGAACTTCTCAATCCATGAAGCCCACTTCCAATAGTTCTTGTTGAATCTTAAATTCTCTTCTAATGGATTCATGATAATTTAAAGAGATACCTGGAAGACTTGAATTCAGATACATCTAAGTTCAAATTCATCTCTGCCACCTGCCCTCAATGTGAAAAAAAAAAGCATTTCAGATCTTTGGAGTACCCTATTCCATAATATTGCATATATAAAAATTATATTAAAAGTGTTATAGCTGGGTGCAGTGGTACATGCCTATGGTCCCAGCAATTCAGGAAGCTGAGGCAGCAGGATTTTGAATACAAGGCTAGCCACAGCCACTAAGTGATGTCTTAGGCAAATTAGTGAGACCCTGTCTCAAGAAATAAAAAATACAAAGATGAAAATGTAGTTCAGTGGTAAACAACCTCTGGGTTCAATCCCCAGTACCAAAAAATAAAAAAAAAAATAAAAAGTTGTTTTGAAGCTTCAATGAGATCATACCTAGTCTAGCATATGTCTTTGAACATAGGTTCTTTACCCTATATAATATTTGACTCATGGGAGTTGAGGGCAGAGGAGAGGAAATATGAATGTGCAGGCCAAATGACAGATCAATTAAATTGGCATTTCTGTGGGTACAGCCCAAACATGTATGCTTTTTAAAGCTTTAAGATAATCCTGAAAATCTACATTTAGTTTTGATCACAACTGACTAAATATATGTGTGGGACTGACTCCAAAAATTATCACTAATTATGGCTAATAATTTAAATTCTCTCCAAACATTTTTTTTCCAAGAGAACCATTTTCAGAATTTCATGCTTTTTTTGTTTGTTTTGATTTAGGAGGAGTCTCCCAAAAGCTCATGTGTGAGTCATTCTAAGAATATTCAGAGGGGAAATTATTGGGTTATTGGAGCTTTAACCTAACCAGTGCATTAGTCTTCTGATAGGAAGTAACTGGGTGGTAACTGTAGGAAGGTTGGATGTGGCTAGAGGAGATGGGTCCTTAGTGGTGTAACTCTGATGCATGTATTTTGTGTGCTGACCTTATCTCTCTCTGCTTCCTTGGTGCCATGTCATGATGTTCTTCCTTATCTTGGGCCCAGAGCAATGGAGCAGGCCATCTATTGACTGAGACCTCTGCAACTGTGTCAGATAAACTTTTTTTCCTCTAAAATTGTTATTGACAGGTCTTTTGTCATGAGAGAAAAAAACTGAGTAAAACTCTGTTTTAGAACCTCATATCTAGTTGCTGTACTTTCAAGGATGGAGGTGCTGAAGTGTGGTGGAGGTGGATAGCTGGCTGGGTTAAGATCTTAGCAATCAGGAGATATGACCAAGAGAGGTATGTTTCATATGTCTTTGTCTTGTATGGACTAAGTTCATCATTAATGCATCATCAGGATTGTTCCCCTGCCCAGACACTCAATAGAGCATGTGAATTCAGCTCTTCCATTAAGTGTTGTTAAGTATTAACAGCCCTTTCTAAGAGAGATAGGCTGAGGGTTACAGAAACGAAGTGACTTACAGAAGCTACACAGTAAGGAAATGGCAAAGCCAAATTTGGGCCCAGGTATGTTTGACTACAAACCTTTTGAGTTCCTTCTATTGGTGACACTGTATTATTTCTCTCTCTCTCTCTCTCTCTCTCTCTCTCTCTCTCTCTCTCTCTCTCTCTCACACACACACACACACACACACACACACACACACACACACACACATACACACACACACACACACACCAAAAAAAAAAATGGACAGAAAGAGTTTCCTAGCCAATAAGCATTTGTTAAGCATCTACTATATGCCTTATATTTGAATTAGGAGCTTTACTTGTTTTAAATGCACATGATAATGCCATAAGTTAGGTATTACTATTGGATCTCTGTCATAGTTGAGAAAACCGAGTTTTAAATTTAATTTAATCTAATAAATAATTTTCTTATAGAATTTTGCTAATGGAAATTAATATCCTCATCTTTTAAGAGTAGAATACAGTCAAAGGATGAGATCCTGCAAAGGCAAATCTCAATTTGTCTCTCTACTGCTTAAAACCTGGTAGAGGCTCAATACTGCCCTTAGGATTAAGACTACACTCTTTAATGTGATTTATAATTCCCTTCAATATTTGTCTCTTGTCTCATTGCTACCGTCTGTTTTCATATTAATGTGCCCCAGTCAGGCTGAACTGTCTGTATTTCACCCAGTATCCTTTTTCATCTCTGAACTTTTGTAAATGCTGATTCAGCTACTTCAGATGCTTTTTTCAACTCCTTGTCAGAACTGCCCATCTTCAACAACAATATTATGTCCCAATTTCATTCATTCTTTCTTATTTGACAGATAATTACTGAATACCTACTATGTACCTACAGATATAATAGTGAACTTAGAAAAATCTACAACAGAGCTTAAATTCTACATAGAGGGAAACATACCTGAAAATATAAAAAGGCTAAATATATATTGTTAGAAATACATAAAAAGTAGTTAGAGAGGAGTTTTGTATATGAGGTAAAATTGCAATTTTAGATAAAGTTGCCAAGGAAAGCCTTAATTAATGAAATGGCATTTTGATGAACATCTGAATAAATTGAACAAGTAAGTCATTATAGATATCTAAGGGAAGAGTATTCTAAGCAGAGGAAATAGATAAGTTCAAAAGGCTTAATGTAGGAATTCAACTGGTATGTTGGAGAAGTAGCCAGTACTAATGAGAAAGAGTGGTAAGAGATTAAGTTGAAGAGCGAACAGGTTTAAGGATCATGCAAGTCTGTGTATGAGAATATGAGGACTTTGACTTTTACTCTGTTTAAAATGGAAAACCATGCCAGGTTTTCAAGTGGAGAAATGACATAATCTGAAAGTTTAACAAGGTTCCTCTAGTTGCTGCATTGAGAAATGACTTTTAAGGGGTTAGAGTAGAAATACAGAAACAAGATAGGAGATACAGGATCCAAGTAGAAGCAATGGTAGTGGTAAGAAGTAGTTATATTAGATATTATCCTCTTTCAGGAGGCAGAAAGCCTTTTTATTCCATAAAGAGGGATAAGATGCCCTCCAAATATAGACCCCACAGCACCTATTTTTCTCTCTCAAATCACTGGGTTTACAGTAACTATCTATTTAAGTCCATCCCCTATGGTATCAGGTCTTTGGGGTCAATAACTGGGATTTTATTACTTTTTTTTTCTATCACCATTGTCTCCTCAATAATTTGTGTATTGTTTGTTGTAGAAAAGTACTAATGTACAACTGGCCATGTCTCCGGTCCCATATTTACCCATTCTCCACCTCGATTGGATACCGAACCATTTATAGGATTACACATTTTGCATCCTACTAAATCCATGGGTGATGCTTTCTTTTGCTTGGCAGAATCATTAATTCTGCCCAACCTAAAGTTAATATTGTCCCTTTCACACTTGTTTTGAGCTTTGTTTATAGTTTTTGTCTGCTTGCCCAAAGTTTGGTACAAAGCATGTGTCTACCTTCCCCCTTAACTTAGACTTCCTTCAAACTAGTAACTCTGTCTTAACTTTTATCTCACTTCATGTACCTAGTACCCCTCAATAGTACTTCTATGGTCAAGTATCATGCACAATATCTCTCTTTTAGAAAATGCCAATGTACTACTTTAAATTGACTTTTTTGTTAAAGTGCGATATACAAAATGCACACAAATCATGAGTACCTCTTTAAAAATGTTCACAAAGTGAGCACAACCATGTAATCATCACCTATTTCAAGAAACAGAACATTGTGAATATCCTGGAAGCTCCTTTGAGCACCCTTCCAGTAATATCTTCTACCTCTTCCCAGCAGTAACCACTATTTCATCTTGTCACTGTAGATTAGTTTTGCTTGTTTTTGAAAATATCTCAAATGGAATTATACACTTTGTATATTTTGTTTCTAATGTCATTAACAACATTATTTTGTGAAACTTCATCCATGTTATTGTGTATACCATACTTGTCCATCTTCATCATCATGTAGTATTCCATTGTAAGAAAATACTGTGACTTAATTTTATATTATATTATTTTCTTTTAATTGATAAATACATTTTAAATGTTAGTTCATGGAATCTGACTAAAAACAAAGCAATGTAGATCCTTTTATTAGCCTCATCTTGGAATTAGGAAACAGACAGAGAGGTTAAGCAACTTGCCTAAGGCAATATAGCAGCATCTAGAAGAAAACCTATTTAATTTTGGCTAGAATACTTGCTTAACCTAGACTTCCAAAAGATTATTTAAGAAAAATAATTTATGATATCTACCAGTTCTATGTAATACAGCTTTGAGAATGCCAAACTTAATGGTTTAAAGACTTTTTTCAGTTCTAACAATTCTAAGAGTGGAAACTAAACTGGAAGGTAAAGAGGACCAGGCTGTGCAGTAAGATATTATTATGGCTATCACTCTATCAAAACTGCCTTGAGAACGTAGGTAAGTCATTCCCTTTCTCTGAGCCCCAGAACACCATCTATGCAGGAACAATTAAATGAATTCTTCCTGCCCTTTTATTCTGAGAGAGCATATAACTGAGAATCACCATCTGGAAAGAAAGCAGTTAAGCAATTTGGACTTGGCAGAAGTATTAAGAATATTATGAATGAGAAATCCCCTCAGGATTAGATTAACTTTACTTACCTCGCCCTCTAAACCCTCCAAATTAACTTATGCTCATGTAAAAAAAAAACTGATGAGAATAAAGGAATCAATCAGATATATCTTCACTTGGATCTCAAGTTGGCCATTTAATAGCTAAATGACTTTGTTAAGCCAATTGTTCTTTTCTGAAAACAAGAGATAATAATGTCCCAGGAAAACTAGAAAATGTAGTGGTAATGGACTCATTTAAAATTTAATTTTTGTTTCCTTAAAGGACAAAAAAAGATGGTGGAAAACCAGTAGACCATTCCACAGTCACACCCTCACCACTCATAAACACTTCTATGCCCACATGGAACATATTCATCTCTTCCCCAAGAGAGAAAACCCAAAGTCTCATCCAGTTACTGCATCCATGTCAAATTTAGGATGTCTTCATAACTTATTCATCCCCATCAACTTCAAATATGATTCCCCATGATCCAGTGATCTATTAACTAAATGAGAAATTATCTTTCCGTGCTGATATCCCAAATACAATGAGGAAATAAGTAGAGACAGAATAACCACAAAAAATTCCTTCAGAAAATGAGAGCATGAGAAATGTGCAAACAACATTCCTCAAAAATGAGAAATAAAGCTTTCTATAGGTAAGTTTCCCTGTCCTGATAGTGGAGTTACTTCCTTGGTTAGACACAAGTTCTCTTCTTTGAAAGAAGTACTTTTATCCATTATTTTCTATCACCCCTGAAATTGCCCTCTATGAAGTTATTCTTTGCCAGGGAACATCCATGGCTACATCTATAATTACTGAAATGGCAATAGAACCATGCATTCTTTTTCTTTCTACTGTGCGTTCCTTATACCATGTTCTGCTGTACCACACTTTCAAGACTGAGAGGAAGACACCGTTATAGGAGAATATAAGAAGAGACAAATATCTAGGTGGCTAGAAAAGTGTTTAAAAGCAGAGTGAAAATACTGGATTTAATGACTACTAAGCTCCTAGGGGGTTCTAAGGACTTGTTACTGCAGAAAAATACATGAAAGTGTCGTCTAAGATATCTTATGACAGAGGTAAGAGATGCCCAAATTTCTGTATAATGATCAGTTAATGTCACAAAACTGACCACATCAATCCTCTATTTTAAAACATTTTCTGTTGACCTTCAGGCTAAACTCTATGATCTTAGTCTTTTTAAAGGCCCATAGTAATTTCATTTTCTCATTTTCTACTCCATAAACATCCCTTAAAAATTTTTCTCCATAGTCTCTTATGTCAATCACGCTTTACTATTCAGCCTTCTCCAAACATGTTATGACTTTGCAAATACTATTAACCCCATATAAAATGTCCTTGCCTAACTTCTATCCCTGGTAAATTCCTACTTTCTCACAAGAGCCATCTCAAATGCCAATCCTTCTGAGAAATTTCCCACTGTTCTTTCATTCTGACTTATGTACTCTGACCTTCATATCTTGACAGGAGTACTTTCTGTAAATGCTTACTTACATACTCCTTCTTCTAGAAGACATGAACACCTTGTTTGAAAAAACTGCGTTTTATGTATTACTGTATCAGTTCATGGATGGCATGGGTTCAGGAAGTCTTAGAGAAAGAAAAAAAGATAGGAATGAAAAAAGAAAGAAGGAAGGAAAGAAGGCAGGCATGAATGTGAATTTTCTTCAGGGTAAGATGAACTCATTTTGCAGTGTCATATATTAACTGGGTGACCTTGAGTATATTACTTAACTTTAGAATGGCTTGGTTGTAGTCTCAGTTCTAATTCTTACCAGGATGTAGGAAATATCTTTTCCTCCTGAACACTGTTTTGTGCACCTGCAAAATGGGAGATAGGCAAACAAGATATTGTCAAAGATCTTTTCTTATGATTTATGTCTATTTCAGTAAAAATTTCTTGAATTCTTACTCTATGTCAAATACCAATAGGTGTAATGTTACACTAGAGACAATTGCATCTCAGTATCCTCATCTAAAAATGAAGATTTAGAAAAACAATATATAAAGCCTAGTTCAGCTTAAAGATTGCAATAATTATGTGCATGTGAATTGATCTTATGTGTGACCATGGGTGTATCATTTACCTACTCTGAGCATCAGCTTTCCAATTTTAAAATGATGGTTGGATAAGATGGTCTCTAAGGGACTAGTGAGTTATGTTGTTCTGAATATCAAAATTCAGGTGGTAAAAGTGTACCTAAATGCCTTCTTCCTATGCTTACTGTGTATCTCTCTTCTCATTGTTGCATGCTTTTGTGGGATAATGTTTAGTAGAGGCAAGAATGAGGGAAAGTCTCATAGTGGCCTGCATTGGCTGCTTTGGCCCTTGCCCTTCTACTTGCCTGTGTGTTCTTGATTGAAGTATCCATAGCTGGGCCCCATTCTTGAGGCTCATCCAGGTCCTCTCACAAAATGGACAGGAAAGTCTAGGCAGCTGTGTTCAGCTCTTATAGAAACTATAAAATATTCCAAATGAGTGATCAGTTACAAAAAAGCAAAATTAATAAGGAAATGGATGAATCAAAGGTAGTTTGTTCTTGGTGATCAAGTCTCTCTCTCTCTCTCTCTCTCTCTCTCTCTCTCTCTCTCTCTCTCTCTCTCTCTCTTGCTCTTAGAAAGATTGCCAGATTGAAGGACATAAAGCATAGTGACTGTTAGAACACCCCGTTGGTCAGACCACTAGTATTTCCTACTCCTAGAATATGGCACAGACTGGATAGGGATCTCTGCTTGCCCTGGTGTGTCCTGAGATTCAGCCAGACAAATTTCACTAGCCTAGTATACAAAGTCTCCTGAATGGCTTTTTGTCTAGAATGCCTATCATACTCATGGGCCAAAGAGACTGAGATCACAGCACCGATTGGCATGGTTATCATGGAAGGATCAAGGGAGTGACTTAGTTGAGTTATTCTGAGTTGGGTAGAGTTGAATCAGGTAGGGACTAGAGCATAGTAAAAACACTCGACAGTGAACAAACAGACCTGGGTTCAAAATTCCTTTCTATTCATGCTCAATCAAGTGAATTTAAGCAACTTTGGTAAACAGTTTTATTTTTCTTTTTAACAATAAGTAATACAGTGATTATTTTAAAAAACCTATTATAAATCAAGTATAAGGCTCTGCAAACTTTTCTAAAGTACCAGATAGTAAATATGTTAGCTGTTGTGAGACAGTTCTTGTATCAACTATTCAATTCTACCCTTGTAGTATTAAAGCAGACACGGACAATATGTAAATAAGCAGGCCTGGTTATGTTCCAACATAATTTCATTTATAAAAAATGACAGGGGGCCACATTTGAACCACAGGTCATTGTGTGAATATCACTAGAAAGAAAGTGAAATTATTACCAAACAAAGAAAGGGAAAAAATGGAAGGAATTTTAAAAGGAAGAGAGAGAAAAGTTTTGCTTGAGGCTTTATAAGTAGAAATTATACTTTTCAAATGAAGACATGTATTCTTCTTAATTCTGTAATGTCAAGTAAGTGTTTTGTGTTCAGGTCTGTCCATATCCCTCAACTGACATGGAAAAAATAGGATGGGTGTAGAGGAGAGGTTGATAGGGTGAAGAATAGGCAAGATTCCAGGTTTCATGTGGAATCATTGAATGTGCTGGAGCTTAGACTTTATTACAAGGAAGATGTAGAAAAATATTGGGTCTGTGAGGGCCTAGGAAAAAGAGCTAAAACACAAAGGTGGAAGTTGTAGAGAAACATATTTCACTCAGCACAAGGAAAACAATTATAAGTGAGTTACATACTCATGATCTCCTGTAAATGGAAGTGTGCAAGCAGGGCTTGAAAGATAAGTTGGGTAGAAACTTGTAAAAGAAATCAGGTCAAGGATTAGATTAGCTGACTTTGTAGGTTTTGCCAAGCTTTTAGCTTCTTTTTTTTCTGTCCTGCCTACTGGACAAGGACACGGAACTTCTTTGTGAATTTGATTTTATTCATTTATCTAACACCTCTTGGGCATGATTTGGTGCTGGAAACTACCTTAAGCTCCTAGGGCACATATGTTAAAATACACGATCCAACCATGAAGCTAATAATGAGTCCAGGAACTCATCACCAATACTTTTATAGAGGATCATACTGAAACCAAAGATTCCTACAATGTTTTAAAAGGCCGGACTTACCAGAAGGATAAAAGTCTATAGAACTGCAGCACAGATGCAACCCTCTCTTGTTCATTTTCAATCTATTACATACAGGTAGAACACAGCTGACATCTGTCTGATTTGGACTTATACTGAGCCAGTTGGAGTGATAGATGGTGCTTTTTACATACTGAAAAGAAGCAGCTGAATGTAAGTAGTAGAAAACCACCAAGTTTCCTTACTAATGACAAGTCATTCCAGGGGTTCTGGATGCATAATGGAGTGTACTTGAAGGGTTAATCTTTACTTTCCTAACAGAGTCTCACTCAGTTTGACACCTGTGAGAGCACCTTCCATTTTCCAATCAGTATCAACTTCATTGCATCCAAATTTTTTTAGAATGAGGTTAAAGATGGAAGGCTAATCTGTTCTCTGGGATTCGAATACTACAGCAACCTAATCATACACCTTGAATTTGTCCTTTCCTCCTAGAATTATAATATCAGAGATTTAATATGTAAGATTTATAAATTGTTTTTAAAGCCATCAAGAATATCTCTCCTTTGAAAGCTTCATTCATCCTCTCTGTATTATCTCCCAATCTCTGAAAGAGACAGCTTGGCAGAGAATTGCATGCTATGAAATCAGACATAGCTGGCTTGAAATACTGACACAATAGCTTGCTACATATAGGATCTTAATTAAATCACATATAGTCTCTGAGCCTTTATTTTCTGTCCTATAAAATGGGAATAATAACTAACTCACAGGTATGTTGCAATTAGTTTAATGCTACACCCAAAACCTAGCATAGTATCTGGAATATAGTACAAAAATTTATCCATGGTTGCACTTATTCCTAGAAAAGTGCATGCAAATTGCAGTGAGTCTTTTCAAGTTCAGTCCTAATATGGGCTTCTACTTGCTATGTAACTTTTGAGTAAATCAGGTTTAAGTAAATCAGTAAAGCCAAATTGGGTAAATTAGGAGGTCATTATCCTTATTGATATATTAATAATATTTAGGTATAGGAAAAATAATGAGCTAAATATATTTAGTGCATCTCTCACATAACCCAGCACATAATAGGTATGCTAATAGTTATAAATTATTACTACCCTGCCCACTTTTTTGCCCCCAGAGTTTTTCATAGACATCTGGACTGAGAGACTACATTCTCCCAATCCTGCAAATAACTGTCTAAATGTCCTACTGATCTAAGCATGGTCACACTAAGGCATACTAAGGTCAGAGTGTCCCAGGGAGTCCTGAGAGACAGCTATGGGCCTGGTAGCCCAAAAAGCCTACTGATCAGAAAGTGACCCCTTTCTTGACCAATACATGCTGCGCTAATTATTGTTAGGTTTTCCTTTCCCATAAACACACTCTTAACTGGCAAAAATCATAGTACCCTGGGGGATTAGAAGGTGGACAGAGGATAGAGAGAAAAGTTGATAAGAGGCTGTGCCACCAATGCTTTGATTAATGTTTAACTGGTTATCATGATTTGACTGGGAGTAAAAGAGCCTTGTTTCTGGTTGGTGTGCCACTGCCATACTCCATGACCCTGGGTAAGTATCTTCCTACCTCTGCCTATCAGATGGCAAGTAGGCCCCCCTTGGCTCTGGCATTCTAAGAATCAAAGGAAGTGCTAAACTCATAGGAAAACAACATAAATTAGGAGCATTTGGTGTTTGGGGATGCATCCAGAGAAAATTTTAGAAAATGTCTGACATTTCAACATGTACAGTTGGTGACAGGGGAAGTAGACTCAGCAATGTTCCAAAAAATTCTGGGATATATGACTTGGTGAGATGATCAGTATTTGTGAGAACATTTCAGTTTGAGCAACATAAAAGTCTGGGGCTGCCCAGGCCTAACCCTATATGAGGAAGGATAAAGATGAGCCAGCAGCTGGCAAGATGCCCTTATATCATTCTAGAATAGCATTTTGTGAAAGTGACCTGAGTTTTTTCCCCAAGAATCATTCCTGAACTTCATTTAACACCATGACAGTTGAGTTTAAACCTCCAATTCTTGTTTCTTAGCTATGTGACTTTGGACATTGTGTAAGAACTTCCTGAGAATACTAGATGGGAGGAAATGAAATTACCATTTAAAATTTCAAGTGGTGGTTTTTCAATGAAAGGAGCATAGGCAAAAAGAAAAGATGTGAAGACTGACTGAATCCTGGGATATTTTACCATTAAGAGATTTGGATAATAAAAAAAGAACCAACAAAAGAAAACTGAAAACAACTGGTGAGAGAAGCAGGAGCAATATCAGGAGTATGTGGTGTCCTGGAAACTAAAGAAAAGAATGATCATAGAGGAAGGAGTAATAAACTTTGAGACAAAAAACAAAAGTGATGGTGACAGAGAATGGAGGTAATATGAGAGAGTGTTTCCAAACGTAAGTTGGCTATCTTCTAGTAAAGACCCCTTCATTATGTCCATGCATATGTGCATGTCCAAGAATTTTATATATTTTGGTTTTATTTGGAAAATAATTCTAATTTTGTCAATAGCAGCTTTAGCAACATTATTTAAATTTATGGAATTTCTCTAGCTCTGATTCCATATACAATTGGCAAATTTATTGCTTGCTATCCATTTTACATTTCAAGGGAGATATTTAGGAATCCCTAAATCTGAGGATAATATTAATTGAGATATAAATGCATGGTAGACACTTCACTCACTATTGTGTGATATGTGTCAACAATCCTGTTATGCAATCTACATGAATCCAATTCCTGCCCTCCACTTTTTTATGATTCAACTTCATTCTCATTGCCACCTTGTAATATAGAATTTAATATTCCTGTTTTTCAATTTGCTATTTCTTAAGTTGTGAACATTTACAGAGTGGTTTCATATTCCTTAATCTTAATTCAACCTCACAACAGTTTTCAAAGCAGTATAAATATTATGTCTTATGATTTATGAAGAATCATTCTCAGACTACAGTGCAGATCACAAAGTGACAGCTTCCATCACGTGAGAGCCTGTGAGTTCCTGCTATTTGCTCCTAAACACAGAGAAATAGATGATCACACATAAAGTCTTCTTCTAATTCCCCAAATCCTCTATTAAGGTCAATTTTTCCTTCATAAACTTTCAGGTAATCACAAATGGAAGAGTCTCAGAGATCATAGTCTAGGGGTCATTAGCAATGATTGCATATCAAAAACTCCTAAGGATAATGTGTGGAGTAAGAAATTGGCAAGCTCCTCACGCCCACCCTGCCATAAGAGAAGCCCAGCCTGAGAAGTTCCTTTCCCTACAGACCTTACTAGACCACCCTGGCATCTAGAAATAGGAACATTGCTACAACAAACATGAGGCTGGAAAATACTGACATTCAGAGTCTGGGGTTCCCTACCCTCCCCCTAAAAAAGTCCAGCAGCTATATAAGCCTCTTTGTTTCTGCAATTTTCTGTCCCTGACACTTTTTTCACCCAAAGAGAGGGAACAAATGATGCTGTCTGGAAAAACACATTCCACCACCCTTTGTCAGAAATAAAGGGAACAAATGAAACCTATCAACAAAATAGCAGGCAAAGGCTCTGAAAATTAAGCTAACATTGAAATCACAGACAACAGTAAGACCAGATTTGTTTGCAGAAGCTAAACAGCCAGTGTCTGCTAACACAAAAGATTTAAAGAGGACCCAGAGTGTCCTAAAATAGTATCCAAAATATCCAAAATTCAATTAAAAATCATGTCATTAAAACAATGACAATTTGAATAAGAAAATATAACCCACTGATGATAAAACAAAGATGAAGTGAATATTGAAATTATTTAGCAAGGATATTTTTATTTGTTATTTTTAGATATACATGACAGTAGAGTGTATTTTAACATATGCATACATAGAATATTGCTTATTATAATAAGCATTCCATTCTTTTTTAATATTTATTTTTTAGTTGTAGTTGGACACAATACCTTTATATTATTTATTTAATTTTATGTGATGCTGAGGATTGAACCTAGGGCCTCACATGTGCTTGGTGAGCACTTCTATCAGTGAGCCACAACCTCAGCCCCTAAAATCCCATTCTTGTGGTTGTACATGATATGGAGTTTCACTGGTCATGTATTCATATATGAACATAGGAAAGTTATGTCTGACTCATTTTACTGTCTTTCCCAAACCCTTACTGTCTTTCCCAAACCCATCCTCATCTCCTGTCTTCATTCCCCTTTGTCTAATCCAATAAATTTCTATTCTTTCTTTCCATCCCTCTGTTGTGTGTTAGTACCCACATATCAGACAGTACATCCAGGTTTGGCTTTTGGAGGATTGACTTTCACTTAGCATGACATTCTGAGTTCCATCCACTTACTGGCAAATGACATAATTTCATTCGTCTTTATGGATGAGTAATATTACATTGTGCATAGAATCTAGAAATAGGTTATTTGGGTTTTTTATTTCTTCTTTTATATATTTTTATCTTTATATTTAAAATGTTTATATTAGTGTATTATAGTTATAATAATAGTTGTTGTCATTTTGAACCATGACATTCATCTGTTGAAGAGCACCTAGGTTGATTCCATAGCTTTGCTATTGTGAATTAAGCTGCAATTAAACACTGATGTTGCCATGTCCCTATAGTATGCTGATTTTAAGTCTTTTCAGTACAAGCCAAGGAGTGAGATAACTAGGTCAATTGGTGGTTGCAGTCCAAGTTTTCTGAGGAATTTCCATACTACTTTTCAGACTGGTTGTACACATTTACAGTCCTACCAGCAATGTACCCTTTTCCCCACATCTTTGTCAACATTTAATGTTACTTGTCTTGATGATTGCCATATTGACTAGAGTGAGATGAATCTCTGTGTCGTTTTAATTAAATTTCTCTAATTACAAGAGATGTTGAACATTTTTCATATATTTGTTGACCATTTGTATTTCTTCTTCTGTGAAGTGTCTGTTCAGCTCCTCTACCCATTTATTAATAGGGTTATTTGGGTTTTTATTTGGGGGAGTTATTGGGACTTGAACCCAAGGGCACTCAATCACTGAGCCACATCCCTAGCCCTATATTGTGTTTTATGTAAAGACAAGAGTCTCACTGAGTTCCTTAGTGTCTTGCTGTTGCTGAGTCTGGCTTTGAAATTGAGATCCTCCTGCCTCAGCCTCCCAAGCATCTGGGATTAGAGGTGTGTGCCACCATACCCAGCTGAGTTATTTCATTTTTTGGTGTTAAGTTTTTTGAGTTCTTTGTATATCCTGGAGATTAATGTTCTATTAAAGGTGTAAGCAGTAACAATTTTTACCCATTCTTTAGGCTCTCTCTTCATGTTCTTGATTGTTTCTTTTGCTGTGAAGAAGCTTCTTAGTTTGACACCATCCCATTTATTGATTCTTGATTTTACTTCTTATGCTTTAGGAGTCTTGTTGAGAAAGTTAGGTCCTAAACCAACATGATGAGGAGTTGGGTTTACTTTTTATTATAGTATATGTAGAACCTCTGGTCTAATGCTTAGGTCCTTGGTCCACTTTGAGTTGAGTATGTGCAGAGTGAGACAAAGGGGTTCAATTTTATTCTACTATATATGGATTTCCAGTTTTCCCAGCACCACTTGTTGAAGAGGGTATCTTTGCTCCAATGTATATGGCACCTTTGTGTAATATGAGATAACTGTGTGTGTGTGTGTGTGTGTGTGTGTATGTGTGTGTGTATCTTCTGTTCTGTTCCTTTGGTCTTTATGTCTGTTTTGGTGCCAACACCATGTTGATTTCGTGATGTCCCCTGCTTCACTTTTCTCTTTTAACAAGGATTTTAAAGCAGTCATCATTAAATTGTTTCGATACACAATTAAAACTTCTCTTGAAACAATGAGAATATAGAAACATGAACTATAGAAATAAAGAACAGGAAACAAGGAATAAAATGACATACTATGCTCAAGATCCACACACAGATTAAAAGACTAAAAAGAATCCCATAAGAGAATTAAAAAGAATTCTCAACTAGCTAATAGTGGGATGAAGAGAACAGAGAATCAAAGTGGTTAATCTGAAGAAAGATCAATTGAAGATATTCAATCTTAATGGAGAGGAAATAAAAAACAATGAGCAAACTCTAAGCGACTTGTGGAATAGTAGCAAAAAGCACAAGATATCTAATTATTGTATAAATAAAACAGAATAAAAAGAGAATGAGACTTATAAAGTATTACTAGAAATAACGTAGATTTCAGCAAAGAAGCCTTCAGGTCTTGGAATTTTCTTTGACAGTAGAATTCTTATTACCGCTTCAATTTTGTCATCCATTACTCATGTCTTGAAATTTTCTATTTCTTCTTTTATATATTTTTATCTTTACATTTAAAATTTTTATATTGGTGTATTATAGTTATAATAATAGTTGCCATTTTTACATAATCATATGTACATAAAATGTGATTTGCTCCATTTTAGGCTCTGGAACCTCCTCTTTTCCTCTCTTTCTTTCTTCAGTCTCTCATTCCTTTTATTCTACTCTACTGGTCTTTCTTCTATTATTTATTTTCAATTGGTAATTTATAGATATACATGAAGGCATAATTCGTTGTGATATATTTACACATGCACATGGCATAATTTTGTCATATTAATTCCCCGTCTTTTCCCTTTTCTGTCCCTCCTCCCTGCCTCTTAATCTCCTTCTTCTTCTCCACTGATCTTCCATCTATCCTCATGACATCTGGTACCCCATGTTTTTATTTTTTTACTTATTTTGGCCTGTATACGAGAGAAAACATTTTACCCTTTACTTTCTTAGTCTGTCTTACTTCATTTAGTGTGATGTCCACCAGTTCCATCCATTTATCAGTAAATGCCATAACTTCATTCATCTTTATGGCTGAGTAAAACTCCATTGTGTATATATATGACATTTTCTTGATCCATTCATTTTTTCATGGGCATCTGAGCTGACTCCATAACTAGAATATTATGAATTGCACTGGTATAAATATTGATGTGCCTATCACTACAGGGTGTTTCTTTTAGTTCTTCAGGATAAATACCAAGTAGTGGTATAGCTGGGTCACATGGTGATTCCATTCCTAGGCTTTTGAGGAATCTCAATAGTGTTTTGCAGAGTGGTGTGTACTAATTTGCATTTCTACCAACAGTGTATGAGTGTACCTTTTCCCCTTCATCCTCACTAGCATTATGATTTAAATTCTTGAGAAGTTCCATTCTACCTGGAGTGAGACAGAATTTTAATGTATTTTTGATTTGCATTTCCCTGGTGTCTAAGGATGTCGTATATTTTTCATAAGTTTGTTGACTATGTATATTTCTCCTTTTCAGAATTGTCAGTTTAGTTCTTATTCCTATTTATTAAGATTATTGAGGTTTGGGATATTAAGTTTTTTGAGTTATTTGTATATTCTATATATTAATTCCCTATTGGAGGAACAGCTGGGGAAGATGTTCTCCCATTCTGTAGGCTCTTTCTTCATGTTCTTAATTGTTTCCTTTGCTGTGCAGAAACCCTTAAAATTTGATGCCTTTCTACTTATTCATTTTTTGGTTTTATTTATTGTTCCTCTGGTGTCTTTTAAAGGAAGTGGGCTCCTGCACAAATGTGTTAGAGTGTTGACCTTGTATTTTCTTCAAGCAGTTGCAAAGATTCTGGTCTAATTCCTAGATCTTCGATTCACTTTGAGTTGAATATTGTGCACAGAGGTAAGCACCAACTTTTATTCTTCTACATATGGATATCAACTTTTTCAATTAAAGTTTATTTAAATGGCTATTTCTTCTTGATTGAAAGTTAGCAGGGTTTATGTGTTCAAGAATTTATCCATTTCACCAAGGTTTTCCAATGTGTTGGCATATAATCATTCACAGTAGTTTGTTATGATCATTGCAATTCATTTAGAATGACTACAATCAAGACAAAGAAAAAAAAAATACTGATGAGGATGCAAAGAAAGGTGAATTCTTATACAGTATTGGTGGGAATACAAATTATTACTCTCATTCTGGGAAAAAAGTATGAAGATATTGTTAGTATTAAAATTTAAAATTTAAATGGAATAACCATATGATCCAGTAATACCACTACTGAAAGAAATTTGATCAGTATATCAAAGAGACATCTGCACTCCCATGTTTACTGCAGCACTATTCACAATAGCCAAGAGATAGAAATAAACTATGTGTCTACAAATGGATGAACAGATAAAGAAAATGTGAATATATATATATATATATATATACACACACACACACATACACAATGGTATATGTATAAAATGTTACAGTCAGATAGGAAGAAAAAGTTCTGGTACTCTTATGCACTAAAGTGACTATGGCTAATAATATTTATTGTATATTTTAAATAGCTAGATGAAAAAAGATTTTTAAACTTTTTTATTTGTTCTTTTAAGTTATACATGATAGTAGAATATATTTTCACATATCATACATACATGAAGTATAACTTCCCATTTTTGTGGTTCCACATGGTTTGTAGTCATACTGGTCATGTATTCATATATGAACATAGGAAAGTTAAGTCCAATTCCCTCTACTGTCTGCCCATCCCCCCTCCCTTTTTCCCACTCCACCGGGTCCAATCTGGAGAACCTCCCCTTCTCACACCAGCCCCTAGCACCTGTTGTGAGTCACCATCTGCATATCAGAGGGAACATTTGGCCTTTGGTTTGGAGGGATTAACTTATTTCACTTAGCATGATAGTCTCCAGTTGCATTCATATACTGGCAAATGTCATAATTTCATTCTTCATTATGGCTGAATATGTACCAGATTTTCTTTACCCATTCATCTTTTGAAATACACCTAGGTTGATTCCAAAGCTTAGGTATTGTGAATTAAGCTGCTATAAACACTGATGTGGCCATGTCACTATAGTATTTAAGGCATTTGAGTATATAATGAGGAGTGGGATAACTGAGTCAGATGACAGTTTTATTCCAAGTTTTCTGAGGAAAAGAGAGGATTTAGTATGTTCTCAGAACAGAGAAATGATAAATCCTTAAGGTGATGGATACTCTAATTGCTCTTATTTGTTTATTATGCAGTATATACATGTACCTAACATCATATTGTACCCATAAATATGAAAAATTATCACATATTAATAACAACAAAAAAGAAGTAAAGATTCAAAATTTCATAAATTTGACTACAGTTACATTTTAAGATAAAAAGATGATGACATAACTCAGAAGAAACCCAAAGAAATATATGACAAAATAATTAAATATCTGAAAATTAAAGAAAAGATGAAACATCTTGGAAACAGCTTGAGAGAAATAAAGAATTTGGGAAAGGCCAATTGGAAAACATTATATTTCTTATCTGAAATCATGGAGAGGAAAGAAAAGTAGCATAACATTTCAAGTGATGAAGGAAAATAATATCAATTGTGAATTCTACCTCTGGTGAAACTATCCTTCAGGAATAAAAGGAAAAATTAGGATATGCTCAGCAAAGGAAAACTAAATCATTTTGGCAGTAACATACCTACCCATCTGGTATTCAACATATTAATATTCAATAATATAAGAGGTAAATGGGGGGCTGTAGCTCAGTGGTAGAGTGCTTGCCAACATGTGTGAGGCACTGGGTTTGATTCTCAGCACACATAAAAATAAATAAAATAAAGGTCAATCGACAATTAAAAATAAAAAAGAGGTAAAGAGACCTAAATTAAAACTTTCTACACTTTAAGTGGTGAAATGTTAACACTTGTAAAATCAGTACACTGATAGACTTATAGTAATATATAGAAGAAATTATAAAAATATACAAAGCTACTGGATGTGAGGTGTCCCCCAAAAACTCTGAACTGCAGGAAAGTTCAGAGGTAAAATTAAATTTTGAGAGCTGTAATCTAATCACTCCATTCTAATTTGAAAGGACTGACTAGTAACTGTAGGCAAGTGGGGCATGGTTAGCAGGAATAGATCACTGGGGTCATGCCCTGGTAGGTGCATCTTCCGGGTGGCGCCTGCCTCTCTCTCTCTCTCTCTCTCTCTCTCTCTCTCTCTCTCTCTCTCTCTCTCCTTTCTAACTCCAACATGAACTGAGAAGCTTTCTTCTGCTGGGTCCTTCCTCCATAATGTGATGCCTCACCTTAGACCCAGAGCAGGAGAGTCAGTCATATATACTGAGACCTCTGAAACTACAATTCTCAAATGAACTTTTCCTCTTCTGTGTTTTTTTTCCACAGCACAAAAGTTGACTAAAAACAAAGACATTACACTAAAACATGACTACCACAAATCAGCTAATATGAAATCCTAAAAATGTTCAAGTAACCCACAGGAAGACAAGAAGAAAGAGGGGAATAAGAAATGTGATAACAGAAAATGGAAATGGCCTACATATATTAATTTAAAGACAAAGATTTTCATAGTAGTTTAAAAACATGACCTAATTCTTTGCTCTTTACTAGAAAACTCCTTGAAAACAAAGAAATATGAAAGTCAAGTATAAAAGAATAGAACGAGATATACCAGACATTAATTGTATAAAAGCAAAAGCAGCTGAAGTGATATCCAGCAATACCTGTTATCTCATATTCAAAGTAAAGAAAATGAATAGAAACAGTGAGTAGTCTTACATAATGATAAAAATAAAACGATGAGTCACAAGGCAGATAAATTATCATAGATGTGTGTACCTCAAACAGCAGATCCTCAAGAAAAATGAAACAACACCTGATAGAGCCAAAAGGAGAAATAGACAAATCCACGTTTATAATTGAAACTTCAAACCCCCTCTAAGGAACTGATAGAAATGATAGAGGAAAAGCCAGCAAAAACAGTCCTGAACAACACAATCAGCAGGATGTTATGGACATATTGAGAAGAATCTACCCCAAATTAGCTTTTTTAAAGCTCCCATGTAATATTCCCTAATATATACCATATATCTCGCCACAACAAAAACCTCAAAGATATAATAGACTTGACCTTGTAAAAAATTGTTTTCTGATCTGCATAAAAGCAAACTAGAAATGAATAATAGAAAGACAAGAGGAATTTATGTAAGCATAAATAGCACACTTCTGAACAATCTATAGATGAAAAAGAAAGTCTCAAAGGAAATAACAAACATAGTGGGATGATTTAAAATAAAAATACAACATAACAAAATGTGTGTGATGTTGACACCAAAATCACATAAGCATAATAATAAGAGAGCTCATGTAAAATAAATAAATAAAAATTTTTAAAAATGTGTGTGATGTGCACATGGAATGCTGAGAAGATTCAAAATGATAAATGCCTACATTAGAAACAATAATAAAGTCTCAAAGCACTAACCTAAGTCCTATATGAAGAACCTAGGGAAAAAAGAGAAAAAGTATAATAATAAAGAAAGGAAACCAATGAAACTAAAGTTGGACAAACAATAGACAAAATCAAAGATATAAAAAAGTTTTTTTGGAAAAACATCAATAAAATCACTAAACTTCTAACAAGACTGACAAACTTAAAAAAAAGAAGACTAAGTCATCAATATTAGGAATGAAACAGGCAATATCAGTATATGTATTACAACTATTAAAAGTATGATAAGAAAATGTTATGAATAAAGCACCATTTGAATATTTGACAGCTTAGAAAATAGTGAATCAACTTCTTGAAAATAACAAACTATAAAATCTCTACAAAGATGAAGTAGGTATTTTCAATGCTGTACAATTATTAAATTAACTTAATTTAATTTAATAATTTAAAATATCTGAAAACAAAAATCTCCTCACATAGGTGATTACATTGCAAAATTATTAGCAAACAATGAAAAAGAATGAGAAATAATTCTTCATATACTTTTCCAAAAAATAGAAAACATAGTTCAACTTACTTTATGAGTCCTGAATTACACTGATACCAAAATTAGATAGATAATGTATGAAAAAGTAAGTAAAAAAGGGAAGAAGGAAGGAAGGAAGGGAGGAAGAAAGGAAGGAAGGGGAAATGAATGGAAAGGAAGAAAGATGGGAGGAAGGGAGACCACATGGCAATATTTCTCATGAATGTAGACAATAATGTACATAAAAATATAAACTAACTACATACAACAATGTGACCAAATGGATTCATTACTGGCAGCCAAGGTTGGTTGAATTTTTAAAAAATTAATAAGTGTGATGCACCATATCAAGAAAATAAAGAAAAATATTGTATGATGATATCAATTAATGCAGAAAAGGCATTTGACAAAATCTAATACTGTCTCATAATAAAAACTCTCAACAAGAATAGCACTGACTAGAATGTGATAAAGAATAGTTCCATAATCCTCCAACTAACCTCATACTTTAATGAAAGATTAAATGCTTTCATCTTTGGGAATAAAGCAAAGATCAACAACTTTCATAACTCATTTTAAATGACATTGGAAATTCTAGAGAGAAGAGTAAAGAAGTCTTAGGAAAGATGCTACTTTCATGTGGTCATCCCCCAGTGATCCGTCTCCTTAAGTTATCATTCAGTCCTCTCTTATTACTATGGACTGATTAGATAATAGTTTTCACAATCCAATCATTTCAACTTTCAGCATTCCTGCATGAACACAGGAGGAGCTTTGGAGGAATATGTCATATTCACACCATAACACCATGTACTAGCTTATTGATCTTAATCAAATTTCTGAATTCTCACAGTTTAGTCATGTATACTATGGGGATAATAATAGTACTCAGCTCAGAACAATTATTGGAGATCCCCTTTTAATTTTTTTTCTTTCTTTAGATTCTTCATATTAGAGAAAACTTTCAATCCTTGATTTTGAGTCTGTCTTGTTTCAGTTAGTGTATTGTTCTCTTGTTCCAGCAAATGAGATAATTTTATTCTTCTTTATAACTGAACAAAACTCCATTTATATATGCCACATTTTCTTTATTCATTCAGCTATTGATAGGCAAATGTTCTGGTTCTATAACTTGGATATTGTGAATTCTCCTGCTGTAAACATGGTTATACATGTATCACTGGACTAGATAGTACATGTAATTTATTGAGAAGGCTGCTATGCCAGGGACTGGATAGCTGTTCACCAAAATATTTTATTTTCCTCTTGATCACATATCTTTTCTACATTTTATACCTTCTCTTATGGTTAAGTGTCATTGTGTGACTAAGACTTGGCCAAAAAATATGCAGCACTTCCATAAAACCCTTCTATAAATTATTTTCTCTTTTTATTCCTCCACCTCAGATCAAACAGATCAGGAGTTCCAGGATGAAAAGGTTTGTACTTCCATTGTTCTAATTATTCTATATTAGCTCTCCTAGAACCACTCTTTTTCTTATCTTCCTCTATGTTCTAGGGCTCTTACCTCTATTGATTACATCATCTGGACACTTAAACTCATGCCCTTTTAGCAACACTGTACCAACTCATACACACAAATGTTATAATGTTAAAATAGTTTCATGCCAGTTTATAAATACCTCTATTCTCAGCTATGTAGCAAACTATCATTCTTCTTCTCTTTCCCTCCAACATCATTTAGTGAGGTCACCTAACTAGCCATGATACCATCTGCAAGTGTTTCATGATTGCAAATATTGGTACCATGGCTCTCTGAATAGTATTAACAGCCAACAATTTTAACTAGAAATTTCTTCAATCTCTAGATATTGTGGTATTATGTTAAAGGCTCAAGGAATGTTTTGTGAATAGGCCGAAACTGTCTTCTTTTTTAAATTTTTTAAAATTATTTTTTATTTATATGTGACGGCAGACAGCATTACAATTCTTATTACACATATATAGTACAATTTTTCATGTCTCTGGTTGTATACAAAGTATATTTACACAAATTTGTGTCTTTATACATGTACTATTGATAATAATGTCCATGATATTCTACCATTATTTCTAACCTCATAATCCATCCTCACCCCTCCCACCCTCTAACAAATTATTTTGATACACATTTCTGTATGCTATGTTATAGAAAACAGTATATACCTTATAATAATATGAACAAATATACTTTTGTAACTACATAAGCTGTATCATAAAAATAAAAATAAAAAATTTGCTATTTAGATAACAATAAAGTATATATTTGGCACTACTATGTGGAAATAGGAAAATCATATCCTTTCCACAAAAAGGGGGGATATTTAGTATGTTTTCTCTTGAAATGTGACTTCTCGGGAAGTTCCTCCATGTCTTTCACACAAATACATTATTACCAGGTCCACCTTACATATTGGCCAAACGTGTTTAATTCCCTGTAATAAACATGGTTGGGTTCAATCTGCATCCAGATAAAGAATTTCCATCCTCTTTGTAGCTCATCTTGGTTTAAACCCTCTATCTAGTGTTGTATAACTTGGGCCTCTTCACTTAACTCCTCCATGTCACCACTTTATCATCTGTAAAATCACCAATATTTTTCATCTATTAAATGGATCATTGTACAGACTCATTGAGAAAATGTAGGAAAGTAAATTAGAACACTACCTGGTAGATAGCAAGTCTTCAATAAATAACAGCTCATGTATTTGATGAAACTGATTCAGGCCGATAGGATAAATTAACCAGGACCCAACTCCAAAAGTGTTTTCCCAAATCCCCTAGAGTCTGTGTCTTCTGGTTCTTGAGACTGGAGATGTCTGGGTCACCACATGGCTTCTCCTACTGGGAGGGCATATGAGTCTGGCTTCATCTTCATATCCGTAATATCTATACCTCTTCAGCAACAAGGCTGAATTTACACAAAGAAAGTAAAGCAACCATTGGGATTTAAGTAAAGCAATCATTGTGGTTTAAGTGAAGCAATCATATTGGGTTTAAGTTTGTGTCCTTGAAATGTACTACCCTGCCTTTGTACCTACTGAAGAGGTCTGTTGTCACCACAAGGGTTGGTATGAGGTTTCTGAAGGCAGGACTGCATCCTCTGCTCTCACAATCCTCTATTACAGGGCCAGGGAAGCACACAGGAACATGGGAAAAGAAAGGATTTTCTACTGGATGCTGTGATAGGAACATCTCTGACTTAGCCTTAGGTTCCAAGTGGGATATCACAAAAAAAAAATTATGCAGGTTCTCATGAGATCCATCACCTGTTCCTCATGCTCTGTATAATCTCATATCATTCTGCCCTGATGGCAAGAATGCTTCCCCCATCTTCTACCCCTGACCACCTTTCTCCAGGATGCCCCTGCTTATTTCTCAAGGTCGAGGTCAAACCTATCTCCAGGCCTAATGACACTCTCCTGTGTGCTTTGAAAGATTTATGGTAGGTCACTATATTAAATTTGTAATTATTCCCTTTGTGTTATAGCTGCTTATATACTACTCTTCCTTCATCTATTAAGACATGGTTTAAAAACATAATTCAGTAGAGTTCCCAAGATAAATTATCTTCAAATGCTTATACCCTATAACTATAATATACACTTTACATTTGACCTAACACAAACACACACACATACACACATATAAAAAACACCCATTGGATTGAAACAAAACTTTTATAACTATTCTTTCCATATGTGCTGCATTCAGGAGTTTTATTTTCTTCTTCATTTTCTTTTACATTTTCTGTTCTTAACTCAGAAATTTTATTTTAAGCTCACTATTGGACTTCAACGTGCAATGCAATAGTTTTAGATATTCTGATGGCACCTAGAAAGACTCTGGACCCCTCACTCCAGTTTGACCAAGCTGCTTGTTTTTACTTGTTCTAAGATGTTATGGTTTAGATTTGAACTATCTTTTTAAAAGCTCACATGTTATATTGAGAGTACAGAGTGAAAGATTAGATTATGAAAGCTGTAACCAAATCAGTGCATTAATTCACTTGATTGTGTGATCACTGAAATTGATTACTGAGTGGTAATGGTAGGCAAGTGAGGCATGGCTAAAATAAGTAGGTCACTATGGCTGTGCCCTTAGGGATTATATATTGTCCCTGGCTCTTTTCATTCTCTCTGCTTCCTGGTTCCCATGAGGTGAGTGGCTTTCCTCCACCATACCTTTCCACCATGATATTCTGTCTCACCTTTGGCCCAGAGCAATTGAGTCAAGCAACCTCTGAAACTATAAGCCAAAATAAACTTTTCCTCCTTTAAGTTGTTCTTAGGTATTTTGGTCACAGTGGCGAAAAGGTGACTAATACACAGAGATAAAAGAAAAAAAAATAGAAAATCACCAGACTCCAAACCCATGGAAGGGGCCAGGAACTCAGAGCCACTCTTTAGTACATCCTAATTATCTTAAACCCATGGGTGTGTTTTATGCCTTGTATTTTGCATATGACATACATGTATTTTGTTTCTGTTGATCTTTAGCTAAATAAAACTCATTTAAGGAGAGCTGGGGTTGTGGCTCAGTGGTAAAGCGCTCACCTGGTGCGTCCAAGGCCCTGGGTTCAATTCTCAGTACCACATAAAAAATAAATAAATAAAAATAAAGGCACTGTGTACAACTAAAATAAATAAATATTTAAAAAGATTTTTAAAAACCTCATTTAAGTATATAGTACCATTTTCACTCCTTCAATGAGGTAAATGAAGCTTACAGTGTTTAAATGACTTGTTTGATCTCGCTCAGCAGTTCCAGAACTGAAGTCCAGAATTGTTGGCTCAGATTTGTGTTGTCATCCATACGTACATACTGTAATTTGCTATGCAAGGTAGTAGAAAGTGTGTGGGTTGAAAGAGTGATTTAATGTTAATTTAAATAATGATTTCGTAATTGCTATAATCTGTTTTCTGTTGCTACAACAGAATGCCACATACTGGATGATATTTAAAGAAAATAAATTTATTCCTCACAGTTCTGGAGGCTGGGAAGTCCAAAATTAAGGTGTCCGAATCTGGCAAAAGTGTTCTTTCTGTGGCATCCTATGGTAAAAAGTGAGAGAGTGAAAAAGGGCAAGAGCTCAACTGGGGGCCAAAATCACTGTTTTAACAAATCTACTGGGGGGGGGAGTGAGAATTGAGCCCAGAGGTACATTACCACTAAGCTACATTCCAATTCCTTTTCACTATTAATTTTGAGATAGGGTCTCATTAAGTTGCTTAGGGCCTCACTAAGTTGCTGAGAGTGACCTTTAACTTGAGATCCTCCTGCCTCAACCTCCCAAGTTTCTGTAACTACAGGTGTGCACCACCCTCCCAGATACAAACCTACCTTTGCAATCAAAAAATCTAGTTCCATGATAATTTAATCCCAAACACCCATTACCAATCACCTATCAAAGATACAGTCACCTCTCAAAGATCTAAACTCTCAACACTGTTGCATTGAGATTAAGTCTCCATCACATGAAATTTGAGAGACACATTCAAACCAGACTCTAGCTGGAATAATTATCTGAGACTCAGATCCCACAAATGTAAAATAGATAATAATATTTACCTTATATTTTAGTCAGCTTTTGTGCAGTTGTGACTAAATGTACCCAACCAGAACAACAGTAGAGGAGGAAAATTTATTTGGGGGCTCATAGTTTCAGAGGTCTAAAGCCATAGACAGCAGACTTCATTCCTTGGGGATCAAGGTGAGACTGCACATCATGGCGGAAGAGTGTGGCTGAGGGAAGCAGCTCACATGATGGTCAGAAAAGAGAGAGAGAGAGAGAGAGGGAGAGGGAGAGACTCCACTCTCTAGATACACAATATATACCCCATAGCCACACCCACAATGAACCACTTCCTCCAGCCACATCCTACTTGCCTCCAGTTACCACTCAGTTAATTCCATGAGGGATTAATTCTTTGATTATGTTAAGGCCATAACACACTCATTTTTCCTCCACTTGTTGCATTTTCTCACATGTGAACTCTTGGGGGGGCACCTCACATACAAACCAAAACAACTTACAAAAATTTGTGTGATTAATATGACAGTATATAGAAAGTATCTAGTATCTACTTAGGACTATGTACTAAGTGCATAATAAATAACAGCAGGTGCTATTATATTAGGCCTCTAACATAATATAGAGATTTTTCCAAAACAGATGTGAAAAAACAGGGGAGCCTAGGCAATGTAGTCCATAGTAGTGAGAGTCTCAGGACAATTGCAACCTGGTGGAGGGTATATGTAATGGATGTAGGAAAGCAAATGGAGAAAAACCCATCATATCTGTTGGTGTAAACTACCTGGAATTCTGAATTTGTTTGCCTAAATTCTGAAGACAATGAAGAGTACAGTCTATAAAAAATGATTTTACATACAGAGACTTTGAAGACTTCAACTGTGCTGGCCTTAATGTATTAATCTTCAATCTATCATTCAAACTTGAGTCTCTATTGAATCCTTAATTGTCTCACAACCTTATCTATTTCATCTTTTCTTCCATTTGCCTTGTTGAGGCTACCCACATTACTGCAACCTCCTAATTATAAAACTACTTCCAATCTCCCTCCAATCCAACCTCATCTAGTTATGAGGGAAAGCTACCAAAATGCTAATTTAGTTTGATACAATTCATTATTGAACACTCTCTCATTGGCCCTCTAGCTCAAAGTGCAGTGCAGACCAGACATTTATCATCTGTTAAAGACATGTTATATAAAACTATCCTCCTTGGTTCAGATTCTAATTTCACCACTGTTTACCTGTGAGACATCTGGTAAATTTACCATCTCTGAGCCTTAATTTCCTCATCTGTAAAGCAGAAGCAATTATGGTACCTATCTGAAAGGGTTGTCATGAGTATGAAATAAATTGACATATAGATATTAGTTATTAGGTTTATTTCTTTTTATACTTACATTTTTTATTTGTTCTAATCAATTATAGAAAAACAAACTCCAAATATTTTCTCTAATGTGTGGTAGCTATTAGTTTTTATATTCTTATCCTATGCTTTAGCCAAACTATCAAACTTAATTCATTTTCTTTCTTTTTTCAATGCTGTTTCTTTTGCATGGAATGCTTTCTTATGCATGTCAAAACCCTATTCACCCATTAAAACTCAATTAAAATGGCATCTCTACCCTGAAGACTTTTTATTGACCAACCTATATGTGTAAGTTAATTCACACAGAACTTTAAAACATGGTCACTTTCTTTTCTATAAACATCATTGTTGCATATAGATTTTGTATGGTCTTATGAATTATGAACTCCCAGGGAACAGAGTTTATCTGGTTTTTTTTGTGCCTCACATATCACAACATAACACTAGAATAGCATTAAAGTCTCAGTTAATGCTTATTGAATATGAGGTAGGTTGAATGGATTAATTATGTGATTTGCTTGATTCTTCCATCTAGGTAGCAATATCTCTATAAATACTTTGATACTCTGGTGTTCTGGCTATCTTCAGGCCCAACATTCTCAATACTCACCTACCCCAATATTCACCTACCCCAATAATCCTCCAAGCAGTAGGCAATCCTTAAATCTTCAACTACCACAGTCTTTCTGTATTTCCTCTAACTTCCTGTGGACAAGGCACTTTTCTTATTTTGACTTAATTTTCCCTCTATAATGAGGTCATATATTCCGTTGGACTCCAAGGTCCCCTCTATCTGAGACTGTGATTCTGTGAGTGTGTCTCTCATGCACAGGAATGCTAAAAATATGTGTTTGGATGTCCAAGTAAATATGGTGCCCTGAAGTGTGAAAAAAACAAGTCTTTTTCTGGAAGTAGGTGGGCAAATATCTATTGACACTGTCTCACTCTGCTTGAACTGTTAAAAAATATGATAGACTGGGTGACTTATAAACAACAGAAATTCATTTCTCACAGTTCTAAATACTAGAAAGTGCAAGGACAAGATGCTAGAAAATTTAGTGTCTGATGAGGTTTGCTTACTAGACCATAAATGGTCATCTTTTTTGTTGTGTCCTCACATGGTAGATGGGTCAAGATAGATCTCAGGGATCTCTTTCATATGGGTACTAATTCCAATTTTGAGGATTCAAAATATTTAGGCCATAAATCATGGCTCCAAAAATGCATGACCTTCTTACATGTGAAATACATTAATTTCATTCCAATAGCTCCATAAGTTCTAACTTACACACCAGCAACAACTTAAAAGTCTGAAATCCAAGGTGTACTTAACATATAATCTAAATCAGATATGACTAATACACAAAGAATGATTCACCATGAGGAAAATTTACCTTTAGTTGTGATTCTGTGACATCAAACCAATTATGTGCTTCTAAAATACAAAGATGTCAGGTACATGATAGATACTCCCATTCCAAAAAAAAAAAAAAGAGGAAATAAGAGAGAAGAAAGGAATGATGGTCCCTATCAAGTCCAAAATCCAGTACAACAAATAATGATAAATTGGGGGGGGTGGTACTAGAAACTGAACTCAGGGGCACTCAACCACTGAGCCACATCCCCAGCCCTATTTTGTATTTTATTTAGAGACAGGGTCTCACTGAGTTGCTTAGCGCCTCTCTTTTGCTGAGGCTGGCTTTGAACTTGCAATACTCCTGTCTCAACCCTCCTGAGCCACAGGGATTCTAAGCATGTCCCACCTCACCCAGCTATGATACATCTTAAAGCTCAAGAAAAAATATTATTTGACCCAATGCTGTATTTTCTTAGCCTAGTGGGATGGGGGTTCTGCTTCTAAGACCCACTGGGCTTTGGATTGGCCTATAGTTGTGAATATCCCTAGTCTTATGGATTTGCTGGCTTCAGTCAATGCCGTAGCTGTCAGGGGTTGGAGTCTCATGGCTACATTTTCCTGAACTGCAATTCAATGCATTCAGGCCTTCTGTAGCATCACCTAAGCTGACTTAGCAGCATGGTGATAGAGTGCTGGAAGTGAAATCTATAAATGTCAGGTGGCACTGAGAAGTAGTGACATTCTTTTCAATCTTATCTCTCAAACTAGACATTTTCACTCTGGTCCTGCAATGAGAGGGGTGTCCCTGATGATCTCCAAAATGTCCTGGGCATCATTATTCCATTGTCTTGAACAATGGGTCTTGACTTCTGTTTAGAAGACTTAATATTCTCTCCCTCATATTGATGACTAGTTCCTACTTCTGTGGAGATGACTAATCCATATTTTTCCTTAATAAATATGGCCACATGTTCCCTCCTAAGCATACTTTCTATTTTAAAATATAAATAGGCTACACATTTTTCAAAAGTCTAAGTTCTAATTCACTGTTGATCAAGAATTTCATTTTTCAGTCATTTCTCTCTTCTTACATTTTTATAAGCAGCCAAGAAAACAAAGCTGTCCTTTTGTCATTTTGCTTAGATATTTCCTCAAATATACAATTTTATCATTCACAAGTTTAATCTTCCACAAAATTGTATGACATGAACACAATTCAACCATGTTCTATGCCATTTTTTCACAAAACAATATTTCCTCCATTGTCTAATAGCATGTTCTTCATTTCCATCTGAGACCTCATTGGAATATTCATCATTCATATTTCTTTCAAAAGTCTATTCATAACCACTTAGGGATACATATAGAAGATTCAGATTTTCTCTAAAACTTTCACCTACTTTTTCTAAGCTCTCCACAACCCATAAAAGTTAATTCACAGCAATGTAATCTTTTTTATAATGCACTCTAAACCGTTATCCAACTTATATCCAGTACCCACTTCCAAAGCCACTTCCACATTTTAAGGTATTGGTTTTAGCAACACTTTTATTAATTTTTTTTATATTTTTAAAGAATTTAAAAAATTTATTTGTTCTTTTTATTCATAAATTAAAGTAGAATATATTTTGACATCATACATACATGGTATATAACTTCCCATTCTTATGGTTGTACATGATGTGTGGAGTTACACTGGTGGTATAATCATATATGAACATAGGAAAGTAATGTCTAATTAATTCTACTGTCTTTCCCATTCCCATCTTCCCTCCCCTTCCCCCATTCCTCCCTGTCCAATCTGGTGAACCAACACTCCACCCTCCACCCTACCTATTGTCAATCAGCATACACATGTCAGAGAGAACTTTTGGCCCTTGTTTTTTGGGATTGGCTTATTTTACTTAACATAACATTCTCCAGTTCCAACAATTTACCAGTAAATGTCATAATATCATTCTTATTTAAGGATGAATAATATTCCATTATGTATATGCACCAGATTTTCTTTATCCATTCATCTATTGAAGGGCATCCGTGTTGTTCCATATTTTGGAAATTGTGAATTGAGCTGCTATAAACATTGATGTGGCTGTGTCTGTGTGGTATACTGTTTTTATGTCCATTGGGAATATGCGGAGGAGTGGGACAACTGGTTAAAATGGTGGTTCCATTCCAAGTTTTCTTAGGAATCTCCATACTGCTTTCCAGACTGAATACACCAATTTGCAATCAAATTAGCAATGTATAAGTGTACCTTTTTTCATACATCCTTGCCAACATTTATTGTTATTGTATTATTTTCTTATTTTTCTTATTTATAGCTTTTATAATGTTGTGGTATGTTCCTACTATCCCTAGTTTTCTAGTGTTTTGAACATGAATGGAAGCTTTGTTCTGTCAAATTCTTTTTTTGCATCTATTGAGATACTCCAAGAGTGATTCAGCTAAGGAAGAAATTAGGAAAACCATTTCATTTACAATAACCACAAAAAATGAAATAAGATAAAATACTTGGAAATTAATCTAAACAAGAAGGTAAAAGAGCTCTACAATGAAAATTATATAACACTGAAAAAATTGAAGAAGACCTTAGAAGATGGAAAGACATCACATGTTCTTGAATATGCATAAATAATATCATCAAAATGGCCATACTACCAAAAGCAATATACAGATTCAATGCAATTCCCATCAAAATATTAATGGTATTCTTCAGAAATTTTAAAAAACACATTTTTAAAATTTATTTGAAAGAATAAGAGACACAGAATAGACAAAGCAATATTTAGCAAGGAAAGTGAGGCAGGAAACATCATAAGACCTGACTGAAATTATACTACAGAGTCAGAGTAACAAAAATAGCACGGTATTGACCTCAAAATAGGAAGGCCAATAGAACAAAATAGAAGACACAGAGACAAATCCACATACCTATGGCCATCTGATATTTGGCAAAAGTGCTAAAAATATATTTTGTAGAGAAGGCAGACTTTTTAAAAAAAATTTTGGTACCAGGGATTGAACCCCAGGGTACTTAAACCCTGAGCCACATCCCCAGTCCTTTTTTATAGAATGTTAGAGATGGGGTATCACTAAGTTGCTTAGGGCCTCACTAAATTGCTCAGGCTGCCTTTGAACTTGCAATACTCCTGCCTCAGCTTCCTAAGCCACTTGAATCACAGGCATGGACCACCACACCTGGCTAAAGACAGCCTTTATAACAAATGATTCTGGGAAAACTGGAGAGCATGTGTAAAAAATTGAAATTAGATCTCAATCTCTCATCCTTCATTAAACTCAAATAGAAATGGATCAAAGACTTGGAAATTATGCCAGAAACCTTGCAACTGCTAGAAGAAAACATAGGGTAAACACTCCATCATATAGATGCTGGACCCTACTTCCTTAACAAGAGCCCCAAAGAGCAAGAAGTAAAATCAAGAATCAAGAAATGGGATGCCGTCAAAATAAAGCACTTCTGTACAGCAAAGGAAATTGTTAGAAAGAAGAATTTGTAGGCCCAACACTTCAAACATATTGGCAGAGAAACCAGCTTCTTTAACAAGAATCCTAAAGCACAAGAAATAAAAACCAAAATCAATCATTGTGATGGCACCAAAGTGAAAAAGCTTCAACACAACAAACAAAACAATTAAGAGCATGAATAGAGATCCTACATAATGGGAGAGAATTGTGGGCAGCTACTCCTTCAGTAGAGGATTAATATTCATAATATATAAGAACTCAAAAACTTAACACCAAATGAATAAATAAATAACCCAATAAATGAATAAGGAAAAAAATTAAACAAATTTCTCAAAAGAAAAACAAATGGCCAACACATATGGGAAAAATTGTTCAACATCTCTAGGAATCAGGAAAATGCAAATCAAAACTACATTAAGATTTCATCTTACACCTGTCTGAATGGCAATGATAAAGAATATAAACAACAATAAATGCAGATGAGATTGTGGGGGAAAAAGGAATACTGGTACATTATTGGTGGGACTGTGGACTAGAATAACAACTCTGAAAAGCAATATGGAGATTCCTCAAAAAACTAAGAATGGAACCACTATATGACCCAGCTATCCCCTCCTTTGGATTTTCCCAAAAGATATAAACTTGGCACACTATAGCAAGATAGCCACATCAACGTTTATAGCTGTACAATACACAATACCTAAATTATGTAATCAACAAAGGAGCCTGTCAATAGATGAATGGATTAAGAGACTATATATATATATATATATATATATATATATATATATATATATATATATATACACATATATACACATATATGTACATATGTATAGTATATAGTATGCATATATGTGTATATATTTTATATGCACATACATACACAGAATGGAGTTCTACTTAACCATAAAAAAATGAAATTATGGCATTTTCCAGTAAATGGATGGAACTTATAATTTTATGCTAAGTGAATATCATGTGAGATGTTTCCCAAAAGCTCACATATAAGACTATGTAAGGTTTAGAGGAGAAATGTTTTAGTTATGAAAGCCTTAGCCCAATCAGTGAATTTATCCCTGATAGGGATTAACTAACTGAGTGGTAACTGAGGGTATGTAGGGTGTGGAGGAAGTGAGCACTGGGAGTGTGATTTTTGGTTATATATTTTGTATCTAGAAAGTGGAGTTTCTCTCTCTGCTTTCTGATCATCACATGAGCTGCTTCCTTTCATCACACCCTTCCACTATGATGTTATGCTCCCTTCAAGCCCCAAGGAATGGATTTGGCAATCTATGGACTGAGATAGCTTCAACCATGAGTTCTCAAAATAAACTTTTCCTCCTCTAAAATTCTTCTTGACAGGTCTTTTCATCACAGCAGGAAAAAAATGACTAAAACAGAAATAAGCCAAACTCAGAACCTCAAAACTTGAGTGTTGTCTCTCTTTTGTGAAAGTAAGAGCAAAGAAAAAGAAATGTGGTTGAAAAAAAATAGGATATCATAAAGAAAAAGGGAAGATTAGTAATGTAGAAGAAGGAGACCAAGAGGGAGAGTAAAGGGATGAGTAAGGAGAAGTAATGCAGAATGAATTCTTAAAAATCATATTATGTACATATATAAACATACAAGAACCAATCAAATATAAATAAATAGATGAGCAAAAGGAAATCTAATAGAGGAAGGAGAATGGGGGATGGGAGAGAACATGAGTGTTAAGGGGGGAGAGAAAAGTGATAAATCACAAACTAAAATCATGTGTGAGCTTGTCAGGATGAACTCAACTACTGTGTATAACTGTAAAGCTCTAATTAAAAAATAAAATTACAAATAATAATACATGTTGGTGAAGATGTGCAGAAAAGGCTACACTTACACATTGCTGGAAGGGCATAAAATTGGTACAACCACATTGGAAAGCATTATTCTTCAAGACTAGGAATGAAATCACCATATCACCCAACTATACCACTCATTGGTATTTATCCAAAATAACTAAAATCAGCATAATATAATGGCACAGGCTCTTAAAAGTTTATAGCAGTACAGTTCAAAAGAGGCAAGTTATGGAAACAGACCAGGTACCCATCAACAGATGAATGTATTAAGAAAATATGGATACATACACAAAGGAGTTTTACCCAGCCATAAAAATGAGTGATATTTTGGTCTGTGCTGAGAAATACATGGATGTGGAGAACATCATGGTAAATAAAATAAGCCATTCAGAAAGTCAAAGGTCAAATGTCTTCTCTCATATGTGGAAGCTAGAACAATATAAGCAAAAAGGGGGTAAGATATATCATAAAAATAGAAAATAGAAGGGAGTAGAAGAAGGGCATAGAAGATTAAGGGGATGAATGAAAAAAAGGAGGAAATACAGAATGGAGTTGGCCAAATTATGCTATGTATGCATATGAATATACCACATTGAATTTTACCTTTATGTATATCTATAAAGTGTCAAGTAAAAAGCAATAAATAATAGAAGACCAGTATAACAGAGTGAGGAGAACAATGGGTTGGAGAAAGGGAGATAAAGACAAAGAACTGGGGAGTGAAGTGAAGCAAATTATATTTGATGCATGTATGATCATGTCAAAATGAACCCCACTATTATTCAGAACTATAATACACTAATAAAAATATTTTAAAATATTATTTGTGATGTGTAAATTTATGTTGCTCTTCCCACATCTTTGTCACTTATATTGTTTTATAAATAATTAAATATTTGGAGGAAAAAATAAGCAACATAACTGGAAGAGAGGATTTTGAAAAATGCAAAAAATGTTATTACAAAAAATGATAATATTTGAAGTGATGGATATGCTATTTGATAATTACATAATGCACAAATGTGTGCTGAAATGATAGAATTTGATCATTGCACAGTGTCAACATGTATCAAAACAGTATATTGTATTACACGAATATGTATAATTATTATGTGCCAATCAAAATTTTATAAAGAATAGACATTCACTTAGTTCATGGCTCTGGATACTGAGAAGTTCCAAAGCATGGTCCTGGCCCCTGCAGAGAACTTTCTTGTTGTATGATAACTTGATAGAAGGCATAATAGTTTTTAGTTACCTTTGCATGTCTGTGACCAAAAGACCCAACAAGAAAAATTTAGAAAAAGAAAAATTTATTTTGGCTCAACTTTCAGAGGATCAGTCCACTGTGGGTCAACTCCATATATTCGTAAAGTAATACAGAAGATCATGGCAGAAGAGCAAGATAGAAGAAAGCAGCTCAGGGCATGACAACCAGTAAGTAGATAGGGAGCTGTGCTCACCAGGCACAAAATATTAATCCCAAAGGCATGCCCCTATTGACCTACTTCTTCCAGCCATACCCTGTCTTCCTATAGTTACTATGCTGGTAATCCATATCAATGAATTCATCCACTGATTAAGCTATACCACTTACAATCTAATCATTTTATCTCTGAATATTCTTTCATTTTCTCACACATGAGCTTTTGGGGGACATTTCATATCTAAACCATAACATATGAAAAGACACCAAGTGTGTGCTACCTCCAGTCTCTTGCTTTTCTTACAAATCCATCAGTTATATCAAGTGGTCCCAACCCTCATAATTTCATATAATCTTAATTGCTTCCAAAGGGCCCACCTCTAAATACCATTAATATATAAATATAAAGATTAATATTCCAATGCATCAGCTTCTCAGGGACATATTAAAATGGTAGCATACATAGATTACAATAACTACTATGAAGGAAATAAAGAGTGATATGAGAGGCAGTCGTGGTGGAGGCTGAGCTAAGATTTTAAATAAATATCCCAGGGAAGCCTTATTCTAAGGAGTACATATAAGATGGGACATTTGGATGAAAAGGAGTCAACCATGCTAAAGTGGAGGAATAGCGTTCCAAGAATAGTAAATATCAAGGGTAAAAAGCTTTCTAGACATGTCAGAAATGTCAGGAGAACATTTTGGCTGTAGCAGTGAATGTTATAGAGTAGGATGGGAAGATATTTAAGAAGTAGGTCAGAGCCCAGATCTTAGAGGTCTTTTTGAACTTAATGAGGAATTCTGATTTTATTTTGAATATGTTCAGATATTTTGAAGTGTTTTACACCAAAGCTTGATGTCTATTTTACATCCTACTGTGTTGAGAGTGGACTTTTTGAGGAGTGGGCCAAACTAAAAAGATGGATGAAAGCCATTGTAGTAATCGAGATAAAAGATATAATGAAAATGGAAGCACAGAGAATTGGAGTGATTTGAACTTTATATTTGGAGGTACAATTAATAGAACATGCTAAAGGACTGGATGTTTGAGATGAGGAAAAGAGAGCATTAAAGCATGAAATATATTTCTTTAGCTTACACAAATAAATGGATATGTGCTATTTACTCTGATGACGAATACTTTGCAGAACAGGTTTAGGGAGGGGATTGAGAGTTTTATTTTGCCAGGTTTGTATATGAGATGTCTTTGAGATATCTATATTTAGGTGACAAGTACTTAGTGAAATATTTAAATCTGGATCTCAGGGTGAAGTTAAATTTGTAGATACATATATTTGTGAGTTGCAAATGCAGATGAATCTTGAAACCATGGAAATCATCAACTAGGAAGAAAGGGTGAAGAAACAAAAGAAGCAAATTCATGTAAATACTCTATATTAGCCCAGAGTTTAAGAAGAACCAATATGCTAAGGATAATTCTAAGGAACAATAATTGAAAGTTAAAGAAAACCAAGATAATACAGCATCATGGAAGGTGAAAGAAGAAACAACGAAAAAACAATGGAGTTGTACTTCCTCAAAATTGTTTTGGTAAACCATGGTCCTGTGTGGTTCAATATGAATTTTAAAACATTCTTTCTATTTCTATAAAATTTCCATTTGATATTTTGATAGCAAAGGCATCAAATCTGTAGATCTGTTTAGTTAGTAAGGACATTTAAATATATTTTTTAAATATTTATTTTTTATTTGTACTTAGACACAATACCTTTATTTTATTTAATTATTTTTATGTGGTGCTAAGGATCAAACCCAAGGCCTCGCAGTGTACTAGGCAAGTGTGTTACCTCTGAGCCAAAACTCCAGACCCAGGATATTTAAATATTAAGTTGTCCAATAGATGGTCATGGGATGTAAGACCTCTTGGTTTGTATCCTCTTTAATTTTTTGTATTAATTTGTAACTTTCAATATACATCCCTTTCAGCTTCTTAGTTTACTTTATACTTAAGCATTTCATTCTTTTTAGTGTTGTTGTAAATAGGATTGTTTCCCTAATTTCTTTTTTGGTATGGCTTGTCATTGGTATATTAAGAGAGAGAGAGAGAGAGAGAGAGAGAGAGAGAGAGAGAGAGAGAGAGAGAGAGAGAGAGAACAACTTTTCTATGTTGATTTTGATCCTTAAATTATCTTTGTTTGTCATAACAATTTTAGTGGAATCTTTAAAGTAGTCTACATTTGAAAGCATGTCACATGCAAGCAAATGATTTTCCATGTTCTTTTCTGATTTTGATGCCTTTTATTTCGTTATTTATTTTCTTTCTGGTTTCTCTGACTAGGACATTCAGTACTACGTTGAATAGGCGTGATGGGAGTGGACATCCTAATCTTATTCCTCATCTTAGACGAAAAGTTTGGTTTTCACCCTTGAGTATGATGTTTGCTGTGTGTTTGTAAAATATCATTTTATTTTGTTGAGGTAATGTCCCACTATTTTTAGTTTTTACAGAGTTTGTATCATAAAAGTGTATTGAAACTTGTCAAATTCATTTTTATTCATCTATTGAGATCACCACATGATTTTTAGATTTCATACTGTTAACATGGCATATGATATTAATTTTCATGTTGAACCACCTTTGTATGCTAGGGATAAATCCAACATGGATATTTATGATCCTTACAAAGCAGTATGGATTCTTTTTAAAGAATTTTTGTATGTAATTTCACTAAGGATACTGAGCAGTAGGGGTTTTTTTCTGTGATGGGTTTTTCTGGCTTTGTTATGAAGATAATGCTGTTCTCATAGAGTTAAGAAGTGTCCACTTCTTGATGTAAAATATTTTATAAAGATACAAATTATCAAACCAGCATGAAAGTGGCTCCAGAGGCTGAGGCAGAAGGATCGTGAGTTCAAAGTCAGCCTCAGCAAAAGCAAGTTGTTGTTAAGCAACTTAGTGAGACCCTGTCTCTAAACAAAATACCAAATAGGCTGGGGATGTGACTCAATGGTCTAGTTCCCCAGAGTTCAATCCCTGGTACCAAAAAAAAATCATTTTAAAAAACAGAATAATATTGGCAGAAGGCAGGGATATAGGCCAATGGAACATAACACAAAGCCTAGAAATTAATCCATGCATATAAGATTAACTGATCTTCAACAAATGTGGTAGCAATAAAAATTGGAAAAAGTAGGGGCTGGGGATGTGGCTCAAGTGGTAGTGCACTCGCCTAGCATGTGTGAGGCACTGGGTTCGATTCTCAGCACCACATAAATGTAAAATAAAGATATTGTGTTCACCTAAAAAAACTAAAAAAAAATTAAATATTCTAAAAAATTGGAAAAAGTATAGCTACTTCAACAAATGATGTATGGCTAACAAGAAAACCACATGCAAAGGAATAAAATTAGATAATATAACCATTGTGGAAGACAATATGGAGATTTCCTCAAAAATTTAAAACTAAAACAACCACATAATACACATGATGTAGCAATCTCATTACTGGGTATATATATCCAAAGAAACTGAAATCAACATGTTAAATCTATATCTGCAATTCCATCATCATTGCAGCATTATCCACAATAGCCAATAGAATCAACCTAAGTATCCATCAGTATATCAATGGATAAAAAAATATATGGAACATATACACAAAGGAATACTATTTGGCTTAAAAAAGAAGGAATTTTTTGTCATTTGTGACAAAAAATGGTGAATCTGGAAGACATTATGATATGTGAGATTAGCCATACGCAAAAGGGAGAGAAATATAGGAGAGGATGTGGGAAAATTGGAACCTTTGAACTCTGTTGATAGACTGGAAAATGGTACAAACACCAAAGAAAACAGGGTGGAAGTTTCTCAAAAAATTAAAAATTCAGCAAGGCACAGTGGCACATGCCTATAATCCCAGCAGCTCTGGAGGCTGAGGCAAAAGGATCTCAATTTCAAAGTCAGCCTCAGCAATTTAATGAGATCCTAAGCAACTTAGCAAGATCCTGCCTCAAATTAAAAAAAAAAAATTAAAGGCTGGGGATGCATCTTGGTGGTTTAGTGTGTCTCTGGGTTCAATCCCCAATACAAAAAATAAATCCAATAATTCCACTTATGCAAGTTTCTATCTGAAAAAATTGAAATCGAGATCTTGTGGGGTTTTGTGTGTGTGTGTGTGTGTGTGTGTGTGTGTGTGTGTGTGTTTGTGGTGCTGGGGATTGAACCCAGAGCCTTATGCATGCAAGGAACAGACTCTACCAACTGAGCTATATCCCCAGTCCTGAAATCAGGACCTTAATGAGATAACACTACTCCTATTTCACTTCAATACAATTCATAATTGACAAGATATGGAAACAACCAATATGTTGATCTACAGATGAATAGACTTTTAAAAAGGTTGTTCTATATGTACAATGTAATGCTATTTACCCTTTAGAGAAGAAAGAAATTCTGAAATATGCAACAATATGGATGAATCTTGTGAACATTATATTAAATGAAAAAGCCAGTCCCATAGATATTGAATGATTCCATTTATCAGAGTTACTTAAATAACCATAGAATCAAAGAATAAAATGGAGGTCACCATGGGAGGGCAGAAACAGGAAGTTTCTAATCATCAGGCATAAATTTAAATTTTCAGTTTAGCAAAATGAATAAATTCCATAGATCTGCTGGACAGCATTGTACTTATAGTAAACAATAATATATTGTAAAATAAATTTCATGGTAAGTGTTCTATAGCAATATAATTTTAGAAAATAAAGTGATCAAAATTTAAAAGTTGTGACAGGAAATTTGATGTCAAAAAATATCCGTGGGATTTGACAACATGAAGATCATTGATGATCTGAATGAGAGTATTTATAATAAGCAGACTTTATTTTTTAATTAATATTAACATGAAAAGTGCTCTACACGTTATGTCATTTCATTCTCACAGTGATCTGTAAGGCAGGGACTATTATTTTTGCCACATACGAGATGAAGAAAATATGGCCAAGGGAGATGAATAATTTGGCCAAACTAAGTTGGCAGAGCTGGGATTCTATGCAATCCCCCAAACTCATAAAAAAAACATTTGACAAAATGGATAAATGTGTTCAACAAAAGCATACTTAAGGATGCATATTCAAAATCTCTGTTCTACTCCAGTTTAAAAAAAAAGGAACATTATAGAAAGGGCCCATTTTGCATTTGGCTAGTTATTTCTATCAGAATGGCAAATAAATTTTTTGTATTACATAGAAGTATATTGCCGCAACCCGGCTGGGCACAGAATAACAAGCCGCTCAAGCAGGAACAAAGTTTTATTTTAAAAAGGCCGCCAGTGCCCCGTGTGCACCCGGCTAGCAAGCTGGTCCACACATGTGTGTGCGTCTACCGGAACCGGGGGCCTGGACCTCCCCCGGAAATTCCCTCCTACTATCCTTCCCCAACCAATGGGAATTCTCTGGGAGTCCTGTAACATGAGTCCGTAGCAGGTGATGTGAACAGCAGGAGTCCAATTTCCATATGAATGTAAATCTTAACATAATCATATCATCTCAATGGCTAGCTGGCAGTCACCTAAACCAAAGGTGCCATGTATCATAATACTTTTGCTGTGGCTCCTAGCAGTATATGATTGGGCAACACAGAAAATTGTCCAACTCTTCTACATTGTGTACCGTAATTTCATTTTTTCTTTTTTCTATTTATTTATACATATTTTAATCAATGCATTATAATAGCATAAAGGTGAAGTTCACTGTGGTATATTTATATATGTACATAGGAAAGTTTTAACAGATTCATTCTACTGGTCTTCCCTTTTCCTGTCCCTCCTCCCTCCCCTTCAACCCCGTTCCTCAATTCCACTGATCTCTCTTTTATTTTCATGGGATTCCTCCCACTTTTGCCTTATTTTTTATAACATCCACATATGAGAAAAAAAATTCAACAATTGATTTTCTGAGTCTGATTTGTTTTAATTAGCATGATGTTCTCCAATTCCATCCATTTAGCAGTAAATTCCCCAATTGCATTCTTTATGGCTAAGTATTTTTAACAGAATCCAGTTTGGAGTGACTTACAGATGAAAGAAAAGGACAGTATTTCTAAATGACCCTTTTCAAAGTTTCTTCAAATTGAACACAGAAATAGCCACAGAGGTAGATAAAGGGGACTGTGAGATCAAGGAAGAAAGTTTTTGTAACGGAGAGATACTACAGCATGTTTGTAGGATGATCCATTAGAAAAAAAAAACATGTAGGAGGGGGCAAGAATGGAAATTGAGATGATGTCATTGAAAAAATGAGAGGGTTTGGGATCTAAAATGTAGGTAGAAAAATTGACCTCATATAAGAGAAGAATATCCTCATTGTAATAGAAGGTGTAAAAACTAGGTCCAATCACAAATACATTTATAGATTTAGTTATGCAGAAAGAAGGACATTTCTGTTTAATGGATTCTATCTTCCAGTCCAATTGATGTATGTACCAGAGTACAGAGGTTTTAGAAAATCTCTACATGCTCCTGGATTATATGAATGGTGGCAGCAGGCAGCCAAGAAGACCCTGGGAGACTTAGGTTCTGAAAGGAAGGCCTTGTGGTTCTCTTGCTCAACCCTACTTAACATACATCTTCCTTGTTCAAAGGAGACCTGCCCTAACTTGAGGGCCCTAAGGGCTGGGTGTGGAGAGAAAGGGCACAAAAGGCCACAGAAAGGGGAATTTAGGACTTCAACTGTGAACTTTTCTGACTTCATTTTTTTTATGATTCCTGGATTTGTGACCCATTCCCCTGTGGTACAGTACCAGAAGAGATGTTAAAATTCCTTTAGTTCTGGACTTTGTAACCTTCAGTGCTGAGCTGTAGCCATAAAAGCCATGCACTTGTCAATGGATTTTTTCAACAAGCATAATCTCCTTTCCTATGTAGTTCCAGAGTAAAATTTAGACAGACCTCACTTCTAAACCACTCACAGAATTGCACCTTTCCAGTGCACACACAGTACATGCATTTATACCTTTTCACTTTTCCAGTGCACATCAATACCACTTACCCCTATCAAGATATATATGCCTCTAAAATGCATGTATCTCATACCCAATCATTTGCACACATGCAAGCCTGCACATGCTCGCAGATCCACCTTCCACACATAATTCAACACTTATTAAGGGATTACCCCATCCGGTGTCTGACACTGAACTACACACTGAGCCCCAAAATGAGTAGCACACATTTCAGCCTTTGAGATGTTCATATTTCAGGGAAGTGTGAAGAATAATTAGAAGGAATATTATAAGATAAATACACAGAAAACTGGAAAACAAAAGGTAAAAGGTGCATGGGTAAACTGTCCATGGGGCTCCAATAGGATGAGGGACAATTCTTAGCAGGGAAGCTTCAAAGAGAACTCCCTGGATAGGAACTCTGTCATTGTTGTTTCATGTCTGAGCATAACAAGGTAAGTTGTTATATCATTGTTGTTGTTTTTTTCTGGTTATTTTTGGGGGGGGGTTGATTGGGAATTAAATCCAGGGGCACTTTACTTATGAGCTACGTCCCCACCTCCTACCTTTTGTTAAGACAGGGTCTTGCTAAGTTGCTTATGTTGGCCTCGAACTTTGGATCCTACTGCTCAACTTCCCAAATTGCCAGGATTACAGGTATGTGCCAGCACAACAGCAAGTTGCCACCTCTTATTTCTCTAATACTAATGCAATATGAGTTAATTAAAAAGAATTACTAATTTTACTATAAGTTCTATGCCAATGCCTTGAATATATCACCTCACCTCTCTTTAAACTCATTCTGTTCTGCTGAAAAATGGGGATGATTGTTCATAGCTCACAAAGCTGTTGCAGAACTAAGTAAAAGGAAAGATTGTAAAAAGCACTCTAAATTTTCAGGCACTTGTTCAAAATGGGAATTGTCTGTCTAATTTGCTGGTGCCTTATAGGAGTGTGCTGCCTCATGGCCCCATTTCTCAGTTAAGGGACAAAAATCCTAAGGCTTTTGGGCATTGAGCCAAAAGGGTAGAATGTAAGCTTCCTGTCACCCCCCTCACCCAGCTTCTCCTATATTTATCATTTTATCCCATCCTCCTGGGGTTCATTATTGCCAAATCTTGAAGAATGCATTTGGGCCTTTGAGCTTCATGATTTCTGACTCTTGAACCAAACATGACCCCTTTGAGGTTGGAAATCCATTTACTTTTGGCAAAGTCACAACATCTTGTTTCAAAGAAAAGGGGAGTTAAAAAAAACTCTAGCTCACAAAATCTTAGGGAGTTTTATAACCAAAGCTTATAAGACATTTTTGGAGCTGAGTTCACTCTTACAACAGAGCCCTTGGATGATTTAAGTGTAAATGAATCAGAAGGGTCCAGATCAGATTTCCCTTGAAATACACAAAGTTTAGAAATGGAAGGAGTGCAGGCTCAGCCAAGAGCACTCTCTGTTTGGGCAAAGCCCCCAGGGTGGCTGGAATCATAGTATTTGTGAAGATTTCCCACGGAGACACAGAAGTGAATCCCAGAGAACTGTGCATTAAACAACAGAGGGCTCTAGGCACCTTCCTCAATTCCTGTGCCCGTGCCCATGCCCAGGCCACCCAAGGGCCATAGGAGCTCCTGTGTAGGGGATGGCCAACCTCCAGGAATGGCTCTATAAATGAGCATCTCTGGACGTAAAGGAAAGATAGAAGTTTTACTCTCAGTTTAGAGCCCCTTAGTATAATAATGGAGACAAGCAGAATACACAGGATACTCCACTAAAAGAGCAGGCTCCTGTGCCATGGAAGAGGTCCAACACAAGCTAATAGCAGCAGCAGGGAAAAGTAAATAACATAGAGAAATGGTAAGAGCACTGGACAAGAGTCAGGAGACTTCTAGATCTAAGTTGTTAAGTGCCACTCTTCCTTCACACTTTTCCAATCCCACTTATACCCAATCAATCAATAATCAAGTCTTGTAGATAGTGATTCTTTCACAAATCTATCTCATTTTCTGTCACTCTAACAATGTCTTAACTTAGATATTATCACTTCTATCATGGAACTTTTTAACTATTTTCTGGTGGTGTCCCTGATTGCAGTGTTTCCTCTCCAGCCCATCTTTCACAGGAGACTCAAGAGTAGTCCATCTAAGGACACAAATCAGATGATGCTAACCCTCTGTTTAAGATCCACCTATTATTCCCCATTTCTTATAAGATAAAATATTATATCAGGTATAAATACAGTGATGTTTATGACCTGATCTATGCCCTACCTTTATATTTTACATATCACAACTCAAGCTTTTTAAACTGGAAATCATAAAGTTTCCCAAAATTATAATATCTCTCTCTACAGCTATACATCTGTATCTATTTCTACCCATCTATATATCTAATATGTATATTTATGAGGCATTTATCTTAAATCCATGCTGGAACAGAGTATAAACAAAAAAACAAACAAGTCTGTTTTTTAAATAACCAAGTTAAGGTAAACTGAAGGATTATAATTTTGTACTTGATACCATTCTAAATATTTCATGTGCTTTAATACATGTATTCTCCCACCAATCCTATGAGATTCTATTCCAATTTCATATAGCAGGAAAGTGAGGCAGACGCAGGTTAGGTAGTTTTCCTTTGCATTTATAACTAATAACTAGCAGAGGCTGAATATGAATGCAACTAAGCACCAGGGATGTAACATCAGATAGTACCTATAACTAGTTTTACAGACATTTCCTTCTACATCTAATGCCTTCATATATTCTGCCTTTTGTGACTGAAGTACACACTTCCCTTTCTCTAATTTAGAAAGTTTCATTTAATAGCATAATTATTGCTGATAACAAATAACTGCATATTTTGAAATATATATTAGGGAGGATTTTGAGTGTTCCCCAAACAATAAGTGTTTCAGATGAGGTATATGATGATAACACATCGTATATAAATATTGAAATATCACACTGTACTCATGAATATGTACAATTATTAGTCATTTCAAAATAAAGTTATGTATACATATACATATATACATGTTTTTTATATATACATGTGTTTTTCTTTTTTTAACCTTATACTTGTTTTTCAAGACCCAACTCAAATTCCATGTCCTCCAGGGAGTCTTTCTTGAATTATCCTTACTCTTTTTCTGATTCTTCTACAATTTTCCATAATTTTGATAAATTACTTATGCTGTATGGGAGACAATTATGTATCTCTCACTAGCCAGTGAGTGTCCTGAGAGGGTGAATAGTGTCTTTTTCATATTTGCAACACTATTCACAGCCTAGCACTAGCATGTGGTGGGCTATCAGTAGATGTTAATAACTCATCATCTGACTTTTCCTGGTGTAGTTTTTGTTAAAATGGAACTGGTTTTATGCATGTATGAATGTTTAGTCTTATTGGGCCCTGTTTTGTAAATACCAGTGGTATTTCTAAGTTATTACAGTATCACCCACCCTCTAAAACATCTTTATGGACTGGTAACAACCTGCTTGAGGAACACTGGGATAACCTCTGAGCAGAGACAGGGAAGTACAATGGAAACAGTACAGGCTTTGGAATCAAGTAGTACTGTATTTAATTTATACTATTTATATGGTTATTTGATTCAAGGTTATTACTTAACCTCTCTGATATTCAGTTCATTTGACTGTGAAAAGGAACTAATAACCTATTGCCTCAAATGTTACAATCAATTTCTGAAATCAAGCTTCTGAAAATGAAAAGTATCTTACAATCTATATGTATATTTTCTTTAGGTTCCTGACTATATTTACTTTCTGTCTGCCTTTCTAACTTTTTCTTTCTTCTAACAAGTGTTTGTTAAATTAATAGGGAATTTTTCAATCTGTAGCATCTTAGAATAAAGAAAATGGCAATGTTTACTTTATAAGCTATTGCAAATATTAAATGACCTCTTATATAAAATAATGTGTAGTAGGTGATCAGTACATAACTGATTAAATCAGCAGGTTGGAAAGTGAAAATATCGTGAATTGAAAAACATTTATAATTTTAAATTCTTTCCCTTTGCTTATGCCCTCTAGACTTTGATAATTTATCTCTCAGTCTTAAAAAAAATGGTGACCTGCATGCTTTTCAAAATGTGGCATTATGTCATTCTCAGAGTACCCAAGAGAAAAATATGTCTTGAATTTGCTAACTAATTTATTAATTCATGCAAACATATAAGTCTCTACTCTTTGTAACACACTACTTTGGGTACTTCTAAACCAAATATAAAGAAAACAATAATCTCTGTGTTCATGAAAATATCATTCTTGCAAGGGAATCAAAAGCATGAAATGAGGATACAGAGGACTGGAAATAGGAGATGAATTTAAAGAAAATTTCAGGAAAACCTCACTGAATAAGTGACTTTTGAGCAAAGACCATGTGGATGTTTAAAGGAAGAGCATTCCAAGCATAAGGGACTGTGAATTCCAAAATCATAAGACAGGAGCACGCCTGATATATTTGAGAAAAAAGTAAGGAGGTCAATGTGACTGGAGTAAGCGAATATCATGAAGAGTGGTAGGAAGACAATGTGGGAAGGGTATGTGATAATGCGACAGGGGCACAAGGTTATATGGGCCTTTGAGAATCAGAGAGTGTTACATTTTTGTTTCGGTCATCAGATAACGATTTACAAAATTCATAATGAGAATTGTAATCCATTGTCTATACATATATTTATATTATTTTTTCTTTATTCTGATTATCTAAGATTCCTTCTATTATTTCTTTCTGTTTTAAGAACTTCCTCTTGCCATTGTTTAAGGAGAAGTCTACTAGCAGCAAACTCCTTTAGTTTTCCCTTATGTGAAAATGTCTATTCCTACTTGATTCCCAAGGGATAGTTTTGTCAGACATAGAATTTGCTTTTGAAAGTTCCTTTACTTCAGAACTTGTTGTGCCACATCTGTTTTATTTCCATAGTTTCTGATGAGAAATTTAATCAGTCTAATTGGTGTTCCTCTATACATCAGGTGTTGATTATCTCACTACCTTCAAGACTTTGGTTGCCTTTAATTTTCAGAAGTTTAATTTTGGTGCCATGTTGCACATTTTCTTGAGGTTGCCTGAATCTCTTAAATTTGATGGTCTTTCACTAATTATCTGGCATATTTCTTTAAATATTCTTGAGTTCCATTATAATTTTTTTTCTTTACTGGACTTCAATGATACAAATATTGGACATTAGGTTAATGTCCTATAGGTTTCTGATACTATGTTCAATTTTTTCAGTCCTTTTTTTAAATTCCGTCTGTTCTTCATATTGGGTAAATTCTATTAATATGCCCCAAAGTTTATTAATTCTATTTCCTGTTAGCTCTTGTTTTACTCTAAGTTCATCATCCAACTGGTTTTTAATTTATTGTATCTTTTCATCTATAATTTTCATTAGGTTATTTTTATAACTTCTATTTCTTCATTGAGATTTTCTATTTTTTTCATAAATTTCATGAAATTTTGTATTTGACTATTGGAACATTTTATGGCAGCTACTTCAAAATCCCTATCAGATAATTCCAACATCTGGTTAATTTGATATTGATGCCAGCTTATTTTTCCCATTCAAATTTTGATTTTCTTAGTTGGTTTGACAGATAATTTTTTATTGCATCCTGTACATTTTGTCCATTATGTTATGAACCTCTAGGTTTTTAGCACGCAATCATCCCATTTAGGTTTAGCCCACAAGTCCTGGCCTACTTTTGTGGACTGATTCCTGTGATAATTAAATTTCCAAGACCTTTGTGCTTTTATTTTTATTTGCTTTATTTATCTGGTGCTGAAAAGCTCCCATTGATTTCTGTTGGTGCTGAGGAGAAGAAGATACTTTCTCCAGGTCAACACACCTAGAATATCTAGTTTGAGGGCAAAGGTCTCTGAACCTCAGGGAGAAAGAACTTCTGAGGCTGGACCAGTTGCATCAAGAGGTGTCATTTGAGTGCCTCCCAATTGTGTGGTGTCTCCTGGTGGAGGAGGGAAAGTTCAAGCCTGATGGGAAAGGAAAGCTTTTCTTTTTGGCACTTATTTCCACCAAATTCCTCATAATTTCCTCTTACTAGTGCTACCAAACTCTCTGTGCATTATTGGTGGAGTTCCTTTCGATTAGGGAGACAAACATATGTATCTATTGGGGCTGGAAAAACTTGGACTGGGTTACCTTCTTCTATTGGATAAGGGGGTATATTAAGATACCATGATTCAATGCTAACTGGTTTGCTTCCTCTTTCTGCCTATCCAAGTTCCCTTTATAAGTCTCTTTATATCTAGCATTTATTTTTGTACTTGACCAGGAGAAGCAAATACATCATTCTGGACCAACTTATCTTCTGGCTACTCTCCAAAAAATGATATTGTGAAAAGAAAAGTATTAAATTTTGGACATTAATAAGGAGGCTAATGCATAAATTCATGTAGGAGACAATGATTGCTTGAAGCAGGGTGGAAGCACTGGAGGTGATTAGAGGTGGCCAGATTCTGGATATATTTGAAAGTAAAGCAAATAGGTCTTACTGGAAAATTGGCTGTGGTTGGTGTGAGAGGAATCATGGATTTTAGGCAACTAGAGGTATGCAGTTTTTATTCATTGAGATGGGGAACTTGTGGTAAGAATAATCTTGAGTAGAAGAGATTTGAGTTCAGTTTGAGATATAGTCAGTTTGTGATGTTTAATGTATATGTGAATTGAGTTGTGAAATAGGTAGTTGTATATGTAAGTCTAAAGTTCAGGGAAGAGGTGCTACTTGGAGATAACTCTTGGGAGTTTTTATTGTATGGAATATGGCACACATGAAGCATAAACCCATTTTTTTTCATTGACATCCATTTCATTTTGAGGGAAGTATTCCATATAAGTCATATTGTTTACATTATATAATAACAGTCCAAGTTAAAAATCCCAGCTTTCACTCTAAAGATCATTTAGCATTTTTAAATGCTGAAATGGATATTTTAGTAGTTGTTTTGGTTAACAAGGCATAGAGATATGTTTGCCTTACTTCAGGTAATGGAAAGTTATTTTAAGGACATATGGAGTATAAAGTAAAATAGGAACCACCCCATTTGTCAGGACAGAAGATGACTCAGTGATGTACATTGTTTCTGATCTGGTATCCTGCCACATGGAGACTCTGTTTCTAATTCTACCAATCTTGATAGAATTGCTGAACTTTCCCTATCTTAAATTCAAACGTCCCAAGAATAAGATATTAGTGGTTTGGCAGCTATAAACCAGGGTTAGAATACCTGGATTAGATGAAGTTCTCTTATCAGATTATGTCATTGCCCATGAATAGCATGTGAATGGGTACCTATGCTTCAAGTGGCTCAAATTCTGGATCTAATTATCTGTAGATGTGATGCCAAGGTCTCATGGGAACAAACTATGGTGAAAGACTTCTGGCTTAATTTCCAAACAAGAAGCTAAAACCAAGGAAAATCTTCTTAGAAAAGGCTTGCTGTGGGCAAAGGCGGGCTAAAGTGGCATGATCATTAGAATAGAAATTTCACTCATAACTTGTCTGTGTCTCCATTCCAATTTCTCTGTATTTGTCTCTTATGTCTTCTCCATTCCTTGACTTCTTCCCTCCTTCTTACTCCCCTTTATTTGTCTGTAAGATAGAATTTAAATATATTTGAAATCTTTTTATCTAGTTATTAAATTTAATTTTTTTTCCATTTGAAATCCTCTTAACTAAACTATTTTCTCTCTAAAAGTAGTGGGAAATTTCTCTTCTTCCTCACCACCATTGATTTCAGTACCAGGCAAATTTATCTAATGATTCTTTCAACTAAAATTCTGCTTTAATTTTTGTATTTTTTTTCAGTATTTAATGTGACTTATTAGCTTTTATCTAAGATTTTTGGCATTATAAGAATTTTTAATGCATTGTATTCAAGATCATATATTAGTTAAGGCAGTGCTATGTACAGTAACAAATAAACCCAAAATGTTTAATGGCTCAAACATGGTAGAAGTTTATTACTTATTCCCAAAAATATGCAAAATGGGTGTTGTTATTAGTGAATGGCTTTCCTCCAAGTAATGACTTAGAGACCTCAACTCTTTCTGTATTCGGCTCTACCATCTTCAATTCATAACTTCCAAAGTTATTGTGACCATATGTACCAAAACAGTGGAAATAGAAAATGTGGAAAATATTTTAGGTAAGATCCAGATATGGAACCAACCATTTTCATTCACATTCTCTTAATGCTCAGTCTTTTTGCCTCAATTTAACTTCAAAAGAAGCTGGGAAATAGATATGATTTCAAAAAGAAGAGAAGAACCAAATTTTAGTGAATATTTGTCCAGGTTCTGACATGGGGATTAATTATATATTTTTAAAAAGTGTTTATAATATTTGCATCATTTATGAATAATGGAATTATTTTGGATCCTGTGAACTTCCTCCAAATTTACTTTGAAAACACTAAAATGTCTTTGTCAGAGTACCAAAGGACAGTCTTAGAATTTCCCCCTCCTCTCTTAAACTCGGGATTTTATCCAGAGGCATTTAACCACTAAGCCATATCTCCAGATCTTTTTTCTTTTTCTTTTCTTTTTTTTAAATTTTGAGATAGGATATTTCTAAGTAGCTTAAGGCCTTGCCAAATTGCTGAGAATGGCTTTGAATTTGTGATCCTCTATCCTCAGCCTCCTGAGCCTCTGAGATTACAGGCTTGCAACAATGTGCTCAGCCAAATTTTTATTTTCTTTTTTATCAATAAGTTCTTGTCTATAGCAATCAGAACATCAATGACAACATGTTAAAGACATTTTGCTGTGATGTCATCCTTACAGTCAACTCAATCTCAGAAGATATCATTGCTCTAAATAACTTTGTGTTTCATCATCTAGAACTATATGATTAATTCTTAGAAAATGATAAGTATGCATGAAATTCTATGGACCCAATATGTCTGTGTGCAAAAAGCTATTCACTGTGGCATTCTTTAAGATGCTAGAAAATGGAAAATAATATAAATGTCAAACAATAGCATATTTAATAGAATATTTTGCTGCCATTTTTAAAGCTTATGGCATAAATAGAAACTCATAAAATAAACAAGTTTCTGATTATAAATATATTAACAAATATATATATATTACAAATACATGTCTTTAAAATAATGTCACTGTGCCCAAATACTATAGTGGTTCAAATGATGGAATACTATAGTTCAAATGATAGAATTTATATATTTTTTATGTTTATCTTCATATTTTTTGGAATTACTTATTTACTTTTATAATAATGTTTCACCCACTAGAGGAATTCCACAACCTTATAATTTCATTTATCAAAATGATAGGTAAGAATTCACATTTCCTTTAAAGTCTGCTGTCTCTTAAATATGTATTTTTTAATATGCCAGAAAATTAGAAATGCTAGACTATGGATACTATGATAGTAAATGGGTTTTGTGTGTGTGTGTGTTTTTAGTTAAAACGAACATCAAAAATAGAAACTCTAGAGTCAGACAAAATGAGTCTCACATCCTAACCATTCATGTGTTAGCATTATGAACTTGACAAGTTTTATAACGTAAAAAAAGACAACTTAAGAGTATCTTCCTCACAGGACTCTTATGGGGTTACATTAGATATGCATGCAATTTCCTTAGCACAGTGTCACATTGTGAGATTCAGTAAATTTTGTTATAAATGCTTAGCATTCTGTACTTATAAATTTCCACAATGAAAGTGCATTTCTTTAATAATGAGTAGAAATTTTTAAATCTTAAAAATAAATTTTAAAATGTATCACACTACATTATAGCCTTGAGGTAGAGCACAGACAATACTCAATACTGGTGTGAAAAATGGGACTTAATTTTCATTCACATAGACAATAATTGTAGTAACCTTTGAAGTTCTCCTCATTACTCCTACACCACTCATTCTGCACCAGCCCTGCACACATTGACCTTGTACAAAAAAAAAAAAAATCTTTTTTGAACTGCAGTACTTTTGGGCTTCCTCTGAGTAGAAGCCAGGATGACAGCTGGCTGCAAGCTGAAATGCTCCGTGCTTTTCACACTCCTGAGACCAGACCTCCCAGTGTGTGTCACATCACTGACGTCATTTTTTAAATGTGCAAAAGCGACATGGTAATATATGAGACATATACAATGAGGTCAACACGATCTGAAAATACCTCTTGAAGAATTGAAAGCATGGTCTAGTGCTGCCATGAGTTAAAGAGTTTAAACGGTTGTTAGAAGGCTATTTTGTGGTGCTGCTTTTGCCCTCGTTCAAGGGCTCACCATTATGGTACATTGCATCAACTTCCTCAAAGGTCACAGCAAATTGCACCAACCTCCTAAAAGTCTCTCTGTTCCCTTTTCTCCTTTTTCAGACTATTTTCCACTTTTCACCGAGTGGCCTGTCTAGGAAATCTAAAGCTGACTATTTCACTCACCTGACAAGGGGCTTCTCATTGCTTATATATTATCAACCAGGGTGTGGTATCACTTGTTAGTGCTAGAATAAATGAGTGAATGAATTAATAATCAAATTTGTTATTCTATTTTATTGATGAGGTAATTGAAGCCTAGGAAAGGTAGTAATTTGTTCATGGTCATCAAGAAAGTCAATGGTGTACATGAGACTACAACCTAGGGTTTAAGATCCCCAGATCCAGAGTTCTGTTTACCTACTATCTACTATATCTTCTAACTCTGGGCCAAGCATTGGAGCAAATATCTAGTGAGTCCAGGCCCAGAGAACTCACCATTTTCTTGATTTCAGGAAAGAATAAGGTGGCTTCCTTAGTCTCACCAGGTTTCTCTGGCTATCCCAAACTTCATTCCTGCAATGTTAAAATAATACTGTTACCAAAATTATAACCAGAACCATTTCTCGAGTGTTTCCTCTGTACCAAATACTCCACTAAACATTTTATCTGTAATAACTTATTTAACATTTTCTTCAACTATAAAAGATAAATACTGTTGCTATTATCACCTGTAAAGATGAAGAAACTCATCAGAAGTGAAGTGACTTATTAAAACAGACATGCCTAAAAAGCCATGGAGTTAGGATTTCAACCTAGGTCTGTTTCAATTCAGGGCCTGTTATAGAATCCTCAATAGAAGTCCTGAGAGTCCTGCCCTCTTTCCCCATCTCTGCATCATTTGAAAATTATCATCAGCCCCCACTAACTTAAATTTCCTCCATTTCTGATGGAGCCAGTAGTATGGAAAATGAGCAAATAGTAACAATATTTACATTCATTTCTTACAGACAAAATGTGATCAAAAATAAACTTTGGAGTTTAAAATTAGATTTTTAATTTCCTATTAAACAAAACCAGCACAAAATAGACATTTACAAATGTTGATTGCAAAGTGAAATATTTCAAACTGTCAAATTCCCTGCTTGTGTTGTCACAGAAACCATGAGTGATTTCTGTTCTCAATAATCTCCTGTCACTAACTCAGAGCTACATAGGGAGCTAGAGTGGGGGAAGTGGCTGTAAGTAGTTAAAGGAAATGAGACATGTGTCCAAAGATAGGTGGCAGGCAACATGGTATATTGGAGAGATACAAGAATCTAAAGACCTGGGTCATATACTTGACTTTGGCACTGACTCACTGCCACTCCTCGCTAGTTCTATTCCCTAATTTTGCCACAGGATCATGCTCTGAAAGTGTTGGATTTTCAATGCCATATTTCTCTGTAAGGGCCCTTTAAACTCTGTCCTGTTCCATGAAAGCAGATACTTACAGAACAAAATGGATGGGGGAAATTGCCCCAGCCAAAAATGTAGGATGTGATTCTAGTCCCAGGCCTACCAATAACTTGTTCTGTGACTTCAGGTAAGTATCTGACTCTCTCTTAGTCTCTGTGTCCCTGCTGGTTGAACTAGATGATCTAATCTTCCTTTTCAGTCATTCTAAAATTCCTACAAAATAAGTGACATTTATTTACTTTCCTGTTGCTGCTCTAACAAATTATCGCAAATGCAATGGCTTAAAATAACAAAATATAGTATCTTATAGTTCTAGAAATCAGAAGTTCAACAGAAAGCTCACTGTACTAAAATCAAGGTGTTGTCAGGGTTCATTTACTTTCTGGAGGTTCTGTGGGAGAATCTGTTTCCTTACCTTTTCTAGTTTTGAAAGGTCATCGACTTTTCTTGGCATGTTTCCCCTTCTTTCATCTTCAAAGTTAACAGAATAGAATCTTCAAATCTCTCTCCTCCAAATGCTTTTGTCTCCCCCTTGTGATTATAGTAAGACCACCCAGGTAATACAAGAGAATATTCCCATTTTAAGATACTTAAATTAATAAAAATGCTTTTTGCCATATAAAGTAACATTCAAAGTTTCAAGAAATCAGGATATACACATCATTTGAGGATCATTATTCATCCTACTACATTTTTACATATGAAGATGACATTTATGTCTTTTTTGTTTGTTTGTTTCTGTTTTTTTTTTTCTACTGGAGATTGAACCCAGGGGCACTTAACCACTGAGCCACATCCCCAGCACTCCGCCCTTTTATTTTTGTAGTTTGCTTAGAGACAGAATCTCACTGAGTTGCTTAGGGCCTTGCTAAGTTGTTGAGGCTGGCTTTGAAATAGCAATCCTCCAGCCTCAGCCTGCTGGGATCCCAGGCATGTGCCATGGTACCCAGCAACACTTATGTCTTAATGTGAGAAAGACATAAAGGAGGTGGAAGATATTTTCTAGCCCTTATGAATGCAGAGCGTTGCTCCAAATATTAACACCACTTTAGGCTATTTTTATAGATATAGAATATTCAGAATGTAGGAGGAAACAGTTGTCAGCAATGGTAATACTATATCTGGATTACTTTGTCTTGATCAGGATTTCATATTCTAAGTGGGACCAAACTGTAAGATGTAACATGTCTACAGAAGATGAGACAGATGAAAGAATTCAAACTTTCATATGAGAAACAGTGAGTAAACTGAGAATATTCACTCCCAGATAACAGAACACAGTGAAAAGTTGGTTGCACTCCTCAAAAAAATAATAGAAGACTGGAACGGGTATGGGTGTAGCTAAGGGATATAGTGCTAGCCTACCTATCTTTCATGGAACCCTGGTTTTAAGCCCCAGGACTGCAACCACAACAATAAAAGTTAAATATTTCTAGAATAGTTTTATACATATATAGCTTTCTATGTAGTTATATATATGTATATACGTACATATAGTTAAATAGAGAGAGAAAAAACTATTTAATTCAAGATGTATTACCTGCTAACTCTGACTTTTGATGGCAGAATGAGGACTACCAATATAAATGTTATAAAGAGAGAGATTTCAGATTAACAAAGAAAGGTGATCCCTGCTAGCATTGCTGATCTCCGGTTACTCAGATTTCTGGTGTGTTTGTAAGAACACGTGTATTTTGGTGGTTGGGGAGTGGTAAAGAGCAAAGGGCACAGACAGGAGCTGAAATAATATGCACTAGGAATATCGTACAGAGGATTAAAAGAGAGAACATTGAAGTATGTCATTCCCTAGAACTTATATATCATCAGAGTAACTTGCTAAAAGTACAAGCTCTTGATCCTTATCTGCAAATATTCTTGATGCTTACAGAATTGTCCAGGAACCATCATTTTAACCTGTTTCATTTTTATAGTCATTCTGGCTTGGAGTCACTGAACTGGATGAATTTAGCATAAAAGGGTCTATGATTTTCTGGCTTTTAGTGGGTATGGTCAATAAGAATTCCAAAGAAATCTACAACAGGAGGGGCTAAGAGTCACAAGGACCTGTGAATTCTTCCAGAAAACAGAAGCTGGTGAAGTAAAGCTGATGGAAATCAACTGAGCCTGGTTAATTCCTTATGGAGAGCTACCTTCAGAAGTGGGAATCTGAAACCAGAAATGACTTCAACGAAAAACACAGACTTCTGATACGCATTGCCTGGATGCCAATCTCAATTTCATCACTCACTTACTGTGTGATTATGGAAAATTACATTGCTTATTTGTGCCTCAGTTTCCTAAAGTGAAAAATGGGAGTGATGAGTACATATATCACACTAATGTCATGTTAAGTAAATTCTGAAATTGCTTACCATATATTAAATGTATAAGAAGTGTTAGCTTTTAAAATTGATCTTTTAACTATTATCTCCAATTCTTTGAATAGGAAGGTTCAGCAAAGACATTCAGCTGGTATTCAGGATAGAAGACTAATGCACAGCCCATCAAAACTTGAGTTAACAGAAAGTCATATTTCTCATTGGATGAAGGCTATACATTTTCTGAGGGCTACAATGAAGTTTTCTCTATAAACAGAGGAATGTATGAAATAACTTCTTCACAGTAAAGTCCCAAGTCCCATGTCTGAAGAACTGGCCAAAGAGGTGATCAGTTGGCCCAGATATCCATCTGAAATAATAGCTCTGGAAAATCACATCTCGGGGACTGAGTGAGTATCCCTGAAGGATTTTCCCCAAGGTTGAGCATGGACCAACATTTTGTAGCAATAGCCTTACCAAGTAAGGACCCCGTAGGAATGGCAATGAAATTGAACCAGATTACTTCTGCACCAATTTTTTTTGGAGGGGCACTGGGGATTGAACCCAGGGGTACTCAACCACTTAGCTATATCCCCAGCCTTATTATGTATTTTATTTAGAGACAGCGTCTCATTGAGTTGCTTAGCGCCTTGACATTGCTGAAGCTGACTTTGAACTCACAATCCTCCTGCCTTAGCCTTCCAAGCCACTGGAACTTCTGCCCTAACTTTTTGTTTTTATTATTTGTTCTCATTAGTTATACATAACAGTAGAATGCATTTCAACTCATTGTACACAAATGGAGCACAGTTTTTCATTTATCTGGTTGTACATGATGCAGAGTCACATCATTCATGCAATCGTACATGTACATAGGGTAATAATGTCTATCTCATTCCACCATCCTTCCTGCCCCCATATCCCCTCCTCTCCCCTCACTTTCTTCTGCTAAATCCAAAGTTCCTCCATTCCCCCCCCCCGACACCATTATGGATCAGTATCCACATATCAGAGAAAACATTCAGCCTTTGTTTTTTGGGGATTGGCTTGAATTAGCATGATATTCTCCAACTCCATCTCTTTGCCTGCAAATTTTATTTTAAATTTAATTTTATTCTCTTTTATTGCTAAGTAATATCTCATTGTGTATATATGCCACATTTTCTTTATCCATTCATCCACTGAAGGGCATATAGGTTGGTTCCACAGTTTAGCTATTGTGAATTGTGCTGCTATAAACATTGATGTGGCTGTGTCACTGTAGTATGCTGATTTTAAGTCCTTTGGGTATAAACCGAGGAGTGGGATATCTGGGTCAAATGGTAGTTCCATTCCAAGTTTTCTAAGGAATCTCTATGCTGCTTTCCAGAGTGGGTGAACCAATTTGTAGTTCTTACCAGCAATGTATGAGTGTACCTTTCCCCCCACATCCCTGCCAAATTGATAATTGTCATTCCAACTGGAGTTAGATAAAACTTTTTATTCATTCATGGGCTCAGAGTTGGAAAAAAAAACTTAAGAGTTTGGTTTCTGTACTGGGTGCCAAACATGGCTAGGATCAGAATCATCTAAAGAGCTTGTTAAAAATACATATAACTGGGTTAGATATGTATCTCAATGTAGAATGCTTTCCTAGCATGTAAAAGTACTTGTGTTTAATCCTTGGCACCACATAAATACAGATTGTAGAAGCCAACTCCATGCCTACTGAATTAGAATTTGTGGAGAGAGGGAAAAGGATATGATACTTAATTTTACATGTCAACTTTGCCTGGCCCATTGTGCTAATATTTGGTTAAACATTATTCTGGATGTTTTGTGAAGATGTTTTTGAATGATACTTACATTTATATTGGTTGCCTTTGAGTAAGGAAAATTGCTGTCCATACTGTGGGTGGGCCTCACCCAATCCGTTGAAGGCTTGAATGCTGACCTTTATCACACAAGAGGAAAATCTCTAGTAGACTGCCATTGGATGTCAACTTCAACATCAGTTCCTGGGATTTCATCTGCAATATCAGCCCTTCTGTGTTCTAGAGTAGAGTGCCTTTGAACTCAGAAGGCAACTCTTTCCTGATTATCAAGCCTGCCAGGCTCCTGCAACAGATTCTGGACTGGTCAAGTCTTCACAATCACATGAACCAATTCCATAAAGCATTCAAGTAAAATAACAAACAAAAATCATATATTTTTTCTATGGAGAATCCTGACAAATATAGAGGAACCAAAAGCTGCCATCTAACAAACATTACAAGAGAGTCTAAGAGGAAATCGTGATTAGAATTTAACAACATAATCAAGCAGTATTTTTCTGTTGCTCACAGCTCTTCTTAAACATTTCCTCCAGTAGCTATCCAAACCCTGCCTGACTTTTCTAGGAACAGGAATGTCATCACTTTCAGGGGCCAAAGGCAGTCCCATTTATCTTTTCATATCACTGAAGTTTCTAGTTATGTAGTGGTGTGTAACAAACTACTCCTAAAACTTTGCAGCTTAAAACAACCAATTTATTATAGTTTGTGATTGTTATTGATTGGGATTCATTCTTTTACCCTCTGTATTGTCTGAGATAATCTGGTAATATTCAGATGTGACATGGACTTGTGCAGAAGGGGTGAGATGACTTTATTCATCTGGTTCCATGTCTGGGAATGCTAGAAGGCTGGACTCAGCTGGACGATAAGTTAGATTGCCTACATGAAGTCTTTCCAGTACGGTGATCACAGGCTAATTAAATTTCTTACATGAAATCCTGATTTTCATCAGAATTCCTAGAAAGTATTCAAGGGACATGAATTGAAAGCTGCCAATCTATTAGGACCTAGTTCCTAAAATTGGCATAGAAATGCTTTCATCATATTCTATCAATTGAAGTATCTTAGAGCCTACCCAGATGCAAAGGGGACATAGACTGCATCTCTCAATTGAAAGAGTATCAGGAATCTGTAGCTTTCTTTAATCTACTACAGGAGTTTGTAATTTATTTCTGGTATTAATCCAAGATCTGTCTCCTTGAGCTTCTAGAGGCAAAAGTATACCCACATTCAAACCAGATACAAGAAAATGAAGCATTTATAATCCAGGAAACAAGTTACTCTCCTGAAGCCATTATTCAAGATCCAGTCTTTGCCCATTATTGGATAGGTGGCAGATCTTGCCCATTCAGACATTCCTCAAATTTTTGTTCTACTTCATGCCCCTTGTACTCAGCAACTTGAAGAAAGATATTGTGGAAATACTGTTATAGCAGCATAATTCACAATAGCGAAACTATGTAACCAGCCTAAGTGTCCATCACCAGATAAATGTATAAAGAAAATGTGATATATATATATATAATATGTATATATTATATATATTATATATATTATATTATATATATATAATATAATATAATATATTATATATAAAAAACAGAGTTTTATTAAACCATAAAGCAAAATTATATCATTTGCAGGAAAGTGGATGGAAGTAGAGATTATTATGTTAAGCAAAATAAGTCAAACTCAGAAGGTTAAGTGTCTTAAGTTATTTTTTTCTAGTATGCAGAAGCTGGAGAGGAAAAAGATAGGGGTGTATCTCATTAAAATTAAAGGGAAATATGTAGAGGAAAGGAACCCACAGGTGGGAGACAGGGAGGAATGCTGAGCATTAATATTGACCAAATTATATTGTTATATTTTGTGCATATACAAATATGTAGAAACAAATCCATCAATATGTACAACCAGGGGCTGGGGTTATGGCTCAGTGGTAGACTGCTTGCCTAGTATGTGTGTGTCACTGGGCTCCAGTCTCAGCACCACATATAAATAAATAAAATAAAAGTCCATTGACAACTAGAAAAAAATGTGTACAACCATAATGCACCAATGAAGTGACAATAAAAATACAGTAAAAATGATTAATGGTTTGTGTGAAACAAGTGCATCTGAAACTAAATGGTATATCAGAGGTGAGTGTGCTATAATACAGAATGAATTTTTCATCTTAAAAAATTAATGATTTAAATTTTAGGCATAGTGGTTCAGGTGTGAGTAGTTTGGAGAAGCCTTAGGAACCCATAGCATTCTAGTATCACATGAATAATGCCATATAGGCTATAGGCTCTTCATCCCAGCACTGGCCATTCAGGAACCTTTCCTTAATTCTTTCAAAACAGGTTATATTTACATTCACTGAATAGCCTAAAACCAGGTCCATTCCCAGTATTTTCTACCCTTCATAAAGCAATAGATTTTCTGTTATGTCCAGCTTCAAGCCTTATTGCCCTATCTCTCTTCCCATTGTTAAAATTAGAGACACATCATTGACCTTAAGGTTCTGTGTCCCCCACCCTAAAACAACTTATACATATATCCATAGCTATCTTTTCAATAAGGTCAAGCCTTTAGACTCTAGTGAAATACTCGTGCAGACAGTTAAGTTACTCAAGTCTAAACTCAACTATACTACATTTTGCTGATTTTTAAGATGTAAATGAGTCTCTATTGTTAGATGAGGTCAAAGGCATTCCTGTATATCAATGTCAAATCCTCTGAAATGGTAATGAGAACAACCATCCCATTCACAATATCCTCAAAAAAATAAAATAAAATACTTGGGAATCAACCTAACAAAAGAGGTGAAATAACTATACAACGAAAACTACAGAACCCTAAAGAGAGAAATAGAAGAAGACTTTAGAAGATGGAAAGATATACCTTGTTCATGGATAGGCAGAACTAATATCATTAAAATGGCCATATTACCAAAAGTATTCTATAGGTTTAATGCAATGCCCATCAAAATCCCAACAGCATTCCTCACAGTAATAGAAAAAGCAATCCTGAAATTCATCTGGAAAAATAAAAGACCCAGAATAACAAAAGCAATTCTAAGCAGGAAGAGTGAATCAGGCGGTATAGCAATACCAGATTTTAAACAATACTACAGAGCAATAGTAACAAAAATAGCATGGTACTGGTACCAAAACAGGCGGGTGGACCAATGGTACAGAATAGAGGACACCGAGACCAATCCACAAAATTATAACTACCTTATATTAGACAAAGTTGCCAAAAGCATGCAATGGAGAAAGGATACCATCTTTAACAAATGGTGCTGGGAGAACTGGAAATCCATATGCAACAAAATGAATTTGAATCCCATTCTCTCACCTTGCACAAAGGTTAACGCAAAATGGATCAAGGAGCTAGGAATCAAACCAGAAACTCTGCGTCTAATAGAAGAAAAAGTTGGCCCTAATCTCCATCTTGTGGGGTCGGGCTCCAAATTCCTTAATAGCACAAGAGTTAAAATCAAGAATCAACAAATGGGACATACTAAAATAAAAAGTTCTTCTAAGCAAGAGAAACAATAAGAGAGGGGAAATAGGGAGCCTACATCCTGGGAACAAATATTTACCCCTCACACTTCAGATAGAGCTCTAATCTCCAGAGTATACAAAGAACTCAAAAAATTAAACGAGAAAACAAATAATCCAATCAACAAATGGGCCAAGGATCTGAACAGACACTTCTCAGAGGAGGATATACAAACAATCAACAAATACATGAAAAAATGCTCATCATCTCTAGCAGTCAGAGAAATGCAAATCAAAACCACTCTACGATACCATCTCACTCCAGTAAGAATGACAGTCATTATGAAGTCAAACAACAACAAGTGCTGGTGAGGATGTGGGGAAAAGGATACACTTGTACATTGCTGGTGGTACTGCAGATTGGTTCAGCCAATTTGGAAAGCAGTATGGAGATTCCTGGGAAAGCTGGGAATGGAACCACCATTTGACCCAGCTATTCCCCTTCTCAGACTATACCCAAAAGACCTAAAAGAGCATACAACAGGGACACAGCTACATCAATGTTCATAGCAGCACGATTCACAATAGCTAGACTGTGGAACCAACCCAGATGCCCTTCAATAGATGAATGGATTAAAAAATGTGGCATTTATACACAATGGAATATTACTCAGCACTAAAAAATAACAAAATCATGGCATTTTCAGGGAAATGGATGGCATTAGAGCAGATTATGCTAAGTGAAGCTAGCCAATCCCTAAAAAATCTATGTAGAATGTCTTTTTAAATGTAAGGGGGGCGACTCAAAACAGAGGGAGGAAGAGCATGAGAAGAAGATTACCATTAAATAGGGAGAGAGAAGGGGAATTGCAAGGAAGATGGTAGGAGACTCTCATTGTTATGCAAAATCACAAATAAGATGGTGTGAGGGGGAAGAAAAAAGAGAAACATGTCACAGTAGATTGGGTAGAAAGAGGTGATGGGAGGGGAGGGGAGGGGACGGGGGGATAGGTAGGGTAGCAGAATACAATATACACTAGTATGGCCCTATGTATAATTGTGGCTGTATAACCATTGTGATCCTGCAATCTGTACACGTGGAAAAATAAGATTACATACCCCATTTGAATCAAATGTATGATATGTCAAGATCATTGTAATGTTTTGAGCAACTAATAAAAAAATTTTTTTAAAAAGAACACAACACCATCAAAATCTTTCATTATTTTTATTGAACTTTCTGGTGTTTCTGACCTCCCTGGTATTAAGAACATTCCTAGGTGTTATCAATCTTACTCTTTCCTTTTTACAGCTTTCCCTCAGTCATCCATAATTTATTCAGATCTATGCTGGGAGAAATCCCACCAGTGATACAACAAATCACATGAAAAGTAGTTAAAGGTCCCCACCCGGTGGAATAAATTTAAATTCCAGGTGTCCCAGCCAAATTTTGAAAGGCAGTCATTTAGGTTATTCTTGGTAGTGAAATCATTGTCCACCATAATACAAAATCTTCAACAACTTCTGTGACAGAAGCCTTTTAATTACACTGGTATTTTAAAATGAGGGAGAAAATCTCAAGCAGGCAACATGTACACAGAGTAGAAGAAAAAAACGGGAGAGGACTTTGTTACTAGATAGACATGCAAAGAGTTCCAATGAGACTTTGGAATAGGATCATGGGACAGATTTTACATAAGTTACAAAAAAAGACAGTTTTAACACCATTAGGTAGAGAAAAAAAAAACATGAAGGTTAAAAGTATTGCTTTGGAGTCATGCAGCCATGAGTTTGAATTCCATGTCCCCTATTTACCAATTGTGTCATTTGGAAAAACATTATTGTACCCCTCATTTTATATATCTCTTTATTTAAAGAGATGATAATGCTAAATAAATTTAAAGTACATATTAAATATTGTAATTCATTGAATGAAATAGTGGAAAATATAAGTATATGTAATAAAATGTCAAGTAGTGTTGAATGCTATAAAGAAAAATTATGCAGTTTGTGTGATTCAATTGGTACACTGACATTAATAAGGATTAAATGAACAACAGACACCACCTCACAACAACCCATTTTACAGATAAAAAACTGAAGTCAGTGAGTTAAATAACTTGATTAAGAACACACAACTATAAATTCTATTGTCTGTTTTAGTGAGCTTTTTCACTGGTGTGACCAAAAGACCTGAAAAGAATAGTTTCACAGAGGAAAAGTTTATTTGGGGCTCATAGTTTCAGAGGTCTTGGTCCATAGTCCATAAACAGCCTGCTCCATTCCTTGAGGAATGAGGTGAGGCAGAACATCATGGTTGAAGTGTGTGGCAGAGAAAAGGAGTAGGGAACATGGCACCCAGGAAGAAGAGAGAGACCTCCGCTCAACCAGGACAAACTGTATAACTCAGAAGTATGACCCCAGGAACCCACCTCCACCAACCACACCTTACCTGCCTATAGTTACCACCCAGTTAACCAATATCAGAGATTAATGCACTGATTATGTTAAGACTCTCATAATACAATCATATCAACTCTAAATATTTTTACATTGTCTCACACATTGAGTATTGGGGGGACACCTCAAATCTAATCCATAACAGTGTCTGAACAGAAACTTGGTAGATATTAAAATCCATTTTCTTTCTACTCAATTACTTTTCATCTAGATTCTAGATCATAAAATCACAAAAGGTCAAAGGTGAACAGAATTTATAAAATTGTCTAGTGTAGAATTTGAGTATTTGTTTCTTATTGTTTTCAAGAAATGGAACCCCCTTTTGAAAAATAGATTTAAAAAGCATTTCTGCTTGGGTTTAAGTGGGTCAAGGGAGCACTCAGAATGTCACCTTGTCAGCCTCCAATTGCTCCCTGATATTTCCACCATGATCATCCACGTTCTGTGACGAGTCTAACTCCCTGATATTCATACTTCCAATGACATTATATGCAGAAACATAAGTCCAAATGGCTAAAGTGACTCGTTAAGATTTATATAACAAATTATTCTGGAATTCATACTTATGATGAATATGAAGCAAAGGATCAGAGAAAGAGGAAAGGCTCAGATTGCAAACTCTACTATTAAAAATTATGGACTAGGAGAGGTGGTACAAAAACAGATGCGGTCAATCTCAATTGTTGTACTAAATAGCCACTGTTTGGTTAAAATAATTAAATGAAGCAGAGCTAATGTTATCAATTACTACTCTATACCCATGTGTGTTACGATTGAGTGGGTCCAACACAAAGGCAGGGATTTGATCCAAATAACCAACATAGGACTCATCTAATTTGAGTATTCAAGAGGAAAAAGTGTTATCCAATATTCATCCCAATTGTAATCAACTCTGTTTCACTGGTTGTTCTTAAGATCAAATTAGAAACCAATGTAAAAATGCTTTGAAAATTGTCAAGGGCAGTGCAAATGTAACAGCTTGGAAAAGTATTGCTATTATCATTATTGTAGATTATAGCCTCAATCTTACAAAATCCTTAGCTTGACATGAGTCTTAAGAAGTTTATTAATTGCACCTCCAAGGCCCCAGAGAGGTTCTTTCTAACTAGCTACTAGATCTGTACCTAACGGTCATTATTAACATCATCAATCAAATATTCACTGTACACCCAAAGAAGGAACTTGCTGATGTCATCTCAGCTGCGATAGACATGAAACTCTTCCCAAACTCATTCAATTAAGCATCATTTATTAAGCACCCACTTTGTAGAATTCATGGTGAAACAAAGGGTTTGGATAGGATTAAGTAACTATAAAGGTTCTGAAGGAGTCAGGATGATGGACCAAAATCAAGAAAAAGAAATTTAAATGAAATATACATGTAAGACTATGCACTCGTGTCTAAAAACCAAAGACAAATAAACAGAAAGAAAGATGGTGGAGTAGACTGTAAGTAGCACTTTCCAGATTCTCTGCAATTCAGAATTGGAGCAGCTGTTGGACAGCTACTCATCAAGGTGTGCTAAATCAGGGAAATTTAGTGGAATTAAATTGGGACAGTGAGAGACTTGGAAAGACCCAAAGATTCTTATTTTCATAACAGATGGCAAGAAGGTGTATTAGCACCAAGCCTGCAGAGATGGTGCCAGGATACCAGAGGGGAAAAGAAATGCAAGGCAAAAGGGAGACAGAGATATAGCAGACAAAATCAATGTGGAAATAGCTGCAGATCAGAAAGGTAGTTTGAACATAGCTAAACTGGGAACTACGTAATAGGCTGGCATTTGAGAAATGCTGCTCATTTCTCCTCTTACAAGTGTGGTGCTGTGGAGGGGAGCCATCTTGTGGAGGTAACCCCTAAACTTGTTTCTTTAGGAAATGTAAATCCCTACCTCTTTCTTACCCTGGAGATTGCAGCAAACATTGCCATGTTCTCATGGCCAGTGCATATTTTACATCTTAGTGTGGCCCTTGTGAGATACCACTGAAGCAGGCACAGAAGACTATATGCAGTAAGATTCAGATGAGAGATACAGAAGAGAATAGGGACTGCTTTCCCTTTGAGTCTGTCAGCTTCGACAACCAGATGAAGAGAGTTGGGAAACTGAACAGGCACCCATGATTTACATGCAGAGAATGGACCTTGGAAGGTCATAGACATGGTCAGATGATTGAGTAGTACCTCCCATGCTCCCTCCACCCAGGGTGGTCAGTTTACTCCACTTTCCAATTGGACCTCTGGTGGGGGTGCCCTATAACCTGTTGTGCAGCAGAGATCAGCACCAGCCCAGCCTTAAGAGTGTACTGATCTAATCCATCTGTAGTGAACTGCAACAGAAAGGACTTTCCATTCTATGCTATATTTTTATTGGTGAGCAGGAAAGCTGAGAATTATTCTAAAGAGCTACAATCCCAAATAAGTCCCACTGGCAACTGGTGAGCAACCCTAGAGGATTAAAGAGTAAGTAACCCACAGCCCTTGCTCTATGTGTTGCATAGCCCAAGAAGACAGTGACAAAAATTTAAATTGACAAAGTGAATATCCAGTCTGGTATACAGTTTCGACCACCTTAGCAGACAATTCTTTATTTTTTCATTAAGACTTTCTTAGGAGTTAATGATTTCTGTGTACACACACTGACAAAGACACACACACACATGCCTCTCTATATTTTTTCTCTTTACTGTCCTTTTTTCTTCTTTCTTTTTAGTTAATTTTCCTTTCTTTTTTTCTCCTTTTAATAGTCAAATACTCTTTCTCTCCTTTTTTTTCCTTTGTGGCCTTTACTTTCTACTTTTCTTCTACCTTCTTCCTTTTAACTTTTGAATATTCTAACCTTTTATTCTTTTCTCTTTTTTTATTCCTTAATGATTCAAATTCTATCTTTTTTTTGGGGGGGGGCGGAGTACCAGGGATTGAACTCAGGGGCACTCAACCACTGAGCCACATCTCCCAGCCCTATTTTGTGTTTGATTTAGAGACAGGGTCTCACTGAGTTGCTTAGGGCCTCACTTTTGCTGAGGCTGGCTTTGAACTCACCATCCTCCTGCCTCAGCCTCCCAAGCTGCTGGGATGATTGACATGTGCCACCATTTTCAGCATATTTTATCATCTTTTAAAACTCATTTGTTTATATAATTTTTCCCTACAATTACAGTTTTGTTAATATTGTGAATATTCTAGTTGGTACCTCTTTTTATATTAATGCTACATCTGATAACTGCTATTGTTTTTAATTTTTTACCATTTGAAAACTAAATTTAATGATGTTTACTCTTTCATAGAATTATTTCCTAAAACAAAACAAAAGTTATTTTCCCAACCACATGTACAACAAATATAAAATGCCAACTTATTTATTTATTTGTTTGTTTATATTTATATATGACAACAGAATGTATACATAGTATACTCACACCAATTCGTGTGCCATTTGTTTTTATTGCTGTTAATTATTTCTCCCTCTCTATGAGGTACTGGGGATCAAGTATGACCCTTTGAGTCTGCCAGGTAGATACACTTAAGTGAAGTCACACTCACAGCCTATCTAAAAATCAATACACCTTGTTCCACATACAACCCTGCATGGCTTGAATTTCAGCAATAACTTTAACACAAAGAATAGGGGAGGAAAAAAATGCTCAGATGAGTTCAGGCCCCTAGAAAGTAGAGCTAGGGTGAGACCTCAAGATCCACTCCACACATCCATTCATACAGCAAAAAACAGAGAGAAAAAAAATCTCTAGCCACAACACATTTGGGGCAGGGGACCTCAGCAACGATCACTCCCATCCCTTGCCAGAACATAAGGTTGACCATACCAGAAGAATATTTACAGAGGGTATACTTCATAGACATTGTTTTCTACAACCCATTTACCTGATAAACTAGAAGGACCCCACTCCTGTGAGACCAACCGAGAATGAGGGCTCCTCAGGCTCTGACACAATGTGCACTGTCAAAATACACTTATCACCACCAAAGAAGTAACGTGAAAACTATGCTACAAAAGCTACTAAGAGGTATGTTAAATACTTCCCAACAATCTAATATGCCAGGACACAACATCAAGAGAAGGCTGTGCCTTCCAAAAGGTCCTCACATAAATGTGAAAGAGAAATTCAACTTAACAGATATGCAAATCTCAACACAGAATTATAAGAAATCTGAAAAAAAAATTTAAAAATGGCAACATGATTGATCCTAAAGTTTATAATTCTCTATCAATTGACTCCAAAGTTATTTTTTTAGTCAGATTTTTCACTGATGTAACTATAAGAAAAAATGTAGAGGAAGAAAAGTTTTTTAGGGTGCTCACTGTTTCAGAGGTCTTAGTCCATAGACACCTGGCTCCATTCTTCAGGGCACAGATAAGGCAGGACATCATGGTGGAAGAGTATGGTACAGGGAAGCTGCTCACATGATGATCAGAAAGCAAAGAAGGTGAGACTCCACTTGCCAGACACAAGATATATACCTGAAAGGCATGCACCCAATGACCCACCTCCTCCAGACACACCCCACCTTCTTTAATTCTATCAGGAGATTAATCACTGATTGGTTTAAGGCTCTTGTAACCCAATCATTTACCCCTGAACCTTCTTGTGTTTTGTCACACTTAAGCTCTGGAGGACATCTCACAATCAAACCATAGCAGTACTAAAGATGATGAAATCTGGGAAAAGAATTCACAAGAATGATTTTAAAAAATCAAAGAATTTCAAGAAAACACAGAAAAGCAAGTGAATGTATAAGACAATACAGAATATGAATGAGAAATTCAATAAAGAGATAGATATTTTGAAAAAGAACCAAATAGAAAACTTGGAAATAAAAACCTTAATAAGTCGAAGAAAAAGCTCAGTGGAAAGCCTAACCAATACACCAGAAAAATCAAATGACAGAATTTCATAAAGATAAGGTGGATGAACTAAAACATTCAGATAGTAATAAAAAATAAGAAACTATGAACAAAATGTACAAAATCTCTGGAAAACATTAGAACACCTAACAAGTCTCATAGGTATTGAGTAAGAAGTAGATGCCTAATATGGCATAGAAAACACATTCAGTGAAATATTATCAGAACCCCCCCCCAAATCTTAGTCATGTAAAGGACATTCAATACTGGAGGCATTTAGTAACCGAAGTAAACATAACCAGAAAACAAACTTTTAACTAGATAATAGAGTTTAGATGGCAAAATTTCCAAACAAAGAATAAATTGAGATACCACTATGGTTATTAATATGGAGAATTTCTTTCTGATGAGCTGCAAACTCTGACTGTGCCCTCTTCGGTGTAACCAACACTGCATGGGTTTTGTATTTCAGACCAAGTTTGACTGAATCCTGTTTAACAGCTTCCATTGCATATTCAATGTGATGATTCCTGCCCTGAGGGCTCCAAACAGTGATATCCTTACATACTTGTTGCAAAACATCCCCCAGTCACCAAACCTCTGCCCTAAATCTTCTAAAGATTGGGATTCCGTGCACCATAGTTCTGGTGCAGATGTGGCTGTGAGCTCAGGCAAAGCTTAAGAATCAAGGGGTGCTCAGAACTTTAAATACAACCTTTAAGGTGACATTTCAGAGCCCATGGAATGAAACAGAAAGGGTGTCACAGAAAAAGAAATAGGAATAGTTCCTATAATTGGATGGAGTCAGCTCTACTATGCATCCTGATTCTCAAAATTGCTGAAGTGAAGTGCTTTCTATAGAGATACACTGATATTCTGTTTTCTGTTCTTTTATTGTACAGATAGTTTTATTTCTTTATGTTCAGTTTTCTCCTTAAAGAAGGATTCCATAGCAATAAATGCACAAGATTTTCTAACCCTTGGCTATGCAATGCTCAGCCCATTTGTGCTGATTCACAGAGGTGGACATTTGGCTGCATGTTGTCATGCTCAGTAACAGAGAAAGACATGAAAACTTTATTTCATTGATTCTTTTGGTAAGTTTGAAATTATGTTAGTTTTGTGTTGCTGTATGTGATGCAAAATCCAGTAAGAATGGGTGAATCATACAGAGGTGCATTCTCATACCATAAACTTGCTGTCAGTCTTGAGCTGACACAATTCATCAGAAGCTGGAGGCACACAGCCACCATCCCTTTCTCCTTCCTACCATTTTTCAGGAAGGGGCTGATGTTCTCATGCATGTAAGATGGCTCTTTTATACTACCACTTCTGCTAGTAAGAATTAGAAAACTGTTTTGGCAAATTTATCAAAACTACTTACATGTTCACCCTTGACCAGTAACTTTATGTGTAAGACATTATGTTGCTGATATACAAGCTCATGTCAAATACAGAATAAAAATATTTTAGATTCCAAGGTTATTTTAAAAACAGACAAAATGCCCAGTAAAGGGAGCATTTTACTTGTTATTTAAATATATTTTTTAAAAGATATTTACATCCATCCCATTGGATTTAATTGAACTTGTTAATGAATGGGTGAGTCCAAACTGAGTTCATATGTACTGGTATATAAGGAAGGTGTATTTAAAATTCACTAAAAAAGCAATGTAAACTAATTGTGATTTAGAAAGGAATGCAAAACATTTAATTGGCTGTTGTCTGCATATGATCATTTGCATAACAGAAAAGAGACTGAAGTACAGATGCCTCTTTCTAGAGAAATGAGCTTCCAGGAGGTATACTATAGAGAGTTCAATTTTTCCTTATGTAATTTCTGATTTTAAAAATATTTTGAATGTGTTTTAAATAAATGAATGAAAAAATAATGTTATAATAGTTAAAATAGCTTGTTGGAAAACATTATTTATTGCCATTACACTGTTCAATGTCTTTAGTCTTTCTCACTTTGTAGATCCATAAAATATTCTAGTTCTTTATGAAGGGAAAATCTTGCTTCTTTTCTTAAATTGGACCAAAATGCATAATTTTATAGAATGCATAATTCTAGCAAAAATGTATTTGACCAAGCCATTTTGAATAATTTATGATGATATTTTATTTTCTTCACGTATTTATTAACAAAATATTAAACTGATGATACACAAATGTGCTCCAATGTGAAAGAGACCTCTTCTGTGTCTCTCTGTAGCCCTGTGTGTTTGGGTGCCTTACCTCTATTGCAGACAATGGTGAATGCTTACTCTTTTCAGTTCACACCACATCAACACATATTAGAAACAACTCAATATAGATTATGTCATATTCTAAAAATAATTAATATTAAAAGCTGCAAAAGAGAAGCACTAAATCACTCATAAAAGTAAACCCATCAAAATAACAGCAGATTCCTCAACACAAGTTCCGAATGCCAAGAGGACATAAGAAGATGAATTTCAAGCTCTGAAAGAAAATAACAGTCAAACAAGATTACTATAGCAAGCAAAAATATTCTTCAAAATCAAAGGAGACTTTAAAGACCCACCAAGATAAGCATAACTAAAGGAATTTATGGTAACTAAGTCAGCATTGCAGAAGAAACTTAAAGGAATCCTACGCACAGAAGAGGACTATTAGGAAAGGTAGCAGAATACAACAATTACTAATTGGGCATTATGTAAAATTGTGGATGTGTAACCGACGTGATTCTGCAATCTGCATTTGGGGTAAAATTGGGAGTTCATAACCCACTTCAATCTAATGTATGAAATATGATATGTCAAGAGCTTTGTAATGTTGTGAACAACCAATAAAAAAAATAAAAATTAAAATTAAAAAAAAAAACAGAAGAGGACTATAAACACAACTATGAGACCATGGGAAGAAATAAATCTTACTACAATACATCAGCAAATGAGAATTAGGAAAGAATCAAACAATAAAAAAGAATGAAATGACAGTAATAGTTCTAAGTGTAAATGAACTTAATTTTCAAATTGAAAGATATATACTGGCAGATTGGATTTAAAAACGAGATCCAATGGTTTCTTGCCTGCAAGAAAGACATACACAAACTAAATGTGAAATAATAAAAAATAAAATTGAATCTGAAAGCAACCAGGGTTAAGTTATAGTCATATATGACAAAGCATACTTCCAACCAATATTAGTCATAACAGACAAAGAAGATCACTACATATAGGTAAAAGAAATAATCCACCAAGAAGGTACAAGAATTGTAACTATATAGACACTGAATATCAGAACACCCAATAATTGTACTTGGGTGACTTCACCCACATATTCCAATATCTAAGAAAAACAAAAGCAAGAAGAAATCACACCCAAAAGCAATAGAAGGAAAGTTAATAAAATCAGAGCTAAAACTAATTGAATAGAAACTAAAAGAACTATAGAAAGGATCAATGAGACAAATGGTTGGTTCCATGAAAAGATAAGGGACCGAGATTGTATCTCAGTGGTAAAGTGCTTGTCTAGCACATGTGAGGCACTGGGTTCAATCCTCATCACCACATAAAAATAAATAAAGTAAAGGTATTATGTCCATGAAAACATGAAACAAGATTGATAAGACTTCAGCAAAAATAACCAAAAGAAAATACCCAGATTAATAAAAATTTAACACAAAAACATGGAGATTACAGCATAACTAATTGAAATCCAGAGAATTGTTAAGGACTATTTTGAAAACATATATTACAATAAATTGGACAATTTATACACCTAAAGACCTAAGTTGAGCCAACAGGATATTTATAATGCTAAACAACAACAAGCATATAAAATGTCTACCAATAAAGAAAAGCCCAGGACCAAACTGATACACTGTTGAATTTTACTAGACTTTTAAAGAAGAATTAACACTAATGCTTCTCAAACTATTCCAGGAAAAATAAAGGGAAAGATTGCTTCTCTACAAACCAGTATTACCTTTTTTTTTTAACTTTTTTTTTTATTGATTGTTCAAAACATTACAGAGCTCAAGACATATCATCTTTCATACATTCGACTCAATTGGGTTTTGAACTCCCCAAATACATAATACAGACTCACTTCTGTTACATACTCACATTTTTACATAATGGCATATTAGTGACTGTTGTATTCTGCTACCTTTCCTATCCAGTATTACCTTTATGCCAAAAACAGATATGCAAAAAACCAAAATCAGAAGTCTACAGAACAATATTGCTGATGAAAACTGATATAAAAACAATAAAATATTTTCAAACCAAATTTTAAAGCACATTAACAAGGTCATATACCATGGTCAAGCTGGTTCATTCTAGCAATGCAGGAATGGTTCAACATACAAAATCAATAAATATATACTACATAAATAGAATCAAGCATAAAAATCACATAGTTCAATAGATGCAGTAAAAGGTTTCTACAAATTTAAACATCCTTTCATAATTAAAGCTTGAAGAACATAAATATAAAAGGATATTACTCAGCATAATGAAGAGTATACAAAGGGGAATGAAGTGAAGGAGGGACTATAATAGGAAAGACAGTAGAATAATTCAATATAATTTTTCTATGTACACATATGACAATAATGAAGTGAATACCATCATCACTCTCACCCACAAGAATGTGGTCCTAATAAGAATAAGATATACTCCATGCTTGCATAATCTTACACACTTATATCTGATTAAGCAAAGTAGCATTACACAAAATCAACATAAAAAGTTCAATAGTTTTTTTTATTTTATTGGTTGTACATGGAAACATTTTTAAATTTTTTTTTATTAATTTGTTATATATGACAATGGAATGTATTACAATTCTCATTACACATACAGAGCCCAATTTTTCATATCTCTGGTTGTATACAAAGTATATTGACACCAAATTGTATCTTCATATATGTACTTTGGATAATGATGTCCATCACATTCCACCATTATTTCTAATCCCTGCCCCTCCCCTCCCCTCCCACACCTCCGCCCTCTCTAGAGTTCATCTATTCCTCCCATGCTCCCCCTTGCTACCCCACTATGAATCAGCCTCCTTATATCAGAGAAAACATTCGGCATTTGGTTTTTTTTTGGATTGACTAACTTCACTTAGCATTATCTTCTCCAGCACCATCCATTTACCTGCAAATGACATGATTTTATCTCTTTTAGTGCTGAGTAATATTCCATTGTGTATATTTGCTAAATTTTTTTTATCCATTCATCTACTGAAGAACATGAAGTTTGGTTCCACAGTTTAGCTATTGTGCATTGTGCTGCCATAAACATTGATGTGGCTATGTCCCTGTAGTATGCTGTTTTTAAGTCCTTTGGGTATAGACCAAGGTATGGGATAGCTGTGTCAAATGGTGGTTTCATTCAAGCTTTCCAAGAAATCTCCATACTGCTTTCCATTTTGGCTGCATCAATTTGTAGTCCAACCAGCAATGTATGAATGTACCTTTTCCCTCAACTCCTTGCTAACACTTATTGTTGTTTGTTTTCATGATAGCTGCCATTTTGACAGGAGTGAGATGAAATCTTAGAGTAGTTTTGATTTGCATTACTCTAATTGCTAGAGATGATAAACATTTTTCCATATATTTGTTGATTGATTGTATATCCTCTTCTGAGAAGTATCTGTTCAGGTCCTTGTCCCATATATTGACTGGGTTTTATTTATTTATTATTTATTTATTTATTGGTGTTTAGCTTTTTGAGTTCTTTATATACCCTGGAGATTGTGCTCTATTTGACGTGTGAGGGGTAAAAGTTTTCTCCAAAGATGTAGACTCTCTATTAACCTCACAGATTGTTTCTTTTGCTGAGAACAAATATTTTAGTTTGAAACTATCCCATTTATTGATTCTTGAATTTAATTCTTGTGCTATATGAGTCTTTCTAAGGAAGCTGGGTCCTAATCTCACATGATGAAGATTAGGAACTACTTTTCTTCTATTAGATGCATGGTCTCTGGTTTTATTCCTAGTTCCTTGATCCACTTTGAGTTGAGTTTTGTGCATGATGAGAGATAGGAGTTTAATTTCATTTTATTGCATATGGATTTCTAGTTTTCCTGGCTATTTTTTTTGTTGAAGAGGCTATCTTTTTTCCAACGTGTGTTTTTGGCACCTTTGTTTAATATAAGTGTAATTTTGTGGCTTAGTCTCTGTGTCCTCTATTCTGTACCATTGGTCTACCAGTCTGTTTTGGTGCCAATACCATGTTGTTTTTGTTACTATTGCTCTGTAGTATAGTTCAAGGCCTGGTATAGTGATGCCACCTTCTTCACTCCTCTTGCTAAGATTGCTTTAGCTATTCTGGGTCTCTTATTTTTCCAGATGAATTTCATGATTGCTTTTTTCTATTTCTATGTGGAATACCATTGGGATTTTAATCTGAATTGCATTAAATCTGTATAGTGCTTTTGGTAGTATGGTCATTTTGATAATATTAATTCTGCCAATCAAAGAGCAAGGTAATTCTTTCCACCTTCTAAGGTCTTCTTTGATTTCTTTATTTAGGATTCTGTAGTTTTCATTATATAAATCTTTGACTTCTTTTGTTAAGTTGATTTCCCAAGTTTTTTTTTTTTTTTAGGCTATTGTACATGGGGTAGTTTTTCTCATTTCTCTTTCAGAGGATTTGTCACTGATATACAGAAATGCCTTTGATTTATGGGTGTTGATTATATATCCTGCTACTTTGCTGAATTCATTTAATAGTTCTACAAATTTTCTGGTGGAACTTTTAGGGTCTTCTGGGTATAGAATCACATAATCAGCAAATAATGCTGATTTAAGTTCTTCTTTTCTTATACATATCGATTTAATTTTCTTTCATCTGTCTAATGGCTCTGGCCAGTGTTTCAAGAACTATGTTGAATAGAAGTGGTGAAAGAGGGTATCCCTGTCTTGTTCCAGTTTTTAGAAGGAATGCCTTCAGTTTTTCTCCATTTAGAATGATGTTGGCCTGAGGCTTAGTGTAGATAGCCTTTACGATGTTGAGATATGTTCCTGTTATCCCTAGTTTCTCTAGTGTTTTGAACATTAAATGGTTGGTGTATTTTGTCAAATACTTTTTCTGCATCTATTGAGATGATCATATGATTCTTATCTTTAAGTCTACTGATGTGATGAATTACATTTATTGATTTCTGTATGTTGAACCAACCTTGCATCCCTGGGATGAATCCCACTTGATCATGGTGCACAATCTCTTTGGTATGTTTTGTGTTTGATTTGCCATAATTTTATTGAGAATTTTTCTATCTATGTTCATTAGAGAGGTGTTGTAGAACTTGGCTGTGTATCCATCCAGTCCTGGGCTTTTCTTGATTGGTAAGCTTCTGATGACTTCTTCTATTTCTTCACTTGGTATTGCTTTGTTTAAATTGTGTATATCTTCCTGACTCAATCTGGGCATTGATTTGCCAGAATTTTATTGAGAATTTTTGCATCTATGTTCATTAGAAATATTGGTCTGAAGGTTTCTTTCTTTGATGTGTCTTTGCCTGGTTTTGGAATCAGGGTGATATTGGCCTCATAGAATGAGTTTGGAATTGCTCCCTCTTTTTCTATTTCCTGAAATAAGTTAAAGAGTATTGGCATTAGTTCTTATTTAAAGGTCTTGTAGAACTTGGCTGTGTATCCAGCCAGTGCTGAGCTGTTCTTGGTAGGTAGGCTTCTGATGGTGTCTTCTATTTCATCGCTTGAAATTGGTCTGTTTAAGTTATGCATATCATCCTGATTCTATTTGGGCAAATCACATGTCTTAAGAAATTTGTCAGTGCCATCAATATCTTTTATTGGAGTATAAGTTTTCAAAATAATTTGTAATTATACTATTTCTGTAGTGTCTGTTGTGATATTTCTTGTTTCATCATGTATGTTAGTAATTTGAATTTTCTCTCTCCTTCTCTTTATTAGTATACCTAAAGTTCTGTCAATTTTATTTATTTTTTTAAAGAACCAACTTTTTGTTCTGTCAATTTTTTCAATTGTTTCCTTTGTTTCAATTTAATTGACTTCAGCTCCAATTTTAATTTTTTCCTGCCTTCTACTGCTTTTTGTGTTGATTTGTTCTTTTTCTAAGGTGTTTAGATGTAATTTCATATCATTTGTTTTTTGAGTTTTTCTTCTTTTAAGAAATGAACTCCATACAATGAACTTTCCTCTTGGTATTGCTTTCATAGTGCCCCAGAGATTTCCATATATTATGACCATGTTCTCATTTACCTCTAAGAATTTTTTAATATTTTTCTTGATGCCTTTTGTAACCCATTGTTCATTCAGTAGCATATTGTTTAGTCTCCAGGTGTTGGAGTAATTTTTATTTTTTATTTTGTCATTGATTTCTAATTTCATTCTATTATGATCTTATAAAATGCAGGGTAGTATATCTACTTTTGACATTTGCTAATAGTTGCTTTGTGGCATATTATATGGTATATTTTAGAGAAGGATCCTTGTGCTGCTAAGAAGAAAGTGATTTGCTTAATGAAAGATGAAATTTTATGTATATATAATATATATATATATATATATATATATATATATCAGTTAAGTCAAAGTTATTGATTGTATTATTGAGATCTGCAGTTTCTTTATTCAACTTTTGTTTGGAAGATCTATCTAGTGATGAGAGAGGCATGTTAAAGTCATCCATGTGTATTGTGTTGTGGTCAATTTGACTCTTGAACTTGAAAAGAAATTGTTTGATGAACATAGATGCTCTATTGTTTGGGGCATATAAATTTATAATTGTTATGCCTTGTTGATGTATGGTTCCCTTGAGTAGTATGCAATGTCTTTCTTTATCCCTTTTGATTAACTTTGGCTTGAAGTCTACTAAATTTGATATGAGGATGGAAATCTCTGCTTGTTTTTGCAGTCCATGTGAGTGGTATGATTTTTACCAACCTTTCACCTTCAGTTTATCTATGTGTTTTCCTATCAGATGAGTGTCCTGGAAGCAGCATATTATTGGGTCTTTTTTTAAAAATCCAATCCGCTAGCCTATGTCTTTTGATTGGTGAGTTTAGGCCATTAACATTTAGGATTATTATTGTGACATGGTTTGTGTTCCCAGCCATATTTATTTATTTTTGTTATTTAACTTGACTTGTTTTCTTCTTTGATTAGTTTTGCCTTTAGTTTTTGCCTCTCTGCTAATTTTCATTATTGTTTTTTGTTTCCTCTTCATGGAATATTTTGCCAAGAATGTTTTGTAGTGCTGGTTTTCTAGCTAAAACTTCTTTTAACTTTTGTTTATCATGGAAGGTTTTTATTTCATCATCAAATCTAAAGTATAATTTTGTTGGATACAAGATTCTTGGTTGGCATCCATTTTCTTTCAGAGCTTGATATATGTTGTTCCAGGATCTTTGAGCTTTCAAGGTCTGTGTTGAAAAATCTGCCATTATCCTAATTGTTTTCCCCCATATGTTATCTGACTCCTTTCTCTCATGGCTTTTAATATTCTCTCCTTATTCAGTATGTTGGGAATTTTCCTTATAATGTGACTTGGTGTGGATCTGTTTTGATTTTGTACATTTGGCATCCTGTAGGCTTCCTGAATTTGGATTTCCAATTCATTCTTCATGTTTGGAAAGTTTTCTGATATTATTTCATTTAATAGATTGTTCATTCCTTTGGTTTGGAACTCTATGCCTTCCTCTATCCCAATAACTCTTAAAGTTGGTCTTTTTATGCTATCTCATATTTCTTGAATGTTCTGCTCATAGTTTCTTGCCATTTTAACTATGTGGTTTCTGATATTATTTCATTGAATTGATTGTTCATTCTTTTGGTTTGGAACTCTATGCCTTCCTCTATCCCAATAACTCTTAAAGTTGGTCTTTTTATGCTATCCCATATTTCTTGAATGTTCTGCTCATGGTTTCTTGTCATTTTAACTGTGTGGTCTACATTCTATTTAGGATTATATATTTTGTCTTCATTGTCTGATGTCCTGTCTTCAAAGTGGTCTACTCTGTTGGTGATGCTTTCAATTGAACTTTTAATTTGGTTTATTTTTATTTTCATCTATAGGATTTCTGTTTGTTTTTTTAGAACCTCTATCTCCCTGTTAAAGTGATCTTTTGCTTCCTGTTTTTGTTTATGTATCTCCTTGTCGAAATGATCTTTTGCTGCCTGTATTTGCTCTTATAATTCACAGAATATTTTAATCATGTACATCCTGAACTCCTTCTCTGTAATTTCTTCTGCTGTGGTTGCCATGGATTCTAATAATGTGGTATCTTGATTTGTTTGGGGCATTTTCTTACCTTGTCTTTTCATGTTGCTCATGTGTCTTCTCTTCTAGCTCTGTGGGCCTGGGGTGTAATTGTTTTTAACCTATAGGTTTGTAGTGCTCCTGTAGGATTCCAATACCTTTTCTTGTGGGAAAGGTTAATGTTAACAAATCTCAATATCAACAATATAACATCTATGAACAATTCATTGCTATTAAGACATTTACAGTTTGGCCACAATGTACAGAAATGTTGAATTCAATTATTATCTATACTATAATCAGTAGGTTTGTAAAAGGGTTTACAGTTTCTGGCAGTGGACAATGAACTGGCGGTCAGGCGTAGGATGATATGCTGAGGAGGTAGGATATGAGGATATGGAATTAATATATCTTAGGAAGTGTGAAAAAGAAATCTAATGAAGAGGGTTAGTAGCAACAGAATAGACAGGAAGTAATTTTGGGTATACAAGTAAGTGGGAAGACAGTAGAGTACATAGAACAAAAACAAAAATGTATTCAGAAAAAATTAAGGATATTAAAATAGTAAAAATTGGAGGTAAAAAGACAAATTGAAGAAGAAAAGAAAAAATAGCATATACAACACACCTATAATACACTATTCAGATGTCCCAGTCCTCAAAATCCTAATTCATGCAAAGTTCTTGGTTTTACATATGTTGGGGATGTGAGGGCAGGAGGATACAGGGGGAGAAGAGAAAGAGAAAAAAAATCTTGAAAGAAGAAATCAGGATTATTGATAGTTTTAGAGATCAGTATCTTTCCTGGTTCCCTTCTCATCCAATAGGTGGGGTTGTCTGTTGTAAGCTGGTGTCTCTGCCCTCAGGTTGGTGAAGGTAACTAGGGTGGGAAGGCTGGTCCTGGTGCAGGGTGCTTGGAAGTGAAGTGTGGCAACCCCAGTCCCTGAAAGGAGACTGCACCTCAAGGGTCTCTTTTTGGGTCCGCTTGTATGACTTGAGCACCCGGTTCTCTCTCCCTTATCTTGCTTGAAGATTTCCTAGTTTCTGGTCTCTCTGTTAGTCTCCAAACCTTTGCCCCATTTCCCTCTCACTTAGCAGTTCCCAATTGAGGGACCTCTCTCCCCTGGGCTCCCATGGGTGGCTCCCTAGTTGCAGTGCACACTCGTCCCTCTGAGATCTGTTTTGTGTTCAGAAGTTACTGTGCTGGGTTACCGCTGCTAGGGGGCGGGGGGAATTGGAAACCAGGTACCTGGCCAGCTGGAGTTCCAATCTGTGAGCTGCCCCCACCAAATATGATGTGGAAAGTGAGTCAAGATGGAGGCACTCTGCTTCCAACGGGGGTGGGGGGTGGGGGGGTGGAGCCAGGTGATGACATTCTGTGATGTGTTCAGAGATGAGCTCCATAACATTCAGCACTGCAGCTTTGCCTCCAGAGCCTGTGAGATGCTCCCAGGTACAGGTAGATTACCTTGTAGGGGACTATGGCCGTAGCTGCTGAGTTGAGTCGCAAGATGAAGGTGAACAGGAGAATCTCCTCATTGGTACATGAGGGTCCACAGGGGAGTGGGGGCCAAAATTCCTGTGGGTAGGTAGAAACTGAGTGCCCTGTATGAGAGTGGAGCAGCATCTGAGAGATCTGCAGCGGTGCTGACAGGTGACCCTGCTATGGTGCTTGAGCCCTGTGTGTGGGCTAGAACCTGGGGAGTTGGATGTGGGGAGTTGGGAGTCCTGCTCAAAAGCTGAGGCCCAGAGCCCTGTGCAGGGCCACAGCATCAGTGACTTCCATGTGAAAGCATCTGTATAGGGGTCCTCTATCACTCTCAGAAAAGCAGTATTCCCACTAGTTGAGACCTGGGTCACAGAGCAACACAGAATGCTGCTTTCCTCTGATCTGCCATCTTGGATCTCCGTAGATGGATACAATACCTTTATTTATATTTATTTTTATGTGGTGCTGAGGATCAAACCCATGCTAGGCAAGCACTGCACCACTGAGCCACAATCCCAGGCAATAGTTGTTTTTTTATGCATTAATGACCAAACCACTGAGAAAGAAAACAAATAGAGTCATAATAGCTTAAAATCAAATAAAATATCTAGAAGTGAACCTAATCAATGAGTTGAAAAACTATAATTAACATTATAGAACACAGAAGAAAGAAATTGAAGAAGCCACTACAACATGGAAAGACCTCCCATGTGCATGGATTAGCAGCATTAATATTGTTAAAATGGTAATCTGACCAAAAGCGATCTACAGACTTCATGAAATCTCAATGAATTACCAATGGAATTCTTTACAAAATTATTTTTAAAATCATAAAATTTATATGGAAGCAAAACAACCCAGAATAGACTAAGAAATCGTGATCAAAATGAGCAGTGCTGGAGGTATCACAATACCAAATTTCAAAATGCAATATAGGTTCAATAACAAAATTTTTTCTTCAGTGTGTATACAAAGTTTTATTCAGTTATAAATAATTTCTAGAAATCTTCTATAGAATTTAGTACCTATACTATGTGATATGGTATTGCACACTTTAAAATGCATAGTAGAGTAGATCTCATGTTAAGAGGTCTTAACTTACAGATACAAACATAAAGAACACAAAAATTTTGGGGAGATGATGGATATGTTTAATATCTTAACTATGGTGATATCATAAGTGTATATTCTCATACCCAAACTCATCAAAATGTATATATAAGAAATGTACAGTTTTGTCAATTATATGTCAATAAAGTTCATATGAAAATAAAAGGGAGCCAGAATATCCAAAACAAGTTTGAAAAAAAAAATGGAGGATTTTCCCAATTTTAAAACTTGCTAAAAATCAAAGCAGTCAAGGATGATCCTTGAAAACATTATGCCTAATGAAAGAAACTCATCACAAAAGACCACATAATTGTATACATGAAATATCCAGAAGAGGCCAATCTATAGAGATGGAAATAGATTAGCAATTGCTTTAGGGTGGTTGAATTTAGGGATACTTGCTAAAAAAGGATAGGGTATTGAGGTGGTTATATATGTACAAATCTGTGATTTTACTAAAATTCATTGAACTTGTACACTTTAAATGGCTAAATTATATGCTATGTGAGTAACTCAATAATAACTGTCCCAAAAATCTTAAGTAGAATGAGAAAAGGCAACCAAATAATCTGTTTTAGTCTCAATTGTGTTTTCCCCAAAATTCATATGCTAAATTACTGATGGCCAGTAACCCAAAGTGTAACTGTATTTGAATATATATATATATATATATATATATAATTATATACTAATATATATAATAGTATTATATATAATTATATATTATTAATTAGTTATTAATTATTAATATATAGTAGCAATTAAGGTGAAATGAGGTTTTATGGTAGGCCACAGTCCAATATGACTGGTGTCCTCATTAAATTAAAAGTTATTTAGAACAAAGACAACACAGAGTAAGAGGAGAACATGGGAGGAAACAGGAAAATACTAGCTAACTGCTACCCAAAGGGAGAAAGTCTCAAAAGAAACAATCTATTGACACCTTAATCTTGGAGATCTAGACTTCAAAATTGCAAGAAAATTATTTTTGTTTAATCCACTCAATATATGGTATTTTAGCAATCGATGGTAGCTTTAGAAAACTAATTTACCAACACAAATATGACAAGGATATCAGCATTATCTGACAAAGATTTTAAAATAGCCATCCTTTTAATATTTCCACAGGCAAAATCATTCTTGCAACAAATTAAAAAATAAGAATTGTCAGCAAAAACATAAAATATAAAAGAGAATAAAATGGGAGTATTAGAACTAAAAAATAAATTAATGATTCTAATAAAAACAGAAAAATTAACTCAAATTTTTAAATGGCATCTGAAGTTATCAATATTTTCCTTGAATGTAAATGAACCAAATACATTATTCAAAAGACAAAGATTGGCAGAATATTTGTAAAAACATGAAACACAATATTTCACGAAAGACTAATTTTAAATATAATGATTTGTGTAGATTGAAAATAAAGAGATGGAAAGATTATGCCAGACAAACATTAATCATAATGAAGTAGGAAGAAATATATTAATACCAGAGTGTAGGCAAAAGATAAATGAAAAAGAGAAAAAGAGACACATAATATAATGACAAAATGATTAACTACCAAGAAACCATAGCAATCTTAAGTGTATATGTAATAATAATGGTTTCAAAATGTATGAAACCGAAATTGATACAACTAAAATGAGAAAGAAACAAATTCACAAATATGGTTGAAGAGATAATAAAAGCATAATTACATTTTCAATTAATTAAAATAAAATACTTCAGTATACACTAAACAACTTATGTACAGAATCTGTTTGCTGAAGATTGCAAAAGGCTGCTGACAGACATCTGAGAATATCTAAATAATTGGATTTGTTAGTCAGCTTCCAATTGCTGTGACCAAAATAACTGTTAAGAGCAACTTAGCAGAGGAAGAATTTATTTTGACCTCAGAGTTTCAGAGGTTAAGTCCATGTTTAACTCACTCCATTGCACTGGACTGAAGCTGAGGTAGAAAATCATGGTGGAAGAGTGTGGTGGAGGATTACAGCTCCATTTATGGCAACCAGAAAGCACGTGAAGCAAGTGAGGAGCCAGGAACAAGACACAATCTCCTAAGGTACCCCAGTGACCTAGTTCCTCCAGTCATAATGCTCATGTCTTCAATTAACACCTAGTTCTTTCAAATTATTAATCCAGCACATGAATTAATACACTAAAGATGTTACAGCTTTCATAAACTAATTATTTCATCTCTGAATATTCCTGCATTGTCTAACATCAATTTTTGTGGGAACACTTCATATCCCAACATAACAAGAGACATACTGTATTCATGGATAAAAATATCAGTTATCTTCAAATTAATCAGTAGACTTAATGCATTATAATCACTGGAAGACAAGTTTATTCTAAAATGTATACAGGAAAACACAAGTTCCAGAATACTTAAGACAATGTATTAAGATTTGTGACAATGAACTTTAAGAATGTTGACAATGAAAAATAAAATGTGTAAGAGGATCTTTCCACTTGATATAGAGGCTTAATATATATCCATGATAGTCAAAACAGTGTGGTACTTGTTGACAGACACAAGGATCAGTGGAATAGAGTATTTAGAAATAGGCACAAGAATGCAAAACTGATTTTTTTATGAAAATTCAAAAGCTGTTTCATGGACGATTAAAACCAAATAACAAATAGTGCTGGAATAATTTGAACATATATAGTTTAAACCTGAACTTACACCCATACTTACACCCATACTTCACACATTATTTAAGAATTAATTGAAAATAGATAAAGGATGGAAATGTAAATGTAAAATTATAAAACATTTAGAAATATCATAGAAAAAGTTTTTTTCTGAATTTAGAACTAGGAAGAGTTTCTAATATTGATGTGAATAACAGTTCATAAAATGAAATTTGATTAATTGGACACCACTAAAATTTAAAACTAATGCCTCATGTAAGATCATGTGAACAGAATTCAAAGAGAAACTGGGAGACAATGTTTGTAAATGACATACATAACAAAGGACTAATATTTATGAAGTACCCCCCCAAACTCAACAGTAAAAGTATAATTCCAATTAAAAAATGGTCAAAAGTCCTGAAGAGACATTCCAATGAAGAGAATGTACAGATGAAAAAAAAAATGAACATAAAGAAAGATGTTTAGCAAATTGGGCAACAGGTAAATACAAATTAGAAGTGAAATATGATATTACTACACACCTACACATGTAACAGAAGGCAAACAAGAAAAAAAAAACAGTGGCATGCTGGCAAGTAAAAAAGCAATCATTTATACATTGCAATGGGAATGGGAAATGATAAACCCACACTAGAAACAGTCTGACAGTTAGAAATACAAACATACACTTACCATATGTTTTAGTCAGATTTTTCACTGCTGTGACTAAAAGACTTGATCAGAACAATTGCAGAGGAGGAAAAGTTTGTTGGAGACTCACTTTGCAGGTCTCAGTCCACAGACAGCAGGCTCCATTCCTGGGGCTCAAGATGAGGCAGGACAGGGCTGGGGATGTGGCTCAAGTGGTAGCGCGCTCGCCTGGCATGCGTGCGGCCCGGGTTCGATCCTCAGCACCACATACCAACGAAGATGTTGTGTCTGCCGAGAACTAAAAAATAAATATTAAAAAAAATTCTCTCTCTCTCTCTCTCTCTCTCTCTCTCTCTCTCTCTCTCTCTCTCTCTCTCTCTCTCTCTCTCCTCTCTAACTCTATCTTTAAAAAAAAAAAAAGATGAGGCAGGACATCATGGCAGAAGAGTATAGTGGAGGAAAGTGTTTCACAGGATGATCAGGAAGCAGATAGAGAGACTCCACTTTCCAGATACAAAATATATATCCCAAAGGCATGTCCCCAATGGCCTACCTCCTCCAGCCACATCCAATCCACCTTCAGTTACCACTCAGTTAAGCCAATCAGGGGATTAATTCAGTGATTGAGTTAAGACTCTCACAACCCAATCATTTTTTCTCTGAACCTTCTTGTGTTATCTCACAGGTGAGCATTTGGGGGACACTTCACATCAAAACTATAACACCACATGACGTCAATTGCACTCACAGTATTTTATCCCAGGAAAAAGAAAATTTATGTGAATGCTGAAACTTGTATATGTATGTTCATATCAGTTTTGTTTGTAATGGCCCCAAACTGGAAATAGCCTAGATGTTTTTCTTTTTAAAAATGTATAATTTATTTTTATGTGGTGCTGAGAGTTGAACCCAGTGCCTCGCAAGTGCCAGGCAAGCACTCAACCATTGAGGCACAACCCTAGCCCAGCCTAGATATTTTTCAAGTGGTGAGTTGTTTAAACAAACTGTGGTGCACATATACCTTGGAATACTACTCATCAATAAGAAGGAATGAACTAGACTTTCCTTTCAATCATTTAGTAGTATGCAAGATAACTTTCATAAATCCCTGGAGAGTTATGCTGAGAAAAATGGAGAAACCACCTGAAATCTTCAAGTGACTCATGTGCCCTCAAGTTGGTTGCTCAATTATCAAGATACATGAAGCACAGCTGGAGACCATTTATATGAAAATGGTGAGTACTAGATACAATACATGACACTAAAAGTCATAAACCTGGGAATGGCCCTCACATTTGACCTTTTGCTATATCTGGTCAATTCTACCATTCTTACTGCCACTTCATTAGTACAGCACTTTGTCATTTCTTACCTGGATTAATGCACCAGCCTTCTATGTTGTTTCCTTGCCTCTGCTCTCAATTTTCCCTAACCAATGTCTTTATGGCAACCAGAATGATCTGTTAGCACACTAATCATTCAAAATTCTTTAGTAATTCTTCATTTATTAAAAATAAGATCCAAACTTAAGAGTGGAGTTAGGAGAAAAGTGATAAAAGCATATAAATAGGGTGAAATAAATAACTCAAGTGTTGTGTTGCAGATATTCATCAACAAAGATGAATTTGGAGGATAGCAGTGAGCACTCTCTACTACATACTGACACAATTCCTTGAAGTGGTAAAGGATATTGTTCCTTCATCCCCCATTATTCAACTTACTGCAGGTGTAATTAAAGAGTAGATTAAAGATGACAAAGAGACCAATGTGGTGACTTATATTACTGATATTAACATAACTGATAACATCAGGAGGACTCCTGATGAGAAAAAGAACACTAAGATACCTTAACACAGTATTGCTAATTTGTATAGCACTGGATATTTATCAAAAATTCTTCATTAATTCTCATGATAACCTTGTGGGTTTGCAATTATAATCTGCATTTACAATTGGGAAACTAAAATTCAGAGAGTATCATAGAATTAGTCAGGTATTACACAACTGTGCAGTTGAACTGGGAGGGGTATGGAGTACTTTTGACTTTGAGTTTAGTGGTTTTATTCACTACACTACCTGGCATCTGATATTAGTATAGATTTTCTAAAGAGTGAAATTATCACTTTGTAGACAGCTGTCTTTGCTTTTGGTTTGCACATTAAGATTAAAAAAAAAAAGCAATCAAGTTACTGTGTATTATACTCGAACACAAAGTTAACATAATACTGTATATTTTATTTAAAGCAAAACATTTAAAAAATGAAATAAGCTACATAATTCAGGATGATTATCTGATTAGCACTATGACGTACACATGTATACAACTTTGGTTTTGTCTATAGCAGCATACTACAATGTGATTCTTATAGATGATCAGAAATTTATTAAGAAACATCAAATTACATAGATCTTTAAGTACATTAACATAGGGAACTGTATTATTAATAAATAATTAGTAAATAATTCTCATTGCAAATATCAAAATACACTTTAGGATGTAGCATTGAAATGGTTAAATTTTCATGACATGCAAATTGTACTTAGTAGAACATTTCCTTTCTTGGATATACAAGGGAAATGTATTATTACTTGATGAAGTGACTAAAGGCCATCAGGAAGTAATTCAACAAATATTTACTGAGTCCTTCAGGCCCTGACCTAGGTTGCAAAAAATCTAATACTTTATAATAAAGCAGATCCTGATCCTGAGATGTTGACTTTCTTAAACATCTATTGTTATGAAGTATTCTTTACTCGGGACTATGATGTATTTATCTTAGAACTCTACTACACTCTCCTTTTAACTAAATTTCTTGAATTTTAGAAGATCATACTAAATAATAACTTTCCTAGAAGTCAATTCGATAAAGGATTGGAAAATCCATTCCTTATATTAGGTACTTTAAAACTTTCATAAGGAGGATAATATAATACATGCCTCAACAAACAACATAAAAATATATACAACTTAGAAATGCACCATATGTTAGAATACAAGGAAACTTTCCGAAGGAGAAACAGATTTTTAAGTAGGCAATAGGCAGTAATTTCCCTAAACATATTCATAAGGATAAAAAAGAAGCATAAAAGAAAAAGACTAGGAATGTAAAAATTACAAAGGCTTAGGTTTAAATCCATACTTTCATAGCTTATTATCTATGTGTCCTTGAGTACTATACTTATTCCTTCTGTCCCAGATCCTCATGGTGACAATTAGGGTTGGAAGTCATCCTCATCCAGGTGAGGATGGAATATAACAAAATCACTACCATGTATTAAGCATGTTCAGCCAGTAAAGCCCATAGTTAGCTTATTACCTACATTCCACGGAAGGGGGCAGTATAGCATTGTAAATGAGTGTGAGCTTCTATTTGGTGCTTGTCATCAGAGGAAAATTGTCAAGCCTTACAATGGAACACTTGGGATGGGGAGCAGGAACATCAGAGGGCAGCCATGAGGAACTACTGAAGACTAGGTGCCTCATCTTTTTTTTTTTTCTGTACTGCTTAAATCCAACAGTCCTGTGTAATCTTAGAAATCAGCCAAGGAAAACAACAACAAAACAACAACAAAATATGAATTTGGATTTGCCATCAACAGCTTGGGAAACTGGAAAGGTTGACCAGTAACATTTAAATACTTCTTATCTGGTGCAGACACTATTTTAAGTGTTTCACAGAAATGAATTCATTTAATCATCATATCAGCCTTACTAATATTCTCCCATTTTAGAAATGAGGGAAGTGAGGGTCTGAAATGAGAAATTTGCCTAAGGTCATACATATAAAAAGAAGTTAAGTTGGGATTTGAACCCTGCAGTCCAATTCTAGAATCTGGCTTTTAATCACAAAACAAAACAGCACAAATGAGTGAACCACAAAGTGTAGCCTCTAAGTCAAACCTCCTGGGTTCCAATTCAAACTCTTCCATTTGCCAGCTGTGTGATATTGCTCAAGTAACCTTACTTCTCTTCACCTAGTTTTCTTCACCTGTGAAATCAAAAAATACATAACTCAAATGGGTGCTGAAAGAGGCAATGAAATAAAGTATATAAGTATGATAAAGGCTATCTGTAATACATGCTGTGCTCAAAAATATTACCTATTCAAATAGCTAGAGAAAGAAAAACAAAGTACAGAATTTTGTGGGATTTCTATATTTGGGAATGAATGGAGTCAATAAAGAAGAGCTTATACAATGTTATCACACAAAACCAATAGAGGAGTAGAAATAATATCATGGCAGACAAGAGAGGGAACTGTAATGTACTATATAATTTAAGTCCCAGGTCCCAGGTGAGTCTACCTGTGTTAAGCCCTACCTAAGTTTGCTTTTTTGACTGGTTATATAACAGTGAGAAAGTTACTTATTCCTATATGTGCCTCAGTGTATGTCTTTAAAGAGAGGACAACAATAGTACCTACCCAAAGTCTATTGTGAGTTCAATACATCAATGTATACAACACACTTTGGTAAAAATGTGTCTCCCACAAGAATAAAGCAACCATTTTGAATAGGATTATTATTTCTAGAACTAAGAGAAGAATTAAAGAAATTTATCAATGACTATGGAAAGGAAGGAGTCAGACACTACTAAAGTAAACCTACCTTTTTAGTGTGTACACCTTGAAATGCACCCTCTCCTCTTCATCCCCACTACAACAGACTTTCTTCTAGTCCTTCTTATATTTCATCTCGTTGTTTTGCACATGGAATGGGACAAGGATTGAGGAATAGGAAGTAAATGTGTTTACTTGGGACATTAGGTTAATTAAGGAGCAGATTTGAGAAGTGTCTTAAATTCCTGCTAAAGCAGTTCAGACTTGATCCTATAGACAATTGTGAGTCCTGGACACTTTTGGAACAGAGAATAATAGTGCAGAATTGTATTTTAAGAAAAACTGATATAATGGGAGAAATAATATGTGTGAAAAACTAGTTAAGATATTTCCCAATTTTCAGATAAAAATGATCAGTATTTGGCAAAGTACTGAAGAAGGAAGGAAAGGGTGCAAATTTGAAAAGTTGATGAGACTTTGCAAATACATTTATTTATTCACTCATAGTTATTAAACATCTGCTATATGCCAGGCATGGTGATGGGCATTTGGGAAAACAATATCATAGAATCATTTATCCAGTCAAAATATTTATTGAGCAAGGACAAAGTGCCATGCATTTTTCTAGGAAGTGCAGATTCAATGGTGGTTTTTGCTCTCAAACAGTTCACAGCAAAGACTGGGAGAAAGATAACTAAACAGACAATTAATAGTACATTTTTGACAAAGCAGAGATGGAGATTAAATCCGCATTTAACCCATCTAGCTTGGTGATGGGACCTATGTTACCAAAACTGTGTTGCATTGGGAGTAAAATGGCATGGGTACAGATCAGAGAGAGAGGGGCTCAGAGTGTAAAGGTCCTTGGCATCACAATAGTGAGTTTCAGCTCTTTACTACAGGCAAAAGGGTGCCTTTATGGGATTTAACTGAAGGTGTATGATCCAACAGAGATGGTTCTGGGAAAAAATATATACTGGACTTGATAATGGGTGGATTGTAAAGAAAAGAAAATACATCTAAAATTCTAGCATACCAAAACAGAAAAGGCCCATAGAGATCCTCCAATATTAACCAACTCCTTTATAATTTTATAGACACCAACAAAGAGGTAAAGTAACTTGTCATACAGGTGGTAAAGCGGTAAACCTTTAAATCTAATGCAGGTCTGTTCTGATTTCCGGTAGTTCTATGATTACCACTTCCCTGTTTGGAACTAGAAGGAGGTCAGCAAGGACTACAGGGAAGGTGGCAAATGTGAACAGCAAAATACTAAAGTATTAAAAGAAGAGATTTAAAACTGGGGTGGGAAGACTTTTTTTTTACCCTTCATGTGTAATGACAAAGTTTTGTTGAAACCCCCCCCCCAAAAAAAAAAGTTAGAAAACCAAGGAATAGTGAATGTTTAAAAGGTTGGAAGACGTGCATATTCTCAAGTGTGTCCAGTCTAGGAAGGAAACACACTGTTTAGTGCCCCTGAAAGAATAGGTCAGAAAGTTGAATGTTTGGCATATTTGGCCCCGACCACAGCCTCTTACAGGAAAAGATGTACTCCAACGCCCTCTGCTGAATTCCAAAGGCTGTCGTCTCCCTAGTTCTGGTGACGCACACAATCCGAGGAAAAAAACCTAAAATGGCGGCGACGCCCCACAAGCTGTGCTGAAGAGCATGACGGGAAAATTTAGGGCACGAAATTAGGGCTAGTCACTACCCTGATCGCTGTTTGGGTTTACAATTCTCGGAGCCATGAGAACACCTTCTTGTGAAAGTGGTTCCGAAAGTGAGAAGTCTAAGCGAAAGGTATGGCGGTGTTGTTGTCATTACTGCGGACAGTCCAGCAGGCGGCAGTAGAGGGCAACATGAGAGTGGAAGCCACTTACAATTTTCTAGAATTTTCAATGTTTTGAAATAGAGTCAGAAATTTGGGATGGTGGAATTGAACTTTAGACATAGGATTTTTAATCTGAGATCCCTGGGTGAGCCCAATGGCAAAGGTTTTAGGTAGTGGTGAATATCAGGAAATGAATTTCTTCAAATACTACATAAAAACACACATTGGAATTAGAATTTGTATGCATTTTGGAGAAAATATAGTCTATACCGTTCATCAGATTTTCCCAAAGGATTTGATGACTGTTTACATTAGGAGACAGGGATTTGTGCCAAGGATAATGCTGCATATTTATTGTACAGAATTCTAGAACCATGCTATCTGGTTTCCTGTCTTTATTTCACTAATCCCTAGCTATGTGATGTTAGGCAAGTCTCCAAACTTGTCTGTGAGTCACTTTCCTCATCTATAAAATGGGAATAATAGCAATTCATACCTCACATAGTTATTACAAAATGAGTTTAACTAAAAATTATTGTAAGTGCTTATTCGCTAAAAATAATCTAAAGCCTTCCCAAAGAGTACAGCAACCCTTGGCAGCATTGTAATATCTCATATTGTAACAAACACTCTTAAGATCCATTATCTGCTTTGATGTTAGATATAATTTCGTAAAGTTGGTTTACATATAAGGAAAGTTGATGCAGAGACAGGCTAAATAAATATTATGAAATCATCCAGCTACTCTGTGACAAAGTGGGATTCTAGAAACAGGTTTGCCAGATTCTTGGCCCAGAGCTCTTTCCATTTTACCATGGGTCACTGGAGCAATCAACTTATGGAAACTTAAAGTCTTCTAACCCTGACTCTTATTTTATAGTTGAGAAAAAAATATCCTCAGTTTGTTCTGTATCCAGCCTGGACTTAAACACATGTGACAGGGAGCAAATTGTGTATTGAGACAATCCAATACAATTTATAGAATGGTAATTTCATTATGATGTGCCCTGTAAACATTCAGACTTGTTCAAGTTTTTTGCATGTTCAAAGAAAAGTTTTCCCTTAACACTGATATTCATATCCAGCCCCGCTCTCCTACCCTTCTCAGCAATCTTTGAGGAAGAGGATTGTTTATTCAGGGTTTCAAAACCTTCAGTTCTGCTTCTCCTATCAGCTTGCTTCCAAGAATCTTGTAAGTGTGTCCTCTTGTTTACAAAACCAGTTGACATTATTCAGTGCTTGTCTTATTTGAACCATCTATTACTTTAACCCTGTTGACCCTTGGCCTCTAAAGTATCATACTGTTTTCACTTTTCTTTAGTTTCTCTGTCCTTTCTTTCTCCCTTTCCCTCGGTGGTTTATTTTCCTCTGCCTATCCTTTAAGTGTTGATGTTTTACAAAGATATGTCCTTGGCTCTCTCTCCTTCTAATGTTACACTCAATCCCTGGATGATCTCATCCCCTCACTCAGCTTCAACCAACACCTGGAGCTAATGGCTATTAAATTTATGTCCACAGCCCAGGCTTCTTTTCCCAACTCCAGACCCACATATCAAACTGCCTACCGTATGTCTCACAAACACCTTTAACTCCTCCTAAAATTGAATTTATCATTCCTCTTAAAATTGAATTTATCATTTTCCCCTTGCCTCAGATCTGAGGTGCTAGTATCCAACTTAGTTAACAAAGCCTGAAAGTTGGCAGTATTTTTTTTTAATTTTAAGTTTTTATTGGTGTATAATACTTATACATAATAATGGGATTTGTCATGCCATATTTGTACAAGCAAATTTGAACAAGCTCATTTCATAGTACCTTCCCTTTCCATCTCCTCCTCCATCCCCCATGTGCTTACTGTACTCTACTGATATCTGTTGTCTTTTTTGTTCTTAGTAATATATATATATATATATACATATATATATATATATATATACACACATACATATATATTACATATGTTACAGATATGTATACAGATCATATATACATATATATAATATATAGAGTATATATATATATACACTCTCTATATATAGAGTATATACTCTCTCTCTCTCTCTCTCTCTCTCTGATATATATATATATATATATATATATATATATATATATATAGAGAGAGAGAGAGAGAGAGAGAGAGAGAGAGAGAGAGAGGAGAGAGAGAACACCAACATTCATTCTGGTATATTCATACATGGACATAACATCATTTGGCACATTTTCATTCCCCAGTGCTTCCCACTCCCCTCTCCCTTGACTCTAATTCTTGATTTCTTCTTCTCCCTTAACTCCTATATCCCATCATTCATTGATTTATCTATTTATTTACCAAATGCTAACTGAGAATTTATTTTATTCTCAGTATTATACTAGGTGATGAGATACAGGACTGAGCTCACTCCCTAGGTCAGTCATTGCCTTCATGAAACTTTTATTCCAGCACCAAGCCAATATTAAATGCTAAATTAGTTACATTTTCAGTTGTAAATATTATTGTAATTAATAGACTTTTTTAGACCAGCTTTATGTTTATAAAAATATTAAGTAGAAGATACAGCAACTTCCAATATATATACCTTGTCCTGCCCAATACCTTTAAGGTCTCTTATCATTAACATCTTTCATTATTGAGGTACACTTGTTATAACTGATATATAAGAATTGATATATAATTTATTAGTTGTCATTGGATACATTATTTTATTTATATATTTTTAAGTGGTGCTAAGAATCGAACTCAGGGCCTCGAACATGCTAGGCAAGCACTCTACCGCTGAGCCACAACTCCAGCTCTGATATATTATTTTAACTTATGTAAGCATTAGGGTTCATGTGTTTTCATTATAGTGTTCTATGGGATTTGCCAAATGTATAATGTCACATATCTACCATTACATTATAATACAGAATAGTTTTGTTGCCTTAAAAATCCTGTGTTATGCTTATTTGTCCTTCTACCCCTGGGAACTACTGATCTTTTTTCAGTCAGTATAGGTTCTCTCTTTCCCAGTATGTTACATATATGGAATCATACAATATGTAGCATTTTCAAACTGAGTTATTTTACTTAGCAATATGCAATTAAGATTGTTTTCTTGTCTTTTGTGGCTTGGTAACTCATTGCTTTCATCTGTGAATAACATTTCTTTATATGGGTGTATCAGCTTGTTTCTACATTCATCTATTGAAGGATATCTGGATTACCACCAATTTTTGGTTATTGTGAATAAATATAATCATTATTCACACAAAGTTTTGTGTGGGCATAAGGTTTTTATTCGTTTGGGTAAATATCTAATAACATGATTGCTGGATTATGTGATAAGAAAATGTTTAGTTTTTTAAGAGACTTCCAAACTATATTCCCCAGATATGTCATTTCTGTGTGGGGTATGCCTTTTCACATCAAATGAGGAGGGAAGGTTCTTTTTGTTCCACATCCTCATCAGCATTTTCTATTGTCACTATTTGGGGCTTTTTTTTTCCGTTCTACCAAGTTTGTAGTAGGATCTCATTGTTGTTTTAATATGCAATTTCTTGGGCTAATTAATTACAATTTAAAATTCTAAAAATGATAAAAGTAGTGTGCTATGATAACTAATAGCAGAGACTTTGACCTTCTTTGGAATCATGGAAGGCTTCTGTCAGGAGGTAATGTTTAAGTTAAGGGCTGAGGATTCAATGGGAAATAACCAAATAATGAGAAATAGAAGAGTCCTGGCAGAGGAGACAGAATGTGCAGAGTATCCTGAAGCAGTGGGGAGGCAGCCACATTTGAGGATGGAAAAAAAAAGACCAGTGTGTGGTTGCCATTTGCAGATTACAGAACACAGTGTCATGAGGCAAGGCTAGAGAGGTGGGCAGGAACTTTATAGACCATAACAGTAATTTGGACTTTTGCTTTAAAATAATGGGGAACTACTGAAGGAGATTTTTTTTTTAAAAAATGTTTATTTTTTAGTTGTACACAATACCTTTATTTTGTTTATTTGTTTTTATGTGGAACTGAGGATTGAACCCCGGGCCTCTGATGTGCTAAGCGAGTGGCCTACCACTGAGCCACAATCCCAGCCCCCTGAAGGGTTTTCATCAGGGACGTGAGTTGGTCAAATTGGGGTATTGAAAAGATCATTCAACCTACTGTACATCTAATCAGAGGAATAATTAGACCAGTTTGGATAGTTTTGAAATGAACCAGGAAAGAGATTATGGCCCCCATTAGGTTCCTAACAGAGAATTAGGCATATTCAGGGGTTATTTAAGAGGTAAAGCAGAAGGACACAGACTGATTAGATACAAGGAGTAGGAAGTATGTGAGGTGGACAATAAAGGTTGTGCCAGCTTATTGGATTCTAGCTTGAACCATTAAGTGAATGATGGTAGTGCTATTTTGAATTGGAACACTATAAAGAGGAACAAGTGTGAAGTGCAATGAAATGATTAATTCAATTTGAAATATTGCAATTTAATTGAAATTTTTTTGCTTTCTTGCTGGTACATAAAAATTGTGCTTATTGAAATGAATGGCACATTAATTTTAGTTAAGTTTGCTTGTGGAAACCAGGAGCTTATCCAAAGAAAGAATATAGATTTAGAAGAGATGGAATCCAAGGCCTGAGACTTGAGGATTATTCAAATTTAAACATCCTGTAGAGGGATGTGAACTGGCAAAGGAGATTGAGGAAAAGCAGGAAGAGAGATAGGAGAAATCTAGGAATGTCTAATATCACAGAAGCCAAGAGAAGGGAGTATTCTAAGAAGAAAGACTGTTCTACTAAAATGACTAAAAACAAGTCCAGTGGCTTTATTGACATGGAAATCATTGGATAGTTTTCAATAACTGAAATTAGATATGCTTCGGAGGCAAAGTCATATTAGGAAAGTTGAAAAGGACATGAAAAGTGGGGAAGTATGTCTACCAAGTATAGATAGTTTATTAAAAATTGTAGGTGTACGGGCTGGGGTTGTGGCTCAGTGGTAGAGTGCTTGCCTAGCACGTGTGGGGCCCTGGGTTTGATCCTCAGCAGCACATATAAATAAAATAAAGGTATTGTGTGTAACTATAACTAAAAAATAAATATTTAACAAAAAAAATTGTAGGTTTGAAAACCAGATGGAAAAAATGGAAGATTTCAGAGGGAGATATGGAATCATGATTTTACTTTCTAATGAGCTTCCTTAAATTTATAATTTTCTCTGAGACTTGATTGCAACTACATAGGTTCAGGCCCTCATTGCTGTTGCCTGAACTATTGTAACAACATTCTCTGCAGATTCTATGGATCTGCCTTTCCTGATCTATTCTTCATACTGGTGCCAGAATAGTCTGTCTAAAACCCAGATCTGTCCATGTAACTCCCTTACATTATATCTTTGAATGATTCTGCAGCATATGCAAGACAATACCTATTTTATCCCATTTCCTGTGCTATAACTGAATACCCCAAACTGGGTAGTTTATAGAGAATAAAGGTTTATTCAACTCACAGTTGAGAATGTCCAATGTTGTGGGGTCACATCTGGTAAGGGACATATATTTGTTGGGGACTCCATACATTCTGAAGGTATCACATGGCAAACCAGAGCAAGCTCTTCCTCTTCTTATAAAGCCAGTAATGCAATCATGGATCCCCCAACCTCATGATCTCCTATAATCTAATTACCTCACAAAAGCCACCTCTTAATACTATGATAATGACAGTTAAATCTTAACATGAGGTTCAAAAGGGATAGCAATACAAAATGTAGCAATATTCTTGATCTTTAACTCTTGGACCTTTTCTCAGCATCATGCCTGCCCTTGTCTTTTGTAATTCTGTGAAAACACCAGGCTATTTTGTTTATTTGCCTTCAACCTACTTTTCCTTCTTCTTATAATGCGTGTTCTCACCTAGTTTGCCTAATAAATTCCTTTTTCTTCCCTTTTCAGGCCATCACCTCCTTTTTGAAACCTTTTCAAGCTGGACACAGTGCTGCAAGCCTGTAATCCCAGTGACTCAGGAGACTGAGACAGGAGGATTGCGAGTTCAAAGCCAGACTCAACAATTTAGTGAGGCACTAAGCAACTCAGTGAGATCCTGTCTCAAAATAAAACATACAAAGGGCTAGGCATTTAGCTCAGTTTTAAAAGTACCCCTGCATTCAATCTCCAGTACAACAATAAATAAATAAATAAAAGAAATAAAAACCTTTTCAAAATTCCATAGACATTTTATTACCTTACTGTACTATTTCTGTGTTTTGTACAAATTTCTATATTTATATCAAATATACTATAATGTAATTATTTGCTGGTATGTCTGTCACCCTTAGCAGATGGTGAGTGCCACACACTGTGCTTAGCCTATGGTAAGTGTACTAACAAGGAAAAAAAAACTATTTTTCAAGACACACAAATTTCCATAGAGGAAATGATTATGAAGTTTAAATACATCAATATTTAAATTAAATGAGGTAAACTGTATAATATACAGTAATTCTCAGAGAGGAATATTTTTAAAGAGAGAGAATTTTTTAATATTTATTTTTTAGTTTTCGGTGGACACAACATCTTTATTTTATTTTTATGTGGTGCTGAGGATTGAACCCAGCGCCCCGCACATACCAGGTGAGCTGGTTACCGCTTGAGCCACATTCCCAGCTCCCAACAGAGAGGAATTTTAAAGTCTCTTCCATTTTCTTATCCTTTCTCTCATTAGCCTCTTGTCTCCTGCTGTCTCACCAGAGACAGGTGCCACTTCCAGTGCTTTCAGTTTCCCTAAAGCACCTAAGATTTCCCTAAACTCTGTGAAACCGTCCTCCTTCTGGAGTTAAATACCAATTTTTCTAGAGTGATATTCACCATTTGTATTAGTCAAGGTTGTCCAAAGAGAATCAAAACAACAGATATAGGTATAGGAGAAGAGATTTATTAAGGGACATGACATCCACCACTATGGAAGTTGAGAACTCCCGCACAAGCTGGAGACCCTAAAATACCAGTATCGTGGCTCAGTCTATGTCTGAAGGCCTCAGAACAAGGGAAGTCAGTGATTTAACTGTTAGTCCATAGTCAAAGGCATGAGAACTCATGGAGATTCTGGTGTAATTCCTGGAATTTAAAGGCTGACAAGCCTTATGTTCTGATTTCAGTATACAGAAGAATAAGTCTTTCCCACTTCAGGAGACATCTAAACATATTTTTCCTTCCTCTGTTTTGTTATCCCTGGACCCCTTATTGATTTGATGATGCCTGCAGATTGAGGGTTCATCTTCCCAACACACTCCATTTATATGCTAATCTCACCTGAAAAAAAAAACCTCATAGATCTACCTCAACATACTGCTTTACCAATTTTCTAGGTGTTCTTAATGCAGTCAAGTAGAAAGCTAAAATTAACTTTACACTACCTATCCTTATGTCCTACAAGGTCAAATACTACATTGTCCTATTTCTCCTAAATCTACCCCCATTAAAGCATTCCAGCTTCCAAACACTCCACATACCAGTTGAAAAGTCCAAGGTCTAAGAAGGCCACATTTTCCTTTCATTGTGTACTTATTTATTTTTATGGACAGTTCTATTATATTCCAAATATAATTGTGTTTATGGAGAGTGTTAGTGTCCAAATTAAATGAACTACATTAAACCTAAAATGACCACAAAGAATAGTATTACACTGGGTATGCATTGTGTGTTTTTGTACAGAGCAGGGTTGGGGGAGAACTATCGAATTTGAATTTCCCAATGTTGTTATCATTAAAATATTGGAACCAGGAAATGTGAATTATTGTCCTGAATCTTTTATAATTAATTCACTAATTCACTCAATCAACAAATTTGTTAGGATCCTATGATGTGTCAGGCACACTACTAGGTTTTATAAGGGATATAAAGTCTAATTGTTTTCCCTCATCACCATACAGTTTTTCTTTCATTCTGTTGTATCAATCTCAACAAGTATTTCATTTATTCATTCATTAAGTAGTTAATCATTGAAAACTTATTGTGTGCCAGCCAATATGCTATAAATAATTGATAAGACACTTATTTAGCAGACAAGTTATTATTTCCCTCTGGGAGCTTATACCTTACCTCTACTTGAGAATAGAAAAAAAATAATTTATTTATCAGATAGAGAAGAGTCTCACAGAGGGGACATATTGACTTTATAACACATCTGTAATCTTCTTCATGATCTGCAGCTCCTTGAACTTTTTCCTTTTCTCTTAACCCCATAATTTTCCACCACAGAACCTACAGTACAGGAGATATTGGGGCCTGCAGATTCTTCTAACTCAAATCTAGCTGCAATGGAGAATGAACCCTGGACAACATGTTCTTTCAAAAATAATTTTGTCTTGTTGTCTCCTCAACAACCTTCTGTTCATTTATGAGTTAGATATTTTGGTAGATAATGTATGGCTTTCCAAGAATTGAGTAAATCACTCAACTACTAAAAGCCTGCCAATAGTTTTGAAATGTTGCAGCATTCATTTGATTTTTCCTGCTTTTGAGAGAGAGTTTTATTGAATTTAGGTTTGGGAACAGGGAATATTAACCCTATGTAACAGGAAATTTAAAAAACTGAATGAGGATAAAAGAAAAAAGAAGAATTCTTATATTTGGCAGAAATTAATGAATTTAAAAGCATACATTAAGTCATACAATTATTAAAATCAAGCATTATTATTATTGCTCAAGTGTCTTTCACCTCCCAAAATCATATAAAATTTAATTGCCATTGTAACAATATTTTAAAATGAGCTTTTTAAGTGGTGATTAGGCCAAGAGAGCTCTGCCCTCATAATTGGACTAATGGTGTTATCATGGAAGTAAGTTCTTTAGGATTAGTTTGGGTCCTTTATTCCTGTTACCTAGCCTCCAACCCTCTTCTGTTCTCTTTTCATCCTTATGCTATGGAATGACATAGCACAAAAGCCCTCATCAGATAACAGTGCCTTAATCTTGGACTTTCTAGATCCAGAACTGTGAAACATAAATTTCTACTCATTACTAATTTCCCCATCTGTGATATTCCACTATAGCAGCACAAAAAGTCTAAGAGAGTTGCATTTTTAACAGACTAACAAAATACACAAGGCTCGGGCGGGCTAGGGTTGTAGCTCAGTGGTAGAGCACTTGCCTAGCACATGTAAGGCCCTGGGTTCAGTCCCCAGCCCCACATAAAACTAAATAAACAAAATAAAGATATTGTGTCCATCTACAACTGAAAATATTTAAAAAAAATATATTCAACTGTCATGTATAACTAAAAACAACATATTAAAAAAATTTTAAAATACACAAGGCTCTGACAGGTATGTTCAAGAAATAAAAGGAGAAGATAGAGAAAAACAAAATTTGTAACAACATACTAGATAGACATGGCTACAAACACAAAGGAGATTTTTTAAAGTGTTAGGAAACAGAATACAGAGTCAAGATATAGATCCATGTGTATCTAGACAATTAGAATAAGATGGAAGTTCAAATCAATGAAGAAAAGATAGCCTGTATAAAACAGGATTTTATAATAATAATAATAATATTTGATTCTATTAATTATATGACTTAGTGTATGTTTTTCACTTCATTAAATTTTGTTGAGACAATTGATCATCTATATTAGGAAAAAAGAGTTCAATCTCCCCCTCTCCCCCTCATATCATTCACAAAAATAAACTACATATGCAACACAAATGTAAAAATTAAAACTTATAAAATACTGACAGAATATATATTATAACATATTTATAAATTTGGAGTACAGAAGAATTTCATAAGGAATAAACACAAAAAGCAATAGGTGAAAAGATTGAGAAATTTGATTATATAAATATTTTTCCAACTTTAATCACTTATCTTTATTGATAAAATAGTCTCCTATGCAATATGTACTCTCAGACATAAACTTAAAGTTCTTAAAAATTGAAGAGGGGGCTGCCATTTAAAAAAATAATGTTTTACAATACTTAAAACCTTAAAATTTTATCCAAACAAGAAGACCAAGAATAAATTTACTCAATTTTTTGTTTACAAAATTATTTATCAAGTACTGTTTTATAATTAGAAATACTGAATGAATTGCCTCAGACTTAATCTCAATTATGTAGCTTATTTTCTTTTTTTTTCTTTTTATTTTTAGATATACATGACAGTAAAGTCTATTTTGACATATTATACATACATGGTGTATAACTTGTTCTAATTAGGATCCCATTCTTGTGGTTGTACATAAATATTTGAATGAATGTGCCATTGAAGGAAGGTCTAATTTCATAAAACCAATAGAAAAATTAAAAAGTAAAAATATACCATTTACTTATAAAATATCAATTAAGGCCTCTATTTAATGTTTTGGGCCAATAGCCCTTTTCTAATCAGCTTCATTCACCCTCTAACTTAAGGAAGAAAATTTCTGAAGTGAAAAGTAGTTTTTACTATTACCAATATATGTAATTATACATAAAAATTACTCCATGAAGTCAGACACAGTCACACATATCTGTAATCCCAGTGGCTTGGGAGGCTGAGGCAGGTGGATCATGAGTTCAAAGTCAGCCTCAGCAAAATTGAGACACTAAACAACTCAGTGAGACTCTGTCTCTAAATAAAATACAAAAAAAATAGGGCTGAGGATGTAGCTCAGTGGTCAAATGCCCCTGAGTTCAATCCTGGTACCAAAAAAAAAAAAAAAAAAAAAAGAAAAAAGAAAAAAAAGAGAGAGAGAGTATGAATTTCTATGTATGCTATATATAATGTTTATTTAATATAAATGAGTATAATACATTTAATCATATCTGAAACTCTTCTCCTGTTAGTCTACAATCACTACAAAATAAGAAAAAAATAGGTTTCAATAGGTTGTAAAGTTAATTTCTCTATCTGGTGGCTTTTGGAAAATTTATGTATTGTTTTTTTAATATTAAAAAACCCAGTACTTACAAATCTCTATATTTCCAAGCCCTTGTCCACATTAAAGGTTATAAGAAAAATCTTTCAGGTTATGAAGACCAGATGGAGCTTAAAAATAGAATCAGAATTTTTTTTTTGAAATTTGAGTCTACTTTTTTCACACCTCGAGAGTAATTGCTTAAAAACAGGGTTATATAAGCCAGAGGAATTTTTAATTTACTTGAAAATGTAATCCCAGTGGCTCAGGAGGTGGAGGCAGGAGAATCATCAGTTCAAAGCCAGCCTCAGCAATTTAGTGAGGCACTAAGCAACTCAGCAAGACCCTATCTCTAATAAAATACAAAATAGCACTAGGGATGTGGCTCAGAGGTTGAGTGTCCCTGAGTTCAATCCCTGATACCTCCCTCCCCCCCAAAAAGAGTTATCATACCTATCTTACTATATCAAACTTTTCAGCTCTATTAGCTAAATAAATATCCTTAAATATCAACTGGAAAAAGAGAAAAAAGTTTTAATTATTGGCTGAGAACAAAAATTTGTCCTTTCAGAGGAGTACTTGAACCTACTAAATATGTCTATTATAAGATCTTCATTAGAAACTAATATTCCTTCTCTTTCATTTCTGAAATGATACAACATACACTTTAGCAAATTATTAACAACTGTGAACTAAGTATCTGTTATGATAAGTTAACTATACTTAAATTGTTTCATTTATTTGTGGTCATGCACTTAAAATATTTCTACTGTTCCTCTTTGTAGAATTTCTTTGACAATAATTTTAAATTAATGGGAAAGTAGGCAATCTCTAAAACTGAAGTCTTGTATTATATAAGCTATTTGTAAGTCTGACACCAAACAGGAAGGATTAAATGCAGTCTGATGATCTTCCATTCCGAAAACCATGGGAAAAACTTATATTTCAAAGTTGGGATAATGGATTACATGGAAAAATGAACAAATATTTATACAAGAAAACAAAGACTGGAAAGAGATTCTTCGAATAACTTGAGAATCATTTTCATCAATTTCAATAACTTTCCTTATGATTGCTGTCATTTCAGTTATCTGGTCAATGTTTATAACTTCTTGGATTGCTGCTCCTTTAGTTTCATTACTATACCAAGATCATCTTTATTGCTAGCCATGAAAAATCTAAACATTTGTTCTTTTTAAAAAAAAATAATAATAATACCTTTACTTTTTTGTTTAGTTTTCTTTTTTTTTGTTTGTGTTTTTAGTTTTTTTAATGTGGTGCTGGGGATCAAACCCAGCGCATCTTGTGTGCTAGGCAAGCGCTCTACCACTGAAACATAATCCTAGCATCTAAATATTTTTCTTGATACCCTCTTATTATAAGTTCTAAGGAACATTGATATTCTTTTAGGGATGTATGCATTATTTTTTCTCTTGTCATAATTCTCTGATTTGTCTGTTTCTTTGTTGGATTCCCATAACTAAAGTGGACCGTGGCTGATGTCTTGTGACTTCATTAAGTACTTGAATTTCTTTCTGATATTCTCTCTCAATCCCTTAGAGCCATCAGCTGTGGTGACTAGGACCCAAAGGTTCTACCAAACCAGACTTACCCACCCAAGGAAAAGAGAAGAGTGTACCCTTGTTCCATCTCTTCAGGGAGCAGGTGCAGAACCCCACAGGGGCAGCTGAGGAAAGAATGGGATTCAGCCCCATTACTAGTCTGGGATAAACCACCAATTTGACCACATCCAACTCTTTTAAATATTTTTATTAGTTATCAATGAACCTTTATTTATTTGTTTGTTTATATGTGGTGCCGAGAATCTAACCCAGTGACTCAAACATGCTAGGCAAGCTCTCTACCACTGAGTCACAACCCCAGCCTGACACCCAACTCTTGATTATATAAATGATCACTAAAGTCATGTGTGTTCAATGACACCATAAGCAGCTGTGCGTGGTGGTGCACACCAGTAATCAGGAGGATTACAAGTTCTAGGCCAACTTGGGTAACTAGGCAAGACCCTGTCTCAAAGTGTTTCTATAAAGGACTGGAGATGTGGTTCAGAATTTTTTAGCAAATTCTGGATTCAATCTCCAATACTGCAAAAAATAAATAAATAATGCACCATAAATGAATATAAAAGACAAGTGACAAATAACAGACTAGGAAAAGTATCTTCAGCAAACATAAAATATTAAATATTAATGCTCATAATATGCATACATGTATGTGTATTATATATATTACACAGAGAGAGACAGTCATGCATCATTTAACCACAGGGAGATGAACTGCTACATACATTGTTAAGTGATTTTGTTGTCATTAGAACATCATAGAGTTAACTTTCACAAACTAAAATGGCTACTGCATCACTAGGTGATACTATATTATGGAACCACTGTCATATATATGGTTCATTGTTGCTGGAAATTAGAAATATTGTTATACCAATGTTTAACTCTTTATCAACAAATCCGCAAATTTACAAACAGATAGTAACAATACAAATGAAATGAATAGGTAATTCAGAGAAGGGGAAATAAAGAAGCCTAATAAACATTTGAAAATATATCCAACCTCACTAATATTAAGAGTAAAAAAGGCTAAAATAAGATTCCAATCTTTATCCATAGCTGAAAAAAATTTTAAAGTTTGACAATATTATATAAAGGAAGAGTCTGGGAAAACATACTCTGATACACTAAGGTGAGTATAAAAATTGTTATAGTCATATTTGGGGAAACAGTTCAGCATTGTCTATTAGTATTTTAAGTAATATTCTCTGTGACAGATTAGATTCAGTTCTTAATATCTTCCCTAGAGCATAACTAAAAGATGTACACAATGAGATGTCTATGTGGATGTTCTTTCACTATAACACGTTTCAAATGATGAGAAAGTAAAAACAATCTAAATGTTCATAGATGATAAAAAGGCTAAACAAACTTTGGTACATTCATATTCTGGGACCTATGGAAAATATAAAAGTAATGTGTAGTGCCTGTAGTAAGACATAGTAAGGAGGTTAATAGAAAAGTTGAAAAGCAATATGTTGAGAATGCTGACATTTATATAAATATTTACACAATTACAAATTTTCCATGAGAAACAAGGAGAGTGAGTATGTGTGTATGCATGCATGTAAATGCACAGAGAGAGGTCTGGAAGGACTCTTGCCAAATATTTACATTTCTTAAGTATTATAGTATTATTTTCTGGAGAGGGGACTGGCATTGAGTTGGTGGTTAAAGAGGAGTATATTTAAATGTTTGATTTTTTTAAATGAAGGTGTTTTAATCAGCTTTTTCATCTCTGTGACTGGTCAGAAAGGTAGGGGAGAAAGGACCAAGTGGAAGAACAATCCTTCCAAGGCATACCCCAGTGACCTACCTCCTTCAACCTTACCTCACCTGCCTGCACTTCCAACCCAATCAGTCCATTTAAACTGGATGGAATGATTAGGTAACACCTTTCACAATCTAATAATTTTACCCTGAATATTTCTGCATTAACATAAGCTTTTGGGGGGACTTTTCATATCCAACCCATAACATAAAAAATAATTAATATGTTCCTCATATAAATAAAAGTGAATAAAATTAGAGATAACAAGTTAAGATGTGACCAAAGCCACAAGCATTGTAGGAATATCAGGGTCCAAGAGTTATATAAAACTGAAGAAGGCTAGTCTAGTTTTAGATCTGGCATATAGAAACCAAGAATCAGGAACTGAGGAAATGATAGAAAATGGAAAGGAATATAGTTTTTACTCCACTGTTCTATTTTGTGTTGGTAGGGCTGGGCACAATTCTTTGAGGTTAAAGACAAGAACTTGATGGTTCAGAGGAAGTGATACAAGCTATTCTGGATTTATGGACAGGGGTAGTTGAAGTTGGAATGTCAAAGGCTATAATAACATAGCCCTAAGCAATGAGTCCTCAATGTTCAGCAAAGCAGATGTCCTATTCTTGTTATATGTACACAAAGCTTCCTTTCCTTAAGCCATTCACATGAAAGGGGTTTGTTTCTTCCTCCAAAAACAAAGAAGAACACTTGCTACTTTTAAAAATACTGTATAGTATTTTGTTAGCATCTCATTCTAATCTAGACTGGTCACATTATCCTGTGAATTAATTAGGACAGGCATTATTGTGTCAATTTAAAGATGAGAACACAGGCTGAGATGGGTTGCTTCATGTACCTAAGGTCATACAGCATGTGTATAGAAGAGTAAGAAATCAAATTTAGGCTCATTCACTGCAGGATGGATGTTCTGTTTGCAGCTACGGTTGTTTTCCTCCTGTAATTCTTCTTTCACTGTCATACCTGGGTTTCTGCCAGATGCCTGTCTATCTGCAAGCACTGTGCCCTCATGACTCTCCTGACTGTGACAAGCTTTCACCTGCAGTTCATTAGAACTAAGGGTCTGTTATGTTTTGTTTTTCAAACTCAAACATAACTGACCTATTCATATTTCCTACTTTGAGAGAGCTCTCTTAATTATGGTAAGCCCACTCAGGATAATGTCCCTTTGGAATAACTAAGAATCAACTGATTTGAGATATTAGTTACATTGATAAAAACATAATATATTCATGAGATTATATTAGTAATAATGTTTAATATTTCTTATTTTTAAAACAGTAATTTAAAATGTATATAGTTATGTTGTACAACATGATGCTTTGAATTGTGTACACATTGTTGAATGGCTAGATTCTGCTTATTACCATATGCATTAATTCAAATACTCATCAATTATTTGTAGTGAGAACACTCAACATCTACTGTTAAGCAACTTTCAAATTTACAATACATTGTTATTAGTTTTAATAGCCAAGTTGTACAATAGCTTTCTTGAACTTACTTTTCCTAATAGAAATGCTGAAACCTTTGAGAAACATCTTCCCAGTATCCACTCATGACCCCTGAGAAACACCATCCTACTTTCTGTTTCTATGAATTTGACTCTTTTAGATTTTGCATATAAGTGATACCATGTTATCATTTGTCTTTGTGTATTGAGCTAATTTCACTTAATATAACATCCTCCAAATTTATCCATATTGTTTTGAGGACTTTTTTTAATTGTAGTTGGGCACAATGCCTTTATTTTATTTATTTATGTGGTGCTGAGGATTGAACCCAGTGCCCCACGCATTGGAGACAAGCGCTCTACCACTGAGCCACAACCCCAGCCCTCTATATTGATTTAAATGACAGGATTTTCACTCTCTTTTAAAGGCTGAACAGTATTTTATTGTGTATACAATGTATATAATTTGTATTATTTTATCTATTTATGGGCATGTAAGTTAATTCCCTTTATTGGCTATTGTGAATAGTGTTGCTGTGAACATGGGAGTACAGACATCTATTTCACATACTGATTTTTATTTCTTTTAGATATATGCCTAGAGGTGAAATTACCATATCATTTGGCAGTAACATAATTCTGTCTCATATTATTCACAGACTCTTCCCTTACATAAGGAGAAGGCATTAAACAAAGGCAAGACGCATTAGAGGTCCTCTTAGAATTCACAGAATTGTACCTTATGGTTGTATTCACCATGTCCTTCTTCTTTTCCCACCCCATATATAATTAACAAATAATAATTAATTTAAGGTTGTATAACTAACTTTTTCAATAGCCTGCCACCCAGTGATTTTAGCATCTATTGATTAAGCAGTTAGTACTATGGTGATTGTGGTGGTTATTTTCTAATTCTATATTTTTTGTATTTATTAGTGTATTTTTCTGTTTACAGAAAAAGAAAACCTTCCTTTCTTGTCCCATTCCAATTATGTGATTTAAAAGTGAACATCTTTACCTACTTGCCCACCCAGATCTTAAGGGAATGAGGTATTTTGTTCATTGATCCAACCATCAGAGGATGTTCATCTGAACATTATTGATCTTTGTTTTATTACTGTTTCCATTTTAGGACAGGTGGCATAATATATTCTTAAATGATTAGAGTCTGATGAATAAAGTTCTTTTAGGGTCAGAAATCTACAAATATTTACATAGGCAGAGGTAATATTGCATCTTGAGTTTTGGCAATGACCATGGAGCTCAAAACCAGAAGGTCATAGGGTGCATGGTTAACAGATTGTGCTAAAATTTTACCCATAACCTGACTAGGCTGTTTTATCTAGTCATGCTCTAGCTATAAAAAAGAATGGGGTGATGCTGGAGTTGTGGCTCAGTGGTAGAGTACTTGCCCTACCATGCATGAGACACTGGGTTTAATTCTCAGCACTCCATATAAATAAAGAAAATAAAGGTCCATTGACAACTATTTTTTAAAAGGATCCGGGAAGATGGTCATTATGATCATAACACTGGCACAATGACTCTTTGGCCAGTTATAATACTTGGTCAGGATTCAGCATTTTTCTAGTTCATTCACTCTGAGAGTAAAACAGAATCAGGTTTCTTTATAGTATAAATCTTATGCTCTGGTGCTTGACATGTAAGAAAAATCAATCTCTCATACTGCTTATATGACTCATGAGCTGTTTAATCTCAGGACAAACACCTGAGTTTCATTTGAATGATACATGGATCCTCTAATGCATATTCATAATAGCTTGAATAGATGATCAATGAATTAAATTGTGTCTTCTTCAAACTTCACAAGGAACAAGTATTTTTTTTTCTTCCTTCTTCACAAGGGAAAAGCTGAAGTGGTACATATACAACTTGTGCCAGTGTTTTTGGGTCCTTATATGTGCCTCAGCAGGCTGAGGTCTCCATTCATTGGGAAAGATTATAGCTATTAACCAGTTCCATTTTAGAATCTCCTTTCCTATGAACACCTATTTTCCATTTCAAATTTTTCCATATCCAATTTTAAAAAGAAAATTTTAATGGCTCATTACTTACATTAAAACTCATACAAATTTTTCCTAAACATCAATATATAAAACATCAGTATATTTATGCATACACATGTATATGCATATGTATATATGTACTATAGAATACTTGAAATATACAAAAAGCAAAGAAGAAAATAAAAATCATTCATAATCCTATTAATAATAATCACCATTAACAATTATGTCTGTTTCCTTGTAATCTGTTTTTCACACATAAATGTGTTTATGTTATTGACTTCATACTATAATGGAGTAATTTTTATTTAACTTTACATCAGAAACATGCTCTAATTTTGGTTTTAAACTTCATGTGAACATTTAGCTGACCGTATATCTCATCATGCCATGGTTTATTTAAATAATTATTTTTTACGTCCAATTATTAGACAATGAGATCATGTATATTATGTTACTGTGATAAATTTCACCATTGTAATTAACAATTTTATGCATAAAGTCATGCTTGTAAATGTTTACTATCACTTTATTGAAGTCTTATTGACATCCAAAAAGCTGTACACTTTTAATGTATACAACTTTATGAGCTTGCAGATGAGTATATATCCATGAAACCCTCACCACGATCAATGCCATAAACATACCCATCACCCCCAAAAGTTTCCTCTTGTTCTCTTTATTTTTCTTAAGTTTTCTTACTATATGTTCTCAAAATGGGGATTATTAGTTCAAAGGCCATGTTCGTTGCTAAGATTTTCATTACATATTACAAAGTTGCCTTCCAGAAAATGGGTGCTGGCAATATTGCTTTGTAATAAAGTGAGATGTTTGAAACACAGTCACTTCTGAAACCTGAAAAAATTACTCTTCTACTCAAAGGGTCTAAATTTGGAGGAAGGATCAGAAATAGTTCAAGGGAAAGGAGACAGCGTTTTATATTTTCCCAAGTATTAGCTATACAATGAATTGTTACTTTTTGAAATTACTAGGCAGATTATGTTATATGTAACTCGAAACTGTTGACTGATTTCTAGTGTATTTTGAATTCCAGTCAGTTCTTAATGGAATTTAAAATCACTTATATTTACATTTCCCCTCTTGTTTAAGAATCCCATTCATTCCATCATTTTCTGAATTTCCAGTCCTGTCTCTCTTCACAAAATGACACATAGCCAACCATTTACTTCATACTGACATGAATTCCATATTGAAGGGAACGTTACTTATAAACACTTTTGACCATCCAAGCTAAAGTTACACACATCAACCTTATACATAAACAGCCTAAGTGGAGAACAGGAAAATAAGAAAAATGAGTTTACAGAAATTCTTTTTCTTATTCAGCCTCAAAATGCTAGATAGTTTTCTCAGTTTTGTATGATGTACAGAGAATCAGTTTGTCGGAGCCCAGAGTCCACTGGTTACTGTTTTCATAAAACCTTCAAACCACAAATGGAAGTCCTCCCAAAATGATGTGGCTGATGCATTCTTCTCAATTATTCTGGTTCTTGTCATAATATATTCCCAAGCACCAGTGACCCAGCTGGTTAATTTCTTTTTCCACGGGTTTCATGTTAAGCCAAGATCAGATTAACTCTGACCTGGAGGGCAAAAAGGAGGTTTGATCAGAGGTTAGACACAAACTAAATCACCTAATACAAAATACTTTCTAATTATTTATTATTTATGCCTCACTTATTTCCAGAGAGTAGTTAAAAATGACATGTCTCAGCTCTACTCTTTTAACATGGGTGATACCTTGTCCTATAAATTTCTTCATATTTCGGCTGAACACTGCCTATAATGCAGAAAAATTTTGGTTTGAAACAAATACCAAAGAAGAATTTTTAAAATAAATTTATGTGTGGGGAGTAGGGATAGAGAGTGGGAGCTCAGTGTAGAGTCACTCCTTGTTGGATGGATCCAAAGGCAGCAAATATTCAGGGAATGGAGTTTCTGTGCTGATAGTGGGGACCCTGTGTGGACAGATGCCTACATTCCAGTCCCTTCCTTGACCTATTATGGAAGGAAGGGTCAGGGTATGTTTCCTCTCCCTGAACAATTGGATAACACAAGGGAACAGAGATGTATGCAAAATCAAAATGTAGGCAAGTCAGGGGCCAAAATGCAGGAAGAGAAACTATGTAAGAATTCTGAATTCTGGTGGGGTCAGTTCAGTGGATTGGAGTCAGAGTAGAGAGTCATGAGATTCTCAAATAAATGAGAATGAGCAAAGAAGAAGTCTGAAACATTCATCATGAATGCCATCTAGAAACTGATGTGCATCTGTGGGTCAGATATGGCATGGATAACAGAGTTATCTATCAAAAGATGCTTCTTTATGCACCCTAGTTCTTGATAATATCCAGCTAACTTTTTTTCATCATGAGAATGAGAGTAAGCAAGAAGAGAACAAAAATGTCTTCTGACTTTCCTCCAAGCCAGTTCTGCACTAGGTGTTTTCATTAATATTATCAACTTTCTGAAGCAGTTATTACTCCTATTTTAGAGATGAGAAGACAAAGCCTGCTAATTTTGAGACCAATGCCCTTCCTCATGTGACAAGGATGATTTACTGGTTTTCTGCCCCGTTGTCAATGTTCCATTCTTTCTCCCCATATTAATATCAGTCACTCTGCAATACCAACCCTGGTCTACCTCTGCCAGTGAAGGATGTGAATCTTGCTTCTTATTTCAGGCTGACTCTTCTCTGCTAATGCTCTTGTCTCTGCCTGCTCCACCAAGAGTCTCCTGCTCTGACTCATGCCTCTAATTCAAACTCTGCCACTTGTGTGGCAAAACTTGGCATGATCAGCCTGATAATAATAACAATGATGGCATATATCAGTTTTTGAGCACTTACCATGTGCCAGACTTATATCAAGGTCTTGACGTACATTATCTCTTTTATTTCTTACTCAAGTCCTAAAAATATTACTCTTATCCTCATTTTCCAGAAGAAAATTAGCTCTTGCTTATAACAGAAATATCATCTAGTATGCCTCCCCCCTCTTTCACCTGCCCTAGTCACAGTGGCTTTTTTTGGTGTTCCTCAGATGGATCAAGTTTGTTTCCACTTCATGGTCATTACATTTGCTATTTCCTCTGCCAAGAACTCTGTTCTCTCATATTTAGTTTCATGGATGAGTCCTTCATATCATTCAAGTCTCTCATGTTGTTTTGAGGTTTTCCCTGACCATCTTATACCAAATAGCATGCATATAACATACTCTTAACACTCTCTTCTGCCTGGTCCTGCTTTATTTTTGTTCATAGTCACTATCATTTTATACAAGTGTCTTAATTTGTTGATTTATTTATTGCTTTTCTCCCCCATCAGACTGTAAGTTCCTCAGAGATTGTGATTTCATATATTTGCTCATATATCTGTGTTGTACCTAATGCATGGTCAGCACTTATCATATATCTGATGGTTGTATAGAAGGATGGATGAAACATCCAACACTCTCTGATTCCATAGTCAGAGTGCTGAATCACTACACTTCTCTCTCCTAGTTGGCAAATATGAGTGTCACTTCCCTTGGGGCAGAGACAATTTATGTCTTAAGATTTTTACATGAAGCAACTAGAGAACAATTATCATTCCAACAAGGCTCTGAGCTGTACAAGTGCAGATTTTATTTTCTATCCCACACTGTAATGTAAAAATGGACTTTAGAGCCAGAGAGAACTAATTTCTAATGCCTGTGCTGACTTAGGTTTCTCTGTGACTATGATTAATTGTTTAACCCCTTGTAAGTGTTAGTTTAAACATCTTCAAAATAGACATATTACTGCAACAATAAAATAAATATCATCAGCAACCTGTCTGGTTTACTGCCCAGCCCATATAGGCACTATATAGAAATAAATGATCTGTATCTTTGCATTTCCTCCAAAGTGTAGCTTACCACAAAATTTATTAATTAGTGGATCAAATATTTAGTTTTTTCACCAGTCTGGTTTTGCATGTGGTTATTATAGGGCTTGGAAGATTAAGGCTAGATTTTTTAATTAACTTCCTCAACATTTATTTAATTTCTACCTGGAGGCATAACTGGAAGGTGTGTATGTTCAATGTTGGTATTTTATGAGGTTTGAAGAGAAAGCAAATAAGCTTGATGAGAAAGGGAGGATCTGTAAAATCTCTACAGGCAGCTGGATGCCGTTGTGCATGCCCATAATCCCAACAGCTCAGGAGGCTGAGACAGGAAGATGACTAGTTGAAGACCAGCCTCAACAACTTACTGAGGCCATAAGCAACTTAGTGACACCCTATCTCAAAAACAAACAAAAAGGAGCTGTGATGTAGCTCAGAGGTAAAGTGCCCCTGGGTTAAATCTCTAGTACCAAAAAACAAAACAAAACAAAATTCCACAGGCAGACATAATTAAGACAAATATCATGTTTATAAATGCAAAGTACTTTATCCAAGTCCAAAATTAAAATTATCCAAGTTGAGGCTGAAAATGGCATGGAAAACTCTTAGTTAAGACTTTTAGTTGTCTATAAGTTCACTTAGAAAATCATATTGACTCAAATGTATGCCTGGGACCTGTCCTTACCTGGAATCTACTCATGAGATCTTAGCATTATCCTATGTTTTTCCTTTGCTCCAACTCAATATATATTCTTTCTATTTGACACCTTCAGTCTGATTACCCTGACCTTTTGCCCTAGTCCATTACCCACAAATGACTCCATTTTCCCCCATGCATCCTAAATCCCACAAGTGAATCTTCTTAGCTGTAGCTTTAGTGTTGCATTCCCCTTGTATTTTACTCACACCTGCCATGATAAATGATTTCCAACCAGGTGTCATCTCAGAATGTCCAGCAAAGTAGAGCAGAGGCAAGGGATTAATGGTGTCCAAACTCTATGTAATTCCTTCAAAGAGATTCTGTTCCATACCCACTCCAGCCTGGATAGATAATCATTGCCCTATAGTAAGCCACAGAGAGCATAGTGGTTATAAGCATGAACTCTTATTCAAACTACCTATGTTTGAATCCTGGTTCCTCTGTTTGCTAGCAGTATAGCTAACCTCTGCATATAAGTTTCTTTATCTGTAAATTGAGAATGAAATTGACTCTTAAACTCTAGGGTTGATGAAAATATTAAATGAATGAACCTATATAAAGCATTTAGTGCAGTGCCTCAGAGATGGTAAATGCTCAGAAATTGTTGTAGTTCTCCTCTTACATTTCAGGAGCAGTGGGGTAGGAAGTTTGAGAACTGTTTTGGTGTGCTTACCTCCCACACATTAAAGTTGTTGAGTAAAGCTATAACTATCATTCAGCAAGGTACATTAGGGCACCTGTGAATTCATGTATTCCATCCTCAGCTAGGCTTTCAGTGCTGCACTTGATAGTATTTTTAATATGTTCCTGCTTATCCCCCTTTCTAGTTCCCCACATCATATATTCCATGTCTTCACCCACTTCTGAAGCCATCTGTCCCACACTACCACACCATGTATGAGTTGGGAAAAAAAATCATTTTATCATACGTCTCTCTCAAACTGCCCCACTGTCTCTCCCTTCCCCTCCACTGGTTAAATACCTCAACAAGTCTCTCTTCAGCCATCAATTTCTTCACTGTACAACCCACTGCATTCCAGCTCACCCTTTACCACTCCCCCAAGAGTGTTCTGTTTGGGATCATCAACAACTTCCTTACTGCTGGAACCAGAGGTCTCTTTGCAGCAACCTTGCTTACTTGACCTTGGTCCCATTGCCTTTGACTCTGTTATGTATTCTTTTGGTTTCTGCCATTCCTTTCTAATTTGTTTCTCTTTATCTCTTTGATCATTCCTTCTCAATCCTTAGTCTTTAGGCTTTTTTTAATAGAACTAAAAGATTCCTGTAGCTAAACTTTTCACCTGTTGACCCTCTTTTTTTCTTAGTTTACACGTGTCCATGGGACAATTCCATCTACTGTCAATACTTCATTTCCTACAATGATTAAGCATGCAGGCACTAAATCAAGGCTGACCTGGACTTAAATCCTGGCTCTGCCAGTTAGCTAATTGAGTGAGTTACTTAACCTCTTCTAAGCCTTTGTTTCCTCATTAGTATAAAGTAGAGTAATATGCTTCCTAAATCATAAAGTCTTTGTGCACATTAACTAATAAAATTCTTGTGTAGTGATGAACATACATGCACTCAATAAATTTAAAAAAAAATAATAATTCATAATTTATGGCTCAGTTTTCTCTCCTGAGTTCACTTCTATATAACTTACTGACATAATCCTCTGCATATCCTCAGGCAACTCAAACTCACTCTATTGAAACCCACTATTAAAGTTGTTTTCTCTAATTTTATTTTTCATCTTGTGTTCTCAGTCTTGCTGAATAAAACCACCATGGATCTCATCACCTAACCTGTAACATAAACCTGCATGTGCATACTCATATTTATCCATTTTGCCCATCTGCCACATGGCCAACTAGTAACTGAGCCCTTTTTCTCTTGCTAATATCTGTCCTGTGTTTGCCTTTCTCTACCATCTACCCTGTTGTTGCCTTGATTAAGTGCTTTATCTACATTATCTTCAAATTTGTTCTCCCTTCATCCTCACAGTCTTTTAAACACTTTCCCTCTTTCCTGCAACCATTTTTTCATTCTCTAAACTGCTGCCAGAATGATCCACTACTGGCCCCATAACACTTACCATATAAAGTTTAAATTATTTAACATGGTATATAAGACACTCAGTGATTTCATACTTCCATGTCAAATAGCATATATTGTTTCTCTGCTGAAATGCTCCTTTACTTTGGCCTTCTAATAAGCATATAATCAATGGCCAAGAGTTAGTTCTAGGTTCACCTCCTCCAGGAACATTTCCATGACTGCTTAACCCCTTGCTCTAGTTAAAATCAATTTCTTTTTTCTTTTGCTCCCCCCTGCCAAATATTTATTTAAAAATGAAATACTTCCTTAAGTACTTTGTCTTACATATTAATATACATATATAGCTTCTCCTATTTAGTTGTAAGCTTCTTGAAGACAGGGACTTTGTTTAGGTTCTTCTAGATTTTGACTATTTTTACTTGCTGCTTGTTGTTGACATCTAATACCACAACACTACTGATCAAATGAATAAAAGAATTAACAAAAAAATCATGAACTATATTAATAGAAAAGGTTTACCTTTAGGAGGAGAGAAGATGATTGTGCTGTTCTTAATTTTTTTTAAAAAATTTGCCATAGTCAGACCACTATATAAAGAGGAACTCAGGTTATAAGATCTTCTAGATGCCTTCCATTTCCGAGATTTTGTGATTCTACCTTTTCTTCAATACAGTGGTGAATACTAAAGTATGAGATAGGATGTGCACTCCTACTGAGCTTAAAATTTATTTGAGGATATGAGTCTATTAAAAACCTTAATAATAATACATTAGTTTAATATTTATGCAAAACTTAAATAACAATACATTTGTAGTGATAAAGGCAATAGAGCTACATATCAAATTAATCATATAGCATAAATAAGAACTCAGAGGAGCAGAAATTAAATTGACTAATACCGGAAGTGGTAGATAAGGCTTCCTGGGAGGGATCAGACTTGCACTGATCTTTAGCAGAATCAAAGGTAGGAGTCATGTAGTAATATTAGTAAGGAGGTACTATAGCAAACTGGTTAAGTATATGTTCCCTATAGTCCAACTCTCTGATTTTAAATCCAGCTCTCCCATTTACTAGCTGTATGACTTTTGGCAAGTAATTTTACATCTCTGAGCCTCAGTTACTTCTTCCATATATTTAAGATGATAGGCATGTTTGCCTTGTTTTGAAAAGATTAAGTAACATATTGTACATAAATGGCATATGAGTGCCTAGTTTATAATAAATGCTTAGTTAAACACTTAATAAATATCAACTACTTCTATTATGTCTAACATATAATGAGCAGTTTCATTTTGAAGAACTTATTGAAAATATCCTCAGTAATCCTATGAGAGCAGGGAAGGGATTAATATACCCATTTGACAGATAGTAAAACTGAGGCTCAGAGAAAGGCAGTGACTTATCAAAGGAAAGATAATAGAAGAGTCAAGCCTTTCCTTGACCATCAGTTTACCTTTTTTTTCAGTTTGCCCCTCATACTCAGAAGTTTTATTCATGTCTGTGAAATAGTGCTAGGTGATGTACATCAAGGTTGGGGGAGATAGATATAGGAGGGGAAAAATGTTGAGACAAAGCCAGAACTGTCTTTAGCATTTGATTTTTTCTTTTATTTTTGTTTGTTCTTTTAGTTTTACATGACAATAGAATCTGTTTTGATATATTTATACAAACATGGAATATAATCACCCAGTTCCATGGAGAAGGTTCAGGCCCTGACTTCTAGGACATGAAAAACCTAATAAAAAAAAAACCACTCCACTGGAAAAAATCATTTGGGAGGAGAGATATAAAAGCAGTACAGACCTCACCCTTCTTATCAGTCATCAAGGCAAACAGAAAGTGCTGAAAGAGTTGAGTCAACTTCCTAAGGAGGAAGGGGGAGCTTTTATGTAATTATTAATAACATCTGGAAAAATTATTTCTGATTGGCCAGCATGAATTACTAGAGTAACCCTCTGGATTCAATGTTGTACAGTTTATAACTGTTTGTCTTAGTGAGATAAATATAAACAAAAATTACACTTTCCTTGCTCAGATCACTTATCAGAACCCTTCACCTGAGAAAAAAAGCTATACTTTGACTTAGTCTTTATCTCTTCCTGGTCTTCTCCTTCTCCTTCTTCTTTGTAGGCTCTACTTCAAAAGGTCCTCCCTCCCTGCTTCTAGACAAAGTTTCTGACTGTGATGACACAGCAAAACAACCTCACTATTTCTTTCTGAATCACTTTGCTATTTAATTCTCCACCCCACCCTCCTCCCTCCCTCCCTCTCTCTCTCTTTCTCTCTCTCTTTCTCTCTCTCTCTCTCTCTCTCTCTCTCTCTCTCTCTCTCTCTCACACACACACACACACACACACACACACACACACACACACACACACACATCCAGTGCTGCCTCTGTATGCTAAATTGGGAGATTGATACTCTTTTGCATAGGTCTGGTTTTAAGACACCAATACTTAGAATATCTAAAAAAATAAAATAAAAATGAGCAAATAATGTCAAGCACCTAACATATACAGTTTTAAATAGGACCTCTTATTCTGAAACTTGGCCAGAGTATATCTATTATTAGTTTTTAATCCCAGTGCAGTGTTGAACACCTGAAATCCCAGCAACTTTGGGAGGCTGAGGCAGGAGGTTTGTAATTTTGAAGTCTGGGAAACTTAAGGAGACTGTCTCAAAAGAAATAAAAAGAGCTGGGGATGTAGCTCAGCAGTAGAGTTTCTGTATTCAATCCTCAGCAACCCAGGAATAAGCCAACAGATTTTAAAACAGTGAGAGAAATTATAAAACTAGAAACCAGTACTAAGTATCACTGACTCCAAAGCCACATGCTCTGTGAATTAAAGATTTTCATTGTTGAAGACAGAGAACATCAATCAGGTTCTATGCATGCTAAACCTGCATCTCTGTCTTATTTAATTCTCACAACAGATGAATCAGCTAATTCTGTTAAAAGAATTGCATATTAAGAAACCAAAGCCTATGATCATTTCTGCAGCACATAAACTAAAATTGGAGCAATGGATAGACTTAACATGTTTCCTTACGTGAGGAGGATACATAAATTCATAAAATGCACTCTATTTTCTATATTTGTACAAGAAAATGATGATCAGTAACAGGAATGAATAGATAACTGATATACTTAGTATCTCTCATGAATCTCACATAGTACTGAGTGAGAGAAGCAAGGCAGAAAAAAAAACATACCATGAAATACCATTCATATAAATCTAAGTATAAACAAAACTATAGTATTTATATTTAGAGATGGGCAAAAATTTACCATTTATTCTTGTACAATTCTTGTTCACATTTCTTCCTTCCCTCCCTGTTTCTTTTGTTTGTGTGTAATATAACTCAAAATAAAAATTTATCCCTACGAGTCCTAAGGAAAGGCCTGTGACTTTTCTGTGAGGAATTTTACAGGCTTCACCTTTGGATGTCCCTACCCTAAGTACAGCCAGGAGGTCTGTGAGAGAACCTAGGTAAGATAAAGGGGTGGGATAGAGACAGTTATTCTGTATGGCCCTACTGTGTGCAAAAATGAGTTCCAAGGAACAAGTAGGTTTTCAATAAAGCATGTTTCACATGGAAATATATCTCATGATTCAGTATAATCCAAATCTCTATAATGAAGAACTCTAGAAACCCCAAAGAGGCCAAAATGCCAATGTTGAAACTTCATGTGTATAAACCCCTATTATCTGCTCTAATCCAGGAGTTTTAGAAACCACAGACTGATTCCTGCCAATATTATTGAAAAAAGAACAGAATTCGTGTGTTCCACTGACTTGAGTCAATACCTCCTTGGTTTTGGCCAAACTGTAATTTTGAGCAAGGTACTTCCTTTCTAAGTCTGATTTCTCATAAAGCCAGAGTAATGAATGGCTTAGAAGACACTTAACAATCAACAAAATTAAAATGAATTCACAGAGTTGTTTTAGGAAAGCAGCTAGTACATAATAGATGCACAGTAAATAAATGGTTCCTTCATTTTATTACTCTGTGACCTCTGCCAGACCTTAGAAGATAAAACAGAAAACTCAATGTCAGATGACTTGAGAGGATATGTGCTAGCTTATTTTTAGAAGGACATACTTCAAAGCCTACAAATTTATCATTGTCAAAAGATGAAGACACTCCTGGAAACACAATATCAATCTGCCATCTGGTTCAAGTTCTCTATTGAATGGAAGAACAGGAAAATAGAGATCTCCCTGGCTGTGTACCTTCACCAAAATTATATTCTGTCATGTCAAAATCTACTTTGGGTAAATTCTCCCTACCTTCAATTCAATGTGGGACACAACTATATGAACTTAAAGTAATAAAATACTAAAAACATTGAAGCAAACACCATTTGGTATATATTAAAATAGCATGATATCTCCTTTAGCTAATATAGCTTAGTAAAATGGTATTCCCATGCTAGTTATTAAAAGTCAGTGTAATATAAGAAACTATAAAAATACCAGGTGACTTCATTGAAACTGATGTGACGCCCAAAAGATAATTATGGCTACCTTTCTTTTGTGACCTTAGGTATCAGCTGTTGGTGGTGATGTTGTGCCTCTTGGACTGAACCCCCTCATCCCACATCCAGACTCTACAGATGATATGCTAACATTAATGTAAAGAACTTTCGTTTGTAATGTAATATGATGTAAAGGTCTTTGTTAAAGAAAGACCTCAGAGAGACTTGTTTGAACCCTGACCATTACACTTTCTGACTGTGTAGGCTTGGGCATGTCACTTCCTCTCTCATCTGTTTTCTCATCTCTCACACTGGAATAATAACCACATCTAATTCACAAAATCATTGTGAGAAATTAATAAGATCAAAGTGTATAAAACTTGTAGCATCACACTTCAAACTAATTAGGGACTCCAGTATTATTTCCTTTTTGCCTTGCTCACTAAAGTGTCTACCCAACTCCAATGAATGAAGTTAGATGAAAGTTTAAACTCTCAGTATGCAGTTAAGTGAATCCTAAGATGCTTGGTTTCAGAATGACCCAGGCTTGAATCCCTATGGTCAGCTGTGTTGTGTCCAGCCAGAGGCCTTTTGTGGTATGGCTCATGAGCTAAAAATGGTTTTTAGATGTTTAGTGGGTTGTACAAGAAAGAATATGAGGAAGAAGTAAAGGACAGAATGGGGCCCACAAAGCTTGAATATACTTACTGTCTAGCCCCTGACAAAAAAGTTTGCCAAACTCTGCACCAGTTCCCAGTTTAGTGAGGAAAGCATATATAGTAGTTAGTCAATGGCCATTTTCAAATACTTTCTTATTCCCCTTCTTCTAGTAACAGGTTCTTTTTAGCCTTGGTGGGCTTGTCATATTAAATATGGCATTTTTTCAGACAACAGTGATTGCTCCATTCCAAACAAGGCCAGAGTCCTTCTCTGAGATATATAGATTCTAGGAAAAAGCTTTTTTTCATTGATGTTGCTAAACCAACGCTCTTGGCAGTCATAGTTCTTGCCATGTGGACAAAGTCGGTTTGAAGTAAGAAAGCATAAAAGGAATTTGTATAGATAAGAAAAGAAGAAAGATAAATCAGAGAAAAAATAAAAACAGAGTTCCTGGTTCTAGGCACAGAAGTCATGATTCTTGCAACTTTTACTTGAATTCCTTAAGTTGAAGTACCTTCAAGATTATTTTGGCAATTTCTTCCTCAAAGAAAGCCAATAATACCTTTTTTATTTAGTTCATTTTTGCCCAACATAGACCAAGTTGGTTTTTTTATTGCTTATAACCAAAAGAATTCTGATCCAAATAGAGTACATATTTGAAATCTGATACACCTGGTATCAAATGAGTATTCTATTTCCTAACTCCATGACCTTTGGCAATTTACATCACGTCACCATGGCCTCAGTTTCCTCCTCTGTAATACTTGGACAATAATAACTACATAATAGAGTTATGAAAAGCAGATACAATAGAAACATAAAATAGTCACAGTGCAGTATGCAATCAATATATGTTCAGAAAACATGAGTTGACTTTCCCAGTGGCAAGTTCTAATAGGCCTGCTGATCTGCAGGCAGGGAAAACCTTTATAACTCCTAGCTTCTTAGTGTTTTTGGATGACTCATGAGAGTAATAAACCTGACAGAACCCTGCCCTATAAATCAGACCCTGGACTCACCAGTCAGAATGACAGAATATCTTAGCAGCTTGGGCTTGACAAGCAAGCCACTGAAACTTCCCTAATCCATCTTGAAAAAAAGATAGTTTCCCCTTGCCACAACTACCTTGCCTCCTAAACTACATAGAATAGACCTCCCATGTTTTCTGGTAAATGAAATAGGCTTGTCAATTCAGAACCTAGCCCTACATTTAAGGTGTTTCTAGTCTCCTAGAGTGGAAAAAAAAAGATCAGCAAAGCCCTTCTCCTTGAGGAGAGAAGCTTCAGGATAATAAGAGACAACTCTATAAGCCTTAAGAGAAAACTAGGCAGAATGATAGTAAGCAGGGAGTCTGTTTTCATGGGACATACACATCAGAGGGAATTGAACCTTCTGATTATGTACATCAAAAAGAGTTTCTTGGTGGTGCTGCAGCATCATGGGATGATTTTTCACCCCACCTCACAAAGGGGAGCCTGGCCTGAGGTGAGTCAATGTTACCTATTGGAAAAAGGCTTTAGGGTTGACAGGTGGGAGTAGCAGCTTGAGTTAGGTTAGAAGAGGATAAGCTGGAGCTGAATCTCCCACATCAGGAAACTAGCCAGAAGGGTTAGTTTAGGTTCTTCTAAAAGGTGGAACCTATAAATGGAAAGGGCATCTGTATCCAGCTAATGTTATCCTGAGAAGACTAGACACCCAACAGAAAGGATCACAAGTGAGATCAGTTAAGAGATGTTTGTTCTTACTTCCCTGTTCCCCTCCATTCTCCTAAAACCAAAGTGTTTAGGTCTTAAAAAGTGAAGCAGAGATAGATAGTGTCTCCAGAACTTGACACTTCCCTACATACACACACACACACACACACACACACACACACACACACACACACACACACATCAATTCCAAAATACTGGAGAAGGAGGAGGAGGGAAGTAGCATTCTAAATTATTAGCTACAAACCTGGCCTGTGATGCAAAAGGGAGCATATTAATTATACAAAATAGTAGGTTTCAATGTGGCATATTTCTTTTTTTCTTTTTTTTTTTTAAAGAGAGAGTGAGAGAGAGAGAGAGAGAATTTTTAATATTTATTTTTTAGTTCTCGGCGGACACAACATCTTTGTTGGTATGTGGTGCTGAGGATCGAACCCGGGCTGCACGCATGCCAGGCGAGCACGCTACCGCTTGAGCCACATACCCAGCCCAAATGTGGCATATTTCTATATGCATATAATTCGATCAATGTCACTCCCCAATACCTCCCCTGTCTTTCCCTCCTCCCTCCTCATATTCCCTTTCTTCTAGTCAATGGTCTGCCTTCTATTTCATGAGATCTCTTCACCCACTCTCTTTTCCCCTTTAGCTTCCACATGTGAGAGAAAACATAGGACACTTGTTTATCTGGGTCTGTCTTATTTTCCCTAAAATGTAGGTTAGGTCAACATTTAATAAGAAATGTGACAATATAGTTATGCAATCTGCCCAAGAAGACTTTAAGAGATTTGCTACTCAGCAGAGAGTAGGATTTGACATAGCCCAAAATGGTACTGAGGAAAAGCAAAGCTTCTTCCCACTTATACCCTGCTGAGTGACATTGTTCAAATCTGTTGCATATGTACAATCATTTTTCCTTTCTTAAAAAGCTACACATGCCTCCTATTTCACCCAGAATAAAATAAGAATTCCTTATGAAGGTCCAACATGATCTCTCAACTCTTTATCCATTATTCCACTATGACACTGGTTTTCTTTTGTTCAATTAGCCCAACTGATTTGCTTCATTTGACAATCGCTATTTTGTTTGTCTGCAGTCTTCTTCCTCAGATCTCAGAGCTATATCCTTATCATTAAGATATCAGTTCATGGGAGAGGTATTTATGAATCATCCAATCTAAAATGGCCCCTTCAGGGCTTTGTAGGTCAGGGGTAGAACACTTGCCTAGAATGCAAAAGGCTCTGGGTTAATTCCACAGCAGCATAACAAACAACAACAAAAAGTAATATGAAATGGCCCCTATGGCCCCTTCTTTCCAAAACTCATATTTGAAATTTTCTTGATAATATTTATGAGAATACTTGATAATATTTATTTTCTTGATAATATATATAATGTTTATCAGTCTCCCCTCTCTATAACATAAACTCCATGAAGAATCATAAACTTTTTTATGTGTCCTTATTCACCATTGTATCCTCAGCACAAAGCACAGGGATCGCCATATAGAAGGCAATCAATAAATACTTGTTGATTAAAAGGAAGAAATGCATATAAAATCATACTAGCACAAAAATCTATGGATTAGGAAAAAACTTTCAAATCTTTCCATCTAACTCCCTATGTAATATCTACTTCACATCCTTGCATTATTACACAAGTCAATTATTTCTGACTGGTTGAATATCAACACAAAAGGGATTTTTTTACATCTCTGGGCTGCCACAAACAGTCATAGCAGCCAAGGACAACTTTGTGACAGGATTAGATGAAATAGACCTAATTTTCCCTATTCCTCCTCTTAATCACAACTTTAAAACTCTACACTTTATACATAAAACAAGTACAAGCACACATTTTAAAAAATCGGAGAAAAAAAAACTAGATCAGATTTTTTGGACCCAAGGAATAACAAAGTGGTACGTTCCTTGTGCTTTGTTTTTGCCTCACAATTCCCAGATTGGATTCTGCAGAAGCTGACAATAAAAATGTGTCAAAAGGCACAGAAAAAAGTCTCAAGAACAGACAACCAAAGGATTCAGAAAGAAGCATCTCAGCAAGACAGAAAAGTTTTAAACGATTTTAGGTGTACTGTGACCAAACAGAACAGAAAAAAAAAAAGTCCCCACCCTTATATATGCCAGCAAAGACCATATGGATAGCTTGGACTTTCACCCTTTCCAGGATCAATTAACATACTTTCCAGGCTTTGAAGTGGTACCCCCAACTTCCTCCCCCACTGTTTGTATTTTTAGAGAAGGTTAAATGAAGAGTCTGGAATTCAACTACTACTCATACTCCCCATGCTGATAGGTCTCCCTGCACTCTCTTCCTCCACTGCATTGCCAGTGAAAATCATGTGGGTAGCTTTTTAAAAATTTGTATACATTTTTATCTCTATACATTTTAGAGACATTCCTTTACCTCATTCTTTTACCTAAGGCAACACTAAACCAGTCTTATTTTTCCCCATTTTTCCAATAGTTCCTCTGATCCATGAAGATAGAAATTGATTTGTTTCTTATACCACCTGCCTCTTGGGTCTTCTCTTCTGTTGGCTTAATATTCCCAGTGACTGTAGTAATTTCTAATAGTAAATAAATTCAGGTTTATTCCCTAATTGAAACTTTACTCTTATAACGCATCCTAATTTGTCAATGGAGATTCAAGGTACTACATTACAGAGCTGAGCATGGTAATATATATCCATAGTTCCAGCACTTGGGAAGCTGAGGCAAGAGGATCTCTTAAGTCCAGGAGTTCAGAACAACCTGTGGAACACAACAAGACCCCAACACGAAAAAAAAAAAAGTGGGAATGGAGAAAGAAAAGGGGAAAGAGAAAGGGGAAGAGGAGAGGAGTAGAGGAAAAGAAATAAATTTTAAAAAAGAAATCAAAGCATGGCATTCCAGATCTGATGTAATACACTAGATAATGTTTAGGGGAGTTTCCACTTTGGATATATTATGGGTAAGCATTGATATTGATGTATCCTTCTAATATGGCAATTAAGACAGGAAATTATTTTTATTTTTATTTTTTTAAATAAATGACAGCAGAATGCATTACAATTCTTATTACACATATACAGCACAATTTTTCATATCTCTGGTTGTATATAAAGTATGTTGACACCAATTCATGTCTTCATTCATGTACTTTGGATAATGATGTCCATCACATTCCACCATCACTTCTAAACCGCTTCCCCCTCCCTTTCCCTCCTACCCCTCTGGCCTATCTAGAGTTCATCTATTCATCCCATGCTCCCCTCCCTACCCCACTATGAATCAGCCTCCTTATATCAGTTAAAAATTTTGGCGTTTTTTTTTTTTTTTTGCAAGGGGGATAAGCTAACTTAACATTATCTTACTGATGTCTCAGAAGTCTACATTGGAGAGATTACAGTAGAAATGGGAAGATATTATGTAGGCAGTAGGAAAAACTTGGTTAATAGGGACAGAATAGTAAGGGGCTGCCATATGAATTCAGTGTAGTTTTTTAGGTAATGCAAATAGATGGCTTCAGAAGCCCGTTATTAATCTCATTAGTTGAGATGTTTAAAAACTGGATTAATTTGGGGGAACATGTAGATAGGATTCCAACATCAAATGGCAGGAGTATCAGATGTTCTTCCTTTGCCTATCATCCAAACAATCTGATTTGATGGTTGTAACTATCATGTGTCATTCTAGTGTCTCCTTTTTACTTTTTAAACTCCCTGTACAAGAAGGATCACATCAGTTGATTTCTTATTTGGGGGGAGTTCTTATGTCTTTGACTACTGCTGCTTCCTGATTCCAGTTACTCAGTCAGTAGTCACAATTTCTGAATCAGTGAGTGCTGACCCTCTGGAAAATCTAATAGGTAGATTGATTAATATGTGCAAAACCAGACACTTTATTTCCCACTCCTACAAAACTTGCTTATCCTCCAGCCTTTCCATATGAATAAATGGAAATTACAATTCATCCACTTACTCAAGGCTAAAACCTAGGAGTCATTCTTCTTTCCTATTTTTCCCTTGAATCTAATACCCATTACATTAGCAAATCCTCTTTTAACCTTACCTCCAAAGCAAATATAGAATCCACCCATTTACTACTACTTTCACATGAATCCAAACCAATATTATCTGTCGCTTGTAATATTGTGATAGCCTCCCAGTTTATCTTCTCCTGTTCATTCTTGCCCCCTAAAATTTATTATTTACATATAAACAAGAATAATACTTTTAAAGTGGTAGTTGGATGATGTCCCTTCTCTGACCAAAGTCCTACAGTATCTTATAAATACTCTCACACTAAAAACCATATCCTTTGCATGGCCTATAATATATAAGGCTCTATATAATCTACCAGCTACCAAACTCTGACCTCCGTTCATAAGATGGGCATCCTTGGGCTGGGGTTGTGGCTCAGACATAGAGCATTCGCCTAGCATGCACAAGGCACTGGGTTTGATTCTCCACACCACGTAAAGTAAAATAAAGACATTGTGTCTACCTATAACTAAAAAATAAATATTAAAAAAGATGGGCATCCTTGTTACTCTTGAACATCCACCTTCTAAGCCCTGCAAATGAGGTGTTTCTAGCCTACTAGAGTGGAAAAAACAAGATCAGCAAACCCAATCAAGTAGAGGAGCTTCATTATTCTTAAGACACAACTCCATATTCCTTAAGAGAAAACTAAGTAGAAAGAATATGATCAGAGAGTCTTTTTAGTTTTTTGTTTGTTTGTTTGTTTTGACACACTTGGGACTTTTTCCTTCTTTCTTTATTTTAAATATTATTTTAAGTTGTAGATGGACACAATACATTTATTTATTTATTTATTTATTTATTTATTTATTTATATGTGGCACTGAGGATCAAACCCAGTGCCTCACACATGCCAGATGAGTACTCTACCAGTGAGCTACAACCCCAGCCCCTCCTCCTTTCTTATTGCTCAGTTTGGAATGAATATATTTATCTTGTGCCTGTCTCATGTTGCATTTTGGTGCACATAACTTATTTAATTAAACAAGTTCACAGATGGACAGTAATTTTTCTCTGCTGAATTGATGATGCCTTAAGTCTCACCCATGTTTGATTTATATGACTGGTGGGAACAAATAGGAAGTTCTTAGTTTATTGGGGATGTGTTCTCAGAAGATATTTCTTGTGGAATGCCTTAGTAGTTCTTGCAATAGGGTTCTTATTAAAGCTTGAGTTTGAATCCATCTAGCTCTCCTGATTCAAGATGTAATCAGTTGCTTGTTTATATCATTGTTGTGTGCTATGATATGATGGAGCTTAAAACTAAGTTGAGGCAGTGACATGCCCTTGAACCTCAGACACTATGAGCTAAATAAACCTATTTTTTATAAGTAGCCTTTATCATGTATTTTTTTAGTAATAAAAAGTTTACTAGTACATGAGACCTTTAAGAGGTGATGTGGCCATAAGGGCTTCTTCCTCATGAATGGGGTAGAGAGAGAAGATGTAAGGGGAGGGGAGGGGGGATAATAGGGGATAGGAAAAGTAGCAGAATACAACAGTTACTAATAGGGCATTATGTAAAATTGTGGATGTGTAACCGATGTGATTCTGCAATCTGCATTTGGGGTAAAAATTCGGAGTTCATAACCCACTTCAATCTAATGTATGAAATATGATATGTCAAGAGCTTTGTAATGTTGTGAACAACCAATAAAAAAATTAAAAAAACAAATAAATAAATAAATAAAAGAGGCTCCATGCAGTGTTCTCCAGTTAGCTAGCTGCCTTGTCCTTCTATATAACAAGAAAGTCCTCAACACACATTAGAAGTCAGTGCCTTAATTTCAGACTTCCCAGCTCATAGAACTGTGGGAAATAAAAACATGTTTTTTTATAAGTCACCCAGTCTGTGGTATTCTGTTATAGCAGCACAAATGGACAAAGATAGTAAATAATGTTGAAGTTTTTAGTAGTTTTCACTGGTGGTGTGTATGAATTGTCTTGGTACATTTTAAGGAATATATAAATACCTGTTATAATACATAGTTTATATTAGAATAAATGACTAAATGGCAGTTAATCTTATTAAGGGTTTATTTTTATTTTTTTTTTGTCAGAACAGAAGCTGTTCTTAAATCTTGCCACTGCTCTAACTGCATGGCTTTGGGTAAATTACTTACCCTTTCTGAGCCTTGATTTGATTATTTTAACTAGGTCTCCAGATAGGTATAACTTAAGATTTCCCTGAGGCTCAGAAAATTCAGGAAAAGCATTGAAAATTTTATTGTCAGGACTATGCAATGAAAAAGACTTTAAGATTAATGTCATATAGAGTAGGAAGCTGTTACACTGGTTCCTGGGACTAGTGGTGGTCAAAGAGGGTGAGTGCTATTCTCAATTCTTAATTTCAAGAGTTCCTCAACAGGGGCAACATATCAACTAGTAGTGTGTGGATGTTGAAGACTGATTTTTAGGTGGGCCTGGAAGAATGATTAGCTAGTGAGGCTGGTTTTTCCATAAGCGAAGGACTAGGGTGAGGGAGATGAATTTGTCAGAGGGAAATGAAAAGTAAGCATGGGTTTGCTGTTGAAGAAATCTTAAAATATCTTGAAATAAAATCAGAGGCACAATAATTCGAGAAGGACTCAAAGTAGAGGGAAGCATTCCCCTCCACTCACTGGGAAGAATTTGAATATGTTTGGAATTTGAGGGGTGGGCATAGAGGAAAAATAAATAATAATGATACCAAAAGGGTAGGGATAATTGATGGAGTATGGTCCATATAGGATAGGAGAAGAGTAGAGGCTCATTCTCTTCACTTCCAAGAAGAAAGGTTTGGATGAGTGAAGACAGAATGACTCAAGTATAAAAGGAGAAAGTAGAGGGAGTAAATGCCTCAAATCATCTGTTTTCTTGATGAAAAGGATAAGCATCAATATTTATGGACTGATAATTGGGTGCCAAATAAGAAATTTATTAGGGTGCCAAAGTAGGGATTTTTCCCCTAAAGGTACACATTTTTTTACCTTTCTGCAGAGTTTAGGAGGAACCTCTTCATGGGAAGGAGAGAAGAGAATATACTACTCAAACTTGAATGGGTATCAGAAGCACTTGAAGCGCTTGATAAAACACTTTTGGGTCTACCTACCTCTGGAATTTTCTGATTCAGGAGGTCCAGGTTTGAACTAGAAAATTTACATTTAAAACAAGTTTCCAGGCAATGTTTCTGCTGATGGTTAAAATCATACATTTTTAGGGCCACTGCTATAGCATGTAGGAACAAGGCACACTAGCATCAAACAGATCTGCCTGAGATTCTTGGATCCATTATCATTTTTCCGCTACATGAATAAGATCCTTGGCCTCTCTGTATCTTGATTTTCATCTGAAAAATAAGGATGATGATCAAAGTACCTACATCAGAAGACCTCTGTAAACAACTAGATATATGAACCATTTAGAACAGGACCTGATAGTGGCTTGGCAGTAATGTTGAGTAATCAAGAAGAGTTAAAAATCCCACAGAATTGGGAAGTCATTTTTTATGGCAAACTCTCTTCTCTGCCCTATTCTATCCCAAAGTCCAATCTTTCAAATGGCCTCATCCTCATTGACTTTGTGCTGACTGGCTTCTAGGGATATCTCTGGAGAGACTTGATCCTTGATGCTCAGTAGCAATTCTACCTGTGGCCTCTACATTTTAGCCTGCATTCACTTCCTCCTTATATTGTCCATTATAAATATTCCAGAGCAGTCTGTGAAGGCCCCAACATGTCTGGTTAACCTCAAGCTTTCCTGTTAGGAGTCAACTTGCATTTTACTAAGTAGAGACCCAGTCTTGGAAAGAAATTGTGAATCTGAAAATGTAGCTAGAGAGTAGTCCAAGATATAAAGTCTTCTCTGAAGGAATTATTCTGAATCCAGACAGGCTGGAAGCATACACTAAAGAGAATGACCCTGGCTACCCCACTTGAAGCTGGTAATGTTATATTAGTGAAGATAAATGGAGGAGACAGTTCTCTGGAGCCCTAGAAACTGACCTGTACCTTCACTCTGATTGTTAGAAAACCATTCCTAATATTGTGCCCAAATCTTTCTGTTTTTATATTTTATCTGCAGGTCCTCATGTTGTCCCCTGAAATCACTCATTTGCTCCTTCTACCTTGTAGCTGCCACTCATATATTGGCAGAAAGTGACCAAGTCCTGCTGAGTCTTCTCAAACCAAATAGAGTAGAAGTGGGGTGACAGTTCAATTGGTGTCTGGGTATTCCATCAATATTAAGGAGAATAAGAAATGTAATACCTGCTCTTTGGACACTAGATAAATCTCTTAGATGTGTATGAATCTTTTAGGTAATTATGTACATTTTAATGTTGCCATTCACCACATTTTATTCTTTTTTTCTTTTCCTCAGTTTATATCTGGCTGAGACCAGAGGATTGCGAATTCAAAGCCAGCCTCAGCAAAAGCGATGCACTAAGCAACTCAATGAGACCCTGTCTCTACAAACATAGGGCTGGGGATGTGACTCAGTGGTTGAATGTGCCCCTGAGCTCAATTCCTGGTACCCCCTCAAAAAAAGTAATGCTGGAAGCATCACAACACCTGATTTCAAATTATACTACAGAAGTATAACAACAAAAACTGTGTAGTATTGGCTTAAAAAGAAATACAGAAACAAATGGAACAGAGAAAATACAACAACAAACCCACACATATACAGTAATTTGATCTTTGACAAATGTACCAAAAATATATATTAAAAAAGACAGCCTTTTTAACAAACAGTATTGGGGAAACTTGTTATCCATATATAGTAGAATAGAATAGATTCTTATCTCTCACCCTGCACAAAAGTCAACTCAAAATGGATCAAAGACCTATGCAAACTCCTAGAAGAAATTATAGGGTCAACACTCCAACTTGTAGCCACAGGCAATGACTTTCTCAATTGGACTCCTAAAGATCAGGAAATAATGCCAAGAGTTATTAAATGGGATGACATCAAATTAAAATGCTTCTGCACAGCAAATGAAACAAGAATATGAAGATAAAACCTACAGAATGGGGGAAAATCTTTGCTAGCTACTGTTATGACAGAAGCTTAATATCCAGAATATATAAAGAACTCAAAAAACTTAACACCAAAAATAAACAGTCCCATTAATAAATGGGCAAATTAACTAAACAAGCAGTTAACAAATGAAGAAATACAAATTGCCAAGAATTATATGAATAAATGTTCAACACCATTAATAATTAAGGAAATAGTAATTAAAACTGTACTGAAATTTCATCTCATCCCAGTTAGAAATGCACTTATCAAGAACACAGACAATGAAAAATGCTGAGAGGATGTTGACAAAAAGAACACCTTTAAATTGTTGTTGGGATTATAAATTAGTGGGATTATAAATTGGATAAAGGAAATGTGGTATATATACACAATTGAAGGTATTTTTCACAATTAAGGTTTTTTTAATATTTAATTTTTAGTTGTAGTTGGACACAATACCTTTATTTATTTATTTATTTCATGTGATGCTGAGGATTGAACCCAGGGCCTCACATGTGCTAGGCAAGCACTCTACTGCTGAGCCACAACCCCAGTCCCCACAATTAAGTTTTATTCAGCCACACATAAGAATGAAGTTTAGTTCCTTGCAGGAAAATGGATGGGATTTGAGAACATTATGCTAAGCAAAATAAGTCAAACTCACAAAGTCCAAGGTCACATTTTTTCTCTCCTGTGTAGGAACTAAAGAGGACAAAGGAAAAGAAAGGTAGGGGGATCTTAATAAATTCGAGAGAAAATAGTAGAGTAGAGGAAAGGGATCAGGGAGAAGTATGACAGGAGAGAAAGGAAAACTACTTGGGAATGATATTGGTCAAATTATTATATTGTATGCATGTACAAATATGTAACACAAATACCACAATTATGGACAACTATAATGCACCAATAAAAATATGAAAAAGATGATTGTCATGAATTATTTGTCAGACCGTTCATAAGTCTCCATTTCTTTAGAGTTGGTTATTGGTGCTTAATTTTGTTTCTTTGGTAGTAACATGTTTACCAGATGAATTGGGATCTCTGTTGCCTTATATTGATGTCTATACATTTGAAGGAATAGACACCTTTTGTAGGTGCCATCATGGTGGGTGCCATGGTCCTTTGCAAACTGTAGTACTTACTTCACTCTCTTTCCTCCATATGGAGGCTGTGTCTCTCTTCACCACTGCTGCCTGGCTGAGGAAGGGGTAATGTGGATAATGTGAAAATTCCTAATACTTCTTTTTTTATTTCTTCTTTTATATTTGTTTGGTTTTTGGGTTGTTTTTTTGTTTCTGCTGGGGTTTGTACCCAGAGACTCTTTACCACTATACTACATTCTCAGCCCTTTTTAATTTTTTTTTAAATTTTTATACAGGGCCATACTAAGTTGCTGATGCTGGCCAATACATGAGATCCTCCTGCCTCAGCCTCTTGAGCCCCTGGGATGTTAGTCCTCTGCTTTCTTTGCTATACCAGGCACAATAATCTATCACATGGATTATTTAGTTCTTGTGAAGGTGTTTTTGTATATGGACAGTTTTTCAAATTGATGTTTCTGCAAGGGGCAAGTTCTGGAGGGTCTTATTTCACCATATTTATTTATTTAGTTAGTTACCTGGAATTTAACTCAGGAGCACTTAACCACCGAGCCATGTCTCCAGCCCGTTTTTGTAATTTTTTTAGAGACACTGGTTGGTTAGGGGCACATTAAGTTGTTGAGGCTGGCTTTGATCCTCCTGCCTCAGCCCAGCCACTATTCCAACAATCTTACTGATATTACTCCAATTAATATTGTACATGTTCATTTTTTTTAGTTTTTGAAATGAAGCTAATCATGAAATGAAGCTCTAAAGTGGGTAGAGAAAAAACTTACATAATTATAAACTCCTTAGAACAGTACGTACATATAGTACTCATTTCATAGATAGCAATTCTGCACTTCCTAATTAGTAAATTGGCATTATAATAGTAATATACTTTCTCATGATTATAAAGATAAAATGTTATGCCTCCACATTAATTTAAGTAATATTATTAATAAATGCTTATATAGAAGTCTCAGGATTTGAGGACATTCTGGAAAATATGGGCCAAGCTTCTGGACCTGGGCCTGAAAACAGGGCTTTAGTCACTTATCTCAGTCAAAATTACATTTTTTAAGATGGAGTTTGAATCAGGCACAGATAGTATATAATGAGAAAAATGTAACCCAATAAGATTTGACTAAGAAGAGAAAACTTAGTTGTGGAGGTTGTGTCTTAGTTCATTCTGGCTTCTAAAACAAAATAACATAAAATTTCATGGCTTATGAAAATAGACTTATTCCACACACTTCTGTAAGCTGGGAAATCCAAGACTAAGGTGCTGGCTTTGAACTCATGATCCTCCTGCCTCAGCTAGAACATTCAGGGTCTGGTGAAGGTTCACTCCCTAGATGACTCTTCTTGTTGTAATTCCATGAGGTAGAAGAGCCAAGGGATCTTTGTAGTTTTTATTAATTTTCTTACAAGGGAATTAGTCCCATTTATGAAATCTCTGCTCTCTCATGATCTAATCACCCCCCCAAACCCAATTTCTGAATACTCTTCCATGGAGAGTTAGGTTTCAACATATGAATTCTGGGAGAACACAAACATTCAGACTGTAGGGGGGGGGATGTAAATAATTATAGCCATAATTATCACCGTCATCCTAATGGATCTCAGTTCCTGTGTCTGAAACTGGGTTAGGAATTCTCTAAATGTTTCTCTTCAATCTTTCTAGAAATCTTGTTTCTTTTCTCTATGTAGATGTGGACACTGAGGTTCAGACATGTTAGATTACTTGTTCAAAAATAATAGTATAGGGCTGGGGATGTGGCTCAAGTGGTAGCGCGCTCGCCTGGCATGCTTGCGGCTCAGGTTCAATCCTCAGCACCACATACCAACAAAGATGTTGTGTCCGCTGAGAACTAAAAAAATAATAAAATGTTAAAAATTCTCTCTCTCTCTCTCTCTCTCTCTCTCTCTCTCTCTCTCTCTCTCCTCTCTCACTCTCTCTTAAAAAAAAATAATCGTATATAAGCTAGTATGTGATAAATCTGGAATACCAACTCAGAATCCAACATTACTTTACTGCTTTGTTATGCCCTTACTTATTGGAGAAAGACAATATGATATGACATGCTGAGAATCAGATCCTGGCTTTCATTCTAGATTGAGTGTGTACTTACTATGTATCCCTAGACATTTCAGCCCACTTCTCTAATTTTGATTTGCTTTCTTCTGTGTGAAGAAAATAATACCTAATTCTTATAGTTGTTATTAGATCTAAAATGTTCCTCAAATGCTCATACGTTGAAGACTTGTTCCCCAATGAAAATGCAGCAATGTACAGAGGTGGGACTTTTAAGAAATGATTGAATTATGAGTGCTCTAGCATCATCAGTGGATTAATCTATTTAATTGATTAATAATTTAAATAAAATACTGAGAGGGAACCTAGTTGGAGAAAGTAGATCATAGTGGGTATGCCCTAGAGGGTTTATCTTTTCCCCAGCCCCTTCCTCTCTTTCTTCTCACTCTGCTTTGTAGTTGCCATGAGGTGAGAAGTTTTCCTCCACCATGTCATTAGGTCTTAATGTTCAGCCTGATCTCAGGCTCAAAGAAATGGAGCCAGCAGACTGGACTAAAACATATAAAACTGTGAGCCAAAATAAATCTCCCCTCTCTAAGTTCTTTGTTGTAAGATATTTTGGTCATAGTGATGAAAAACACTACTTTAAAGTGTTGTTCTATGAGGTAAATGAGTTCATTTAAATAAAATATGGTGAGGGACCCAGACTCACCAATCATTCATGGCATGAGACAAAGGAGGCTATGCTGAGACACAATCTAAAAAGGAAGAGTTTAAGAATTAGAAGGAAACCAGGCAAGAGGTTTTTTTTTTTTTTTTTCCTTTCCCCAACACAAGAAAGAACGTTTTCCAAAGAAAAGAGTGAGAAACCAACACTGGAAAAAGCTGTGGATAAATAAGAAAATGAGAGAAAATATTCCCTAAAATTTGGCAGTAAAGAGGTCCCTTGAGGCCTGAGGGAGAACACATGGGGCTAGAAGCCAGATTGCAACAGATTGGGGAGCTAGTGGAAGACATGGAAATAATGACTAGTCATGGAATAGCAGACTATTCTGCATAAAACTTTAACTGAGAAAGGAAGAGAAATGAGACTTCTAGTTAAGGAGGAGGAAGTGTAGAGGTAGAATTGACTTAATTTTATAGTGGGAGGGATTTGAATGTATTCATAGAGAGAATGAGCACCAGAAGGAAGGTAAGTAAAAATGATACCAGAAACTCCATGTATGTATAATATGTCAAAATGCTGTCTACTAGGCCAGGGTTGCAGCTCAGTGGTAGAGTGCTCACCTCACATGTGGAAGGCCCTGGGTTCAATCCTTAGCACCACATAAATATAAAATAAATGTATTATGTCCATCTAGTACTAAAAATTATTTTTTTAAAAAATACCTTCTACTGCATTTATATCTACAAATAACCAAAAAATGCTGAGAAAAAAATGATACCAGAAAGACTGGAGATATTCCATGAAGCTCGGTCCATTACCTTCTCTTCTCCAAAAGGAAAAACTAGGCTGGATGTGGAGAAAGACAGACAATGGTGGGCAATGGAATTGGGAGAATGAACTTACATGTATATAGATAGGAGGTAAAGAGATTAATTGCTTAATAGCATCTGTTTTCTTGATGGACTGGACAAAAGTCCATTTTTCTGGATTAAAAATTCGATGCCTAAGATGGGACTTTTAGGGAAAAGGTGGAGGTTTAGAATAGTTCTCCAAGGGATGGTGGAAAGAGTTTCTGGATGAAAAGAAATTATATCCCATCTATGTATGATATATCAAAGGATATAAGTGCATTCTATTGTCATGTATAACTAATTAAAACAAATAAAAACTTTTAAAAAAAGAAAATGAAGGAAAGGATTCACTTTTGCATGTGGCAGTGAATTTTTCAGGAATTAACAATCCTTAAGATTTCTATGTCAATTCCCACTTATTGGTTATGGTACCACAGAAAATTAGTTACCATTTCTGTGCCTCAATTTCCTCATCTATAAAATAGGGATGATATAATGATATTTATTTCCTAAAAGTATTGTGATGATTAAATGAGATCTTGCATGTAAGACATTTAGCACAGAGCTTAACATATACAGTTGATCAAGTAATAATCAAGTTTTGGCTATTCCTATTACATTGTGTATGGCTCCAATATTTTTGGCTCCAATATGGTGACTCACTTGAGGCCTAGGAGCACATACAGAAGGGTGTATTCAAATGTGAACATTTACCTCCTTGGGCTCACTCATCCAGTTATTTATTAATTCATTCACTCAACATATACTTATGTACAGTATAAAATATGTAAAAGTATACTGATTGCCTAAGATGCCCTTGGTGTTATTTTGCATGTGGGAATTAATTAGTGAAATGACATAGGAGGTGTCTACCACATAGGTTCACACTACAATGAGAGAAGTTAGAATCAGGCAAGAGGGACAAACTGGAATGCTCTGAAATACTCCAACATATGGTGGGCAAGTGGGTAAGGAGAATCCAGAAAAAAAATTAAAGGCCTGAATATAGAATAAATAGCTTCCATGAAAGTCAAAAGAAAAATTAGGAGAAAAAAGGAGTCAAAAATATGTATATTTTGGAGAATTCAAATAATCCATAGGTTTGATATCAAGAAATTCATGAGTGATCCTGAGGAGAGCAGAATGTAATGAGTTTAGAAATGGAGAGATGAATGTGAAGATATGAAAGGACTATGAAAACCTCTTTCCAGAATCTTGGTTCAGAATGGAAAGGTACAGGTTAAGGGAAGGATCTAGGCAAAGAAAGACTATAAAGATACATGAAAAGGAAAGTAGATCAGACCGGAAGCAGTAACACAGATAGAGAGATTAGTTTGGGACAGAAAGAAGCTCCAAGATAGAGACAAGAATGATTTTGAAGGTGGAGAAATCAGAAGTTGTTTAGAGAGTTGAAGCCTGTAGCTTTTTTTTTATTTTCTCAGCAGAACTGGAGGTGAAGTTATCTACTAAGAGGTTAAGGGTTGGTTTTGTGCTTGACTAAGAGGAGTGAGCCTGAAACAGTAACTCAGGGCAAGTGGAAGAGAAGATGATTAAGAATGAGAGAAAAGATTAAAAATGAACTATGCTAGAAATCAAATGAATTTTGAAAAATGCCATAACTAGAAATAACTTTCTTATGTCCCATCTTTCTAATCCAGAAGACCCAAGCATGTACATGCCATTGTAACTGACATCTATGATTAAAGTCATCTATACATTTCCCCACAAGCTTACTAAAGGACACCAGAAATTGATCCTGTATTCAGGAACATTCCTCAAGATGCTGTAGTCCAAAGGGGCAGCCCCACAGAAACCAGCATCTCTTGGTGCTTCAGCCTCTACCTCTGTTCCTCTTCCAGGCTCCAGAGGGTCTATAAAGGCACCAGTCTGACAAAATAAAATGAGGTTCTTTTATAAGAAGCCACCCTGCCTGCATGTTACCCTAGAATTAGAGACTATTCAGTCTTCTCTAAACTGTATGCAACCCTAGGTAACCTCTGAGAAGAGCTAAAACTTAGCAGCAGGGAGCCCCAGATCTCTCACTGGGCTACAGAAGAACCTCTCTGTCCCCAGAAATAGTTGGGGTGGGGGCTGCTGTCAGATTAGGCTAGTTACAACAGTGAAGTCAGAGAAACCCTTTGTTTGGGATTACTCTGTTTTGGGTAAATAAAATAATTCCTGCCCATTATGAAAGGAAAGTTTGCAGGGAGTCCCCAAGAAATGAGCCAACCCAGCTTCAGTTCTGACTGACCATGAAGCTAGAATAACTCAGAGTTGAGAGTCTTAATCCTACCCACTGCCACATTGCACTGCACATACTTGGGGCTAACCCTGAGGCAAAGTCTACCTAGTGGAGTCCAAAAGTCTCTGGAAATTTCCTTAACATATATTAGGGTATTCAGGAAAGTGTTGTAAGAAACTATAAGGTAACATTTGAGTATAAATATTGAGGAAGTGAGGGAAGGAATCATGAAGATAGCTTGGGAAAAAATGTCTAGGCTAAAAGAGCAGCAAGTGCACAGACCAGCCTGCAGCATGCTTTGAGTGTTAGAATAAATAGCAAAGAGGCCAGTATGGTTGAGTATGGTCGTCAAGGGGAGTGCTAGGAATGAGATTAGAGATATATGGGAAGATTGATGAGAGTGGGATTAAGTGGGGCAGATTGCAGACTCTCATTGATGATAGTCAAGGACCTTGACATATACTAGGACTAACAAAACAGTAGAATGGTTTGGACAGACTTGGACTGATTTATGTTTTCAAAGGGTCACTCTGCTGCTCTACTGAGAATTGACTGGAGTAGTGTAACTATACGATCAAGGAGTCCTGTAATGATTATTTTCACTAAAGTAATTACAGTGATGGTACTGAGAAGATGTGGCATTGGAAATATTTTGGAGACAGAGATGATTGGATGTGCTGATGGATTGAATATGGGGTGAAAAAAAGAGTCAAGGATGATTCCAGTGCTTTTAGCTTGATTGGTTATTTTAAGGTTAAATTAATTAATCCATGCAAAACAGTTGGAACAGTGCCTGAAAAGTGCTCTGTGAGGGCCAGCTATCATAGTATTATTGGACAAGATGTGGCGGAAGGCAGTGTTAGCTTCATATTTTTTGCTTATAGTTATTTTCTAAATAATCTGACAAAAGCTAGTACCCTCTGAAGTTTCCTTAGTACCTTCATCTCAGATTGATTTCAGTATTCCAGGCAGTGTCATGAGTACAAGAAACCTCTTTATCCATAAGGAATAGTAATCACTATTTCATAGGACTTTTTTAAGTTACAAAGGGGCACATTTGCATGATTTATAGATGAGTGTTAAAGAATTGGTCACCAGCTTATGCCATTATTGAGAAGTGGTGGAATATCTAAAAGGTAAGGTCTAGTGGGAGGCCTTCTGGTCATTGGAGATATGCCCTCAAGGGAGGCAATGGGACCCAGATCTCTTCCTCTTTCTCTCTTTTGCATCCTGCCAATAAAGTGATTGGATTTGCCCCACTATAACCCCACACCCTGTCATGATACGTTCCTCCCTTGCCACAGATCCAAAAGCAATAGGGTCGACAAAACATGGACTGAAACCTCCAAAACTGTGAGCCAAAATAAATATTTCCTGTATATACATTTGTTATCTTAGGTATTTTGTTTCAGTAATGGAATGCTGACGAACACAACAGATGCTCAGTAAAGGCTATCCCTGACCACCTTCTAGACTCTTGATTTTGAAATTTTCTGTGTCCCAGTAGCATCTGCATCACTTGGGAGCTCTGTTAGAAAGTCAAAATTTTGGCCCCCACAGCAGAGCTACTAAATCAGAATTTGTGTTATTAATAAAATCCCTAAGTGATTCTGTGTATATATTAACATGTAAAAAGCACTGCTCTATAGTTTCAAGGTCATCTATTCTAAGAATCTCTTTAGGTTACAAAGGCTGAGAGAGAAAGACACTCACTTGATTTTTACCCATGAAGTTAATTTTGCCAAGACTCTTAAATCCAAAGCCAGGGTTCTTTGGGCTGACTGTAAACCAGATCTGGATAGCACAAGATGGAGAAAAAGCAAAGAGCCCCTCTTTTGTGAAAGAGTCCACTCTCTGGGAGATAAAGCTGAGTTTTCCACCTGTAACTCTTAATTTGCCTCCTCTGGGAAGAATTAAGAGTTACACAGCACAACTATTTTCATTTTAATCTCACAGATATAAGGACTATAAATTGCTTATGTGTATGTGTGTGTGTGTGTGTATTATTTATATCTAATAAACATGTGTATGTTATATTCTATGTCCCACTCATTGTTCTAATTTTCTTATATTTATTAACCCTATTTTTATATAAACTCATGCACTCCCCAAAATAATCCTAAGGAAGAGATTATTATTGTATCCATTTTATAAATGAATATGTTAAGATACAAAGTGGTTAAACAACTTGCTGGAGGTCACACAACAAGTAAGGAGTATACTTGAAATTACAACTCTGGCAATTCTCTTTCTACGCCTGAGCCCACAACAGCAGTCTAAGTGATGACCACATTCTGGTCTGATTTTTATTTTTTGATACTGGGGTTGAACCCAGAGGTGATTAACCATTGAGCATCATCCCTAGCCCTTTTTACTTTTTATTTTGAGATAGGGTCTCACTAAGTTGCTTAGAGCCTTTCTAAGTTCTCCTTTTTCCTGCACCCCAGTGCCCTTCTATCCTGTATCCCATAGTTTAGCCCTTTTTTGATTTTGTATCAAAGACTTAGTTTTCTTAAGCAATTTTTGTTTCACACAAAATTGAGAGGAAGCTACAGAAATTTTCTATTTACTCATTATCCCCACACAAGCATAGCTTCATGCATTTTATACTGCTTATTGTTCTCTGTGTCTAGTCTGTCCTGTCTAAACCCTCTTCAAGTTCTTCAAGGTCAGGGACAACATCCCAGGATTTCCCCACTGCTGCCAGCGAAATCACAAACTTATAAACTCCCAAAGGGTGATTATTAAATGACCCTTAGAGACTAGATAGTCAACCCTTTTCCCTGTACGGAGACCTAGGGCTCCACAAAGGCGAAGGATGTGCAGAAAGTCAGAGCCAAGTCCAGAAGTCAGTTTTCCTTAATTTTCAGTGGTCTTTCCCCAGATTCAGGTTCTTTCCTCCTCCAGTCAAAAGTTTTCTGAAGCGATTTTTTTTAAGGCAGGATCAGAGCTGGGAAGTAGCTATTCCGTGTGTCTAAAAATCCTTACTTTTGCAACACTAAGTTTGCCTGTCAATCTCCAGCCTTGCTAACTTATGCACAAAACTTTGAAGAGCGGAGCTCCATTTAGCTGCCTCCAACCACTTGACCCTCCCTCCTTTCCCACAGACTGGGCTGAACCAAAGTCCCTGGCCCTCTGCCGTCTCGCCCCCGCTTCAGTCCCAGGAGCTTTGCAACTCCAGCCCAATCAGTGGCTCGGTCACTGTTTACCCCCCAGACTCACAGTGTCCTTTTCGGGGGCGGGGTTTCTTTGCATAGCCACGCCTAGACACATCAGATAATCCAATAGCTGCCCCAGAAACCTCACAGGGGCGGGGGAAGTAGGCTTAGCATGAAAGGAATAGAGGGTGGATTTGATCCGCTGTTGCTACACGTGGATATGAAATGAGTGGAGCGGAGCTTTGATAGCAACGGATTTCATCTACTGTGAGTGTGATATGCTTGCTGGGGACTGAGGGGCAGGGGCTGAGCGGGATGTTTGCTCTGTTGAGGTGCGTTTGTCTGGGAATTCCATTGTTGTGATTGCAAGATCCATCCTTCCATCCGTTACTGGGCACGTGTGGGAGCATACCCTGGAGTGGCAAGCCGACCGGAACCTGTGGCATTTAGGTTTGGAAATACAGGACCAGGTCAGGATTTCCATGCTTGTGTGCTGCAAAGTCAGAATGGTTGGAAAGGCATCCCCTGGCTCTCTACCAGTTCATCCGTTTGTACAGGGAACACTATCTGAAGTGCCAGGAACTTAGGCTGATATTCTTACAGCCTTAGCGAATACCTCGCTGTAAGAGCCTTCTTACTGGACCTGGATGGCCACTGGGAACATGCCCAGACTTGTCAAACCACCTTGAGCATCTGGGCTTGGGAGATAAGGAAGAGGAGGAGGCTGGGAGTTAGCAGAAGGGAGGAGGGGGTGGATCAGATATGTGCAGCATCCCTGAGGGAAGCTAAACTGCTGGCCCACCCACGTGGTCCCTGGGCAAGTCAGGGCTTGTGTAAAGAGCATGCTGGCTCTGTATGGGGGCTTTCAGTCCACCCCCTCACTCGCGCGCCTGGGTTTCACTTGATCCCTCACTCCTGGAAGCTGAGCCCAGGGCAGTGATATTTTGATCCTGCCTCACCCCAAACACTGGCCAAAGCCCAGGCAGCTGTGAGAACTGGGGGGACAAGAAGAGACCCGCCAGAGAACAGGCTGGGAAAATAGACTGAAGGGTCTGATTTGGACAGGTGTTGGTAGCACTGGCCAATGTCATACAGGGTAGCGGGGGTAGAGATGTGTGGAACATCTCCTCTAGATAACTCTCCTGACCCTTCCTTCACTTCAATATTCCTTCAATTTAACTTAACAACCTTATTAAGGACTTACTCTGGGCCATCAAGTTTGAGACAGTGAGAAGTGCAAAATCTAGGCTGTGGCCACTGGGGCTTGTCAGGCTCATCATGGGTACAAGAACCCAAGTAAATATAATAGAATATAGATCTTCAAGGAGTAAAGTGCTCTGAGGTTCTCAAGTAAGGATCCTATCAACTTGAGTTAGAAAAAATCTGAGAACATTTTGGATTGTTTTTTGAAATAATAACACCTGTCAGCACTCCAGAGGCAAACTCTTTGGATTCAGATTCCATCCCCACCATTTATTAACTGGTGTGCCCTTGAACAAACAGAATTACTTCCCCCCTCTGAGCTTTAGTAAACTCCAGGCTAAAGTGGAGATAATAATAGCACCTACCTCATTGGGTTGTTGTGAGGATTAAATGAGATAATCCATGTAAAATACTTGCACATGCTTAGCACAGTGGCTGGCCCAAAATAAGCACTCAATAAATGTTAACTATTATTATTTAAGCTAGACCGTGGAGTACAGATAGGATTTCAACAGGTGGAGAATAGGAGAGAGGGCAGTATAAGCAAAGAAAACAACAGGAACAACTGCTTGAAGACAGGGGAGCTTGGAGCACATGAAAAGAACACCAGCTGAGATGGATTTTAACTTACAATTGAGAGAAAAGTGGAAGTTAAATTTGCCATGTTATATTGGTGGTAAACCACAAAAGACTTTGGATATTTCAGTTTCAAATTTGATTTGGCAGACAGTGGATAGCTATTAAGAATTTCTGAACTAAAGAAAAACAGATATGTACTATAGGAAGAATAATCTTATGAACATAAGTCAGCCATATTGGAATAGAAGAAATCAAGAGGTGGATAAACTATATACAGAGAGGGAACAAGGCCTTGGAGCTTGGTGGCTGTGGGACTGGAAAGGAGGCAGTTCATTTATCAAGGTATCACATAAGTTGAATCTTCAGAAATTTGAAGTTGATAAATTATATGGGCTTAAAAAAGAACAATGTGAGATTCAGAATCTCTTGGATTCTGCTCTCTTCTCTGCTCTTTGAAAGACTCATTCCATTCAAGGAAAGCCTTGACTGTTAAAGGTTTTCCCTTTTGGTAATCTGGACTTGGTTTACCTATGACTTGACCCTAGATGTCCTAATTATTCTCTCTGGGACCACCCAGAGCAGTCTGCTCTTTATCTTCCTTGAGAAGTCTTCAAAGATCGGAAGAGCAGAGGCCAGATTACCTACATTTTCTCTCCCTAGGTCAAAACACTCAAATTGCTTCCATTTCTCACATGACATGGAGTCAAATCAGATATGTGTCTGAGGTTTTGAACTATTTAAATTGGGGTGGTAACACCTTCATAATGATGTGGAACACTGTGAAAGTAACATGATGAGTGAATGTGAGAAAAAAATTATTATGTATGTTTTAAACCATAATCCCAATGACACCTCAACCCAACTAGGGAAGGCAGAGAAATGAAACTTGCCAGATAGTTAGTATGTGTCTGAGCCAAGATTGGAATCACTTTTTTTTTTTAACATCAAGTTTGTTTGTTTGTTTTTTGATTTTCAGTAGCTATTTGGGTTTATGGCCATAGCTAAGCAATTAGATCAGCTCTGGCACTAGAGAAGGAGGCAAGAGGAAGTAAGATCCTCCAATCAATCACCTTATGCCAGCCATTCCTTTGAAAGTTCTCTTGAAACCATTCAAGGAACAAAGTTCCTAGACCCAGGGGAAAGGCCTGTGACTGGCCACATGACTCTCCTTTGATGTCTTATTGACCTCCTCCATTTGAATGCCTTCTAAAGATGGTGAGACATCTTTTGGAGCTATTTTTTCAGAGCTAAAGCTTAATTTTGAAGCAGATGATTTTTTTTTTGCTCTCTTTCTGAAAATCCATGTATTTTCCCTTTGGGAGCTTAACAGGAAGGATATAGGTTATTCTTGCCATCAGTCTATAAAAGGACCGTAACTATTCTGTGCTCCTGGGAGATATGAGGATGGCCATAATCTGTCTTGGATTAGAGTTAACAGTATATATTCTCAATTTCCCCACCAGGCATGATTTGCTACAGGTGGAAACCTCTGGTTTTCCCTCCTGTTACTAAGTTCTAATAGAATTCCTAGCATAGAAGGCACTTATCAAGTGAGTTTTGAGTGACTCGACATCCTGGAGTGTTAACAGGTATTATGTCCCCCAAGTATCCCCCAAAGTCATCATACCATTCTCACAAATAAAAGAATTGCCATGTAATATATGGTGGAATTAAGCAGTAACATGTCATTGCTTCCAGGAGGTTGTTAGTCACCATGGTGGATGAGCCAAAAGAGTGGGCAGCACTGCTTCCCTTCCATGAGCCACCTTTCCCTGACCCAGTCCACCCTTTGGATTTGTTCTGTTTAGGGTAAAATGAGCCAATGTTAGGTTGTGGGTGTGAAGACAAGAAGCTGAAGCCTTGGAAACATGGTCACTGAGTAATCAATCCAGAAGCTCGGCCCATTTCTCTCTTTATGTATGGGAAATAAACAAGCCACTGGGCCTGAACATGGAGACTTGGATTTTAGTCCCAACTCTGCCACTAACCAATTATGTGACTTTGGGAAAATTCTATTCCTTCTCTAAGCCTCAGTTTCTCCATCTGGACCATAAGGGAATTGAGTTAGTTTATACTGAAGAATCCTTTTAGAATTCTGTGACTCTATATTTCTAATTGTTTAATAGTTTGAAAAGTTTAAACAGTTTTCAAAGAGAAGGAAAAAATATATTAGAATGTGCTGTTTTGTGAGTACTGAGCTGCCTGTTACTAAAGGAGTTCAAGCAGAAATAGATGGGATTCCTTTACTGCATGACAAGCAGCTGGGACTAAGAAGAGTTTTAAACTCACTTTGACTCTAGATTGTCAGAGGCTGGAAATTATTTCAGAGAATGTGTATTTACATATGAAACAACAAGTTTCTTCTTTTCAGTTTCACCTTACCCTCTCAAACTCACTGTGTTGTATTTCTTTCTTCCTTAGACTTCTTTTTAAAGGGCAATAAATATTTTGGCAGAAGTATCACATCCTGTACAAATAGGTCTCATTCTATGGGTTTATTCACCATGTCTTACCATAAGGATGTTTGTTGCTCTGGGTTTTATGCAAATACCCTCCTTCTTTAGGATGTTTCATTCCCTGGCCTATGAGGAAGGTATGGAATAAATGAATTTGGATTGTTAGGGGGGAAAGGGGATTGTTTTTATTGCTATATTCAGAGAGATACAATTATTCTAGATTGCTTGGTAAATTAGGGTGGAGACAATGTGGGGCAAGACCAAAAAATTAATAGAAATCAGAAATTAGAACACTCGACTGAATTTTGTCCAGTTCCCAGCTTTGCAAAGAAATGAATTCAAGTCCCAGCTGGGACAACTCAGCCAAAAGCCTCCTTGGGAAGTTAATGAATCTCCACTCCCAGTACTGCTGGTGGAGTAACTAATTTTTGATGATACAATAATTTCATGGTGTCTTATGGTGGTCAGTACACAAATAAGTGACTCACTTTGGCTAGGGTGACAGTAGAGCAAAGTGGAGGCTTTGAGTTTTGGCTAAATGTTGGTCTGGCCTGAGGCTTGTCTCCAGTGCCCTTTGCTCCCAAGTTCTGGGTGGGATAATAACAACAATCATAGCAACTCCTCACATGTGTAACACAATCAGGAGTTTCCAGAGTACTCTCACATACATTATCTCATTTTTCCCTGGAACATCATCCAGGGTATTTTTGGTGTCTTTGCTCCCACTAGGGAAGATTGTCTCAGCAATCATTAAAAGGATATTTCTCCTTATAATCAGCTCAAAGTTTATTGGTCTTAATTTCATCCCATTTGTTTTGTTAATTATGTCTATATTTTCAGTTGCACAATTCTTTTTCTCCTTTTAAAAAGTCTTTTTCACTCATTGCCAGATTCTAACCAAATATTTATGTATTTTAGCTTTTACTTTTACTTAATTTACAGTGCTCAGCTCCATTTGTCTTTTGAGGTTTGTGCTTTCTTTGCAGTGTGTGTGTGTGTGTGTGTGTGTGTGTGTGTGTGTGTGTGTATTTTGAAAAAGAAGCACTTGACTCATATGGTTAGTGTTTGCCTTTGGTGAGTGAAAATGGACAGTTCAATTGGTTATTAATTCTTTCTGTACTGTGACAACTTCTTTTAATATGATTATTTTTTTCTTTTCTCCCCCAGCTGGGACATTACTTCTCACTTTGTACACTGGAATAAAAGACACAGCAAACAGGTGAGGTTTCTTTAATTTTGCACCAGCTCCCTTCATTTACCCTTGTTGTTATGCTAATCCTGATTTAGCTGGACCAGATGTTACTATCACTAACAGTTAAAATTCTTCAGCCATTTGGAAATAGAGAGTGAAACCTGTTAAAAACTGTAGTAACCACCTCTGAGTTATTTCTATTCCAGGCACATATTTTAGCATACTTGAACATAAAAATGCAATTTACTTTCATCACACACACACATGAAGTAAACTTAAAATAACACATCTCCAGTCCTGAACACTCCTTCACCTCCTTATATTCACAACAGCTGACACTATTTCTTACCCTACTTTCTTCAAAGTTTGTCATTTACTATCTTTATTATCCTGTCCCGTTTCTGTTCTTTCTTCCCTGTCTTACCCTACTTGTTTACCAATCGTTATTCCTCTTCTAGAATCAAATATGGGTGTCACTCAATGTTTTGTTCTTAGCATTCTTCTTTACCCACCTGATCCTCTGCCAAAATTTACCTAGGCCAGTGGTGTGTGTGTGTGTGTGTGTGTGTGTGTGTGTGTGTGTGTGTGTGTGGCTGGGGATTGAACCCAGGGCTTTGTGCATGCAAGGCAAGCACTCTACCAACAGAGCTATATCCCAATCCCAAGGCCAGTGGTTCTTAAACCCCCAGAGGTTTTGATTTATTAAATCTTGGGAACTGGTATTTTTAAAAAAGTCTCACAGAATTGATTTCTGATATGAAGTCATGAGCAAGCATGACTATTCTGGTCTTATACACATGACTTGTCTGTAACTCCAAACTATATATGTTCTGTATACTGGACATGACCATTGCAATGTTCTTCTGTCCCCTCCAACTCTTCATACTTAGTAAGATTGAAAAACAGTGTATTACCTTTTCTCCTACCAAGCAAGTCCCCCACAATCTTTATGACCCTGGGATTCTTATGGTTTCCCATCCAGCAACTCCCAGAAATTTCTCTAGCTAATATCTTTTTCTTGGTGCTCACTTTGTAAGGCCTATATCTTCTAATGCCACTTCCTCTCTATTTCTATTGCTACCACCCTTGTCCTGGCCCTCTTATCTAAGGCTTGGATCCGTAATCCTGTCAAACCATTATTTAAAGCACAATCAGATTAGTATTCAAAAATGCATTTTTTTTTGGCCCACACAAAATATCACTGAAGAAAAATTAAATTTCAGTGAAGGCTGGGAAGATCTCTATTCCCTATTTTAGTTCAATACTACCTTGGAAAGCATGTCTCATTCATAGGCCCTAAATTATCTTTGAATACTTCTTACTAACTAAATAAACTTAATACTTTTTATCTGAAACTCATTTTTTCTCTCTTTGTAAGTATGTTAATTGGTGATAATAATCCTTAGTTTCCTCCTTGGGTTATTGTGAAAGTCTGTTAAGTAAATCAATATGAAACCCCTCATGAACTGTGAAATATTTCACTCAGGCAGAAGATTGTAACCTTTATTCTGTAGATTTCCACCATTTGCTCATCAAACCAGTATTTATTTAGTGTTCTATATGCCATGTACTGTTCTAATCACCAAATATGAAGTAGTGAACATGGCAGGCATCCCATCTCATGGTGTTTACATTCTAGTTAGGGAAAGCACAAACAATAAAAATAATCAAAATATTTGACAGGCCAGAGGGTCATAAGTGCTATAGGGGATAATAAAACAGGAAAGGGGGATAAGTAGTATGGTAGGAAGTTGCAATTTTAAAATAGTGGTCAGAAAGGCCTTACCAAGATAATGTTACAAGGACAAAGAACTGAAGAGGTTGAGGGCACTGGTCATGGGCAAGGATATTCCTGGCTTGAGCAGGTGTGACGGGCCTAAGGTGAGAGCATTCCTAGCAAATTTGAAGAATAGGAAGGTGGCCAGCATGCCTGCAGTGAAGAAAGTAAGGAGAGCAGGGGTCAAAGAAGTAATTGAGGAAGTTGAGGTAAGCAAATTGTCTAAGGCCTCAACATTCATTGGGCACTTGACTTTTATGAGTGGAAGTAGGAGTTGCTAATGGAATTATAAGTTGGAGATGACATGATGTAGCATATTTTAAAATATTCATACCACCTTCATCCCCTTTACCTTTCTCATTTTTTAGACCCCTGAAAAAATGGGTATGACACAGGTTACTTCTCCATAGAATTCCTTCTGTTATATGGGGGATGGGTAAACCTTTTATGACTGCACCTTATATTCAGACAAAACAGACGTGGTCAGACCCAAAGGAGTTTCCTTATCAATATAATAGATTTAACTTTAACTACACATGAGAATCACTTGGGGAGCTGTATAAGTTCCAGATCTTCAGGTCACACTCCAGACTAATCACATCAGATTCTCAGGGTTGAATCCCAAGTATCAGTATATTCTGGAGCTCCCAAGATGCAGCAAATAGCAAGCACCACTGGTTTAAGAGATTGGCTAAGCAAGCTCCCTCATGTTACAAACAGGAACCTCAGACCTGGCATTGGGTAGTCATATGCTCCTGATGGCAGAGCTGGGCCTGGGACCATTCACCATACTGACTTGAAACAGGAAATATAAAATTCACGAACAATGGGGCTGGAAGAAGATGTTTGGTAGTTTGGAAGTAGCTCATGAACAAGAGAAAGTTGGGATAGGAGTGACTGTTGGCCAACCCAGAAAGGGGAAGGCTGACAGCCACCAATAAATGGTAAAGCAACATCTGGCTGATAGGCCCAACATCTGAAAATGATGAAGGCATTGTACTGATAAGAAATTTGATTTTCAAGAAAGGAGTATCCTCAAGGCCAGGTGGAGCAACTGCCTTGATTTTGCCAGTCCTGTGCATGTGGGTGGGTGAGTGGGCTCACAGGAGAGGAATGGGCAGGGCATGGACCAGCTGCTGTCTTCCTCACCCTTTCTAATCCCAGACCTTCTGCACTGTCCAGGCAAAGCAAATATCCTGAAGTCCTGAGTTCTTAATTTAGATTTGTCATCCTGTTCTGCCTACCCATCCTAGATAGAGAGGGCATGTTTCACTCCATAGGCATGTGTGCAAGTTGAGAAGAGCAGCAGCCGCAAGCTGTGGCCAGAGGCAGCTGCACCCCCAGCGCCTGAGCACCTCACATCCAGCAGAAACTTGGCCAGAAGCAATTATTCAGGGCACAATGAGCTAATGTGGGGATTATCATTAATGTCAGCCTCATTGCTTCTCCTCTTTCCTGTCTGCTACATTCTTACTCTTCTAGGTTATCTTTTGGGGAACCAGGACAGAGGTAATGGGCAGGGACAGCATCCACATGACAAAGGCCAAATAAAGATACACTAGTCATGTGGCCACTTGTCAGCTCTCCTGATATATATAATTAACCAGATAGGTTTGGATTAAACAAAACATTACACTTAAAGACACATAAAAGAATATTCATTGCAGCTTTCATTTTTTCTTTTTCTTTTTCCTTTTTTTATATTTTGGGGCTAACTTAGACAAGATGTATTGGAATAGTATAGGATAATTCACAATATTAAACAAAAAATGGATGAACCATCATTTCTAAAAAATGAGATCTAATTCACATATTACAAAAATTATCCTTTTTAAGTGTATAGAGTTTACTCAGTTTACTCAGTTTTTGTAATTCATACAACCATCATACAACCATTACTCCTCTCTAATCCCAGGTCATTTTATCACTACATAAGAAATTCACATCCATTAATCACTCATTCCTTCCTTCCTCTAATCCCTAGAAAACACTAAATCTACTTCCTTTCTATGGATTGCCTATTCTGAACTTTTTATATAAATGAAATCATATAATATTTGCCCTTTTGTGTGTGACTTCTGTCACTTAGCAAAATGTTTTCAAGTTTCATCCACATTATTGCACCTATTAAGCACTTTATGTTTAGTTTAGTTTAGTATAGTTTTGTTGCACAGGGAATGAACCCAGGGGTGCTTAACCACTGACCTACATCCCCATCCTTTTTTTTTTTTTTAGTTTTGAATTTGACACAGGGCCTCACTAAGTTGCTGAGGCTGGCTTTGAATTTTTGATCTTCCTGCCTCAGCCTCCTGAGCCTCAGGGATTATAGGCATGAGCTACTGTGCCTGGCTTTGTGGATTTTCACTTTTGCTGAATAATTTTTCATTGCATGGATAGACCAAGTTTTGTCTATCTGCTTATCATTTTAATTGACATTTGGGGATTTGTCTGCTTTTGTCTATTATGAATAATGCTTCTAGGAATATTCCTATATGAATTTAACATGTGCTTTCAATTCTTTGGGGTTTATACTTAGGAATGGAATTGATGAGTCATGTAGTAACTCTATATTTAATACTTTGAGAAAGAAAAAAATATACATTTTCTAAAGGGGTAGCACCATGTTACATCTCACAAGACTTATATCAGGGTTCCAATTTCTCTACATCCTTTACAACAACACTTCTTTGTCTAATCTTTTTATAGCCAGCCTAGTGCACATAAAGTGATACTTTCTTGCAGTCTTAATTTTTTAATCTTTATTTATTTTTATGTGGTTCTGAGGATCGAACCCAGGGCCTCATGTGTGTGAGGCAAGCACTCTACCACTGAGCCACAACCCTAGCCCTCTTGCAGTTTTAATTTGTGTTCCCCTTATTATTAATGATACTGAGCATATTTTCATAGGCTGATTGGCATTTTTATATTTCTTGGATTAACATCTGTTTCAATACTTTACCCACTTTAAATTGTGTTGTCTGTGTTTTAGTTGTAAGTGTTCTTGGTATATTCTAGTTGCAAATCTCCTATCAGGTACAGGATTTGCAAATTTTTGTTTCCCATTGTGTGAGTTATCTTCTAATTTCTTTTCACTTTTTATTTTCTAAACATTTTATTAGTATTTTAATTAGAATACATTAACTATAAATATTAATGATGTTCAGTGTGATATTTCAACACATGTAAACAGTGTCAACTAATCAAATCCAGCCACTCATTATGTCATCTTTCCTCCTCATTCCTAATATCTTTATAGTGTCCTTTGAAGCAGAAAAGTTTTGAATTTTTGAATTCTAAATTTAAGCATAATTTTTTTTCTTTTTTTTCTTGTGCTTTTGGTGTTATAGCTAAGAAACTATTACCTAATCCAAGGTCATAAATATTTACACTTATATTTTCTTAGAAGAAAACAATTACAAATTACAGAATTTTTAAATGTTTCTTACTAGAAAAGCTTTATAATCCAGAAATAAGGGTGTATATTGTATTATTTAATTTATATGGAGTTCAAGGTCAGGTAAAAATAATCATAGTGACAGAAACCCAGAGGAGTAATTACCTGGAGATGGGGTTGACTGGAAAAGGGGCTTGAGGGTGGCTGGCTGAGATAATGTAAAGTTCTGTATCTTTATCTGTGTAGTGTTTCCATGAGTATATGCATATGTAAAAATGTATAAGTTTGCTTCATATTTTATGGATATATGTGGTATGTTAATAAAAAACAGTCCTAGTATGTGACCTACATGAAGTTTCTAGAGCACTTCCACATTATCCGTGATGTCCAAACTACTCTTAAATATTATACAGGTAGGATAGAAATATCCCCATTTTATGGATGAAGAAACTGAGTGAGCTTCCCAAACTTCAGCGGGGAATTTCTGTTGAGGATAGAGTTGGAATTCCTATCATAAACCATAGACTTTTGTCCACTGCAACTATGTGGGCTTTGTTCATTATCATTTCCTTTGTCTGTTCTTTTATTGAGTTGTTGGCAAGTTAGAGGCAGTTTTTCAAGATGTAACTGCAAACAGTACAGTTAAGTGAGTGGAAGTCTTCGCAGATGAACTCTAGAATGTATCATACTCAAAGGGAGGAGAAAATTGATGCCTGACCCTTACCTTATTTCCCTGCCCCACACTAATGTAGTGATAGAAATAATAGAAGGAGAACAAAATCAGATGTCAGAGTTGGAGTGAAAAAAAATTTTTGAGCCTCAGATTGTAGAAGTGGGAGGGATTGTTCTGTTGAAAATGATCTGCTGTTCAACAGAGTCTCTAATGACATCCTCACTTATCTATAAATCAAATTTTATTTCTTTTGCACTTTCATTTCAAAGGCAATTGTCTCAGAAAGGTTTTAAAACTCTTTTCAACCAAGTTCACCCTGTACAAAATATCTTGATCAAAAATATCCAGAAAATACTGAGAACAATGTTCCTTTTAGTCAAAGTGACTTAGGTACTGAAGGTATTATGGGGAATCTTGTCCTTAAGCTTTAAGTCACTAATGGTAGCAGTTAGTAAGGAGGAAGATGCTATAATGACACTAGTGTCTTAGGCATGGTCTTGGTGCTCCAGCTTCGTGCTTTGTGCTGGGGTGGGTCAATGTAAAAGAAATGGACGCCTTTCCCTTTTCTTCCCTACAAATCTGAAGAGAGGCCAGTGTACATTGCTCATAGTGTAACCCCACCCTTCTGAAGGGGATAGGGAAAAGGGCCCCTCTAAACCAGGGAAGATTGGGAAGAGAACCTACTAATTATCAATTGTCTCATAAGTGCCAAGCCCTATACTAGGTCCTTTAACATGCATTATTGCATTTAATCCTCTAGAATAATCTATAAGGAAGGTATTATTTCATTTTATTTTTTACCTTTCGAAATGCTTTTTTTTTTAATTTGTGGAAACTATTATTTTAAATTGCCATTTTTACAGATGAAGAAACTGATTCCATGAAAGATGGAACCATTTTTTTGAGGACACATGACTACTAAATTGTAGAGTTGGAATTCAAACACAAGTCTGCATGTCACTAATTCAGATCTTTGCTTTTTTCTTTTGATAGAATTATTAATCATTGTTTGAAATGATTAATTTTCAAATTATCTGTGAGAAAAAAATATCTAGGTGACTAAACACATGTGCATCTTTTACCATAGTCCTAGAAACAAAGCACACTGACAAGCTAACAAATAATAAGGACTGTTGAGGTACCACTCTTCCAGGTACTGGATATGAAATGGTCTCTACTCTGGGAATTTTATAGGTCTGTCTACAATGCCAACTTAGAAGTTTGTGGGATTTAGCTGCATCTTTGGTGATACTCTAGAAGAATACCTAGCTATAGATACATGAGCAGCTGATTTTTCAAAACCTATTTATTCTTTGTTCTTTTTCTTAAAATGAAAAGGCAGTTACATTTGTTGCAAGATACTGCTGACCACTGGGAAAAACTTGATATAAATTCTCACATTGTCCCAGGATAGTGAAATTTAACCCCTATTAGGCAGTTTTACCCATATGCCAACTTCTTCAGAATTGTCCAAGATCCATGTGATTTTATTCTCTTTAATAAAGGCAATTTCTTAAGCTTCTAACACAAGACAAATTAATTTATATGGTTTGAATTAAATGTTTGACAAAAAGGAGAGGAAAATAAGTTTTTTTATGTATTCCCTAATTCCTTTGGGGATTTGGCAATCAGCCCATTTTACCTAGGGAGAATCCCAAAACCAGAGTTATAGGGCTGTGTTAAGGTTCATGTTTATTAGGTAGGTAGGTGTCTTGAAACCAAACCAATAGTTTGCCCCAGACATTCCAAGGCCAGCAGCAGCTACCATGAAGATTTCAGATGCCTGTTTGAGAGCTTATCTCAAAAAGTGGGTTGTTTTTTGGGCTCCTGCCAATATTTTCCTGTTTTTCTGGGCAAGAAAAGGATACAGAAGAGATTTCCAGACCAGTATGATGACTTTATTCCCATGGTGCTGAAATACCTTGTCATAAGACTATATGAGACCAATGATGATTTTTGTGCTCAATGAGAAAGGTGGGTAGTAAGGAGAGGGGAGCGTGCCTCCAGAGGCTAACACTATGGGCAAAGTTATCAAACAAAAACAGGAGAGGATATCTTGTGCAAAAATGGATTGGATTTTGTAGGCCAATTCCCTATAAATGAAAGAGTGGGAAAGAATAGCCCACTCCACATAGAGAAAAGTTTTACTGAAGCAAAAATGTTAGTCAGGATGTCTTACTCCTTCTCCATTGAAGACTCTTAGAGGAGTGTTGGCCTTTTTTAGGTACACATGTGCTGTCTTTTCTGATGAAGTACAAATTCAGGACTTTCAGTATTTGAGAAACCACCTGAAATTCACCATGGTATTCAATGAGTGCACAAAGGGACCTGAGAACACCTTGATCTTTAAGAAGGAAAGGCCTCACTTATTAATAGTTTTAGCCACATTCATTAAAATTCCTCTTTGTAGAAGACTACCTGTCTGAATACTTAACTGTGTCTTATTTTGTATAGTTCTTTAAGGCCTTCAGGATATTTTGATGAACCTGAGCTCATTTAATCCCCTCAAGAGATATTTAATTGAGGTAAGGAATATACTGTGCCTTTTACTCAGATTAAGTAACTGAGGCCAGAAAAGATGAAATAATTCATTCAGATTATAGGTTGAAATGAAAGAGTCAAGTATGTTGATTGACCTTTTCACCTTGCTTGGGAATCTCCATTTTAGTGCTAAAAAGCTCATGTCCTGGGAAACCTCTTAGTCCTGGGTAAACAAGGGTTATCCTTATCCTATAGACAAGATTAAAATCCATACATGTCAAATATAAGTACAATTCAAGTGCTATTGCCCTAGGCCATCTCTCATCTCTCTTCTAACATATCTCTGTTAAAATAATGTTCTGTTCTCTCTACACCTTAGTGCACAAGGATATTTGCATGATGGGTCATCTTCCCCTCCCTTTCTACCTAGGACAGGAGCAATGGCAGCTAATGGTCCTCAGAAGTACTGAAGACACTGTTGGCAAAGGAGGACCATGTTTTAGGATTTCCATCCATAAAATAAAGATGACAATCCTTACACTGATTCACTCACAGGGATTAATGTACAGATTAAATAATAAAGTATAATAATAACAGATGTAAATACTTTCCATACTATTAAAACACACATCAGAGATTGCAGTGTTTATGTCCCCCTGCCCAGACATAAGCCAACTACTTGTGTTATTCTATTTACCAGTTCAGTTCTTGGTAACATCACAACTGTGAAACTCTGGGAAAGTTCTTTGGCCTCTGTGCCTCAATTTCCTCATCTGAAAAATAGAGCAAATAATGATCTCTTATACAATTACTTAAGAACTGAACTATTACGTATAAAGCATTTAGAAGATTTAGAGCTATATAAGCATTAGATGTTTTGTGCTGGCCTTCTTAGTCCCTCTAACTAAGAACATGAGATTAGATAACCAGAAGTCAAGCATCATGGAAGCCACAACTTATCTTGCTATTCCTTCCCATTATCTTCCTAGTTCTTGTGTTCTGTACCTACAGCCTTCTTACCATGGATTGCCAAGAAAATGAATACCAGGACCAATGGGGACGGTGCGTCACATGCCAACAGTGTGGTCCTGGACAAGAGCTCTCCAAGGTAAGTCCTCCAAATTAGTATACTGTTTTTTGACATCTTAGTAATCAGTCTCTCAACTTAGAGGGACCAAGATTAGGAGAGTCATTCTCAGCTATGACTGATCCAGTTCAGCAGATAAGACATGAAATCCAGAGAGTATGCATCAGTAGTCATTGTTTAGCAGGAAGTTAGCTAGAGGATCAGGTTATATGAGATAATAAGGTATATCTCAATATGAGATGGAATGCAGAGGCTCAGAAGGATCATTAAGCATTAGAGAAATCTGACAACTAAAGAAAGAACTACCTACTTGGTATTCAGGAGCCAGATATTAGGTCTTGAGAATGGGAGTAGAAAGAAGAACCACAAAGGCTAAAGTGTATCCTCTGTCTAGAGGGTCTGGGTTACTGAGAAGGCTACACAAAAGAGGATTCAGGATTGAGGAAACAGAAGAACTCTAGCATTCGAAATAGAGGTAAAATCACAACAAAATGACCAGCAAAGCAGAGATGATAAGTGCAAGGATGGAGTTGTTCAATTGTTCCTGCTGTTAGGTCTCTTGTTGGTCCCTGAACTAGGGGTGATATTAAATTTGAGCTTCAGCTAGAGACTGGGAGAAAATAGCCAGTAGTTTTTCTAGACTCACATTGTGTTTTATGCAAACATGGTTGTTGGCACCATAGATATGCACAATAGACAAATGTGTTTTCTCTCATGAACCTTGGATTTGTATTAGTGATACAAATAAAATTGAGATACATATATAGATAAATAAAGAATATAGACCTGAATCTATGACAAGAATTAAAGTAGCATGATTTAATACTAAGTGACTAGGTGGCCAGGGAAGGACTCCCTAAGCCTATGCTTTTTGGTAAGAGGATATGGCTAGTGTAGTCCTAAGATGAAAATGAGCAGGGTATGTTCAGGGAAGAAGGTTTATACATCTATTGTATGTTGAGTGAGAGGGACAGTTGTATATAGTGAGAGAGGGGGACATATTAGTAAGAATATATGGGGACCTGAAGTCTATGATGAGAAATTATCTTTTTTCCTAAGTGCACTAAGAACGCTTTGGAGGGTTCTGAATAGGAGAGTAGCATAATCCTATGTCTGAAAGAAAATAAAGTGATTATATAGCCCACATTCTTCCTACCTCTGTACTTAAAAAAATAAAGAGAATAAAGCTCAGGTATATCAAGGGTAAAAACATTAATTCTAATTTTATTTATTTTTATTATTAGAGATTTATTTATTTTTATTATTAGAGATTTCCAGTTAAACACATTAGTTGGGTTCATTTTTACAAAATCATATATGTAAGGTTTTTTTATTTCAATCCCTATTCCGTACTATATTTCCTTCTCCTCCTCCCTACCCCTACTGTATTTCCTCTGCTGTAACAAACTTCCTTTCACTCATTTTTTTTTGATATTTTCTACATATATGTAAAGGTGAAATTCTCTTTGGTACATTTATGTATGTATATAATGTAATTTTGTTAAAATCATTCGATATTTCCACCACTTTCCTTTTCTTCCTCCTTCCCTCTCTTTACATATGAGATTGTGTCCCACAGTGGATGCCCCCATAGTCAATAAAGGGATTCAAGGACCAAGGAAAGTCCACCAGAAGTTAGGACGTGCTGGATATTAGAATGGATTCAATGGAAGAAGCTGCTTGCCTTGACAAAAATCTATTTCAAATACCTTCAAAACTCATGATAAAAAGCCTTACAAATTTTGATGTCATGTACATGACCATTAATTTAAAAGCCATCCATATTTGCAAAGATGAACTTCTTTAAGGGAAAAAAATATATCTGTCAAACTGCTCTTACCAAGTGCTTAGAAAAGAAGCCCACCATGAAATGTACATTTGATTCAGCACCTCTATGACATTTACTTCAGTAGCACAAGAAAGCTATAGAAGAAGAATGAATTGTAATTTAAATGCTCCGCTAAAAGCTTTATATATAAATAGCTTCTACCTGTCTAGTAGTTTGTACTGTCTAAGGATCTCTCATGTGCATTACCTTATTTGCTTTTACAACAGTCCCATCAAGAAGGTATTATAAGCCCCATTTTATAGAAGAGACCACCAACATTCAAAGAGGTTGTGTGACTTGTACAAAATCACAATAGTACAGCGAAAATAAAAATATAAACTTTGGAGCCAGATACACCTGAACTTGAGTCCCATCTTTGCTGTGGGCAAATGATTTTGCCTATGAACAAAACAGGGTGTTATAAGTTGAAATAATATATTTATCAAAAGAAGACTTACAAATGGAAAATATATATATAAAAATGCTCAACATGGGCTGTAGTTGTAGCTCAGTGATAGAGCACTTGCCTTGCAAGTGTGAGGCACTGGGTTTGATCCTAGGACCACATAAAAACAAATAAAGGCATTGAGTGCATATATACAACTAATTTTTTTAAAGGCTCAACATCACTAATCATTAGGGAAATGTAAATAAAAAATATGGTGAGATACACTATCTCAGTAAGAATGGCTATTATCAAAATGACTCAAGAAGCTGGGCATGGTGGTGCACGGTTGTAATTCCTCAACTCTGGAGGCTGAGGCAGGAGGATCATGAGTTCAAAGCCAGCCTCAGCAACTTAGAGAGGCACTTAGCAACTCAGCGAGTTCCTGTCTCTAAAATGAAATACAAAATAAGGCTGGGGATGTGACCCAGTGGTTAAGTGCCCTTGGGTTCAATCCCTGGTAACCCTCCCCCCCCAAAAAAAAAGACTCAAGATAGAAAGTGCTGGCAATAATGTGAAGAAAAGAGGACCTTGCACACTGCTGTTAGGAATAAATATTAGTACAGTTTGAAATTATTTACAAATGGAAAAATTAGCATATGATCCAACTACTGGCTATATATCCAAAAGAAATAAAATCAGTATGGTGAAAAGGCATTTGCACTTCAATGTTTACTGTAGCACTAGGCATAAGAGACAAGAAATTGGAAACAACCTAAGTGTCCATCATCTGACGACCAGATAAAGAAAACGTGCTACATATAAAAAATAGAATACTATGAGACAATAAAAAAGAATGAAGCTAGGCATGGTGGTGCACACCTGTAATCCCAGCAACTTGAGAAGCTGAAGCAGGAGGATTACAAGTTCAAAGCCATCCTCAGCAACTTAATGAGGCCCTAAGTAACTCAGTGAGACCTTGTCTCTAAATAAAATTTTAAAAAGGGCTAGGAATATAGCTCAGTATTTGAGTGCCCCTGAGTTCAATCCCTAGTACCAATATATATATATATATATATATATATTTGAAATTCTTTCATTTGTGTCAACCTGGATGGACCTGGAGATAATTGTTTCATGTGAAATAAGTCAGACACCGCAACACACTACGACTTGATCTCACTCATATGTGAAAATTTTTTTATCTAAAAAATTTGATCTCGTAGAAACTGATAGTAGAATGGTGGTTACCAGAGACTGGGGAAAATAGGAAAAGGGAGGGAAGCTGAGAGGTTGACCAATGGTTGTTTACTAAGTTACAGTTAGATAAGAGCAAGAAGTTCTGCTGTGCTATTGTGCAGTAAATGATTATAGATAATAATATATTGTGCACTTCAAAAGCTAGAATAAAGGATTTTGAATGTTTTCATCATAAAGAAGTGATAAATGTTTGAGGAGATACATATGTTTAATGGATTTAAACAGTATACAATGTATCAGACAATAGTGTGCTACCCCATTAATATGTACAACGTTTATATTTTATGTGCTATTCAAAAATAAACTTAATGAGAAAAATTAGAAACAAACTTTTAATCAATATTTTTACCAATATTTTTATCAATATATTTAGAGTGAAAAAATATGACATAAAGCTTCACACAATCTTAAAATAAGCACATATGTAGGTAGTCTGGAGACAGGCACCCTTTTGGTTTGTTGGGCAGATCAACCATGTTATCAAGGATTCAGTCTTTTCATTCATATTGGGTACCTTCCTGTTTTGTCCTTATGTTTGTGACATCATGGTTGCCACAACTCAAAGCATAACATCTTCACACCATAATCAAAGTCAGGAAGCAGGGATGGGGGGTCAAAATAGCTTGCCTTTATTTTCTGATTTCCTATTTTATCAGACCTTGGTGTTATCTGCTAATGTATCTCAAAAATCTTAAAATTGTATTTAGCTTGGAAATTAAACTTCTAGAAAATGTCCTGAGGAGACAGTGTTAATTTTGGTCCAGACCTTGGTGATACAGCTATCCCTAGCTAGAAGCCAAGACTGGGGAATGAGTATCAGTCCAACAGGAATGGGATAACCATGATTGACGAAGAGAGTTAAAAATTCCTTATTGAGGCTGGTCACCCTGCTGTTTAGCATGAAATTGTTGTTCTGTTACGAAGGAGGAAGGTGACCAATGATATTTGGATAAATAGCTAGAAGCATCTAAGATGAAGTTTTTTTCAGATACCTTTATTTATTTTAATATTTCACTTATGAATTATAAATATCACAGTAAATAAATCATTTCAGAAAATTAACACTGTCTCCTCAGGACATTTTCTAGAAGTTTAATTTCCAAGCTAAATACAATTTTAAGATTTTTGAGATATATTAGCAGATAACACTTCTGAAGTTTTATACTAATTTCCATTACAATTGCATTTATTTTCAACAGTGCATAGAATTCCCATGTCCCAGAAGCCTAACCACAAATGAATAATGCATGTTCCCATTGTCTATTAATTTTATGCCTTCCTCTGTAATATTAAATTACTAATTTATGAGGACTTTATGAGAATTTTGTTTTTACTTTTTATATTTGATAGGGAAATATCCCAACATTTTTTGTTTGTTTGTCCATTTGCATTTCCAATTTTGTGAACTGTTTCTGATTGCTTCTTTTTCTATTCTGAATATTCATTGCTTATTGTTCATTCCCTACTCCTGTAAGGCACCTGAATAGACAGACATATTGCAAAGTATTTTTAAAGTCCTTTTTATAATATAAATATGAATATATTTAAAATCAGAAATGGTTTTGAATTTTGTTTCATTCTACCATTATCTATGGATTTTTAATATAATTTTCCCTTTGTCATTTTAGATAACATAAAAATCAGTACCCAAAATGAAAATGCTATGCATTCCCAAGGTAAACCATTCTTTTTAAATATGTTTTTAGTTGTATATGGACACAATACCTTTATTTTATTTATTTTGATGTTGTGCTGAGGATCAATCCTAGTGCCTCACATGTGCTAGTCAAGCACTCTATACCACTGAGCTACAACCCCAGCCCCCCAAGGTAAACCTTTTTTTTTTTTTTTTTTTTTTTTTTTTAGTGGTGCTGGAGATTGAACTCAGAGCCTTGTGCATGCTAGGCAAGCACTCTGTCAACTGAGCTAGATCCCCAGCCCCAATAAACCATTCTTGATTTTAATTAAGTATTCTTTTTTTTACATTGTATAAGTTATTTTTTGACAGTAACTAACTATTGTTTTACTACTGTCAGCAACATTTCCTATCAATGTAGTGCTAGCATTACAAAATTTTTAAAAAATCAGTGATTTCTGGTTGTAAAACTGATTAATAGCAAAAGCATTTGGGGGTCTTGATCATTTGGAAAAACTTCATTTGCCTTCTAATTAGGGCAGAAGAGTCTCAATAATATTTTTATAATTTGTTTCTTTTTAATTTATTAAAAAATTATTCATCCACCTATTCAAGAAATGATTGTTGAAGGCAATTTAATAGTCTTTGGTTTATCCATTATGTTAATCACTGCCTTCAACTGGTTTACTTAGATGATTGATATGTAAGATAATTACTGATATTTTGGAGTTTTAAGTCTGCCATATTATTGTTTGTTCTCTCTGCTCCTTGGTCCCCTCTTTGTCTTTTCTTGCTTTCCTGCAGGTTACATGGACATTTTTTTTAGAATCCCATCTTCACTTATTTGTAGTTTTTGGTATATTTTTGTATTATATTCTTAGATGTAGTTTTGAATATTACAATATTCACATTTGACTTTTCAGGATTTACTGGTATCACTTTTTTATTGTTTGGGGGTGAAGTATGGATATATCCCTTCCATCTAGTTTCTTTTACTTTCACAACTTTAAATATCATTTTAAGAGTATAAGACATAAGAGCTGGGATTGTGGCTTAGTGGTAGAGTGCTCACCTAGCACAGGCAGGACCTGGGTTCCATCCTCAGCACCACATAAAAAAAAATAAAGGCATTGTGTTGTGTCCATCTACACCTAAAAAGTAAATATTTTTTTTAAAAAGAGTATATGACATAATATTTTGTTATATTCATTTTAATAATCAAATATAATTTGTAAAATTCATGAAAGGGACAGTTCATTTTATATCCATATTTTTGTATTTCCCTTGTTCTTTCTTTTTTCCTGATGCACCATGATTCCCTATTCTATTATTTACTTTCTGCTTGAAGAACTCCCTTTAGCTATTATTTCAGGGTAGTTCTACCAACAACATATTGTTTTAGTTTTTTTTTGCTGAGAATATCTTTGTTTCTCTTGTACTCCTGAAGTATACTTTATCTGGATATAGAATTTACAGTAGACAGTTTTTTTTTCCTTTTTTCAGCACTTAAAAATGTGGTGCTTGCTTCTGGCATTCATGGCTTTTGATAGAAATCCACTGTCATTTGAATTGGTTTTCTTCTATAGGTAATGTCATCTCTTTCTGGCTATTTATAAGATTTTGTCTTTTGTTTTTGTAAGTGTCATTATGATGTATATTTCTTTGCACTTACTGTATTTGTGGTTTGCTCCATCCTCTTGAGTCTGTATGTCTTTGGACAAATTTATAAAGATTTCAAGTTTCATTTCTTTGAAAAATTGTTCAGACACATTTTTTTTCATAAGACTCTGATGATATGATTGTTTGATCTTTTCCATAGTCCCACAGTTCCCCAAAGCATTGCTCATTTTATTTTTATTCTACTTTCTCCCTGTTCAGATTGTGTAAATTCTATTGTTCTGTCCTCAAATTCACTGATTCTATCATCTATCATCTCTTCTCTAATATTGAGAACAAGCAGTAAGTTTTCATCATAACTTTTGTTTTTTGCTAGCTGTTCTAATTTTTCTTTTGGTTAAAAAATTTGTGATTGCATGTGAAAGCATTTTGGTTATGGATGCTTTAAAATTCTTGTGAGGATTTTGGTGTCAATTGACTGTCTTTTCTCATTCATGTTGTGAGTGGCTTTCCTGATTATTTTTATGATAGATATAATATTTTTTCATTGTATCCTGAGTATCTGGTCAATTACTTTATGTTAGGAAATTCAAAGTTTTATTAAATCCTGTGTTTTATCAATCATCATTTAGGTTTAACATGCAGGTCCTAGCCTTCTTTTGTTGGTGGCAAGCCTAAAGACAATTTGAGTTTTAGAGACTTTGTGATACAATTTTTTGTTTGGGTGGTGCATCTAGTGTTGCTGGGGCTCCCTCTGTTCTTTGCTGAGGGTTTACCTTGGCCAAGTCTCCTGATTCATTTAGATTTAAGGAAAGAAATCTCTAAATTGTAAGGAGGAAGAATACTTCCGAGACTGCTAGTTATAGTAGTAGGATACAACGTGCCAGTGTAACCCAGTCACCATACAATGCAGTAGTCTTAGACTCATAGGTCAAAGAGGTTTCTTGGGCAGGGTACTTAATTAACTGTGGCAAAGTCACTCTTGTTAGTGCTCTGTGAAGCCTTGTATCTCTGGTTGTGGATGTGCATGCAGCCTCAGGCCCATAGGGAAGGGGTTTCCTAGGCTTGCCAATTGTTCTGACAAAACCATTTGTACCTCACATTTTATTATTTGTAAAATAGGGTTGGTAATGCAACCTTAGAAGATTTATGGAGTACTTAAGTCCATGAAAATAGGGATTTTTGTGTGATTGGTTCAATCATTTAGTCACACTATCTAGAATAGCATCTTAGCATACAGTAGTCACTTAATGAATGCTTCATGAATTAATATAACAAAGGTGAGTGTCAATTAATCAATCAATTTATTAGCTAATTCTTAGTAAATATAAGCTAGCTGCCGCCATTCCCTTTTCTAGCAAGTGAATGAGTAAGGAGTCAGGCTCAAGTCTTCTGATTCTAGTACTCCAAATATTGCAAAACTTGGCTTTCCATAAGAGCAATACTACAGTTCATTCATTCATTAAGGATTTACTATGTGCTAGGCCTGGTGACAAATACTGCATACACACATATTCAAGATACACACACACACACACACACACACACACACACACGCTCATGAACATATTCATTTTAGGTTAATTTTTTTGCATTCAGTTTTAAAATTTTAGGGATTGCTTTATTTTCAATTTAATCTTTTGTACTTAATGTAACATATTTGCAATCTGTCAAATTCAATTCTATAAAATAAAGTGCATATTAATGAAGGTCTCATTGTCCCATTCATCATATTTATCTCTTTGCCTTGTAGGTAATTCTCCTCCCTGTTTTCTTTTTTTGTTTGAGATTGGTGCTTTATCCTTCTATTGTTTGTGTGTATATGTATGTGTGTGTGTATACATGCATGTGTTTGTGTGTGTGAAATTGGAACAGCCTACTCCTTTTTTTTGGATGAAAGCACACTTGATTTCACTTACTATGTCTATTAGATCTTTCCATTGTAGATAGTCCATATTTCTTTTTATAGGTACAAAATACATCATTATATGTGTTCCACAGTTTATTTAATTAAATTATTTTTTTATTGTAACAAAATTTTTATTTTGGGATAATTGTAGACTCACTTACAATTATAAGAAATAATAGATATCTTGTGTATACTTTTCAATTTTCCCCTCTGGTAACATATTATATAACTAGATTACAATACCACAACCAGGATATTGATATAGATAGTCAAAATACAAAATATTTCTATAAGACAAAGTTACCTCATGTTGTCTTTTTATAGCCACACCCATGTTCCCTAACTTCCATCTCCTCATCATTAACCACTGAAATCCTCTGTGACCTTGTCTGTCATTTTGAGATTTCATAAATAGTATATATGTGGAATCATACAATATACAACCATTTAGGATTTTTTAACTCAGCATAATTCTCTAGATATTAATCAGATTTGTTGCATGTTTCAATAATTTGTTCTATGTTGTTTTAGAATAGTACTTGATAGTATAGATGCATCACAGTTTGTTTAACCATTCACTGAAGGATATTTGAATTGTTTCCACTTTGGGACTATTAGGAACAAAGCTACTATGAACATTTCCATACAGCTTTCTGTATGACCTTAAAAAAATCATTTCTGTAGAAATGACCAAGAATGTAATTTGGTTTATAGTAGTTTAGGTTTTAGTTTTTTAACTTTCATGCTGGCTGTGCACAGTGGTGCACACCTGTCTTCCTAGAGCCTGAGGAGGCTTAGGCAGGAAGATTGTTCAAAGTTCAAAGCCAGCCTCAGCAATGTAGCCAGACCCTGTTTCAAAATACACATATAAAAAAGGGCTGGGGATGTTGCTCAGTGATTGAGAACTTTATGTATGTCAGATAGTGTCTTTTGTTGTATACATGGTTTGCAAATTAAATTCTTTTTTAAAATGATGGTGGGGATTGTACCCAGGAATATTCTTCCTCTGAGCTGTGTCCCCAGCCTCTTTATTTTATTCTGAGAAAAGATCTTGCTAAGTTTCTGAAGTTCATCTAGAGCTTGTGATCCTCCTGCCTTAGCCTCCTGGTTGCTGAGGATATAAATCTTAATCTGAGATACAAATGTATGTATTTTCTTAGTTAATTATTTGATTTTTATTTTGCTTATTAAATACTTGACCTCCAAAAATTTCTCTAAATTTTACGTAACTAGGTTTATCTATCTTTCCCTTATGGATTCTGGACTTTGGGGTTATAGTTAGGATGTGTTTCTTCATTTTCATATTAAGGAGAAGTTTGCTTATATGTTGCTTTCAGTACTGTTGGTTTTCATATTTTATTTGATTTTACTATACTGGGAATTAAACCTAGGGGTATTCTAAAGTGAGTTATATCGCCAGACCTTATGATTTTTGTATTCTGAGACAGGGTCTCCCTGCTATGTTCAGGCTAGCCTTGAACTTGCAGCCCTCCTACCTGAGCTTCCCAAGTTGCTGGGTTTACATTTGTGAGCCACCATACATTGTCATTTTTTATATTTAAATAACTGATGCATCTGAAACTTTTTCTTCTTTAGAGTGTGAAGAATGGATAAAAATTTATTGGTTTTTCCATGGCCATCCAGGTATTCAACACAACATTAAAAAGTTCAGCTTTATTCAATTGATTTGAGGTACTCCCTTTGTTCATTTGTTCCGCTTATATAATGTTAACATGTTTATCAGTCAAGTAGCACTATTTCCTATTTTATTTACAAGACAATTGAGCACCCCCCCATTGTCTGAGGTCATATAGCTGGTCATTGATAGAAGTGAGAGTTAAAACTAAATCTCTCTGACCCTAGATCAAACCATTTCATCATTACACTGTATTTCTTATTGCTTTCATTCTAGCACACTCTGTAGACAATATAGGCAGCTAATTATGATTCAAATTCTGCATATAAGGTATCAGAGGTTCCAAGAAACTCCTTATCTCCTTAAGAAATCTAGACTATAAGCAAAATGCTGAGAACCTATGTTATACTTTCTGATATGCATCAAATTTGGGTTATGGTAGATGGGATCATTGTGAAGGGGGTTGTGAGGCATTTAGAAAGGCCAGAGTGGGCAAATAAAAGCACAGCATGGCAGGAATGTTTAGAGGCTGGCTGATGCTCTATTTTTCCAACTAATAGGAAGATAAAATGTATCTATCCTATTAGTTCAGATAATGCTAGCTGCTATAACAACCGATTAAGAGTTTATTATTGATTCTAACTGTAATCTTTGTTAAGAGTGATAGACTTCATCTAAGTCATTCAGGAATCCAGACTTATGAAGGCTTTCATTTTTCTAACAGCTTTATTGAAATATAGATTATATACCATACAATTTACCCATTTATTTGATATATTGTGTTATTGATTTTTAATTTTGATAAAATAATTTAACATAAAATGTGCTATTTAACCTTTTTAAATGTACAATTCAGTGACATTAATCACATGCATAGTGCTGTGAAACCATTATCACTATCTATTTCCAAAACCTTTTTATCACTCCAAACAAATTCAGTATCCATGAAGCAATAACTTGAGAATGAGCTATGGCTGTTATCAGGCTGCAGCCTTGTTCCTATTGAAGTTAGGCTGTCAGAGCTGGAATAGTCTTTAAAGACTGACTACTTCAATCTTTTCAGATGTTGGAGCCTCTGATGCCCAGAATGTATGTGTGTTTTAGGGTTTGAAGATGCTGGCCAGAGTCAGAGTTGATTCCACAGCTGAAACAAGAGCCAGCTAGATCTTACAACTGGCGTTCAAATATCTTTGTACTATGAGCTAGAGTAAATAATAATTTTTATCACAATTCAACATATACTTACATATATTTTATCTGTGAAAGTTTTATAAATCAATGATGGTTAGTAATTTCAGCTATTTGTCAGATATTTCCGGTTCCCCACCTTCTGGCACATTGTAGAATTGCACTTTCTCATAACCTTTGTAATTACTAATTATAAATTGATATGTGTGGCCTAGGACAAATGAGCAAAAGGAGATGGGCCATTTTGGTGGGGGAAAATTTTAAAAGCCAGTTCACAATTCACAATGGTCTCTCTCATTTGTTGTTCTAATCATGGCAGCACAAAGATGAAGCCTCTGTTACCCTGGGTACCCTATGGAGTAGAGCAGAGCCCTTGAGAAATTCCTGGTGGCAGATAGTGTGAATAGGAAATAAACTTTTATTCTTTTTAAAAATGTTTTTATTAGTGTATTATAGTTATACATAATATTGGGTTTCATTTTGATGTAATCATACATACATGAAATATTGTTTGTTCCACTTAGGTTCTTCTAAGACACCGAGATTAGTATATACCAAAGTATATACTAGCCTATGCTGACTAATATAAAATACACAGTTTTACAACAAGCTATGTTCTATAATATTTCATATTATTATTCTATTTTGTTCTATTTCAATTTTTTAATGTTTTTTAGTTGTTTATGGACCTTTATTTAATTTATTTATTTATATGTGGTGCTGAGAATTGAACCCAGTGCTTCTCACATGAGAGGTAAGCACTCTACCACTGAGCTACAACCCCAGCCCTCTACTTCAATTTTTAATGATAGATGCAACCTAGTAAAAATTTTTATGATCTAATAATGGGATTGCAACTAGCAGTTTGAAAAATGCTACTCTATACCATGTTCACTTGTTTCAGAGCTGATCCCTTCTCCAAGATCCTATATAGCAATGTTGATGACTCCCATCTGTCTGCAGGATTGTGGTTATGGAGAGGGTGGAGATGCATACTGTACAGCTTGCCCTCCTCGAAGGTACAAAAGCAGTTGGGGCCATCACAGATGTCAGACTTGCATTACCTGCGCCATCATCAATCGTGTCCAGAAGGCCAACTGTACAGCTACCTCTAATGCAGTCTGTGGGGACTGTCTGCCCAGGTAAACCCACTATATTGGGCCAAGCTCTTCTGAGCCTTTTTTTTAGCTCTTCTGTTTCTCTCATCCTTTCTTTGAGAATCTAGTTGAAGCATTCTCTCATACTATATTCTACTTAAGTTCCCCCAAAAGAGAAAGAGTGTCTTCCTAGGATCCCTATATAAAGTGCCCAGCACATTGTTAATCTTGGATGAATTAACAGTGTTTTTCATCATGTTGGCACTCTTAGCACAGATCAAGGTTTAAAGTAAATTTCACTGTAGATTTAAGTCACAAAGCAATTGATATCAAAGCAGTGCTCCTCGTTCTTGTGACATTAGCTGTCCTTTTGACTAAATGGTCTGATTAATGGTGGAAGAGGTAGGGTTTCTGGGCCTCAGTGAACAACAAACATGGAGGCAAAGAGCCCATAAAGAGGTATTGGTACTGGCTCCCAAGAAGAACTACTCTAAGTGCATTGCTTATTTCAACACTCTGCCATACTTTATGATCTGACTACAGGTTCTACCGAAAGACACGCATTGGAGGGCTACAGGACCAAGAGTGCATCCCATGCACAAAGCAGACCCCCACCTCTGAGGTTCAGTGTATGTATCCACTTCTCTTTTCCTTTTCATTAAATCATTATGTGACAGCAAGTTAGGATACTAAAGACTTATCTTTTATTCCTGGAGGGAATGAATACCCCTTCATGCTCCTTCCTGTGGAGTGTCATAGCAAGGCAATCAGTTAGGTTTGAATGCTGGTTTTGCAACATTATATATATGTAAACTTTCACAAATCATTCAAACTCAGTAAAGGTCATTTATATCATCTGAAAAAAAATGTGACTCATTATAAATTGTTTTTCTACATACCTTTTGGGATAGTTTTCTTGGTTTAATGAAATAATAGATGTTTAAAAACACTTTATAAATTATAATATTTAATTGTAAATTATTATTATTATTATTATTATTATTATTATTATTATTATTCAAGGTGTATAGGAGTCTCTAGATCTTAGGAATCATCAGAAGCTAAAATAAAGTCTAGACTATGTCTGTATCTCTATCAATTTTTATCTGTTTGTGTGTCTAGATATGGCATGGAAAGACCATAGGATATGTACATCTTCAGTTAATTGTATTAATTTATACCATGCCTGCAGTATATGTGAGTTGTTCTGTTTTGATCTTTAAAATTTCCCTGCTCTACAAAGAAGTAAAACCAGCATCCTTAATTGGGAAAGGCCTTAGGGAGAGGGTGATGCCTTGAAGAATTCCAGGACCAGTGTCAGGATGACTATTAACTCCCCACAGTGACTGACTTGCCCCGTATTTTTGTCTCACAGGTGCCTTCCAGTTGAGCTTAGTGAAGGCAGATGCACCCACAGTGCCCCCTCAGGAGGCCACACTTGTTGCACTGGTGAGCAGTCTGCTAGTGGTGTTTACCCTGGCCTTCCTGGGGCTCTTCTTCCTCTACTGCAAGCAGTTCTTCAACAGACATTGCCAGCGTGGTAAGGGTGGCTGCTTCACATTTGACATGAATCAGAAATAAGATTCTTATTGATAGAAAAGAGGAATTTTCTGGGGTTGACAGTTAATGGGCTTTCCTTTCCATGCTGAAAAACCCAGGGATGGCCTTGGAAACTATATTAGATGGCATGGAACTTTAAAGGTGACTGAAGAGAACCCTAAGAGTTTAGGGGACCTGGTTTATTAAGTTCCAGGCATTCATAACAGAGCATGACATAATGGTAACTGAACCCCTTGGAAAAAGAATATGGAAAACAAGTTTCTAAATCTACCTCTGAATCACTGTTGTAACATTAAATAAGTCATCTAGATTTTTGGGGTCTCTTTCTCCCTAATCTCAAAAATGTGAGGTATGATTGGACTAGTTGATTTTTAAGTTCTCCAATTCTGCTTATCTATACTAATAAATGTGGGAAAGGTCTAGGGTAACTGCAACCAGTGTGATAATTTCCCAACGAAATGCAGTGTGTAATTTTCAGATTTAAACTTATTTTTCCTAGACCATGCTGGTACCTAATGAGATCTACCCCAGCCTACAGGAGATGGCCATGTGAAATTCCAAATAGAAGGTCATATTTAAAGTCCCAATAACACTGTTATCTGTTTTCAGCACAAATTCACCCTTTAGCCAATAATGTGGGACTTAATTATGTGGGCAAATATGGAGGAGGTGAGATGGTGACTGGTCAGGATCAAGCAAGATATTAGAAATCCAGCCAAGAGCTGAACATTGGACATATGGTTGTAATCTCAGCAATTTGGGAGGCTGAGGCAAAATGGTCACATGTTTGCGGCCAGCATCAGCAACTTAGCAGGGCCCTAAACAATTTAATCTCAAAATTAAAAAAAAAATTAAAAGGGCTGGAGAAGTAGCTTAGTAGTACAGTTCCCTTGGCTTCAATCCCCAGTTCCAAGAAAGAAAAAAAATAAAGAAAAAGAAATCCAAACCATGGTTTAGTACAGCTTCAGTGCTAAGCAGGGACACCAAAAGTGGAACTTAGAACTAGTGAATGGTATTGAGTTAGTAAGGGGGAAGATAAAGTTTTCTGGATACTAGATGCTCAGGACTTCTCAGCCCCTTGATACTGGACTCAAAGCAATACTACTTTTTTTTTTACTCTATGTATATTGGAAAATCTCCCTTTTATAGGGTGTCTGTGGTCAATTTGGCTGTGGGGACTGCCAATTATCTTGAAAAAGACCAATGGTTATACTTGGCTGAGCCCCTGGCTTAAGTAGAGACAATTCTAGCATTTAACAGGCTGCAGTGTTTCTCTGTTGTCTCTTCATAACCATTGTGAAGCTCTACTTCAAATTCCTCTTCTCTCTGGTAGCTCCTAGGCATTGTGGCTCAGGGTGAACAATTCTCTCTCTGACGTCAGAATCCAGTGTCTCAAATAAGAGTGGTTTCCCAATCCCTGAGCATGAGCATGAAACAAAGGCAATAAGGCATTTGGTCCCCAGGTCTCAGCAATATGGAATATGAAGGAACATTTCAGAACTGCCTGTCTCCGTCCACCTCCTTCAGGAGAGAAATAATGAGTGACTCTCTTCTGTTCCTCTTCTATCTCTAAGATAATAAGGTGGTACTCTTCAGAGAATATGAAAGAAGGCTGCTTCCGTATTCATGGTTTCCATAAGGGGAAGGAAGGCTAGGATTTCCTCATTCAATGAAGAATTATCAGCAGTCACACACTTATGTAGTGAGGTCAATGTGTGAATTAGATCCAATATAAGGTGCAAGACAAATGGGCAGGAGCTTTAGGAATTGTGCCCTCTCTAAAAGGAAATCCACTACTCAGCTCCAGCTCTTTCTTACCATGTGGGACTATTCAATATGGTAAAAAGCCTTCCAAATTTTCAAGAGAATACAGAAATCCAGAATTTGGTATATGAAAATCATGTTAAATAAGCTCCTAATGTTAAATCATACTCATACATGAAAGGCGTACTATTTTTCTGTCATTGCCATAATAAATTACCCCACATTTATTGGATTATTATCTCATAGTTTACATAGGTCAACAGTCTTGACTGGGCCTCACAATAAATAAAGATGCTGGAAAGGCTGTGTTCCTTTCTGGTGGTTCTAGGGGAGAATCAGTTTCCTTAATTATTTAGGCAGATGACTGAGTTTGGTTCCCAGCAATTATAGAACTGAGGTTCCATTTTCTTGCTGGCTATAAGGTGAAGAGCATTCCTAACTTCTAGAGGCATAATCACTTTGACACATGGACTCCTTCTATTATTAAAACTAGCAGTGGTGGGGTGAGTCCATATCTCTCTAATACTCTCTTTGTCACTTCTGCCTCCTTCTCCTGCTTTTAAGGACATGTAATTAACCTTGGACCCATCTGGGTAATCCAACATAATCTCCCTATTTTTCAAGTCCATCATCCTAATTCTATCTTCAGAGTCCCTATTGCCATATAATATAATTTCACAGACATAACACCCAGGGATAAATATAATGGTGGGGCAAGGTTTGTCAAAATTTATTTTCCACAAAGTATTTCTTATTCTCTGAACAATTGATTCATTTCTCTAATCCAGAACCAGGTAGCCTCTATCTGATACCGCAATGTAAGTATATGTCTCAAGTGTGTCACCTCAGTCTGATGCAAGGTGCTCTGGTCTCCAGGGAGGGGAAGGTGGACACTGGCTCCCAAATCCCCTCCTGCTCTTGTGCTGAGGACCAGATGCCTTGCTGAGAAGAGACCCTGCTTTTTGGTGACCCAGTTTTCTGCTTCGAGTTGCAGGAGGTTCGTTGCAGTTTGAGGCTGACGAAGCAGTGGAGGAGGAATCTCTTTTCCCCGTGCCACCTGGCCAGGAGACCAGTCCTGAGTCCCCAGTGAGTGAGAGCATCTTTGAGACCCAGCCACTTAACCCCATCCTGGATGACGACTGCAGCTCGACTCGTGGCTTCCCCACACAGGAGTCATTTACCGTGGCCTCCTGTGCCTCAGAGAGCCACTCCCACTGGGTCCACACCCCCATCGAATGCACAGAGCTGGACCTACAAAAGTTTTCCAGCTCTGCCTCCTGTACTGGAACCGAAAACTTGGGTGGGAATACAACTGACAGCGTTGGAGACAGGCGGGAGCTCAATGTGCCCTATGAAGTTCCTAGCCCTTAACTCTACTGAGGTGAGCTGGAAAGGTGGAGCAGAAAAACCGGAATTAGGGGCCACCCTTAATGAATTTGCCATGTACTACTATCATTAAATAGGGCTAGGGGTAGAGAAGCAGCAAGCTAGGGACATTGGTGGGTTTATATGCAATAAGAGTGATACTGTTTTCAGCCAGTCAGATGTCATTTGTGAGCTTACAATTGTCAGGAAACTGGCCAGGTTGTCATGACACCAGTCTCCATCCTAGCATTTTTTTTCCAAGCTCTCTCAGGACCTCACTATCTAATAGTCATAGTTATCATCCCTCATGTGAACAAGCAGCATGGTACAATAGAAAAAATATATATACAAGCCTTTTCATCTGGCAGTCTTATATTTCAAATCAACATCCATTCCCTACTAGCTACATGAACTTTGTAAAAATTTTTTTCCATCTGTGAGTCTCAGATTTTTCATCTATAAACAGTGGAAAGTACTATCTACTTTGTAAGTTATTGTGAGGGTTGGATTAAAATCATATGTGCAAGTACCTTTTACAGTGTCTGATGCATTAGAGATATTTCAGCCATGTTAGTTTTTCTTTCTCTCACTGCCCCCAGTCACAATTTATATATATATATATATTCCTTCCATATCCACTACATTTATCTGATCATCATAACATCAATCCTTTGTAGTAAGCGGATCAGACTATCTTAGCCTCATTTAACAGAGGCAGAAACAGAGACAAAGAGAGGAGAAGTAATTTTCTCAAATTCATAAGAGCAATCCAGTGTCAGAACTAACTAAGCTAGAGCCCAGGTTGAGGGGTCCATTCTAGAGCTCACCCTACTCCACCATTATAACTAATCTCAAGCCAATGTTGCTTTTTCATAGGCTTAAGTATGGGGCAGGAGGATGGGTATATTTCTAATTTTCAACTAATCAACTACTTTTCACCACTAATTTCCATATTTCTTCAGTTAATATATTGCCAAGTCTGCTATGACTTCCTGTTCCCTACATCCAACCTAAAAATGTGAATAATGAATATTTAAAAGCTTTGACTGGTATAAAACCAGTCAGCCTTGATACCTTTAAGATCATCCAGTTCAGTTTTCCCTCTAAGGTGTTCAATCCATTATTTTTTATAATACAGGTTGAGTATCTTTTTTCCAAAATACTTGGGACTGGAAGTGTTTCAGAATTTGTTTTTTTTTTAATTTGGAATATTTTCACATATATAATAAGTTATCTGGGAATGGGACTAAAATCTAAACCAAAAATCATTTATGCTTCATATATGCCTTTTATGCATAGCCTGAAGGTAATTTATACAGTATTTTTAGTGTGCCTGCATTTTGACTATGACTTGTCACTTGATATCAAGTGTGGAATTATCCATCCAATTCTGGTGTCATGTAGGTGCACAAAAAATTTTGAATTTTGATGCATTTAAGATTTTGGATTTTTGGATTTGAGATGTTAAATCTATTCTTCCACCAAAAGTATATGTAGTCACCTTACTTGCAATGTCAGAGAGTTCACTACCACCAAATGTGTGGTTCACCTATGACTGATAAATTTGAAACAAATATAAAGAAAAAAAAAACCTTTCTCTTTCCCTGTTGTACTGGTCCTAGCTCTGTTTCATGGGCCACACAGACCTCATCTACTTCTTCTGCATTGTTATCCCTGCAGAAGCCCAAATGTAGCATTTTTGCCCTGGAAGGTACCACTTTAGGTTCCTCTTAAGTATGTGCAGATTAGAACTAAACTCAGTTTCATGAAGGATGGTCTCACCAGTTTAGAACAGGGTAGAATTAGATTAGTGATGCATTTATGTGATTGTATCCTAATTCACTGGTATAACCCATGATTTGGGTGAGGGGGATTGGGAGAGAAGTGAGCTAGTGAGATTCTCTCACAGGTTTCTAACTTGCTTTGCTATTTCCCTAGGTCTCTCATGCTCCTGAAAGCCTTGTCCAGTCATTCTTTGATTCTCCTGCCTTGTTCCTATACCACAACAGCTGCAGGGGCCTGGGATGTGGTATCTACAAATGGGGTATTTCCTACCCCCTACTACCAGCGGATTGATCCTGTACCATCTTCCCAGAACTGATGTGCACCATTTCTTGACTGTGTTTGAGCCTGGAGAGCCTGAATCCCCAGCCATGGAACTACTGGACATGTTCCTAGCTCAAATTGATTGTAGAGAAGAGGGGAGGGAATGACAGACAATGTATGTGGTAGGGTTTTCCTACCTGCATTTTTGGTCACATGGGCCTGAAGGAAGGACCTTTGAGAACTTTATTGTCATTTTCCTAGCACTTTAGGAGGAAAATGAAACCCTTTTCCTTCTAGATCCTCTGCACTGCCTCTCTCCCCAACACACACACACACACACACACACACACACACACACACACACACACACACATACATCTGGGAGGCCTGGTGCCATGATTCCCTAACTCACATCCTAAATTTCTGTACCTATGACAACTCTGGAGCCAGCACATTTGTCTGGGTCTTCCTCCTCACGAATAGGTCTCTAAACTTTTCTTCAGTGGAGATTCAAATCAGTGTGTTTTTGATTTTTAAAATAGACTTTCTTAAAATTCCTTTCAGTTTAATTTATCTTCTCTTGCTTCTTTTGTTCCTTTATGGGGCATGTTCTCTAGCTTCTCAGGGCCAAGTCAGAGCTCAGAGCTTTGGTCTTTGAGGTGACAGTGAAGTTCCTGAGGTCTGTGATAGGGCACTGCACTGAGGAGCTAAGTTTCTTAATGGGGCCTGGCCCTAGGGCAGCTCAAAGACCATTTGGTGCTTTCTTGGTTTAGAGAAAAGCCAGTCAGTTTCTCCTGTGTGTTCACCACCAGTTTCACATGCTTCTCAGCATGAAATGGAACTGCTTTCTCCATGCTTTCTAGTTGAACAGTGTAGATTAGACCCTCAGGACTCAGGTGTGAATACCATGGGTTTTAGGTCTCCTCTAATGTCCCTATTGGGCCATTTGGACTGCTGTCCATTCCTTCACAGTGGGTCAGGTTTGAAAAAGAAAAGTGCTAAGTGAGTGAAGAACCTGGCTCTTTTCTTGGGAGCAGCATTTAGAGTTCAGGTTGTTGGAGGTTAACTTAATTAGCAAAAGTCAAGACTAAAGATAGAGCACAGTTATTCTGAGTTAAGAATGTTGAAATCCACTACATTAATGGGTGCTGCACTTAATATTTTGCAATTTGCTTTCATAGTCAACATCTCATTGGATCTTTACACAGACTCTGAGGTAGGCAAGGCAGGGATTATTATCCTCAATTTGCTAATGATGGAACTGAAACTCAGAGATGGAAAGTGACTGGTCTTAAGTTACTCAGTGACATAGGTGTGAATGTATAGACTAGAATTTTCATACCCTATCCAATATCTTGAAATCTTTATTTTCTAAAGGACAGTGGTTTTTGATAGGAAGATTTTTTTCCATATCTCTTCCAGCAAACAACTCTTTGGAAGGAAAAGTTCCTCATATCTGTATGAGAATGAAGTATGGTTATTGCCCACCATGCCAAGACTGACCTCCCCACTTAATGGCCAGTTTCCCCTATCTGCTACCACTAGCCTAGTACATTTTCTGCTTGGTCTGTTCCTAGTGAGAAGCCAAGACTTTAAATTTTGCACCACCGTTCAAAAACTCAGAAACTGAGAAGGGTTATAAGGCTAGACAGGACTGTTCCTGTTTGTCTTATCTTCTTTTTGCCCCTGAGGTATGGAAGGGAATAAAGGCTGGAGTCAGATTATTTTTAATCCTTCCACAAATAGATTGTGTATATTTAACCAAACCTATCAATAATAACACTTCTGTGCTTTAGAGTTTAAAAAGAATCATTCATATGTTATGAATATTTTAAAGATGACAAAACTGAGGCCCAGTAGTGCTTTACCCAGAATAATTCATTTTTGAGAAAGAGCTTGCCCTGCAAATTAACCCCCAGGCCCAAGTGTGGACCCCATGACTGAGAATGGAGGTCAGGGAAAGGCAAATAGAGCAGAAACTACTCTTGGATATAGCAGGGGGACAGGCAGGGTTATTGAATGGCCTCTTATGTTATTTCTGTTTGCCAACACTGCCTAAATGGCATAAGACTGGGGCAAGCTTCAGGAGATTGATTAAGGCAGCCAAACTCCACCACCAAGTAAGGCATTTGGCCCCATAGTCTGTTAAGTGCTACTAAGGCAGTAGTAGAATATTCTATTGAAAAATAGCACATGATTCACTTGTATCTTAATCCATCTGGACAGGATAGAGGAACTTTTAGCTTTTCTCTCCCTGTAACTTTCTCCCCCTGATGGTCTACAAGATTTTTTTCTGGCTTCTTCTGGGTCCCCTTAGATTCCTGGCATTCTCTGGGTTTTCTGAATGTTTGAAGAGCAATGGTACTGAGTTTGTAGCATAGGGCAGCACACACAATTTACCTCTTGATCTCCTGGGCCTCAGCCTATATTTGAGGTGCTATATCTCTCTACACCCAGCAGGGAGCAGGGCTGGAATTTGCCCACTTACAACTTTACATTTGTAACATTTCTGAGCCAAGGTGGCTTTCCTTCTGGTGCCTGGGTTCCTCAAACTACCTCCCAGCCATTCCCCAAAGACACTCCCAATTCATATAGGCTGAGTGAGGAGGGGAAAGTGACCCAACTCCCTCTTTGTATTGATATGTTAATCAGATCCCAGTTGTCCCAGCACTCTTTTCCATTTGATACTTTTTTGAAATGTCTTTTTTCTTTAGTTCCCACCTACACATCTCATGATCAGAGAAGCATGCTCCTTTGAAGGTTGTATTATTCTTCGTTACCTGAGAATCTTTCTGAAGCTTGTACAGCTAGTTCCTATTCCACAAGTACTTAGTGGTTAATTCAGTACCTTTAGGCAGAATGTGCACTTCATCACCAGGTCCTAGCCCTGACAAAGAGTGTTCACTACAGCAATACTACTTCTATGATTTTATTAAATGCACCTTTGAGAACAGTCCATCTACAAACACTGATTAAGGGCCCCTTGGCAGCCCATTGATCAGGGTGCTAAAAGCACCTAGGTGAAAGCAAAGAGGTCCCATTGTACTGGATGGAGGATTAGAAGCAATTGAATTTCAAGTCTGCACCAAGCAGCCTGGCCTCACCCAGGTATTAACAAATATGTGTGAGCCATGGTTTAGACCTTGGCCTTTAGGTTCTCTGTTCTCTTTTTCTGGGACAGTTTATTCTTATCTCACTGGCTTTAATTAGTCATGTCTACACCTTCTTGTAGGGGAAGAACTAGTACCCAAACAGAGGGTGATTCAGCCTAAACAGGTCCCAGGTGTTTAAAGGTCACCATATGCCTGGTAGTGGTTCAAGCCCAAGTCTAACACTGCCACTCTGTGAGAAAGATAGAAATTATAACACAATAATATTAACAGTCACCCTACTTCACTGTCCCTGCCCATAGTCTGAACATTGTATGACTATACTAGAATCACCTTGACACCTTGATTCCAATTTTCTGAAATTTAACAATTGGATTTAGCAACTGGAATGGGACAATTAAGTTTTTTTTTTTTTTGCTCTGCTTTTTAAGGTATATTGGATAGACATGAAGTGAAGGATTTTTTTCTTTATAATTGCTATTTGGCCACAGCCAATATTACATTTGGGTGTTTGGTCCAAGATAGTCCTTTTAAAGGACTATCTTGTTCATTGTTTTTAAAGCGGAAGCATCTTTGAGCACTATACTTTTTAAAAAAAATTTTTTAGTTGTAGATGGACATAACATCTTTATTTTGTTTGTTTACTTTTTTTATGTGGTGCTGGGGATCAAACCCAGTGTGTCACATATGATAGGCAAGCACTCTACTGCTGAGCTACAACCCTAGCGCCTGAGCACTATGCTTTTTTATATTTTCCACTTGAGGGTTGTTGGTCAGTGAAAGCAAAAAGTGCACATGATAGAATCATTTTCAATATACCCCAATCCTAGACAATAGTTGAGTTGTCCATATTTTAAGTAGCAAAGAACATTGGTTTTTGTTTGTAAAGGAGAGGGAAATGTTTACTGTCAAAGAGTAGGCATTTTTGATTGATGTGGATTTTGACCAGAAGTAGTCTGTGAAAGGAACTTTTGCCTCCAAGTTTCTCAAATCCAGGCTTGGTAAGGGTGTCTAATACTATAGCACTATTCTCGCCAACACACAGCCCTGCCACACTGAGATCATCAAACCTTCTGTTCCCCTCCTACTCCCCACCTCACTACCAAGTTCTTCAGTGTTTTATATTGAATGTAGGTTCATTTAAATTACCTTTTCCCTCATGAATGAGTTATTTATAGAGATTTTGTTAAATCTTGAGCCATATGCATGTGTGGATATTGGCAGGGTTGTGTTTGATTTATGATACTGTGCAAACATTTCATATTATCCAATAAACAGAAATACATACAAATATCTTGTTTATTCCTCTGCTTTCAGTAAACCAGGGTTTCTCATTTGGCTGGTATGTCTCTGCTCAATGACTACAGGGAAAAATGTGTTTCTGATCACTGGATACAGCACCAAGAGTAGTAGGATTCACTGAATTGTCACCCAGGAGATTTGGGTTATAGTCCAATCTCTCATTTATTTTATTTTTTGATTGTTTATGATATTTAGATTCTTGTCTGGGCCACAAATCTACTAGAAACTCTTGTTGTTTAAACCAACAGTTATCAAGCAGTTTTTCCTAGCCCTAAAAGGACTGTATACCTATCTTCTGAGGTCTTCAAGATCTCTAAGAGTTTTTTTTTCATATTTGAGTAGGTTTTCATTTTGATCATACTATTTAAAAAATCACAAGCTTATTCTATATAGAGAACTGCATTTTTATTTCAGGGCAAAATGTGTTTACAATCTCATTGAATCCAAGGGACCACTAAAAAAGCCTCATTTAATTTTGAATGCTGTGCTTTATTATAATTTTATCTAAGAACTAGAAAAAACAAGTTTCCTCTCATGTTTAATATTCTCTGATCTTGACAACAAAGCATATTGATAAGGATGTGGGGAAATGAGAATCCTCATACATTGCTGGTGGAATTTCAAAATGGTACAGCCACTTTTGAAAATAGTCTGGTAATTTCTCTAAAAGCTAGAGTTACCATATGATCCAATAATTCCACTCCTATGTATATAACCAAAATAATTAAAAATATGTGCATATAATATCTATACATACATATCCATACAAATACCATTTACAATATTTAAAAATAGAAAAAATACAAATATCTGTCAATAAATTAATGAATAAACAAATTGTAGTATATACATATAATTAATGTTGTTCAGCAATTGAACTAGTGACACATGGTGTGCTGTAGTTGAACCACAAAGCATGCTAAATAAACTATATATGAGATATCACATATGGTATGATTCTATTTACATAAAATTTTCTTAAAATGCAAGCTAATGGAGACAGAAGGTAAATTACTGGTTGCCTGGGACTGGGTGTGAGAAAAGGGATTAACTGTTAATAGGCATGAGGGATCTTATTTAGTAGATGAAATATTCTAAAATTGAGTTATGGTGGTAGCTGCACTACTCAGTGAAGTTAATAAAAATTGTTGACGTGTACACTTGAAATGGATGGATTTTATAATATATAAAAATATACCTCAATAAAGCTGTTTTGAAAAATGTTCTATGATAACTGATTTTAGAGTAGACTAGTTGGTTTATCAATTTACTTATCATACATCTTTATTGTCAGGGTGCTGATTACATAAATATCTCCCTCTCTTTCTCCTCCTCCTCTTTCTCCTTCTCCTCCTCTTCCTCCAAAAGCTGAGTCAACCAAATGCTACCAGAAATACTAAAGGAAGTTTAGCACTCTGAAAGTAAGTGACTGCAGACCATAATTGAAATACACAAAATAAATGAATAAATACATACATATATACATACATACATGCATACAATAAAGGAAATGTATATAATTATAAAAATGGCATAATTCTTTTGTATATTTCTTCTTAAAATTGATTTAAAATGCAGTTGTACAAAACTATATATGCACACATATATTTTAATTATCAGTCTTAAAACAGATATGTAATATATTTCACTGTAACAGAAGGAAAAAGCAAAGCTGAGTTGACATGAGGAAATTATACCAAATTAGAACTCATAACTGGATTAGTATAGCCAAATCTATAAACGTATACATTCATGATAGTATAGCATAGGGATCCCTGTATTCTTGGCTTCAAGTACCTGAAGTTATTTTCTTTTTGCTGTGCGGAATGTAATCTGGCACAGATATAGTCGTTCACATTTTTTTTTTTTTAACTTTCACAGTTCTTAACAATATGTACTAATTGTCTTGAATAGATGTTTCCCCATTTGTGGAATATCCTTATTTTAATGTTTAAGTTTTAGATGTAATTGAACACAATGCCTTTATTTTATTTATTTATTTTTATGTGGTGCTGAGGATCTAACCCAGGGCCTCACATGTGCTAGGTGAGCCTTCCACCACTGAGCAACAACCCCAGCTCCTGTGGTATGCCCTTCTTTACACAATTTCCAGAGACTTCAATAGGTGTGGATTTAGGGGTGGGGTTATGGCTTAGAAGTAGAGTGCTCGTCTAGCATGTAATGAGGCGCTAGGTTGGATCCTCAGCACCACATAAAAATAAATAAATAAAATAAAAGTATTGTGTCTAACTATGTATTGATTGTTTATGGAGTTCAGATTGATAATTCAATACAGGCATACATAATTCACTAATTAAATTCAGCTTCCCTTTATATACCCCTTCTTCCCAACCTTTAGTAATCATTATTCTACATTCAGATGGACTTTTTTAAAACTTCCATATATGAGAGAGAAGAGATGGTATTAGGATTTCTGTCTTGGTCTTATTTTACTTCACATAATATCCTCCAATTCCACACATTTTGTTGCAAACAATGAAATTTCATTATTCTTCATGGCTGTATAATATTTCTTTGTGTGTGTGTGTGTGTGTGTGTGTGTGTGTGTGTGTGTGTGTATATACACATATCTCATTGACATGCTGTTTTCATTTCCTTTGTATGCATAGCCAGAATTAGGATGGCAGGATCATATGGTAGATCTATCTTTAGTTTTTGAAGAACCTCCACACCATTCTCCATAATAGTACTAATTTACGTTCCCACCAACAGTGCCTTGAGAGTTTGTTTTTCTCCACATCCTCACTGGTATATTTGTTTTGTTTTATTTTATAACCATTCTAATTAGAATGAGATAATACTCATTGTAGTTTTGATCTGCACTTATTTGAGGACTAAAGTTATGGAACATTTTTTTTTCATATTTCTGTTGGCTATTTGTATTTCTTCTTTTTAGGAGTGTCCATTCAGATCATTTGCCCATTTTTTTAAAAAAAATTGCTTGTTTTTTGTAACGTTTCCTAAATTCCTTTGAATTCCTTATATATTAGCCATTTTCCAGAAGAATAGTTGGCAAATATTTCCTCCCATTCCATAGGCTGTGTTTTAATTTTACTGATTGTTTCATTTGCTGTGAAGTCTTTTATAGTTTCATATAATCCCATAGGTTGTGTTTTGCTTGTGTTTTTGTGCTTTTTGAGGTCATTTCCCAAAATCATTGACAGAACAAGAAAAATAATCTTAAAATGCATATAGAAGTATAAAGCACCCAAAACATCCAAAGTAATATTGAGCAAAAAGAATAAAGATGGAAGTATCATAATACCTGATTTCAGGACATATTGCTGAGCCATAGTAACCCAAACAGTGTGGTTACGGTCTAAAAATAGAAATACAGACCAATGTAACAATAGAGATCTCAGAAATAAATCCACACACCTACAGTCAACTGACTGTCCCTAGGGATGCCAAAATCATGCTGGGGAAACTGGCTATACATATGTAGACCCTGATCTCATATGCATCAGAAAAATCAACTCAAAATGGTTCGAAGATAAAAAAAAACTGAAACTATAAAATAAGTAGAATTAAACATAGAGGAAATACTTAAAGTATAGATTTTTTTTAAAGTAATTTTTACCAGTTATGTTTGTTTCCTTGGGAAGAGGTTCCACACTGCTTTTCATTATGCCAATTCACAAATGTCCACATACCTTGATTGGTTTCATCTTGTATAACATTTCATTTCAATGTGTTATTTCTTTCCATTTTCCAATACATTTCTATTCATAGTTTAATTCACTCAATTAATATTAAATTCTATTTCATATTCAATATCATTTCTCTTGTTACATATTACTTTTCACTCTAATTAGTGGTTCATTTCCCATCCCAAACTTTATCTTACTTTTTCCTTCTTGCATTTTCCATTCCATTATATATTTCTTTTCCTCATCCACTATATTTCCTATTCTTTATTTATCTACTCCCACATTTCATATCTAATTCAATAGTACATATTCTTTTTATCTTTTTATGTTAAATTTCATTTAATTGCAATTTACTTTTTATATTTTGTTAAATTTCATTTTGCATGCAAAATCCATCATTCTATGTTACGTTTAATTCCACATTGAATTCATTATTTATGATGTTTCTTTCCAATCTGTATTCTCTGTATATTCTATTATAGTGCATTGTCTATTTCATTCAATTTAATGTTTCATTCTATTCCATTTCCATATCATATGCATTTGATTATATATTCCATTCTGTTCAGTTTTCCATTTGATGTTCCAATCTATTTCAGTACATTCTATTTTCTATAATGTACATTCAGTTTTTTCCACAGTCCTTTCTATTCATATTACATAATAAATAATATTTTCAATCCGATTATATCCCAATCTAAATTTATATTTATAATACATTGCATTATATTTTGAATTTAATTACACTTCACATTTTACTGTATTTTTCTATTCCATATCCCAGTCTTTTTCATTTCTATAACATATACTGCTTGGTTCTGTATTCTACTCCAACCCATTTTCCACTTCATATTCCCATAAATTTCAAATCACTCGTGTTTTTTTCAACATTTATTTATATATTTAATATCATAATAAAATTCCGTTTCTCCTCCAATGCCTATACCATTCCATGTTCCATTGCATATTTTCAAAATATCAATTCATTATATTTTCAATTTATTTTTCATTCTACTCCATATTTAATTTCATTTCATATTTCATTCCATTCTGTTTTTTACTGTGTACCACCATTTGCCACTTAATGATATTCCAAACTAATTTTTTAAATTTTATAGATGATTCTGTTTAGATCATATTTTGCTTTTACATTTTCTAATCCACCTCAACTTTCAATTTTATATTATTCTATTATTTTCTATTCTGTTTAATATTCTTCTTTCTTCTTTCTTTTCTTTTTTTCTTTTTTTGAACTGGTTATTAAACCCAGGGGTGATTAACTACTGAGACACATCCCCAGCCCCTTTTATTTTTTATTTTGAGTCAGCATCTCGCTAAATTGCTTAAGGCCTCACTAAGTTGCTGAGGCTGACCTTGAATTTATGATTCTACTGCTTCATCATCCTAAATCCCTAGGATTACAGGCATACATCAATCACTGCTCCTAGCTCTATCTTTTGGAAATGAGAATCTATTTCTTAATATATTTCAGCTTCTATTTCTATTCATTCTGTATTCCATTAAATTATGTTGGTAAATATATTCATTTAATTTTAAATCCACACTCTAATCCACTCTATATTCCATTTAATCCCATATTTTATTCGTTCCTTTCTCTTCCAATCCATGTTGCATAGCCTATTCTATCACATTTTACCTCCAAATTATCAATTATTATATAATTATATATAATTATCAATTATATTATGATCTTCCTTATATTTTACTCCATTTCATTTGGTTCCATATGCCATTTTCTTGCATTGTTTCATTCCACAATTCATTTTTAGTACATTATATTATTTCCATTTTTAATTTCTATTTCAATTTGTGTTACATATTTTATTCCATTATTTTTACCAAATGAGAGTAAATTCTATTTTCTTTTCCAATCCATAACCTGTTCAATATTCAATTTCCTGTTCAGCTCCATTTTATATTTAACTCCATTTCACTCTATATTTTATTTAATTTGATTTTCAACATACATTCACTCTTACTTTGTTCTCATTTCATTTCATAATTCATTAATTTCAATCTGTATTTGAAATTTTATTCTGTATATTTTAATATCTAATGAACTTTAAGTGTAATTCAATTCATTGTAGCATCCCATTTTCTTTCCATGTTGTATTTTTTCTCCATGATATAGTTTTTTCCTTTCACTATTTCTTACATTTCTGTTTAATATTCTAATAGAATTCATTCAAATTTGTACTTAATTTTATCCCAATTTACTTATTCAATTCTATTTCATAATGATTTAATTTCCTGTATAATTCCTTCCCTCATTTTTGTTCACCTTATTTCACTTCCTAAAATAAGAAGATTTAGATTCTGTCCTGTTGGATTCCAATGAATTTCCCAAGATTATTTTGATTTTATATTTCATTCTGTTTCTCTTCCTTTCACATCCATTTTATTACATTGCTTTGTCCTATCTGTATTCCATTTTTTCCACATCTTATATTCTCCATTTCATAACAAATTCCATTTTATATTTAAAGCAAAATCTGTTGAATATTGCATTGCATTTCTCATGTTTTATTTCATTCTTTCTTCTCATAATCAATTCAAATATATCAATCCATTATATTTCATCTATTGATTTTAAAATTATTCTCTATTGCATTCTTCATTGCATTTTTACATTTACTTTCATTTTATATTCTATTCCTTCATATTTCCATGATGCATTCATTGGATCCCTTATTTCACCTCTTCCATTTGCCTTTTGATGTCTCCATTTCATCACTTTCCATTCTATATTCTATTCTGTCTGGTTTTATCCTTTATTTAGTCTTGTATTTCATACCTCAATAAATACTGTTTCAATACAATTTGCATCTATTGGAATTTCATTTGAAAATCCATAGAATTTTATCCAAATTTATAATACTCATATTGAACTTTATTGTGTTTCTATATTACATTCAATTTTTACTATATTTCATAATTAATTTCATTTTTAAATTTAATCCATAACCTTTTATAGCATTTCAGATTTTATTGTTTTCATTGAAATGTCTATTTCTTTCTATTTGGATACGGCATACTCTATTTCATCTTTCGTATCATTCCTTCATTCTATCCAGTCTGTATTCCACTTGATTTATTTGCATGTTTCATTCTGTTCCATTTTTATTCATTTTGCCATTCCATTTACAGTGTAGCTTTTATTTTCATTCAATTTTCTTATGATATTTTATTGTATAGTTAGTCATTATATAATAAATTCTATTTTCCATGGTTTTTTTTTTTTTTTTTTGTACAGGGGATTGAACTTAGGGGTGCTTCATCACAGAGCCACATCCTCAGCCCTTTTTAATTTTATCTTGACACAGTCTAGGTAATTTTCTTAGGGTTTCACTAAATTGCTGAGACTGGCTTTGAACTTGAGATCCTCCTGAATCAACCTCCCAAGTCTCTGGGATTATAGACATGAGCTACATTGCCTGGCCATTATATTTAATTTTTACTTCATTTTCGTCTCATCTTTTTTTCATATGGGTTTTTCATTATGTTCTACATAATTTTTACTCCCTACTTTATTCTATTTCATTTGAATTTTCAATTTGTACAATTTTGGTAATCCATGTTCAACTCCTCTCCATCTTTTAGTTCATATTTAATTGATTTGTATTTTTATAATTTTTCATTCCAGTTCACACATAATGTATTCCATCCCATTTTTAATTAATCAATCAATTAATTAATTATTTTGCAATGGTTGGGATCAAACCTAGCACCTGATGCATGCTAATTAGAATCATTTTATTTTAATTAAATGTCATGTATTTTCCCCTTCCAGTTCATTTCTGTGATATTTTCCATTAAGTTTCATCTGTTGCACTTTTCCATTTCATTTCAATTTATGCCTCATTCCATTTTATAATCCAATTTATTCAATTTCCAATATCTATATACCATTCCAGTCCATAGTTCAGTTCTATATTTCATGACATTTTACTTTCTATTTTAATGCATAAACTGTTTTGTATTTCATTTCTAATTTCTTTTTTTTTAAATGCTCATTTCATTCTACTGGACAATACATACTCTATTTCATGTTTAACTTCATTCCTTGTCTCATTCCATCCAATATATATTCACTTCATTCTGATATATACATTGTCCCATTCTATTTTCTAGTTAATTTCATATTCCAATGAATTATATTCCCCAAACATATTCAATTTTATTTTTAATCCTTTTTGTTTTGAAATAAATTTATACCTTCATAAACATTTTAAACTACTCACAGTTTGCATGTATTAATCACCCACATTTCACCAGTTTTTACATGCACTACTTTGCATTATGCATGTTTGTGTGTGTGTCTGTGTGTGTGTGTGTGTGCATTTCCATAAACTTTGTTACATACATAGATAGATCCATGTAGCCACTATCCTAATCGGAGGGGGGCAAATTGTTCACAGAAACTTCCTGAAAGCATCCTGCATAGTCACATATGATTCCCAGAATTTTATATTTAGATATATAATATAGATTAACTTTTGTGTGAGATTTACATCATGGTTCATATTTGTGTGTAAGTGAGTTTGTCAATGAATTTTTAAGTGCATGGACATCTAATCAGTTTTGGTTGAAACAGCCATCCTTTCTCCATTGGATTGTTTTTTCATTTTTGTAAATATTAGCTTGGCTATACTTGTGAGTCTGCTTTGGGAATCCATATTCTGTTCCACTTATCTATGTGTCTTCTAACCCCCACCAATAATTCTGTATTGATTAATATGTTTATACAATAAGAACTAAAAATGGATAGGTTTCTCCCACTGTATTCTTCTATTTCAAAATTTTCACAGCTATTTCAGTTCAACTTATCATATCTTACAATTTTATATTAAAAATATCAAGTGGGTAAAATAAAATCCTGTTACGATTTTTGTAAGAAGATATTGTGTAAAATTTATAGATCAATTTGGAGAGAACTGACAAATTTTTTAAGTTTTCAAATCTACAAAACAAGTATTCTTCTTTCTTAGTTTTCTTAAAAATGTCTACCATCAGGATTTTATAGTTTTCAGCATTTAAATCTGGTACATACTTTTTAAGATTTCTACTTAATCATTTTATATTTTATTTGCAGATATTGTAAATAATATTGCATTATTAAATTGTGTCCAGTTATTTCATTGGCTAGGACATATAAGATTGTCTATTATGGCAGAAGTAGCAGTGAACAGTTTTGTGTTGTTCCCAGTCTTAAGGAGAAGGCATTAAGTTTTCACCATTTAAAAAATCAAAAGGAGATCTGTAGAGGAACTTTAACTAATACACCATTTGAAAGAGATGGGAAGCTGGGAGGCAGGGGAGAAGTGCTAGGGACTAATATTGACCAAATTTTATTGTTATATTGTAATGAAATAACCAATTCCATCATTATGTACAAGTATCATGCCCCAATAAAAATGTGAGAAGAAAGAATGGTGTTAGCTGTATGTATTCTGTGGGCAGTCCATATCATATTGAGAAAATTCCTTTTGACAGTTCTTATCCTGAAAGACTGAATTTTTAAAACTATTCTTTTACATGTGTTTTTCTTCTTTCTAATGTTAATATGATATATTCTTTCTTGAATTCTGGAATAACCTTACATTTCTGGAACAAACTAAGATTTGTCATTGCTAACTTCTTTTTAACATATTGATGGATTTGTTTTGGTAATAATTTCTTCAGCATTTTTTTTTCAGATGAAGTCTTGCTATGTTGCCCAAGCTGGTGTACAACTCCTGAGCTCCAATAATTCTCCATCCTCTGCCTCCTAAGTCACTAGGACTGTAGGCAAGCACCAGTATGCACAGCTTATTGAATTTGTTTTGTTTGCTTATTTGTTTGTTTGTTTTATGTTTATGAATGGTATGTCACTGATCTACTTTTTCTTAACTGTTTTAATTTTGTTGTGATATCAGAAAAATACTAGTCTCAAAAATTGAATTACCACATATTTCTTCTTGTGGTATTGTTTGCAGAAAATTATGTAGGATTAGTACTATTTTTGCAATTTTCTAATGCAATATCATGTTGATCATCTTTTCACATGTTTGTTTGTCATTTGTATATTTATTTGGTAACATCTATTCTGACCTTTAACCCATTTTAACTTGGTTTGTTTACATGGTGGAGTTCTTTGCATATTTTGGATACAAGTTCTTCTTTAGATATGAGTTTTGGATTCATTTTCTCTGTCTGTGTCTTGTCTTTTTATTCCCTTCAGTTCTGCTTACTTTTAAATTTCCCTTGAAACTTCTTTGAAGTCATTAATTAGTTTCCAAAAGTCATTAATTACTTTGAAAGGTGTGCTTTCTTTTTTTTCTCTATTTATTTATTTATTATTGATTTTTTTTAAAAAAAATAAATGACAGTGGAATGCATTAGAATTCTTATTACACATATACAGCACAATTTTTCTTATCTCTCTTTGTATATAAAGTATGTTGACACCAATTCGTGTCTTCATACATGTACTTTGGATAATGTTGTCCATCACGTTCCACCATCCTTGCTAATCCCCTGCTTCCTTCCTTTCCCTCCCACCCCTCTGCCCTATCTAGAATTCATCTATTCCTCCTATGCTCCCCCTCCCTACCCCACTATGAATCAACCTCCTTATATCAGAGAGAACATTCAGCATTGGTTGTTTGAGATTGCCTAACTTCACTTAGTATTATTTTCTGCAGCCAATATGGAAGGCAGTATGGAGATTCCTTGGAAAACTGGGAATAGAACCACCATTTGACCCATCTATCCTTCTCCTCAGTCTATACCCAAAGGACTTAAAATCAGCAATCTACAGGGACACACCCACATGAATGTTTATAGCAGCACAATTTGTAATATGTAAATTGTGGAGCTAACCTTGATGCCCTTCAGTAGATGAATGGATAAAAAAATGTGGCATATATACACAATAGAATTTTATTCAGCAATAAAAAAGAATAAAATCATGGCGTTTTCAAGTAAATGAAAGGTGTGCTTTCTAAGTGTTGGAGATTTTCTTAATATCCTTATGTTACTAATTTCTAGTTTGATTCTATTATGACCAAAGAACATATTTTACGTGGCTTCAATTATTTTTAATTTGTTGAGGTTTGTGTTCTAACTCAGAATTTTCTGTGTTTTTATAAATGTACCATGGTCACTTGAAAAAAGTGTATATTCTGCTGTTTTGGGGTGAAGTATTTAATATAGGGTCAATTAGATCCTGTTGATTGAATTTGTTATTCTGCTAATTTCCCAGCTATTAATTCTTTCAGTTGCTGAGAGGAGATGGTGAAATCTCATATTATAATTCTGGATTTGTCTATTTCTTGTTTTAGCTGTATAAGTTTTTGCCTCATCTATTTTAAGCTTCTGTTGTTTGGTGTGTACACACTTAAGATCATTGTGTTGTCCTGTTGTATTAATCTTTTAATCATTATGTAATGTCCTTTGTTATGAATGATTTTCTTTGCTCTGATGTCTACTGTATTTAATTAGTGACATTTGCATTGTTTGCTTGGTTATTCCTTATAAAAACAAAATACTTGAAGCCGTATAACTTTATAAAGAGAATCATTTTTCTTTGGCTGATGACTCCAGATATCCAAGATTGAGGAACTATATTTGATGATGACATTCATACAGGTAGAGTCCTAAGGTGGCACAGGGTTTCACATGGCAAAACACAGGGAGTGCACACATGTGCTTTGGTCTCTCTCTCTCCTTATAAAGCCAACAGTATTTAATCATAGAAAATATGCCCAGTTGACCTTATCTAATCTTGATAACCTCCCAAAGATTCTACCTATAAACACCATAGTTGGTTTGAATTTTCACCTGCTAACAACTCTCAATGAAGATTAAATAATTTAACACATGAACAACACATGAACCCTAAAGGACACAAGCAAGCAGTATTCAAACCTTAGTACTTGTATATCCTTTTAATCATTTTATATTCAAACTATACCATGTATTTAAAATGAGTTTCTTATTAAAAAAAGAACATATGGTCTGATTGTGTTTCACAATCTTCTCTACTATCCTATCTTTTTTTTCCAGGACTAGGAATGGAACCTAAGGCCTTGCATGTATTAGGCAAGTGTTCCACCACTTAGCTATATTCCCAGATCTTTATCTATTTTTTAATTGGGGTTTTTAGACCATTTAGACCACTGGAGTTTTTAGAGCATTTTTAGACCATTTTAGACCCTTAGACCATTCATATTTAAAGTAATTATTGATATGTTAATGTTTAAGTCTGTGATTATATTATTTGTTTTGTGTTTGTTTCCTGTGTTTATAATCTATTTCTCCTTTTACATGCTCCAGCTATCTAAATGAACATTTTATAGGATTCCATTTTACTTGTCTATAGTGTTTTGGAGAGTATCAATTTACATAATTTTCTTAGTGGTTTCTGTACAAATTAAACTAAACATATATAAACGATTTGTACACAACTTTATGCAGTCCTCTGGTAGCAACTGCTGTTTTGAGTGAAGTGTGAAAACCTTTCCTCAACTTACTTTCCTTTGACCTCACTGGATGTTTGATGGAGGAGCTGTACTTAAAGAATTAGGTGACTGCCCTGGTAACACCCCACACTGCCTGGTGTGAGTGAAACTCTCCAAGACTTTTCTCCCTTTCTACTCAACAGACACTCTAGTAAGTCAGTATGAGTAGTGACAGGAACACCAAATTTAGTTCCGAAAGACCTGGGTTTGGCTCCTGGCTGTACCATTTACCACTTGTGTTAACTTGTGGAATTAACAGCATCTATCTGAACCTCATTTTACAACTACTTATTTTTGCAAGAACTGCATGAGTTGACATTGTATTAATGTGAATGCAGGTACCTGGCCAAGTGCCTGACAATTGCCCTCTGCCACCTGCCTTCTGCCACCTGCCTTTCATCTTACAACTGCAGGCATAGGCCTAAGGCAGTATTACAGTGTTCTCCCACTCAGCCCCACCCACCCCTTGCTAAACTTTGAGCCTATCTGCTTCCTCAGCCATGTCCTGGTCTTCAAAGGACATGTCCTTATAAAAGGCCCTTGCTTACACAATAGACATCTCAGGAACTGTTGTGTACCAACAAAATTACTATAATTTGAATCCTTTCAAATGCATTAGAAGAGAAACCATTTAAAGCAGCTTCCGCTGAGCTTATTGAAATGAAAATATACTCTCCCTTTTTTATCTGGCTTATGAGTTAATGATCATCTTTCACACTGAGGTAGCATTTTATCTGTTATCAAGAACTGAACTACACATAATCTCATTGCAGCCTCTCAGCAACCCAGTAAGAGTAATATGAGTTGCTCCATTGTCAAGATGACGAAAGTACAAAATTTGGATTACTGCCCTACATTTCTCATTGCCTCCAGTGACATTTTCTCTGGGTGGGCTCGCTCTTTCTTTGTGAGTTTGACTACTTGAGTACTCAATGTCTTTATTTTACTTCTCTGGGGCCCAAATGCTGCATTGGCTTCTGTCTCACAGCTCCTTCATAAATACACTCAATTTTCTTGCCTTCACATTTTCTAGAATCTGCCAGGTGTTCTTTTTCTACCCTAGAACTGCTTTCTCCACCTCATTCCTCCAAAACCTCTATTTTCCTCAAGTACCAGAGAGGAGAAGCACAGTTCATGGCATGTTACACAATGCTAAAGACTTTTACTCCATCCAGCTTCCTCAGGGTCCAAGTTCATCTTCTCTTTGAGAGTGAAGCTAAGTTCTGAGTTGGGCCCATAGCAAAATATCAGAGCAGATTTTTTTTGACATATGTACTGATCATCATCCTTTCTTTTTTATTCTTCCTACTATACATTCAGATCTTTCTGTCATGCCACAGAGTATTAACCTCAACTGAGCACCAATCCCGAAAAGCCTGCTCTAGGGAAGCATATAGACATTTATTCTTTTGGGCTTCCTGCTATGCCCTTTATTTCCTTAGAGTTTATATATACTAGTTGAGTATGAACTGGCTGTAAATTTGACCAAGTCTTTTGTTGTTTATCAGCCTCAGTTTACTTAAAAGTAAAAAAATGAATAATCTCTTCTCCATCCAAGATCATTATACCCATTGATTGAGATGCTTGAAAGTAATTAAGCACAGTTTAGTTGGCTGTAAACTTGACCAAGTCTTTAAAAAAAAGAAAGAAAGAGAGAGGAGAGAGAGAGGGAGAATTTTTTTAATATTTATTTTTCAGTTTTCGGTGGACTCAACATCTTTATTTTATTTTATGTGGTGCTGAGGATTAAACCCAGTGCTTCGAGCATGCCAGGTGAGTGCGTTACCACTTGAGCCACATCCCCAACCCCTTGACCAAGTCTTTTGTTGTTTGTCAGCCTCAGTTTACTTAAAAGTAAAAATGAATAATCTCTTCTCCATCCAAGATCATTATACTTATTGATTGAGATGCTTGTGTATATGAAGATTCCTAGCACAGTGACCAGCACAAAATAGGTACCCAAAGAACTAGAGGTGGTAAAAGCTAGTTTGACAATCAAGTTTTTTTAATTCTACAAAGAAAATACTTTTCTATATTGGTCCCAATTCCAAGATATTTTAGTTCTTTGGTGTCTACAAAATGATTAACAGACATAGGTATACCCACTCACCCATGCAGACATTTATTCTAAGAAAATTTTCATTAGTGCTCAATAGGAGTTTTTCAAATAATATTGAATAGGTAGGAAGAATACTGAATTTGGAATTAGATACCTTTGGTTTCATTTTCAACTTTGCCAAATATTAGTAGTGTGACCTTGAGCAAGGTACTCTCTAGGTACTAATTTTTGCATCCTTAAAAGAGAAATTTTCTGTTGGGGGAGATTGACTTTAGCTTTATGAGTTCCTTTGCAAAGTAGTTTAAGGGCTGCAGCTGAGCAAATGGTCACTGTCAGCTGAAAATGTGCTGAGTTGGCAACCAAAAGTCCTTCGACAGTTAATGTTTAAGCATCACAGTAAGAGTAGCTAAAAATGCTAACATCACTTTCTGAAAAATCTTCATATGCTTATTTCTCACTGAAAGCAGGAGACGTGAAAGGGAATCATCCTGAACTAACTCTATTCCTCTCAGAATAACTTTGGACCAATCTCTTCATTATCTTCCTTATTTCATTCAGATGGGATAGGGGAAATGGAGATTTTGAATCCAAAAATTCTGTTATCCTTTCTAACTCTGACAATCTACAAATTTATCCAAGATTCATTCTAATCTGAGAACATAATGATTAAAGCTTATCAAAAACCCAATTCTGGAGACTGTGGTTGTAGCACTTGCCCAGCATATATGAGGCGCTGGGTTTGATCCTCAGCACCATGTAAAAATAAATAAATAAAATAAAGGTATAAAAATACAATAATATTATTTTAAAATTAAAAGAAAGAATTCTGGCTGGTGACTGTCCCCCAAGGTGCCCTTACCACCTCCCTTTTTCTTCCTCAGCCAGACAAACTGGCAATGAGACCCAACAAGATTGCAATGTTTCCTGGGGCTATCCACATACCATTAAATTAGCTTAGTTGTTTCCTGAATTAAAGATCTTCTCATTAAGGCGATGAAACCAAAGCTTATAAATCTGAAGAGCTGCAGGGGGCCCCCAGGCCAGTGTTGGTTATTTTGTACAACTTTTCACCTTTATATTGCTTGTAATAATGCATATAGTTACGTGGTTTTTATCAGAATGGGAGGTAGGAAGTTGAGATGAGTTTTACAAAATGTCTTCAGTGTAATCTGTCATTTAGTGTAATCTCATGTATGTATGTAAGTGTGTGTGTGTGTGTGTGTGTGTGTGTGTGTGTGTGTGTGTATGAACAGCCCATTCTTTAAACTAGGCATTGTGTTGGGATTTGAAGGGAGGATGGGGGATAGAAGAGAGAATGAAGAAAGGGGAAGGAAAATGCTCCCATTTAGTGAGAATTTATAATCCAGTCAGTGTGGTGTGTTATACATTCATTAGAGATTTGAACTGTTGAGATTAGTATTACTCCCGTTTTATGGACAAAGAACCTAAAATTTAGGGAATTGGCATGATACAATTTGGATTCCAGGTTTGAGCAACTCCAAGGCCATTGTGCTTTGTACTAAGACCTTAATATGTCCCAAGAGAAACAGCTGGCCTCTGGCTCCTTCTGTTTATAGCAGCCAAATTTTTCTTCCAGGCTTCTATTAAGTGTTTGAAAGACTTTCTTTTCTTCTTCAAATTCTGTCTTTCCACCTTGAAGTAATATTCCTATCTAACTAAATGACATGGGATCTCATCCATTTTAATTATGTATTACATTAGATGTTCTATCATATGTTGGAAAAGTCAGTTCTACACTGTGCAGTGAGGTTTTGTTTGTTTGTGGGTTTGTTGTTTTATCAAGAAATTAAGCACAGTTTAGTTGGAAACATCAAAGATTTTTAGAGCTACTACATCATTTATGCTAGGCCTCTTAGCATATGAGAAAAATGAAACTCAGAGACAGAAAAAAAGACTATCTTAAGATCTCACAGTGGTTCTACAACAAAATCTAAATGAAACCTCAGGTTTGCTGATGCCTCAAATTATACTAGAGAGCAGGTGGGCACACCAGAGAACAGGGGATCTAGTGATGGTATGGGAGTAATTGATCTCCCCCATAGCAGGGACCTGAAGAACGTACACATAAGGAGGACAGTGCACTCATTTTCTAGCTCTTATTGGTAAATTTTACCTTTGCTAGCTTGAACATCTAAAACATTGCCTAACTTGTATTTGACTTCTAGTGAGACTCCACATCTCTTCATATAGCAGCATCATTCAAAGAGAGAAATGTCTCTCTTATATACTAAATTTAATCCATCAACAAATTTAATCAAATCTGGTTAAATTTCAGCAAATCATGTCAGCTCTTTCACTAAAATATACTCTGAAACAGCATTTTGTTCCATTTACACTGCAATCACCCTAGACAAAAATGGTTATTACTTTCACCTGGACTATATCAATAGCCCTATAACTGTTCTCTTTTATTTCACCCTTGCTACCTGAAATCTGAAATCTGTTCTCCACATGGCCACTAGACTGATATTTAAAATACATAGATTGTACCACTCCTGCAGCCTCAAATGGCTCCCATTTCCCTCAGAATTAAATCTGAACATTTCCTCATGAACTTCAAGTCTTCACTTTTCTCACCTCACTTCCTACATTTCTCTTTTTCTTATTCACTCTGCAACAATTCCACTGATCTCCTTTTTCTATTTATTGGGCATGCTAGGTATGCTACCACTTTGAGGTATTTATAATCACTATTTTAATTACTTTTTCTTCTCCACATGACCAAAATACCTGACAAGAACAATGTGGGGGTGGGAAAGTTTATTTAGGGCTCCTGGTTTCAGAGATTTCAGTTCATAGATGGCTGACTTCATAGTTGGGGGCCTGAGTTGAAGCAGAACATCAAGGCAAAATGGTGTGGTGGAAGGAAGCAGCTCAGGACACAGCCACTTGGAAGCAGAGAGAACTCTGCTCACCCAGGACAAAATATAAACCCCAAAGGCATGCCTCCAGGGCCTCACCTCCTATAGCCACTCCCTACCCAGTTAATCCATATCAGTGGATTAATGTGCTGATTAGGTCACATTTATAATCTAATAATTTCACCTCTGAAATTTTTGCATGGTGGCAAACATGACCTTTTGGGAACACCTCATATGTAAAGCTCAACATTCCATCGCTGACCCCACAAAACTCATGCCCATCTCATAGTGCAAAATACATTTCCAAGAGTCCCCATTATCTTAACAGTTCCAGGATTGCCCAAGAGTCCAAAGTATTTTCTGACACTCAAGACAATTCTCAGAGTGAACCCCTGTAAAAATCAAAAGCAAGTTACATATATTCAATATATAATGGCACAGAGGAAACATTTCCATTCCACAAGGGAGAAATAGGGATATAGAAAAAAGGGATGGAGCTGGGCACAGTGGTGCACACCTGTAATCCCAGTGGCTTGGGAGGCTGAGGCAGGAGAATCATGAGTTCAAAGCCAACCTCAGCAAAAGTGAGGTGCTGACCAACTCAGTGAGACCCTGTCTCTAAATAAAATATAAAATAGGGCTGCGGATGTGGCTCAGTGGTCGAGTGGCCCTGAGTTCAATCCCTGGCAGAGAGAGAGAGAGAGAGAGAGAGAGAGAGAGAGAGAGAGAGAGAAGGATGGAGCTAAAGCAAGACCAAATTCCAGCTGGGCAAACATATCCTGTAGCTTTGCATCCTGCATCTGGGACTCATGGCAATGTGTTGTTCTCTCCAAAATGCTTCAGTTACTCTGCCTCTATAGTCCTATAGCCTTGCTGATTATAGTCCACATGGCCTCTCTCTTGGCTTGTTTCTTGATCCCTGCACTTTTTCTCAGCAGGCATACCTTGGTACTGGCATCTCTGAATCTCAGGTTTCTTCACTACACTTTTGGCTTCTTTCTTAATTCTTCATGCATCATCTTCTCAGGGGCAGCCTACAGGGACTTTTTCTTTCCTTTTAAATTTCAGTGGATGCCTCCAATATCCCCTAACTCCACCACCCTGCATTTCATCAGAACCAGCACCACCTGGTTGATGCCAAAGTCTGCCACCATAGAAAGCAGTAGGTGAACCATAGCTACAGCAGCCTCTGAGAACCTGGGTAGCTGAGAATGTTGAACAAACTTCATAGTCCTCCTGTAACAGTGGTCCACATCATGCTTTGAGTAGAACCTTCCCAGTTCTGTTACTGTGACTTATTTTTTTAAATGGATATGTTTCTTTTTCTCTCTCTTTCCTTCTCTCTACTCTCTCTCCCTCCCTACCCTCTGTAGTCTGGAGAGAACAGGATTAACCTTCCTTCACACCCTAGGCCCAGTAATCTCTCTTTGAGCACACACTCACCACAAGAATGAAGTAATTCACACTTCAGGGATGACCCAAAGATCTAAGAAATCTCCCAAATTGAAAAGTGAATTACTGAATTACTACTCACACCTCGGGTCACCTCTGGAATGTAGCCTTTGAATCACCTCTTTAAAAACCCTTTGTTGCCAGTGGGGTGGCACACACCTGCAATCATAGTGGCTGAGGTGCCTGAGACAGGAGGATCTCCAGTTTAAAGCCAGCCTCAGCTATTTAGCTAGGCCCTAAACAATTCAGCAAGACTCTGTCTCTAAATAAAAATACAAAAGGGGGCTGGGGATGTTGCTCAGAGGTTAAGAGCTCCCGGGTTCAATCCCCAGTACCAAAAAACAACAAGAACAACAAGAACACCTCTGTTCATCCTGATGGGCAGAATCACAGCCTTTGAACAGGAGTCCCCTGTATTTCCTGTTTGTTAGCAAAGGAAAAAACAAAAACAACAACAAAATCTTCTTTCCCTTTTCTCAAAACCTTGTCCTCATATTGGAATGATATCTGGAACTAGGACTGAGCTTTCAGTAACAAGGTGAGGCTGAACATCATGGCAGAAGGTTGTGGCTGTGGAAAGCAGCTTAGTATCACCAGGAAGCAGAGAGAGTTCTGCTCACCAGGAACATAATATAAACCCCAAAGGCATGCCCCCAGTGACCTATCTCCTTCAGCCACACCCTACCTGCCTTAGTTACAACCCAATTAATCCATATCAACAAATTAATACACTAATTAGGCCATACCTAATAATCAATCATTTTACTTCTGAAAATTCTTACACTGTCTCACACATGAGCTTTTTTGGGACATCTCACATCTAAACCACAACAATTACCTTTCTTTCTGCATAGCAGAATTTGTTTCACCATATCTTTGTGTCCTAGTGGCATAACTCCACATTTCTTTCAAGATTCTATTTAAAGGTCCCTTCTCACAGAGGCCTCTCCTGACCTTCCTAGTGCTGTATTCCATCATTCTACATTATTTTTTCACAGTATTTATTGCTACGTGCAATGTTATATGTCTATTTCTTTTCTGTATCCTTCTCTTTCTCCCTCCACCAATGAACTATAAGCATTATAATGACAAGAGCTTTGTCTTATTTTGTAATACTATTATACTTCCAGCACCTAGAGTAGTGCCTGACCCAAAGTAGTTCCTCAATAAATATTTGATCAATTACTGAATCAATAGCATTATTTGTAATGCTAACCACAATAGCCTCACAGGAATCCAGGTAGCACCAGGGGAAGTATTCATTAAGTCCATTGAATGGACAAATTAAAAGGGGGAAAAAATTTGGCTTGCTTCAGGGTACCCAGTGTGTTTTTAATATGCTCAGCCTAAAATTCCTATCTATTGAAATATAGATTAATATTTTCCACAGAAGCAACTTCAAGACAAGGTAATCATCACAATGTGTTTTTGAGGAGCATCTTTGCTTGGACACTAAGAAATGAACTTGATAAGAAACTTTGAGGTTTGCATTTCCTTCCACAAAAGCTGACAAAACAATGAAAGTTCAGAACACATCTTAGTTTATCCACAACCAAAGTTTGGCGACTAAGTGTAGAAAGAATACAAATTGGCCCGCATTTGCTCACCAACTCCTTTAGAAGCAAGAAAAATGAGAGTTTCCATTTGTCAAGACATGAAAGTAACTGTCACTGAAATGGAAACAATTTCAACAGAAAAACTTGCTTCTGAATGCAAGCAGGTTTAGCAAAGACCTTTCTGTATACAAGTAAATTATATGACAAAACCAAAATACTGCAAGGTTAACCCTGTTTTGAATTATTTATCTACTGACCTTTTTTTTTCAGTATTTTCTCATTTGTCCTCCAAAACATTCTCCTCCATTCCTCTGACAACTGTAGTCCAGGAAGGACTGAAAAAATTGTCTTCATTTCAGAATTGGGTAACACTAAAACAGAAGAGTCAAACAAATGGTCTTGAGTCACACAGCATGTCAGCAGAAAGAAGCACAATGACCATAATAAGTTTATAATCCATTATGACAAAGCTCTTTGTATCAATATCACTCTACCTTCACCATGCTCATCCCCAGCATCTAGCTGTCCACCAATCATAAAGCTATTGAATGGAGTAACTAAGAGCACAGATTTGAGAGCCCAATGTCCTGGGCCCATATCTCTTCCTTTTAGATGTAAACTTGTGTTTACAAGGTAAGTCAGTTATTCTGTCTGTATACCTCTATTCCTCATCAGTAAAACAAGGAAAATAATTATTGTGAATAAGCTGACACACGTTCAAAAGTTACCATAGCAATAGCATATCACATATGTTATATTCATGTTTGCCACAGTGATAATAGCTGAAAAAAGCCCAGGTTCACCTAAAATTATTGCATCTGACTTGCCATGATATTAAGACCAGAGCCACTAACTGGTATCTCCCATCCGACTCAAATTATCTTACTTTAGGCCACCAACTTGGACTTGTTTTTTTATAAGCTTGCTCTGATATTTTCACCTTTGTTTTTGCTCCAATTTCTTAAGACCTCTTCCCCCGTCCCACTTCTTTGGTCATTTCTTTCTAGTTCAGCGACTCCTGTAGCTAATATTTTAATTGATTCTCTTATTTTTGCTCCATTGTGCCTTATGTAAGCCTCACTTTTCCTGGTCAATGTCTCTGTGAAGGACAAATTTTCTGAATGAGAATTTTCTAGGGGATGCTTAGCTAGGTTGACTGGAGGACACATCAATGATGTTTGAAGCATCCTCATGGGGAAAAAAAAGATCTTGTGCTTTCTAATAGATGAGGATAACATCATACTAAACATTAAAGCTCTTAGGTTGAAAATGTAAGTTTTAAAGCCAGATGGACTTGGTTCTAACCCTTTGTCTCTTATGATCTTGAATAAGCTTATTTAACTTCTTTCTAATCAGTTTCCATATCTATAAAATGGCAATAATATTAATGCCAAATTTGTTGGATTATGGTAAGGATTAAATGTTTATAGTCTGAATGGAATTCATAAGATAATCCTCTGCACATATTAAATTCTTGATAAAAGTAAATTATTGCTGGATGCAGTGGTGCATACCTGTAATCCCAGTGACTCTGAAGACTGAAGCAGAAGAATCACAAGTTCAAAGTCAGCCTAGCAACTTAATAAGCCCCTAAGTAATTTAGTAAGACCCTGTTCAAAGTAAAATACAAGAAAAAAAAAAAGGTTCTGGGGATGTACCTCAGTGGTTAAGCACCCCTTGGTTAAATCCCTGAAACCAGAGAGGGAGGGATAGAGAGTAGGAGAAAGTGAATTATTATGATTATTATTGCTATCATGTTGCCATCATTATTGTTTTTGCTTAATCTTAGAATAGCACTTGACATGCAGCAAGCATTCAATAAATGTCGATTATTATCATCATTATTGTCAATGTTTTAGTCTCCTATTGCTGCTATAAAAACTTCACACAGGGTTGCAGTGGTGCATGCCTGTAATTCTAGAGTCTTGGAAGACAGAGGCAGGAGGATCATGAGTTCAAAGCCAGCATCAACAAAAGTGAGGTGCTAAACAACTCAGTGAGACCCTGTCTCTAAATAAAATACAAAATAGGGCTGGGGATGTGGCTCAGTGGTCGAGTGCACCTGAGTTTAATCCCTAGTACCAAAAAAAAAAAAAAAATTCACACAAACTAAATGATTAAAAACAATGCAAATTTTTTAAAATGCAAATTTGTTAGCTTCCATATTTATTGAGCAGAAGTATGACGCAGATCTCACCAGGCTAAAATCAAAGTGTTGGTGGATTGCATTTTTTTCTGGTGATTTTATGGGAGAACCAACATCCTTATAATTTCCAACTTCTGGAAGCTGCCTGGAGTCCTTGGTTTATGGACCCCTCTTCCATTTTCAAATTCATCAACAGTGGATTGAGACCTTTTCACACTTCATCATTCTGACTTTGTCTTCTGTATCCTTCATCCATTTTTTTCTTTTTTATTGTAGTAAATTATAGATGACATAAATTTACCATTTTAACAATGTTAAGTTCAGGATTCAACCATATTAAGTATATTCACATTTTTACAATACAATCGTTATCACTATTCATCACCAAACATTTTCATCTTCCCAAACAATTAACTCTGAACCAATTAAGCAATAACCCCTACTCCTCTTCTCCCCACTAGTACTCTGTAACTCTTTTCAACTTTGTGTCTCTAAGAATTTGATTATTTTAGGTACTTCACAGAAATAGAATCACAAATTTGTCTTTTTGTGAGTAGCTTAAATTTTATTTACCATGATTTCTTTAGGGTTAATTCATATTATATATAGCTCATGCCAGAATTTCAATAAATAATATGCCAGGTTTTGTTTATGCATTCTTCCATGGGTGGACATTTGGTTTGTTCCCACTTTTTAGTTATTGTGGACAGTGTCACTATGAATTTGAGGGTACAAGTATCATTTAAATGCCTGATTTTAATTATTTTAGTAATATAGCAAGAAGTAGAATTGCTTGATTTTATGGAAATTCTATGTTTAAATTTTTGGGGAATTGCCATACTGTATTCCATAGTAGATGCACTATTTTATATCCTCTCAGAAGTGCACAAGGATTCCAATTTTTTCACCTCTTTACCAACACTTAGTTTCTTTTTTCTTATTAATAGCCTATATTCTGATGGGTGTGCAGTGGTATCTCATGATGGTGTTTATTTGTATGTTCCTGAGGGCCAATGATGATCAGCATCATTTTTTTCATGTATTAATTGGCCTTTTATGTATCTTTAAAGAAATGTCTATTCAAATTATTTGCCCACTTAAAAAATTTGGTTATTTTGTTGTTGTTGCCTCTTCTGTTTCTATGAAACCTCATGATTACATTAAACCTATCTGGATAATCCATTATGATTTACCTATTTTCAAGTCAGGTGATTAGCAACCTTAATTCTGTCAACAACTCTATTTCCCTTTCACTATGTATCATATTTATAGTATGCAGGGATAAAGATGTAGATATCTTTGGCAGGTTATTATTCTGCCTGTTATGGTCATATTAGTCACATTATTATTCTTCCTTCAAACTGGTCTTTTTCTCCCACAGAATCTCTACAAGTGATGCCTTTCTTCATGCTGATTTTGTGTCAAACATTATTTGAGAGTTAGCCTTCATTCTTTTATCTCATCATTTCTGTTTTCTCGTCAGTAAATTGGGATATATCTCCCTGATGGCATTGGTATTGTTATGGAAGTCATGTTTAGCAAGAGACCAAGCACCATTCAGAAAGTCGGAGAACTCAGGTTTACTTATGCTGGAGGACCCAGGTAAACTGGTGCTCTGAAGTTCTGGGCCCAAGCCGAGGTTATATAGGGCTTTTTATAGGAAATTTGACATCATTTCTTAACCATTACAACATTGGTGGGTTTGAATTCTTGGCCTATGTGACCAAAGACCATGCACAGGGAATTTACAATAAGTAGTTCAGAGGTACAGAACAAAGACAATAAAACATGTGCAAGTGTTATCTCGAAGTGGCATTCACTACAGGCAGCAGAAAATTCAAGATAACTTGAATTTAACCCCCTAAGAAAGAGTTAAAGTTCTAAGAACTAAGCCTACAAGGTTATAGTTTAGACAGCCATTAACTGGCCTAGCAATTAAGTGATGTACCTACATTTCTACAGAGTTCAGACAGTTACAAAATATGGGAAAATTAACCCTTTCCCTGGCTTTGGTTTTTCATCATAATGTTCTTATAATTTCATTTTATAATAAGATCTGCTATCTCCATCACATTATGAAGATTAAATGAGAATTTAAATTCTTAGCATCCCATCATTTTTCTTCTTCTTTTATATATATAGTTAAAACATTGCCTGGTGGAAACATATTTAGTTTTAGAAGAAGAGATATTTAGTTTTAAAACAGACATTGGACTCATGGACTGTCTAGAGGTAGAATAAACAGTGCTGGAGCTCATTTAACCCAACCCCTTGATTTAAACAGGTGGAGAAATAGACTCAGAGATGAGGAGGAACCTGCCCAAGGTTACCATCTGACATCTCATCAGGGCACTCCATATCATACTCACTGTTTCTACTCACAGTCCCCTTGTTAGTCCTTGAACAAAGGGATGGTGATGTACTGGGGCCTGCTTGTCCATGCTCATCATATCACATCACTTACTCAGATTGCTGTCTAGTCTGACTTAATCGTGTCCTAATGTTTCACCTTTTGTTAGAACTTGTTTTGCATGGCCAGTACAGCTTCAGACTGAACACCATGGATACCTCCTAACTGTCCTAGAAAGCTATCCCAACTGTCAAGTTGGAAATGTAATTATGCTCTGCTGAAGACTAATGAGCTGGCCTCCTGGATGTGCTCTTTCTTTGCTGGCAGAAATCAATAACAATTCCTTCTTTGATTTCAGTGCAGTGATAGCACCAGGGCTGAGGGGCAAATCTAGTAGAATCAGAAAAGATCTGAATCATATTCCAAGGGCTCCTAGGAGACTGAGGTTCTTGGTAGAGGGTGAGAAGTTGGCCAAGAAGGAGGGGAGGTGAGGGTGGGAAGAAGATAAACCTGTTTTGGCTGTTTTCTTCCCAACGCTGTTCTTTATACTGATGTTATTCTAGATAATTTACTCCCTCAGTTGTTTTTAAAAATTATATTAGAAGATAAGACAATTTTTCCTATATAAATATGATAGTGGTCCTTTTCCTAATACCTGACTTATAATAGCTCAACCAAAGACAAACTGTTGCAAGCAGTTATCATGTATCAGTCAGTGGTTCACCTCGTGCTTTGAATATAGCCCTTTTTGTTCTGCCACAGAGGCTTATTTTAAAAGGCACATTTTTTAATATTTATTTTTCAGTTGTAGTTGGACACAATACCATTATTTTATTTATTTATTTTATGTGGTGCTGAGGATCGAACCCAGGACCTTGCATGTGCTAGGTGAGTGCTCTACAGCTGAGCCACAACCCTAGCCCCAAAGGGACATGTTTTGTTGTTGTTGTTGTCCCCCTCTCTCTTTTTCCCTCTTCCCTCCCTAAACTCAGGGGAAATAAGATGATCTTTGCTTCCCCAACTTAGGCTGAGTTATCTGTCCCTGAGCATAAGCTTACGTGCGCGCGCTCACTCACACACACACACACACACACACACACACACACACACACACCACAGGAACCAAGTAATGCAGCCTTCAGGTATGGTTCTAGAAGATCTAAGAAATGGCTGTCTCCCAACTTAACAAGTGAATCACAACCCACTCTCTCAGGGAACATCTGGAATGAATCACTTCTTTAAAACCCTCTATTCTCTCTGATGGGCAGAATTATAACCTCTAAGACAGAATTCTCCTATGTTTCTCCTTTTCTAATAAAGCAATGAAACTTCTTTTTTCCTTTTTGTCAAAAACATGTCTTCATTATTAGAATGGCATCAGGGACAAGGACTGAGCTTTTGGTAACATATTGGCAATGCAGATAAAATGTGAGAACAATTACCACTCCAGTTTTCTTGGGCAGGCCTGAAACACTAAGCATCTCCACTTCCATGCTGAAGATGCAAGGTGAACTTATTGAGAGACAACTACGGAATGGCAGGAGAAGTATACATTTGCCCTGTATAAAACCAGAGGAGATATTTCTGTGAGTAAAGGGGGGGACTGAGGGACTGTCCCAAAAGCTGCCAAAGCTCATTTTGCTTCAGGGGATTGCCTGCCTTCTCTCCCTGAATGGTAGGGATTGCTTCATAGTGGTATATCTTGAGAAAAAAAGAAACAGAACACAGTAAAGGCACAACACCTTTACCATCTGGTAAGCTCCCCCAGTGTACACACTGAACCATAATTTTACACATCTGGTTCCCCTTCATGAAAACATCTGGTCGCTTTTCTTGGAGACATTTATGGCATTGCTGGTATTGAAGTCATGGTTAAGTGGGGTAGGGAACTTAGGGGATTGTTCCCCATCCTGTATATTGGCCATGGTTTGGGGGATTCTCTCTGGTTGTTTGTCTCTGTACTCTGTTACTTCACCCTTTAAGACACAGGCAATACTGCATTGATCCTATAGGTGGTCTTTTGGGAAAAAAAATCTTGGCTGAATGGGCCACTTATAAATATAAGACTATCTAAGAGAAAAATGTTTTACTATAACACAACCTGGCCTTTAAATTGTTTTCTGGATTATTATACAATATTACAGTTGAAGTAAGTCTGTCAGAGGTAAAATACATTTTAAAAATCTGTATGTGGGCTGGGGCTGTAGCTCAGTTGCAGAGCACTTGCACAGCATGTGTGAGACACTGCATTCAATCCTTAGCACCACATAAAAATAAACAAATAAAACTATTCTGACCATCTACAACTACACATTTAAAAAAATGTGTAAGTACAGGCATATATGCAGTTGCATGATAAAGAGTCTAAACAGGGCTGGGTTGTGTTTCAGCAGTACAACACGTGTGAGGCCCTGAGTTCGATCCTCAGCACCATGTACAAATAAATAAATAAAATTGAGTTGAGAGTGCAAAAGGCATTGCTTCCAGTATGCAAGGCTAGCAGGACACCTGAAGAAAGGGTTAAAAATTCCTTTCAACCCAGCATTAGCATTGTTTCTCAGCCTGGCCCTTAGGCAGACACAGATCCTCTCACTATGAGTCAGGGACACCAACCCTGGGCTGAAAAAAAATCACAAGAAAGCTGCCTGAACTGTACAAACATGAGCAAAGAGGACTTGGTCTCTACCCAGCCCCTTTTTGCTGCTGGGAATAAAACCAGAGTTTAAAAGCAAGGCTCAGTTCCTTGCTTCTGCTGGCGGGTGGGTCTGTGTGGGTTACAGACCTAACTGATTACTTTCTGGGCTCTTGTCTCAGATGTTCAAAGAATAAAATTCATGGATAGTGGCAGAGGGCAAAAGTAAAAGGAGCAAAATTTGTTTGAATGAGAGAAAAAAAAGGATACTGCTCCTGTGATGCAAGCAAAAACCGTGCAGAGGGTTTTTCTACTTGTGTTTACTAGTCTAGGGACTTACATGTTTTCTGGATAAAGGCATTGGTCACACTTCAAGTTAAGTAGGCATTAAACAAGTGTTGAAGCCTCTGGTTGGAATATATGTGGTATAGGCATACAGGTGATACCAGGGCTATTGTCTTGACCCACATATTACTAATTAGCTATGCCCTTTTAGCCCTTGAGTCTGAACATTTCTGTAACTTTATTTGGGTCCACCACAGCTCCAGGATAAAGGAGTTGATTGAAATGTTTAAAATGTTTCTATAGCTTAACCTCTTGTGGTCATCTTTTATCTTAAAAAAAAAAAAAAACGCGTAATTGGGGCCCATTATCCTGATTGCCTGGCCATTAACTATTCTATTTTATTCAGGGGGTAATGGCTGACAGCTACAAGGATGTGACAGTGGTTTCCAGCACTGTTATATTATAACCTGAGGAAAAATGATCTCCCCTTTTAAGCTCTGACAGGATGCTCCATTTGGCAAGGAGACACTTCTGGGTGGAGCTCTGCCTGTTGCCCACAGAGACAAAATACAAGGACCAAGATTTTGGTAACAATCAGGCAAATGGAAACATAAGGATTGTCAATGCAGAATGTGGATGGTCACCTAACTAGCCCTAATTGTAGTGCTTATTAAAAAGATGACTTTGGACAGAGTGCCTTCTCTGATCCTGCTTCATTAACTATAAAATGGAGATAAAAATTAGATAGCACAGGGTTGAGGTATATGATACATGAGATGAATTTATAAAGTACATTGAAAGGTGCTGGCAATTGTAAACATTCAAATACCACGGGGGGGGGTGCTGTTGTTTGGGGTTTCTGTTGTTTTATTTTGTTTTTGTTTTTGGTACTGTGGATTGTTCTCAGAGTTTCTCTACCTCTGAACTACATCCCCAAGTAGTTTTTATTAGTTTTTTTTTTTTTAATTTTGAGACAAGTTTTCTTTAAATTGCTGAAGCTGGCCTCCAAATTGCAACCCTCCTGCCTCAGCTTCCTAGTTGCTGGGATTAAATGTGTGCACCACCTTGCCTGGTTGAACACAACCTTTTATTATTTTTGTTATTATCATTTGTTCTGGCTCCTAGCAATTAGAATTAACATAAATATATAGACAGATAGATCATTGGAAGAGAATTGAGAGCTTAGAAGTAAACTTGTGCATCTAGAGTCAACCAATTATCAAAAAAGGTGCTAAGGAATATGAACTTGAGAAAGGATAGTTCTTTCAACAAATGCTGATGGGAAAATTGGATATCCACATGCAGAAGAATGAACTAGAGCCCTATATCTTACAAGTTACAGAGATCATCTCAATTTTGATTAAAGACTTAAATGTAAGGCTAAAAACTTTAAAACTATGAGAAGAAAAAAAAGGAAGTGTTTCAGGATATTAAGATGGACAAATAAAATCTACAGAATGGAAGAAAAACTCACAAACTATATATCTGAAAAAAGGAGGTTGATATCCAGAACATGTAAAGAACTCCATAAACTTGATAACAAAAAATCAAAGTGTATAATAGATTTAAATAGACATTACTCAAAAGAAGACATACAAATGGTCAACAGGTATATAAAATACACTTGATATCACTCCCACACATGAGAAGTCACCTCACTCTATTAAAAATAGTTATAATCAGAAATATTAAAGATAACAAGTGTTAGTGTGGATACAGAGAAAAAGGAATTCTTATATTTTCTTGGTGGGAATGTAAATTAGTGTACAACCATTTTAGGAAAGAGTTATTGTCAGATCAGTCCGGGCAGGCAATGGTCAAAGGAGGCAGATTTAAAAGGGCCGCTGAACAGGCTTTATTGAGATATCACTCCCAGGCAGAACTCATCAAACCCACAGAGGGGAGAGGGGAAGGGTCTGAGGAGAAACCCTGTGGAAGCTCCACCAGAATGGACTTTTATGGGGCTTACAGCAGGAAGGGAAGGGCTTGGGACAAGAAAAGGTGTTTCTAGGGTCCCTTGCCCCCTTGGAGTTGGTCAGGGGAGTTGGCTGAACTCCAGGATTGGCCAGGGAGTCCTGCTGATTGACAGGCATTAGTCAGGAGATCTGGCTGATTGACAGCCGATTCCGTCCGCATTTGATTGATGTTCTTTTCTGGTGCGGGCTGCTTTGTTCTAAGTTGCCATTAAGTCACCACCAAGTTGCTACCACCGAACTAACAGTTATTATAGAGGTTCCTCAAAAAATAAAAAATAGAAGGTACAAGTTCCTGTCACCTTGGAGAGAATATCTTAGCATGCTGCAGACAACTAACTTCCAGTACAAAGAAAAGCCAAGTGCTTGACATGTCTTGATTCAGGGAGGCATTATATCATACATTTGAGTATTATACAATGAAGTATCTACAGATGACTATGCTACTGAATTATACCCCATATATAAAAGAAGCAAGCACTATGGAAATGATTTAAGAATTTAGAAAGATCTAGATAGATTCTGGAAATATAAGAAGGCAACATAATCAGGACATCAAAACAGGATAAAGCACAAGAACCTTCAAAAGTCAGTACAGCTGGGCATCTGTGCTTTGGGACACACCTATAATCCCAGTGGCTTAGGAGGCTGAGGGAGAATGATCACAAGTTCAAAGCCAGCCTCAGCAATTTAGCAAGGCCATAAGAAATTTAGAGAGATCCTGTCTTAAAATTTTAAAAAAAATAAATAAAAATGGGCTGGGGATGTATCTCAATGGTAGGTATCCCTGTGGTTCAATCCCTAGCACAAAAAAATGTCATTTACAAAATATTAGCACTGAAAGGAAGTATGTTGTTTTAAAAAATTAAACCTATCATGTTCAGTTTAATTTTACCCAGATATAGGAAGTTGGTTTTATTCTATAAAAAAGTCAATAAATATAATTCACCTAAAATAATTAAAAATATAACTACCAAATGATCCAGCAATCCCAGTCTTGTGTATGTATCCAGAATAAATGAAATTAATATGTCAAAAAGTCACCTTTACTCCTATATCCAATGAGGCACAACGACAATAGCCAAGAAATGGAAATTATCTAAGTGTCCATCAACTGATGAATGGATAAATAAATTATGATACATAATGCATCATAGAATACTATTCTGTCATTAAAAAGAATAAAATTCTGTCATTGTGACAACATGGATGAAACTTGCAATGATTATGTTAAATGAAATAAGCCAGGAACAGAAACACAAGTACCATATGATCTAACTTATATGTGTAATATGAAAATTTTGCTCACACAAAATTTGAGAGTAGAATGGTGAACACCAGAGACTGGGGAGAACAGGGAGGAGGATGATATTGGGAAATGTTGATCAAAGGGTACTCAGCTACCATTATGTAGAAGAAAGAAGTTCAGATATAGTATTGTACAGTAAGATGACTAAAAATAACAATAATGTTCTGTATATTTCAGAAAGCTACAAAAATAATTTTGAACTTTTGCTATAAAGAAATAATAAATGTTCAAGAACATAGTTATATTTAACCCAATTTAAACATTACACAATGTCTGTGTGTCTCAAAGTAACATAGTTACCCCATTATTATGCAAATCTTTTAAGTTCTTAGGTACCAGTAAAAATAAATGAAATTACAAAGTAAATAGAAAAATAGATATATGGGGTGGGAGTGTAGCTTAGTGATACAGCACACAATTATCCAGTATAAGGTTCTGGATATGATCCTCATATCCATAATAAATATTAAAAATATAGAAATTAGGGCTGGGGTTATAGCTCAGTGGTAGAGTGTTTGCCTAGCACACATAAGGTCCTGGGTTCAATCCTCAGCACCTCATAAAACTGAAATAAAGATATTGTGTCCACCTACAACTAAAAAATAAATATTAAAAAAATGTAGAAATTAACTCCCCAAAGCAGACTGAGCAAAATTAAATAAAGGAAATGATAAGGAATAAAAAGGCCTTTTATTACTCTGCTATATCTTGGACCCTCATATGACTATTCTTATAATTTTAGTATTGCTCAGATGAAAACATACATGACCAATTGCTAGTTGAAATTCAGTTGTGCATTTCAGTGCCTAATTATATTATAACAGCATTTAGCCATACTTAAAAGCCAGTAGTATTAATATATTCAAAATATGTTTTGTTAGTCTCCAGGGAATTTCTGGTGGTGATTTAGTTGCAATGACCCTTGGTTCTCACTAAATCCCAGGTCTCCCAGGAGCTACCATCCTTAAAGACCGATTTAACTCTTGTGCTACGGGTGTCCTATTAAGAAATTTGGAGCCCGACCCCACAATATGTAGATCGGAGCCAACTTTTTCTTTTATCTCTGATTTGATATCAAGCTCCTTGATCCATTTTGAGTTAACTTTTGTGCATGGCGAGAGAAAGGGATTCAGTTTCATTTTGTTGCATATGGATTTCCAGTTTTCCCAACACCATTAGTTGAAGATGCTATCCTAGCACAAGAGTTAATAACAAGAATCAACAAATGGGACTTACTCAAACTAAAAAGTTTTTTCTCAGCAAGAGAAACAATAAGAGAGGTAAATACGGAGCCTACATCCTGGGAACAAATTTTTACTCCTCACACTTCAGATAGAGCCCTAATATCCAGAGTATACAAAGAACTCAAAAAATTAGACAATAAGATAACAAATAACCCAATCAACAAATGGGCCAAGGACCTGAACAGACACTTCTCAGAGGAGGATATACAATCAATCAACAAGTACTTGAAAAAATGCTCACCATCTCTAGCAGTCAGAGAAATGCAAATCAAAACCACCTTAAGATACCATCTCACTCCAGTAAGATTGGCAGCCACTATGAAGTCAAACAACAAGTGCTGGCGAGGATGTGGGGAAAAGGGTACTCTTGTACATTGCTGGTGGGACTGCAAACTGGTGCGGCCAATTTGGAAAGCAGTTTGGAGATTCCTGGGAAAGCTGGGAATGGAACCACCATTTGACCCTGCTATTGCCCTTCTCGGACTATTCCCTGAAGACCTTAAAAGAGCATGCTACAAGGATGCTGCCATATCGATGTTCAGAGCAGCACAATTTACAATAGCTAGCCTGTGGAACCAACCCAGATGCCCTTCAATAGATGAATGGATAAAAAAAATGTGGCATCTATACACAATGGAGTACTATGCAGCAATAAAAAATGACAAAATCATAGAATTTGCAGGGAAATGGATGGCACTAGAGCAGATTATGCTTAGTGAAGCTAGTCAATCCCTAAAAAACAAATACCAAATGTCTTCTTTGATATAATGAGAGCAACTATGAACAGAGCAGGGAGGAAGAGCAGGAAGAAAAGATTAACATTAAACAGAGACATGAGATGGGAGGGAAAGGGAGAGAAAAGGGAAATTGCATGGAAATGAAGGGAGACCCTCATTGCTATACAAAATTACATATAAGAGGTTGTGAGGGGAATGGGAAAATAAACAAGGAGAGAAATGAATTACAATAGATGGGGTAGAGAGAGAAGATGGGAGGGGAGGGGAGGGGGGATAGTAGGGGATAGGAAAGGTAGCAGAATACAACAATTACTAATTGGGCATTATGTAAAATTGTGGATGTGTAACCGACGTGATTCTGCAATCTGCATTTGGGGTAAAATTGGGAGTTCATAACCCAATTCAATCTAATGTATGAAATATGATATGTCAAGAGCTTTGTAATGTTGTGAACAACCAATAAAAAAAATAAAAAAAAGACTGATTTAGTTCAATCCCACACTATTGTGCAGATGAGGAATCTAAGGCACTGAGGAGGGCAGTCAATGTCCCATGACAATACAAAGGCAGATCTAGAACCAGAACTCAGGTTGTGGATGCAGATCATTCTGAAGATTGATTACTAAGAATGGGGGAAACAAAAGGGTCTTAGATCTCTAGAAATTTTAGGCTTAGGAATGGTATAGGCTAAAACTTTGACAAAATAAAGCCTATGTACATTGAAAGGAAAAAGGACATAAATTGTGATAGTGTTGGGAGGGGAAAATGCAATTCATCTTTATAAAACTGTTGAGGGAAACAGACTGGTAGAGAAGCAGCAAGCAGCACTTGGAGAGGAGGAAAACTTCAAACTTTATTTTATGCCAGCAGGCCCAGAGGAAAACAAAAACTCCAAATTCTGAAGCCTGATCCACAGTTTCTCACAATATTTATAGGTTATTTGACATCATCTCAGACCCATCTTATTATTAGGACTTTTTCTTTTCATTCTTTTTTTTTAATCGTAATCTATACAGCTGAAGACTTTGTCTAGGGTATCTAACATAAAGCATGCTTACAGAAATGGATAAGAAGAAAGGGCTCTTTCACAGGCATCTGTTACATTTCAAGAGGTAGTAGTCAGACTCCTAGGAAGTTATTTACAATCCAAAATGTAGGGACCCATGGTTAATTAGACTTCTGGGGAAAGGCTGAGAGAGGGGAGTAGAACTGATTCCTTCCTAGGCATTGGTTTCTTACCTTAATGTTTTTGTAATTTTATTTCTCAACCAGGTCTGGTTTGCCATCACAAAACCCACATCATTGAAACATATTCCATTCTCCATTTCCAAGAAATCTTTGAAAGCTGCCAATTATTCCCTTAATCCACCAATTGTTTCCCATGGTCCTTTGGTAAATACAAAAGAGGTGGCAATGGAGAAAAGAGAAGAGTGGGGAAAGAATGGGCTTTTAATTTCTGTATTTGTCTGTTTCTCTATGTGTGTTTGTTTTCATAATACAATATCTACCCATGGACAAGTAAAGGAATTTGCATATTTTTCTGAGAAGTGAACCTTATATGTGTTTTCATGAATACCCCATAGACTTAGTAAAGCCCCATAGTGTGATGTTGGGTGGGTGAGTTAGTTGTTGAAAAATTAATCCTTTCTGTATATACAATCCAAAGCAATTTAGAGTTCCATAGGGAATTTTACAATACTAAGTAGAAAGTGGGAGTTTGCACTGTAGATGAGTTTTCTATTTTGTGTTTACTGTAAGTAGCCCAACGGCGGCCCCTTTGAACATCTGACTGGTCTATGCACACTATCTCCAACACTCAGATGGATTTATAATATATGCCTACAAAAGCTTGAGATAGGTTATAAATATCAGAATTCCTCCTGGCTATCTTTTTTGTTGTTGTTTTTATTTGTTTATTTTTTTTTTGTACCAGGGATTGAACCCAGCAGTGCTTAACCACTGAGCACATCTCCAGCCCCTTGCCAAAGTGCAGATGCTGACTTTGAACTTGTGGTCCTCCTGCCTCAGTCTTCAAAATTGCTGGCATTACAGGCATGCACCACCATGCCTGGCCCTCTTAGCCATCTCAGAAACTTTCAATTCCAGTTGGACAGTGCTGGTCTTTGTTCCTCATAAGGGCAGAGGAGAAGGATATTGGAGGTGGGTGCCAGAGAAAACATGAAATAAGAGTATCAAGACATCCAGTTAAAGGAGTAGAGTTGTAGTTCTGTGGTAGAGTTCTTGCCTAGTGTGTGTGAGGCACTGGGTTCAATCCTCAGCACCACATAAAAATAAATAAAATAAAGTTTCATCTACAACTAAAAAATATTTTTTAAAAGAGATCTAATTATATAATCTTGGCTTTCTTTTCTCTACTACTTTGCTGTAGAACCTTATGCATTAAATCTCATTTTTCAGGGCTGGGGTTGTGACTCAGTAATAGAGTACTTGCCTAGCAGGTGTGAGGCGCTGGGTTTGATCCTCAGCATCACATAAAAATAAATAAATAAAATAAAAGTATGGTGTCCAACTACAACTAAAATATATTTTAAAAAATTCTTATTTTTCTCTCTGCTCTCCTTTTTTCTTGTACTGGGAATAGAACTCAGGGGCACTTAAACATTAATACACATCACCAGCCCTTTTTTATATTTTATTTAGAGGCAGGGTCTCAATGAGTTGCTTAGGGCCTCACTAAGTTACCGATGTTGGCTTTGAACTTGTGATCTTCCTGCCTTAGTCTCTTGAGTTTCTGTAATTACAGGCATATGCCACCTTGCTTGGCTTGCTCTCCCATTTTAATAATAATAACAGTACTTTTATACTTCATACAAAGGATCTGGCCCTTTATACACATTAACTTATTTCTCACAACTGTCCTATGTGTTTAATGACGCTGTTATGTGAAGATTACAGATGAGGCTAAGTAATTTGCCAAAGCAATCCTGATAAGAAATGGTAGAATAAGGACACACATACTCAGATATGTTCCAGCATCTTCTGTTAACCACTATGCTTGCTGTTGGCCCTGGAAAATGGCAATATGAATAATGACTTACTTGTTGGGCTGTTGTGAAGAGCAAATGTGTTACATAGACTTGTGTGAAATATTTTAAATATTAGAAAAGTAGTATAGTAATATGAATGAGTTTAGAAGCTATAAAAGCTTTGGACATCCCTTTTCCTTTCGGAGCTTTGTTTTCCCTGATTGCCACTAAAGAGAGTTTGAAATATTTTGGTATTTGAAGTAATGGATGTAATGTTTCTCTTCCCAAACAATCACATGTACACAAAATTTTGTACTGATTTGAAGGGGTTCATGGATAATTCTCTCAAAACGAAAGGCCATATGTGTTCTCTGATATGTGGATGCTAATTCACAATATGGGGTGGAGTTAGGTGGATTTATACTTCATACAATGGATCTGGCCCTTTGGGCCAGAGGGGAATGAAGGGGAGGGTGTATGGGGGTAGGAAGGATAGTAGAATGAATGATACATTATTATCCTATGTATATATATGACTACACAACCAGTGTGATTCTACATCATATACAAACAGAAGAATGAGAAATTATACTCTATTTATATATGACGTGTCAAAGTCCATTCTACTGTCATGTATAAATACTTAGAACAATTAAAAAATTCTTATTCTGACATCAATCTTTGTTATCAATCGGTTCAGAAAAGCTCTTCCTATGGAATTTCAGGGAGTAATGATGATGCCACACATAAGTAACACACTTTACTATTATTTTGAAATTTCTCTTATTCTCTGTCCCTAAAATCTATGGAGTAATTTGGGCCAGAATTAGCATTCTTATTTTATAGATAAGGAAACTGAGAGCAAAATTATATGACTGAGTAATTGAAAGAGTTATGACTAGAGCATCATGCTCCTACCTACTGCTGCTGTCTTACCCTCATAGGGCTATTTATGCCACAAGGCTGTATGTTGCTCCTGAAAAATCCCAAACCAACTCAATTTGCATCACAAGAGTTCTTTTTATTCACATAAAAACCCGAATCACAACACAATACTCTGAAATTCTGATTTAACTTGAGGGGGTTTATATGTCTTTTTGTAGTAAAAAGGAGGCTTACTAAAAATAGCAACATTCTGGAGCCTAGACTGGGTGTTAGGTGATCAAGATGGATTTGTTGATTGTCTCTCTTGGCTCTGCAAACGCTATGGAAATGCCAGTGAGTTTAGAAGTTGAAAGATTATTGACTAGCCTGCTCCCTTGTCTCAATCTCAGTTAGTAGATGATGTTGCACATCCTTGGTTTAGCCCAGATTTAGCCAGGGCCTCTTATGTTCTGGTCACCTAAATATATTTTGATGCATAGAAATGCCCCAACAGCTATTCGATTGGCCAGGATAGACTCCATCAGGGTTATGAAATTCTTGGTCTGCTGATATTTTAGTATTTCAAAGTAAAGCTTACTTTAGCTTCCATTATTGTTATCTAGGGCCTTCATTATTTACTGTTGCAATCATCCAATCTACCTTCATTTACCTCTCAAAAACCAGATTCTAAGTGGTTCCACAGATATAAGTGAAGCTCTTAGAATTGGCTAAATCTGTTCAAGTATCAGAATTAAGCAGGAACACTTTCATCTTCTACAGAGTAACAGGAAAAGACTTTGCTCTTATAGACCTCCCTCCCTCTAGGGTTTGAAATACAAACTACATATGCATAGCTCCCTTGCTCTCTTCAAGTCATTTATCTTATTCATACAAATCAAAAGAAAAAAAACACAAGATTTGGAATCGGATATGTAATCCCAATGAATTAAAATAAAGTAATCAAATAGCTATTTATATACCTGTATTCATAATTGTATTATCTCCAAAAGCCAGTGAAAAATGTAATATACATACAACAGAATATTAGTTATTGAAATTCTGTCAGGTGCTACAATGTGAATAAAACCTGAAAACAGTGTGCTCACTCAGGCCAGTTAAAACAGGACAAAATAGAATGAGATTATTTACTTGAGGTACTGAAGGACCTAAAATAATCAAACTCACAATGAAAGAAATTAAAGTAGTGGTTACCAGGGATTGAACGCAATAGAGCATTATTTTTAATGGATATGTTCAGTTTGGAAAGATTTAAACTTGCTGGGAAAAGACTGTGATGATGATGGCACGACAATGTGTGTATGTATTTATTGCCATTAAACTGTACCTTCAAAAATGACTAAAGTGGTCAGGTGCGGGGGTGTATGCCTGTAATCTCATGAACTCAGGAGAATGATACTGGAGGATCACAAGTTTAAAGTCAGCCTCAGCAATTTAGTGAGGGCAAGTTAACAAGAACTCTGTCTCAAAATAAAAATAAATAAATAAATAAAAGAGCTGGGGATGTAGCTCAGTGGTTAAGCACCCATGGATTCAATCCCTGGTGCAAAAAGAAAAAAAAACCAGTAAAAAATAACTGAAGAGAAAGAGATTGAGAGAAAAAGAGAGAGAAAGAAGTAGGATGAGATGCAGAGAAAAAGTAAGCATAATTTTCACACAATTTTCTGAGGTATTTTTGCTACTATAATCTTGCCTGAACTCAGGAGCATTCTGCAGCATCTCTGCTGTTTTATTTAGGACACATTTTAGCAAAGTGGATTAAGTTCTAAGCAATAGAGCTTTTAAATCATTTTGTTCAATAAACATTTATTTAGTGTCTATCTGTCAGGCACTTTTCTGGGTAATGGAGACAGCCCTCACTCTTGAGACATTCAAGAGTGTCGAGAGGGGTTGGGGATGACAGACATATAAACAAATAATTACAATAGTGTGATCAGGTTGTAATAAGAATGTGTGTGGGAGGAGGAAGGAAATAAACTTTGCCTGGGGGGGGGAGAATGTGTATGCTTGAATACTTGGGGGGTGGATAGAAAAATGCACAATATCAATCAGAGTTATCATCACAGGTGACATATTTTGTAAAATATTAATATCAGAAGAGAGGTAAAGGACAATTTATACGGAAGGAATGGGAGTGCGGATGCAGATTTTCTGAGACTTAAAGAGAAATTGTTATGTGGGAAATTTGTCATAGAGGAGAACAGCTGGTTGCAAATGTCAGAGTTACAACTAGAACTGTAGGGTTAGGTCAGATCTTGAAAGGCTTTTATTGTGGTTAAGGAGCTTAGATTTTAGGGAGGCAATCAGAGGTTTGTGGCAGGGTGGTGACTCGCTCAAATATGAACTTTAGGAAGATTATCATAGCTATAGCTACTTATAGACTGCATACCTCCACCAAGTTTGTACTAAATAACACAGAGAAACCTGCATTTATGGCCAATATTGTTGAATCCATTTGAAAAATGAGAAAGTCAAAGTTCTTTGAGGAAAAGTGTCTCGACAATGTTCCCATAGCTTAGTAAGTGGCAGAGCTAAAACTCAAACCCAGGTCTACCAATTCTAAAGCGCATGCTTTTTTTTATTAGTTCATTTTGGAGATATGGATATATATATATATTATAATTCATTTTGACATAATTATAAAAAAACATGGGATACAATTTGTTCCAGTTCTGTCCCTAGTACCTCCCCTTTCTCTCCTCTCCTCCTTTCTTCTGGTCCCTATCCACTACCACACTGATCTTTCTGCTATTTACTTATAGTATTTTTTTTAAATTAGTACATCATAGACATATGAAAATGGTAAAATTCACTGTGGTATAATCATATATGTACATACAAAAGTTCTGTCAAATTAATTTGACAATTATTCTCCTTTTTTGTCCCTCCTCCAGTCCCCTAAAACCCCTTCCTCTGCTCCACTGATCTCTTTTATTTTCCTGAAATCCATCCCTTTTATACTTTTTCCTTAATTTTTGTCTAGTTTCAACATAATAGAAAAAAAAATTGACCTTTGACTCTCTGGATCTGGCTTATTTCACTTTGAAGTTAAGATCCAATAAAAGTGAAAGTGTTCAAACTTCACGCATGTCCTCCTTCTTACAACTGACAAACCCTTATTTTACTTAGCATTATGGTGTCCAGATCTATCCATTTATCAGCAAATTTCATTCTTCTTCATGGTTAAGTAATACTCTGTTGTGTATCAGTATACTCTAGGAATGCAGCCACATGAATGTTTAGTAGCAGCACAATTCACAATTACCAAATTATAGAACCAACCAAGATACCCATCAACAGATGAACTGACAAAGAAAAAAAATATATATATATATAAGTGCACACTTTCAAACAATATGCCATGCTGCTCTGGGCCTACAAGGACAACCAAAGGAAGTCAAAAAGACAAGTCAGGTAACTTTTGTAATAATCCAAGTTAAAATTGATGTGACCAAGATAGTTGATGCTTCCATTTTTAACAGGTATGCACTACAGACATATATCCAAGTTAAGATCTAATAAATGTGAAGGTATCCAGTTTTGCTCAGATGTTCTAGTCCCTAGAAAACCTCTTGACCTAACAAAACTACCTAGTGTAAGATGACTCTAAAAAGCAGAAAGAGGAAGATGAACTACTTAGGGAACTTGGGACTTGTGGAACACATCAAGTTAAGTTTTTTTGGATTTCCTTTTTATTTCCCATATATGCAAGACAAGGCACTCGAGAAACCTCTAATCTGTAATTGCATAGACAAAAGAAAAGCTCCAGGAAAAAGCTGTTTTCCCTAATTAAAGGAATAAGAAAAGGATTACCTAACAAACATCTTTCTGGTAATTAGTATCCTATTCCAGCTAAATATCAATGAAAAAAATTCTCACCCCACACTGAGAGACACAAATGGGGTGTGTTATCTACCACATTCCACACCCACTCTGCTGTGCAGACTCAATCCTCAATTTCTGATCTTCTTCCAACTGGTATTGGAGAGGCCTTGTGGGAAGATTACCTTCAATATCCTGTACAGTAGAAATATGGGCAGCGATCAGAGTCCTTTGCTAGATAATATCAGTGGGACCAAGCAAAAAACTCATCCTCCATCACTCATCAGATGGAACCAAGCCGTGATCTGATTTTTCCTTCCAGAATAGTGCCTGTGGGACCAAGTGAGAAGCTGAGTTTCATTTCCCACTTGAAGGAGGATGGTAGTATTCTGATTACCCTGTCATGGGTAGGTAGCATCAGGATACAGTGCCAAATTAAACCTCCATTTGTACGCATAAGCAACAATATTTAATGAGGTAATGCAAGGTAGGGTTAGTCATCTCTAGGGCTTACCCCTCCACCCTTGTGTTGTTGACATCCTTTGGGGAACAGAGCCATTACCTTCACCAGCATCAGTGAGAGTGAAGAAGGCAGTACAAATTGGGGTCAATAAGCACCACACTTACCCCATAACCTTAATGTCAGAAAAAAGAAGTAAGAAATTGAACCTCCACAGTCACCAATATTCAAGAGGTAGAAAATTGTGAAACCTGCAGGTAGGTGACATTGCTTGTTCTCTCCTCTGGAAGCAGAGGTCCAGAGGAGAGCTGAACCTCCAACTCTACCCATCATTGAAATTTAAGTTCCTTTCTCAAGAAACCAGAAAAAAGTAAAACAAATGAAAATAAAATAAAACTAAATTGATAAGAGTAGAGTCAACAAAATTGAACACAGGAAAACAGTAGAGAAAATCAGCAAAAAAAAATCTTATTCTTCAAAACCATCATTAAATTGATAAAGTCCTACTTAGACTGATGAAGATTTAAAAAAAATCAGTAGCAGAAAAAATAAGAAGTCACAACTTGCCTATATCAGGAATGAAGCAAGGTATATCACTATAGTTTCTGCAACTCCTTAAACAATAAAAAGGGAATATTACCAAGAGCTTCACGACATAAAAATACTACTGGGTATTTATCCCTGAGAAATTATAGCTTGAATTCATACAATAACTTATAAGTGAATGTCCCAAAACAGGAACAACAAAAAGGTCCATCAATAGGTCACCGTATAAGCATATTTTGGTGCATATGTACTAGGTAACACACTAAAATGGAATAAACTACTGATACAAAACAATGTAGATGAATCTCCAAGGAATTTTTCTCAGTGAATGAAAACCAATATCAAAACATTACATTTTGTGATTATATTAATATAGTATTCTTAAAATGTCAAAATTATAAGAACAAATAATAGTTTGATTTTCATGTTAGAAAAAAGTACAGAGTGAAGGAGACTTACAGTTGTCAATAAAATAGCACAAGGAGTGATCCTCATAGTGATGATATTGTTCTTTAGTTTGAATGTGTCAATGTTAAAACCCCAGTTTTGATAGATTTGTGAGATATTTTCATTGAGGGGAAACTTAGTAAAGAATATAATTATCTCTTTCTTATAATGACATTTGACTACAATTATCTCAAAGTAAAAGTTAATTTAAAAAAAAATGTTGTCGACAGGTGAAAAGGAAAGACCCCAAAGTACCTGCCTTATGGTGGAAAAAGCCATAGAGAATATCAGTCCACTAATTAACAAGCCCAATGCAGCCAAGGGAAATTGCCTTCCTGTTGCTATTTGTGACATGCTTGTTCTGAGGGCTGCTAACTTGCAGTTTACTATATTGATCCCTCTTAAACACTCACAATGTTCTGCCAGCCCTTCAACTGGGCATACAGAAGAAGATTTTGATCATTGAACGTAGGAAAAAGTGTTACTCCTTGAGGACAGGAAGTTAAAGAAAGGGAACTCAAAAATGTTTAGTGTAAAGACAGAGTACAGACTCTGGTTAAATACCAAGGAGTGGTTTAGTTGGGTCATATTGTAAAGTCAGCATACTTCACAGTACATGTGCACCCATGTTTACTGCAGCATAATTCATATAGCCAAACTGTATGATCAGTCTATGTGTTCATCAACAGATGAATGGATAAAGAAAATGTGACAAAATACACACACACACACACACACACACACACCAATGGATTTTTATTTGGCCATAAAGAAGAATGAAATTATGTCATTTGCAGGAAAATAGATGAAACTAGACACCATAATTTTTGAGAAAACTATGTCAGATTCAGAAATAAAAGTGTTTTCTCTCATAAATGGAAGCTAGATTTGGGAAAATGGGAAAAAGGGATGCCATGAAAGTAGAAGAGAGATCATTAGTGTAGAGGAAAGGGACTAGGGAGAGGGAGGAGGGGAAAGTGGAGGTATTGTGAAGTGAGTTTGATCAAATTGTGTTTTTCTGTATATGCAAATATAACACAATGAAACACCCCACAAAACATGGTGCAATTAAATTGTGATTATATTTATGTGATATTCTTTAAATGTCAAGACCATAGGAACAAATAATAGTTTGATTTCCATGTTAGGGAAAAGTAGAGAGTAGAAAGAGGTAGAGTTTTAGTTATTAATTTTATTTAAATAAATTAAATTTACTTTCCAGCTATATAAGCTCTCTTTGTCTCAAGTTTCCTCATCTGTAGTATGGAAGAGATAACACCCATTTCATCAAGTCGTTGTAAGAATTAAATGAATTAATACACACAAACCACATAGATCAGTATCTGGCACATGGGTATTGTAGTTATAATTGGTAAGGCTGATAACATGGTGATATAAAAAAATGTAGCAGTTAGTAAAATTGGAACTATCCCATATAGGAGTAGAAACTGATGTACAACATTAGAGCAGGTCAATTTTGTACTTTCTATTAAATTATTCAAGTGATCCAGAAATTCTACTATTAAGAATTTTCTGCAGGTTTGTAACTGCAAAACAAAAATAATTTATTAAATCATCATTTATAACAGCAAATGACTAATAAGGGCTATGTTATATGGTTAATGGCACATACAACTAATGCAATACTAAGCAGCTATTTTGAAAAGTGAAGTTTTTCTTCATGTGCTGATACTATCAAGTTAAAAAACAACATAGGAGCATGAAAATGCATTTGTTTTTATATGCTTAGAATATTTCTTACTTGATTCATAAGAAAATGTCAACAGCCTTTGCCTTTGTAGAGAGGACCCTTGGGAAATCAGGGTCTAGAGAAAAGTGGAGGCTTGTATTTCATTGCTTACCCTTTCACACTGTTTGAATTTTTATCTAAGTATAAAATTCTATTCAATAAAAATCTATTTGGTGAAAAGTGTAACACAAAAATTGCAATGGCTTCAAGAGATTTCCCTAATTAGATATTTTGTTTTAACAATTTAAACAATATGATCACTTAAATACGTACTTGACTTGAAAGGAAATTATAAAAGGAAACAGAAAGACTTTCTTTTTTGAGGTGGGGTAAGGAAAGGGGTGTTGAACTCAGGAGCACTCGACCACTGAGCCACATCCCCAGACCTATTTTGTATTATATTTAGAGACAGGGTCTCACTGAGTTGCTTTGAACTAGTTTGAACTGGTGATCTTCCTGCCTTAGCCTCCCGGAATTCAGTCCTGTGCCACTGAGCCAAGATGTTCTTTCTTTCTTTAATCATGCATTTGCTATACACAGAATAATTTGTTTCATTATGGTATATTCATACGTGAAAATAACACACTTTGATCATATCTACTCCCACATCTCCCTTCTCTCCTCCTTCCCTTGATCTTTCTCTTCCTCTTCAATAATCTCTGCTGTCCTTTTATTCTATTTCCCCTAGATTCCACATATGAGGAAAAACACGCAGTACTTGGTGTCTCTGAGTCTGACTGGATTTGCTTAACACAACAGTCTCCAGTTTCATCCATCTTCCTACAAATGACATGATTTCATTTTTCTTTATGGCTGAATAATACTCCATTAAATATAGAGACTACACATTCTTTATTCATTTGTCCATTGATAGGAATCTAGTGTTCTGATTCCATAACATGGATACTGTGAATTGTGTTGCAATAAACATGGGTATGCAGGTATCTCTATAATATGCAGACTTTAATTCCTTCTAGTATATCCAATTAAAATATTTATGCATAGCAGCTGGGCATGGTGGCACATGCCTACAATTCCAGCAGCTCCAGAGGTTGAGGCAGGAGAATCTTGAGTGAAAGCCAGCCTCATCAACTAAAAAGGCCCTAAGCAATTTGGTGAGACTAAAATACATAAAAGGACTAGGGATGTAGCTCAGTGGTTAAGTGCCCCTGGGTTAAATCTCCAGTACCAAAACCAAAAACAAATAAATAAAATAAAGTTTCTGCACAGCAGAAACAATTAACAGATTAAAGAGATAGCCTACAGAATGGGAGAACATCTTTGGCAGCTATTCTTCCAACAGGGAGTTAATACCCAGAATACGTAAAGAACTTAAAAAATTAAAATCAGTGAAGCAAATAACCCAATCAATAAATGGAAAAATGGACTAAACAGACAGTTTTCAAAAGAAGTATAAATGACCAATTATTATAAGAAAAAAAAAGTCTTTAGCCTCAAAAGAAATGCGAATCAAAATCACATTGAGATTCCATCTCCTCCCAGAAAGAATAGGTATCAAGAATACATAAGACAAAATTGCTGAAAGTAGTGGTGCACACCTGTAATCCCAGCAGCTTGGGAGGCTAAAACAGGAGGATCACATTTTAAAAGTCAGCCTCAGCAACTTGGTGAGACCCTAAGCAACTTAGCAATTCCCTGTCTCTCAATAAAAAAATTTAAAAGGCTGGAATGTGGCTTAGTGGTTGAGCACCTCTGGGTTTAATCCCCAGTACTAAAAAAAATAAATAAATAAATCAAATGGTGGTGACAATGCATGCAGGGGGAAAGGAACCTTTTATACACCATTGGGGGAATGTATATTAATAAGGCTACTATGGAAATCAGTATTAAGTTTCAACATATAATTAAGATTATGGCTGAGTGTGGCAGCACATGCCTTAATCTCAGCAACTCAGGAGGCTGAGACAGGAGGATTTTGAGTTCAAAACCAGCCTCAGTAAAAGCAAGGTGTGAGGCAACTCATTGAGACCCTGTCTCTAAATAAAATACAAAATTGGGCTGGGGATGTGGCTCAGTGCTTAAGTGCCCCTGAGTTCAATCCCTGATAAAAAACAAAAACAAAACACACTAAGATTATATCTACTGTATGATTCAGAACTGGTTTGAACTGGCAATCCTCCTGTCTTAGCCTCCAGGATTACAGCCCTGTGCCACTGAGCCCAGCTGGTCTTTCTTTCTTTAATCGTGCATTTGCTATACACAGAAAATTTGTTTCATTATGGCATATTCATACTGCCCAGAGTCAGTTTCTTTCTTATAATCCCACCAGATTTGAGTCCCTTTGTTTATCTTCTATGAATCCAGAGACCTTTAGGCTATGTCTTTACAAGTATTTCCCCATCAGAGAATGCAGCTTAGTTTCTAGATGTACTTGAATTTGTGTTTCCAATTTTAGACTTTCTTCTTGTTAGGCAAATATTTATCCATATCCTTTACCCTGCAACTTTGCAATACCTCCTATTAGATATATGGTATTACCTTGACTATTTAATGCCTGGTATGGCCACATGACTTGCTTTGGTTAATGGAATGTTAGAGCATATGTGGTGAACAAAGGCCTTATAAATATGCCTACACAGTTTTGTTTGCCCTCTTGAGCTCTTGTGAGTCACCATGAAAACAACATGTCATGGATATCTTCTGGCTCATGGAGAAAGGGGTCACATGGAGCAAATATGTATTCAAACTATAGCTTAAAACCATGACCAGAAGAGCCCTGTTGAGGTCAGCCAAACTATAACCAACACACATAAACCTATAAACAAGAAAATGAATATTTGAGCTCCAAGCCAATTAAGATTGAGGTTTATTATGCATAATCAATAGAGAAATATCCTACTAAAACATTTCATTTTTAGAAATACTGTGTTCTTTTTTTATCTCTTTGAATAGATTTTGAAATCAGCCTATCTATGCATTAATCAAATACTCCTCCACACATATATATGCTCTGCATGTGTGTATCTACTTACTGCCAGAATTGGTACAATATTTCATTTATAGATCAGTTTCAGGGGAAAGGTTCAGGGGATTGATTCAGGGTTCATCTTTACAACACTGAGTCGTCTTATCCAAGAACAGGGTATATTTTTCTATTTATTCAATTTGGTTTTTATGTTCTTCTGTGGAATTTTAAGTGTTTTCATGTAGTTATTGAATATTTTATTGAGCTTTTTTCTTGATATTTTACCCCTTTCTTGTTTTTGTTTTTGCTTTGCTACATAAATGTTTAAGCAGTAACCTCTTAAAAAATGTTGATCATATGTATCCTGGAACAAGTTCTGAAAACAAGCAAATCATGATTCCAGAGTAAGAATTAATTGTACATCAAAAAAGAAGCTGGCATCTTTAGTATGGCCTCTTACTTTAGGCCTGACATTCCTGAATGCATCATGTTTTTTAATATTATAAAACTATGCAAATGCTATTTCCTCTGTCTCCCTAGCCCAACGTTCTTCTCGCAGAACATATATTTTTTACACATTTTCCATGATTCATTTCAAGTATTACATCAATTCTGTGAGGCTTTCATTGGTCCTTGCAGGTAGAAATGGTAATCTTTACATTAAATCCTCACTGTTTCATATAGCATCTGTCATGTGATATTGACTTTGTTTGCTAACTGCCCTCCCTCTTCACCCTACCTCCTACACACCCTGCTCCCCAAAAGGTATGTTTAAACAGGCCATTGACCTATCATGTAGACCAAACTAAATTAATTGGATTTCTTTATTGATTAGTTCACCTAGACAATGATTGAATTCCCTCTTGCAGTCTGCCCTAGGACAAATTTTTTCCTTTATTGGAACAGATTCCTCTCTGTTACTGTTGCATAAACTATATACTTTTACATCAATAGCAAGAAAGTTACGTGGATACACATCCCTCTTGGGGCCAGGTTTGGAGCAAAGGAGATTTTTCATCAGTGATACTGTAATATCTTTCAATTGTGAGAAAAACATGCTTCATTTAAAAAATTTAGCCTGCAACTACATATTTCCCTGTTGTATTCAAGAGACAGTCAGATGATGTAAATTACTAAGTCAAAGGAGATGGTTTTTCATTTAGCATTTATTGTCTTCCATCATTACTCAGCCAGAAATGCGGTGAAATAATTTTTGTCTCTTCCTAGATTAGAGACTGAAGAATTTGCTCTGCAAGAAAAGGCAAGGGTACCTTCCTCCTCTCTGTCATTCAGTTCAAGGAAACTGTCTTCTCATTCTCCCTGCTTTTTTGTCCAGAGTCTCACTCGGGCCCTCTGAGCTACCCTTGTTGGTAACTCTTATTCTGATGGAATGGAATCTACAGGGTCTATGTGCTTCAACTCTCTAAACACTGTAAGAAGGACTCAATATATGAGAAAGTAGGCCTTTCAAATTTCTGGAGGCTGAATATAGATAATGACAAGCTGTTTATTCTCAGAAAACAGCCATGGTCTAGAGATGCCTGGCTGCCTCACCTCTACTTCTCTGCACACCCACCTCAGTATAGGTCTCCATTTTCCTTAGGGTACTTTGCTGGTAATTTCTTCTTTTAAGGAAGAGGTGCACACACAGCTCTGGAGGGAATTTATAGCTTCACTACCTTGCTCCCTTCTTCAAAGTGGGAAAGGACAAAGTGGTACTAGAACTGCTGATGGTGGAATGTCAATCTGAATGCTAGAAAAACCTTCAGGTACAACTTCTCTCAGAACTTCTTTTTTGGAGGAAAACTCCTGAGAGAAAGGAAAAATAAGAATCAAGAAATGTAGATGTGACAGAAAGGAGTTTCTAGTACTATGGGCCAACAAAGTGACCTGTCTGATTTGGGAATCAGAGATCTTAGAACCCTGAATTACTTACTCAAATGAAAAACCTCAAAAGATACTGCCACGTCACAGAAAGGAAAATACTCTAAATAATTAAATGGGGCTGGTGATGAATGAATATATCCTTAGTGTGATTGGACTAGTCAATCATTTTCCTGAATCATGGTTAGTCCCAGACATAATATAAAATGTGATGCTTCAGTATCAATGAATCACAAGCAATGGGGCTGGAATTATAGCTCAGTGGCAGAGCATTTGCTTAGTACATTGGAAGCACTGGGTTTGATCCTCAGCACCACATAAAAATAAATAAATAAAATTAAGGTATTGTGTCCATCTACAACTAAAAATATATATAAAAATAAAGAATTACAAGCTAGTATTGCACTTTCTTCAGCCAGAAAATTGCCTTCTTTCTGAGGGGACTGTGAAGGCCAAGGGTACATGACCAGTTAATTTTCTAGTCAGCACCCACTTCTAGTTCCATCTTCTGCCCAGGAAATAATGTGAATGCTTGAGCTGAGGCCATTTGCTTAATGTTCCACTCTAAGTGGAACTAGCTCTCTTTAGCTTGTTAGGCAGAAGCACCAGCAGTGAGCTAATAATCAGTGAGTCAGCCACTTCTGATCTTCCATTTCATCTTTGAAAGTTCTAACTAGAATGCACTCTGGGGACCTTGGACTTCGGCTCTATCTATCCTTTTATCTATTATATCTCATCTAGTCTAACCCACTCATTAAAACATTTGTTAAATTACAAAAGTACAATCACCATATTACTAAAAGTTTGGAAAAGTACAGAAGAGCCAAAAGAACCAAACATAAAAAATCTCTCCACTGGAATATGAGACACTGTTGATTACCCTGTTCTATTTCATTTCAGCTTTTCACCAACATGAATATAATTTTTACAAACTATTACATTCAGAGAACTCAATTTTTTTGCCCTTAATTTTTCCTTCTTTCTATATTGTTTCTTAATGCCCTAATGCATTATTATATTGAAAAAGATTGTATACTTTTCAGTATTGGAAAAGAAGGAAAACAGCATCTTTCATATTACACTAATACTGTGCTTCTGTATGTTCCTTTCCAGTAACACTTTTTTTGCACAGGAAGAACAAGTTTGACATAATTGCAACTATACATTCACTGTATTCTGTGTGTTTTATTGTCACTTAAATTCATGAATATTTTCCAAGTGCTTAAATAGTTTTATAATTACTTTTTAAAAACAATATAAGAAGAATATAATCATTTTATAGTATTTTTGAAATTAAGAATTTGGTCAAAATTATTTCTGAATATGGACAAAATTCCTTTTTAATCCATCTCTCAGAACAAAAACATTTTCATTTGGAGCATATATTTCTAGGGTTTTTTGTCTTATACATATATTTTTTGTTATGTGTATATATATATATATATATATATATATATATATATATATATATGTTTTCATATACTTTAAAATTTGTTTTTAGTTGTTGATGGAATTTTATTTCATTTATTTGCTTTTTTATATGTGGTGCTGAGAACTGAACCCAGTGCTTCACACATGCTAGGCAAGAGCTCTATCTCTGAGCCACAATGCCAGTCCTCCACATACTTTTTTAAGTGTATATGTGTGTAAATATGTCTGTGTGTGTTTACTGGGAATTGAACCCAGGGGTGCTTCAGCTACTGAGATACATCACCAGCCCTTTCATATTTTTATTTTAACACAGGGTCTCACTAAGTTGCCCAGGATGTTTTGAATTTGCCTTTCTTCTGCCTCAGCTACCTGAGAAGCTCAAATTACAGGTGTGTACCACCAGGACCAGCTTCCATGTATATTTTCTTCTTGTAATTTTGGTGGACACAGCATATTTTATTTTTATGTGGTACTTACTGTCAAACCTAGTGCCTCATACATGCTAGGCAAGCACTCTACCACTGAGCCACAACCCCAGCCCCTCCATGTATTTTTTTAAAATCCATTTATTTCTTAGTTGTAGTTGGACACAATACCTTTATTTTATTTATTTTATATGTGCTGCTGAGGATCAAACCCAGGGCCTTGCACATGCTAGACGAGCACTTTACTGCTAAGCCACAACCCTAGTCCTCTCCTCCATGTACTTTTAAACCTATCACTGGATGCAATTTTGCATTCTGCTTGGTTGTTTAACATTATATCTTACACATATACAAATGCTACATAGATTTCATTGTTCTGTTTTCTTAGAGAAATAATATGATAAAATTGCAGATGATTTAGAAAACAGGAAAAAAAGAGAAAAGGTCATTCCTAATCTAAAGAGATTAGGAATGACCTTTTCTTATACACTGAATTACTGTGGTGGCCTTACTTGGCCACCACAGTAATTCAGTGTATTTCTATAGTTTTTATTTTATTTAAAAAATTTTATGCATATTTAAAATGTTTTAATATAATAGATTCAGCCTTATAAATAGTTGTATCATTATAAAAATATGTATCATGAAATTTGGCTTTCTATATATTTAAAGATTTTCAAAATATGTTTATATAATGATGTTACAGGCAATTTAGCAACCTGCACTCTGCCCAATGCTATATCATCAACAATTGAATTTCTTAAAGATTTTTAAGACATGTTTATACAATGTATTAATAAGAGTATTTGTGATCTTATAAAACAATGGTATTTTTATTATATCCAGTTTTACATGCTGCATTTTTTGACCTACTCATTTTTGGCATGGGGGAATTGAACCCAGTGGTGCTTAACCACTGACCCACATCCTCAGACCTTTTAATTTTTTTTTTTTGAGACAGGGTGTCACTAGGTTGCTTAGGGCTTCACTAAGTTGCTGAGACTGGCTTTGAACTTGCAATCCTCCTGCCTTAGCCTCCCAAGCCTCTGGGATTACAGGCATGCCCCACCAAGCCCAACTACTTTATCTTCTTTGTAGATAAACTTTGTAGATAAAGAAGCTACATAATATTGTTTTTGGATTGGCTTAACACAAACTTAATCTCTACCATGTGCCAGGCTCTATTTTAAGGGTATTTACATATTAGTACATTTCATCTACATTACAACTATATAAAGTAGAGTTACAGAAGAGGAAACTGAGGCAACATTCACATTCCTAATGTCAAAGGGCTCATGCTTCTAAAGTCTTGCTCTTAATCACCAGGGCCCTGCTGCGTTTCTATCCTTCTTTATTATTCTAATGAGCTCAAAAACATTCCATTTAGTGATTGTACCATTGTACTATGGTTGCCTTTGTATGCTATTAGAATTCAATTTTTTGCTATTAGAAATAAACAATGGTATTGATATGTACATATACCTTTTCATGTATTAAGGTTTATTTTCAATCTCCCTTGATTTGTAGCTAAGAAAACAGAACTAGGCAGCAGAAAAATGATTTACCCAGGAGAAATTGCAGCAAATAATATAAAAAAGGAGGGTTACAAAGTCAAACAAGTAGGTGAATATAAGGCTTGAAGTAGCTGCAATGAAAAATTGTAATGTATTTCCCATAGGATGTTTATGGGAAATGAAAGGCAAAGGGAGAAAAGCAAGCAGAACACTTTTGAGACACCCATGAGAGGCAAGGCCCTCAATCACTGATCTGAAGCTTCTGCTTCCCTCAAAGAAGGCAGCTCACCTCACTGGTAAAATCCTCAGGCCTTAGCAGAATCTGTCCTCAAACCCGAGAACCAGGGGTAGAAAGTCACTTTCCCTCTTTGGGCCTGAGCTACTGTGGATGGGAACTGCAATTGATCGCTGCATCCTTCCTAAAATTTTGCGTTATCTCCTTGGCCTCTGTATTATTTGATGATTAGTCCTTCTCCCACTATCACTTCTGTGCTTTCTTCTTGATATCCCTTGCTTTTCCATCCAATTGTAATTTTTGCTATGATACCACTTCTCTTCTCAGCAATAACTTCCTTTTTGTTATTTAATTTTTTGTAGAGTTATAAATGGACAGCATGACTTTATTTTACTTGTTTATTTTTATGTGGTGCTAAAGATTGAACCCAGTGCCTCACATGTGCTAGGAAAGTGTTCTGCCATGGAGCTTATAGCCCCAGTCGCCTGTAATAGCTTCTTATACTAAAGATTTTCATGATTTCAACGCCCCATGTACAATGGCTCCAAAATTTATTTCTCCAGTCAAACCTCCCCTTTGTTCTGTACCTATAATAACAACAGCAATGACAGCACTACCTAGCATTTCTCCAAGACTTACATGTGTTACATGCTATATTAAGCATGTTGAATCTATTATTCTATTTTATCCTCACAATTACTCTGTGAGGCAGATATTATTATTCATACATCTTAGCAAACACTGGCAGCAAATCTTAATAAGTATGAGTATAATATTTATAAGAACAATACACAGAGAAAGATTTCATAAAAACATGAATCTGAGGAACAGTTTATCTAATTAACTTGTCCAAGAATCACATAGTTAGCAATGAGTTTGGACCACTGGTAGTCTGGGTCTGCATTCCAGCCACTAAACTACCACAATAGCTACCTGTCTGTTGGTTATTTCTATATTTCTTACAGGCTATCAACACTAATTAATATGTCCTATACAGCCACCTGAAAGCTTTTTCTGGAATAAAATAAAGGAGTAAAAGACATATAGATGGAAACTGTTTGTAGATATAATGCAGCCTTTTCTTCTCATATATCTCCTTGGTTAGATTTCAGGTACTGGCACCATGATATTTTACCAAGTTACTCAAGCTACATTTCAGAATGATCATAAAATATTTCTTAATTTTCTTTCTTTCTTTTTTTATAAAAGGACAATATGCCTTTATTTTATTTGTTTATTTTTATGTGGTTCTAAGGATCAAACCCAGTGCCTGACACATGCTAGGCAGGTGCTCTGCCACTGAGCTACAGCCCCAGCCCCTCTTTCTGCATTTTCTATCTAACCTCAAAACCAATGAACAAGTCCTGCTCATTTCAGCATCTAAATTTTTTTAATTCATTTTTTTCTTTTTTAAAAAATATTGTTTTAGTTGTAGTTGGACACAACATCTTTATTTTATTTATTTATTTTTATGTGGTATTGAGGCTCGAACCCAGGGCCTTGCAGGTGTTAGGCGAGTGCTCTACTGCTAAGCCACAACCCCAGCCCAATTAATTCATTTATTTTTCCACTCTCTGAAACTGCTCCAATTTGTGCTTTTATCATTGCTCAGCTGGTTCTTGTTATAAAAGTTTCCTACTTCCTGGCTACTCAAAGTGTATTCCAAAGAGCCACAGCATCAGTGTCCTTTAGGGGTTTGGTAGAAATATAAAATCTCAGGTCCCATGGACATTCTACAAAATTAGATACTGTATTTTAACAGAATTACTAGATGATTCATAGGTAGTTCATGTTTTAAAAACACTGAACGGTGCTGGGGCTGTAGCTCAGTGCCAGAACATGTGCCTAGCATATTGTGAAGCACTGGGTTCAATTCTCAGCACTGCATAGAAAAATAAATAAATAAAAAATAATTTTAAAAAACACTGAACTGACTTTTCTCTCTACACTAAATCTTCCTCACTGCAGCTGGAACTCTCTGTTGTAATTCAAATGTGACCATGTCACTCTCATGCTTAAAACCCCTAGAAGGCTCCCCACTGTCTACCTGGTCAAGTCTGAGCTCTATAACATGCCACATGATATTCACTGTGATCTAACTCTATATACTTTGTTCAGCTTCAACTCTTTCAGATCTCTTCTGAATACCCATTTATGTTGTAATGACATTCAATTGCTTGGATTTCCTTCACCTTGCATCGTGCTATTTCTGACCTCTGTAGATTTGCTCATGCTAGCATTTATTCCTGGAATATCCTTTCATCTCAATAAGATAATTAATTCCTATTCATTATTTAAGATACAGACAATGTCTCCTCCTCTAAGAAAATTTGTCTGACACCCTCAGGCTGTATTAGGTGTCTTTGCCCTTTCAGAGAATACTAGTCATAACTGTATAATTACTGTTATCATTTTATAGGATAATTTTCTGTGTGTAGACTAGATAAAAAGAGATATCTGAAGACAGAAGACATATCATTTGCTCTTTTTGTGTTCCCAATGTTTAAAGGGTTATTAGTATTTGTGGACTGAGTGAATGTATAAATGAGCCTAAACATATCTCATTATACTTCACTGAGTAGTTTAAGGATTATATGAACTAACATAAGTAAGGTGCCTGGCAAACAGTGAGAATCTTCTATTCACCTAAGCTTTTGTTCTGTTCTGAGAAGCAGAGCTTGCTTTGAAAAAAGCACAACAAATTATATATACATATAATATATGATACATATACATATAATTTATATATTATATATAGAGAGACATACACTCAGGGCCTTGCACATGCTAGGCAAGTGCTCTACAACTGAGCTACATCTCCAGCACTTTTTAGTTTGTTTTGAGAATTTTAGGCAGGGTCTCAATAAGTTGTTGAAGGGATACTCAAACTTGAGACTCTTTCATCTCTTGAGTAGCTGGGATTACAGGCATGTACCATCACACCCAGTCTAAATCCAGTATAAAAAAGTAAAAATTAAATAATGGAATGAAGATGTTATTCTACTATTGAGTAAAGGGGGTTTGGTGCACATAACAGGGAGTCATGAGGAATATCTAAAACTTTCTACAAGGAGTAGCTGCCACTTGTATCTAGTGCTGGCAAATCACCTACAATTTAAAGAAGTCAGGAATCTCAATTTATAAAAGAAATTTTATGATATTTAAAATTAGTGCCAGATTCTCAAAGGTTGAAATACCCAGCATATCAAGCGAAATGTGAGTTGAGAGTGGTGTTAGGGAGATTTGTGCAGGGGCCTTTGTCTGGTAAATTTTATGTATAAATATTTGTTAATGGGCTTGATTCTTTCCTGAAGGTGAATTTCTAGAAGCAGATTCACAAACCAAAGGATATATATACTCTAAAACTGTGTGTGTGTGTGTGTGTGTGTGTGTGTGTGTGTGTGTGTGTGGTGGGGTATATATTGCTAAAGTGCTTTCAGAATGTTTGAATTACAAGTTGTTTGAGAGTATTATTTCCAAACTATAATCATTAATGCATATTAGACATATTGTAAAATTGTTACCAATTTAGGAAGCAAAAGGAAATTGTATCTTTCTATACTTTTCATGCATTTGAATCTTCTTTTATATTCCTATTACCTATTTCTACTGCTTTGAGGCCTTGTGCTTGATTCACCTTAGCATATTCAACAGTTGCAGACATCATCTTTTCTATTTTTTCTCTGGGGCTTTAACTAGAGAGACTTTCTTACTTAGGAAGTAAAAAAGAACACCCTGCAGGCATATATCCTGCTGTCTGGGGCTCAGAGTTCAAATTACTCAGCAGCCTTTCTCTCTTTGGAGAGATCTTTAGCTGCAGTCTCCTTTACTCAACTCTTGAAGTCAATCCCAGAGAGTTTTGTTATTCTGCTTCAAAGCTCTCTCCTTTTTCCTTTCAGGTTTTGGTGATAAATATCTGAGCTATATAGAGACTCCCTTACCCAGAAAGCACATTGTCACTAAGCTTTCTGGGTAAAAAGATCGCTTTCCATTCATAGATTTGCATCAAATATTCCAAATTTGTATCAGTATGCATTAAAGACTAAAGCAGCAGCTCAACTCAGGTAGGCAGAAGCCAACTTGTAGATTTTAAAGCAAAGGTACTACTAATTTAGTGAAAGGGATCATGTTCATGTTCCATGGCATAGTTAAACTCACATTTTTTTAATTTTTTGAATTAAAAAAAAAGATAAAATCGTGTTTCCCAGTGTAGTTCCACAATGATAGTTACACATAAGTCTAGGCTGCTTGGGAGCAAGAGCATCCCTTTATCATAGAGGCAAAAACTAAAATCAAAACATGTTTTCATTATGGAAACTATTTGCACATGGAAACATAGGATGATGTAAAGAATTTCTGAGTAACTTATTGCCCACCTTCAAAACCTGAGATCTTATCATATACTTTTATCCCCTACTTATTTGCTCACTTGAACTATCATGTATCTGTCTAATCTTTCAGAGCATTTTAAAGCAAATCATATACACCATGTCTTCAACTTTCATCTCTGATTTTTTTTTGCTTTGTACAACCACAATGTCAAGGTTATATCTGACATGAACACTTATCATTCCTTTAATAAAATTAAAAATCTATTCAAACTTTCCCCAGTGACTGAAAAAAATGCATTTTCAAAGTGGTATGTTCAAATCAGAATCCCAGCTTGTCCACATATTATATTCAGTTGCTTTGTCTCCTGAAATGTCTCTTAATCTTTAACTGTTAATAGGAGGTTAAACACATGGACATGCAATACAGTCATGAGGGATGGAGCAGGGAACATGAGTTTGGTATAAACGGATTTGAGAGCAGGAGAACATCTCCAGGTCCTAAGTGATATCATTTAGTTTGTGTGTGTGTGTGTGTGTGTGTGTGTGTGTTTTCTATTCAGGCCAAGTTAGCTCACTGAGGAACATTAGCATGACTATTCAGACAGATCCTGAGCATCCTAGCCCAGGCTGAGTGAGCACTCATGACATTATAAAATTTATGCCTTAACACCACACTAGCTCCTAAAGCTCAGTTAATATGCTTTTTTTCTTTCTTTCTTTTTTTTTTTTTTTGGTGCTCATGATTAAACCCAGGGATGCTTAACCATGGAGCAATATTACCCAGCTCTTTCTATTTTTTTTTTTTAATTTTGAGACAGTGTCTTGCTAAGTTGATTAGGACCTTGCTAGATTGCTGAGGCTGGCTTTGATTGTGGGATCCTCATGCCTCATCCTCTCCAGCCACTGGGATTACAGACAAGTGCCCAGCCTCTAGTACCTTCTGGTAGCATCTAATTCTAGCTTTATCACTGCTCACACTGCATTATGGTTGTAATCATCTGTTAATATGCCTCTTCATTTTCATTTTTGTTTCTCTAAGCATATTTTTATATTCTATATATTTATTTCTGCCTGTCTGATGGGAGAACCAGAATGTCTAAGCAACAACTTTAACCAAGTAATGATGTATGTCTCACAAAAGGTTTAGCCAAGTAATACAATTTTATGTATACTAATGTGTTTCTTTCAGAAGTTATTCTTTTATGAACTGCAACTGGAAAAAATATTTCTAGCTACAGTAGTCCAGTTGCCCTAGTTTAGCAATGAAAAAGGAACTACTTCCAGACAGCAGCCACATCTGCCCTACGATCAGACATATCCAGGACTAAAAAGGGCTCTCCAGATATCTGTATGCTCTATTATTTTTCTCTATTGCTTTAATAAACTATTTGGTTAGAGAGAGATACACTGCCTCCAGAAGGACAAGAGTCAATTTTTACACACCATTGCCAATTAACTCAACAATATGCTCTTGTCATTAACATATACAAGACTAATTTTCTAGCATAGTTGAACAGAAGGATACTACTTTCTAAAACCCCCCAAAGAGAATTCATTTGAATCCAACCACATGGATATTTGCATTATCATTATTAGCCCTAGTTAATTTCTGGAGACATATCATCAGTTTGAATGCTTGTTACAGTGCTTTCTTTTGGGATCATTCTCAGAAAAGTTTCCCAAGTGGCGTACAATTGAATTTGCCCAAATGAAATTGATGAAGTGCTCTTGCTTTTGAATTCCCCTAGAATCTGTTCATCTAAAAATGTCTTATGAGGAATTAGTTTAATTTTGCAGAGGCACCTGCAATACATAACCCAAAATCACAAGGCTGAGCCCATGACAAAACTAAAGGGGCCCCAAGGTCAGGAACACCCCCACCCAGTCTCTCCTATGTATCCAGGAATCTGAACTCCATTTTATAGTTAATTCTATTGATGACCTCTGATTGGTACTCCAAAAGGAATCATTTTGTGGAAAAAGGACAAGTTAAAGAAGGGACTATAGACAAACTCCAGTGACCTTCATGTTGATTATTACTGAATCTCTTCATTCTTCCAGTTTTAACTGCATTTCCAACACCCAAATAAATCAGGAACTTGAAGTATGTGATAAGTGTGAAATAGGGTCTGGTGGAACAGGTGAGCCTGACTTTCCTAGGCTTTCCTCCTTTCTTTGAAGAGCAAATCTGCATGTTGGAATCATTAACATACATTACTATCTCATTTTATGGAATAGAAACCAATATTTTAAAACATAAAAGTTGGAATAGAATAAAAAATATCAGCATGTGTAACTTCTGAGGGAAAATAAGGAAAGGTGGTAGAATTTAGAAGATTCAAATTTTGGATTTGTATTTCCTATAAAGAGCCCTGCTTTTTTCAAAAATAATAATTATTCTACAAAATAAGCTTGTAAATATAAGAAAATATAGATTAAAATTTCACTTTTGTTTTCAATTAACCTGCCAAATAATTTCAAATTTAGTTAGTGTTACAGTTTAGATATGCAGTATCCCCCGAAGTCTCCAGTGTGAATGTAGGAATGTTTGGAGGCAAGATGATTAGATTGTGAGAGCTGTAACCTATTCAGTTCATGCTTGAATGGATTGATAAAGTGATAACTGCATGTTGGTGGGGCAAGACTAGAGGGGGTGAGTCACTGAGGACATTCCCTGAGAGGGGGCATCTTCCCAGGAACCCCTTCCTTCTCTTTCTGTTTACTTGATACCATGAACAGAGCAGCACTCCTCCACTAAGCCCTTCCTCCATGATGATCTGCATTACCTTGGGCCCAGAGGAATAGAATTGGCCATGTATGAACCGGGACCTCTGAAACCATGAGCTCTAAATAAACTTTTTCTCCTCTAAGTTGTTCTTTTTCAGTATTTAGGTCACAGTTACAAAAAACTGACTAAACAGGAAGGACTTAGAGTATTGTATGGCAATACTGAGTCATTAATACATAATTCATTTTCTTTCATGTCGTAAGTTTTCACTTCTTTTCATATTCATTTGATATATTTTTGCATTTTTTAGAAATGTATGTTTGTGTGTGTATATACATATGCATGTAGGTCTATGTACATATAAATATAAATTTGGTTTTGGTAATTGTGAATTAATTTTTTCAATAGATTTCTGACTATTAATATTTTACTCACCCACCCAAAAAAATATTATGGCTTTCGACACACATGGTAGCCCATGCCTGTAATCCCAACTAATGAGTAGGCTGAGGCATGAGGATTGCAAGTTCAAGGAAAGCTTGGGTAACTTAGCAAGGCCCTTCCTACAGATAAAAATAAAAAGAGGTAGGGATGTCACTCAATGACAGAGTGCTTGTTTAGCATGTGCAAGGCCCTGGGTTCAATCCCTAGAACTACACATACAAAAGAATCATTATTACTGCATCATGTTTAGAATCACTAATTATTATTATTACTAATATATATGATGTGTGTATCATGTATATATTACATATATATGACATATATCTATGTATATGTGTGTATAGTCCTGATTGTATAGGATTGATAGTGGGAATTGAATAAGTTAACATATTTAAGTATTTAAGATTCTTAGAACAATATTTAGCACATGAGAAACTTTAGATGTTTTATATAAAACTTTGATTTCACATACATTTTGAATGTGAACACTTATTCATGGTCAAAAATACATTATATACTGTAGCTAGCAATTATGAAAGTTTGAAAAACTCATTACCATATATTTATTCTCTTAACTTCCAACTACACCAGTATGATATGATTATTAGTGAGCTAATAAAAGGTTAATTGAAATGTTCTCACCCCCACAACTATAGATTTAGTTTCATGAAAGCTAACTGGGCCTTGTGGAGGCAGTCCAAGGCCCTTAGATACAAGCTACAATCAGAATGACCATTTCTTTCCTGGCCCCAGGGATTTCCTTCCCCACCCACATCTGTATGCCCCTCTACTTTCCAGCTGACCAAAACCTAGGTCTCAGCGATTTTGGGCAGGTCAATTTCCTTTTCATCTCAGTTTCTACATCTATAAATTAATAGTTTCTTAATGGAAAAATCTAGATGATTTTTGAGGAACCCTTCCATCCCCAGGTCTACATTTTAGTATTAAGCACATTGTGAATGAACTCAACATGAAGACAAGAGTTGCCCTTAAGAATGTGGACAGGCATTAATTTGGAAAGCAGTATGAAGATTCCTTGGAAATCTTGGAATGGAACCACAAGTTGACCCAGCTATTTCTCTTCTTGGACTATACTCAAAGGACCTAAAAACAGAAACTACAGGGACACAGCCACACCAGTGTTTATAGTAGCAGAATTCACAATAGCTAAACTGTAGAGCCAACCTAGATTTCCTTCAGTGGAAGAATGGATAAAAAAAATTGGCATTTATACACAATGGAATATTACACAGTACTAAAAAAGAACAAAATCATAGTGTTTGCAGGTAAATGGATGGCATTATAGAAGATTATGATAAGTGAAGTTAATCAATCCCAAAAAACAAATGCCAAATTTTTTCTCTCATATAAGTGGGGTGACCCAAAGTGGGGTAGGGAGGTAGAGCATGAGAGGAAGATTATTTCTAGATAGTGAAGAGGGGTGGGAGGGAAAGGAAGGGATAAGGAAATAGCAAGGATGGTGGAAGGTGATGGACATCATTATCCAAAGTAAATGTATGAAGACTTGAATTAGGTGTCTACATACCTTATATACAAACAGAGATATGAAAAAATGTGGTATATATGTGTATTAAGAATTGTAATGCAAAAAAGAGAACATGCATAATGGCATAAGTTGGTGTGAACATACTTTATATACAGAGTTATGAAAAATTGTGCTATAAATGGGTGATAATGAGTGTGATGCATTCCACTATTGTCAAGTATATAAAAATAAATAAATAAAAAAAAATTAAATAAATAAAAGGGTTGAATAACTAAGCAAAAAAAAAAAAGAATGTGCGCAGGCATTACAGTGAGGGTGCATAGGGACATAGCCTTAACAACTCATATTTGGATGTCCAGCTTAAGGTTTTTTTAGTCCAATATGAGCCCAAGGAAAAACTGTGCAGACCAGAGGTGATTCTGGAACAGATTATTGCTAACTGACCTGCTAGCTATGAAATTTACTCTGGGGACTAGTGGATTCAAAGAAAGAATCCTTTCTTCCAAATTTCTTTGATCTCTCCAAACAAGATATCATACATGTGAAATAGACAGATACGATTCCACCTCATGCCCAGTTTCAAGCAGGGTACAACTCTAGGAGAAAGTTAGGCCAGGCGTGAGCACCAGTGGAACTCTGCAATCTCAGCTTTTGTCCCTGCAGGATTCCTTTTTAAACTTGAACATGTGTAAATACATGGCTTTATTTTGGATTCAAAAAAGACACCAAGTTTTCATTTAAAGTAGCGTATGTGGTGCATCTGGAATTCAGAGGCAGTCACCAATAGAACAGTTCTCATGTACTCCTAATCCCTCTTCCACAGAGTCCTCATGAGTGGATGAAAGGCATTCTGTGACCTCGACCCATGCTACCCTGAGTTTATAAAACTGAAAGCAATGTTTGGAGTGTTTCACCCTTTTTGTCCTTGTTCTTATTGGCTGGCTGACCAGCTGAAAAACATTTGTAAGATTAGTTTTGTTTAGTCCCATTCTCCTTACTTTTGAGAAGAGAAAACTGAGGTGTTGAAGAAGAAGGGCAAGGACTTGCTCCAGATCACACAGCAAGTTAATAGCATAATCTAAAGTAGGGCCTGGGTCTCTTGCCTCCTAGGCCTACATTTTCACCATGATTCTTTGGTTTGGAGTTAGGAATTTCATCAGTTTGTTTCAGTTGTTTTAACAAGTTACCACAAACTTATGGCCTAAGCAACACAAATTTATTATCTTATGGTTCTAGAGGTAAGAGTTCCAAAATTAGACTAATGGGGCTAAAATTAAGGTGTCAGCAACCAACCTGGTTCCTTCTGGAAGCTCCAGGGGAGAATCTGTTCCATGTCACATCAAGTTTCTATGGTTTTTCTGCATCATGTAGCTAGTAGCTACATAACTCTGGCCTCCTCTTGTGACAGCACACCACTTCTCTATGATTTTCCTGCCTCACTCATTCTCATAAGGACTCTTTTGACTACATTGGGCTCACCTAGATAATCTGAGATAATCTCCCCATCTCAAGATCCTTAATCGGATCTGGCAAGTTCTTTTTGCCATGTTAAGATAACATAGTCACAAATTCTTGGGATTAGAACATGGACATCTTTCAGGAGTATTATTTTTACTGCAATACGGATTTTCTCCTTGCATAAATGAAGGAACTGGATGAGCTGTCTCCTTTTTAGCAATATGATTAGGTGGCAAAGTATAACTGAAACATAATAGTCAGTAAAAGCCCTATTATAAAAATGTCTGACTGTATCATAGATTAGTTACACTATGAGTCAGCCTATGTCTCGAGTGGAGAGTGAGGAGCATTGCATCTCGCTCACTGTATTATAGAAACATCTTCCTTGGGGAAATCTGGAAGGCACAAGATCATATTATTCTAACATTGAAATGAAATTTTTAGAATAAAATAAAACTGTCTATGAAAGTTTTCTATTAACTGTTCAATCCACTAAATTAAAAAAGCTCTAACCTACATCTCTTTCTCTTTTCTATTATGTCTGTCAAAGTCTCCTATACTCGAATTTCTCATTTGTCTTCCTCCCAGATTGATCTGTTTTCCCCATTCTCCTTACTATGTCTACCCACACACTTAAAAAATGTATATGTATATGCTTAAATATTTATATTTACATTTTAAATGTATTAAAATATTTATGTTTACATATTTATTTTATGTATATGTATATATAATGGATATGTATATAATGGAGATATATATATATATCTCCTGAGTGAGGCCATTGGCTGTTTCATCTCAGGGAATGAATTCTCAAATCTGTTAGCTTATGAACAATACTTCCCTGTAGTCAGGGAGACATACTACTATCAAGGAAGCAAGTTATTCACACATAGTAAGAGATGGAGGGGGATAGGAAGGGCAGCACAATACAACAGACACTAGTATGGCCCTATGTATAAACGTGGCTGTATAACCAATGTGATCCTGCAATCTGTACACACGTGGAAAAATAAGATTAAGATTACGTACCTCATTTGAATCAAATGTATGATATGTCAAGATCATTGTAATGTTTTGAGCAACTAATTAAAAAATTAAAAAAAGAGATGGAAACAGGGGATTTCATGCAATCTCTTAAATATTCTAAGGAACTGCATATATGAAGTTTCCTTTCAGCTGATCATGAGAATGAAATATCACTAGCTGAAACGAGTTTATGCATGATATTTTCTTTTCATTGCTAAGTATTCTCTGTTGCATACAGATCAAGTTTGCTCAACCTCTCTTATCATATCACTGAGGAAGGAATAAGGAGATAGTGGTGTGAGAGAGATGTGCTCTTATCCTTCACTTCTGCAATACAGCTATTAGTCATATCCGTTCCTATTTAGAAGCTCTTTTACCCCTTTCCCTGGACATCCCTGTTTACATGAAAGCAAAATTGGTTATCTTTATTTTCTCCAGTGTCTAGAGCAGCTTACATAGAAAACAGGATATGGGAAGGAAATCTTGTGCAATGTATGAGAAAACTGCCCACAGTAAATCACTAACACAATTGTTAAAAGGCCATTTCTTTCTACCTGGAGACTCTTGATAGATATATATTTATTCACCAGGGACTGTGACCCTTGAATTCTCTGACATTTTTAGAATGAGTTAATTTCTTTGACACTTCCCTCTTGTCCCTGAGAGCACTAAGGCCAAGCATGGGGAAAGCACGGGAAGTGGTAGTGGTAAACAAGGGCTTTATTAAAATTATTTAATAAGGTGCAGCACACACTAGCCTATCAAATACATACTGATTATCCTTTCTCCATTGAATTCTTCATTCATACTTGTCAAAAATCAATTTACCATATTATCAGTGGATCTATTTCTACAAAAAGAAAGAAAGAAAAAACATGGCAAATAACTAGAAGACAGAGACCAGCTTTAAGTTTGAAGCAATTTCCCTCCTGCTAGTGTGACTACATTTTCATTCTGACTATACAAATTCTCAGCCTAGTTGCTTCACTTTCCATGTGTATATCTTAATCTCAGCAAATATCTTATGGGGGACATTGCTCTTGCATTTGGAACACTACAGATTTCTACTTTTCTGTATCATCCCACATACCCACTAAAAGTTCTTGTTTCTCCTTCTCTCTGTACAGATCCTCAGTGTGAGCCAAGCCTTATCATCAATTTACATCCATAATCCACAAATGTCCCCTGGGAAGAAATGTACCACAATCTGAAATATTATCTTCTCTTTGAAATTCCAGTTGATCTGGTCTTTGCTGTTTCTGTACCTCCTGGATTTTTGTAATATATACAAATTTTTCCACTTTTTGCTGCAGAACATTAGGCTGCTAAGACTTACTATATACTACCAAAATACAACTTTCCCACTTCCATACTACTATATTGAGAATAAGGTATAAGGGGCAAAGCTTAAATCAGTTAAGACCAGTTTGGAAGTCATTGCAGTGAGACATGATAGAGGATAAGGTGAGAAGTTGAATTCATATTTTAAATCTCTAGAGATGATGTTGGCAAATGTATTTTGTAAAAGTTTAAATATAAGCCAGGTGTGGTGGAACATGCCTGTAATCCCAGTGATTTGGAGGATGAGGCAGGAGAATCACAAGTTAAAAGCCAGCCTCAGCAACTTAGCAAGACCCCGTCTCAAAACATAAAAAGGGATGGGGATGTGACTCAGTGGTTGAGCGCCCCAAGATTCCATCCCTGCTACAAAAAAATTCAAATAGTAAATATTTAGGCTTTTTGAGTCATATGGTCTCTGTAAAAACTGCTTGACTTTATCATTGCATTGCAAAAACAGCCATAGGCATATGAAAACAAACAAGCATGGTTATCTTCTAATAACTCTTACAAATGTAAACAGGACTTGGCCTTTGGGCTGTGGTTTGATGACCCTTGATTGGGATGCTTCACTGTTCCTCATGATGTCTACTTTAAAGTTCTGAGGGCCTTTCTGTTAAAATATATTGAGCTGTAATAACATAAAGGAGACGTTTAAACCTGAACGCACTTTGTAGCTACTAACCCAATCACAACTTCAAATATCATAGGAAAATTTTGACTGTCTTTGAAATTTACATGAATAAAGTTTTATAATCTGTACTATTTTCTCTTCTTTTACTGAACATTATGCTTGATAGACTCATCCATCCATACAGTGCTGTATAGTAATAATTCATTTTCATTGCTGTATAGTGTTCCATTCTGTGAATATACCACAATTTATTTTTCTGTTCTATTGTTGATGGACTGTTTATAGTGGAAATTTATTACAAATACTGCTTTTGTGAATATTGTTGAGCATATTTTTTAGTGAATATAAAATATATTTCTGTTTTTAGAGTAAGAATAAGTAGACACTGGAATTTTTGGCCAATGATTTTCTACCATTTCTACTGAAGATTCTGGCAGCACCTGTGCCACATACCAGACTGTAGGGGAGAGGGGATGGCTGATTACCTGTGTTGCTCATCCTGAACACAAGTAAAGCCGAGTCAGGGACCCTTCTACACAAACAATGTCTTTCAAAGATTTTAAACTAGCTCCTGACTATTGCTTCTTGACCTTTAGGCCAAGATCAAGCATAGTGCCCATCTATTTGCAAAACTATCCTCTAGAGGGAGGTTGTAAGGCTTGGATGGCTTTGAAGTTCCTCTTAGCATTGACTTTGTACTAACAATCCCTTCCACTGTTGCACTAAAAGCGAAAGACATAACTGGTGTTGTTTATCTAAGCTTTTATGCAATCTGGGTGCACTGAAGGCTACAATAAGAATAAATATACAAACTATCTAGGTGAGAGGCACTGCAATAAGTATAATGGATAAGACACAGTACACAGAAATAGAAAACTGGCCAGTGAGAGGGGCTATATTTGGGCATGTTGTTATATGTTCACACCTCTGTTTGGGAGAAAAGAGAAAATAAAATAAAACATAAGAGATCTGGAATGAAAAACGTTTTCGTGTGGCTCATACCATAGTATCTTATTTGCCTTTCAGAGAGGATGCAGAGGTGGAGAGTCAATAAGACGGTGTGGAGGGGAAGGAAGATTCAAAAGAGGATAGAGGAAAGGTCAGGGGAGATTGTGGGGAATGGAAAAAATATGAAAATTAATGAGAAGTGTAAGCTGAAGGAAAGGAAAAATTGAAATGACAGACATGAATAAGGAGGTTGAGGGGAGTCAGAATAATGTACTAGAAGAGCTCTGAGTAAGAGCATGAAGTGAGATATCTAATACTGGTTAATAACAGTTCTTGTCAGAATTATAATGGAAGATGGATTCTGGATTAATTGCTTTCTTATACACGACTTCACAAAATAGTCATAATAGCTCTGTGAGGATGGTGTTATTTCTATTTGCAGATGAGGAAACTGAGATTTTTGCCTCTAAATTAGGAGAACTTAAACTGTGACCCATTGAGTTCATACATCGAAATCAGGGTGTTCATGAATTTAGGTGGGGAAATTAAATCTTAACTTTGATTAATCTCTTTGAAATCTAGTATTTTTTCCAATGATGACTATAAGTACCAAAGTATAATAGTATTAATAGTATTTGAGACATTTCTACCAATAGAAATCATGGATAGTGTCAGGTCACATTCCTTTTAGCAGCTGTCTCTAAATAGCATTTAAGCTCATCACTATGTCAAAATGATCTTGTTATGTGTATACTAATGAAGAGATAATTATTTTATTTTACATATTTTCAAATATTATTCATAGTCTCTGGGTGGATCTTTAGGCTTCTAGACTTCTAGAGGGGTTCATGAAGAAAAGACGGTTAATTACATTTATTTTTAACTCATTGTGTGACCCTATAAAAGTCTTTTTCTTTTCTCTGCCTCAATTCCTCTGGTTAAACTTGAATCATTTCTAAGGATTTGGCCATGGTTGAATTTTGTGTCTTCAGATAAAAAAAATGGGAAAGTACAGAAAGGAGACCATCCCAGCCTGAATTATCTTGACAGAGCCTGTCCAGCCCATAGAGTGCAATTAGAGTGAAGCTGTACTGCAGGATGCTTAACCAGAAATTCTGTGCTTGGTATTGACCAAGGTGAAAAATTAAGTGGATGCCTTCTCAGCCTAGAAAGCTTTGGTGACAAAAATCATTATTTTACAAGTCCCTCTTAACTACAGATATCTGAAAAGTATTTTCAAAAACCAAAGGGAAGCATCAGCTCAGGAAATTTCTAAAGCAGGAAAAAATAAATAATTGCAAAGCACAGTTTCCCAGATCAAATGGTGGGAGCATTGACTGTCTGACTTGACTGCCCCTTAGAAAACCATCTAATGGATGGATAAAAGAGGTCTTTCAGTTCTAGAAAACCTACTTATTTGACAAATTGTTTCTAAAATTAACAGAAAAAATTATCAAATTATTTTTACATAAAAATACTAGTTGAAAATTGAAATATTAGCTCATGGCATATTCACTGAGCTGGCCAATTGCTGGGCTACTCTGACATACTGTTGGCTCTTTAGTTTAATTTGGAGGTGTGAAGCTAAACCAGGAAAAAGACCAAAAGCCTATTTTAGCATAGTCTTGATATTAATCACAAAAGTCTCTCAATTAGATTACTGCCACAAACTATCAGGTGATATTAGAATCAGCAAAGTGCAAAAGATTCACAGTTCAGAGAAACAAAAGGTCATTCTTTCCTTGTTACCAGCCAGCATTAGATCACTCCTCATCCATACTCCTTCAGTTCCTGGAGTAGAAAAAACTCATCTACTGTCTTTTTGATACTGCAGGCTTTCAGCAGGGTTTTTTTTTTTTTTTTTTAACCAGGCATTGAACATTGAACTCAGGGGCATTTAACCACTGAGCAACATACCCAGTTCTTTCTTGTATTTTATTTAGAGACAGGGACCACTTAGTTGCTTAGGGCCCTGCTCAGTTGCTGAGGCTGGCTTTGAACTTGTGATCCTAGTGTCTCAAGCTCCTGAGCTGCTGGGTAATCCTGGGGGTACCACCACATCTGGCTTTTATTTTCATTGGTGCATAATAATTATACAGAATAGTAGATGTCATTGTGTCGTATTCGTAATGCACATAACACAATCTTCTGAACAGCTTTTTTGAGTGACATGAGTATGTGGGCAGTATAGGTTTGGCTTACAAAGATACTGGATCAATGTTCCATTCTGGATCCAATTCCAATTTTCCTGGGGGTACCCATGTTCAACTGTCTGAACCTCAGTTTCCTTATCTATGGGATGCCCCGTTGTCTTTATAAAACAATAACAAGAGCTCACCAAAATATTACTTCCTTAACCTTCTGTGTTCTGTGAAGCATTAGATTACTTCTTTATCCACCCCAACCAAATACTGCTAGTTGAAGCCTCACCACTTCTAGAGTGTTTTTAAAGATCAACCTTTTCCTCCTCCAAATTAAGCAGCAGAAGGGAAGTGGCACAAAGTCATGGATTTTATTCTTTTTGTTTGCTGATGTAACTCAACACTAGAAAAGTGTCTGCCTGTTTCCAATACAGACAACTAAATATTTGTTGAAAGAATGAATTAGTTACTATAGCTGGTAATTTGGTTAGCACAAAAACACTAATGTATTATTCATGATTGGGCATACTGTGTACTCATATTGTGACAGGGATTCCAGGGCCACAGCATATAGACATGTAAATTGGAAACTGCACGAAAACACCCTGCCAAGGAGGAGAGCTGTGATTAAAATCTAGAGAGTGCTAAATCTGCATCTAAGAAAGATTTACATATGCTCAACAAGGCACATTTTAAATTTACACACCAGGTTCTGTTTCCCAGGTCAGTGTCAGCCTGGAAGAGAGATCTTTTCCTACTCTTCTTAAAAGCACTGTATTGCTAGCAGCTAGCTTCCATGGGATCATTTTTTCCTTTTTGTCCATGCTGTGTAGACTCATACAGGACTAGGTACATGGTAGATTTCCAAAAAAGACCTTTCAATATATGTGGGAAAGGTTACAGAATCATCTTTCACCACTATTACTTTCCTTTACTTTTTGTATTTGATGGGACATTATCAAAGACAAGGTGAATGAACAAGGTGGGAAAAACAAAATAACTACACTTTTCAGAGCTGACACAAAGGAAAAGCTCCTAACAAGTTAATAATGTTGTCATGTACTAGCCAAGCTAGTCTGAAAATAATCAGCTTTTTCCCACCATCATTGTCAGCAACAGTATCAGCTGTTGTTACATTGTCTTAAAAGGTAATACCACAAAAAAGCAAGCCATTTAAATGCAAAAGGAAGCATAGTGGAGACCAACACGGTTTGCCTTTTCTCAGATGTGTGGAAAGATCTAGGTATAACCAGTATTCAGAAGCAAAAGCTTTTTAAAATGAATGAAATTGTTTTCAATTCATGATGTGATGAGAATAATATAGGGCTAGAAATATTTTCTGAATAGAACATTTTAAGCACTCTAAATGGAATCAGTAATTATTTTATAAATATTATACTATTTCACTTTTGTTTTTTAAAATGTTTGCCTAATGAGTAGAAAGGATAAAAGGGGCAGGACATTCCTACTCCCTAGGGCACCAACTTGGACCCTACCTCTGTGGAGGAGCCTCTGTCCCTCGCTCTCTCACTCTCTGTTCTATCCTTTAAATAAAACTTTTGCTCTTGAAATTAAAAAAAAAAAGTTTGCCTATTTGCAAGAAATCAATATTTTTTTTTCTCCAGAGAAAGCACCACTCTGCAGTATATCTTTAGCATTAGGCAAATACATGAATAATTGCAAATGCATTTCCTGTTTCCTTGTGGACTAAAGAGCCTGATGGCTATTTCTAAGTTGCTGAGGTAGGACAGAATTACAGATCTCCACCAGTACACTACCCAGCTTCCATTTTACTGTCTGCAGTCAGGGAAGCTAGAGAAAGTGAGAACATACAAGCGCAGATTTTGGAGTAAAAATTTTATGAAATTTAAACTTTAGGTAAAAATTTTTTTTTTAATACCAAAGGGTAGCAAGTTGACGAAAATCAATAAGTGTAAAAGGCTTGAATTCTTCAACTCGGAGAGCAATGAGTCATAATTCCTCCATGAGAAAGATATGTACAGCTGTATAGAAAGAAGTTCGCTTGGAGCCTTGTTCTAAAATAACATGTGACTGTACCACAGCCTGCATTAACCAGTTAAGAAAACTTAATAACTGTCCTCAAGTGCATGAAGGGCCATTAAGTGGATGGTTCTGTCTTTTTCAGAGTCTGAATTCTTGGAACTAAAAGAAAATTTAGAATCTTATAGATAATCAAGGGGATTGTCTTTAGAAGTGGAGGAGATTGAGATCATCTCTAACGAGTGTGAAAGTAAAAGTATACGGTTTGGGGATAGGAGAGGCAGGGAAAAATCTAATGGAAAAAACCAGTCTAAGTATATAACGAGTGAGAAATCATCTGCAGGCACAATTTTCCAGTTTGCAGAATGGCTAGAAGCATGCCTTGATGTAATTGCTTCGCCAGAATATTGTACATGACAAAATGTTGCAGTAGCCACCTAATATGTAGATGCAGTCCAGGTTGAGGGAGTGTTGAAGGTAGAGAAGTCAATATTAACTGGAATAGTTATTGTAAACAGTTTTAAACATTTTTACATTTTTTGACTCAATGATTAAACAATTCTAATATGGAGATACTATTATTAAGCAGAGGAACAGAACTTGTCTAAAGTTTTACAAAACTTGTCTAAAGTTTTGTAAGAAGTAGAGCCTGGATTTGAAGTCAGGAAGTGTTGTTCCAAAGTGTGTGTTCTTAAGTAATATCTTATAATACAAGAGTGCTTTATGGTAGAATGACCTCTGGATTGAGATTCTGAAAATCTGGGTTTTAGGCCTAGCTCTGCCACAAAAAGGCTGTGTAACCTTAGGAAATTCCCTTTGTCTCTCTGGCCTCCAATATTCTTATCACATTCACTTAAAGCTTTAATATTCAGTGGTGAATTCATCCTGATATTAGTGTAAGTAAGTACATAGGCATAATCATTCAGGATTTAGCAATCACTTCAGTCATGATAATTCTTTATTATTGAGAAGAATCCATGGGGGCAAGTATGTAGAAAGAGAATGTTGCAGTAGCTGGGAGAGTTGAGCCCAGAAAAGAACTCACAAAGACTAAATACTCATGAGTACAAACTATAAGAGGTCATATTTCAAATTAGGTTCTATTAAAAGAACTAACAGGGGCTGGAGTTGTAGTTCAGTAGTAAAGTGCTTGCCTAGTATGCATGAGGCACTGGGTTGGACCCTCAGCACCACATAAAAATAAATAAAGGTATAAACATGTAAAAAAAAAGAACTAGTTGTTGAATACATATTAAGTATTGGACACATCATCCCTCTGAGATGTAAATATATTCCTCATTCATATGAGGACAAAATTGGCTCAGAGTGGTGAAGTGATTTACAGTAGATCATACAGTATGTGACAGACTTAGGATTAATATGAATCTAAACAAGGTTCTATATCTATTGTACCATGCTGCCTTAGAGTTTTTAAATCATTACAGCTAGCCAAAGGATAAATAAGCTAGTAGGAGATAGAAAAGTGGGAGTAACCATCTGGGAGGTATGGAAGTCAATCTGGAATAACTGCTCCATGAGGAAGTTATAGAAAGGATTCAAGCCCCTTAGGCCTTTGGATTTCATGTTAGGAAGAAATATAGAGGTGAATTGGAAAACAAGAAGAGTAGAGATAGTGGAGAAGGAAGCATAAAAATTCCTCCCAGTGGTTCCCATTTTACCCAACTCTAGGTGGTCTCATTTAAAACTCCCTGGAATTATATAATTCAGTGGCCCAGATACTGATTCAAAGAATTTCTGAAAGGGTTTCAAGCTGTGTTTATCTCCTTCACCCTTCTCTCCTTAATTACCAAGTTAGAAGTGTCTCTAATATTTATTTTATTACTAATAGTCACCTTTGGGCTAGGGAATCAGTGCTTTAAAGCTTCTCCTAGTCACAGAAGGACCTCTTACTGATAAATTTTTTTAGTAGCTTGATTAACTCCTCTATATCCATCGTAAATTGTTGTGAATGTCTGGAACCTCTTAAAATTCTCTCAGCATCTAAATACAATGACATCTCTCCAGAAGGAACTTGTAGAAGGTTTTCAGTGAGGCATAGTAGAAGGAGAGATTTGGGAGGCAGGAATATCTGTTTTTTTTAAATCCTAAACTTGTCATTTGCCGTCTTGTGCAAGTAACTCCATCATTCAAAGTCTGTATTCTCATTTGAGAAACAAAATTAATATTTACTATATAGGAAGATTTATGCAGATTCTTGAAGATGATAGGACCAGTAAAACCACATGATGCATCATAACTAGTCAATCATGATAGTCTCTCACTTAACCTCACTCCATCCAGCCATTGCAACTTATTTTTCTTTCTAGTCCTGTCTTCAAGACTATGTTGTATCTTCAATAAAGGTAAGAAAAATATCTGATCTATGCCTGTCACCATGTTGATAGGACTTTTAAATTAAACAAAATCATTTTCTTTGTTTCAGTACTCACCATAAACTGAATCCATTAACCAAAATTTTGAAATACTTTACAAAATAAAATTGGGTCTGCTTTCAAGAAATGTATAGTCTCAGGCTCTTTCTGACATACTTGGTACCACCGACCACATATGTCTCTTTAAAATAGTTTCCTTCCTTGGTTTCTGGGACACTATTGATTTGTGGATTCTTCTACCTATGTGACCCCAATAAGAGCCACAAATACAAGGTCTGTTCCTTTCTGTTCTAGAAAAGCACAGATTTTTACTGCCTCTCTTCCTTACTTACTCTGATTCCCTTCCTTTGGCCAGGGAGCCTGTTTTTAATCAATGCACATCACTTTTAACCATTATCCTCCACCTAAAATACTATGTAAATATTTGCCCAAGATTAGGATGGCTAACATCCATATCCTTTGATTCATCTGTATCTCTTCTGATTCCATTCAAAAGCAAATTATTCCTAAGTCTGCCTTAATTTACCTTCCTTAAATGAGCTTGCAGCTTTAGGTTTGTGACTTCATTATCTTCTTTATAGGTAAAGATTGGGGTAAGGGGAGATCAACTAATTACTTATCTAATTATATTCAGGAACTGTAACCTGGTAAGCCCTGTCCTAGAAAGTTCATCTCAGGAGAGGAACCAGCATTTATTGATTGCCCACCATATGCCAAGCACCAGACTAGGCACTTTCACATCCCCTATGCCACAGAAACCTCTCTTCTTTTCTATACCTCTAAGAACTGAAATTTATCATCTTTGTTTTACATATGAGGAAACTGAGTTGGAGGGAAGAAGGACCTGTTTAAGATTTTCCAGCTAGGAAGTATGGACTTAGGATTCAAACTGATGTCTCTTCATTCCAAAGTCCATGTTCTAGATTGAGAGAATTAAGTCAATCACAGAATTTAAATTAAAAATGGTTTTATTTAGAAGACATTTATACCCTGTCCTTACCCCTTTTTGAAAATAAAGTATGGAGAGAAGTAAACTAATTCATCACAGTATGGGATGAACAACTCTTTTATAACTAATCCCAGCTGTACCTAATCCTCACCACCAACTACCTTCTCATGCTAATTTGTATATTCTGTTCCTCTTCCTAATACTCTTCTGTTCCACCTTCTAATAATCAATACTTATCATATTTATCCTCCTCCACTTGTGTATAGAATTTGTAACTGAAGAATGTTTATTTTTCTTAAGACTCTCTTATTTGAGTTCCATTGGGCAATTCTCTTTCCCTCTCTGGTTTCAATTTCCCAATCTGTACATTGTCTCCATCTAGCATATTGGACAAGATAGGTTCTAACAGGCAACTATACAATCCAGGTATTCAAATTTTCCCTTGCTTTTTTTTTAGCTCCTTGTCTATGTTTCTTTATCTTTTGGTTAATTCCTCCTCCTACCCACTACCTATGAATTCCTTAGACTTGATTCCACAGTGTAGGTGTTTACTTTTCCACACTTGTTACCCTGGCAAATTGATTCACTTTCTTAGTGCAGCATTTTGAAAAAAGAAAGGTCTTTGGAGTCATAAGGACCTGGGTTTGAGTTTTCCTGACCTTGTTCTGAAAGTGGATGAATATTCCTCAAAATATGGTAATAGGATTGTTACCTATTACCATATCATTTGGTACTTCATCTTAAGGTAATGAATGATTACCCCTAGTAGAAATTCAACATGTGTCCATTTCTTTTCTCTATATAAACGATTTTAAATCTGTGACATTAAATCTAAACTTTCAGTCAGGATCCAGGCTCATATTTACAATGATTTGCTAGTGCCTGAATTTTAGGCCATCCAAACAAGGTTTATAATACAAATGAGGAAATGGCCACTTGGAGAAGCAAAAATTATCTAAGATCCTACAGCTCAGATTCAAGCCTATATCAACCCAACTTTTAGACTTCAGGTCAGTGCTGTAATCCAGTCCACATGGTGCCTCTTTGAGTACTAACTCTTCATTGCAGTCTTGTCTGACTACATTTATTGTCCCCTTTTGAACCAAGAGCACTTAGCAGCTCTGCCATATCATTTGGTACTTCATCATGTTCTGGCTTGTGTTGTTCGGTCATTATTCTGAGTGTAAATCTTGGATTCACACATGGGATGGGAAAACAGCAGCTTGTCATGCCTCTCTCATTCTCCATGATTCCATGGCATATGTGGGGGAGCCCATAAGATCATTAATACACATTTATAGACTTAATTAGGAAAAAAAGACAAGTTTCTGTTTCTTTTCTTTCTTTTTATTTTATGAAATAACCAACAAGGTGAAGATTGACATATCACCATGGTTATAGATGACCTAGATGTAAGGAGATAAATACTATGGTTGGCTTTGAGAAGCAGTAACCCAAAAGAGGACTTGCTTTTCTCAATAGCTGTGTAATAGAGTCAGTGGATTTCAGATTATGCCTTTACAAATATTGAAGTGACCAGGACCAAGTCCTTGGTAAGGTTTGTGGTAAAATGTCATAAGAGAGGAAAATCCATTAAGTAGATATAAATATGAAAGGATAATATATCCAGTAATAAAGCTTCTGCTTACTAAACTGGCAACCTTATAAACCAACTATTATAGGAAGAAACAGCTAGAAAGAGGGATAGAAGGGCTGGGGATGTGGCTCAAGAGGTAGCACCACATACAAACAAATATGTTGTGTCCACCGAAAACTAAAAATAAAATAAATATTTAAAAAAATTCTGTCTCTCTCTCTCTCTAAAAAAAGAGGGATAGAATATGCGAATATGCGGAAGAGTGAGATTTTAGTACTTCTTAAATTCAAGAATGGAAGTGCTTTGAAAAAGCAGTCTAAGCAGATGTTGAAAGAGAGAGATTAAGAGGTCCCTTCTGCTCTTCATGTCTGCTGCCTCCATCAACTCTGGGCTCCTGTTCCTTTTCTAAAAAAATTTAATTTGTTTTAATCAGTTATACATGACAGTAGAATGAACTTCTATGCATCATATATAATAGAGTATAATTTCTCATTCTTCTGGTTGTACATGATGTAGATTCCTACCATCATATAGTTATATATGTACATAAGGACATAATGTCTGATTTATTCTACTATCCTTCCCACCCCATTTACCCCCCCTCCCTTCACTCCCCTCTACCTAATAATTTAAAGTAATTCTATTCTTTCTTAGCTTCCCCCATTTACTGTGAATTAGCATCCAAATATCAGAGCAAACATCTGGCCTTTGTTTGGGGAGGATTGGCTTATTTAGCTTAGCATGATATTCTCCAGCTGTATCCATTTACTGGCAAATGCCATAATTTCATTCTTCTTTATGGCTGAGTAATATTCCATTGTGTATGTATACCACATTGTGTTTATCCATTCATGTGTTGAGGAACACCTAGGTTGCTTCTACAATTTAGCTATTGTGAGTTGATGTGCCTGCATCATAGTAATATACTGATTTTGAGTCCTTTGGGTATAAACCAAAAAGTGGGATAGCTGGGTCAAATGGTGATTCCATTCCAAGTTTTCTGAGGAATCTCCATACCACTTTCCATAAGGGTTGTACAAATTTGCATTCCCACCAGCAATGTATGAGTGTACCTTTCCCCCCACATCCTTGCCAACATTTATTGTTGTTTGTATTCTTCATAATTGCCATTCTGATGGAAATGAGATGAAATCTTAGTGTAGTCTTGATTTGCATTTCTCGAATTGCTAGAGATATTGAATATTTTTTCATGTTTGTTGATTGATTGTATATCCTCTTCTGTGAAGTGCTCCCCTTTTTGTATGCTTCTTCCTTACTATCCCTCTCCCTCCCTACCCATCAACTAGATTAAAGCCATGGGAAATTAGTTCTGCAGCTACTGGTCTGGTAGCATATAGATAAAAGAACTGGTAAATTGACTAAATATCTGACTCTTCAGGTTTATATTATCTGCCTGGTTCTTACCCGCCAACCCATATTGGTAGTTCAGTACAACAAGAATAAGGACTAGAAAATACTATTTATTAGAATAACCTTGCATGTGGCATTTAAAGAAAATTAGTCTCTTGATAAATAGTTTATTTATTTGGAGGGGGCAGGGCAGGGTACCAGGGATTGAACACAGGTGTGCTTAACTACTGAGCCACATGCCCAGTCATTTTTATTTTAAAGAGCTTTATATTAAGCTAGATAAGCTATACTCAAAAAGTTAAGTGTTATCTGTTTTCTTTTATATGTGGAAGCCACATAGATAAAAGGAATCTCATAAAAGGAGAGGGGAGACCAGTAGAGTACAGGAAGAGTACATGGTGAAGGAAAGAGAGGAGGTACTGGGAAATGAGTTTTGATCAGATTATGTTACACACATATACAAATATGGTACAATGAAATCCACCATTCTGAATAATTATTATGTAACACTAAAAATTAAAATATAAAGGAAAGAAATAAAAAGATATTGAAGGGAAGAAAATAAATAAAAAATAACTTTTAAGATAATTTAATAAACTTTAACCAATGAGGCAGTATTACTCAGTCCAAATGTATGGTAACTAAGTGTATGTGTTTATATATTATCCTGAACACCAATTTGTCAACTGATTTTCACCCTTTTGACTATGACTATCCTGATATTGAGCCTTGAAGGACAATATGAATTACATAAATAACTAATTAAAGCATGAAAATCCAGGTATAGGGGACAAGTAGATTTATAAGAAGACAGTTTTATTAAAAGCAAATGGCATTAGAGAAGATTATGCTAAGTGAAGTTAGCCAATCCCCCCAAAAAAACCAAATGCCGAATGTCTTCTCTGATATAAGGGGGTGACTCAAAATGGGGTTGGGAGGGAGACCAAGGGAGGAAGATTACCTCTAGATAGAGAATAGGGGTGGGAGGGAAAGGGAGGGAGAAGGGGAATAGCATGGATGGTGAAAGGAGACCCTCATAATTATACAAAATACATGTATGGAGATGTGAATTTGGTGTCAACATACCTTATGTATAATCAGAGATATGATAAATTATGGTATAATGGTATATTAAGAATTGTAATGCATGGCTGGGGATGTGGCTCAAGCGGTAACATGCTCGCCTGGCATGTGTGGGGCGCTGGGTTCGATCCTCAGCACCACATAAAAATAAAAAATAAAGATGTGTCCACTGAAAAACTGAAAAATAAATATTAAAAATTCTCTCTCTCTTTAAAAAAAGAATTGTAATGCAAAAATAAACAAATAAAAAAAGCAAATGGTCTGATATAATCATGTCACGTGCAGTGATCCATGAGGAGACAAGTACAGATAGGTATAGCCTTAAGAGACAAGGTTGACTTGGAAGTTATTTCTTCAATTGAACATTTTACTGAGAAAACTATAAAATCATATGCAATTATTAGAAATAATACAGAAATGTTCCATGTATTCTTTTCCTGTTCCTCTAAGAGTAACATTTTCCAGAAATATAGCATAATATCAAAACAGGATATTCATATTGATAAGAGTCAACCAATCTTATTCAGATTTCCCATTTTAATTGTACTTGCTTGTGTGCATATATGTAATTCTAAAAAAATTAAATCACATGTGTATGTTCATGGTTCCACCACAACACTGAATATGTTGAACAGATTCATCACTATAAGGAATTCTCATATTGCCTTTACTAACACACCTCCCTCTGCCTTCCATGCTCTACCCCTTCCTTGCCATTTAGCAACACAATGTACCTAACTGCTAACAACCAGTAATCCGTCTGTTTCTTTAATTTTGTCAGCTCAAAAATATTAAATTGATTGAATTATACAGTGTTACCATAAAGGATAGGCTTTTTTTCACTTAGTAAAATTCCCTGGGGAAACACTTAAGTTGCTGAGTGCACCAATAGTACATTCCTTTACATTGTTGAGTTTCATTCCTTTGTAACAATTTTAAAGAATTTGTTTGAACATTCATCCACTGAAGGAAATCTTATTTTTGTTCAGTTTGGGAAGATTATGAATAATTCTTCTATGAATATTCATTTACAGATGTTTGAATGAACATAAATTTTCAGTTGTCTAGAATAAACGACCAGGATTGCAATATTTGCACCATATAGTAGTTACCTATTTGGTTCATAGAAAACGGCCAATCTGCTTTTCCTGTGTGTCTGTATTATTTCGCATTCCCACTAGCAATGTGTGAGTGATCCAGGTTCTTCATGTCCTCACCAGCAGTTGATATTATTTTTATTTTAGCTTTTTTTAGATGTAAATTAATAAGATATAACCTTCCTTCCTTCCTTCCTTCCTTCCTTCCTTCCTTCCTTCCTTCCTTCCTTCCTTCCTTCCTTCCTTCCTTCCTTCCTTCCTTCCTTCCTTCCTTCCTTCCTTTCTTTCACCAGAAATTGAACCCAGGGGTGTTTAACCACTGCGTCACATCCCCAGCCCTTTTCATATTTTATTTAGAGACAGGGTCTCTCTGAGTTGCTTGGGGCTTTGATAAGTTTGCTGAGGCTGGCTTTGAACTCACTATCCTCCTTCCTCAGCCTCCTGAGCTGCTGGGATTTCAGGCATGCACCACTGTGCCTGGCATAACATTTCTTAATGACTAGTGATAATGACAGCTTTTCACGTGCTGTTTACCCCCTTTGATAAAATGACTCTTGGTGTCTTTTGCCATTTTGGGGAGGTTGGTATTAGCTACTTAGCCATTTATTTATTTATTTATTTTTAATTTTGAGGTAGGGTCTTACTAAGTTGCTGAGGGCCTCACTAGGTTGTTGAGCCTAGCCTCAAACATGTGATCTTCCTGTCTCAGCCTTCCAAGACACTAACATTTTACAGACATGCTCCATCACATCTGACTGGATTGTTTTTTTAATATTGAGTTTTCACGATTTTTTTTCTATATTTTAAATATTGGTCTTTTGTTGGGTATGTAATTTATGTAGCTTGAAAATATTTTCTCTGAGGCTGTACCTTCTATATTCTTATTATTCTTGTGATTTTTATATAAAAAAAATCTAATTTCATTTAGATTCAATTAATCAATTTCTTCTTTTATGAGTCATGCTTTTATGAGTCAGTCTAAGAACACATTGCCTGGCTCTAGAGTCTCAAGATTTTCTCTTTTTTTCAAAAGTTTTATGGTTTTATGTTATGCATTTAAATCAGTGATTCATTTTGGTTTAGATTTTACAGAAGATATAAGGTTACCTGAACATCCAGTCTTTTCACTTGTGTATGTTTAATTGCTGCAGTGCCATTTGTTTATCTTTTCTATCTAGGAGCAGTACTGCATGCCTGTAATCCTAATGACTCAGGAGGCTAAGATAGGAGGATTGCAAGTTCAAAGACAGCTTTAGCAAATTAGTGAGGCCCTAAGCAACTCAGTGAGACTCTGTTTCTAAATAAAATATTTTTTTTTCAAAAAGGGGCTGGGATGTTGCTCTGTGGTTAAGTGCCGGTAGGTTCAATCCCAGTACCAAAAACAAACAAACAAAATAATTATCTTTCTCCATGGAATTATCTATTAATAAATGTCAGAAATCAATTAAGCAGCCCCCTTTTCCTTTCCCTATCCCTTATAATAAACAAAAAACTGTTAAAAACAATCAATTGAAGAAATTTGTGTGTGTCTATGTTTGGGTTCTTTATTTTGTTCCATTGATCTTTATTTCTGTCCCACTACATACCACACTATTGTGTTTACTCTTGATATATTGTACGTAATCCTTAATATCAGGGAGTTGTTTACTATTGCTATTATGTATGTAATCCTTAATATCAGGCAGAGTGTTTTCTTCGATTTTCTCTTTTAACATTGCTTTTGATTTTCAGGCCTGTACTTTTCCATATAAATTTCAAACTAAGTTCAGCCCATGGTGAAACAAACACTTGCCCAGCATGTGCAGAGGTCTGGGTTTGATCCTCAGCAACATGAATACATTGCACACATGCATGCACGTTTGTACACACATACACACACACACACATACACAGAGACACATATACATACACAAAATCACCCACAAAATATGAGTAAAATAAGTTTATCTATGTCCACAAACAAAGAATACCCCAAACCAAACCATGCTTGAAATATTACAGGAATTATCTTAAACCTATAGAACAATAATTAGAGGAGAACTGGCATCTTTATGCTTTTTAAAGAATATTTTTAGTTGTAGATGGACACAATAACTTTATTTTATTTATTTTTATGTGGTGCTGAGGATCAAACCCAGGGCCTCACATGTACTAGGCAAGTACTCTACCCACTGAGCCACAATCCCATCCCTTCTTTATATTGAGTCTTCCAATCCACCAACATGATGTGCCTTTATTTAAATCATCTTTGGTTTCCTTTACCAGCATTTTGCAATTTTCGTACAGATCTTCAGATTATTTGTTAACCTTGTACCTAAGTGTTTCATTTACTACTACTACTACTACTACTTCTACTTATTATTAGTATTATTAGTGCTGGAAAGTGAATCCATGAGTATTCTAGGCAAGTGTTCTTCCACTGAGCTTAATCCCCAGTCCCTCATTGTGGTTTTGTTTTACATTTCCCTGATAGTTCATTATATTAATTAGCTTTTCTTATGCTCATTGGTCATTTGTATACTTTTTGTTTAGAAAAGTATATTTAGATATTTTGCTCTTTTTATATGATGTGTACATTTTTAAATTCTGTGATTTGTCTTTTCACTTTTTTGTGTGTATGTGTGGTACTGGGGATTGGGATTGAACCCAAGGCCTTGCACATGACAAAGTAAGTGATCTACCAATGAGTTATATGCCCAGCCCTTTTTTGAACTTTGTTTTGAGATAAAGGTTGCTAAGTTGCCCACACTGGCCTCAGACTTGTGATTCTGTTTTCTCAGCCTTCCAAGTAGTTTGAGGTAAAGATGTGGGCCACTGCACCTGATTTGTCTTTCACTTTCTTGATTGTGTCCTTTGAAGCTCAAAAGTCATTTTCTATGGTGTATAATTTAGCTCTTCTCTCTTTTGTTGCTCATGCTTTGGGTGCCATATCTAAGAATCCATTACCAAATTTGAGATCATGAATACATGTGCCTATGTTTTATTCTAATAGCTTTATAGTTTTAGCTTTTGTATGTAGTTCTTTGATCCATTTTCAGTTATCTTTCATAATGGTGCAAGATCAGGATCTAACTTCACTCTCTTAAATGGATATTCAGCTGTCCTAGCACTATTTATTAAAAAGAAAAATTTTCCTCATTGCATTGCATTTGCACCCCTAGTGATGATAAGTTCACCATAAATGTGAAGTTTTGTTTCTTTTTTAAAATTTATTCTTCTTTATTTGTTCTTTTTAGATATAAGTGACAGTAGAGTTTATTTGGACATATTTTACATACCTGGAGTATAACTTTTTCTAATTAGGAGCTCATTATTGTGGTTGTACAAGATATGGAGTTTCACTGGTTGTGTATTCATCTGAATTATATTTGATTGATATATATGTTTGTTTTTACAAAAGTATGACCCTGTCTTGACTATTATTTTGTGTAATAAGTTTAAAATTAGGAAGTAGCAGCTCTCTAACTTTCCTCTTTTTAAAAATTTCTTTGCCTATTCTGGGTACCTTACCATTCCATATAGATGCCATATAGAATCTCCATGTCAGTTTCTTTAAAGAGGCCAGCTGAGACTATGTGAAATAAACCAAAATCAAAGGTATGGGCATACTTCTGAAAGCCCCACTTTAGGCTGATTTCCTAGATATAGATGTTTATTTCCTTCCTCAGTTTTGGGACATTTCCAGCAATTATTTCTTTGAATAATCTTACTGTCACTGTCTTTCCTTTATTTCTGAGGATTCCATAATGTGTATCTTGGTCCACTTGAGAGCATTCCAAAAGTCCCTTAAGCTATCTTTCTCTTCTCATTGTTTTTTGTTCCTCTGATTGGGTGAATGCCAATGACCTTTGATTTATCTGCTTGATCTAGCTTGTTATTGAATCCCTCTTTTGAAATATTTAGTACAGTTATTATATGCTTCAGTTTTATGATTTCTGCTTGGTACTCTTAAAATATTTTTATCTGTTGAAAATCTTACTTTGTGCAAGTATTACTCTTCTGATCTTGGTAAACATCTTTATGACTGTTATTTTTAAGTCTCTGATGGGTAGATCATATATCTCCATCTCATTAGGGTTGATTTTTGGAGATTCTTTTTTTTTTTTTTGTATCAGTGACTATGGAATCCACAGGTGTTTAACCACTGAACCACATCCCCAGGCCTTTTTAAAAATTTTTTTTGAAATATGGACTCCCTAAGTTGCTGAGGCAGACTTTGAACTCATGGTTCTCCTGCCTCAGCCTCCCAAGCAGCTGTGATTACAGGTATGCACTACCATGCCTGGCTATCTTGTTTTGTTTGTGACATATCTCCACATTTCTTCATTTTCCTTGACCACTCTGTTGCTTTCGGTACATTAGGTAAAACAGCTACTCTTCTACTCTTGCCAGACTGGCCTTGTGTAGAAGCTGGTCTTCACCAGTCAACCTGGTGAAACACTCTGGATGCCTCTCAAGGTTTTTTGCTTGTTTAAACTGGTATTTTCATTTCAGTGACCTATTTATTAAAATTAGGACTGTCGAATTCCATAAGTGTCCCAAAGACCTATGAGATGGAATCCAGTTTTTTCGTAGTAAATAGAAAAGCTGGGGTTCTAAGTGTGTGTTTCTGTTTCTTCTTTTCTCTGGGATAACCTAGGTGCTGGAAGGTATGTTTTACTCTTTCTGGCTAAACTGGGTAGAAGGTTTGTGGCGTCTGCCTGCACTCTTATTCAGACTGCTTACTCTTTCAGCCCATTTCTTTGCCCTCTAGGTCTATCAAATGCCATTAGGTCTCAAGGACCAGCAAGTCAGCTGGCCATTTAGTTCTATTACTGGACTGAGCCAGGAGAGCTATGGGAAGTGCACATATGCCTGGTCAGTTGCCCAGAGCACTACAATTTGCCTGTATGTTAGGGTCTGTAAACAAGTCAGGATGGCACCTGGCAAATGTTAGAGTCTGTAAACAAGTCTGGATGGCACCTGGCATTTTGCCAGAGGGAGTGGTTTGTGAAGTAACTCCAGCGAGCCATTAAGTGTGGAGATTCCTTATTGGTTGACTGCTGTATCTAGTTTATGTTAATTAAGATAAGCTGTGTGGAATGTATAAATACCCCTCCTGTCCTACAATAAACGGCTCCCACTCCTGCTGTATCAATCTACACAAGTTGTTCGTCCCCCCCACCCCCACCCCCAGTTATTCTGCTGCAGCACCTGTACATCAATTTTTAGATTCAGGCTAATTAAAAGTCCAACAGTCAGTAGCCAAGACTACTACATTATGTATGTAGTCAACCCCTTCAGTGAGATACTAGAAGCTAGGTAGTTTTTACCTGATCACTCTGTGTTAAACAATAGGGAATTCCCATTACCATGCTCCCACGCTAATTTGAAATGGATTCCTCCTATACCAATTTAAGAATGGATTCTCTCTTTTCTGTGGTACTGGGGAACTCATGAATGCCAAGCCTCATCAGCTCCCAGAAATAGATTATTTAGAACTTTTTCCACAGGTGAGAGTTTTAAAAGTTAGGTTGCTTGATGTATACATAAGTTTTGTCCAGGGAAGGGCTGAAAGTCTGGTTTTACCATAGAAGAAAGGTGGGAGAGGAAGGTATGAGATGTGTCTATATGCCCTTTCAGGCTCTAGAAGTCTTACTAATTACCTGCCCCAGTCTATTTAGAGGTCTGACCTTCACATATCAGATGGAAAGTATTCAGTCAAGTATCTTCTAGGGAGAAATCAGGAGCTGGGCATTACTGCACAGAATGCAGGGAGGTTGAAACACTGGTCCATTTATTTAAAACTTCCTTTTTGAAAACTTTTATGCCATTGGGATTGGAAACTAGTACAACCATTATGAAAGTCAATATGAAGGTTCCTCAAAAGACTAGAAGTGGAACCACCACATGACCCAGCTATATCATTCCTTGTTATTTATCTTAAAGAACTAAAATCAGCATACTATAACAATACAATCACCTCAATATTTATAGCAGCACTATTCACAATAGCTAAATTAGGGAATAAACCCAATAGATGAATGGATTATGCAAATATGTGATACACACACACACACACACACACACACATTGAAGTTGTATTCAGAAGTTAAGAAGAATGAAATTATGTCATTTTCAGGAAAATGGATGGAATTTGATAGGATTGTATTAAGTGAAATAAGCCAAACTCAGAAAGTCAAGTGTGTTATGTCTTCTGTCATAGGTGGAAAACAAAGTGTATGCAGGGAAATCTCATGAAAATAGAATGAACAGGAGATTAGAGGAAGGGAACCAGAGAGAAGAAGGAGGGGAAGGTAAGGGAAGGTACTAGGGAATGAAGTTGACCAAATTATATTGTTATAGTGTGTGCATATATGAGTATGTAATAACAAATCTCACAATTCTGTATAATTATAATATGCTAATAAAATTTAAAATAAATTTATAAAGCTATGTAAAAATTGCATTTTTATTCTCTTTGATTTGGGGGGACTCCAGAATGCGAAACTCTGTCCATTGCCAGAGCTAGGTGATTTAGGAGACAGTCTCTTGAGTAGGAACTGTAAAAGTTGGAGTGCTAAATATGTGGTCCTAATGTATTTACTCCTCAAAGAGAATCTGGGGGTTATGGGTTCCCTTCTGATTATAAAGTTCTGTTCCCTGGTGGGATTTATGGTTTAAGCCCTTTTCAACTTTTCCAACCCATTTTGATATGAATATTTTCTCAGTTGCATGGTATGTAGAAGCATTTCAACTAATTTCTGTTTTCTCTCAGAGATAATTGATCCATGATAGTGTCTATGGGAGGAGGGAAACTCCTTGCTGAACTCTTATTCTACTACCTTGCTGAACTCTCCCTCTTCCTCTTTATCTCTCTCTCTCTCTCTCTCTCTCTCTCTCTCTCTATCCATCTATCTAAAAGTTTGGCAACATTTATTTTTTAATGAGCCAGCTTTTGATTTTATTGATTTTTCTCTGTTGTTGTTCTGTTCTCTATTTCATTAATTTCTGCTCTAATCTTTATTAATAATTTTCTTTCTCACTATGTATATTTATAAATTATATTGATATATTATTTATATATTTCCTCACTACATATTTATTTCCAGTGTCTTCAGGTGGAAGGTTAAGTTTCTGACTTGACATTTTTTTCTCTTTAACAGTGGAATTTGCAATTAGAAATTTTCCTGTAAACATTGATTTAGCTGCATCTCATCATGTGTTTGGGAGACATGCATTTTATTTTCATTCATCTCAAGAAAATTTTTGACCCTCTTTTAATTTTGTATTAGACCCATTGGTTACTAAGAATTGTGATATTTGATTTGCACAGATTTTTAAGTTTCTGAACTATTTTCCTGGTATTAATTTTCAATTACATTCCATTATTATTGGATAAGATGCTATGGATTCATTTTATTCTTTTAAATGTATTAAGGTTTGTTCTATGGCCTAGTTTATAGTCTATCCTGGAGAATTGTCCCTGTGCATTTGAGAATAATGTAAATTTTTGTTGGTGGGTAGATTTTATTATTTCTAATTTGGTTTACAAATGGTCTTCTACATTCCTGTTACTTTTCTGTGTAGTTATTCTGTCAACTATTGAAAGTACAGTATTTAAGTCTCTAATTCTAATTGTTGAATTTTCTATTTTCTCCTTCATTTCTGTCAGTTTTTGCTTCATGTAATGTGATGTTCTGTTTTTAGGTGCATGAGCTTATAAACTGTTAAAACTTCCTTATGGACTGATCACTGTATCATTATAAAATGTTCCTCTTTAGTAACAACATATTTGGTTTTAATGTGTATTTGGTCTGAGTGACACTTCAATATTTTTTGTGACTGCTGTTTGCATGATGTACTTTTTCCATCATTTTACTTTCAATCTCTTGGTGTATTTGAACCTACAGTGTGTCTCCTGTGGACATGAGATAGTAGAATATTGGTTTTCATCATATCTGACAATATCTACATTTTGACTACCTAATCCACTTTTATTTAATATTATTCTTATAATTAAATTTGCATATGCTGTTTTACTGTGTGTGTGTGTGTGTGTGTGTGTGTTTGTGTGTGTGTGTGTAGAGGGGTGTTTGGTACTGGGATTGAATCCAGTTGTGCTCTACCACTGAGCTACATCCCCAGCCCATTTGTTTTTCTTATTTTTTTATTTTGAGACAGAGTCTCAAACTTTCAGTCTTCTGGCCTCAGCTTTCTGAGCAGCTGGACTTATAGGTGTGCACTGTCACACCCAATACAGTTTGACATTTTGTCCTCCATTAGTCTCATATTTTTTTCTCTTTATCTGTTTCTTCTTTACTGCTTCGTTTTTTCCTCCATTAGTCTCATATCATTTTCTGTTTCTCCTTTACTGCTTTCTTCTGTTTTGAGTGTTATACAATGTAACATTTTCATTCCTTTAATGATTTCTTTATAATATCTATTTCCATAGTAATTCTTTTAGAGCTTATCACATACACTGTTACTATCAGAATCAGCAGCATATTTATACTAACTTAATTCCAGGAAAATATGGAAATGTGAGACCTCTATATTACCTCTGTCCTTTTTTGTACTATTATTATTGTACATATTACATCCATGTTTGTTAAAACAACTTTGTTATAATTACTACTTTATAAGATCCCATGTCTTTTAAAAAGCTGAGAGGAGATAGATTTAAATATATACTTGTAGCACTTATTATATTAACATTATTCATCATTTTTTATTCTCTTCATTTGTTCTTATGGATTTGCATTACTATCTAGAGCCTCTTTGCTAGCCCATTACAGGTTTGTTCCCATTGACACTCTTTGTGCTATTATTGACAAACAGAGTTCTATATGTTAAAGAGCCAACAATATATCATAAAATCCTATTTTATATAATTTTTATTGTATGAAATTGTACTGAGGATTGAATCCAGGACCTCACATATGCAAAGCAAGTTCTTTACCACTGACCTATATCCCCAGCCATTTTTATTTTTATTTCTGAGACAGGGTCTAACTAATTTGCCTGGACTAGTCTCAAATTTGCAGTTCTCCTTCCTTAGCCTCCCAAATAGCTTTGATTATAGAAATAAATACAGGCATTCAATTTTTAAATGTTTCTATTTTTTGCATTATAGTTATATATAGCAGTGGGGTTCATTTTGACAAATTCATAAATGCATGTAACATAATTTATTGTACTTCAATTCCCAATACTTCCAATTTTCTCAAACTTGTTTCCTTCCCCAACTCCCTTCTTTTGCTGGTTCTCATTCTATTTATTTATTGTCTTTTAATTGATGCAACTTTAAAAAGTGGAATTTATCATAATATATTCAACCATGTTTGTAGCATAATTTGGTCAATTTCATCCCACAGTTCTTCTCCTTTACCATTTGTCCTTTCCCCCCCTGAGTCCCCTTGTTCTACTACTCTGTTCTCCCTTCTATTTTCATGAGATGCCCCTTTTTAAAATTCCTATTTCTCTCTAGAGTCTACATACAAGAGAAAACATTTTACTCTTGACTTTCTGGGGCTGGCTTATTTCACATAGCATGATGTTCTCCAGATCTATCCATTTACCAATAAATGACACCATTTCATTCTTCACATCTGAGTAAAACTCTATTGCACATCTATACTACATTTTCTTTATCCATTCATCTGTTGACACATACCTAGGCTGGTTTTATAATTTGGTGATTGTAAATTGTTGTACTATAACCTTGGGAAGTGAGCTGTCATCATAATATGCTGATTTCTGTCCTTTGTATGTATACCAAGGAGTGTGGGATAGCTGGTCACTTGGTGGTTCCATACACATTTTTTTGAGGAATCTGCATGTTTCTTTCCAGAGAGGTTGTACTAGCTTTCAGTTCCACCAACAATGTTTAATTGTAGCTTTTCCTCTACCTCCTTGCCAGCATGTATTATTATTTCTATTCCTGTTATTTGGCATTCTAATGGAGATGGGATGAAATCACACCAATTTAAAAAAATAATTTTTAGTTGTAGATGGACACAATATCTTTTTTTAATATTTATTTTTTCATTTTTCGTGGACACAACATCTTTTTTTTATTGATTGTTCAAAACATTACAGAGCTCATGATATATCATCTTTCATACATTTGACTCAATTGGGTTTTGGACTCCTATTTTTACCCCAAATACAAATTGCAGAATCACATCGGTTACATACTCACATTTTTACATAATGGTATATTAGTGACTGTTGTATTCTGCTACCTTTCCTATCCCCTACTATCCCCCCTCCCCTCCCCTCCCCTCCCATCTTCCCTCTCTACCTCCTCTGCTGTTGTTCAATTCTCTCCCTTTTTCCCCTCCCCCTTGCCCCTCATAACCTCTTATAATTTTGTGTATCATTGAAGGTCTCCTACCATTTCCATAAGCTTTCCCTTCTCTCTCCCTTTCTCTCCCCCCATTCGTCTTTGTTTACTGTTAGTCTTTTCCTCATGCTCTTCCTTCCTGTTCTGTTCTTAGTTGCTCTCTTTATATCAGAGAAGACATTTGGCATTTGTTTTTTAGGGCTTGGCTAGCTTCGCTTAGCATAATCTGTTCTAATGCCATCCATTTCCCTGCAAATTCTATGATTTTGTCATTTCTTAGTGCTGCATAATACTCCATTGTGTGTAGATACCACATTTTTTTTTATCCATTCATCTATTGAAGGGCATCTGGGTTGGTTCCACAGTCTAGCTATTGTGAATTGTGCTGCTATAATCATTGATGTGGCCGTATCCCTATAGTGCGCTCTTTTAAGGTCCTCAGGGAATAGTGCGAGAAGGGCGATAGCTGGGTCAAATGGTGGATCCATTCCCAGTTTTCCCAGGAATCTCCATACTGCTTTCCAAATTGGCCTCACCAATTTGCAGTCCCACCAGCAGTGTACAAGTGTACCCTTTCCCCCACATCCTCGCCAGCACTTATTGTCATCATCTTTGTTTGTATGTGGTGCTGAGGATCGAACCCAATGCCCTGAGCTTGCCAGGCGAGTGCACTACCGCTTGAGCCACATCCCCAGCCCTGGACACAATATCTTTATTTTATTTATTTGTTTTTATGTGGTGCTGAGGATTGAACCCAGTAGGATGCACGCAATTTGACTTGAGGAAGGAATGAAACAATCTGAGCAACATTCATTATGTTGTTGGACTGAGGATGTGATGTTTTGACCTGCTCTTTTTTCTGTCCAGGAGATCCAAATGAACTCTCTTCACCACCTTCTTTTCATACCTCCCGGAGTTTTCTTCTGATTGCTTTTTAGTTATTTTCAGGGTTTAATTATACCTAATGGGAATGATATACCCCATTTGATATAAATATACTTATGTTATTTATTTCCAATCAATAGCTTATTGATGAGAAGATTTTGAAAGTAAAGTATCTAGGAATAAATTTAACAAAGAAAGTGAAATACTTCTACAATGAAAATTATAAAACACTGATAAAAATAAATAAAAGAAAACAAACACTAATATGGAAAGACATCCAATGTTTATGACAAAGAATTAATATTATTAAAATATCCATATTGCCAAAGAAATTTATAAGTTCAATAAAATTCCCATCAAAATAACAATGAAATTCTTCACATAACTGGAAAAAAGATCCTAAGATCATGTAGTAGTAAAAGCAAACCTCAAATATCCAAAGAAATCTTGAATAAAAAGAGCAAAAATTGAAGCATCACAATACCTGATTTCAAGACGTAGAACAGAGATACAGTAAAGTAAATAATATACAGGCATAAAAGTAGACACACAGGCCAATGGAACAAAATAGAGATTCTACAAATAAATCTATACATCTAAAGCCAACTGATTCTCCACAAGGATGCCCAAAACATACATGGAGATAAGATAGTCTCTTAAATAAATGGTGCTGGGGAAACTGGTTATCCCTTTGCAAAAGATTGAAACTTGATCCCTACCTCTCTCCCTGTGCACAGATCAACTCGAACGGATCCAAGACCTAAATTTTAGACCTGAAAATATTAGAATAAAACATAGAGGAAACACCTCCAGACATTGGTATATTATTTTCTGGACAGTACCCCAAAAGCAGAGGAAGCAAAATAAAAAAAAAAAAGACAAATGGAATTACATTAAATTAAATATCTTCTTCACAGCATAATAATCAGAAAAGTGAAGAGACACACTACAGAATAGGAGAAACTATTTGCCAACTATTCTTCTGACAAAGGGCTAAAGTCCTGACTATATAAGGAACTCAAGCAACAACAAAATAATAATCTATTTAAAACATAGGAAGTGGTCTGAATAGACACTTCTCTAAGATGGAATACAATGGAAAACAAATACATGAAAAAGTGCTCTATATAATTAGTCATCTGAGAAATGCAAATCAAAATTATCCCCCTTATGCCCCAGTAAAATGATCTGTTACCAAAAAGTAACAAATGCTGGAATGGATTTGGAGGAAAAAAAAAAAAAAAACACCTCTCATCCACTGTTGATGGGAATGCAAATAGTACAGCTATTATAGAGAACAGAATGGAGGTCCCTCAAAAAAAACCACATGATCCAGCCATCCCATTTATGGGTAATGTATCCAATGGAAATGAAATTAGCAAACCAAAGATATACCTTTATTCCCATGCTTATTGAAACATTATTCATGATAACTGAGATATGGAATCAACCCAGGTGCCCATTAAGGCACAAATGAAAATATGGTATTTATACACAATGGAGATTATTCAGCCACAAATAAGAATAAAAAAATCTTGTCATTTGCAATAAAATGAATGTAAATGGAGGATATTTCATTAAGTGAAATAAGCCAGGGACAGGGATTGTGGCTCAGTGGTAGAGTGCTTGCCCAGTATGCATGAGGCACTGGGTTCAATCCTTGGCACCACATTAAAAAAATAAAATAAAATAAATGTATTGTTTCTATCTACAAGTAAAAGCATTAAAAAGAAAGAAATAAGCCAGACTCAAGAAAAATAAGTATCACATATTATCTCTCAAATCTGGAAGTTAAAATAAAGTTGGCTTAAATAAATATTAATAAAGGTTGGGAAGGGGGAGGAGGAGGGTGCATAAAGGGAGGCTGGATTTGATGTGTATGTTGTGTGCATGAATAAAATATCACACTGAATCCCATTAATATGCATAATTAATATATGATCATGAAAGTATAATATAAAATAATTTCATGGTAGAATATAGTTAGATTATGATGGAACTACACATATTGGCAGAGTTTACTCTTGAAGCACCAGCCTTTAGGAATTCATTATAAACTCTTTATCAGAGCAATAATATGATGAAAGTGGTACTTTCAGATTAGTCTGACTAACACATGCAGAATTAAAGGTTCAAGTTCCTCCTATGCAATTATAATTTAGTTGATTGCCATTGATACATCTGACACTGTCTACCATATGTTGTTCTGTTAATTAAAATATTGAACTGCACAGGTTCTAGTTTCAGCCCTGGGAGCACATCATTTATTCTGCTGTCTCCCCAAACTAGGACTATGCATACTAAATGTGTCTCTAACCAAATCTGGCCTCAGGCCCATATTATACTGTAAGCATGCTGGTATAGCTACACCATGTAATTTTTCTCAGCATTTATCACCAGATCCCTGAAACAAGATAGAAATCCTGACTCTTGCAGACCTTGACTATTTGTTATTCTAAGCAATAGACTCATAAGAATGAAGGTCTTTTTTAAAAATTTTCATTGGCTCATTTATCATGGTGCTAAGAATCAAACCCAGGGCCTCATGCATGCTAGGCAATCACTGTACCACTAAGACACACAGGCCTAGAATAAAGATTTAAATAAACTTTGTGTGTAAGCACTATTATTCAATGACTATATCAACAAGGAATAAAATTACTCCAAAGGAAGGGAAGAGCAAGAAGTAGGCAAAAGTTATGAAAGAGATATTAGGGACAGTGAGGACAAGATGGTATGTGCAATACAGACACCAGTGTATCAGGGCCCTGAGAGAATATGAATGGGAAATTGTCCTTAATCAGTTACATTTGAAAAGTGTGTCTTGCTGGCATATATCCTAGTATCACTGTTGTCCTCAGAATTAACAATCAATGATCCATTTCATAAGAAGTTGAAGAAATAGCTATTAATCAGGAAGTATAAGCAATGACAAGAGGGACTATCAGTCTCAACCTATTTATCATGCCTCTGTTTTCTCCATTTACTCACAGCTGGGTCCTACAGGCACAACAACCCTATTTCAGTTACTGTGCCATGTGTCTTTTGGTCTCAGCTCACTCTATCCCTTTGAAATTCTTATTGCAGGGTATACATTTACAAAACTGAAAAATGTGTTTAAAATGTCCATTCCTCCTTTTTCTTCCCATGGCCAAGCAGAATATCCCAAAGTACTATAGATTATCAGAAAATTATTTCTGCTCCTTTTTTCTCTGAATCATATTCACATATTCTTTGGGCAACTTGGGAATAAAACTAGAAACGGTAACATTCTTACAAAAGTTTGAGTAAAAATATATATATACTAAAGTAATTACCTGAGATAATGAAATAAACATAGGTCAGGGAGCTAGAAACCCAGGGTCTAGGTTTGACTCTGTTGCTAGGTTACTCTTAAGCCTTTGACAAATCCATCCCCCTTCTGGTCCTCATTTCCTGTATCTGTAAATGGCCCTTTCCAGTTGTGTTATGATATGTTTCTGCTTCTGATTATTGACTGCCCAATTATTTTTCAAATCCCAACATCTTTTTGGTTGTTTTAATGACCACTATTGACTCATATCACACATGTGGTCTACAATGTCTGTCCCCCACCTTTTTAGGTATTTTTCTTATTCATTAAAATTTCTTTGTCTTGACTTTGGAATTTTGAGTCTTAGATTTTTGGATGCTTATGTAATAGGACAGTGGTCATTAATATCCACATATAAGATAATAAAAGTCTAAAAATTAGTTCCTTTCCCAGACATATATAAAACTTGCTATCCTATGGATCTCTCCCAGGTACATGTAACAATTATTGCAATATGCCAGGTTTCTGACGAAGTTTAAGGAATGGAGATAAAATGTTCTGGTTCCTTAAAAAAATAGATAGAAACCTGAAAAACAAGCCAAGTTGGCAATATTATTAACTCAAGGGTCTCGATCCACATGTACCTAGCTACCCTAGAAAATGCCTATTTAAGCCATAGTGCCTCCTGGTTTCATTAAAGTCCTCTTCTTCCAAAAGTAGCTGCCTAAGAGGCTGTGGAGGGGGCTATAACTGTGAACAATGAGTCTTCCTGATTAAAATGATGGCGGAAAATTGCTCCTGGAGAGTGGAGAAGATGTGTGTGAACCACTTGCTGTCTGTATCACGTACGTGGCACTCAGGATATCTTTTTATGTGTATTTGTCTTTTCCCTTTGGCTAAAAATATACTTTCTGAGGGCAGCAAACTCAGCTCTTTGGATATCTTGTAAGATCTAGCAGAACATAATATCTCACTAGCACATTGCCTTGCCCATAGTAAACACTTGCCATAGGTTTCACAGTTCGTGATCTCCTATAGTCCAGGGAGTTGAAATCCTCAGTTATAACCTAAATGCTCAAATCTATTCACTTTCTGGAAAAATCCTAAAACAGGAGGGCATATATTCAGAAAATCTCATACCCACCACTAGGACTGAAGTTAGTCTTACTTCCCTAAGGAACTTATAAAATCATGTTCTGTGACATACCCAGGGCTCTGTACTAGGGATAAATAATGAGTTCTAACTTTAAAAACTTCAGAACTCTCATAATGTAATGTATCTTCATAAATCCCCAGCCAAACCTTAGCATAACTAGTAGTACCATGACTAGTGATATATATTATTCCAAGCCTTCCTGGCTTTTAGAGTGTGGGATGAGAAATCAGTTAAAATATGAATTAGCTAGCCTCTAAATGTGCCGTGCCATTTTTCTCTTGTGACTTTTAAAATTCTATCTATCTTTATACATTAGGCATTTTCATTAGAATGTGTCTTGGAGAGGATCTTTTTTGACCTTGCCTATTTGGGGTTCTACATAGTTGTTATATTTGGATTTCCATCTCATTCTTAAGATTTGGAAAATTTGGGGATATTATTTCATTAAAAAGATTTCACCTTACTTTAGTTTGTATTTTGGAACCTTGTTCTGCCCCAATGATTCTTAAATTTGGTCTCTTAATGTTACCCCAGATTTCTTGAGTACCCTGATATTCTCTTAACATCTCAATTTTATTTTCAAGATTATATACTTTATGTTCAAAGCTTAAGAATCTTTCTTCAAAGTGATCTAATCTATTGGTGATGTTTTCCATTGACTTTTAAATTTTTATTTGTTGATTCTTTCCTTTCCAGGATTTCTGTTTGGTTCCCTTCATAATCTCCATCTCTTTGTTGAAATGATCTTTCACCTCCTGTATATTCTCTTCAAGTTCATTCCTTACATCTTCTTTTAGCTCACTGAACATTTTAACTATGAACTTTGTAAATTCTTTCTCCATTTTCTCTGCTGTGGTGTCAATGGGAACATTTGTTGAAGTGTTGTGGGCTATTTGGTATGGCTTGTTCTCTGGATTTTTCACATTGTTCTTAGGACTACCTATTTACTAGGATGATTATCACATTTTCTTTAATTCAGGGAACTATTTAGAGAACTTATTTCTCTCAAAAGCCCCAGCTGGGCAAATATCCAAGTTTTGATAATTTCACTCAATGTTTGTTTTTGCTGTATCCAGTATCAGCACCACTTTGAGAACAGACAGTAACTCTAATTATTATAATCATGTCAGCAAAGCTACATACTAATTAACCTTAGGAAAAATTAAAACTTGTTGATATTATTCTCTATACCTGGATAATTTTATCTCTAATCCAGGTATAAACTTGTAGTAATGTTCATAATGGGTTGAAAATTGGCTAATGAAGATATAAAATTGCTAATATATCATATAAAAACTGAAAAGGAAGAGAGAAAAAATGAGTAAAATAAGAGAGAAAGAAGAAAGGGTAGAAAGGAATAATACTAACCAAGTTTTAAAAAGTAAAAAAAAAAAAAAAAAAAGAAATGATGGAGAGGGATTTGAACCAAAAATAGGAAATGTAAGAGGGAAAACGGGGGCTCAAGAGGAGAAATTTTTAAGTCTGAGCTAGGAAAACAAAGATAGAATCATTCTAATTAATGTTTTAAAACATTAGAAGAAATACAATCAAATGTGTTAAGGGCACAATATCAAATAGAGTATCAAATATCAAATCAAAATGAAGAATAATACATGCTCAAAGTTAGAGTTATTTATAGTAAACCATGCAAGGTACAGAAAATTCTTATTGAATCATCTTAGTGTGAATTTAATTAGGCTTTGGGACCTTTAGAAAATGTTTATCACTTTTCAGCTTTGGATCCCTCAGGAGGCACTAGGGCACAAGAGGCACTCCTCTGATTTCTATGGAACTCACTCCAGTGACTTCTCATTTTTTAGCCCAGGAGTCTGAGATTGGATCCTTGGAGGGTGCTATGATACATCTGTTAGCTAATTCTATAGTGTGCAGGAGCACAGAATGCAGGCTGTCGCTCTGACTGCAGGAGGACATCACACACAGGCTCCTTTCTACAAGGCCCTCTGCAAAGTGGCATAGAGCCTGATGGCTATCTGCAAGCACAAGACCACTACAGAGGTACTTCCCCTCATTTTATTTGTTGCTATGTGAAAGTGGGGAGATGCTGTGTCGATTTAATTTCTTTTAAGGAGGTTATCCAGCTGTGAACTCTACAAAGTGGCTGCCATGCCTCTCATGGTTTTCAGTCAACATTTTGTGTTAAACCACTTATTTTCCTTCACTGACTCCATTAGTTCTGTCCCATTCTAATCTTTTCTGCTCTTCTTTCCAGTTGTTGTTACGGTAGCGAGTTTATGTGATTTTTTTCTCTTTGTCTCACTCTGTTCCCCCTCCTCCTAGTCCAGGTTTGAGGTTAAGGAACTCTGTCCTTATTTTCGGCTCTGGTAACCAAACTTGAAGGCTCTCAAAGTCTCAGACTGTCAAATATTAGGTCTTATATTTATTCTCTGACCCACCTCTCTGGCCAGCTGTTTCTTCCCTGTCTCCTTTCTATACTGTGCAGAGTTCAGGGTTGCCCCCTAGCTTCCTTCTGTCATCTCCCTGAAATTTCCAGACTTTGTCCTTTTATAACAACTCTCTCATGAATCACATGAGAGTGGATCACATGATAACAAGTTTCCTCCCCCAGTGACCTAAGGACTTCCCATTACATCCCACCTCTTGAAGGTTCTACTACTTTCCAATATTTCCAAGTTTCCAACATGTTGACCTTGGCTAGAAATAAGCCATATTCAAACCCATCGTATCACCCAAAGTGGTGGTACCCAAGAGTAAAATGACTACCTAGAAACTCCTCATGTTATACCTTTCTCCTTCCCATTACAACTATGATTATTACCCTAATCATTCATTATTTCATTTTTTATTTTATTTAATAGAAATGTACTAAACACCTATTCTATGTCAGGCACTGAACAAATCTAAGGTGTTTCTATGAAATTTTTTATGTACGATATTTGATGTGGAATGTATGTAAATTAATGAAAAATAATAACAATGCACAAAATCTCAACTAAACTTAAGTAATGAAATATTATCAAAACCCTTGCATTCGCCAGTTTATTTTTCTTCTGTCCATTTCTACAATTGGTTTAGAAGTGCCATCACAAGAGCACTGGTTTGATGTAATTAGACTTGAATTCAAATCAAGGTTCTATATGTACTGTGTGCCCTAGTGCAAAACACCTCTCCTCCCTGAGCCTGAATTTAATCATCTCCTTAATGAAGATCATAATTTAAATCATACTCCTTATCCCAGTGCCAAGTAGGAAAAGATAAGAGAAGCTATTATTCAGTCTAGGTTTCTGGGCAGGAAGACATCAATTCAGTTGAGGACTAGTTAGCTGCCTCATTTTATAGTATACTAGAGTTTTAAAACCAGAAAGTGGAACCGAATTCAGGTAAATGTTCTCCTAAAGTATCTGATTTTTACTCATTGGAAAATGGATATATAAATTCATAAAATTAAATAAAAAGTTTTGATATTCGGATAAGTGTCATAGTCATGATAACCTTTCAGACATACTCATGGCCAGGCCCTGATACAAAAACTAAATTGGTAAGAAGAGACTATATACTGATAGCAGAAATCAGTAGCTCATGGGAGAGCTAATAAATTTCTGACCTAAAATAGCACCAGTGTTTATATAAGGACTGGGTTTGAGAGTCACTGTTGGTAACTGATTAAATACACTGAAATGACTGATCAGAACGAAGATCCCATGTTTGATTCTATTTATTAGGAAGGATGGTGATGTCATCTCACTAATTGTAGAATTGGAAAACATTCAAGAGAATGAACATAATTGGGATATAGAGGAGGATTATTAATTGGCTTGGAGTTTGGATTATGTTATTTTGAGAAGCTAATGGGACACCCAGGTGGAATACTCTTGTCTGTAGTTAAAATACTATACAGCCTTTAAAGGGAAGGAAATTCTGTTATTTGCAACAACATGATTAGAACTAGAGGACATTAAATTAAGTGAAACAAGTCAGGTACAGAAAGAGATGTGCCAGATATTTTTGCATATGGAATCTAGAAAAGTCAGTCCCATAGGAACAGGGAGTAAAACAGTGGTTACCAGAGGCTGGGGCAGGATGATCCTTAATGTATTCAACTAGAGAAATAAGATTTTGATCCCTTGCACTGTGTGGTGATCACAATTAATAATACAGTATTACATATTTCAAAATTGCAAAAAGAAAAGATTTAATGTTTGTTCTATAAAAAATGAAACATTGATGAGGTAATGCATATGTTAATTAGCTTCATTGGATAGAATGTACACATAGGTCAAAACATTATATAAGTACACATAATCATTATTTGTCAATTTAAAAGAAATTTTAAAATGAGAAGTTTGACCTGTAGGAAAGTGTTTGAAGTGCAGTTTGTGGAGAAGAAGGGATTCAGGAACCTACAGGTGTAGTTAAAGTCATGAGAATGAATGAGAGGAGAAGGACCTTACAAGGCCAGAACCTTGGGGAATACTGAGATTTCAGAGGATAAGCGCTAAAAGAGGTCTCAGTGAGGAAAAAAAAAAAAGAAAGAAAAACGTGATCAGAGAATTGCGAGGTTGTAGCATCATTGATACCAGGGAGACAAAGTTTATCAAAAGATTATACAGGTCAGCAAGATCAAAGTCTGTCAGAAAACAAAGGGCATTAAGTATTAAGAACAAATAAAGTTTGTACTTGGTGAATTGATCACTGGTGCTCATGGTCAGAATCAGGAAGTCAGAAGAGAGTTTGGCATGGTAATCAGATTTGCAGTACATTGAAAGCTTCCTGAGGGCAGGTACTGTTCTGATCTTATTCACTTTTGTGTATCCAAGGCCTGGTATAGTGATTTGCATACTTACTAGGTGATCTATAATTGATGAGTGAATGAATGAACAAATGAGTGAATTTGAAGGGGGGCGGGAATGCAAAGAGGAGAAACTATTTCGTCAAGGAGTTTGACAGTAAAAGGGAAGAGGGAAATTTGAGGAAGAAGCAAAAGGTAAAGGATGTTCAAGGAATAGGCAAAACTCAAGTGTGTTGTATACTCAATGAAAGTCCTAGAAACAATATTTAGGGTTCAAGATGATTGGTGAGAAATTGATGAAATCAGGTCCAGATGGAGGCCTGAGGAGTTCTGATTGAGTGGTTTCTTGATGATAATGATGATGATGATGATGATGATGATGATGATGATGATGATAGTTTATTTTGTGATGCCTTGATTTTAAAATAAAGAGATGGATGATGGATCCTACACTCAATTCTGGTGAAAGGCAATCAGTAGACTAGAAAATATTGTGAAACAGGAAAGGGAAAGGGAATAACTGACATAACTTTCATGTGCATGAATCCTTACAAAATCCTCATGATGTAAATACTATTGTCCCCAATAAATCTATGACAAAATGGAAATCTAGAAAAATAAAATGGTCTGGCCATGCTACAAAAGTACAGGGGTTTTTTGTTTGTTTGTTTTATAGTACAGAAATCACATGTTTATAAAGGTAGGAGTACAAATTAATAATAAGAGCTGACATTTATTTAGCACTTACTGTGTGCCAGCACTGGCCTTTTACATAGGATAATTCAATATTTTTATGAGACAGTATTGTTGTTATACCTGTTAAATATGAAGAAACTGAGGCAAGAAAGAGTAACTAACTTGTTCAAAGTCATGAAGCTAGTAGGCAGTAGAGGCAAGCTTAGAATCCAGTAAGTCCACTCAAAATTTAGGGAAAATCTAATAATCTGAATTATTTTAATTAAGCCAGAGGCTTAGGGTGATATATCCAGAGTGGACATTAAGGGATGATTTATGCCAATGAAGCATTAATATGTGCACACTTTTATCTAGGGTCATTATAGGGTTGTTATTTCTGCCTGGTGAGCAATGACTTTAGTGAATAGTACTTAAATCTATAAATTATTAGACACGATTTCTGATCTAGATTTTGTCACCAACATTGCAATTAGAACTTAGGCAAGTCTCTTCCTCCACATGTCAGCCTCATTTTTTCTGTCTGCACATGAAAATGTGTTTGAATCTGATTATCTCTTTGGATCTTTGTATCTGGCTGTGTAAATATTTCTGTGGTCTGAATTCTCTTTTGTGAACTCAGGGACTGTTTCAGGATAAAATTACTGCTCCTTTAAGGAAAATGTACAAGATAGTTATTGTGATCTGCAGAGTCTGTCAGAGGAATATTCTTACATTGTGGAGCACTTTTCTGCAGAGGCACCTGTAGTCTGGGGGCCGCATGATAAAGAACGACGTCATTAGTGCTGATGGTAAATCATTGAGGTGTCATGGAAACCACATAGGAGAATGAAACTTGAGATGTGTTTGTTCTTAGCTCTGCTGCTAATGAGCTACTGCATGACCTTAGAGAAAGCTTTTGGAATGTCTAATAACCTCAGTCTCCTAATCTGTAAAATGAGAATTCCATGTGGACTGTGTCTTATGTTTGTTATAATTTAAAATATTATTTTAGAGGTAAGCAAAAATCTATTGGTTAATGGAAATATTAAAACTGCCTGGAATTTCTGAGAAGATTAGGTGGATGGAGCTTTACATTTTGGTCTGAGACTTCTGGCAGATAAACATTTATTGTCCTGTGGAGACATTATTGCAGCCTGAAATTGTGATTGTCTGCACATTACGACCCTTCATGAAATGGTTTCTACTCTGGCCTTGTAGCCCTATTCCATGAATTTCATTACTATCAGTGTAGAGGTAACATTCATTCATCTAATCACTTGCTCATTTTATTCAACAAATATTTTATTGAACTTTATTGTATGCCAGGCACCATACTAGACAATGGAGGAAGCAGAAATAAATAAGAGGGGTCCTGTTGTCAAGATAATCACAGTTTAGTGAAGAAAATAACCAATTAAAATAAAAATCAGTTTAAAAGAATAAAGGCATACACCAGATAAAGTAGGAGGACAAATGAAGGGCATGAAATGCAGCAATTGGAGTAGGCACTTTGTAGAATGTGAAGCTCAAATTTCATCTTGAGAAAATTAGGATCAGGATAGGAGCTGGAGGGTATTAAGAGAAGAAGGAACAGCATGAAAAATACATAGATGAATGACATAAGCTTATTTCATTCCAAAAATTGCCACAGTTTTGCTGAAATAAGTAGAGGTCAGAGATGAGAGTGAAAAGAAAGACAGCAGTGGATAACTAAACCCATTACATTCTACTACAAGGTGTTTGACCTTTATCCCAACCAGGAAGGGGAGCCATAATAATATTCCAGGTAGGGCAGTAAAGGGATCAGAGGCCTTTGGTTTGGAGGAGGGAGTGATCGCATGTTTGGCACCAGTGTGAAGGATGGAGAAGAGAGAGGAGAACCTGGAGGCAGGCAGATCCATTAAAGAATTGCAGAATACAGATACCAGGGGATATGAGTGGCTGAATGAATTCACCAGGGTGAAAGTAGGCTTAGTGGATGTGCATTTGGGAACATTTCTGAGCAATGATGAGTGGGCAGTGTCTAATATAGTGACATGGAAATGTCTGTGTGATAACAGACAAGAGGCAATAAATGAAGACCACCCAAATGAAAATAAGAAAAGAATATTTACTAGAGCTCGCTTTAGCAAGGGAGTCAAACACCATTAAAATGTGTTTGGCAGAGACTAAAGAGCATGCAGAGGGGTTTAAAAGCTTTATAGTAGGGAACCGAAGCAAACCTTCAGGTATGCCCTGAATGGAGGCTATTGGCATGGGGAAACTGAAAAACAGATGACCAAAAGTGAGACAACTTGTGTGATTGGTTAAGGGAGAATATTTATCTAACTTTGGTTGCTCCTAAATTGAAAGCAGGAGAAAAATTAGCGAAGTTGTTGTTTACTAATTATATCCTAATAATTTTGGATGAAAGATTACAGTGGTTTGGGGTTTGGCATTGCAGGCAGGTTGCTGTTAACAGTTTGTAGATCAGTGATCCAATTTGTATATGGCCTTCCCATAATCCACTATCCATTGCATATTCAACTTCTCACATGAAAACTTGCTCTGCCACTAACTATGTAAACACAGTGAGGCAATGCTAGAGTCTTCACTAGCCTATATGAGTCATTTGTGTATCTTCTGGGCAGGCAAATAAGATACTTGGTGGCACAAATTCTGGTACAGTTCTAGGCACACAGGTTAGAGATTGAGCCACAACTCTGTGGGAAGGAAAAAAAAAACATTTTTTGCCCTTGGGTATACAGCTTGGTAAGCAGGATGCAGGATACATTTTCACACATGCTCACCCCCTCATCAGGGCACTCTTTTGCAGCAACAGCCTGCATAGCCATATGTAGACATTTAAAAAGAAATGAAATATTGAGAGAAGCCACCACATGAATAAACCTTGAAAACATTATGCCAAGTGGAAATAACAAGCCTTAAAAGACCATATTTTTATTTTCCATTTATATTAAGTTTCAGGAATAGGCAAATGTTTAGAAGCAGAAATTAGATTAGTGGTTGCCTGGGACTGCAGTGTGGGGAAGGATTAGGAGAAAACAGAAAATAAATTGCTAACTGGTAAGGGGATTTGGGGGGAGATGATGCCAATATTCTAAAATCAATTGTGGTGATGTTTATCCAACTTTTTTGTGTATGCTATAAACCATTGAATTGTTCATTTTAAATGGTGAACTTCTTGGTATATTAATATGTCTCAATATAGATGCAGTTTAAGTAATGCAGAATTCTGTATAGCTCTTATATAGCTTCTTTCAATGCAAATATCTAAGAAAATTATAATGCAGTGGTATAGCCAGAATATTGATATTGATATAATTCGCCTATGACAAATACTTTTTAAATATGGAAAAGTCCTTGGGGATGGTATTTCTTAAGAAGAGGAAATTGAAGCTATTAGAGCCTGTGTGAATCAGAATTTAATTTATCTACTTTGACTATATACCCAGGTGTGGGTTTGTTGGCCCATGTGGTAATTCTATTTTTAATTTTTTGAAGAACTTCAAAAATACACAAATGACTCATACTGTTTTCCATAATGCATATGCCAATTTACGTTCCCGCTAAAGATGTAGTGTTCTTTTCTCCCCACGTCTTCACCAACATTCATTACCTTTTGACTCTTTTTTTAAAATTATTTTTTAGTTGTAGTTGGACACAATACCTTTATTTTATTTATTTTTTTGTGGTTCTGAGGATTGAACCCAGGGCCTAGCATGTGCTAGGTGAGTGCTCTACCACTGAGCCACAACCCGAGCCCCTCCTTTTGATTCTTATAATAAGCCATCCTAACAAAGGTGAGGTGATATATAATTGTGGTTTTGATTTCCATTTCCATGGTAATGAATAGAGTCGAGCACTGTTTCTCATATACCAATTGCCATTTCTATGTCTTATTTAGAATAATGTTCTATTTGTGTCCTTTGACAATTTTTATTTGGGATTTTTTTTCTTGCTACTGAGTTGCATGAGTTTCTGATAGATTTTAGATATTAACATCTTATTGGGTATATGCTTTACAATATTTTCTCCTAATCCAGAGAGAGAAAGTATTTGAGTTGAGGGGATTGAGTCCAGGGCCTAACATATGGTAGCTAAGTGGTCTGCCATTGAGCTACATCCCCAGCCCTTTTTATTTTGAGACAGGGTCTTACTCAGTTGCCCAGGGTGGTATTTTCTTATTGCCAGTGTTTCTAATAATGTCATATCCAAAAATCATCACCAAGACTAATGTCATGGGCCTTCCCTCCTAAGTTTTTTAAATATTTTATTAGTTATTGGTGGACCTTTATTTATTTATATGTGGTGCTGAGAATTGAACCCAGTGCCTCACACATGCTAGGCAAGCACACAACCATTGAGCCACAACCCCAGCCCCCTTCTAAGTTTTATTCTAGGAAGTTTCATGATTTAAGTTATTATGTCTAAATCTTTAATCTCTTATGTTGTTTTTATATATGGAGTGTGATAAGAATTCAATTTTATTTTATTTATATTATTTTTGGTTTGTGGGTACCTAGTTTTTCCATCTCATTTATTCGGGATGCTAACCTTTTCCCATTTGTGTTCTTGGCCCTTTTCTCAAACTTCAGTTGACCATATATCCTTGAATTTATTTCTGGGCTTTCTTTTCCATTGGTTTATGTGTCTGTTTTTGCTACTAACATATCTCTTTAATTAGTATAGCATTGAAATATAATTTTAAAACAGGAGGCATAATCACTCTAACATTTAAAAAATATTTCTAGTTGTATATGGACATATACTTTAATTTTATTTAGTTTTATGTGGTGCTGAGGATTGGACCCAGTGCCTTACACATGCTAAGCAAGTGCTCTGCCACTGAGCTACATCCTCAGCCTCACTCTATCCTTTTTGCTCAAATTATTTTTATAATTTGGGGTCTTTTGTTCTTCCATATGAATTTTCTTGGATGTAAAATATGCAGTTGGGATTTTTCATAGGGATTTCAATAAATCTGTAGATCACTTTGAAGAGTGCATTCATCAGTATTCTCCAGAGAAAGGGAACCAATAAGATATATAGAGACAGAAATTATAAGTGGGGATTTATTATAGGATTATTTCACACAATTATGGAAGCTGAAAAGTCCTTGATATGCTTTCTGAAAAATTAAGACACAAAAAAGCCAATAGTGTCATTCAATATGAGTGTCATGATGTCAGAACTATTAGGAGCCACTGGTAGCACTCTCAGTCTGAAGTTAAAGACCTGAGAACCAGGGAAGTTGAAGGTGCATTAAAAGAATGCCTGAGGGACTAGGGTTGTGGCTCAAATGGTAACGTGCTCGACCTAGCATGTGTGAGGCACTGGGTTCAATCCTGAGCACCACGCAGAAATAAAATAAAGATATTGTGTCCACCTAAACTAAAAAATAAATAGAAACAAAAAGAATGCCTGAAGTCTCCCAATTCTGTGGGCCTGAGCACCTGGAATTCAAATGTTTGAGTGACAGAGAAAAAGGATATTCCAACCTCAGAAGAGAGACCATACCATATTAACTTCTCTTCTTACTTTTTGTTCTATCAGGATCCTCAGTGGATTGTATATTACCCATTAAAATTGATCAGAGTGTATCTTCTCTAGTTTGTTTACTGATTTAAATGCTATTGCTTTCCAGAAACACCTTTATAAACACACTCAGAAATAATCTTTTATGAATGGATAAAGAAAATGTAGCATATATACACAATGGAATATTACTCAGCAATAAAAGAGAATAAAATCATGGCATATGCAGGTGAAAGTATGGCAATGGAGAAGATAATGCTAAGTGAAATTAGCCAATCCCAAAAAGACAAATGCCAAATATTTTCTCTGATATAAGGAGGCTGACTCATAGTGGGGTAGGGAGGGGGAGCATGGGAGGAATAGACAAACTCTAGATAGCGCAGAGGGGTGGGAGGGGAAGGGAGGGGGCAAGGGGTTGGCAAGGATGGTGGAATGTAATGGACATCATTATCCAAAGTACATGTATGAAGACACAAATTGGAGTGAAGATACTTTCTATACAACCAGAGATATGAAAAATTGAGCTCTATATGTGTAATGAGAAATGTAATACATTCTGCTGTCATTTATTTTTAAAAATTAATATAAAAATTTTAAAAATAATATTTTAAAATTTGGCTGGGTTAAGTCCAGTGAATTTCACACATAAAGTAAATCCCTTGAAGATATAGCATCTGTATGTATCTTCTTAAGTCATATTTAATCTCCAACTAAAGAAAATAACAAGGTCATAATTCTGCCTAACATAATACAACCATCTTTTATACAACCTAAAATGTACTGATTCTTCTCCAAAAGGGAACATGAAATCATTGAGTGCTTTTTGTTCTTCTGAAATCTCATTGTTTAAATATTATGATACAAATTTAATAATACTTAAATATTGTATGAAGTCAACATATATTACATAATGAAGGAATAAAAGAAAAGAATACCTGTATATTTTATTTATATACCTAATTTTTATTTGCATATATACATATATATACATATCCACACAAATGTACTCATTATTATAATCTGTCATGGGGCTATATTCAATTTGCCTTAAACAAACACCTGAACTGGTCTTGGCTGTTTATCTGGTAAGGTGACTCAAACGTTCTTCCCTAAATGATCTGGGTCATTTGTCACCCTGCCTCAATTAGGTGTTTGTAGTTTTCCACAGACTTGGTAATACTGAGGGATGACCTAACGAATCTCCTATATTCCAAATATAATCTTCCTTACATTCATGTGGAAATACAGTTGAATTTATAAGCAGTACTCCATATAAATGACTCTAGCACAATACATTTTATTTATTTTGATGTGGTGCTGAGGATCGAACTCAGTGCCTCACAGTACTCCACCGCTGAGTCACAACCCCAGCCCCAGGTGGCAGTCTTAAATAGCAGTTCAATAGAATCCTTGTACATCCTGGTGGGAGCATTCTTTCCTCTGTAACTAAGTACTCCAAGACACCAGAGCTTAAAGTTGTAGGAACAGCAAGCAAAAATGTTGGATGTTTCACCAGGGGAATGATCAGTGATGCCACTTCCATTTCTACAACATGATTACTGGACCCACAAATACTGGCTGTTAGAGAAAAAATGCTATATTGTATAATGACGCAAAACATATATAGCATTTCAGAGAACCTTTCCACATCTCTACAAGGTTTTACCACCTACCTGGTGCTGTAACTTGAGTTTTCAAAAGGCTTTTCCATAGTCCCATCGAACTGACTGCTTTAGAATGGTAGAGAACAAAGAAAGACCAGTGATTCCTGCAAGCATGGGCCCATTGTTGTATTTCTTTGATTGTGAAGGGTTCCCTAGCCAGAAGCAATGTTGTTGAGAATACTACAACAGTAGATAAGGCCTTATATAAGTCTATGAATGTATTGGCAGAAGCACTGTGTCCAGGCAAGGTAAACCCATAGCCAGAATGAATACCTATAAGAGTAGTAACAAAACAATGTCCTTTATATGGTGGAAGAAGTCCAATGTAAAGCACCTGCCATCAGTTAAGTGACTGATCAAACTGTGGAATTGTACCATGTTGGAAGAACAGTGGTAGCCTTTGCTGTTGGCAGATTGTGTACTCAGCAGTGGCCATAATCAGGCCAGCCTTGGCTAGTGGAAGTCGATGTTATTATGCCCACTCATAACTTCCATACCCTACCACAATATCCACGTTGATCATGAGTCCATTGGATGATGACAAGGTTTTCTGGGGGAAGTGGCTCAGTGTTATCCACAAATAGAGTCACCTGATCCACTAGATTATTACAATCTTCCTCTGATGAGGTCTCCTTTTGTGAAAATTTAGATGGGACAGAAATATATTCACATTTTTGCCCACTTAGAGAGGTCTACTTATATACTAATTCCTCAAATTACATTGCCACCAATTTTCCAGTCATATCCCTTCCAAGTCCCTGGCCATATAGTTCATGATCACAGATCATGAAGTGGTATATAATTTCACCTTTGCACACTTCTACTTTCAAGGAAAGTGCACAACCTCATATACAAAATTTTGCCTACTGGGAATATTTTCTTCCACTGCTATACTTTAGGGATTTCCCAGATTGGCTGCAGTACTATAGCCATTCACATTCAGGTGATATTTGGATAGCATGCATAATCACTTGTAAACTACACCCTAGTCTTTTCTTCATCTGTCAACTGATCATAGGGAGCTCTTTATGAGACTATAGGTGCAGGTTGGTAGAGAGAAAGCAGTCTATCAGGAAGGGGGAACATGGGTATTTGAGCCACATCTTCATGGAATATGTACATATGCATATATATATACTCATCTCTTATTCAATTTATTCTGTAGTACTTTATTATTTTGATTCTATTATAAGCAAGATTGTTTAATTATTGGACAGTTTGTTAATAGTGTATAAAAATGCAACTGATTTTTATGTTGATGTTGTGTCTGAAAATTTATTGAGTTTATTAATTCTTATAGTTCTTTTTGTATTTTCTCTATAAAAGATCATGTCATGTACAAAATAATTCAAATCATGCTTTCTAATTTGAACGCATTTTATTTTTCTTGTCTATTTGCTCTGGCTATAACGGGAATTATAATAATTATTATATTAGAATAATTATTATAATAATTATAATAAGTATTATAATAATTATAATAAGTACCTCCGGTACTAGGTTGAATAGATATGATATGAATGGGAATCCTTCTTTTTTTTCTTGATTTTAGAGGGAAAGTATTCAACTGTCACCCTTGAGAATGAAGTTAGCTATGGAAATTTCATTTATGACCTTTTGTTTATATTTTTTTTCTAAAATTGTACAGACTTTTTATCAGAACTTAACTCTGTTAAATGATTTTTAGCACTCATTGTAATGCCTAATTTTTATGCCTCATTCTGTATTGCCAATATTTGCATATGTTGAATTATCATTGCATTACATGGACGAATTTAACTTGATTGCGGTAAATCATCTTTTTAATTTCTTATATTACCATTATGTGGCTTTAGGATAGTATAAAGGTGGCCATATAAAATAGGTTTAGAAGTCTTTCCTCCTGATCTGTTATTTTTTGGAAGTGCTTGTGAGACACCAACAGATCTTTAGCTTTCATTTAATAAAAAAAAATATTTACTGAACCAATGTCCATATTTATTATTGGTTTGTTCATATTTTATATTTCTTTCTAGTTCAGTCTTGGTAAGTGATTTATTTCTAGGAATTTACCCAATTTTTCTAAGTTATTCAATATTTATAATTTTTGTAGTAGACTTTTATCTTTTATGTTTTTGTAGTATTGGTTATAACTCATTTTAATTTATGGCTTTAGAAAGTCTTCCGTATTTTTTCTTAGGCACTCTAGCTAAATAATTGCCATTTTGATTTTTCTTTTCAAAAAATGTCAGTTTTATTTATCTTTCCTAATCTTTGTTATTTTCTTCCTTCTAATAATTTTGAGAATAGTTTGACTTATCTTTCAAGTTCCTTGAGGTTGATTATTTGAGATCTTCCTTTATCTTCATGTAGATCATCATTGATATGAACTTCCTTCTTGGAACCACTTTTTTCTATGTCCAGTAAATTTTAGTATGTTATGTGTCTATTTGGTCTAAAGTCTGGATAAAATATAATGCTTCCTTGTAAATTTTTCTAAATTTGAATAATCTATCCATTGTTGAAAGGGAGGTATTGATGAAGTCCTCTACCATTATACCATTATTATGTAGTGTCTGTGTACTTTTATATATATATATATATATATATATATATAAATATATATATATATATATATATATATATTCAGAATTGGGGCATTATATATATATACAATTTTTATATCCTCTCAATGATTTAACATCTTTTTCCACCATATAGTGACTATATGTGTCCCTTTTCAAGATATTTGACATAAATTCTTCTTTGCCTGAAATAAGTATAGCTACTTCTATTTCATTTGCAACGGATTTATTTTTACATTCACTCATATTCTGCCTAGATGTATTTAAAGTTGAAGCATTCTTTTGCATGCAACATACAGTTGTGTCTCATTTTTTCTTTCATTCAGCTACCCTATGTTTTTAAATTATTTCTTATTGATTTTTTTTTAAAAATTAAATGACAGTGGAATGCATTACAATTCTTATTACACATATACAGCACAATTTATCATATCTCTGTTTGTATAGAAAGTATATTGATACTAATTTGTGTCTTCATCCTTGTACTTTGGATAATGATGTCCATCACATTCCACCATATTTGCTAATCCCCTGCCCCCTCCCTTTCCCTCCCACCCTTCTGCCCTATCTAGAATTCATCTATTCTACCCATGCTCTTCCTTATATTAGAGAAAACTTTTGGCATTTTTGGGGAGGGATTGGCTAACTTCATTTAGCATTATCTTTTCCAACTCCATCCATTTACCTGCAAATGCCATGATTTTATTCTCTTTTATTGTTGAGTAAAATTCCATTGTGTATATATGTCACATATTTTTTTATCCATTCATCCACTGAAGGGCATCAAAGTTAGCTCCACAGTTCAGCTATTGTGAATTGTGCTACTATAAATATTGAAGTGGCTGTGTTTCTCTAGTATGCTATTTTTAAGTCTTTTGGGTATAAACCAAGGAGAGGGATAGCTGGGTCAAATGGTGGTTCCATTCTCAGATTTCCAAGGAATCTCCATACTGCTTTCCACATTGGCTGCACCAATTTGCAGTTCCACTGGCAATGTATGAGTGTACATTTTTCCCTACATCCTCTCCAACCCTTATTGTTGTTTGTCTTCATATAGCTGCCATTCTGACTGGAGTGAGATGATATTTTAGAGTAGATTTGATTTGCATTTCTTTCATCTGGAAAAAATAAGAGATACAGAATAGCTAAAGCAATCCTTAGCAGGAAGAGTGAAGCAGGTGGCATCACTATACCAGATCTTAATGGTAACAAAAATAGCATGGTATTGGCACCAAAACAGACCGGTAGACCAATGGTACAGAATGGAGGACACAGAGACTAACACACAAAATTACAATGATCTTATATTAGACAAAGATGCCAAAAACATGCATTGGAGAAAAGATAGCCTCTTCAACAAATGGTGTTGGGAAAATTGGAAATCCATATGCAACAAAATTAAATTAAACCCCTATGTCTCATCATGCACAAAACTCAACTCAATGTGGATCAAGGACCTAGGAATTAGACCAGAGACTCTGAATCTAATAAAACAAAAATAGGCCCCAATATTCATCATGTGGAATTAGGCTCCAACTTCGTTAATAAGACTCCTATAGTGTAAGATTTAAAACCAAGAACCAATAAATGGGATGGAGTCAAACTAAAAAGTTTCTTCTCAACAAAAGAAACAATCTTTGAAGTGAATAGAGAGACTACATCCTGGGAGCAAATTTTTACCCCTCATGCATCAGATTGAGCACTAATCTCTAGGGTATATGAAGAACTCAAAAAGCTAAGCACCAAAATAATAATAGTAGTAGTAGTAATAATAATAATAATAATAATAATAATAATCCTATCAATAAATGGGCCAAGGTTCTGAACAGACACTTCTCAGAAGAGGATATACAATCAATCAACAAATATATGGAAAAATATTCATCAACTCTATCAATTAGATAAATGTCTTTGAATTATTTAATCCATCAATGTTTAGAGTAATTTTTGAGAGTCAAGAAATTATTTTAGCTATATTGCTATTTTTTTGGCTGTCTGATAGATTCTCCATTCCTGTCTTTCTCTCTTGTTGCCCTTCTTTGCAATTTGATGCTTTTCTATAGTGGTATGCTTTTATTCACTTATCTTTATTTTTTCATGGTCATATTTTTCCTTTGTGATTACCATAAGGCTAGCATAAAACAAAATATAGCAATAATAGTTCATTCTAAGCTGATAAAATCTTCTCTTTGATTATATTTATAAAGTATAATTTACTTCCCCCAAATATTTTATGTTTTGATGTCACAATTTGCCTCTTTTTATATTACATATCAATGAACAAAATAATTATATTTTATAGCATGTTTTAATTATTATACTAAAGGTATAAATAATTTCTATGCTATTGCAATTGCATTTGAGCATTCTGAATTTGACTTTGTACTATCTTTTACCATTGGATTTTATACTTTCATTTTTGTAGTTAGAATTCTTTTGTTTTAGCTTAAAGAATTCCCTTTTATATTTCTTGTAAGACAGATCTACTGCTGAAGAACTCCATTGGTTTTTCTTTGTTTGGGAAACTCTTAACCTCTCTTTCATTTCTGAAAAATAGCTTTGTTGGAGAAAGTATTGTCCTTTGGTATTTTTTTTTCTTTTGACATTTTGATTCCATCTATTATCACATTATCTCCTGACTTGCAAGGTTTATGCTGAGATGTCTGCTTATAGACTTCTGGGAATCTCTTGACGTGTGATGAGTTGTTTTTTCTTGATTCTTGCAATTTTTTCTTTGTCTTTTGTGGGTTTTGTTTGTTTGGTTGGTTTTTTTGTGCTGGGTATCAAACCTAGCTTTTTAGAGGCATGGTAGGCAAGTGTTTTAACACTGTACTACATCCCCAGGCATCTTATATGTTTGACAGTTTAATTATAATGTGTGCTGATGAAGCATTTTTTGCTTTAAACCCAATTGGAGTTCTTTGAGCTTCCTGTATCTGGATGTCCATGTCTCTTGCCCAGTTTTTGAAAGTTTTCAGCCATTATCTCTTTAAATACACATTCTGCCCCTTATTTTCTCTTTCTTCCTCTTAAAAAAAATAGTTGTAGATGGAACAATACCTTCATTTTATTTATTTTTAATGTGGTGCTGAGGATCAAACCCAGTGCCTCACACATGCTAGGTGAGTGCTCTACCACTGAGCTATAACCCTAGCCCTTCTTCCTCTTTTTTTTTCAATATTCTTTTTTCTTACTTGTAGTTGGACACAATACCCCCATCTTATTTATTTATCTTTATGTGGTGCTGAGGATCAAACCCAGGGCCTCACACATGCTAGGCAAGCGCACTATCATTGAGCCACAATCTCAGCCCTCTTTCTTCCTCTTTATGCAAAAGTTAGCCATAGACTTTGTTCATTCTTTTTATTGTTTTTCTTTTTTCTCCAATGACTGGATACTACCCTGTTGTATATGTTTGAATTTATAAATTCTTTCTTCTGCTTGATCAAATCTGCTTCAGATTGTAATACATTTTTTCACTTCCCATCATTTGGTCTTCAGCTATAGATTGTGTGTGTATGTGTGTGTGTGTGTGTGTGTGTGTGTGTGTGTGTGTGAGAGAGAGAGAGAGAGAGAGAGAGAGAGAGAGAGAGAGAGAGAGAGAGAGAGAGAAATTTCTAACTCTTTCTTTAAATTCTCATTTTGTTCATGTATTCTTTTTCTTACATTTAGATTTGTACCTGTGTTCTCCTCTTAATTGCTACCCTTTTAAAAATAATTATTTGGAATTCTTTGATAGCAATATGTAGATTTCTATTTCTTTGGGGTTGGGTACTAAAATATTTTTGTGTTCTTTTTGTAGTGTTAATTATCCTTGATTTTTCATGTTCTTCGAGGTCCTAAGTTGTTACATTAACATTTAAAGAAATAATTTCTTCCATTATTTTTATGAAGCATTTTTTTAAATTTTTTTGTAGTTGTAGATGGACAACAAGTCTTTATTTTATTTCTTTATTTTTATGTGGTGCTGAGGATTGAACCCAGTACCTCACACATGCAAGGCAAGCACTGTACTGCTGAGCGACAACCCCGGCCCATCTTTTCCATTCTTTACTGATTAACTTTATAAGAGAAATGATTTCACCAAACAGTTCCTCTTGGTATTCTGAGGATCTTTATGACCTTTTGAATGGAAATGCTCACTCTTCACCTCTTGTTTCACTTTAAGGTGGATTCTTAACTATTTATGGCTTCTCTTGGTAACTTAAGCTAGGCTGGGAGCTGAGAGACTCTTGTATATTTTCCGGAACATGGTGCCCTGAAATGCTCAAGTTTGCTCACCTTCTCTGGGCCCTACATAGTCAAGCTGGCGGTTTGCACCATCCATGGGAGGGGCACTGAGGGGTCCAACCTGAGGGAGAGTTGGGTGAGGCATATTAAGCATTTAGTGTATATGTAGGGCAATTGGAGGGTTCCACTGTGAGTTGCCCCAAGTAGTTCATTTCTGGGTTCTTGATGGAGTCTGAAAAGGGGTTAATTGAGTCCATAGCCTCTCTACTCCTAGCTTTTACTAACTACTCAGTCATGGCATTACTTCTCTCTCTTAGTTGGGGTGAGGAAGAAAAGGACCTTCTGAGCAGTATTGCATACAATTTGGGTAACAAAATACCCATATAACATGTTCTTCTGTGGAAGAAAGAAATTATAGGTTGAAGGGGTGTTCCTGAGCATTGAGCTATACCACTTTGGGGAAAAGGTGATATAGGTAAACTGAAGCTATTCTTAACCTCATCAATGTGTCTGTTATCAGAATCATTTGCTCCAATAATGTCCTGGAAATTCTCCACTGAATTTCTGGTTTCAATACTGGCAATCTTGACTGTGGATAATTGTCAAAATGATGCTTTTGTGGAAGAATAAAGGTAGAAAATTCCTATTCTACAATGTTCTTGATATTCCTCAAACAAATGCATTTTAAAAGGGTGTGTTGTAAAAGCACCAAAGTTAATATAAGTTTACTATGCTTTATTTTAAAGTCATCGTACACAGGTATCAATAGACTATGACATGGTATGATGGCATATTGCAATATCTAGATAAACCATTAAGAAAACTATACAAAGTATATACAGTCATATACTCAAATATAACAATAGTTTGAGATGTAATCTAAAAAATGCCCAAAAACCTCACAGGAAGACAAGAAGAAAAGTGAGGATAAGTGGAACAATGGAAACAAACAGAAAAAAATAAATGGATTTGGGGGCGGGGGAGAAAGCTTGTTCATAGAAATAATAACCCAAACTTCCCAAATCTAGAAAGAATAAAAGTCTTTATTAAAGATTACTTTCGATCTGTGAATGGTAAATAAACTGTGGTTATATCCATATAATGGTACAGTAGTCAGCAATAAAAATAATCATTAAGTAATGACAACAATAAGGATCAGTATTCAATGTAATTCTGCCTATTGAAAGAAGCCAAAACCAAAGACAGTTCTTTGCATGTGTTAAAGAAAATCATAAAATGAGTTAAACATAATAAAGTCTACTTGTGCAAAAAGTTTCTAGAACTTGACAACATTTGGACCAAAGTTGGTTTAGAATCTTAGCCCCACCACATGTGTGATTTATATTTATAGACAGAGAAAAGAAAATGACTGAAAGAACATGATTGGTCACAGTAAGCCTTTGTCTTAAATGAGTCTGGTGTGATGAGTTATTTGCCTAATATGATTATGGTCTAATCAGTTGGCACCCTGTGATTGGCTGAAGCTTGATTGTTTTGATTGGTTATTTTTCAGTTGCATGGTTACAATGATATACTCTTAGGATATGTTACATCATCTTTACACATCAAGCTACTGTACAATTCACCATATACAGAAGCTAAAACAAATTTAGGCCCCACTTAACTCAGTTTAATACATGATTAAACTGTGGGAATGGTCCCACAGCATTCTAGAAAATGCAGTAAATATTTTTTTTGGTTCTATTTTCTGAAGAACTCTGATTGATATAATTGGTGATGTTTATATATAGTCTGTTCATGGTTTGCAAAGAAAATTCTCATATAGAGAATATATTAATTCTTAAAAGTTTAACATAGGCTATATTCTGGCCTTTACCAATGTATATGTTAGTGACTTTAAATGTTTTGAGAATCATTCAAATATATATGTGCTATTCCTTCCCACTCCCCTCCTACAGAGGATAAAAAAACCCCACATTTTTCCAAGTAGACAATATGATTTGGTTTTTCCAATCTAAGAGTAGACTCAATAGACAATTGATTCTATTTTTTATCCATTGTCAGACAGATTGGCTTAGTACTAGCTACTATAAAATACAAATCATTTTTGGCAGCTGTCTTCCCAAATGTAATTGGCTTTATTCAATAAGTCTGTAGCGGTCAGCTCATGTGTTTTATTAGGGGCACATTTCACAATTAATTTATCCTTGTCTGTTTACTGGAAAATTAAGGTTCTTAAAATTATATACTATATGAGTGAATTATTGTAGTTTTCTAAGATATGTCTGCTTTAAACTACTCCTGGGCTGAAATAATTTTGGTCATATTCTATGTGGTGTAAATTTGTAATTTTTAGAACCTAGGCCACAGATGCTAAAAAAGAAAAAAAAGAGAAAGAAAATTGGTATTTTAAGTAGAGAAAGGAAGGTTAATTCCTGGGAAGAGGAGACACAAGAAGGCAGAGAGAGAAGGGCAGTAATATTTGTAGGCAATAGCCTTAGTTAGGAAAATTTTCATTCAAAAACATCACCTTTAACTAATGTGGCTAAAATTGAGGTGAAGATATTTATTTTTCAACTATAAAATGATATATATTTGTTGTATACCATTTATAAAATATAGAAAACCATAAAGAGAAATATTTAAAAACACATGTAATTCCAAAGAAAACAATTATTTCACAATTATTTTAGTGAATGACCTTTCAAATTTAGAAGATGAGTGATAAAGAGGAGTGATCAATAATATTTTCAATACAAAATTGAGATCCTACTTTATTTTGAGGCTTTTTTTTTGGTCATTTCCTTTTACATATAGTCTTTTGCTTATGTGGATTTTATTTCCCTTGTTTTTGTTCTTTTAATTTTTGACCTACAAAAAGTTATTTCTCATAAGAAGTTGATGTTTTATCAACCTCTAAAAATAAAAAGATTATCAAATATGGTGGTGCATGCCTGTAATCCCATTGAAATATTGAGTCAGGAGGTTTACAAGTTCAAGACCCATCTCAGAAATTTAATGTAAAACTTAACAGCTTAGTGAGACCCAGTTTCAAATTTTTGAAAATAAAATATAGGACTGGAGATATGGTTCAGAGCATTTTCCTGGCATGCATGAGAACCTATGTTCCAGGCCCAACACCACAAGTAAAAAAAAATACCAATAATAATATAAAAGGAGTGAAGATGTAGCTCAGTGGTGAAGTGACCCTGTGTCCAATCCCCACTACAAAATAAATAAATAAATTTAATTTAAGTCATGATACTATTAAAACTGGATGCCAAAAAATAAATTTTTAAAAAATTTCTTTTAGTTGTTGATGGAAATTTTTTAAAATTTATATGTGGGTGCTGAGAATTGAACCCAATCCCTCACACATGCTAGACAAGCGCTCCGCCCCAGCCCAAAAATCAAATATTTTTACTACTTATTGATTTAATGCTATCAATAAACTCTCTTTTATTTTAAGCCTCCCTATAACCTCTTTAACATAAATGGCTCTCCTCCTCCTTATGTGCTAGGAGCCACAGCAAAGTATCATGATGCCTGGCACCTTTGGTTAAGGTGACTGCAGCCATTGAGATGATATGATTATGTTAAGATTTACATTCATATGGAAATTGGACTCCTGCTGTTCACCTTGGCCTGCTATGGGACTCATGTTACGGGACTCCTGGAGAGTTCCCATTGGTTGGGGAAGGATAGTAGGCGGGAATTCAGGGGGAAGTCCGGCCCCGGTTCCGGTAGACGCACACACGTGTGTGGACCAGCTTGCTAGCCGGGCACGCACGGGGCATTGGCAGCCTTTTTAAAAATAAAATTTTGTTCCTGCTTGAGTGGCTTGTGATTCTGTGCCCAGCCATTATGGGTATATATATATATATATATATATATATATATATATATATATGACATATATATGATATATAAAGATGGATATTTTTCTCAGAATTGTTTTGTAATCTATTTTCAGTTTTATAGTTACAATTATATTGAGATCAATATTTTTTGGTACCAGGGATTGAACCCAGAGGTGCATAATCACTGAATTACATCCAGAGCACTTTTTTTTTTTTTGAGACAGGGTCCTATTAAGTAGCTTAGGACCTAGTTAAGTTACTAAGGCTGGTTGATGAATTTGTGATCCTCCTGCCTCAGTCTCCCTAGCCACTGGCATTGCATGTGATACCAAGTTTACATTAACATCTTAAAGAATAGAGCTTCATCTCTAAGCAAAAGAATTTATTTCCTGTGTTGGTCTTTAAAAGCAAGAGATAACAGGACACGATCCCCATGATTTATCCAACAGACCATCTAATAGAAACAATTCCCCCCACAAAGTTTCTGATTTCTGTACCTTCTAATTCCACAGTAATTTTCATCTTTGTTGATGTGCCTTATCTTCTGTCTCCTCTTCCATTTTAGAGTGTCAGAAGTCCACTGGGATCTTCAACATTTTTTTTATGGACAGTTTACTCTTACACTAAGTCAGCATTTCCTCTGTTTTGATTTTTCCTATACTAGTATCTTGCAAAACTAGACTGAAGCTTCAGGAACTGCTGGATTCTCTAGTTTTTAGATTTGATGTAGAATTTTCCTTCTTTTCATATTTTTTCTGGTAACTTCTACATAAATCTACTTAAAATTAAAACCCACATTGCTCATGTACTAAAAACCATTCTTGGAACTTACAAAAACAGTTGCATATGTTCATACTAAAAATGCAAAATACTGGTCTGAGTCAGTAGCTCAATGGTAGTGTGCTTACCTAGCATGTGTGAGGCCCTGGGTTCAAATCCTTAGCACTGAAAAATTTAAAAATAAATAAATAAAATTCCAAATGCTGCTAAAGTATTTAAATAAAATGTTAATCACTCTCTCCTTGGCACCTTTCCCAAAAATAGACAATGGAAAGAAATTATTATGTACATTTCCAGACAATTTCTGAGCATATAAAAGAATATGTACATTATATATCATATGTGTATTTTACATATATATTAATATACTTTTAATAGGATCATATGGCAAATTGTATTTTCTGGTCCAGCATATAAGGAGGCTGGAAGTCACCTAACAACCTCTAAAAAGAACAACAAACTAAAAAGTCAATCATAAGGGTGCATTAGAGTGATATAAACAATGCCCCCTGAAACTGTACAGCCTAACAGATGAAAATAGAAGATCCCAACTTCTGAGAGCAGAAGTCAAAAGTAGAAACCTCATTGGGAACCAGTATTGGCATAGCAAAACCTGAAGTGTACATGATGAATTCCTGGAAGTTCAGTGTGGATAAATCTCTGAGTTGACATCTCTGTGAAGGACCCCACACTTCTTTATTACTCCCCAATAGCTCTACCAGGTACTGATAATGAAGATTAGAGCAAAATATCCTCATGCATCTGTCAGTGGGAGGGAAAAAACTGATCATTTTAAATATACCAGAATATTCTAATTATAAGAAGGATTACTCTCAAGAGAAAGTGTTTTACCTTATCCTAACTTAATGTGTTTTCTTTGTTTGAGAGCTTAAAATAAGAAGGGAATTACATCCAGTCTGCTCTAACCTTCCTTGCGGTGGATGGAAAACATATAATTTCAGCCCCCTTCAGCCATACTGTCCTACTCTAAATAGAAAGAAAACTGAGGTATATATGTTGTTCATCGATAAAGGTCACAATCTCACTAATAATCTGAGACCTAATAAGAGAAAACCAGAATGTTTCTTCTCCCATTACAACTTAACCATTACATCACTAAGTGCCTATTTACCAGAGAGTTCTTTTCAACCAGTATATCATGTCTGGCTTTCATCAGAAAAATACAAAGCATACTAAAGGGAGGAAAAGTGTTGTAGAAGATAAAAGAAGCATCATGACCAAACCTAGAATGCAGATCAGATTAACATAAAGGTTGAAATGCCCTCCAAATCTCTGGCAGGACTGATTGGTGAGGGCCTTTTCCAATGTAAGGCCAATCCATGAAAACTGAGAGGTAGCTGCTTTCTCTAATAGGCAGAAACCAATATACAAAGTGAAAGGAAATGAAAACATGGAAATATGACCCAAAGTAAATAAACCAAATGAACAAATATTTTTTGTTTAAAAAAAGTCCTTCTTCCTTAGCCTTCCAAGGCGCTAAGGTAGAAGGATTGCAAATTTGAGACCAGTTTTGGCAACTTAGTGAGAACCTGTCTCAAATTTTTTTTAAAAAAATTAATTAATTAAAAGAACTGGGGTGTATCTCAAAGGTAGATTAACCTTGGATTTAATTCCCAGTACCATCAAACATGTCAAGAAATAAATAAATAAAAGAAAAAAGTCTGTTAAAATTCACACAAGAAGATAAGAATGTATCTATTAGGGAAACTTATTCAATATTCTCAAACCAGAAAGCACCTAATCTAGATGGTTCACTTGTAAATTCTATGAAAGTATTAAGGAAGAAATTGTATTCATACTATCCAATCTTCCAGGGACAGAAGCAGGATAACACTTCCTAACTCATTTTATGAGAACAGCATTACCCTAATAAGAAAATCTAAGACATCAAAAAAAAAAAACCCTGTAGATCATGTTCTTGATGAACTTAGATAGAATAATCCTTAAAAATATATTTGCAAATCAAATCTAACAATGTATAAGAATCTAAGAATGTATAAAAACAAGTGGATTTATCCTATGTATGAAAGGCTTGTTCAACACTAAGACAAACAATTCCTTTAGTTTGTTTAATTAACAATCTAAAGAATATATATTACATAGTCATAACAATTGATGCAGAGAAAGCACTTAATGAAATCCAACATGCAATCAATAATAAAAACTCCCAGAAAACTAAAAATAGAGTTAACTTCCTTGCCCAGAAAAAGAATATCTACAAAAACCTACAACTGACATCATACTTAATGGTGAAACTAGGAGTTTCTCTACTAAGATCAGGAGAAGATGAAGGATGTTTCCTCCCATCACATTGTTTCAACATAGTACTGGAAGTCCTAGTTAATGCAATATGACAGGAAAAGAGAAATAAAAGTATATACATGTATGGAAGAAAGAAATAAACCTGTACTTGTTTGCACATGACATAATTTTATGTAAAAAATCTAAAAGAACTGAAAAACAAAGTCTCCTGAACTAATTTGTGATTACAGCAAGGTGACAGAATGCAAGGCTAATATATAAAATTCTAATGTTTTTCTATATATGAACAATGCACAAAAAGAATTTGAAAATAAAAATTAAGTGTGCAATACCATGTAAAATTAGCACACCCTAAAATGAAATATTAGGGTATATAATTAGCAAAATATGAGCAGGGTCTATATCAATAATACTACAATACTCTCATAAAATGAACTTATATGAGATTAATTAATTAAAGGTTCATAAAAAGTAGACTCAATATTATAAAGATAGAAGTTCTTCCTAAATTTATCTGTAGGTTCAATGCAATTCCACTAAAAATTCCAGCAGTTTTCTTTTTGGATATTAATTTACCAATTGTAAAATTTATATAGAGAGGCAAAAAACTAGTAATATTCAATACAACATTAAGTTAGAAGAAAGTCTGAGGAGTGATATTACCTAATTTGAGACTTTCCTAGAAGAAAGTCTGAGGAGTGATATTACCTAATTTGAGACTTTCCACAAAGCTATTGTAGTCAAGACAGTACAGTATTGGTGAGAAAGCAAATAGACCAATGGAGCAAAATAGGAAGGCCAGAAATAGATACACATAAATAGAGTAAATTGAATATTGACAGAGGACCACAGATAATACATTTGAAAAATGTTGTCTTTTCAGTGAATGGTTATGGAACAACTAGACATCCATACGCAAAACAAAAGTATAGACACAGACTTCACTTCCTTAACAATAATTATGTTAAAATGGATCGTAGACCTAAATGTAAAGCATAAAATTGTAAAACTCCTAGACGATAATATAGGAGAAAAATATGATGGCCTCAAGTATGGCAAAGAATTTTTAGATGTTGCACTGAAGTCAAGATCCATGAAAGAAAGAACTGATAAGATGGACTCCATTAAAATTTTAAAACTTTGATCTACAAAAGTCACTGAAAAGAGAATGAGAAGAAAATCATGAGATTGGGAAAAAATATTTACAAAAGAGATATTTGACAAATGTCTGTTGCTCAACATGAATGAAAAACTCCTATAACTTAGCAATATATCTGATTATGGTGTATCATTCCTATAATCCCAACTATCCTGGAAACAGATGCAGGCGGATCCCAATTTAGAGGCTAGCCCAGGCAACTTACAAGATCTTGGATCTAAATAAATAGATAGATAGATAGATAGATAGATAGATAGATAGATAGATAGATAGATAGATAAACAAATAAATGGGACATAACTCAGGAATAGAGCACCCCTGGGTTCAATACCCAATACAAACAAACAAAAACGTATAAAAGAAGAAAATTAACAAACTGATTTTTAAAATGATAAAAAATCTCAGTTGAGAAGATACATGTGTGTTAAATAAGCATGTAAAGAAATGTTTCACCTCATATGTCAGTGGGAAAATGCAAATCAAAACAAGGTTCTGCCGCATGCCTACTAGAATAGACAAAATCCAAAATACTGACAATACAAAATGCTTGTTAGGATATAGAACAATAACTCTAATTCATTGCTGGCGAGATTGCAAAATGCTACAGCCACTTTGGAAATCATTTTGGCAGTTTCTTTTAAAAAGTCAACATATTCTTACCATGTTAGTAGAAATTGAGTTCCTTCCTATTTTATCCAATTAAATCAAAATCTTAGGCCCATAAACAATTTGCACATCAATATTTATAAATTTAAATTACAATGTTTTATTTAAATGTTTAGACTAGCTTATCCCTAATTGACACAACATGATATCTTTCATAGGTAAATGGAAAAATAAGTTGTGGTATATGTAGACAATGGAATTCAGCATTGAAAAAAATGAACAATCAAGCTATAAAACATGTGATGACATTCAGTGATTACCACAAAGTGAAAGAATCCAATCTGAAAAGGCTCTATGATTTCTACAATATGACATTCTCTAAGATGCAAAACTATGCATTTTAGACAGTGAAAGATATAGGTGGTTTCCAGATATTAGAGGAATGAGGAATAAAAAGGTGAAACATTGATGTCCTTAAGGTAGTAAAAAGTTCTGTTTGATACTACAAGAGTGGTTACATGCCATTATACATTTTCAAAATTCATACAATGCACAGCACCTAATGTAAACTATGTAATTTGGGTGATAATGAATTGCTAATGTGATTTCATTAACTGTTATAAATGTTGCCATCTGGTGTAGTAGTACATTGGTAGTGGGAGATGCTGTGTGGGTGAAGGGGAGCATAAAGGAATCTGTACTTTCTACTCATTTTTACTGTGAATCTAAAGATTCTCTAAAAAACTCTATTTAAAATGTATTGAAAAATGTGATCATACTGTGAGTACTTATTTGCACACTTTCAATATATTTGATATCTTTGCATGTCAATATGTTTTAAAATATGGTACAGCTATATGGAACATTATTCAGCTTATAAAGAGAATGAGTCAAAGGTACGGGTCAAATCTGTGAACATCTTTGTAAAGTAATGTACATAATATGCTAACAGAGAACATTGGCATCTTGTATTCCATTTTTATCAAAGATATAGTTTCTCAAAATGAGTATGTATTCATGACTTCTAAATTACATTCCATAATATCAACATATATGTTATATTAAACCACTCTCTGATAAATGAACACTTGTTTCATTTGTTTTGATGCTTATGAAGCTAGAATAAATACTGTATACTAGGAATTACAAGTTTGAGTTACAATGTTATAGATGGATCCCTTGTTCTCAAATTTTTTCTCACTTTCCACATTGAACATTTTTTTCAATAGGAATTTTAAGATATACCAAAATTAAATGTTTTAAAAATGTCTTTGTTTTTAAATTGGAATAATAGCTGTACACTTTCTTTTTGTAAGAAGAAAGCAGTTTGGTGCAAGTGTGTGTATGGTGAGATTTCTATGGAAGAATATATTTTTCAAAAAATTGCTACCCGAAGATCTTGTTGTGGCAGATACACTTGATTCCAATGGTGGACTGCTGGAATGTAACATAGTACTAGGAAGTGAATGGGAGCTAGATTCTGAATGTTCCTGTGGATTTTATTAAGGGATTTTAACTTGAAATAGTCAGAAGCATTGAGCTTTAATGAAAGATAATTTCAGTACTATGTTTGGTTTGAGGTATCTGAGGTATAACCATTTTTAAACAAGGATGTCTGGAAACATTTGGAAATTCAACTAGAGCTCAAGTAGGAAGATATAGATATAGATTTTTTAAAACCATTGACTAACCATCCATCCCATCAACAATTTTCTACTGACCACTGATTATATATGTCAGACATTGATTGGCATGGGGGCATAGGAGAGAATGAGAACAGATACTAGCACAATTGTCTTGGAGATTGTTGTTAAATGGGGGAGATTTAAGCAATGGAAGTGATGAGGTTTCCTAGATGATTATATATAGAGAGAAAAGCTATGGTCTGAGAATGAAAATCTGGGGAATAACAAGAGTTGAGGAAAAGGAGGAAAAGCATATATCAAAGGAAACTGAACATGACCTAGAGTCAGTAAATCTAGAGATAGGACATGTATTGATGATTGACAAGGGATATGGAAGTGGGAGAATGATAAGCAACTGCTAAATGGATACAAGGTTTTCCAAAATATTTTGGAAATAGAGGTAATGGTTGCAAAACATTGTGAATATGTCAAGTGGTATTAAATTATTACCTTTATAAGCTAAATATCGTGGTTATATGAAATTAATCTCATTAAATTGTTAGGTCAAACTATATTTATGATGTCTTTTGTAATATGGTTATTAGTTGTTATTGATCAAGTACATTTTCTGTAAATTTTTGTGGCTTCTAGGTTTTCTGTGTTTCATAGGAAGGTCATTTCCATCTCAATTATATTAAATATTTTCCTAATCTGTAATCCCAGCTACTTTAGAGGCAAAAGTTAAAGGATTGAAAGATCACAGCCAGCCTGGAAAATTTAGCAGGACCGTTCCTCAATAAAAAACTGAAAAGAGGACTGGGTAGGACTGGGGCTGTAGCTCATTGTAGAGCACTTGCCCAGCATGTGTGTGGCACAGTGTTTCTCAGTACCACATAAAAAAATAAATAAATAAAATAAAGGCATTGTGTCTATCTAAAACTTAAAAACAATTAAAAAGTGTGGGGATATACCTCATTGATACAGTGCTTGCCCAGAATATTTAAGGCCCTGGGTTCAAAGAAAGAGAGAGAGAAAAAGAAGGAAATGGAAGGCAAGAGAAGAAGGAATGAAGAAAGTAAGGAAAACAAAAGAAAGAAAGGAAGGAAGGAGAGAGAGAGTGGCAGAGGAAGAGAGAGAAATAAGAAAAAAGAAAGAAAAATTATCCCACTGAATAGGGAATAAATCATTTTTCTGATTAGGGTATAGTATCCAGAATATAAAAAGTTCTGTTAAAAATCAACAAAAAGGACAAATAACCCAATTTTCAAAATAAGTAAAGCCTTTGATCTGACATTTTACTTACAAAATCCCCTGAAATAAACAACCTAAATTTCCACAAACTGATGAGTTGGAGTACAAAATGCCATAGCCCTACAGTGGAATATTATGCAGCCATATAATGAATGAAGTACTAATACGATGTACAACATGTATGAAAATTTAAAATGTTATGGCAAGAGAGAGAAAACACAAAAAAGGCCATGGAAATAGAAAGTAGATATATGACTATCAGTGTTTAAGGGGAATGCATAATCTGGAGTAATTGATAATAGGTCCCAAATTTCTCTGATGTTGTAAATGTTCTGGGAATAGATAGTAGTGATGCAAAACCTTGTGAATGCACTGTAGACCACTTGATCATATACTGTAACATGGTGTTTTAGTCAGCCTTTTTACCACTATGATCAAAAGACCCAACCAGAACAAGTTTAGAGGAAGAAAGGTTTGTTTGAGGTCTCATGGTTTGAGAGGTCTCAGTTCATGGACAGCCGGGTTCATTCCTCATGCTTGAGGTGAGGCAGGACATCATGGCAGAAGAGTGTGGCAGAGGGAAGCAGTTCACATGATCATCAGAGAGCAGAGAGAGACTCTACTTCCTAGATACAATCTTGAGTTGTCTCAGACATGAGCTTTGGGGGAACATCTCACATTCAAACCCTAACACATGGTAAATTTTATCTTAGCTTTTTCTCAGTAAAAATAATTGATACAAGTCGGTGGGGACTTTGTTCTAGTAAAAGCTTCCAAAAATATGGAGGTTTCAGGACCTAGGTAAGAGGGATGATCACCAGTATATATGGATAGTTTGATTTTGAGGAAATTGCCATAAGATGCATGAGATAGGAGACGTGGGTCCTCTGTCAACCCAACAATAATATAATCTCTGCCTTTAGGCCTTGATTTCATCATCAAGAAAATCAAGAAATCAGCATATTGTACTTAAACTTTCCTTCATACTAATATTCAGTAGGTTGTTGAAAATATTTGGGAGCTTGGAGCCTATGGCAGGGAAGCATTAAAACTATCTAATTGAGAATGTTATCAGTGAAAATATTGTGATTTCCAAGAGACCTTGCAAAAGAGGTCTCAATCTTGCACTGTGTGGCAAAACATTGCCAAAGAAAGTGCCACTGAACTGTGTTTATGTAATGGATTATGTAAACCTGAGAATGTTACTTTTCATTTCAGAATCACAGCCTTTTTAATATTAAGTAAATTTGTTAGACATGATAATTTCTAGGACCACATCATCTCTAAATTTGTCTTAGAACAATTATTCATTCAATTATTTATTCACTCAACCAGTAATTATTGCGTGGGTACTATGTTTCAAGCATTGTAAGAAACAAAGTAATAATAATACTATATGGTCTCTGCCTTCAAGCACTCTCCATTATAATAGGAAATACAAGAATAAATAGCTATTATACTTAATAATGACAGGAATTATATAGTTACCATAAAATAAAGAAGGAAGTTGTCAGTTTTACTTAAGGGAATCAAAAAGGCTTTAATAGAAGAACTAAATGATGAGTAGCTATTCCCCAGGAAGAGGGGAAAAAACAGGAAGTTATTCAGACAGAGAATTCTAGCAAAGTTGCACAGGCATGAACAAATGGCATAGCACTGAAAACAGTTTGGCATGAGAGGAAAATAAGATAGGTGGTGGTAGGTCATAAAAATTGCATAAAGGGGCTAGTTGAGAGAAGGCCTTTTATGCTATGTACACAGATTCAAATTCATTTTGTAGGCCATGGGAGGGGGACAAATAAAGAGATTTAAGGAAGATATTGATGTGATTACATCTGTATTTTAGAGTGGTTACTGTGGTCTCAGTGTAAGGATTAACTAGTGTGGATATGGAGAAGACTGGATCCAAATAAATTGGTTTGGAGGACTACTGAAATTTTCTAGGTGAGAGATAACCATATAAGAATCATTATCATCTCATAAAACTTTCTGAAGTGATAGAAATATTCTATATATGCATTGCCTAATATAGTGCTTTCTGTGGTTATTTAGCACTTGAAATATGGCTACCATGACTAAGAAATGAAATCTGAAATTTTATTTAATTATAGATAAGCTAAATAGAAAGAGCCACATGCATAGTTACTGCCTACCAAACAGCACAGACTATTTAGGAAAGTAGAATTGAAATGACTGTTTTCTATAGAGAATGAAGGCAGGAGAAATCCAATATGGCTCTAAGTTTTCTGTCTCGAAAAACTAGGTAAAAGATAGTACAGTTTGCCAGATATTAATTTAATGAATTTAATTTTAAACATGTTTACTTGAAGGTAGATGAAAACACCTAGATAAGATTCATTCAGGAAGCAATTAGCTATATTGTTCTGGAACCCTAGAGATATAGATTTAGAAAACAATAACACATAGTCCAGTATTTCAGGCATTGAAATTGGATAGTCATCTAGGAATGAATCACAGAGCAGGAAAACAATGCAGTTATATTGTGAGAATTTACCAATGGCTATAAAAAGAATGAAGAGCAAGCCATTGCTCAGGAACCTAGGAAAATTAGAGTTAGAAAAAAATTATTAACAGTTAATTCTGAAGAAAATTGAAACTATGGCGTTTGCTGGAAAATGAACAGAACTAGAGATAATCAAGTTAAGCAAAATAAGTCAAACTCAGAAGATTAAAGCTCCTATATTTTCTCTCATATGCAGAAGCTAGGAAGGAAAAAGGAAATGAAGGCAGGAGTGAATTTCCTAAAAATTAAAGGGAGATCAGTAGAGGAAAGGGGCCAAGGGGTAGGAGGCAGGGAGTGCTGGGGGTGACTTTGGCTAAGTTATTTTGTTGTTTTGTGTGCTACATGAATGTGTAACAACAAATCTCATCAATATGTACAAGTATAATACACCAATAAAAATGTGGGAAAAACAGTTAATAGGGAGAAAGTTCAAATTAAATAGAAAATTAAAAAATAATTGATCTAGCAATTAGAAGGTCAATTAGAGCATTTGTTAAGCCAAAAAAAAAAAAAAAAAAAAAAGAAGGAGGAAGCCATTTTGCAGGGGGTTGAGAATGTAATGATGTAAAGAGAGTGACTATAAATTGCTATTTCATAGAACTTGGGATCATAGAACAAAGTAATTCATTTTATTTTATATAATTATTATTAAAATAATAAAGGCCAGAGCATGTTTACATTTAGAGCGGAAGAATTCTGTAGAAAAGGAAAAGTGAAAATATAGGAAATTTGAAATTAGTTGAAGCTAGTTTCCAGATGAATAAGTAAAAGTAAGAATAAGTGTAGAAAGGTTAACCTTTGAACTGGAGGAGTTATAATATGTTCATTTGAAAGTGGAGGAATGACTGACCATTGTGATTTATGCTTGTAATCCCAACAGCTTAGGGGGCTGAGACAAGAGGATAGCAAGTTCAAGGCCAGCCTCAGCAATTTAGTGAGACCCTGTCTCAAAATTTAAAAAATAAAATAGAAAAGGGCAGAGATTGTGTTTCAGTGGTTAAAAACTCCTGGGTTCAATACTGGGTACCAAATAAATAAATAAACAGTGGAGGTAATGGAGATAAGGTGACAGGATTTTGTTTTCTTTCACTAATACATTGCTCATTGTTTTGAACTATCACTTAGGAATAAATTATTGTTTTCTGTGAGCTGGTCTATAAGGATATAACTATAGTTATCTATGCTACCAAGTGTCATGAAATCAAGAAACTCTATTTACTGTGACATAAGATAAGAGACCAGTTCTGCTATTATATGACCCTCTGTCCTTAGGTAAGTAAGCTCATTTGGATTTTAGTTCACTTCACTGTAAAATGAAGCAAGGGATTATCTTGATGATCTATAAGATTATGTAGCTCAAAAATTCCATGCTTACGTTCATCTTCATGGCAAATAGTCTCTGTTGGATTGATTTGATTTTTCTGTGGGCTCTTTCTCTGTGGGAGATCCATGATTTCCAGACCAAGTTCAAATATCAATACCAGGTATCATTTAAAAGTTCTAGGTCATTAGTTAGGGAACCTGAATCTGGTTTTGCCTCTGCTAAAAAACAGTTCTTTATATGTAAACTCTAAAGTCTCACATTTCAAAGGCTATGAATGTGTGTGTGCTCACACAACAACTCCACACTCTTTCCTCTTGGTAAAATGAATATTATAAACATTTACAGAAGTAATGTGACAGGCAACTTCTCAGATAAAGATTCATAGTGAATTCTAGATAAGGAAGAGTGGTGGGAGGGAAAGGGAGTAGGAAGGGGATTAGCAAGGATGGTGGAATGTGATGGTCATCATTATACAAAGTACATGTATGAAAACTTGGATTGGGTGTCAACATAGCTTATAAACAGAGATATGAAAAATTGTGGTATATATTTGTATTAAGAATTGTAATGCAAAAAGGTACATGTATAATGGCATAAATTGACGTGAACTTACTTTATATACAGAGATACAAAAAATTGTGCTCTATATGTGTAACAAGGATTGTAATGCATTCCACTGTTGTCATGTATTTAAAAAACAATAAAATCAATAAAGAAAAAGAAAAAAAGAATCACAGTGAAGTATTTATGGATGAAATGATAGTATGTCTGGGATTTGCTTGCCTGTACTCCATCCAAGACAACAAGCATTGGAGAGATATAAGTAAAACAAAACCGGAAAATTATTGATGACAGTACAGTAAATTGTATTGAAACTGCATCATAGAACTTGGTGGATATTATATTGTAATATATTCTTGTATGTTTAAAATGAATTACAGTAGATGGGGTAGAGAGAGAAGATGGGAGGGGAGGGGAGGGGGCATAGTAGAGGATAGGAAAGGCAGCAGAATACAACAGACACTAGTATGGCAGTATGTAAAAACGTGGATGTGATTCTGCAATCTGTATATGGGGTAAAAATGGGAGTTCATAACCCACTTGAATCAAATGTATGATATATGATGTGTCAAGAGCTTTGTAATGTTTTGAATAACTAATAATAATAAAAAATCAAAAAAGTAAAATGCATATAGTGTGAAGGCTTTTTACAATATTTTTAATTATGCATGGACATGATATCATTGTGTATTTTTACGTGGTGCTGAGGATCAAACCCAGTGCCTCACATGTGCGAAGCAAGCACTCTGGCACTAAGCCACAACCCCAGCCCTTAGTGTGGCGTTTTAACATTATAAAAGGCTATATGTAGATTTGATTTATTCACAATATTTTCTTCGCTTTGTTCATACACTTGTCAATAGCTGTGAGTTGGCTGAGATTATCAGCTAAACATAAAGTATGTTTTCATGGAAAAATCTTTAAAAATATGAGTAACACTATCTCTGTGCTATGGTTTGGATCTTGTGTTCATGAAGGGTCCGTGTGTTATAGACTTGATCCCCAGCTTGACTAATGGGAGTTGGTGGAAACTTTTAGAGGTGGGCCTATTAGGAGATCTTTTAGTCACTGGGGGATGTTTAGTCAGAGGAGATTGTTGAACCCTGGTCTCTTCCTTTGTCCCTTTCAGTTTCTGGTCATGATGTGAATGGCTTTGTTCTGCTATGTCCTCCCCATCATGAATGTAGTGTCTTATCACAGGCATAAAAACAAATGGAGCCAAATGACTATGGCTGAAACCTTCAAATCTGGAACCAAAATAAGCCTTTTTTTCTTTATAAGTTATCTCAGGTGTTTTGTTATAATTATGGAAAGGTGATTAAAACACTGTTGCGTATGGTCCCAGATGCTTAGGAAGTAATACTTCTGAATGGGTGAACATGATAGTCAGTTGGTATGTGTTGGCCTGATAATACCAATTAAAATATTAAATGCTTCATTTCTGATTTAGTAAAGAAGACTCTGTATATCCTAGGGTTTTTCAACCCAGGCTTCAGCCCCACTGTCTAAATTACCCTGCCTTTCCATAATCTATCAACTGATATGTTGATGCCAGGCACTATAGGGAGTCTCTGAGACCCCTCTCTAGTCCTCGTGCCCTTCATTACAGTCCTGATTGATTATTACCCAGGCCACACATTTTTAAATATGTTGTATAACCCCCTGTGGAATGATGATTATTGCATGGTGTTTTATAGGTACATCAAGTTTGAGAGACAGCAAGGTGGCCCTGCCAACTCTCAAAGTTTGACAGCTTTAATTGCTTAGATTACAGATCACTGTCTCTTTATATCCATTTACAAATTAATTTTCTTCACATGTCCCCTGGCAAGAAATGGTCATAATTAATAGGGTTCATAAGTACACTATAACTTCTGAGACATCCTCCTGCCCATTTCCTTCCTGGGGCATTCCCTACTCAGTGCTCCTACCTCCTGGAAGGTCACCCTCTGCTGAGCTTGACATTTAAGAGAAACCCCCAGCCTCCAGAGCACTTTTTATTCATCACATGTTTCTTTCAGCATCAAATATCTGAGAATTCCAATCAGAGGCTCAGGGTAATCAAGTGTCATTCACAGGCCATTTCTTCTAAAATCTGTATATCTCTTGTCAGGTTAGTAACTACCAAGTTGCTTTTTGTAGCTAGCAATAGCAGAGAAGGTTTGCATTGATGAAATATATCACTCCCATCCACTTCAGCTTAAAAGGCAAACTTTATTTATTTTTAATTGAACACATACACAGTCACAAAGTATTCACAAAGGGATACAGTTTGAAGCACTTGAAAAGTCACCCTAGCCAAAATACTCTTTAAGTACAAAAAGCAACAGACGTAGTACAATCACAGTCATTCTACTCCAGTCCCTTCATCTATCTACTCCCCTCTGAAGAGAATCACTGGGGAGAGTTTGGGCTTGGAGCACTAGAACTTCACATTTCATACTTGCTGGTTGTCAGGTAGAATATGATTTCAGAAGCAGTCTCTTAAGTCCAGGTAAAGGCTCTCCAGAAGGCACAACCTACTTCATATGCATTTGAGGGTAGTACACTGTCCAAAAGTCCACCATCAGATTTCAATCTTTTGGGGCTTCTCAGTGTTCCCCATAAGCAGGAATACATAAATAACACTATGGGGGCATTATGGAAGGTTTGGGGTTTGTTGTTGTTGTTTTATTTGTTTCTTTGTGAGCTATTTTGACAGAGAAATAGTTAAATGTTAACACCATAATACGCTTGAAGCACACTTTAGAAGAGCACCGTAATTTAGCACTGTTACAACTGATATTTTACTATTACATCTAAAACATCAATAAATATAAATATACACTAGAGTTATAGAGAATTAAATTTAATCATAGGTAAATGGGATTTTGAGAAAAGAAATGAGGATTCAGAATAGGGCTCTTGTACTATCTCTGTACTTATGTTCTAATTGTCACCACCTAATATATCTCAAGTTTGTTTCCTGTCTGATGTCTTCACTGCTAAGATACTGGAAAACCCACCAGAGGAGTTAACTCAAAAATATACATTTGACTATGAGTTGGCCTGTGCTTCTCTCATTCAATTGTCTCGAAATCTACCATTCAACTAGTGTTTCCCTACTCAAGCTGGCTTTCTAAGTCTACAAGTGTTTTTGCCTTCAATGATATAAGCAGGCAGTGGAAGCTTTTCTTTTTTTTTCCCCATTGAGGTATCTCAAGCAGTCTGTTCTTAAATACCTCTACTGCCCTCTAAAAGATCTAAAGAAAGTTTAGCATGTAGAGGGGAATATAACTACATTAGTATTAACAACAACAATCATACTCATAATTAAGAGTACAATAGTAATAACAAGAAAGTGAAAGTATTAACAGTGATGATAATAACAATACCTTGCATTTGAGAAGGCGTTAAGATGTTAAAACGCTTCCAAATGTGTCATCTGTTTTCACAGATAACCCTCACAACAGCCCTGTAAGGTAGGTAGGTATTATTATCCTCATTTTACAGATGAGGAAACTGAGTCACATCAAGGTCAAGTGACTTGTCCAATATCATGCAAATGGTTGAGTCAAGTAAAAACCCTGTTCTAATCATTCTTAAGTTCCTGGATTTTTCCATTATTCACACTATCCTGCATCTACATGTAAATCAAAACTCAAGTCTTTTACTTGTACAGATGTTGTTTCCATCATAGGAATTGAGTATGTACCAGGTTTCTTTCTGTTGGAAGGACAGGTTGTGTTGGGCCATCCACTCTCAGTTTAAGTCTTTTAGGTCAGCAAAAGCCCCATATTTGGGGCAGAGTTTGTGGCCTTCAATAAAGCTGTCCTCTGTGTCAAGTAAATTGGAATCACTTCATAGCTTGACTTTACTGTGACCATGGTTTGTTACCTACATTTATAAACAGATACTAAACTGTAACTAATCTATAAGAACATAGAACCAAACAGTTTGGCTAGAAAGAACAATCTCATTAAAGAATGCTGAGATCTCAAGGAAACTGCCACTCTTCTTAGTACCCTTGTGCATGGTGCCCTCTGATGGATGTTCTAAGCCAACATAATTTAGGAGGGCAGAGATATTTTGTATTCTAAAGGGCAAGGAGGAAAGATCTGTCACAAACAAGATGCATGAAACAGAAACATTGATCATGTTCCTTGTCATCAATGCCATCATAAAGACAGGCTCCCTTAAAGGTCCAAATGTTGTGTCCTCTCATGGAACTTCTGATACTTCTCAGCTGATGAAAGGCCACACATTCTTCAAAGATTCCTCACTGTGTCCTGGTTTTGCTACTCATCCTTATTCTGCTTCAAAGACAAGAGAAATATCGAGAATTGGTGGCAAAAAGAGTAAATAAATGTTCGGGTATGTGATTGGGTGCATGCGTGCACGTGAATTTGTGCATGTGGGTGGCAGTGGCTGAAAGAAGGAGGTCTGTACAGGGAAAATATAGAACAGGGACAGTGAAATATCAGATGTAGCTAAACACTACAGAGGAAGTTAACAACTCAGGAGGTAAGCAGAAAGCAGTGAGAAAGACAAAAGTGAGAGAGAGAGAGAGAGAGAGAGAGAGAGAGAGAGAGAGAGAGAGAGAGAGAGAGGGAGGACAGGAAGAAGGAAAGTATTCAAAGATAAGGAAAGGACTAGAACCTAGAGTGGAACAAAGCACCAGAAATGGATATAGACCTTGTTTACTGAGGAGATGATGAGCCTCAGCCCAGGAGTTGTAAACCTCTGGTTAAGGCAGCAACCAAAACCTAGGTGTGAGCAACCCAGAGCAAACAGGTATGGAAAAGTGAGCACCGGGGTGAAATGTTGGAAGGAGAGAGAAGCAGTTTTGTACCTTAGGAGGGTGCTTATGAATGTATGTGTACGACAATGCCTGGGGGTGTCATAGCAGAAATGTAAAATGAGGAAAGGAGATTGTTAAAGTTCACAAAATGTGTGACAGGGCATATAAGGTATGCATTAAAGTGGTTGACTTGAAGGGGGTGTGAGAGAAAGGTAAAAAATTAGAACCTTTAAACTTGAGATAGTTGGGGTGGAAGCATAGAATTAGCACTGGAAGAGAATTAGCACAGAGCAACAGAAGACCTTAGGATAGGGATCTATAGAATTGTCACAGGGAAGTACACAACATAAAATAAAGTTAGGGGAAGGGTGAGTGAAGCACCAGCAGTAAAAAAAAATTAAAATTAAAAATAAAAAATAAAGACAAAACAAAACAAAAACCCTGATTCCTAGGGCAAAAAATTGCCACAATCTGAGAACCTCCAAGACTTCATTTTAAGGCATGAAATCACATCCAGGCTCAGTTAGCATGAAAATTACAAGTAGAAAAAAGTGAGAGCACCAGGCAAGAGGATAGCATGAGAGGTCACAAGAGGCAGTATATACAGCTGGTACTTGTGTGAATATAAAAATGTGTGAGTGTGTGTGCACGCACGCATCTGTTTGTGTATTGATTCCAATTTAGGATGCAACAGATTATAGTTGGTGGGGAGTAAATGGATTTGGAAAAGTTGACTTAATTGTCATGCAAATATTGGGAGAAGAGCATGGCTGTGAATAAGCTTAATAATAGCCAACTAGGATAGGGGCTTTGCATGGGAAAATTCACAAGAAACCAGATATGCAGGTATGCACTAATTAAACACAAATACCAATGAGTTCCTCCAGATGATAAAGCCCAATTCTGGATTACAAGATGGGGTATCTAAAACCCAGGAAAGCAGTCTACAACCAGAACTGCAATGACTGAGTTTAGGGAGTTGCATTTGAGAATATGAGGAAAACAAATGTCTGGAGTCATTTGCCAGTATTTCTTTTCCCTTAAAATGATCTTTTGCTTCAGGTTAAGTTGAGCTAGAAGGCAAAAGTATGAGAATATTAAGCCGGTGCTCAGGGGTACACTGAAGAAAAAGAAGGCATTCCTACTGTTGAGAACCGGTTATTAGTCTTTCCTGTGATGCTTTACTTACTCCCTCTTTCACTCTCAATTCCTCCATCTTTCTATCACCACCCACTAATGGTAATCACTGATCAAAGTAGAGTCAAAATGATTATTAGAGAATCTAGCTCTTTCCCTTCCCATCTCCAAAGTAAGTTGGGTGAGTCAATAGACTCCTATAGGATGTGTGGTGATAGCAGTTGTCCCTATAGTGGCAGAGACCCCATCAGATATAGTGTGAATACCCTTTTGATTCCAGGACTCAGAATCATCAACCACAAAAGGGAAATGGTGATGGACCTGTAGGAAAGTCCATGATATTAAATCACTAGGTCTCTGCATCTGGCTTAAGGGTTATTCCATCTCTAGCTGATTTGTTGTTACAATATTGAACATGAACATCTGACCTGGGCTAAATGGGTGGGCCAAATTTCCCTTGGAGGAGCATGGAATGGTCATGACCAGGGCCTCAGTGATGCTTTCAGCTGGTGCATCAGAAACATGTGCCCAGGTACTATTTTGAACAAAATTCCAAGGGATCAGGAGGTCTTTGTATATGGGTACCCATCTAGATTTTAACTGAATGAACACGGATACAGAAAAAAGGACGCAGGATTGAAAAACGCTGCCTTCGACTCACAGAGGCATTTGGATTTTCCTTTTCCATCTGGGCAGAAATTTGGGCATCCCCCTCCCCTGTAGCCACACAGGGATCCTCTAATACCTGAGGCTCTGGAATGGCCACAGGCACCTGTGGCAGCGCAGATGCCTGGAGTTCCTGGAGCTCATGACTCTCCTGCACTTGTGCTTGCTGCTGAACCTGGGAGCTCTTGCACAACAGATATTTTGTGCACCAAGATGCTATAGATCTAAGTTTGGCACGGAAGCTCCTGTTGAGCCAGCAGTAGATAAAAGGGTTGTAGCACGTACTACTCATGGCAAACCAGTGGAAGGCATAGAAAAGCACACTCTCAGTTTCTACATCTGCACTGGAAATAAGAACCACGTAGCAATTGAGAGGAAACCAACATATCGCAAAGACCATTACAATAAGAATCAGCATTCGGATGCTCTTCTTCCGCTTCTGGTAGTGTGCCATAAGTTGACGAGCAGATGCATCACCAACAGAATTTTGGATCCACAGCCTCTTCCCCAGGTGAGAGTATGTTATAACAATCACCAGCAGTGGCAGGATGTACAGCAAGCCAAATGTCCCAAGATCCACATACTTTCCAACTAGCTTGCTGGGTCCTGGAAACGCAGGAAGGCAGTGGCTCCTGACAACTCCATCCCTGGAGCAGAAGATAATGGAGGTTATGATAACAAGACCAGTGAAATGGATCTCAGGAAGCTAAGGTTCTAGTCCCAGCTTTGCCACAGTATGTCCTTAAGTAAACCCACCCAGCTCCCTATTTATAGCTCTTAGTTTCTTCAATTTAAAAATTAAGGTATGGAGCTATAATATCCTCTCTTATAGGTCTTGATCCAGACAGAGAACAAATTGAGACTTACCTGATTCCTAACCACCAATGTCCCTAACCTGGAGGCCCATCATATTGGTTTAATTAATAAAAGTTAGAGATATATTGAGGCTTCATTTCCACTATTGAGGAAAATTGGAGGAGGACAAACATGCAGTTAAAAACTTTTCAAAAGTCAATTTCCTCAGTGTGTCTGGAAAGAGGAAGACAAAATTACCATTAAGTAACTAGTCTGACTTACTTGCTGATGACATAGAACAGATTTTGATAGATTGCATGAGGAAGAGCAAGGAACACTGCAAGACTCCAGATCAGAACAACAGTCAGTATGCTTTGGGAGTGTGTTAGCCTTGGTTTCGTTGGATGCAGAATTACCTGAAACAAAAAGATCTATGTCATTTGTGTGGGCAAATGCTGAAGAGTCTCTACATACATAATTTTCCTATTAATACTATTTACCTTATTCCAGTAAAAACATGATTGGATTGAAAATAGTTTAGAAGGAAAATAGATTAAAATATATTATGGTTCTGAAAATACTGGAACTCTGATTGGTATCCAATTGAAGGAGGAGGAAGTGTGAAAGTGGCCCCATCCTGAGGAGTTTTGAGAGGTGTCTAATCTGTGGGCACTGCCAATTTTCTTCCCTTTTATTAACAAGGACCCTCCAGAGGTCTTACCCGATGTCGGTCCATGGCAACTGCCATCAGTGTTAAAGTTGAAACATGAAGGGAGCAGTACTGAGCAAAGCGACTGACATGGCACATGATCCTGCCAAATACCCACTGTCCACTCAGGAATCGGGCCTGAAGGAGGGAAGCAAAATAGAGATTGGTTATACACTCAGATAATCCCCTCAGGACTTACAGAGAAGGTAGGTTCTAGAATGGGGGCTTAAGGCAGGCTTATGTCCCTTTTTCGTCTTAGTCCTATCATCCATCCCTGGATTGGAGCAACATCTCCACTCCAAACCAACCCTATATACTCACTCACCAGAGCAAATGGACTGTTGAGCAGAATTATCAAAATGTCAGATATCGCCAGATTGAAGATGAGAAGGCCTGTTGATTTGTTGATTTCCTTGTGCTTGATGAAAACTTGGCACACCAGTGAGTTGCCAAAGAGGGATACCATTATGATGACTGCATATGCCACAGACAGAATTATCTTCGCTGCAATGTGGGGTTTGCCCCCCAGCCATTTCCAGCCCATTCCTGTTGGCCCTTCCAATTCTGGGCTGGAGACACTGGATCCATTTAGATCTGTATGATTACAGCTTTGATCTTCGATTGGTGGAACCTCAGTGAAATTTTGGTGGAGCCAATCAACGGCACGTTCCATTTGTAATTGAAAAGGGGATGTCCCATTTCCATTAAATGAATAGTTCATTTTTGTTTGGGGTGACAATTTAAGCAGGCCCCTAGAGAATAAAAAAGGAGATAGATGAGGAACCTTCTCCAAAGGCTGAAAACTCCCAAATCCACTATATATTATATATACTGGGAATTGAACCCAGGGTTGCTCAACCACTAAGCCACATCCCCAGTCTGTTTTTAATTTTTTTTTTAATTTTTTAAATAGAAAACTAATTGCATTTTATTACTGTTACTTTTGAAAGACTAACAAAATTTGATAAACTAAACCACTCTTAAAAACCATGCATGGAAACTAATTTTACCAGAACCAACTATGAATGTCATCTTTTTAAATTTTTTTTTATTTTTTTCTGATTAGTCATACATTATAGTAGAATGTATTTTGACATATTACACATATATGAAGTATAACTTCTCATTTTTCTGGTTGTACATGATGTAGAATTACATTGGTTGTGTAATCATATATGCACATTGGATAGTAATGTCTGATGCATTCTACTATCTTTCCTATTCCCATTCCCCCTTCCTTACCTTCATTCACCTTTGTCTAATCCAAAGTACTTCTATTCTTATGTACTCGCCCCCTTATTTTGAGTTAGCATCCACACATCAAAGAAATGAGTCGGACTTTGTTTTTTGGGGGGTTTGTCCAGCCTTTTATATATTTTATTTGGAGACAGGGTCTTGCTGAGTTACATAGGACCTCCCTAAATTGCTGAGGCTGGCTCTGAACTCGCAATCCTCCTGCCTTAGCCTCCTGAGCCTCTGGGATTACAGGTGTGCACCAATGTGCCTGGCTCCACCTTAGATTTGAAGAATCACAGACATCACTGTTTCACAGAAGAATGGGTTAGCTTTTCAAAATTTGTTATAAAAAGTGGGATCCTCAGGAACCAGGTCTTCACTTCTCCTATAGGAGGAGGGAAGCCAGGAGTCCTGCTGATCAATTCACTTCACTAGGATGAAAGAGTCCTATGGAGCCAATGAGAGCAATTATTTACCCATAGGGCTCAGTTATTACTCCCCATCCTCATTTCCTTCAGTAAGTATGAAATTTCTGGTCATTTGTGGGCAATATCAATCAAGTATATTAAAAGCATATTTGATTTATTTTCAATTATTATTGTGTAATGGGGCAAATGATAACCAAGGTTTCTCTCTCAAATAAGTTTAGAGAAAATAAAGGATAAAGACAGTATAAAATAATACATATTTTATACTGTCTTTATAGGCTCAAATCTGACTGAGAGTGAAGTTTATCTGTTATTGTGAGAAAAGATCAGCTATCTATAAGCAGGCTCAGGACCCTATGCTGTCCTTAGGTGCCTGTTTTCAGTCTCCAGATCAGGTTGTAGGGTAGCAGAAGAGTGGAGAAAAGTGTTGAATTCAAGAAATACAGTGAAGTGCATTCACATTCTGTGTGTACTGAATATTTAAGAATTTCAAACATTTTTTACCTATAATTTCATCTCTGAAGTATTTATCTTAATTTCTAAGTAATCTTCAAATAGCAGTGGAAATTGCCAAAGGAACCTTGTAGCAAATCATTTTTAAAAGCAAATAATCATCATTCTAATTTAATTTGATCCAGTTTTTCTTAGCTCTATATTTTTAAAAATGGATTTCCAGAAAGGTACACCTATATGAAAAATTAAAGTGATTTCTTTCCTGCTCCAGGTAGAGCCAGAGACAATATTTCATCAGTCAATGAGAATGACACTCAGAAAAACACCACTGTAACAAGGTAACAACCAATTTGCATACACCATCCCAATGAATACTGCCATCACTAATTTAAATCATTTAAGTTGGAAATAGTATGCATTAATTCATTTCTAGTGCTTTTGGGTTAAAGCCATCTTAATCTCCACTCTCTTCCATTATAAACTTAGCCCCAAACAGCAGGTTGTGATTTTTAAAATACTCAACTGTGCATTAGGCAGTATATATAGGATCTACTATGTGTTACTCCCTGGCCAGGCAATACTGAGCAAATGCATCCAGTTAATTCCTACACACTGTCTCTTTTCTAATTTAATTCTTTGGAGACATGACTCATTTCATTACATCAAAATCTACCTATATAAGTTCACAATCAATCAATCCATCAGCAAGCTTGTCCAGAAATCCCTGATATTTGTCTAGGCCAGCTATCTGATGAAAAAAGAAGTTGCTTACAGCCAAGTCATAGAGACAAATCTGAAACCAAATAATTAAATAATGATCCAAGCTGGAAAAAATATACACTATATTAAGAGTGAAATGCAGATTATTTAAGTGCATTAGGTGTTGAGAAAAGAAAGCTATCCATAAAAACTGAATTAGAGAAGTTTGAAAGAGAGTAGAATCAGATCTATATTTTGTTGTAATGCTGGAAGACACACAATTCTATATTCTTGGAAGTATAGCTTAGTGTAAGAGCTCCCTATACCCTGGGTTTGATTACCTGACCCCCCCACACACACACACAAAAAAAGGGATTCTCATCACCATGCAGTTCACCAAGCATGCCCTAGTCTACCCTAGAAAGGTTACTGCATCTAATGTATATTACATTAATTAATTAATTAGTTACTAACTGAATTCCTTATGAGAGTTGGGGTATCAGGGCCTAGTAGGCTAGATAACTCTGGTTTCTGGCCCTACAGGCATCCTGGAGTAGGGCACAGGACCTTTCTACCTTGTGTTATGAAAAGAAAGGTCAGTTCTAAGATGCTCTTTCTTGTGCTAGGGGACATAAATAAAAAATCAAGCCAGAAGAAATGGGTTTTTAAATAGATGACCAATCTTTAACTCCAGGAGGTGGTAGCTAGTTAATAAAGAATGTGGTAAGTAATATGTATGTTTGTATGTGTGTGGGAGAGCTGTTTTCAGAGTATTACAGAATTTTAAAAACCTTTGTTTTTAACTTCCACCCCACCTCCCTGCTGTCACTAACCTGCAGCATACCTGTTGGCAAATAAATTTTCTGTACTCTCAGTAGGATAACTATGATTCACAACAACTAATTGCATATTTCAAAAAAGTCAATACAAAGAATCTTGAATGTTCCCAAAACAAGAAAACTTATAAATGTCTGAGGTTATGTATATGCAAATTACCTTGCCCTGATAATGACCCATCATATACATGTACTGAAGTGGTATACTGTACTCCATAGATACGTGCAATCACTGTGTGTCAACTTCTGTGCCTTAACTTCCCTAATTGGACTTGAAATGTTATTTACCTCATAATCTGGTGGTGAAGATCAAACTAACATTTTGGGAATATGCAGAAAAATATATACTACTGATATAAAAGTTTCATCATAATCCTATTGGTTTCTTTTCTTGACATCCCCCCATCACTGTGATCATCTCCTAAACTGTGGAAAATCACTCAGTCTATCATTTTCTCTCTATGGCTACCTACATTTTCCCCCCCAGGGATTGAACCCAGAGGAACTTTACCACTGAACCACATCCCCAGCCCATTTATTCATTTTATTTTATTTTATTTTGAGAGAGGGTCTCAGAGTTGCTTAGGGTCTCACTAAATTGCTGAGGTTGCCTTTGAACTTGTGATCCTCCTGCCTCAGCCTCCCAAGCTGCTGGAATTGTAGGCATGAGCCACTTTGACTATCCTTTTTGTTGTTTTTAAACCTATAAGCTCATTTTGAAAGGAAGCAAAGGGAATATTTTTTGTGTGAGTATATGTGGAGTGTCTGTGTGGTAGAGTCTGTTCATGGGGTTTGTGTGTGTATATTTGTGATACATGTGTTTTGAGTGATTTGTGTTTGGAAGTTGTGCTATATTTGCTGTGTGGACTTGTGTGGAGCACAAAATTTGTTGTGTTTTGCACAATGTAGATTTGTATGTTGTATATTTATCTAATATAGTGTATGCTTTGTGTGCTATGCTTGCGTGCTGTAATTATGTGGTTTCTCTGACATACATGCTATTGTAGTGTGTGGGTTGCATGTTTCTATCTGGTTAGTTTGTGTGGTGTACATTAGTGTGGTGATGTTTTACATTCTACACTACAGGAAAAGGAGTTAAAGATTTTCCTTGATTTATCTCTCTGTTTTCCACCTCTACCTGCTCCCTCCCCAAAAATAAATGTGATGAGGACAACTGGATTAGTCAGCTCCTAGGGCTGGGATCTGTGGTCCCTCAGGGCCAAATTAAATCACACCAGGCTTAGTCCTCCTTTATGTTGCAAAATGCCACCATTTCTGATTGAAACATCTCACCGCAGGTGTCACTAAGTCTGTGTGTAGTGGGAGGGGGCTGGGGGGAGGAATTATTGCTTGCTGTGTAGTGCCAGAAATTGTGCTAGATTCTCTGGTGAAGACTGTTTCATCTATTTTTTTTTTTTGCGGGGGGAGGGGGGAGAAAGGATCACAATCACACAAGTGTTCCAATTAAAGCTCTGCCCATCCCCCCACCTCACCAAAAAGACCCTTTAATACCCAAGGTGAAGATAAAAGATAACAACTCAAATTCAAAGCTAAGACACTCTTCCAAATGTCCAAGTCTTGGAAGGTCTGAGGATGAAGTTGTGGTTTGGTATTTTCGCTGTACACTAGGGAAGAACAATAATAGACAGCAAGGAGGGGTGCATCCTCTTCTGTGGACCCTTCCCCTTACCACCTGAATTACCCCCATGCCAGGGGCTGCGGTTGTGTCGCATCTCTGAGCGACAGCAGCCCCAGCGCTGCATCAAAGGTAACCAAGGTCCATAAAGGTTTGAGCCTCAGCCTTTTCCAGTGTTCCTTTGGAATCTGGGCTGGGAAAGGGAGCGCCGCACATTTTCTGGCGTTTTTCCAGATCCCCAGGTGGAGACAAGGCTCCTGAACTTCAGTTCACCTAGTTGGTGAGGATTCGCTTCTCTGCATTAGGGCTTCTCTTTAGCCAAATAGGCAGAAGAGGGCAGTGGAGAGTGCTCACTCGCAGCCCCTTCCCCAAATTTCAGGAGGGCGGGACTTTAAAGAAACCACGTCACCAAAAGACCTCCTAACGCTGCGTTTGCAGGGATCCACCGGCTTGTACCCACCCACCCACCTCCCGCAAAGCCAGGCTATGAGCGAGGTGGGAGGGAGTTCTAATTACAGAGATTTGTTCTTTTATGTCTCGTGGGCAGGAGGAATACTGAAGACGGATTAATCCCCATCTCAGGCTAGAGCCCTCTCCCCAGTTACCGAGCAAGTGATTCTAGTGAGGAAGCGGCTTCGATGCCAAGAGCCTTAGCTCAGACGCAAGTCCTTTCCAGCCCACCGCGGCACTAGCGAGCGAAGTGGGGAGGGGGCTGAGGAGACCCGGGTGTGGGAGGGGATGAGGAGAAGACGTAAAGGCTCCAGCTCCAGGGCTGACCACTGGCTTTTGGAGACCTCGGTAGCTGGTGCAAGCTAACAGTTTGTATGTACTTCGGTGGGAAAAATTTTTGTTTTAATTGTGAAAGCTCAAGGGCTGGAGAAGCAGCCAGAAGCCGCCTCTAGACTCTACGAGGACACTAATAGGGTGTAGGGAATGGGAGAATGGGCTGTCAAGCCGGCTTGGGGGCATAGGCATACATCCCGACTTTTCAGGAATGCCAGATCCCTGCTGACCATGACAGACAAAAATAGGAGAGAATTTCTAGAGATTCGTGATTTAGCACACCCAGTTAACCTTTGGAAGAAATGAAGCCTCTGGAATTGCGAGCGCCAGGTGGACCTGGAGCTGCCTTTGACCTGAGCCCCTTCCACTGGGTGGGCAGTCTTACCCAAAGGTAAATGTAAAGGTGGAGGGTTCTTAGTCTGCCTACCAGTCTGTTTACCTGGTGCCAGTCGCAGCGGCGGCGGCTCCCTCGCAGATTTCTCCCGCCTTTCCTGCAAACGTGAAGACTTACCTTAGAGAGCTTTAGCCAAATGACTAAAAAAGCCAGGAACCTTCCAGCCTCAGTTTGCCGGTCAGGGAGAAAGGGGAGGCGATGGCTCGCTGCTGCCCCCTTCTTCGAACCTGGAGTGCTTCACAGCCAGAGGAGTGTGTCTCTGGGGCTCTGCGCACCACAGTGGACTGCTGCAGCTAAGGTGGCGTGCGCACTCCCGGGCGCCAGAGGGACTGGGCAATGACCCTCGCCAGAGAGGGGCGGGGCCCCGAGCGGGCAGGCAGAGCTTTGCGCGAGACTTTGCCTCTACCACGAGATGCTGTCTGGGTCCGCAACGCAGAGGGGGGCATGGGTGGCTCTCGCAGAAATGAGGGCGAGTGAATTTTCCAGATGCCAACTGTGTAACTGGGGCTCTGGTCTTTCCCATCAAGGCACAGGCAGTTTGGGGGCTGGACCAGATGGAGCATTAGAATTTGGGGACTGGTGGGCACATTTATCAAATATTAACCCCACAGAAATGAGTGTGCCCAATACAACCAAACAGGTAGTTAACATATATCCCCTATTTACATTCTTTCATTCCTTACTTCATGCACCCTCCTCCCCAACTCATATTGACATTCGGGATTTTTTTCCCCCTGACCTGCTGCCGGTGGGGACACTCAAGCAGTGGTGGAGCCCTCAAGTCAGTGGGAGCATAGAATCCAGAAATGAGAAGTGATAGGTGGAATGGGGAAAAGAAACAGTTTAGGAAAAGGGGGTCTTTTGAAATCTATCTATGACTGTGCTATCAGTCGTGTAAAACAACATGTTTTTAAGTCAGAAGCACAAAACAACTTTTGTTTAAATGATGTGATCAATATTTTCCATGGTTCACATTTTCTCCTTAAAAAAAGAAACAACACAGGAAAATAGAGGTGGCAAAACATGAGGAAGAAGGGAAAGAGGGGAAAACAATCTTATTTCTTGAAAACTTTGAGACGTGGGGTTTGGTTAAATTTCTAGAAATTTCCTGTGTGTGTGTGTGTGTGTGTGTGTGTGTGTGTGTGTTTGACTGTCCATAGGTAGAAAATAGTCTCCAAGTGAGCCTTTGAGCTTCCTGAATGGATTCCTCATTTCCCCAGCACCCCGAATCTTCTAGAAGGAATGAATAAACACTCCAAAACTCCTATGCGCAGAAGCACTGACGCACTTGAGTTCTCCCTAGGTAGCACAGGGGCATAGTTAATCTTTGTTTGCACATTTAATTTTCCCTTATTAGTACACAAGCACTGCGGATTTCTTCTTTAAAACCCATTTTTTTTCCTCCCAACAGTGCAAGAATTCCATTTTCCCCTTGCAACTTATATTCCTGCTAGAAAGTATGGAAACACCATGCATCTTCCACATTCACCAGATTTCCCCCAGAAAGATGAAAATCACCAATTATTTCCCCCCATATGTTCTGGATTTCCTCTGGAGAGTGCAGGAGAACCATAAGCCTCAGCTTTCTATACGTTTGTGTGGCAGTCCCTCCCCCCTCAGTTATCTCTGCATAACTTAAAATTAACTAAATTTGGGGTGGAAACACCTCATAATTTTGCTTCACCCCAACTTCTGCCTAGGAGTTTTGGAAATATCTTAAAATCTCCGTTGAACAGAAAATTTTGCAGCCTCACCTAGTATTTACCCAAGTCAGGGAGGGAGCACACACATCTTTCCAGCACCCAGGTTCCCCCCTGGTGTTCAATGCGGCAATGTTGCGCTGTCTGCCACGCACATTAAATTTACCACAAACAGGGCCAAGAGAGGCTATTTTCCCTAGACAACCAAAGGGCGTCCTGCATTTCTCCTACAGCCAAAATTTACCCCCAGGTAATTCTGGATCTGTACTTTCACCCACGTTCCTCAAATTGTTCCGAAATCATAAAACAACCAGCATCTTCCCTTGGTTCTACATTTCCTCTTTGAAAGAACCTAGACGGTCTTCTCCAGACCCGATAAGAGGCCAAGAGCCCTGGAGAAATTACCAACCACCTTTCCATTTTGCTACATCTTAACATCTTGAGTCATTCGCCTAGCCCTGACAGGCAGAAAGAAACCCCTACAGGCCCAGGACTCTTCCGAAAACTCCAAGCCCTCTGTCCCCAACAGACAATGTAGGACCTTCATTCTGCCACCAAAAACCAGTAGCTGGAGTCAGAGCTGCTTACATTTGCAAACTGCAATCAGTTATTTGTAGTGTCTGAGGGCAAAGATTCTGAATTCCAGAGCCAGAATGCAGACATTTGTATAAGAAAAACTAGCTCTACACCTTTCAATAGTCTAGAAGCCAGAGCCTTCACTCAGCCCTCCCAGCGCGCCAGGAGGCTACAGGGCTCAATCTACCCACATTCCTACCAACAAGATCCATTCCTTCCCCCCATCTACACCAAGGCTTGCAGCCCCACTACCAACCTGGCACAACCCTCAGTCTCTAGCCCGCCAGGCTTCAGCACCGCAAGTGCAGAGCGCCCTACCTCTTTATGGGTCCGCGATTCCGCTCCCGATCCTCCGATTGTTTCTGGAACCAAGCTTTTCTGCACTGCTTGGTATTCTTTCGAAGTCGCCTTCCTCTTAAGAACTGCAGCGTCTGCACGTGGGATTCCCGGAGAGTTAGCAAAAGCTAGCCAATCAAGGGCCCAGGCGAGACAGCACCAGCTCACCAGCAGCCAGACACTGGTAGACGGCTCCAAAGCCCCCAGATAACCAATTTATAGGATTCCACATAGAGGGAGGAAGAGGGCGGCGCTCAAGCCGATTGGTTCAGAGTGCAGCGGGGGTTGGGGAGGAGGGGATAGCGGGGGAGGACTGTTCAGGGCTGAGGGCTCAGTATCACCTCCCCCACCTTCGCTTCTCACGCAGTGGGGAAAGCTTCAAGATGGCACTCAGTTTGCAATCACTGTCTCCCCAAATTCAGGTTCAAATCAGTTGTTGCGTTCCTCTCCTCCCCCTCCGCCACTTACTCTCTGAGGCATGACCCCTGCCCACCAAAAGAGCAATGTAAAGGTTTTTTTTTTTTTTTTTGGTTGCCCAGAACACTCCTGGCGCCTAATCTCATGCCTAGTGAGATCTAAAGAAAAATCCAGCTAGTGCTGTGATAAGAAAAAAAAAAAAAAAAATATATATATATATATATATATATATATATATATATATATATATAATGTGAAAGTGTTGATACATGTAGACTTGTTTTTTTCATCGTGCAGGAGGTTCTTTCGCAACCATTAGCCTCTTTATGTTTTGGATTTTTTTTTAATATTAAGCCCAACATAACAAGAATAAATTCTTGTTTTCAGATGATGAGATTTTCTCTTTTTTTCAGAGGGATAAACACACAGGCAAATAATTTCTTTGAGATGAACATATTAATGGCTGAGCCAGATAACTATCCTGCGTGGTCTAACTCCAGGTATTTCCCTGGTGCCTCAGTATAAATTGTCTGAATTGACACTGTAAGATTAAGTGTGTTCATTTTCGTTTTGTGCTGTTATGTTGTTCATGCAATACATTGCATTTGAGGGCTTGGGTGCATTGTGTTCAAGATAGTTTTGTAACATGTGCATTTAAGCAATTAAGTAAATGATATGTAGCCTACTCCAGAGATAATATGGCAAATCAAAATCTTTCACCTCAGATATTTAATTGTTCGATAGCTTGGTACTTCTTGTTTCCTAATCAATCACCTAACACTGTCCATTCTTCCTTCCACAAATGTCTCTTCTATATTTATATTAACTCTATTTTCAGTGTCTTCACACTATTATTTTAAAAGCCTATTTCCTTTTCCTTATGCCCACTGATATCCATGACTCTGAGTCAACAAAGGCAGATTAATCTAAAGGCAATTTTATCATCTCTGATCAATACATATGAGGCTGAAAAGTTTGTTTCCTTCATAAACTCCTCTTTGTATAGAGACTTCTCTGAAATTAGCCCCTACATCTTGCAATTACTTTCCAAATCTTCAACCCAAATCCTATTTTCCATTTTCAACTCCAGTTCCACTTCCCATCAAAGTCTTCCTTGACTTTATTAATGAGTTTATTAAGATGTAATTCACATAACATATAATTTACATATTTAAAGCATACACTTCATTGGTTGTACAATATTCACAGACTTGTGTAGCCATCAGTGTATGCATAAAATTGATGACATTTTCATTACCTCAAAAAGAAACTTTACGCCCATTGCCCTCTATCTTCCTAAGCATCTACCTACAAACCCTGGACAAACACTAATATACTTTCTGAATCTATGGATTTGCCTATTGTGATCATAACATATAAATGCAATCACATAATATATGGCCTTTTATGATTGGCTTCTTTCATGTAGTATGATTTCAAGCTTCATTCATCCTGTACTATGTCATCTGTTCTTTATTTTTTATTGTTGAATATTATTCCATTGGTTGGGATTGTGGCTCAGAGGAAAAGCGCTCACCTAGCATGCGTGAGGTCCTGAGTTCGATCCTCAGCACCACATAAAGATTAAATAAAGGAATTGTGTCCACCTACAACTAGAGAATAAATATATAAAAAAAAAAAAAAAAAAAAAAAAAAAAAAAAAAAAGAATATTATTCCATTGTACAGATATGCTACATTTTACTTATCCATTAATCAATTATGGACATTTGGATTGTTTCCACCTTTTGACTCTCATGAACATTGCTGCTATTTACGTTTATGTACAAATTTTTGTATGGTTGTATATCTAGAGTACATATTGAAAGTGGAATCGTTAGGTCCAATGGTAACTCCATGTGAAACTTTGAGAGAGTGCCAAAGTGTTTTGGAAAGCAGGTGCATCATTTTCTATTTCTCCATATCCTCAACTAAACTTGTTATTATCTGTTTAGAGCCATCCTATGATTGTTAAGGAGTATCTCATTGGGGTATTGATTTACTTTTCTCTAATGACAAACAGTGTACAACATCTTTTCATGTGAAGAGTGGCCATGTGTACGTCTTCTTTGGAGAAGGTTCTATTTGTGTATTTTGTACATTTTAATTGATTTGTTTGATTTTTTATTTATCAAATTGTTGTAAGGTCTTTATATATTCTGAGTATAAGTTCTTTATCACATGTATGATTCTGAATATTTCCTATAATTCTGTGGGACATCTTTTCACTTTGTTAATTATGTTATTTAAAGCACAAAATATTCTAACGGTGGTGATGTCTATTTTATCTATTTATCTATTTTAGCCTTTGCTTATTATGCTTTAAGTGTTATATTTAAGAACCATTGTTTAATCTAATGTCATGCAGATTTTACTCCTTTTTTTTCTTTTAAGACTATTATAGGATTAGCTTTGATATCTAGATTTTTGTTCCTTTATAAGTGAATTTTTGTATATGGTGTGAAGTGTGGGCCCTATTTTTTTTTTTTTTTTGCATGTGAACATCTATTTGGTCCAGTACCATTTTTTGAAAATACTGATTTTTTTCTCCGTTGAAAAATCTTGGCATCTTTGTTGAAAGTCAGTTCATAGAAAATATGATGGCTAATATCTGTACTCTTAATTCTACTCCATTAATTTTTCTGTATATTGTTATGCCATTGCCACATTGTCTTGATTACTGTAGCTTTGTAGTCAATTTTGAAATAAGGCTCTGTGAGTCTTTCTAATTTTTTCTTCTTTGTCAGGCATGTTTTAGATTATAGATTCTTTGCAATTTCATATGAAAGAATTAGCTTGTCAATTTGGGGGAAAAAGGAAGCTTAGAAGTTGATAAGGATTGCATCAAATGTGTAAACCATTTTGTAGAATATTGCAATTTTAACAATAGTATGTCTTCCAATCAATGAACATGGAATGCATCGGTGTTTTTTCTTTCATCTGGATCTCCCTTAATTTTTTTCTTCAATGATTTTCAGTTTTCAGGGCACAACTTTTCCACTCACTTTGCTAAATTTACCTAATATTTCTTATAAGATAGATCTGCTAGAAGTGAATTCTCTCAGTATTTGTTCATAAAGCAATATCTTTGCTTGACAGATTTTAACATGTTTCATATTTGCTTTGCCTTAATTTAAAAAAAAACTAGTGTTTAGCTGGATATAAGATTCTAGGTTGACAGGCTTCAGAACTTTGAATTATGGTCCCCTGGCTTCCTTCATTTCTGATGAGATATCTTCAAGTTCCCCCTATACATGGAGAGCTGTGTCTTTTGTGCATATTTCAAGATGTTCTATTTTTATTTGATTTTCGAAATTCTGATTGTGTGTGTTTGTTTATGAATTTCTTAAAGTTTTTCCTGCTTTGAATTTATTAATGATGCCCCATGTATTTCTGCAGTTCTGTACATCTTCCTTCATTATTTTTCTCTCTGAAATCACATAATCTCTATTGATCTATTTTCAACTAAATGTTTCTATCAGTTAAATCTACTATTGCGCTGTTCAGGGAAATTCTTGTTCATTTTTGTAATTCTTACCTTCAAAATTTTCATTTGACTCTTTTTGTTATTTCTATTTTTAATGATAGTCTCTATGTGACAAGACCTTGTCATATTTTTATTTATTTAAGTGTGGTTTCCTTTAGTTATTTGGACAGTTTAAAATAACTAATTTAAACCTGATGTCTTTTAAATTAAGTATATGTGGCTTTTCAAAAGAAGTTTTCATTGCCTGCTGTTTCCCCTGTGGATGTGACACTTTCTGTTTCTTTGCATATCTTATAATTTTGGTTGAAACGTGAATATTTTGGATGATTTATTGTAGCATCTCTGCAACTAAAAAAATAAACTGTAGAGATTTTCTTGTTTGCTTATTGATTGATTGATTGAATTGTGGATAGGCTGGACTATTTTACTGAAATATATTTCCCCTAGTTTGTGCAGCTTCTGATGTTGCTCTTCAGTGAATTCAGCTTCAGGTATTGCACAGTCATTCTAGAATGACAGTGATTTTAACAGAAATATCTTTGATGGACTCTTTCCCTCATCTCTCTGTTTTTGTCCTGATAATATCTTACCCAGATATTAGCCACCAGTAATTAATTGCTGGATGATTACAATTTAGTTTTCAACAATGCCCTGTAGCTTAAATTACTCTACAGTGGTACAATTAAATTTGAACTTTTCTTTTTTTGCAAGGTTAATCTTTTACACCAGTCTTTGAGGCCTTCTCCAATCCCAGGTAGAAGACTCTTATCTATATATCTTTCCCTGTTTCTTGCTGTTAATCTTCTAGCTATTCTAAGGTTTAAATTGTTCTCATTGAGCTACCAGCCTCACTTTCATTGTTTACTACCTAAATCTCCATTATTTTCAATAGCACCCTAAGGCTTGAGCTTTCCCATGCTGAAAAAAAGTCAGTTCCAGAGAAAGTCAGTTATCTTTCGGAGAGCTATTGAAATTCTATTCTTATGTCCTATCTCCCCCTGTGATTAAATCCTCTGCACCACTGTTACAGAGCCCAGGGCAGATACTGTGGCCTGCTTCTCTTTGACAGACATCCTTGCTTTATGAGAAGAATACTAGGCAGGGTGGTAACCCTTGATGTATGCTCACTTCTTCTGATTTGGAATCTCTTCCTTACAGGCACACTAGGATAAAAAAGATAGAGATTCAGTATTCTTGGCCTGCCCTACGTGGCTTATAGCTTTTACTCCATGTGTAGGGGCTGGAAGGAGCCCTAAATTTCTCAGCTATTCTTTTTTTTTCTTTTTATATGATTTTTTTTTCTAAATTTTCATACTTTTAAGTTATACCTGACAGTAGAGTATAATTTGACTTATTTACACAAATACAGAGTACTGCTTATTTTAATTAGGATCCCAGTCTTATGTTTCTACATAATGTAGAGATTCACTGAGGTACATAAATATAAGAATATAGGAAGGGCTGGCAATATATCTCAGTTGGTAGAGTGCTTGCCTCACACGGACAAAGCCCTGAGTTCAATCCTCAGCACTACACACACAAACACAAAAATATAGGAAAGTTATGTCAGATCCATTCCACTATAAATCCTATTCCCATCCCCCCTCCCTTCATTGCATTCTCTGTTGAATTTACTGAACTTCTATTCTTCCCTCCTTACTTTGTTGTGTGTTAGCATCCACATAGTAGAGAAAACATTTGAGTTTCTGAAACACCTATCTTAGGGGAAAGAGAAGCACTGTAGGGCCTCCCTCATATGGGAAGATATTTTACATATAGACTGAAACCTTGAGGGAAGATACCTGTTTTTATCTGCACCTGTCCATTATAAAGTTTATATTAAACTGAGCCAGGAGTGGGAGAATAGAGCAGGCCATGGTTTAAACCCAATAGGTTTTCACTTTCTTATTAATTTTCTTGAAAAAATGTCTCTTCATTTGCTGCTAGTCCTTAGGACAATTTTTAGGGATAATAATGTGTTGCTTGCTTGTTTGTAATTTTTAGCAGTATAATTGTTCAGCTAGGGTAGGTGTTAATGGATCTCTTCACATCACCACTCTAGAGGTCATTCCATCTTCCTTGACGTCTTAAATCTATACTCAGCAAAATGTAGTCTGTAATTTTATATGCTCTAAGTTGGCTGTTTCCTCTCTCTATTAATCACAGTTCCTTCCAAGACAGAAAAACTAGGTATTCTTCCAATGTCTCTCTATCAATCAAGCTACTACTATAGCTATTTACTGAGTGCCTACTCTGTTCTGTGGTTGGGAATGAGAGTAAGGAGAATAATTCAGTGATGAATCACATGTAGCTCCCACCCTGTGGTACATGAAAGAAGACAGATATGTATATTACTTAAAAACAAGGCAGAACATGATCACTGCCAGAAGAGAAACATAAACAAAATTGTTCTGGAGGCAATCTGGCTTTTTTTCCCCCTCTTCTTTTTTCCCCCTTTTTGATGGAGAGAAGATTTCTGCATTACTTAATATTCTGATTCCAGAAGGTGGCATTTAATCTGGACCTTGATAGATAGGCCAAGTTCTGATAGATGGAGATGGGAGAAGGGACATTCAAGGCAGAGGAAAATGAGCCCAGTCATGAATATATTACACAGAAAAATGTATGTTTTCAGCATCTGAATTAGGCAGCTTAGAAAAAGGGCCCTGGGCCAAATTATGAAAGGCCATTGAAACCACACTCTGGAGTAGAGATTTCATTCTGTTGACAGCAGAGTATCATAACATGTTTTCAAGTAGGACAGTGACATGATTAATTGAGAAAGAGAAGATGTCTAATGGCAGAATGAAGTATGTATTTTCAGGAGTGATACCGAGGACAAGGAGACCAGTGAGAAAGGAAGCTGTTGCTACCATCTAAGGGGAAAATGACAAAAATTTGATTTTCAGCAGTGAAAAACATGGGAGAAAATGGCAAAGATAAGATCTTTGGGAAGTGGCGAATAGAGGCTTTGGGGAGTTACTAGATGACTCCTAATAAACTTAGAATAAATTTATAAATTTCATGTTCTTCTGAGAGATGATAGAGATGTCCACAGATTATAAATGTTAAGAGGCTATTCATTCTAGTATCTGAAATACTAAGTGTCACTTAGCAGTCTGTATCTACTTAACACTTCCTGGGAAGGTTCCAGTATTGCAGAGGTGGATGTCAAATCTTGATTACTTGGTGGCATAGAGAGGTAGGAATTTATGAAAATTTAGCCCCTGCTTTCAAGAAAAATAGTTTTGGAAAGACAATCTATAAAATAATTTAAAAACTTAAGAATATAACCACCTTCCTCTTATCCCAGCACCTGACAGAAAATGTAACATGAAAATGCTTCATGAACAGTTGAATTGAATATAATCAGATATTAGACTAGAATGTTCAGTACAGCCTCCTAAAAAATATGAATTAGCAGACTACGAAGCCATTCAAAGCTTTCTAAAAGTGATAAGAATTAAAAGTATTTTTGAAAGAATACAGAATTCAGGCAGGCTTACTGAAGGAGAGAAAAGATGGGGTAGAGTAAGGAATAGCAGGATAAAAACACTTGATATGAAGAGACAATTAAATATATTAAGTAGTTGTATTAATTCTGAGAGCCTCTAAGTCTTGCTAGAGTAGATGTTGATGTGGGGTTTTGAGGCAGAATTATGTTGGAAAGGTAGTTAGATACTCATTAACATGACAAAGATTATTGCATTAGTTTGTTCACTAGGCCTACCACTGGACGGTAATCACTGAACACCTACTATGTATTAGGCATTGTATTTAGATATATATGAGACCACCAGATTCAGAAGAAAACCAAAATATAAGAGAACCAGAGAACATCATTTGTAAACTGAGCTGCCAATTTTTGGTCTCCAGATGTGAGCAGACAGAGGAAGGAAAGGGATGACTTCCCATGAGAATGAGTTAATTCTATAGGTTTTGCAGTCCTCCTACTCTCCATTTGTCACTTGAAGATTCAGTGATAGATTAGGTGTAAGTCCTCCTATGGTCTCAGTAATCCCTTAGTGAAGTTAAGCAGCATGAAGCCATCCAAACCCATTACTTCTGTGGGCTGGCAAAACACTTGTGGATTTTGGAAAGGTTTGGGAGGGGGTTGGTAGAACTTTATGGTGAGGACTGGGAGGATGACATCTATTTTTAATTACTAGCAAGCTTGAATTGCTTACCTAGCCCTGGGAAAGTATCACAGTGGGTTTGCTGATGAGGGCAGATGACAGTAACACTATTTTTTCTCATTCTTGATATCTTTATGGGGATTTGAAATCCTATACCATTGAAACTGGCAATGCAAATAGCAAAAGACTTAAGCATTAGATGAGTAGTACTGACTGTAGGGACTACAGGCATTCAGAAGAAAGAGAGTCATCAGTATAGGATGGAACTAGTTGGAACAACACTCTAGAGAAGATGAGACCTGAGAGTACCCTTGAAGGCTAGGTATTGTTTGGGAATTGGTGGCAATAAATATTGAGGATGCAAGTTGAGCTCATTCCTGGAGGTGTCATGATGATATGAAGAAGTAAAGTGAAATTATGAGGTTGATGTTGTAAAATTATGTCAGATAACTGGTAAGAATGAGGCAAGAATAGCAATTTGATGTCAGTTTCAGATGAGCCTTGAATGCCAATTCAAAAATAAGATTTCCCTGCAAAGCAGTGAACTTTGTTTTGATTGTTGGAGGTCAGCTATGTGTCAGGCACTGTGCTTGCCTGGTTGTAAAACTCTTAGATATTTCCCGTTTTACTGGCATTTGGATATCCCCTGTGATTACCAGCAGTCCTGTTTTGTCCAGGACTGAGAGATGTCTTGGGAAATGGGACATTCAGTGCTAAAATTAAGAATGTCTTAGGCAAAATAACACAATTTGGTCATGCTGATATTTCCTTTCTCTATCTCTCTCACTTTGATTTTCTTTTCTTGCCTCTCTCTATGAATTGTTTTTCTCTGTTCTATCTTTATTGCAAATATATCCTTCACATGATCTAATACCTTCAGTTCCTTTCTTTATTGTAAATCACTTCTAATTGTGTAGCCTCCCCCAGGAGGTACTTTAAGATTTAGGATCTATATAACTTTATTAATGTAAATGGTGACATAAGGAAACCCCCAAACTCAGAGTTTGAACTTCAGCAAGAGTGTAAATTTCAGCATTGACTCAGGAAGTATTATCTTAGTAAACCCTTGTCAAGAGCTCACATGAGTAACCTCAAGAAAGGATGAAGCAAACAACCTCAGTATGGTACTTTTCCAGCATTGATTTCAAACTGGTGCTACTTAGTGTTTCTTAATAATTAAATGTCTTTTGAAGATGATCCTTAACAATGTTTGCATTTGATATTTACATACACACATAAATGATGCACAAATACTTATCTACCTCAATGCTCACATTGTCATTTTAATATAAAATAAACTGATAAATCTGAATTTATCCAACAGATGATTTTCCTGCCTCAGAATTTAACAGAGTACTATTTGGGAGAGCTGCATGCTAGGCATATTAATGAAATTAATTTGATAACATTTGGTCTTTATTTGGGTATCTCTGCAAAGAGAGTAGAACCTACCTGGTTTGTCCTTTCAAACCCAAAGGGAGGGAGGGAGAGAGAGAGAGACAGAGAATTTTCTTTATTTTCTGGCCTGAGAGAATGAGCAATTGGGAGCTGGCTCATGCATGTTAAATAAAAGCAATTTGATTATCAAGAGCCTGCATGGATTTTATGAGCCAGGGAGGTGGAAAGGTCAGACAATAGATGAAAGCAGAACATGGACAATTATGTTTGTGAGAATGAGAATAGGACTAGAAAATGTAACTTTGTGGGGGACTCTGGATCTAGAAGAGAGACTGGGGACCTAGATACAAATCAGCCTCATCTCAGGGCTGGTGTCAAACAGATCATGTGTAGTTCCTTTTCTCTGAGGTTGTAGGCAATGTTGTTCAGGAAATTTGTATTTTGAACTGGAGGATGGAATCAAGGATGATAAGATAGAAAACATACTTTGAGTATGAAAATCTGTGAAGTGAGAAAAGACTTGGACTGAAAGACCAAGGTTTTGATTCAGGAATCTTGAAGTGAAAAGAAAACAAAAACCGGTTGACCTTTCCTTAAATACAGTAGCATTCATACCACAGAGACACCTCTTTATGTCTTAATTCTCTATGGAGTCATATTTTGATCTAGATGCAGATTGGGTTTGCTCTGTGATCCTGAAATAGTCACTTATTATCTCTGAACCTCAATTTTCATATCCTCTCAATTGAGGTAAGTAATAAATCTGCTTCCTAGGGCTTTATGGACTTTAGTTAAAATAATTGAGAAAAAAGTGTAAACTAAGGGGGTATACAAATATAAAATGTCATTATTTCCCCTATGAAAAGATCTCCAAGGGGTTTGATCTCTGTTTCCCATAGTACCTAGCATAGTGCCATATACTCATAACTGAATGAATAGCCTGCTGAACTGAATATGGCTAGAATCTTTATTCTTCTATATTAGCCATAATTCAAGAATTTCAGTATGGTAGAGACACCTAAATCCATCAATTCACACTCTTCACTCTCTGTTCAGAAATTCCATCATTTTAATATCCAGCTTCTGTTTCAATATTTGCATACTTCATAGCATGTATGCAGGTTTATGTTATCCCATCCCTGAGAAAATTTCCAACAGATTTTTCTCTCTCAAAAAAAAAAAAAAGATAAGAAAGAAAAAGAAAGAAAGAAATGAAAAGGAAAAGGGGGGGGAGAAACAAGAGAAAACCATCCTATTCTCTGCAAACCTATTCAGACCAATATGCTGAAGAGTGCTTGAATTGGCTTTGATTGCCAGAGCCTCTGGGTAGGATATCTTTTGTGTAATCAGGTTGGTGTTGCCTGCTGCCTATGTGAATGTGGTAAAGGCCACCAAAATGCCTGACCAAATGCCTGTCTGTCTCCTGCAGTTAAAAGGGACCAAATGACTTTGGGGTTCATAAGTTATATGTTTTAAGGATCTTGGGCTTCAATGCAAATAAAAAACTAAATCAAACAAGATGAGCAAAAAAAAGAAACAAAACAAAAAACAAAAAACAAAAAAACAAACACCACCTCAGACTACTAGAACTTTCTCTCCTCATCCAGAGGTAACTTAAGGACCCTGTGTTAGGGGGAGATGAGGACTTCTTAGCTTAACCACAAATTAGCTCAGTCAAGCCGCAGGCTCATAATGATTAAGCCACAGAAGGCAGAATTCTTGAGGTAACCAGGCTGAGGATGATGCATGGATGCATTCTATGCTAGGGATACCTGCTGCAAGCTTTCCTACTCCATATATACAACCTGAGAACATGATGTAACTATGACTCATTCATAAAAGGAACTGGAAAGCACAGAAGACAAGGATGAGGCTTCATTACTCTGGTTGCAGACACTGAAAGTATCTTTCACACTTGTAATAATTTCATGATCAGTCAGGGACTTTTCTGAGGTTCTCTTAGGACACTGAATGTCCTCTTCAGAAGATAAACTAAGTACTCCTGATATTTCTAATATGCTTTTAATTTATTCAAATGAATTCAATAAGCAGTCACTAAATGGAAATTTTAGGTAAGTGTTATGTTATACACATAAGTCTGACTTGGTGAAGTCTGAGTTACAGAGCATTGAGAAAAACATATGCTACTTTTTTACTTATACTCAGTATCTAAAAATTGCTACAATAAATTTCCTTAGGGAAATTCCTAAATGAGTGGACAAGAATGGGTTGTAATTAGCATACCAATTGTTTGTTTGCAACTCAGTTCTTCATAATGCTTGAAAACAATTCTATTTAGTCCTTTAATTATCTCCTTGCAATTTGGTTGACACTATCACCTTTAAAAGAAACTATTTTAATACAAAATGAAGAAAGAAATAAGTCCAGTTCCCATGCAAAATATCACTCAGGGTAGATGAATGAGATATGAATTCATGACATTTTACCTTGCAGACAATAGTCAAGAGATCTTCTGTGATTTAAAGAATGACCTCGAATAATAATAAATCATTTTCTTTGGTATAAGAGTGTGTTCTTTGAATTAGAGGAGGAGAAACTTTAACTGCAGAATTCTGTTTGCTTTTTCCAACTCAGATTGGTGGCAGTATATGGCATATGCATTGTAGAGAAGAGTTGGGGTAGGATTAAAACTTCACTATGGATAATTGACAAAGTAAATGATTCATGGGGGTAAATGAGTATGCTAATAATTGTAACACTGCCTGTAATTCTGCTTTCAATATTCTAAATTTATGTGTTCCCAAAGTGAAGGTGCAAGAAAGAGGCCCCATTACTCTTTATTTTATCTTTATTTTTTTATTGTTCCTATGTAGAATCATGGAGAACCCAGCCTATAGGGTTTGACCAAGCAAGGTGCAAGTGCCAGCTCCTCCACTCGAAGTGTACCTTGGGAAATTACCTTGACCTCTTAGAAGCTACATTTCCTCATCTGGAAAATGGGATCGCCATTTTCCTCAGAGAGTTAGTGAGAGGGTCAAACAAAATAATGTATACATGAAATAGTATAGAAAATAGTTATGTACCCTGTGTACATCATGTGTGTGTTTTAATTGCTATTCTATTCATTAACCTGGAATCTTTCTGCATAGGCCTATTATATTTGTACCTTTTCTGACCCCAAGTATCAACTTACCTTGTATTGCTTTTTTTTTTTAAAGAGAGAGTGAGAGAGGGGAGAGAGAGAATTTTTAATATTTATTTTTCAGTTCTCAGCGGACACAACATCTTTGTTGGTATGTGGTGCTGAGGATCGAACCCGGGCCATACGCATGCCAGGCGAGCGCACTACTGCTTGAGCCACATCCCCAGCCTTGTATTGCTTTCTTGCCATTGCTGTTCTTTACTTTCAAACTGACAGTCAGGTCTTCTTCAGTAATAAATACAGGCCACCTGTGTCATTTACCCCCTCTCTCACCTAACACATGGGTATTTGTGGGTTTTCTTATAAAGATAATGCTGTCTTCCAGACTAATGACTTTCTGGGACCATTCGGTCTAGGGCACCTCTCAAATATTTTACTTTGAAGGAAACAAGCTACATAACTAGCTCCTCAACTTGTAAGAAGTCATCAAGGAAAGTGAGCTAGCTTGCCAGCTAGGCTTCTTCCAGGGTCACAGGAAACCTGTCAATTATATTTGAATAACCTGCTCTTTGCTAATAACATATTAAATGGCTCATAAGCTCAGTTTAGTGTACCTTAGCAATATATTTTCTGTTTGCCTATGGTACAGAGTGAACTCCAGGCAAATGGGTCCCCTTATACTCACTCTCTATACTGCCAATGTCTTATTCATAGGTCTCTCATTACAGGATGCATCTGTGAGCCTAATAATTTCCCACTCCCTCTTGCACATTTCTTCTTCTTTGTAGTGCTACTGTTTAGTTTTAAGGGCAAGATTACTAATCAGTAGACGTGACTGAATGTTGCTGGCTACTTGAGGTTTCCTCAGTACTACTTTTGTTTTACAAAAGCCAGGTTTCATGGTCCCAATAACTCAGTGCCTGGGATTTCTGTGACAAATCAATTATAGCAAGGACAATGGTCTGGACCAGGTTGGTGGTCAGAAAAGACAAAACAACCACCTGAAAGGAAAAACAAGATTGTATATTTTGAATATGTATGGGTTATCCAGAGGCCTAGATGCCTCAATCACTAGTTGGTTGTGTGATTTTAGACCAATTAACTTTGTGTGTGTGTGTGTGTGTATGTGTGTTTGTGCGTGCGCAATATGTAGTCATACTGGAGGATGAGAAGTAGAATTATAGTTTTGAAAGCCTTTACAATTCTGATAACTCAAATTAAAAGATCAAGTCATCTCTCTATGGATGTGACATTTGAGAAGTTATTTAACCTATTTTTCCATTTCCTCATCTAGAAAAATAGCATAATAATAGAAGTTGCACTAAAGAGATGTGAGAATTAAAGAAGTTAATAAATGTTAAATGGAGATTGTTAAAGAGTGATAAATTATTAGCATTGTTATTTGTAGTAGTATTTTAAATGAGGGTGGACTATTATAAATGTGGAGTATTATAAATGAGTAGTATAAATGACTAATATGAATGATGATATTTTACCACTAAGCTACATGCCCAATCATTTTACTTTTCATTTTGAGACATGGTCTTGCTAAGTTGCCAGAGGGTCTGCTATATTGCTGAGGCTGACCTTGAACTTGCAATCCTCCTGCTTCAGCCTCCTGAGTTGTTAGGAAAGCAACTAGGTGAGCACCACCACACCTGACATCACTATATGATTTCTAAGGGATCTTCAAGTCATAACATTTCTTGAGTTGAAATCCATCTATTTTTGTATGTTAAATAAGCTCACAGGTCTTAAAATAAGGACAGGCCTTGTTTAAATTTTTAGAAACTGTGAGAAGCAAAGGGAAAAGCCCATACTTGAGCTAGAAAGTTCTAAGTCCAAGGCAATATTGGATAGCATTTTTTACTCTAGGCATAATGCAACAAATTCCAGGAAATATTTGTATTACTCAGGGTTCTTCGGAGGAACAGAGATAACAGGATATACAGAGATATTTAAGAGGATATTTATTTTGAAAACTGGCTCATGTGACTGTAGAGGTTGAGAAATATCATGACATGCCATCTGTAAGCTGGAGAACCAGTAAAATTATTGGTGTAAATCAGTCTAAGATTGAAGGTCTGAGGGAAAGATGCTGATTTAAGTTCCATAATCTAAGGCCTGAGAAATAGGAGTTTCATGGTCTGAAGGAAGGAGAAGTTTAATGTATCAGCTCAAGAAGAGAGATTTTTTTTTCACCCTTTCTCCACCTTTTTGTTCTCTTGGGGCATTTGAGTGATTGGATCTTCTTTACTCAGTCTACTTATTCAAATGCTTTTTCCTTCTGGCATGTCTAGCCTCACACATACACTTAGAAGAAATGTTTAATAAGGTATCTGGGATCCTTAACCTACTGAAGATGACACAAAATTAGACATCACAACATTCTTGGTTTGAACTGAACAGCAACATAAAAGAAGAAATATGAGTTTCAGACTAAGTTATTGCTGAATTCATGAGAGCTATTCCATCCAGACAACTGTCTGAGTGTGTTCTTTGTCTGAATCATTAATTAATTAATCCAATCATAGAATGGCAGGTACTCTTCTATGTAGATATTAACAGCATTTCTTGCCTTTAGAGATCTTGGTCTATAATTAGAGCTATAAGATAAACCTATTTGAAAAAGCTTATTCTCACTTAACAAGGTCAGAATTTGCCAACAGTTTTCTCCAGGCAACATTGTGTTTTAAGTAGGTAAAGAGACTGCTGATAGACAAAATAAACTGGATAAACTTTGTTGTCTATATAAAAACAGGCATATTTCTCTGAACCTCTGTGCATAATAAACATGTAATAAATACTAATACATAGTTGAAAGCAAAATTAGACTGTAAGCATTTTGGTATAATTCAGTATCTTCCCAGTAATTGTCAGGTATCAATAGTTGCTAATATAATCCCAATGTTCCCCTTAGTATTAAAGTGTAATTTTCTGAACAGTTACTTTAAGCTTGTCTGAGCTTGTCAGGACATGAGAATGGCTCTGCACACCCTACTATGCTTTTCCAGGTGTTAAAACTCCTGCAGCTTTCTGGTACAGGCTGTAACTTCTTTAGAAAGTGAATCTTTTGATTACTCTAGTGTTTTTTCTCACTCCATCGGTAGTGCATAGCACTTTCACCAGACAACTGTTCAATCACTTCTTATCCCTAATGAAAAGAAAATCTGTTTCATTTTTCTATACACTGAACAAAGTGCAGAAAGGTCTTGTCCATATCTAATGTATGCCTCTTGCATGAGTGAATCCTGATGATTTCTTAGGTAAGAGTAAAGAAATTTTATAGTCACATTCATGCACTCTTAAAATATATGATTGATAGTTACTTCTCATCTATTCATTCAACACTAATTGAATATCAACTACGTATTAGGCATTTTTTCTTGTGACCAGGAATATATAGATTCAAAGATGTATAATCTTTGCCCTTTGGGAACTCCAAATATGGTGGGGATTCATAGCTTCTAAACACCTCTCCTCCATCCCCTAATAGTGATGAATCATTGTATATAGTAAAGGACAATAGGTATTATAGAAGTAAAAGGAGTTAGAAGATGAGCTAGTTAAGGATTAGATCACAGAGATTCTTGAATGCCACAGAAACAATGGAAAAACCATAGATTTTTAAATGGGAGAATGACAGAATACATGTTGTTGAATGTGTCTGTCATTGGGTAGGGGACAATAGATGAGAGTGAAAATTGTATAAAAGCAGGGTAATCAGTTTGGAGATTATTGCAGAAATCCAAGGAATAGGTAAGGAATTGTGGTGTTTCAGAAAGTGTTCAGAGATCCTTATCTCATAGCCACTCAGAGGCAGCCTCCTAGATCCTCTTTATGTATAAAGCATTGAAAATAACATTGTCTTGGTTTCGATTATCACTGAACACATTTTTGTAGAAAAATTAAGAAGTAAGTAGAATTGTCACATGATGAAATTGAGGACCCAGGATTTTAAAAGAGTCTTATGGAGAAAGAAGAGAGGGAGATATGAGTAGAATACATTTTGATTTCCTAAGAACTGTAAAAGAATCCATACACTTATGTGAGTTCCAACATATGTGGCAAGAGGCATTATAGGATAGTGAGTTCAACGGGAAGTATGAGAGGCTACCTGGGCCCAAATGTTGCCTATGTCACTTTTTAACTGTGCAATTTGGTGGATATTACTTAACCTCTCTGTTCTTCAATTTTCTTATTTATAAAATGAAAACAGTTATTGATTTTCAGGAAATAGTAAGTGACCCAAGAACTTTACAGATATTGGCTTATTTGATTCTCACAACAATTTTGTAAAGTATTGTTATTATATCCTCATTTATAGATAAACTAAGACAAAGAATAATTATATGACTTGACCAATGTCAGAAGGTACTACATAATAGAGTCAATATTTGTCAGAAGCCATGCTATTAACCAATATAAAATACTGCCTCTCATAAATAGTATTAATAATAGGAACCAATTTTATAGGAGTGTTATGAAAATTAAATGAGCTATTAATTTAAAAGCACTTAGGTCAGTGCCTATCACTGGAGAATAAGTTCAATGTTAATAGTAATAGTAATGGTTGTTATACAATTGATGTAGTTGTGTAGTAGTAGTAGTAGTAGCAGCAGCAGGAATAGTATCTGAAATGATTCATATTGAGCCCAAGCAGGATCATAATATGTTAAAAGCATTTTCATTCATTTATGTATTTGTTCAACAATATCGGTACTTACTATGCACTAGACACAATGCTAGTTCTGAGGACGCTCTGGTAAATTAGACAAATAATATTCCTTGCATGGGGATGACTTTTCTCCTCAGTCCACTCTGTCAGATGCATGTTTCTAAGCATCTCTTTGCTCAGATGAAGCTATTCATAAGACTTCCTTTAATCTGAACTCTTTCTCACCTCAAGCATAGCCTAGTCACCCCTTCTTCTCTGCTCTCCTTCTCACTTTTGTTTCTTCCTCTCTTGACACTTGTTCTCCTTTCCCTCACCTATCCTTCTGCATGTGCTGCTAGAACGAATCCCCCCACTTCCTAGTTCTCCAAAAACTATCTTCCCGTGCCTCTTTTATCTTTCATCTCTTCTCCCCTCATGTGGCCTCAAGAGCCTGAAGAGGTCACACCAGATCCTAAGAATGGACTAAGGAAATAAGGACCAGGATGGCCAACACCTCCAGGCAGGTCTGGTGATGGTTAATCTAGATCATTCATGGGGAAACATCCAGTTCTCTGGCTCTCCAGTCCTTAACTTTGCAGAAAATGATTTTTTTTAACCAGGAATATTAGAACTTTTTCTAAGTGGCCATATGTGTGAGTTTGTGTCTGTGTGGTGGTGGCTGTGGCAGAATGGAGTGCAATGTAGTCAAAGCATAGACAGTCTTCATAGCTTGCCTTGATCTGACAAATGCAATTTTATCCTGTCATGAAGCTGCCACCCCTGCCTGGCCAGCCCCAAGGGAGCCTGTGAGGGATTTGCCACCAAATTGAAGTTTTTAATAATGTCACAGCTCTTAGGCTAGAAGAGGGGAACGCCTTTGGAATCAATTACACTTTGCCCCTTTCCCTGAAGCAATATGCTCTATTACCACCCTTCCCCACTCCCATGCACTGTTTCTCCTTTTCCCACCCTTCATATTACTTAGACAAGCTCTCTTTTCTGCAGATTCTAGTTCTAGTTCCAAACTGACCTGTCAACTGAATTCCACCAATATGTTAACAGTTAATTTTAAAAAAATTACAAACACAACTCCTGAAAATTTCTTTTAAACTAAACAGTATAAACTGTAATTTCCAGACAGGATAATGAAACTGAAGTGGCTCTCCCCAACACCTGAAGCACAGAAGAAGTAATAATGCATTTGGAATAAGAAAAGGTGTTTTTCCTGGCCTCTATTTCCTGGCAATCCATGATTCTGAACATCTTTCTTAATTTTGCTGAAATTCCCTTTGTGTCTTTAAAATGTAGTGAAGTATTCCTCCATGCCTACCTTATAAGCAGTATCATGTTGATTAATAAGCTAGAAAAAGTAAATGTGATTCAGAAATGGTATTATGTTGTGTATGTGTTAAGATTGTTAGAGTCTTGCTAGACAAGCAAAGGCTCTTCCAGCATCAATAGACTAGAATCAGGGAAACAACTTTGGAATCAATGACTCACTCTAGGAGGGTTTGTATACTGTGTTACTACTACACCTCTCATTTGTCTAAAACTTTGGAGTATGAAGGAGTAGGGAGAGTGGGTAGAGGAAATTAGTTTTTTTCACATATGGTTAATCAGATAAAGGAGTGGGCAAATCCCATTACCCTTCCTTTTGACCACTCTGCTTCTCTTTTCTAGTTCTATTCACTTTAACAATCCATCCACCCTCAATCTTCAATCCAAGAGAAGCAGAGAACATGGGAGGAAATATTATCGATGGTCAGAGTGATCAAATTAACTACTTTATCTATTCTTCCTAACAGGTCAATTCACTTACTTATATACCACCATGGTATTCATGGCTTGTATGTTCAGTTATTCACAGACATGCCATGAGTATACAGTATATGTACATTTGTATGTGCGGGGAGTACCATGGGGTTGTTTGTAAGGAAGCACATGTTTTGGTAAGAGACATCTGTGTTTAAATGCTCATTCTGCCACCATCTTAGAATCTGACCTTGGACAAACCAAATGATCATTCTAATCCTTAGTTTTCTTATCTGAGAAATGGGAAACAATACATATCTCAAAAGTTGTTCAGCACTAAGTAAGAGAAAATACATCAGTGTTAAACATAAAGGAGATTAATTGAGTGTCAGTTATCATTTTTCTATCTTACTAGAGGGAGTGAATAGTTTGATGTAGGAGACCATTGGGATAATCCAGATCCTGTAGAACAGTATGTTTCTGTCCTAAAAATGATTTAAAAATTTGTGAAATATTTTGTCTTCACAAAGTATTATGTATTTCATTTAAAGCATTGGGCTGAGAATCAGGATGTTCTAGCTCTGACACTGATTTAATCTGTGTCTTTGGGAAAGTCCCTTTACCTCTCTGGACCTTAGTCTCTTTATCTGTAAAGTGGATAAATGAACCAGATGGCCCTCAAAAACAACTCATGTATGCATATTCTGTGATTTTCTCAGCTTTTCTTTGTGCTTCTCTGCTATAGCACGAAATAAAGTCTGCGCTTCAGATCTTTTCCTTCATACTCTAAAAATTACAGATACAATTATTATTTCTTCATTGATATCATATTTTGTTCTTTTGGCTTAACAGTCTTGGTTTCTCATTAATGTCTAGCCTAGAAGTGTGCACAAATTGGGCCTTAGTAATAGCTCTGAGCTTGATTTTAATCTGTATTCCTATTGCCTCAAATCTACTTTCCAGGGAGATGAATTGGTGATATTGCCCAGGTGATATAGAGAGGATGAAAATGATTTTTTCTACACCTCTCAGAGAATGGCTTCCTACTTTGAATCTCTTGGAAAAAAAAAAGAAAATGTAAAACAGCTATAAAGGATTCTAAGAATGTGAAATTAGGCCCATAGTATATTAGTACTAGAAGGGCCCTTGAAGAATATCTTTTCCACCTCCTGAAGTTATATGAAGAAAAGAGGCCCACAGAGAATGAAGGACTTTCCTAGGTCTCAAAGATAGTCAATAACAAGGTCTTGTCAAATACAAAGCACTCTTATGCCCTGTTTAGTACTCCACACCCCATACCACATTGCATCATGATTAAAGAAAAGAAAAAGACCGTAAGATTTGCAAAGATTAAGTTACAGAGGGTAGTAGTCTGCTTTCTCTTTCTAGAGGGTACAGCCAAAGATAAGGCTTTTGGTTAGAGCTATAATGTATAACTGAAATGGAATATTAGCATCAAGTGTGCTTCATCCAGGACTTAATTCCACAGATTTTCTCCTCCTCTCTCAGCAAGCAAGCTGAGTTTGTGCCAAGGACATAGTTCTATAGGAGTATGCTAATTAGGTTTTAAAAGAACCCCAAACTTTCCCAAACCTCAACTTGGTCAGCAGTTGAAGGAAGGGAAGGCAAAAGCATGGTGGTGACAGTATAACTTCTATGAAATGAATATCACTCAGATATATTCACTCACCACCTGATAAACACTGAACACTAACTATTGACTGGCCCAAGGTTGTGCTGGATGCTATGGTGGTTGCTCAAACATGAATCAGATACAGTCAAGCCATTAAGTAGGATGTGGTTTCACATCCTACTTCTGCCATTTAATGTTTGTATTTACATATCTTCTCAAAGTCTCAGCTGTCTTATAATTGGTAAAAAAAAATTGCCTCACAGACTCAAAGGGAGGATCAATAAAATACCTAATCAAAACTCTTAACACAAAAAAATCCTGTATCGAAATTTAAAAATATATATATAGAGAGAGAATTCAAGGAATGAAACTCAGTGGTAGAGAATCCCTGGTTTCAATCCTCTATACCAAAAAGGCTCAAAAAGAAAATTAACATGATATTCTTGAAAAAAAGGGTTTTGCACAAAAGAAGCAATCATGAAAAAACGGAATAAGAAATAAAACATGGATTGTAGCTCAGTGGTAGAGCACTTGCCTGGCAGGTGTGGGGCCCTGGGTTTTATCCTCAGCACCACATAAAAATAAACAAATATTGTGTCCATCTACAACTAAAAAATATTTTAAAAAAGTAAAACAGGGGCTGGGGATGTGGCTCAAGTAGTAGCACACTCACCCAGTGTGCGTGAGGCACTGGGTTCGATTCTCAGAACCACATAAAAATAAAATAAAGATGTTAAAAAAAGAAGTAGAACATAAGACAAACACAATAAATAGCAAAATCATTCACATAAAAAGTCTTATTGGTAAATGCATTAAATGTAAATAGGTAAAATAATCAAAAAGCAGAGATTGGCAGAAAGGATGAAGAAAACGTATCAGCTGTATGTTGTCTGCAAGAGATACACTTTAAATTCAAAGACAAAAATTGATTGAATGTGAAACAATGGAAAATAAATTGTCCAGATTGGAACTGAATTTGAATCCTCCTGCCTTAGCAGGACACAAAGTAACCAAAAAAAAAAAAAAAGGTCAAATGATTATACTAGTTGTGGGTTTAATTTTGCCCAACCTCCCACCAAATATTTTGAAACTCTAAACCCTAGTACCTGTAAATGTGACCTTATTTGGAAATAAGGTCTTTCCAGATATAACCTGGTTAAGTTGAAGTCATACCAGAGTAAGTGAGCAAAAATCAATCACTGGTGTCCTTATCAAAAGAAGGAAATTGGGGTGGGGTTGTGGCTCAGTGGTAGTACACTTGCCTTGCATGTGTGACACACTGGGTTCAATTCTCAGCACCACAAACAAATAAAATAAAGATCCATCAACAACTAAAAAAATTTTTTTTTAAAAAAAGGAAATTTAGACCTAGAGACAGATACATATGCTAAAAGGCCATGTAAAGGCAAAAGCTGATATTGAAGTGATACATTGATATGGTAAGGAATGCTAAGGATTGCCAGAAACCACTGGAAGCCATAAGAATCAAGGAAAGATTCTGCTCTCAAGCATTCAAGGAGAACCCATCCCTATCAACACATTATTTTTCCACTTTTAGTCTCCAAAAATGTACCAGAATAAATTTCTTCAGTTTTAAACCATTCAGTTTGTGGCAATTTGTTATAAGAGCACTAGGAAACTAGTGAACTGATATTAGACACAATAATCTTAAGGACTAAAATTGTTAAAAGAGACAGAGAAAGACAAAAAAAATGTCAGTTCAACAAGAAGACATAAACATTATCAATATGCATGCAGATACCAAAAATACATGATGTAAAACTTGACAGAATTGAAAGAAGAAATAGTCTATTCAATAATGAGTTGGAGAAAAGTGTCACACTTACCCTAATGGATAGAATAACTAAAGTGAAGACCAAAAAGGAAATACAAAACTTCAAAAACATTATAAAACAACTATTTGTCTAGGTATGTCTATATTTGTATATGCATATATACTGACATATACATACGTATAGGTAGAAATACAAAGATATATATTTATATGTGTAAGTATATATATATATATATATATATATATATATATATATATATATATATACTGGACATTTATAGGATACAACATCGCAAAACAGCAAAATACACATTCTTCTTTTCAAGCACATGTGGATCACAATGGATTATGTGATATTCCTTGAAGAAAATCTCAATAAATCTGAAAAGATTAAGATCATACAAAGAGTATTTTCTGACCACAAATGTTACTGAATGAAAACTCAAAGAAGAGAGAAACTTTAAAAATTTAGAAATTTATGGAAATAAGCAATTTACTCTTAAATAACCAATATATCTAACATACAACCAAAAGTGAAATATAAAATTGATGAAAATGTAGTTAAAATGAAAAGAAAACATAACAGAACTATGGAATGCAAAGGTAATAGTGCTTAGAGGGATATATTTAGCTAAAAATGCCTATATAAAAAAATTGACCAATTCCTTAGTATTTATTCTAAAGAAACTAAAAGAGTAAGAGCATGCAACATCTAAAGTAAGCAGAAGTGAGAATATAATAAAGACTAAAGTAGAGATAAATGAAATAGAGAATGAAAACAGAGAAAAAAATCAATCCTCTTTAGAAATTTCCAAATATTTAGTTATGATGACAAAGAAGAAATAATATCCCAAATACTAAAATCAAGAATGGAAAAAGAGAACATTATCTAAGTTACAGTGATAAAATTATTATAAGAGAATATATGAATAACTCTATACACTTGCCATTTTTTTCATTTGTCATTTGAAAGAAAATTCTCAGAGAAGTTAAATGGCTTATTTAAAGACACAGAGAATATAACAAGGAAATCCAGGTCAAGGACCAACATCACCATTCTGGAGAGCAAACTTTGAATGCATGAACATTTGATGAACACACTCAAATCATACACAAACCATAGCTCTAAAGAATTTGAAGTAATTACATTCCTTGTCACCATCGTGTTTAGATCCACTGAGCCCCACATTATTTGCTCTCCTTTCATCTGTCCCTACTCTTATTATTGTACCTGTCTTTCTTATATAGATATATTACCAATAGAAATGTAATATAGAGAGATGAATGAATTTTCCTCTCTTAATCCCAGTTTCTTCATCTGTAAAACAGGGATGATGATCGTTCTACCTCACCAATGATTTAATTGTTTAAATAAGCAATATGCAAATACATAGTGGAAGACAGAAAAAGAGAATCAGAATAAATATGAGAACTACGAAATGCCTGAAGCTCTTGGCTGTATTTCTCAGTACAGTGAGTGCCAAGTTTCTGAGAATTAAGAGGATCATAAGAGGAAAGAAGCTATACTGAGAGCAGGTGAAACCCCAACCAGGCCCCTCGCCTAGCAGTATGTGTCATATTCTGTGAGGACAGCTGCAGAAATGGTCATCACTACAAGGCAACAGGAAGTAATATAAAACAAAACATAAAATCACCTGTTTCCACTTTTAGATTAGAGAGCGGAGGGAGAAGGGAAGAGAGAGATAGTGATTCTATCAGAAGAATGCTGAGCAATTACATCTGAATGAGTGCATTCTATTTGAATGAATATAATACCTGAATCAACAAGCACTGATTTGTTGTAATAAGGTATTATTTAAATTGAATTTATTGGGTTGGTAATAATTTGCATTAAGACTCCCAGCAGCATGTTGGAATTATTTCTTTGTGCTTAATATCTTTACAGCACATATAAGAAGTGAACACAATTTACATTTCTTCAATTGCTCTTATAAATTTATTAAAACAATATCCTTATTTCCATCTTCTTATTCTCCTTAAAGAACACTCCAAATACAAGCGATGGACATAAGTTATTGCAACTATGCAGGGTTTGATATGGTAGTGCCAGAACTAGTGATTTGGTTCAGAATATGAACAGAATACAGGTAAGGTTAGTAGAGGAAGAAAACATTGTGAGACATGAGGATACCTGAGGGAATGACAGGAAACTGCCATCCTTTGGAGCTCTGATAATTAGTTGCAGGTTTACTATTATTGTTTCAGATATCAGGGTGCTTGCAACAGCCATTTTTGCAACACATTGGCATAGACAAAGATGTGACTTGGCATAAAACAAGTGGTTGGTCCTAAGATGGGTACTGGAATGTGATGGCCTAAAATATATGTTTTTGGGGGATGGAGACAGAAGAAATCTAATAATTCTTTTGCCTGAAACGATTGGAGAAATGGGACAGAAAGGGACCCTTCAGGTGGGGAGAACAGTTGTGCCTACAATGGGAGCTAGAAGGGTCATGGCCAAGTAAACTGGTAACCATTATGTGAATATGTGTGGTGGCACCTTCAACCTGTGTGTGTACCCACTTTTGTTGTTTCTAAAGGACTCAGAAAATTCTGCAGTCCTCCAATTTAGACAATAGCCCAATAAGTTGTTCCTACATCAAAACATCTCTGGTTTTCATTCCATCTCCAATCCTTGCTATTTGACAGCTGTCTGATCTGACCAGCTAACTCTGTGTTGATGGGATGATCACTGCATAATGGGTTAATGTTATTATCCTTTGAGTGACTAGGAGGTAGAAATTGCAAATATCATTAGCAGACTGTAAGAGATGATATTTGGAGGTACAAGGAGGTCTCCAAGCACCCTTCAAATCATTCCGCATAAATGACTGTCTGGCCTGTCTCTGTTGAATGCGTCACTAAAATTTTAACCATCAGTGATGGTGACTCACTCTGTGATTGAGTTGATCCCAAAATAGGAAGCAGCACACAGGATTGTCTGCAGTGATCCTTCTGCTCTTATCGCAGCATCCAATATCCTGAAAAACTTTAGACAGTGTGTATATGTTTCTGTAAATGTGGCTACATGAATTGTGTGTGTGTGTGTGTGTGTGTGTGTGACAGAGAGAGAGAGAGAGAGAGAGAGAGAGAGAGAGAGAGAGAGAGAGAGAGAGAGAGAGATGTTTTTGCTTTAAACAAGAATTCTTTGTTTACTAACCTCAGAGACTGAACTTGCTGGGGGCAGGAGGTACTGACAAGACCCTGAGTACAGTTCTTTTATTTCAAAATTACTTCTATGGACACTCAAATAGGCATTTCTCAAAGATGTATCACAGACTAGTTTCCAAGTGGAATATGACATCAAGATTCACTTCAAAACCCTGGAGGCTTTCCAACAGAAGAGTTGCCTATTGTGAGTTATTAGGTATACAAATGATAGCAGTTTTTTATGTGTAACAAATAAATTATATTCTGAAATTGATGGAAAGACAGTATTGTTATGTGTGTGCTACTATCCAGCAAACCCCATTATTTTTGCTTTACAGATGCATAAATATTCAGAGTTAAAAAAACTGCAAGGGAGACCAAGAATGCTGTGAGCAGAGCTGGCTTCAGAAAACACAGTCAGCTCTCTATATCCATGTGTTCTATATCCATGGATTTAGAACCTCAGGTTGAAAATATTTGAAAAAAACTGCATCTGTACTGAACACATATAGACTTATTCTTGTAATTATTCCTTTAACAATACAGTGTAGCATCTATTTACGTTGTATTAGGTATTATAAATAATCAACAGATAATTTAAGTATATGCAAAAACTATACCATTTATATAAGTGATTTGATGATCTGTAGATTTGGGTATGCAAAAGGAGTCCTTGAACAAATGCCCCATGGACGCCTAGAGACAACTCTATTGTGGAGTTGGGCAAGGAATTCTCAGGAAAGTTTTAAGATAATTTTTTTCCTTCTCTCCTTCCCTTTTCTCAATTTTCTTATGCTAGCCCAAGATGCTTACACTCCCCAAAATTCTGTCTAAAGAGAGTGAGCCAGGCTGGGGTTGTGGCTCAGTGGAAGAGCACTTGCCTAGCATGTATGAGGCACTGGGTTTGATCCTCAGCACCACATAAAAATAAATAAATAAAATGTCTATCAACTAAAAAATTTTTTAAAAAGAGAGTGAATCAAATATCTGTGAGAAGTATCCTTATATACTCTATGATGTACCTGCTTCCTGACCTTATTTCACCTGATTTCCTTTCTAGTCTGGCCCCCAATTCCCAATGCATCTCACTGATTTAATCTATATACATTTTTTGAGTATGCACTCTGTGTGTATCCTAGTGCTGAGTCTGAGAAGTAGAGTGATATATAGGACAAAATATGTCTGCTTGGTTGAGCTTGTAGTTTGATAGGAGGACCATATATTTATCTTGTATAAGAAGGGATATCATAGACTAGCTAGAGTGCCATAAGAATACAGGCAGTGGGAATCCAACACGGGTTTGGGAAAAAGTCTAGAAAATTCCCACGGGATGTGGCACTTGCATGGGGTCTTAATGATCAAGATGGAATTTTCCAGGTGAAATTTGGAAAAAACTGGATGAACAAGGGCAAAGAGGCATGAGAGAACATAAGCATTAAGGTGCTGCAGGATATTTTAAAAGATATGGACTGCCACATGCAGAGTACATGACAAGAAATGATGAAGCAGGTTTGGACAGTCTTCTGTGTCATCTGAAAGAACTCGAATACTCTTTTGTATGTCACAGAAAGCCATCGAGTTATTTTCAAAGGGAGTGATATAATCAGATATTCATTCTAAACAGATTGCTCTGATAACAACTAGGAACACGGATTGAATAGGGACAAGACTGTTGGCAGGGAAACAAATTAAGAGGTTATTGTAGTAACACATACAAGAGGATGATGACAGCCTGAACGAAGGTAGTGGCAATGGAAACAGAATTAGACAGATAAAAAGATAGCTAACAAAACCACTAATAAGGTGCTGAAATTTACATGGGTTAATTCATTATTTACATATATTAGCCCTTTAAACACATCTTAAAAGAAGGGAATAGTTTTGTTCCTAATTTTAAAATTTGTTCTAAATGGTTATACATGACAGTGTAATGCATTTTGATACGTCATACATAAATGGAGTATAACTTCTCATTCTTCTGGTTGGACATGATGTAGAATTACACCAGTTGCGTACACACATATGCACATAGATTCATAATGTCCAGTTTACTTACTATCCTTCCTACCCCCTAACCCCCTTCCTTCCCTTCACTCCCCTCTGTCTAATCTAAAGTTCCTATTTTTATAAGACGAAACCAAAATCCTGAGAGTTTAAGTAACTTACACAAGGTCAAAAAGGAACACCAAACAAAAAACAAACAAACAAAAAACAAGTGTTATAACTCCAATGGCTGAGTCCCTAATTGGCTCCCATACTCATTCAGGATATAAAAGCTATAGGATATGAAAGTGAATTGTGTTGGGAGCCGGCGACCGCACCCTGAAAATGGCGCTGGCTTCCTGCTTCTGATGACTCAGCGGTTAGAGTTGTTAGAAGTAAACAACTCCTTGTAAGGCTGTGGGGCTGGGCTCTGGCCTGCTTCCGCTGCGCTGCACCTATTAGACTCCTCCACGTGGTGCTAGTTCATTGGTGGAGCTGGGTACTTAAGCTAGGGCAGACCGACCGCTCGCGCTCTTTCTTCTCTTGTTCCTGTTTTCTCATCATGATTCAAAGGTCCTGAGTAAACTGCTGAAATAAGAATCCTGTGTCGTGTTTCCTTTGCCGGCGAGGGGTCGTGACAGAATTAGACAGGGGAAGGGGATGAGGTGTGATGAGAAAGTACAGGTTAAAGATAATTCTCAGGAGCCAGGCATGGTGGAGTACACTTGTAATCCCAGCAGCTGGGGAGGCTACTGCAGGAGGATCACAAGTTCAAAGCCAGCTTCAGGAACTTCGTGAGACCCTGAACAACTTAACAAGATTCATTTCAAAAATACATAATAATAATAATAATAATAAGGGCTGGGGTGTGACTCAGTGGTTATGTGCCCCTGAGTTCAATCCCTGTTACAAAAACAAAAATAAAACAAACTCCCCCAAACAACCTCTCAGGTTCCTCACTTGGATTGTTCTTTCGATAGGTATGACATAGGATAAAAGAAGATTTATGGGTGTGGATATCTTATACTCATAGATTTGTGAACTATCTAAGTGGAGCACAGTAGAGTGACCTGGGATGATGATAGATATTGAGAAGTTACCAAGACGTTGATGGTAGTTAAAACCATGGGTGTAGATAAGAATACCCATGAAGAGCATCTATCAAAATGAAATAAATTAAGGACATAACCCCTCAAATCACAAACATAAGAATGAACAGAATAAGAGGGTTTCATGATAAAGCTTGACAAGAAAAGCTTAGGAAGATGGAAGAATATTGAGAGGAGAGAGATTGTCACAGAAGTAAAAGGAGGAGACAGTTGCAAGAAAGGAGATATCAAATGAGGTAGAGAAACAGTTTTTAAAAAAGCTAAAAACAAACTGAGTATTGGAATCAATGGGATGGTGTATGTTACTGGAAACTTTTTCATAAACAAATTACATGGAATAGGAGTGTCAGAACCCAGATTGCAATAGACTCAAGAATGAATGGATGTGGCAGCAAAGGATACAAGAATGTATAGACTACTCTTGCAAGAGTGTTATAAAGCAGAGGATCTATCATTTAAAAGCTAGAGGTATATAAAGGAGTGTTTTAATTAAGATGACAGATATTTGAGCTGTTTTATACATAGAAAGGCAAGAACTTGGAAACACAATTAAGATATAAGATGGAACTAAAATCATAAATGGCATAGTGTTGCAAGAATCAGTGGGAGGAAAGGGGGAAATACGGGGCAATGATATTGGTCAAATTATATTATTATATATTGTGTGTGTATAAATATGTAACAACAAATCTCATCATTACATGCAATTGTAATACACCAATAAAAAAATGTGAAAGAATAAATGGAAAGAAAAATGAGAAAGAAGAGGAATTGTAGAATGAAATTGACCAAATAATGCTATGTGCATTTATAGCTATATCACAATAAATCACACTTTCATGTATAACATAACATACCAATTTAAAAAATAAATCAATAAATAGAATAAATAAATAGAATGAAGACCGGTAGAGTAGAGGAAGGCAATGGGGGGTGGAAGAGGGGAGGAAAAGAGGAAATTCTGGGGATTAAAATGGAGCAAATTATGTTATGTGAATTTAATGAATGGGCCAAAATGAACACCACTATTATATATGATTATTATGCACCTAATAAAAATTTTAAAACACTGAGTGGAATGCAGAAAATAAGTGGATTAACATTTAAATCTCTTAATGGGAAAGAAATATTACTTCTGAAATATGAAGAAAGAAAGAAAGAAAGAAAGAATGCATAGCTCAAGATAATAATAACTTCATTGAGGTCATGGAAGGTGGCATCTTTAGTGAATTCCCGCTTGAAAAACTGCTTTTTCTTTTGTGAGATGGAAGTGATCATTTGCTGAAAGTCAGAAGGTAAATTGTGAGGTAGGATCTTGTAAAGAATGATGAAGATTGGAAATAGTTTATGAAAAACTACCTCCAAGAATTAATTTGTTACACTTAATGACTACCAGGAAGAACTGAAGGTCCAGATGAGGTTGCAGGTGATGAATTTTTATTGCCACCAATCAGCATAGTTTTGTGTTTTCCTCTGGCAATATTCAGAAGTATGTGTATAGAGGGGAAAAGGAAGATGATTAAATTGATTTACCTGCTACAAGTGAAAGACAAAAGGAGAACTAAGGATGATAAAAGTGTTGACAAGAGGGTAGTTGAAGTGATTTGTATTCTGCACTATGGTGCTATGATGATGATAATAGCAATGAAAATGAAAATTACTCATATCTATTGAAAATGTACTATGTGCCAGGATGTGTGGTAAGCCCTGTGCATAGATTAATTCATTTAATGTTTTAAACAACCACCTGAGAAAGGTACTATTATAATAACAAATTTACCTGACAGAAAAATCAAAACACAAAGAGGTAAAAGTAACTGAGATCACACAGTCAATGATAGAGTCAGAATTCAATACATAATGCATCAGATTCCAGAATTTAGGCTTTTCACTTATCATACTGACTAAAGAAGCAATTAAATATGAGCCTACTAGATTTTGAGAAAATGGAATAGTTAAAGAACTGGGTGTTTCATGAGATAGAGAATAGATATAGAAGCAGTATCGGAGTGAGGCATTTGAACAGAGGCTATAGTTAGAGAGAGAATGTAGTTTCAAATGTCAAAGGTGGATCAGCTTTGGATGATTACAAAGTCCACAGCTTGTATATATGGAAAGGGAGTGAAATAGAGAAGATATAAAATAAATATAACAGGATCAAGGGTCTAGTTGAATAGTCATGAATGTAGAAATGAAAATCAACAAACATGACAGAACTTGAGATGGAGATGACTGAATTAGATAGAAAAATCTTCAGTAAATAGGGGAAGTGTCCCAGAGTTAGGGGATGATGACAGTGACATAGGTATCAAGAGCCTACAAAGAACATGAGGTTCTATTTGAGAGTGAAAGACCAATGGTCTGAAAGTGGGAATAGAGACGAATGATAATAATTTCACCCACAGGCTCCATGGCATTTGAGATTTAGGATCTGTGATTTTCGGTTGGTCTCCATAGCTATTTTCTAATGGCATCTGCCAAGAATTCTGGCTTGAATTTACCCTACCAGCTTTTGCCACCATGAGGAGAAAAGAAACTGTAGAAATATTGCAAATAAGAGGTCACAAGAGGGTGGGGATGTGGCTCAAGCGGTAGCACGCTCGCCTGGCATGCATGCAGCCCAGGTTCGATCCTCAGCTCCACATACAAAGATGTTGTGTCCGCCGAAAACTAAAAAATAAATATTAAAATTAAAAAAAAGAGATCACAAGATCTGAGTTTGGGTATTCGTATAAGAGATAGTATATCTGTTTACTAAGGCTGAATGACATATTACCACAAACATAGCAAATAAAAATAATATGCATTTATTAGCTAACTGTTCTGTAAGTCAGAAATCTAGCAGAGTGTAGTTGAACTCCACTTAGGGTCCCACAAAGCTGAAATGAAGATGATGATGATGATGATGATAATAATAATAATAATAATAGCCAGGTTAGCTATTATTTGGAGGTGCTGGGCTGTTTCAGGTTCATTCAGGTTTCTGGCAGAATTAAAATAGATGTCCCACTCTTTTTATTGGCTGCTTAACAGGACTACTCTCAGTCCCTAGATATCATTCTCTGTCTTTCTATCTTCAAAGTTGGCATGTGCTCATTGAATTTTTCTCAAGCTTCAAATCTCTGACTCTCAACCTACCAGTTGGAGATCAATTACATGCTTTTAACTGGCTGATATAATTAGATTATTTCTACATAAATAACTTACTTTTTGATTAATTTAAAGTCAACCAAGAAATCTCCTTACCTATCTAAGTTAACATAATCATAGCATGACATCTCTTTATTTTACAGTTCTGAGTATTAAGTCTGGACATTATGTGGGGAGTTGCAGCTTACATTTCTTTACCACAGTTGTAGAGGACCAAATAAAATATTTGTGGATGGGCTGGGGTTGTGGCACAGTCGCAGAGCACTCTCCTAGCATGTGTGAGGCCCTGGATTCGATCCTCAGCACCACATAAAAATAAATGAATAAAATAAAGGCATTGTGCCAACATTTCTGGAAAGCAATTAAACAGCACAAATTAATAGAATTAAAATATTTAGACCTTGAATAACACTGCTTCTAGAAATTTAACCTTTGGAAATGATGAAATGAAGATTGTGTGTGTGTGTGTGTGTGTGTGTGTGTAAAAATCAAATAAAATATATAATAAAATAATTATAATAGTGAAAAATTTAATAATAGCTCTAAATATATCTGTGTGCATACATACCAAACAGTAATGAAAATATTTTCAAGAACATAAAAAGGAAGAAAAATACATTCTAGAATAAATTAAGCAGAAGAATATAAATCTAATGTTTATGGGGTCACATGTGATGTTTTGATACATGTATATGTTGTATCATGTTCAAATCAGGATAAGAATATCTATTTCCTCAGTTATCATTTTTGTAATGAAAACATTCTTCTAGCTTTTTGAAACATATACTCCATTATTGTCTTCTATAGTAACCCCACTGTGCAATAGAAAGTCAGAACTTATTCCTTCTTTCTAGATACAAATTAGTGCCATTTAGCCAACCTCTCCTCATCTCTCCTTCTCCCCTACTTTCAGTGGCCTCTGATAACCACTATTCTCTTCTCAAATTCTATATTAGAATTCTCAAATTCTAGGATAACCACTATTCTCTTCTCAAATTCTCTTTTATATTCCAAGTGTGAAACTTAACATGTCTACCAGTTCCATCCATGTTGTCACAAATAATAAGATTCCACTCATTTTATGAATGAATAGTATTCCATTCTATATACACCACAGTTTCTTTATCCATTCCTCAGATGAGAGACACTTAGATTGTTTCCATGTGATATCTATTGTGACTAGTGATGCAATAAACATGGAATTGCAGATATTTCTTCAAAGTACTAATTTTGTTTCCTTTGGATATGTATCCAGTATTGGAATTGCTGGATTGTATTGTTCTATTTTTAATTTTTTGAGTCACATATATACTATTTGCCATGATGGTTGTATTAACTTACATTTCTTTTAACAGTATGTAAGTGTTTTTCTCTATTCCATAATTTTAAATAATTTCATCATTTCCATGTCTCATATGTCTGTCCCTGAAACATTGGCTGTAAATACCTTTGGCATTTGCAGTGATCCTGGGATAAATTTGTTCCTAGTATGCCTTGTATATGTACAGTTTCTATCTGGTTTCTACTGGCTGTACCTCATATTAATAACCACCTTTATTTTAGCATCTGCTTTCAGACTTCTAGTTCTTGATGCCTTTTAAAGACTTTAAAGTGCTCTTTAAAGACTTTTGCTTTGATTTGCTTTCTTATTGTATCTGAGAAGCAGAAAATAAGTGTGTGTTGGCAAGATATCAGTAGACCTAACACAAAAGAAACTCAGGGTTTATATTGGGGCTGTAAGGTATGCAGTTCTATAGAAAGTGCCAACATGGCAGTGAATAAGAAGGATGTCTGGGACTAGGAAATTCTCCAGTTGCCCAAGAGCTCACCTGAATACAAAGAAGTGTGACTTGGGGTGAGGTCTCACCTGCTACTGGAGTTGAGGTATGTCAAACATTCCCTATGCCCCTAGGAATTATCTCAGGTCCTGTGAATAATTGAACATCCAACCTGAACTGAAGGGTAATAGGTTGGGGAAGTGAAACAATGTGTGCTAAGATATATTACATAATACTTAATTAACAGAGGAAATTTTATAGGATTGAGTGCTTACATTTAAAAAAAAAGTCAGAAAGATCCCAAGTAAATTATCTAATGTTACATCTCAAGACCCTAGAAAAGCAAGAACAAACTAAATTCAAAGCCATTAAAAAACAAGTAATAATTAACTACAGATCTGAAATTAATGAAATAGAATACCATACAAAGGATCAATGTAACAGTGTTGGTTCTTTGAAAAGATAGGCAAGAAGGATAGGCCTTTAGTCAAAAAGAAGAGAGGAAAAAAAACATATCAATATAATTACTGATGAAAAGGAATATATCACCATAAACATTTCTGAAATCCAGAGCATCATTAGAAAGTATTTTGAAAAGTTATATTTCAGTAAATATAATGGAAAGTCTAGAAGATATTGACAAATTTGTTTCACCTCCTTTGACAGTTCAGACACTTTCTTTTTTTGTACCAGGAGTTGAACCCAGACAGAGGGTCTTAACCACTAAGCCACATCCCCAGCCCCTTTATTATTTTTATTTTGATACAGAGTATTGCTAAGTTGTTTAGGGCCTCTCTAAGTTGCTGAGGCTGGCTTTGAACTTGCAATCTTCCTGTCTCGGCCTCCCAGGCTGCTGGGATTACAGGTGTGAGCCACCACGCCTGGCTCAGACACTATCTTTCTCTCTTATACTTTTAAGTTGCATAATATTTTCTTTTTTTAAAGAGAGAGAGAGAGAGAGAGAGAGAGAGAGAGAGAGAGAGAGAGAGAAAGAGAAAGAGAGAGAATGTTAATATTTAATTTTTAGTTTTTGGCAGACACAACATCTTTGTTGGTATGTGGTGCTGAGGATCGAACCCGGGCCGTACGCATGCCAGGCAAGTGCGCTACCGCTTGAGCCACATCCCCAGCCCCACTTCTCTTCTTTTTATATCTTCATAATAACACAAATGTACTTAAAACAGACTTAATTAACAACTATTCCCAACTCTTCAACTTATCAAAGTTTCAAAAATTCAGGGCTAGATCAGTTGAAAACTATCTTCATCCTGGAAGATCTTATGTTAACTGTTTACCTGGTATGGTTCTATGGGATCTTTATATACTTAATACTTACCTTATCCACTTCTCTCCATTTCCTAGATAAAGGCCCATGGCTGAGAAGGGATGTTTATTGACTACACAGCTTTCCTTATTTTTGTCATAGTAAAATAAGGCAAAACTACCACCCATTCATATAACACCATTATGATTTTATAGCACTTACTAACAATCTGTATTTTGGTAACAGTGTTCCAAAATGGACTCAGTTTGCTTTACTTAAATACGAATATTTTAATATGTCTCTGTATGACTACTGTAAATGAAAAGGTATTTTGACTTTCTATGAGTAGAACCAATGGATAACTAGGGTAATAAAAAATATCCATGTGTGTACTGCCTAAAATCATTACCTTAACTCTATGGTAAACATACCATTCTTTGAGAAATAATTATGTAAAGAAAAAAAAATGACAATATTTTCTCCTTATAATTAGAGGAGGAGAGACCAGGAGAACCTGAGGTGGAGTTGTCAGCAGATACCTTTTCTGTTTCTATTGTTTCAAGAAGTTCTAGGAGAGGAAGTGGGGGTCCTTCCATTTCAGTTTTGTGAAAGGGCCTTGCAGCTCTTCCCTGCTATAAAATCCCAGGGGCTTGGGAGAAGGGGCGTGCTGATAGTTTCCCAACACCACTCCAGCCTGCCTGCTAGAGTTACCCCAGGTACATATAAATAACCAGTGTATACTTATAAATTTCACACACAAACAAAACAAAAACCTGTATAAAGCATCTGGTTGACTCTGTCTTCCTCTCCTATATGTCTCTACTCAGATGTACTAGGTAGGCTTCCCTGATGTTCTGCTTTGAAATGGAGCATGTCCCTTACCCCTCCCCAATCATCTCTGCCCTTAACTCCACCATCAATATACAAAAGCAGCCACTCCTTTGTTTTTTTCAGTCACCCATAGGAGAAGGCAGCAATTTTGTCCCTTTTCTTCACTGCCTTATTTCCAGTGAAGAGAATTGTTTCAGAGACTTAGTAGACACTCAGTAAATAAACAATGAGGAAGAGCCCTCCCAGGATCTAGACAAAGGCCACCTCTTCTAGGAAGTATTTCTTGAGATTTTATTTTTTTAGGTTTATTTTTTTAATTATTTTTTTTATTATTAGTTGTTCAAAACATTACAAAGCTCTTGACATATCATATTTCATACATTTGATTCAAGCAGATTATGAACTCCCATTTTTACTCCGTATACAGATTGCAGATTCACATTGGTTCCACATCCACTTTTTTACATACTGCCATATTAGTGTCTGTTGTATTCTGCTGCCCTTCCTATCCTCTACTATCCCCCCTCCCCTCCCCTCCCCTCCCATCTTCTCTCTCTACCCCATCTATTGTAATTCATTTCTCTCTCTTGTTTTTTTCCCCTTCTTCTGAGCTTCTGAGATCATGTCCTTATTCTTTTCTGCAGCTTCTCCTCTTCTGGACTCTTTAAAACGGTAGATGTTTATCAGTGTGCAAAATGTTTTTCAGGCAGGAGAGGTCCTAAAACTACCAGCAGCTCCATGGCCAATATCAACCCTTGGAGGAGGGTGCTGAGCCCACAGGTGAGAGAGGCTGAGGTCCTGAGTTTTTCCAGAGCCTGAACTCCCCTTCCACAGATGAGGCTCTTTAACTAAACACTCCCAATAAAGTTAGAGTGCAAGCCAGGGTATTCTGGCAGTCCCTGGTCTAGAAAAGTCCATGGGGGCCTCAGGGCCACAGGACTGCCCTGCCAAGTGGCTTGGGCCCCTGCCAGAGTTGGGAAACCTGAGGAGTTCATCTTCTAAGGAAGGTAATTTGGTGATGGCTTTCAATCTGTGCTATAAGAGCACATGCCCTTGACACCCCTCAAGGAATTTATTCTCAGAGACACATGTCCCTGGCAGGGACAGTGCCCCAGATGCTCATATAATAAAAGGTAGAGGTGGTGTCTCAACTTTGGGGAGAGAAGTCCATCTCTGTGACAAGTTTGTGAGCCTTCCCCAGGGATATTGTCAGGTGAAAAACACACAGGGTTGAGAAACTCCTTGCTGTGTTCATACCTTTCTCCAACCTGGATGTACCTTCTCATCCATGAAGTGACTTTTCAGGAAGGACACATCATGAGAATCTGGGATTAGTGGTGTTCCTGGGTAATCAGCTTGGTGTAGAAGGCCAGAGATGAGGGAGAATATGGTATGGGGTTATCCTTTAGGGATGTACTTATCAGTTTAATAACATATTTCTACTTAAATTAAATAATTATTAAAGAAAATAAAGGAATATTTTTTCTCTTCCACAGTGGCCTGGAAGAGGGAGCTGATGAGGCCTGCAACCAGCCTGGGCCCAGTGTCAGTAAAGGAAAACCCAAGAGACCATTGATGTGGAGATGTTATCAGACATTTTTCTGTTGCTATTGTTCTAAGAAATTCTAGTCCCATCATAGTTTTGTGAAAAGGGTAATCTGAGGCTGGAGATTAATCAGGAGGAATCCCTTACAACACTGTGGATGCCTGTTTTCCCAGAAATATTACCTCAAACCTGGAGCCTATTGCTATTCCCTGCCCAAGAGAATAAATCCTAAGGGCAGGAGGGGAGGGACAGAGCTTCCCACAGTAGTTCTACTTGTCTGCCAGGGTGGCCCCTGTGACATATAAATAACCAATTTCTACATGTAAATAAGCAACATACACATATAAATAAAAGGCACCTGTCTGGGAAATCTTTATATAAAATGTGTGGTCCTGCTTTGCAAGGGAAATGACTGAAGCCAATTACTTTGCAGACCACAAGAGGAGGTAGGTATAATTCAGGGGCAAGTGGATGAATTCCAGAGGAAGGCAAAAATGTCCAGGGCTTGGGGGAAGAGGTGATCATGAGATTGTGGGAGCAGGGCCACTGGTAGTAAAGCATAGGTAGGCTGGCTCTGGTGCAACTACACCAAGTTGAGCAAGGTGGTCTCTGAAATGTTCCATACATTCATGCTGCCCTTGCTCAGGCATTCAGTGAAGGCCAGCTTGGGGAATAATGGTTCTTACCCAAGTAGGTGCTGCCAGGACAGGATCACGAGTCTCCCAACCTTGACCTGTTCCAGCAGCTCCATGAGCTTCCCCAGCAAACTTGGACATACGGAGGCAGATGATGGCATCCTTCATTTCCCGATGGTAAGGCTCTCATGAACTCCTAGGACTGCCCCCACACACTGAGGAATGGGACCTGGTGCAAGTGAGAGCTGAGGACATGCAGAGAGCAGGGAGAAAGGGGTAAGCATAGAATGAGCTTGACATACAGTCAGTGCTAAATAAATGATGATTATTCATGCCTCTCCATGGCTCTCCTAGAGCACAGAAGCAGAGGCTTCCAGGAGCCACCCCTCCCCTCTTTTCACCAGGCCAAGATGAATATCAGCAAAGGCTCAAGAGGGAGGTACTGCATTTTCCCAGAGTAGCAACATGGTACCCAAGGCCTGGGTTGAAGTTTGAGGAAAGCAAATATGAAGGAGATAGCAGTGAAGACTAACTCAGCCCCACAAAGCCTCAGCTTCCCCAGCCTGTTGGGTGGAATGGACTGACAAGCAAAGATGACTCTACTCCTTGAATAGGTAAGGACATCTAGCATCAGAGATCTGTGGGAAGCCAGTGCCCAGAGAGGGAAGCCCAGCCCTACCAGCAGGAATCCCGTAGTTCTCATCAATATATCCAGGGCTAAATGGAGTGCTGATGGGTATCTGCTTCCAACACTTCCTCTCTATTGGACTCCAACCAGAAACTTCTCATAACATTTTCTGTGGCACTCTACCTCCAGGCTGGACACCAAGGCTACAGGCAATACCTGCTTTCACTTGGCATCTCAAGCCAGCAGATATAGGGGATTATGGCCAAGAGATAGTTCCTCAGCCATTGGGGGGTGTATATTTCAGAGTAGAGTGCTGTGAAAGGCCTGGCCAGGGAAGAGGTCTATCCCAAAACAAGATGTCAGGAAGGAGCTGGGTAACAAGCAGGTTTGGGGTTAGGGGATACTCAGGGAAGAGGAAACGCCACTTCCACCTCAGTTTGTCCCAGATTGGGAAACTGAGGCCCACAGAAGCTACTCCCCCAGCCTTGAGGCACCCAGAATACTAGGGTTCCTAGGGCCTCCATGGGGCTAGCTTCCCTTCTCCCCAGATTTGAGGGCTTCTACAACCCCATTCCAATCTACTTGCCTCAGAACACAGGCTACACTGTCCAGCTAGGGGTGTGAATAGAGGCATCAGGCATAATATTGTAGTGGTAGGTAAGTGTAGTAGTGGTGGAAGGTTACATTTGGAGAAACCTGGCACCAAGTGGCATTCCATTGGTGCACCTGGCTGCCAGGGCTCTTTATACCTGGAGTCACACTTAGAGAAAATTGAGGCACTGCTTCCTTCTCAGAAAGTACCTAAGCTACTAGCCCATCTTCCTCCTGTCCCATGCGTTCCCCTCCTGAACTTCAGGATCCACTTTATCTCTTTCTCTTCAAGCCCACTTTCCACAAGAGGTCAAGGTCACAGTGAAATCCTCTCCTCTTAATTCCCCTCCGTGTTCCAGAGGGACCCTACCCAGACTGAACACTTGATCACAGAAACTTGTCTGACATTCTGGAAACTTCAATAATAGAGTTTTAATATTAATGTCCTTGAGCAATTTACTTTTTGACTCAATATGCAAGCGTTTACTATTTTAGACCTGATGACAGATACTGTATGAGTCCACTTATATGATGTACCTAGAATACTCAAGTTTATAAATACACAAAGTATAATAATGGATACCAGTGGTATGAGGAAGAGTTATGGGGAATTATTATTCAATGGATAAAACATTTCAGTTTGAGATACTGAAAAAGTTAGGAGACAGATAGTGGTGAGGGTTACCCAAAGGAATGATTGTACTTAATGCCACTGAACAATACACTTAGAAATATTTGGTTTAAATAGTAAATTTTATGTGATGTGAATTTTATCACAATGTAAAAGAACTTTTAAAGACTAGCTATACTACTCTCTTACTTATATTCCACAATTTTCTCTAATATATCATTTTTAGTTCATTCTTTGGTTTCAGTTAATTTCAAGAATTTTGAAATAATTTATTTTCCAGCATTTTGTGGAGTCCCTACATCTTTCTTCCCTTCCCTTCCCTTCCCTTCCCTTCCCTTCCCTTCCCTTCCCTTCCCTTCCCTTCCCTTCCCTTCCCTTCCCTTCCCTTCCCCTTCCTTCCTTCCTTCCTTCCTTCCTTCCTTCCTTCCTTCCTTCCTTCCTTCCTTCCTTCCTTTCTTTTTCTTTTTTTTGATACTGGGGACTGAACCCAGAGGTGCTTTATCATTGAGCTACATACCTAGTTCTTTCTATCTATCTCAGCACATTTGGTCTGGTGTCAGATGCCTTGGGTCTGAGGATAGGAGCCACGTCAATATCACTGAAGGTGAGTTGGGGAGAAAGGTTATAAGTGACATCAGAGTGAGGAAAACAGAAGTACAAATTGTGTTTATCCTGGCAACCTCGTTATCTATGTCTTTCAATAGAGGGAGTGAAACTTGGTCTTTTGTATGAAAGCCACAGGATTGGGGTTTAAGTGCATCTAACTACAGTGCTAGAAAGGGCCTGTGAAGGGAAAGGGAAAGGAGGTGTTCTTGGCTTGAGCAATAAGCCAAGAAGAGGCAAATTCTAGATTAATGCTGGAGACAGAGCCAGGATTGGATATAGGGGTGTGTTCAGGAGTCATAAGTGTGATCCGAGGTTTTACATTCCATTTGATAATACAGTCACCTGTTATGGGGGCAGGTCTGGATTTTGACATCATACAGTGCTGACTGTTAGCTATCAGGGAATATATTCTGATGGGTCAAGATGTCCCTCAAAGCCAGGGCCCTGAAAGCAATGGAGGATCTCCTAGTTCAGACAGTATGATTTGCTCAGAGAGCACATGCGCCAACAAGGGAGTGAGGACTTTTTCAGATTCAGGTTCAGTAGGTGCCACGGGTAGAGCCCATAAATGTGGAAGGAGGTATGTATGGAAGCCTGGCAAACCCTCTGGGCTGATCTGCTACAAGGGTTCCTACCTGGGACCAAACAGAGCCCAAGAGCATGGTGGCCTGACCTTGCATAATAAAAAAAAGAGAGGAAGAGAGGTTTTGAAAGCAGGGAATGAGTCCTCCTGAGATATGACAGTACAATGTAGCACATCTTATAATAAAAACTATTTAATCCACATTGAAAGTCTGTTGTTTTAAGTGTAGCCACCTTTATCATTGCACTTAGCTTGATCTTCTAGATAACTTCTTGCAATTTCTATGTCAGCACTTGCTGTTTCACTTACACTTCTGTGGTTTGGAGACAGCTTCTTTTCTTAAATTTTGTGAGCTAAACTCTGTTAGCTTCAAACTTTTTTATGCCATTTTATAACATCTCTAAACATTCATAGAATCAAAGAGAGTTAGGACCTTGGTCTACATTAGGTTTTGGTCTCAGGGAATGTTCTGACTGATTTTATATATTCAGACTAGTAAAATTTTCTCCATGTCATAGATAAGGCTATTTTATTTTTTATCATTTGTGAGTTCACTGAAGTAACACTTTTAATTTTCTTTAAGAACTTTTTCTTTGCATTCATAATTTGGCCAAGTGTTTGGCACAAGAGACCTAGCTGTTGGCCTATCTCATCTTTGACATGCCCTTTCCACTAAGCTTTATCATTTCTAGCTTTTGATTTAAAGTGAGAGATTATGTGTGACCCTTTGCTTCATTTAAATTCTGAAAGGCCACTGTAGGATTAATAATCGGCCTAATTCAAATATTGTTTCACATGGAATAGGAAAGCCTGAGGTGAAAAAGAGAGAGAGATAGGGGAACAGGAAGATGAGTGGAACAGCCAGGATACTCCAATAGTTATCAAATGAGCTTCCCATCTTATATTGGCATAATTTGTGATGCCCAAAACACAATTATGACATTAACAACAAAGATCACTGAACACAGGTCACTCTAAAAGATATAATAGAGAAAAAGTTTTGGAGTATTGCAAGAGCTATCAAAATGTAATACAGAGCCACACACAGTGGCACATACCTATAATCCCAGCTGCTTGGGAGGCTGAGACAGGAGGATTGCAATTTTAAAACCAGCCTCAGGCAAGGGTGAGGTGCTAAGCAACTCAATGAGACCCTGTCTCTAAATAAAATACAAAATAAGGCTGGGGATATGGCTCAGTGGTCGAGTGCCCCTGAGTACAAACCTTAGTACCCCCCTCAAAACAAAATGTAATACAGAGACAAAATATAAACACATGCTATGAGTAAATGGTGATGATAGACTTGCTCATATAGGGTTGCCTTAAACCTTCAATTTGTAAAAAATTAAACAAATGAAAAACAAGTAATATCTGTGAGGCACAATAAAATGAGGCATGCTGGTATATTCAAAGTGCATAAAACCAAAGGAAGCAGCACTAAACAAACAACTACCATCCACAGTACAAGCATTATCAACAAATCATGAGAAAAAGGAAAATTCTAACTTCCAGATCCTTTAATATCCCAAAAGTCTACCTTTCAACAAAATTTAAGAGACATGTAAAGAAATGAGAGAGTATATTTCATTTGCAAGGGAATGATGAATAAATAAGTACCATATCTAATAAAGCCTGAACACTGAAAATTCTAGACAGACTTTTTCCAGCTTTATTTAATTATTTTCATTCTTTTGTTTGTTTGTTTTTTTCTCTTTTGTCTGATTGATTTGCCATGAATCATCTCCAACTTTGTCGATTCTTTCTTCTGCTTGATGTAGTCATCTATTAAACTAGTCTATTAAATATTTTAATTCAGTTATCACAGATTTCAGCTTATAAACTTATTGGTACTTTTTAAGTTTAGGCATGGGCCACATAACTATGTTTCAGTCAATGATGGTATGGCATGGATGGTAGTTCCATAAGGTTATAATGAAGCTGAAAATTTTCTGTCATCTAGTAACATTTTGTTCATCATAATGTCATAGTACAACACATAATTCATGTGTTTGTGGTAATATTGTGTAAAATATGTATTGTGCTGTCAGTATAAATGTAATACATAATTTTGTATAGTAACAATAATTGATAAAGATAATAAACAACAATATTCCTGGCTTATGTATTTAATATCCCACACTTTTTAAATTTTTTTGTAGTTGTACTTAAACACAACGCCTTTATTTTGTTTGTTTACTTTTATGTGGTGCTGAGGATCAAACCCAGTGCCTCACACATGCCAGACAAGCACTCTGCCACTGAGCCCCAGCCCCAGCCCATATTCTATACATTTAGTAATTATATTAGTGTGTACTCCTTTTACTTATTAAAAACTTCATCTTGTATCTCAGTTGCAACATTTTTCTCCTATGTTTGATTTAGTCTTCTGTTGTTTTGTTCATCATGGCCCCAACAGAAGCAGTAGACTTCTCTGTGTGTGTGTCTCTTTCTGTCTCTCTGTCACAATATCTGTCTCTCTGTCTCTCTCACTCTTTATACACACACACACACATGCACACACATGACACCTTGATGTATATGTGTATAGCAGGCTATACCCACTAGGTTTGTGCAAGTAGTCTCTATGATTTTCACACAATGGCAAAATTTTCAGAACAGTGTCATTGCAGGGGTAAAACCTAACTTAATCGGTAATTACATTAAATGAATTAAACACTCCAATCAAAGGACAGGGACTTGCAGAACTGATGAAAAATATAGATCCAACTGTATAGTGTATACAAGTGGCAGACTTCAAATTCAAAGTCACAAATAAGTAGAAAGTAAAAAGGATTGAAAACACATGCCTTGTTCACAGCAAACAGAATGAAAGTGGCTACAACAATAAGAGATAAAATAAACTGGAAGACAACCACTGTTGTTAGCAACAAAGAAAGACAAACCATCAAGAATTTTAGCAATTGTAAACATACATGCCCCTAATAAAAATGCTCTAAAATGCATGAAACAGAAATCAAGCAAAGGAGGAGAGGGACAAATCAACAATTATAGTTACACAATTCAATAAACTATGTTCAATAATGGATAAAGTCAGAAGACATTGCAAACAGGTTCTCCCCATATTAGCCCTTGATTATATTTTAAATTTCTGTAAGAATTTAGAGTCTTAGTTCAATGGGACTGACTAAAGCAGTCAGTAAAATTTCTAGAAGGAGATTTACTTTAAGCTTCACTTTCAAGTTTACATAAAATTTGAAGGTTCAGAGATAAAGATAGCATTATTTTTTGAGATGTGCATAGATTAATAATATGAGACTATATTGCAATAAGGGAATTTGAGGCACTATTAGATCAGTGATAAAAACATGGATTTGAGGATGCAGGTTGTCTCATTTATTCATTCTTGGAATAAATGTTCACTTATTTACTATTTAGCACACACCTCCTAGGTCCTAAGAATATAGCAGTGAAATAATTGTTTGGTCTCATGAAGATTGCATTCTCTTGGGAAGAAACATACAAAGAAACACACATATGTGTGTTAATAAGAAAAACAAAATGAATTAGGAGACACAGATATATGGAGTTAATGGACATGGATGCTACTATTTTAGGTAGTATAATCAGGGAAGGTAGTCTTGTTCACAGCAGTAGAGACCTAAGAATTTATTTCAGGAGAGACCTGACCTAGCAGATAAAACCAATATTTTATGTAAAGCTAAAGATTTAGTGGCCAAAACAGAGAATACAAAAATGTAAACTAATTAAACAGAGACACTGGTGAAAAGATATGACTAAATATTTTCCATAAAAACTAAATAACAACAAATAGTAACAGAAACAATCCCTGAATTTGGGGAAAATCTGATTTACAATGTTCCCACAATATATTATTTAAAATGTTCAGTTTTCAAAAGAAATCATGATGTATAAAGAGAAACAAGAAAGCATGGCTCATCCATAGAAAAATAATAAAGTCCTTAAAAATTGTTCTGTGGGGGTTGGTGATGGATTGATTAAACAAAAATATTTAATTATATGTTATGAATATGTTAAGATAACTAAGAAAAACTATGTCTGAGGAATGAAAATTATGAGAATGATGTTTCTACAATTAGAGCATAATAAGGTATAGAAATGAAAACAAAAATGAAATTCTCTATTTAAAAAGTAAAATAAATGAAAAATTCACTAGAAGGGCTCCAGAGCAGATCTGAGCTTGCAGAAGAAATAGTAAGTAAAGTGAAAAATAGGTCAGTGGAGATTAACTAGACACTAAAAGCTAAGGCAACAAAAGCAACAATAAAAATATGGGACTACATCACACTAAAAAATTCCTTGCAATAAAAGAAACAAACAACAATATGAAAATGCAGCAGTAGCTGGGCATGGTGGCACATGCCTACTATCCCAGTGGCTTCAGGAAGCTGAGGCAGGAGAATTGCAAGTTCAAGGCCAGCCCCAGCAACGCAGCAAGGCCCTGAGCAACTTTAGCAAGACCCTGTCTAAATTTTAAAAAAAAATTATATATATATATATATATATATATGACTAGTGATGTTATTCAGTGGTTAAGCGCTCCTGGGTTCAATCCCCAGTAACAACAAAAAAAATTTCAAAAGTAAGAAAGAAATGAAAAGGCAGCTTACAAAATGGGAGAAATATTTGCAAACTCTTATAACTGACAATGAAATAATGTCTAAATACATTAGCTACTTACACAGCCCACTGGTAAAAAAACTGAAAAATGAAATTTAAAAATGGTCAAAAGCTCTGAATATACACTTTTTTCCAAGGAAGATACACAAATGAAAAACAGGTTCATAAATATGTGCTTAATATCACAAATAATTAAGAAAATACAAATCACAATGAGATATGGTCTCACACCTGGTAGGACAACTACTATCAAAAAGACAAAAGAAACCAAATGTTGGTAAAGATATGGATAAAGAGGCATTTTTTTATGTTGGCAAGAGTATAAATTAGTAATGCCATTATGGAAAAAATATAAAAGTTCCTCAAAATTTTAAAAATAGAACTACCATGTGATCCATCAATTCCTCTTCTGGATCTATATCTGAAAGAAAAAAAAATCAACATTTTTATGGGGATATCTGCACTTCCATATTCATTGAGGAATGAAAATAATCTAAGTATCACTTCATGGTGAATTATGCTAAGTGAAATACAAGAGAAAGGCATATATTACTTGCTAATATCTATTTATAAAATGTAAAAAAAAATGAATTCTTAGAAACGAATAGCAGAATCATGGTTTCTAAAGGCTGTGGGGTGAGGTAAATGGGACAATGCTGGTTTTTGTCAAGATATATAAATTTCTAGTTATTTGATGAGTGTGTTTTGAGGTTATAATTTACAGTATTGTAACTATAATTGATAGTACTCTATTGTATACTTGAAATTCGCTAAGAAAAAAAATACATCTCAAGGGTTCTTTCCCTCAAAATGAAGTAATTATGCGAAGTGATTATGTTAATTAACATGATTGTGGTAATCACTTCATAATATATACATACATCAAATCATTAGATTGGTCTCTACATATATACAATTTGACTCACCAATTATTCATCTATAAAGCTGAGAAAATTAAGACCTAAATAAAAGACACACCATGTTCATTGGTTGGAAGACTTTTAATATTTTAAGATAGCACTGCTCCTCAAATTGATTTTTTATGAAAATACCAGCTGGCTTTATTTTACAGAAATTTTCTGAAATTTATATGGAAATTTAGAGGACCTAGTATAACCTTAAAAATGAACAACATAGTTGAAGCACTCATACTTCTTTATTTCAAACTTAGTACAAAGCTAGAGTGATTGAGACAAGATGTTCCTGGTATAAGGCTAGACACAAAGATCAATGGAAGAAAATTGAGAGTTCAGAAATAAGCCATCACATTTACAGTCAATTAGTTTTCATCAAGGTATGAAAATTCAATGGTTAAAAGAAGAGTATTGGGCTGGGGATGTGGCTCAAGCGGTAGCGCGCTCGCCTGGCATGCGTGCGGCCCGGGTTCGATCCTCAGCACCACATACCAACAAAGATGTTGTGTCCGCCGAAAACTAAAAAATAAATATTAAAAATTCTCTCTCTCTCTCTCTCTCTCTCTCTCTCTCTCTCTCTCTCTCCTCTCTCACTCTCTCTTTAAAAAATAAAAAATAAAAAAATAAATAAATAAAAGAAGAGTATTTTCAACAAATAGCTCTGTTACAACAGGGTATCCATATCCAAAACAATGAACTTAAACTCTTACCTCATATCACATATATAAATTAACACAATACAGAGCAAAGATGTAAATGTAAAAGCTAAAACTATAAATTTTTTTGCAATTCTGATAAAAGATTATAACTGATATTTTTCAAAAGTTTTTTTTGGTTGTTGATGGACACAATATCTTTATTTGTTTATTTTTATGTGGTGCTGAAGATCAAACTCAGTGCCTCACACATGCAAGGCAGGTGTTCTACCACTGAGCCCTAGCCCCAACCCCATCCAGAGGATATTTTTAAAAACCTCTTACAACTTAATAAAAAAAAAAGTAACCCAATTTTAAAATGGACAAACAAATTGAACAGATATTTCTCAAAGTAAATTATATGAATGGTTAGTTAACATATGAAAAGATGATCAATATCAATACTCATCTGTGTGTTCTTGCTCCTTTAATTTGCACTTGGCTATGTGATCTTTCTTGGTCCAAGAGAATATGGGCAGAAGGTGACAATGTGATAATTTTATGCCTTAGTCTTAAAAAATGTTGTACCTAGTGTTTATACCTGCTGTTCTCTGTCATGTCCATGAAAAGACACTCCTGACAAAGTCAGTGGGGTAAATGGAGACTTCGTAACTTGTGTCTTATTTAGCCTCAACTGAGTTCACTGTGTTCAACAGTGCCACCACAGGTAAGCTACATATGCAAGAGAAACAATGATTTTTGCAAGTCATTGAGATTTTGTGGTTACATGTTAAAGCAGATCTGCCTGATTCGTCTTCCTGTCTCCCAACACTGTCCAGGCCCTCTAATGTGGTACTTATGAAATTCTTCTTCACTTATCATTGGTTCTGCTAGAAATTTAAACAAACATATCTTGAATTATCTCTACTCTTAAACAGATATAAACCAGGCTAGCAAGCCTGGGTGATATATTTCTGCTGAGATCTTAATAACTGGAACAAGCTTTGAGAGTAATAGTGATTTTCTTGTTATTAGAGGTCAAAACCTATTACTAAACAAAATGAGGGTCCAGGACAAGAAAGAAGGAATTCCTTTAATAGGAAAGGATTTAGGATAGGTATACTCTGATTCTCCTCTTGCCTCCCCTTACCTATATAGAAATATATCTTTATCAGAACAAAAATCACATGAAATTAAGTCATAGGACATAATGCTGGGTAATTTGGATTCAATTGTGGAGAGACTGAGTTATCTGAGTGAAGACATTTTTCTTAATTTAATAGACAATGAAGAGCCATTTAAGTACATTGAACAGATGAATGACCCCATAGGAATCGTGATTTAGAAAATTATTCTTTCTATCTAACCTCAGTTCCTTATTCTACCATTTGGACTCTATTCTTTTTTAATGACTCAAGAAAACAAATGACTCATAATTCTTAGTAAAAGGAGCTTGCCCCAATTTGGAGAAACTTTGAAATTTCTTTTAGATGCTTTTTTTTCTTAGAACTTAACAATTTAAAGTTTCTTTACAATGTATGATTAGGGATGATTAGTTCTTCTCCCACATTGTCATCCCTGTTTAGGGAGGTAAAGGGGAGTCATGGTGAAAGTTTTAGGAAAAAAAAACTCCAGAAAACTCTATTGTGGGTGCCTTTGTTAAAAAAAAGAAACACAGCAAACTGTCTTTGAGTCCATAGGGCAGGTTTTGATCATGAAACTGTGTCTGTTGCTCATAGAAACAGGCTGCCATATAGAGTCTTACAAAGTGTACACTGCACATATCTAGGGTATTCTAGGATATACCTATCATTGTGCCTAGCACAGAATGGATGCTTAATAAAAAATTTAATATAATATAGTATAATATACAGTATATTCCCTATGTAATTTAGAACATGGATTTTATGCATCCTTGTATAGTAGGTACAATCAAGTCAGTAGACATAGATTTGAATATGATATTTTCTTTTTGTGTTATCTCAGAACACTGTCCTTACCTCAGTTACCCTCTCTGCAAATGAAGTGGGTAGCCTGTGATCTTCTGTACTGGCATTTTTTATTTCTGTGAAAATCACCAATGACCCATGGATGGAGAATTGGGTGATGAGAGGGATGTGGTAAACAATAGACCTCTTTTAAGCTCTGGAGACAATATCAAACACAAATTAAATGAAGACAAAACAATGTTTTTCAGACAGCGACAATGATTCCAGGCAATAGCCTTCTTAATAATACCTGTGACAAAGAGGAAAATTGAGTAGCCAGAATCATAATGCAGAACTGAGTAGTTGTTTCCAGAACAGCAGAAACCATCACTGGCTGACAAAGCAGAAAGGGAACTTACAAACCAATTAGGTCAACTTCTTATATGAAAATGAGGCCTGGAAATGTGTAAGACTTTCTCAAATCCCAGAACACACATTGGTGATAGAGGCAGATTTGGATTGGGGCTATCTGAGGCCAAATTCTGTGGTACTCTAGTCTATACCCAAGACATATTTCCAAGAAGGACAAGAAATTACAAAGTAGTAAGCAAAAAACCTGTGAAGCCCAATCAAGTATGTACAGAGAAGACAGAATTTCAGCCATAGGGAAAAGGAGGAAAAACAGAAGAAATCAATTCATTCTTAATTGCAACTATGAGTCTTTTTTTAAAAAATCACACTACTAATCTTGAAAACCAGTCAAGAAGGAATTCCTGATTTATAGGAGATCTTGGAGAAAACAGAAAAAAAAAATTATTAAGGAAAAAAAACTATGTGGGGAAGACTTCTAGAATAGCTTTGAGAAAAAAAATTTCATTAATAAAGATATTTATAGGTAAATAATGATGAAACACTTGATCTAGTGCCTAAGCCCAGTACCTTCCTCAGTGGGTGATCAATAACTCCTGAATGGAATGCATCAATAAGAATAAAAGACAAGATGCGGTGACCACATGAAGTGGAAGAAAAGGATTTTTTTTTTTTTTTTTTTTTTTTTGGTGCCAGGGATTGAAGTCAGGCACTCAAATACTGAGCCACATCTCCAGCCCTATTTTGCATTTTGTTTAGAGACAGGGTTTCACTGAGTTGCTAAGCACCTCACCATTACTGAGACTGGCTTTGAACTGGTGATCCTCTTGACTCAGCCTCCCAAGCTGATGGCATTATAGGCATATACCACCATGCCCGGCAAGAAAGGGATTTGAGATCTGGCAATATCCATTATTTTATTTATTAAATAATAGGATAACATTTAACTAAGAACAAGAGCTTCTTTATAAATAACTCAGTTGCAGTCTTCCATCACATGGAATTCACAAAGTAAATGAGTTAAATCAGAAATGCAGAAAGGGTGACTGACACATGCTCTCAGGGCTGAGATGAAGCAGGGGAAAAGAAAAAGAGCTAATAAGTATATCAGAGGAAATAAAGCCACATATATATTGCTGATCACTGTGTAAAATTATAAAATCATCTTAGAAAGAAATTCGGCAATGTATATCAAAAACTATAAAAGTGGCCCTATGTTTGATCCAGTAGTTAAATCTATCTTAATGAAATAGTGTTAATCCTAAATCAAGGGACACTATATTCAGAGAAGTTTAGCTCAGGTTCTGTGTATTTAAAAGTCATTAAATATCCATCAACAGAAGTTTTTAAGTGCATTTAGAAACCCAACTATATATGGGGCTGGGGATGTGGCTCAAGCGGTAGCACGCTCGCCTGGCATACGTGCGGCCCAGGTTCCATCCTCAGCACCACATACCAACAAAGATGTTGTGTCTGCTGAGAACTAAAAATAAATAAATAAATATTAAAAAATTCTCTTTCTCTCTCTCTCTCTCAAAAAAAAAAAAAAGAAACTCAACTATATAAAAAAGTGAAGAGGTGCTAAGCAACTCAGTGGGACCTTGCCTCTAAATAAAATACAAAAAAGGGCTGGGGAGTTCAACCCTTGAGTTCAATCCCCAGTACTCCCCCACTTAAAAAAAAGTGAAAAAAATTAAAAGTACTTATAATAGATGTGTTAGTTGACAAGATTAGTATTTTTTCTCCTTTAGTTTTGGAACTATGTATATTTAAATGAAAAAAAACAAGGCACAAAATGGTAGGTATCATAGTAACTACTTACAGACATAAAAACTGCAGATAGTTGGGTTAGTATGGTAGATGAGGGAAATATTTTCAACATTTACAATTTACCTAAATGTTGTTACACAAGGTTTTCAATTAAAAATGTAATTTGTTCATAAATGCCACATGGTAACATAGAAAGTGCTTATTTCTATAATGAAAAGTAAAAAAGATAGAATTAAATTGTATGCACATTATAATTGTAATTATGCAAAATATGATCATAGGAAAAGAGATACAGAGAAATGATAGTGGCTGCCATCTGATAATTTCAACCAGAATAACCTCTAATATTATTGTATCATCTTTTCAATAATAGTAAAAATGTTTATAAGCATTATATGCCAATATGATAAATATAATAAAAAGTAAAAAATACCATCTCACATGATGGAAAACTAAGAATGCTTAGTAAGACTATATAGATACTAAAAATTATGATGCCTAAATAGGGTTTTGGGAATTTTTAAAAAATGTGTTTATGAATATTATGTGGCAACATGGAAAAAAGCTTATTCAAAATGAAGGGGTAGTAAATTCCAGCTAATACCATGCAAAAATAAATATGTGCATTGAAAAAAATGTGATTGATATGTATGTAATTGTTTGTGTCTGAATGGGAACAGTATTTTTTGTTTTCTTTTTTTCCAATTTCACAATAATTTTATCTTATATTTATGGCTTTTAAATATTATGTACATATGTAACATAGTTATAATCTAATGGTAAGGCAAAATAGCATGTTACAAACTGTTTTAAAAATATAATTGCAAATAAATTGAAATAGATTGTGGATAAAACTTAGCTAAAAGTGTTACACAAAAATGTGAGAAAATGTGTTCTATGTAAATGAGGGATGGTTTTATTCTCAATTCTTCCAAATTGCAATGTTTCATTGTTTATTTCAATTAACTGTTTATGGAGACTATATAACACCATGGGAAAGGCTTAATCTTTAAGGAAGGATGAAAACATGAGGTTCAAATCCTATGTGTTGTATGATTACAATATAAAAATATGGAGATGAAAAAGAATAGAATGCTTAAAGTGGTATCAGTGATTATATTTGTTAAGGATGTTGGGAATTTTCCACTCCATCTTGTTTATTTCTTTTCAGGTTTTATGGTAAGCTTATGAAGACTATGTAGCAACATGAGGAAACGTTCAGTCTAAAATGTGGCATATGGTAGAAATAGTAAATATGTAAAATGAAAACATACATGTAACAATAGGATATGAACCATAAAAATAATAGCAATTACTATATCAAGCTGATGAAGAGTGATTCTATCTTTTTGCATCAGATTTTAACATTACATAATCTTTTCAATTAAAATAAGGCTTTTAAAAACTATGTGGTAAAATGGGCAATGATCCTCTATAATGAAGAGCCCAAAAAGAAAAAAAAAATTGTAGGTGCTCTATACATTAAAAAAAAATCTATGAACAGGAAAATGGAAGCAAAAAGAAAATAGATCAAAATGATAATAATGCCTCTTCTAGGGCTTCACACCTATGGGTGATATTTTTTCTTTCCTTTATTTGCCACACTCCCTATAATATAGTCATATTACTCTTATAATTTCAAAAAGAATGCATACTTCAAAACAGAAAGGAAAAACAAGCAGTGGTCTAGCATGCACAGTCATGCATGACATATTAATGAAAGGCAAGGAGTAATGGCTATTACTGACATTAGATCTTTCTGACAACTAGAAAAATGTCAAAAGACACACAAGCCTTAAATATAGCATTAGACACACACACACACACACACACACACACACACACACACACACACACACACTTCTTATGACGTGGGAAAGGATAAAATTAGAGCAAAAGAGGGTGCATTTGTTTTTTTCTCTCTAGGATTTGATATTTTTCCTAAAATAGTTTTGTCCAGTATAACAGTTAGAGAACAAACTTTTTTTTTTCCTGACTGCAAAACAATATTATAGACAATAAGTTATTTTTCAGGGCTGGGGATGTGGCTCAGGCGGTAGCGCGCTCGCCTGGCATGCGTGCGGCCCGGGTTCGATCCTCAGCACCACATACCAACAAAGATGTTGTGTCCGCCGAGAACTAAAAAGTATTAAAAAAAAAAATTCTCTCTCTCTCTCTCTCTCTCTCCCCACCTCTCTCTTTAAATTAAAAAAAAAAAGTCATAAAAACCGAGAGGTGAGAGCTTTAGAAGTTAGTACTTTGGGATCATCTTAATCTGACTTCTCCATTACTAAAAATGTGAAATTTGGGGCTCATAAAGTAAGAAAGATATATTAAAATTTCTCTATAGAAAATGGTAAATCCAATACAAATGCTCAGATTTCTAGAACCTCTACTCAGTGCTATTTTCGGTACATTATGAATAAATGATTACTCAATTGACCAAGAAATATAAATTAAGGAGATAAAAATTGAAAAATTATTTGGATATGATTTACTGAAGAGAGAGGCACACTATTTTTGGGAAGCAGCCAAGGTTCTAATGAAAGAAAAATCCATAACATTAAGTATATGCTTTAAAAGTTTTTTAAAAAAGTATAACTAATATTTAACCAGAGACTTAAAATAATTATAAAATTAACAAGTGACTCATTCTTCTCAGAAGTTTCCAGTGCCAAAAAAAAAGTTTAGAATAAAATTAAAACTAGGCAGAGATAAATGAAGAGGTAAAAAAGTAATTTATTGAATGGACACAACTTTATTTCAGCTGTTGTCTTTTTTTTTTTCTGACTACCCACTACGTGTCAGACAATGTTCTAGGATGATGAAGAAGTACAAAGAAAAACAAGAGAAGTTTAATGGTGAATATGATTGTTCTATGTAGACATGCTTGTATGGTTGAAGATCGAATTTCTATTTTTAAGTATAAGCTAGGAGAAAGATTTTTCCCTTTAAATATAGGGGTCATTATATAAAGAAATGAGTGAAAGAAAATATGCTTTAAAGTTATCTATAGTATATGCTATTTTGATGGAAGGGGGAAAACCAACATAACATGGATGTCTTCTTTAAAGGGCTGATGTGGAAATTAATAATAATGATTATGAAAACAGCTAACATATATTGAGCCTTTCCTACATACCAAGAAGTGTTTCAAGACTTTCGGGTATGAATTAATTTAATTCTCACAATAGCCATATTTTTATGCCATTATACATGTACTCTTTTTTGCATTACAATTCTTAATACACATATATACCACAAATTTTCATATCTCTGTATATAAGATATATTGAACCAAAATTCAAATATTCATACATGTATTTTGTATAAGGGTGACCATCCCATTCCACCATCCTTGTTAATCCCCTTTCTCCTCCCTTTCCTTCCCACCCCTCTTCCATATCTACAATTCATCTAATTCTCCCATGCTCTCCCGCCCTACCCCACTATGAGCCACCCCCCTTATATCAGAGAAATCATTTGGCATTTGTTTTTTGGGGATTGGCTAACTAACTTCACTTAACATTATCTTCTCCAACACCATCCATTTACCTGTAAATACCCTTATTTTATTCTTTTTTAGTGCTGCATAATATTCCATTGTGTATAAATGCCACTTTTTTTTTATCCATTTATCCAATGAAGTACACCTAGGTTGGCTCCACAGTTTAGCTATTGTGAATTCTGCTGCTATAAACATTGATATGGCTGTATCCCTGTAGTATGCTGTCTTTAAGTCCTTTGGGTATAGTCCAAGGAGAGGAATAGCTGGGTCAAATGGTGGTTCCATTCCCAGATATCCAAGGAATTTGCTTTCCAAATTGACTGCACCAATTTGCAGTCTCACCAGCAGTGTATGAGTGTACCTTTTTCTCAATATCCTCACCAACACTTGTTGTTGTGTGTCTTCATAGTAGCTGCCATTCTTACTGGAGTGAGATGATATCTTAGAGTGGTTTTGATTTGCATTTCTCTGATTGCTAGAGATGATGAACATTTTTTCATATTTACAACAGCCATTTTTGGTAGGTGATATCATTATCTTTATTTACCACATGATGAAACTGAGGCACAGAGAAATTATACAAGGTCACTTAGCTGATAAGTGGCAGAATTTGGATATGAATCCAGGCACTGCAAATGAGATAATGGGAGCCTCGGAAAGTATGAGCATAACTGAACTTAAATCTTAGAGAAGGAGAATTTCTGTGATAGAAAGAATGTACTCTCGGGCTGGGGATGTGGCTCAAGCGGTAGCGCGCTCGCCTGGCATGCGTGCAGTCCGGGTTGGATCCTCAGCACCACATACCAACAAAGATGTTGTGTCCGCCGAGAACTAAAAAATAAATATTAAAAATTCTCTCTCTCTCTCTCTCTCTCTCTCTCTCTCTCTCTCTCTGTCTCTCTCTCCCCCCCCTCTCACTCTCTCTTTAAAAAAAAAAAAAAGAATGTACTCTCAGAAAAGAACACGAGAAGTACTGTAAGGGGGATAGTAAAACATCTTTTTATTGAGGTATTACTTACCATACAATAAGCTATACATATATAAGGTGTATAATGTGATGTTTTAGTTTACTTATGCACTCATAAATTCATTACCACAATCAAGATAGTATACATATCACTCCCAAAAATTTCTTTATGTCCTTTTACAGTCCCTCTATCACTCCCCATTTCTCACAGAACAAATGACTTTCTTTTTGATTGTGTATATTTAAAGTTGTATAGCATAAGTTTTATATACACATACATAATCAATTGATTACTAAACTCAAGACAATTAATAGATCCATCACCTTACATAGTCACCATTTATTTTTGTAAATAAAAGCATGAAAAATCTACTTTGTTTACAAATATCCAGTATGTAATATAATACTCTTGACTGTAGTCTCCATGATATACATTAGATATCTCGAATTATTTATCCTACATTACTCTACTTTAGTATCTTTGACTTACATCTTTTCATCTCTCTCTATTTGCTTTCTTAACCACAGTTCTGTTTCTATGCAGTTAACTTTTTTTAGGTTCAACATATAAGAAAAATTACACAGTATTTGTCTTTCCATGGGTAACTTATTTTACTTATTGTAATGTTCTCCAGGTTCATGCATTTGTTGCAAATGAAAGGAACTCCCTCTTTTAACATTTATTTATTTATTTATTCTTTTATGTGGTGCCAAGAATCAAACCCAGTGCCTCACGAATGGTAGGAAAGTGTTCTGCCACTGAGTCACAATCCCGGCCCAGAACTCTCTTTTTTTAAAGCTGAATAATATTTATATGCACATAGATATTTAATAATTTCTTGATAATTATCCATCTAGATAGATAGATATATAAGTAGATATCATGATTTTTAGGCCTCCATCAACAGACAGGTTGTTTTCATATCTTGTTTATTCAAAATAAGTCTTCTGTTAATATGTCCATGCATAAACCTCTGCATGCTGTTGATTTCATTTCCTTCTTATATAAACCCAGAAGAGGGATTTCTGGATCATATGGTAGTTCTATTTTGATTTTTTTTTTTGATAAGGCTTCCATACTGTTTTCTGTAAATACTGCCGTTATCTACATTCCTACCAAGAGTTTACAAGGGTTCCTTTGTCTCCTTATCCTTCTCAATATGTATCTCTTGATTATTTTACAATAGCCATCCCAACGGATATGAGATAATCTCTCTCTGGTTTTAATTTGTTTTCCTGATGATGAATGATGCTGAATATTTTTTTCATTACGTGCTGGAAATTTATATATATTTTTAGAGAATGTTTTAAAAATATTTTTATTAGTGAATTATGATTGTGCATTATACTGGAATTCATAGGACATATTCATTCATGCACATAATTGGTTCTATATCATACCCTAGTATTTCCCTTTTCTCTCTCCTCTTCCCTTCCCTGATCTCTTTCATCTACTCTACTGGGCTCCTTTCTATTTATTTTTTTAATTGTTGCATTATAATTATACATAAACTGAGATTCCTTGTGATATATTCATACATACAGAGTGGGTCACTTGATTTCCAAATACCTCCCATTTCATTCCCCTTCTCCCTCCCCTTCAATTCACTTCTTCTAGCGTTCAAGAACGTGTGTATGTTGGGGGGTAGACAGAGAAATTCCTAGATATTCACAAACTGTTAAGATAGAATCATGAAGAAAATCTGAACAGAGCAATTATGGATTTGGTGATTGAATAAGCAACCAAAAAGTCTTCCATCAAAGAAAATCCCAGGACCTGATATCTTCACTACAGTAAACTATCAAACATTTAAATCCTTCCAAATACTTCTCAAATTCTTTCAAAAATGTGAGGATAATACTTCCCAATCTTTTATGAGGCCAGTACTACTCTGACACCAAAAGCAGACAGAGACTCAAGATAAGAAAGCTACAAGTTGATATCTGTATGATTTTTATTGAATGCAGCTCATTTTGTGCTGCCCCAACAGAATACCTGTGACTTTGTAATTTTTAAACAGATATTTATTTCTTATAGTACTGGAGGCTGTAAATTTACAATTGAGGGACCCACATCTGGTGAGAGCTCTCTTGCTGTGTCATTCCATGACAGGTGAAAGGGCCAGAGACCTCAGGAGGGCAAAAGGAGACCATATTTGCTTTTATAAACAAAACACTCTTGTGCTAATGAATCCACTCATATGATAATTGTACTCTAGGCTCTATCCTTATGATTTAATTACCTCATAAATTTCCATGTCTCAACACTACCGTATTGGGGATGTTTCCATGGTAATTTTTGGAGTAAAATTAATGTCCTTCTTATAATATAAGATACATACATTCCATCCAAATAATTCCAAAGGACTTAACTCACTTAAGAATCAACTCAAAACTCCCAAGTTCAGATTCTCATCTAAAGAAGATATGGGTAAAACTCAAGGAACAATTCATCATAAGGCAAATTCTCATCAGCTATGAACCTGAGAAAACAATTCAGATTATCTTCTTCAAATGTACACTGGTAGAATAGGCAAAGGATAGATAGTCACATTTCAAAAGGGAAAAATAGGCATGAAGAGAGGGTACTGTTCCCAAGTAAGTCCAGAATTCAACAGGAAAAAAAAAAGCATATTAAGCTTTAAAGCCAAGGCCTCAACCAGTCCACCCAGCAGCTCTCATGGATTGTAATTTCATGTCTACAACTATCCTAGGCTGGAGTTGTATGCTCATGGTCTGAAAGGCTACTTCTACTCCAATTATTCCACCAGACACTGCCCTAGCAGGGCCTAACCAAAGTAGTATTTTTCCTGTGGTTTCACCAGGTATTACTCTCTGGGGTGGCTTTTCCTCTGCATTAAGTTTTTCCTGAATTATGAGAAATAAATGCTTCCTATTTAATTCATCCAATCTGTGGTATTCTGTTATAGCACCCAACACTAACTAGGGTAAATTCCTTGTTTAAATTTATTCTTAATTATTTTATTATTTTTGGTGCTACTACAAATTTCATTGCTTTGCTGGGGTTTTTTTTTGTTTGTTGTCATTGTTTAGTAACACAACTAATTTTTATGTTAATTTTGTATCCTGCAACTCTACAGAATTTGTTTATTAGTTTTTCACTTTTTGGTTTTGTTTTTATTTTCAGAACAGAGATGATTTTATTTCTTCCTTTCTGACTTTATTAACATTTAGTCATTTTTTTCTTATCTAGTTGTTCTGGCTAGGCATTCGAATAACATGTTCATTAGAAGTGGAAACTGGTCAGCCTTGCCTTGTTCCTGATTATATTGCTTTAATTGTTATAAGTTGAAATAACCTTGCATTCCTGGGAAAAATGAGATTTAGTCACGATGTATATTTTCTTAATGTGTTGCTAGGTCAGGTTTGCCAATTTGTTTGTTCTTTTTTTCCTTTATATCTATACTTACAAAGGTCATTGTTTTTCTGTGATTTTCTGCTTTTGCTATCAGAGTAATACTTGATAGCTTCACAGAATGGAGGTAAAAAGTTCTGTCATCTTATTTTTTGAAGGAATTTGAAGAATTGCTTTATTTTTTCTCTTTAAACATATGGTAGGTTTCACCAGTGAAATCATGTTGACCTAGATATTTCTTTGTGAAATTTGTTTTATTTCTAATAATCTATTTATTTTTGTAGATATATTTATGTTTTGTGTTTGTTCTTGTGCCAGTTTTGATAGCTTGTGTATTTCTAAGTATCTATTCATTTTATCTTCATTATCTGATTTTTAGCAACTTATTGTTCATAGTATTCTTATATTCTTCTTCTTTGTGGAGTTGGTAGTAATGTTCCTTCTTCCATGCCTGATTTTACTACCTTGATTCATCTCTTTTTTTCTTGTTTATATTAGCTAAAGATTTATCAATTTTGTTGGTTTAAATAACTCTTTTCTATTATTTATTTGGTTGACTTTTACTTTAATGCCAATTATTTCCTTTTTTATGCTTACTATGGGTTTCTTTCTTTTTTCTTTTGCTCTTTCTGTGTTTTTTAAGACAGTATATTTGGTTATTTATTAGAAATTATTCTTGTTTTCAATAGTTCTTTTTTTAGAAGAGTTTTTGGTTTACAGAAAAGTTTTGCAAAAAGTACAAAGGGTTCCTATATATCTCCTCTCCCTTACTTTCATAAATACAGTTTTTCCTATTACTAAGATCTTGCATTTTTGTGGCACATTTATTATAATTGATGAACAAATATTGATACATTATTATTAACTAAAGTCTGGAATTCACATTAGTTTTCACTTTGTGTTTACAGTTCTAAGGGTTTTGACAAATACATAAAGGCAATGCACCATTGTCATATCTTAGAATATTTTCACTGTCCTAAAAGCACCCTGTGCTGTCTTCATTCATCTTTGCCTTCTTCTCTCCGAACCCCTGTCAACCACTGATTTTATTATTGTCCCTATAGTTTTCCCTTTTTCAGAACATCCTATAGTCAAAATCATATGATAAATAGCTTTTTCAGACTGGCATCTTCTAGTTAATAAAATGCATTTAAGACTCTCCATTTCTTTTTGTGGTGTAATAGCTTCTTTCTTTGTTATTGACAAATAATACTTCATTGTATGAATGTCCCAGAATTTGTTTACTCATTAATATATTGAAGGATGTCTTGGATGCTTTCTTTTGGAAATTATTAATAAAATGTCTATAAACACTCATGAACAACTATTTGTGAGAATATATATCATTTTTCTTACATAGGTGTTACAACTATAAATTTCCCTCTGCATAATATATTTCCTCAATTTATATAATTTTTTTTATAATTTCAGTATATTTGACTTCATTGTTAATCACTTTAAAGCATTTAAAAATGTTTTCCATATTATTTTTCCATTCACTGAATATACAGCCATGTGGTGTTAATTTCACCCATTGGGGAATTATCTTCATTTCTCAGTTATTGATTTCTAACATACTTAGTGGTATTTTAAGTTCTAAATTCTTTAAGACTTATTTCATAGTCTAGAATAACCATAAATATCTATCTTGAAGAATGTTTCATGTGCACTTGACAAAAATATGTATGATGCTGTTGGATGGAATGATCTATAGATATCTGTTAGGCCTAACTTATTAGTGATGTTTAAACTTTGAATTCCTTGATGACAGTCCATCTTATTGTTCTATCCATAAGTAAAACTGGAATTTTGCAGTTTCAACCATTATAGTTGAATTATGTATTTATTTTTTGAATTCTGACAGTTTTTATCTCATGTGTTTTGAGACTATTGTTAGGTGCATCTATATCAAAATTAGTACTTCTCCTTGATGACTTGATCCTTTTTCTTTAAAAGGCCCTTATTTATTTCTAATATCAGTTTCATCTACTTTCTCTGTCTTAGTATACGTGTTACAGTTCTCTTTTGGCTCCTGTTAATGTGGAATATCTTTCAGCCCTTAATTTTCAAACTATTGCATGTGTGAATGTGTTGTATATCATGTAGGAACATGTAGTTATTTTTATTCATGTTACCAACCTTTGATTTTATTTGGAATATTTGTTAATTCACATTTAATACAACTACTGATGAGGTAGGATTCATGTATGCCATTCATATTTGCTATCTATTTGTCTTATTTCTCACCTTCAATTCTACTATTATGGCCTATTTTTTTTTTGTTCAATGGATGTTTTAATGTAACATCTTAATTTCCTTCCAGTTTCTATTACTAATTATTTTGGGTTATTCTTAGTGGTAATCCTAGGAATTGTTTGCCATTAACATTTTAATTCAAAACACTTTAGTTTGGATTATATCAATTTATTTTTAGTATTGTTCATAAACTTTGCTCTAATGTGACTCTTCCACTTCTTTTTAGACTATTAATGTTTGAAATTGCATTTTTATACATTGTGTTCTCATCAATATAGATTTGTAATTGTTTTATGCATTTATCTTTTAAACCAAGTGGAAGAAAAATAATTCATAAACAAAAAATAAATGTATACTTTTTTTATATTTACTTATGCAGTTACCTTCATGGTGATCTTTATTTCTTCAGATAGATTTTAAGTACTATCTTTCATTTTATTCTGAAAGATTCTTTTCAATATTTATTGTAAGGCAAGTCAGTTACCAACAAAATGTTTCAGTTTTGTTTATCTGAACATATCTTGATTCCTTCTTCACTTTTTAAAGAAAGTTTTGCTAGATGCAAAATTTATGTTTTTATTTTCTTCAGATTTTGGCTATTCCATCTCACTGCCTTTTGGTTTCCATGCCTCAGTTGAGAAATAAGCTTTTTGGGGCTGGGAATGTGCTCAGTTGTAGAGTGTATGCCTAGCATGCACGAAGCACTGGGTTCAATCCTCAGTACCACATAAAAATAAAGATATTGTGTCCACCTAAATATATATATAACAAAGAAATCAGTTTTTGAACTCAGGGGCACCCGACCACTGAGCCACATCCCCAGCCCTATTTTGTATTTTATTTAGAGACAGGGTCTCAATGAGTTGCTTAGGGCCTCACTTTTGCTGAGGCTGGCCTTGAATTCGTGATCCTCCTGCCTCAGCCTCCAGAGATGCTGGGATTACAGGGGTGCACCACACCCAGTTTGAAATGAGCTATTAATCTTATTGAAGATTTCATTTAGTTGACTCAGCATTTACCACTTGCTGCTTCTTTTCAACAGCTTGATCATGATGACAATAGACATGTGTTTCATTGAGTTTATCCTCCTTGTAGTTTGTCTATCTCCCTCCTCCACGTGTAAATGGGTTGTCATCAAATTTGAGATGATTTGGCTGGGTGCAGTAGTACATGCCTGTAATCCCAGGTGACTCAGGAGGCTGAGACAGGAGGATCAAGAGTTCAAAGCCAGCCTCAGCAAAAGTGAGGCTCAAAGCAACTCAGTGATACCCTGTCTCTAATAAAATATAAAATAGAGCTGGGGATGTGGCTCAGGGGTCGAGTGTCCCTGAGTTCAATTCCTGATACCCCTCCCTACCAAAATTTAGATTTGGCTATAATTTCCTCAAATATTCCTTCTGCCTTTTCTTCTACCCTTTCCTTCAGATACACTCATGACACATGTTGATACATAATAATACCTCACAGATTGCAAAGCTTTGTTCCTTTTTGTTGTTTTATTTAGCCTTAATACTTACTAGTCTCAGTTGACCTGAGTTATTTTGCTAATTAATGACTCATTCTGAGCAAATTTTCTACTGCACTCAACTAATGAAATTTTCTCTTATATTTTTATACTTTTCAAATGCAGAGTTTCCATTTGATTTTTTAATTCTATTTTTAATTAAAGAGAATTTTAATTTATCCAGGCATTATTATAAAATTTCCATTTTTCCTTTAGACATGATTTCTTTTAGCTCCTTGATAATAGTGAGAAGTGCTGATTTGAAGTCTTTTTCTAATAAGTATGACATGTGAGTATCCTCAGGGACAGTTCTTACTGATTTCTTTTTCCTCTCTCTCTCTCTCTCTCTCTCTCTCTCTCTCTCACACACACACACACACACACACACACGGATTATATGGTTGAAAGCAATTTAGCAAGGCAGTTTTACAGATATTACATTATTCATTCTTCTTCCAACAATCCTGTGATCATAACTATTGACTTACTTGTTTCACAGATTAGGGAACTGTGATCCAGATATAATGAAGGTTACAAAGAAAATGGCAGAATTGTAATTCACCTCCAAGTATATCTGATACTATAACCCTCATCTGTTTCCCTGACTTTACTTCTGGAATCACATCATATATGGTAAGAGCCAAAATATAGAGGATCTTGAGTATTGCTCAGGAATTTGCACATGATTTTGTAAACCATTTTTGAGTCAACATTGGGTAAGGAAGGGATATTTGGAGGGGGGAGATGTGGGTGGTAGGGTGTAGGTAGATTGCAGATGGGAAAATGGATAGTGATCTGTTTGCAATTGTCCATTCAAGCGAATAAGAGGTCCTGATTCAGGGTAGTGGTGGTGAGAAATATACCTTGTTCTGCTATTTATGTCAGTATTAATGTTCTCTCCTGTTTGTTTTGTATTATAGTATGATTGAATGCCATATTACATCAGAATGAGAAGTAGGCCTGGAAACTTTGAAAAAAATTAAAATGAACATCAAGAGCATTGGAAACAAAAGATCACACTAGGCCCTTAAAAAAAAAACTATTGATGTGATGTACAAATGTTAATATGATAGACACAATGTACCCTGTGCCAGCTGCTAATGTTTGTGTAAGTATTGTCATGGTCATTTGTTTCAATAATGGGAAAGAAATAATGACAGCATAAGGATACATATTGGTTGACGAATTAATTTATTCTGAGAGGGGATACATATTCATTGAGTTTCTCACAGATATAAACAAGCATTAACCTGCATCATATAAAGACTCAGAATGAACAAAGTGCTATTATAGAAGGGACTATTCAGACCCACAGTTAGAAACAACAATTTCAGTATGGTATAATTAAAGTCATAAAGGTTCTTTTCACAGCTCAGCCGAATTACCAGGCTATGTGACTAAATAATATTTGCCCCTTTCTGACATTCAGTTTCCCCATATTTACCTAGAAGAGCTTGGATTAAGAAATCTTGCTGGACTTTTCCATCACTGGAATATTGTAATCCTTGTTTCAAAGTAACAAGGAATGGTAAAAATAGTGAGTTTGCAAAAAGAAGTGACAGGGCCATTCAAAGGTCTACATTTGGATTTACCTTCTCCTTGGCCCTTTCAATTCAGTCTCCTCACAGAGCAAAAGATGTTATCTTAATAGCTGTCCACACTGTGCCTTGTCTATTCCTCAATGATTCCAGTAATATTTCTCAAATTTGAGAAATATGTGTATTATACCAGACCTCTGGGTTTCAGTTCAGTTATTTGCATATTATGTTATTCACATTGGGAAAAAAAAACATTAAACTGTGGAATCTTGGGGTGTCAATAATTTCCATATAATTAATTTATAATTTAAATACAAAGTCAGTTTCAAAGGCAATAATATATGAATGAATAACATAAAATTAATGTGATAAATAATGCTTTTACTAAAATTAAATTGTTCATGCTGATTTTGAGTGGAAGGGTGTATTTTTGTTTCATTTTTCCCTCATTCTTTCACTTTGGAAAAGAATGGTCATCATCTTAGTCATTACCTTTCTTTTGTTTTTTAAACTTTTAATATGGAATGATCTCAAACATACAAACACAACTATCATGCAGATTTTGCCACACTTATTTTATCATTGTCTTTTCTACCATCTGAGAGCAAGTTTCAAACATCATTCTCCTTTGCCCTTAACTAATTTATTAAGTATTGGTTAAAGGCAAGGAATTATAATGTGATTATGAAATGCATATAATAGCTGATCTCTAGTCCATTTTAAAATTTCATAGTTTGACCCAGTAATTTACTGTATAGATTCTTTCTCCTGGTCCAGAATCCAATCCAGGATTACACATTTTTTTTTTTTTAACATCTCTGAAGTCCCCTTTAATTTGCTTAAAAAAAATCCTTTTTTAGGGCTAGGCTTGTGGCTCAGTTGTAGAGCGCTTGCCTAGCACATGTGAGGCCCTGAGTTCAAATCTCAACACTACATAAAAACTAAATGAATAAAATAAAGCTATAAAAAAGTTACCTCATTTTAAAAAATCCTTTTTTTAGTCTACTGATTTCTATACTTGTTATCCTTTTTATAAAATTTTAAATAATACACTCATTTTAACAGCTAAGCCATTATTCTGAAAGGGTAACAAATTCACTGGTGTATCCTAAAATTCAGTATTGAAAAATACAAATAAATCACTTAGTGACAAATTTCTTATTGCTTATTTGTTATTATGTTCATTGTTAATGAGCCACAACTACTTGTTTATATATGAAGGCCAAGGATCACATAGTATATCTTATTATGCTGTCACTATGGATCTACCTACTACAGTGTTTATGTTCAGTTTTAGTGGCTTTATGCAGTTGGCTATGCTGTGATTCAATTTTCCTTCATTTTCCTCTGTTTGAATGGCTAAAAGTTTTGTTCCTTTAGTGTTCTGTGAGGTATTTTATCTTGTTATCAACACGATCCATAATAAGTACAAAGGCAAATGGGAACACTGCAATGTTAGGGATATAATTGGTTGCAATAGGGATATGAGAATATCAATTGTAAAGCATATCTAATAGAAATATAGATACTTCAATTATTTAAATTATCAGATAACTCTCCGGTCATTGAGGATACACCCACAGATTTCCCAGTTCATTAAATTAGACATATTTTATTTCTGATCATAACAGAGCTTAACATGACTTTCATAACACTATCACTCTAGATCCATGGCCCATGGTGCTCCTTTAACTTCACTCAGTCATATCTTTCCATCTCATGTTCCATCAGTAGTGACTAGTTTATAATTTTTAGGACATATGAGGCAATTCCTGTCTCAACTTTTAGTTACAAAAGTGAATTCTGAATCTTAGTTTAACTTACACCAGAAATAGGACTTAATCGCCCTTAACGTAAATTCTGTTCTTTGACTCTCCCCAGTTGTTTGATGTCATTGATCAAGATTTGTGCCTTATACAACTGCCTCCTGGTGACAATTTCTTTATGAAATATGTAAATACAACCTACTTGACATGCCTTGCTGGCCCTCACACTCTACATAGACTGCTTAGGTATGCCTCAGTGATCACATTATCAGCCACTGTGTGAACCAGTGGAACCTGCATCACTTGCCCTAAACCTATCAATTAGGCCTCCTTGTGGAAAACCTGTTTGAGTAATGCCCCATATCAGTTTTAGCCCATCTGTGAATTTCCCTTTGGCATTACAACTGTTTGTTGAGTGCATTACCCCCATGATATTCCCATTAGCCATTGTTGGTATACTTCTCTTGTGGATGTGGAAGTATTAAAATATTCTTGTCATTTCAGGCCTTTTTGTTATGTTACCTCCCCTATGATCTGTCCAACCAGTACACTTAGATCTAATTTCCTCCTGGTGAAAGCTTTCCTAAGAATATCTATCTTGGCAAGAATAAACTAGACACATGTCAGACAAGAGACACAAGTTGTCTGCCAGTATAAGAAAGTTTCCTATGAGAACACCTGATCATGGGTCAGACACGTAGGCATGAAGCCATCAACCAGGATAAAAAATATCCTGTGAAAGGTTTATTGTAAATATCTCCAACAAAATCTCTCAGAAATCTGTCAGGCAGAGCTAGAGTTTATATCCACTCTCCAGAGATGTCAAGACCAAATTAAAGAAAAAAATATATATAACAACTCGTTTCTTCTTTTGTTCATAAAGTTTACTTTCTGTCTTCCTGCTAAATTCATTCTTAGATTTTAATGTTCATTTCATACATATCATCACATAAGATTACAGTCAAAATCAACTACTCCCTTCTATGTGTATAAAGTTATCTTTCTAATTACTCAGGTAAAAGTTTTATTGTGCCTTCCCTAATAGATTGTGAGTGACTTCAGGAAAAGAACTGAAACATTTTTGTCTTAGTACCTCAAATTGCTGGTCCAATGTATGGAATGTGGTAAACATCTACTAAATACTTTTTAAATGATTTAATTGAATTTGGTACTATTCTGCTGACTTTACCAATAATAAGGGAAGATATAGAAAGAATAAGTTATTTTCTAAAATTACAAAGCTTGCATGGTTAAGAATTGAATGCGGTCTATTTTACTATAAAATCAGTCATTTTAATGTCAGCTCTTGAAATCTCTGGGAAAAGAAACACTACAGAGGGTCCTGGAATTAAGTGAACAAGACTCCAGTGTCAGTCACCTCTCTAAGACAAGGGGTGTTACTTCCAGAATTAGCTTTTGATAAGTGATAGATGGAATAATGACCCCCCAAGTTATCCACATCTTTGTTCCCAGAAGTGACTATGTTAATTGATATGTCAATGGGCAACAAAGATTGAAGATGGAATTAAGATTATGAATCTGCTAACCTCAAGATAAAGAGGCTATCATGGATTACATGGGTGGGCCCAGTGTCATCACTAGTGTCCTTAAAAATGGAAGAAGTCAGGCTGTAAGTAGATAAAGATATTGTGTTCATCTACAAGTTAAAAAGTATTTTAATAAAATGGAAGAAGTCAGCTGGGGCTGTAGCTCAGTGGCAGAGCGCTTGCATTGCATGTGTAAGGCACTGGGTTCAATCCTCAGCACCATATAAAAATAAACACATAAAGTAAAGGCATTCTGTTCATCTACAACTACAAAAAAAAAAAAGAAGAAGAAGAAGAAGAAGGGACATGAAAAAAAAGAAGAAGAATAAGGGACAAGAAATGCAAAAGGCCTCTAGAAACTAGAAAGGGACAGATTTTCCCCCACAGTTTCCATTGCAATAAAGCCCTATCCTAAAACCTTTATTTTTAGCCCACGAAGACCCATTTCGACCTTCTGACATACAGAAAAATTAGATAATAAATTTGTATTGTAACTAAATTTGTGGTAATTTGTTAGAGTAGAATAGAAAATTAATACAAACAAAATGCATAGGTTGCTTGAAAGACATATAACAAAGAGAAAAGAGTTGGGTAATGAGACTCCAAGTCTGAGAAAGAAGTAAAAGACAAAGCTTGACAAAACTTGAGAGAAGTTTCAGGTTCCTATGAACCACAAATTCAACATACTTATAAAGCCAGATATAAAGATAGGTAGTTAGTGTAGCTAGGTAAATCGGATCTGATATTAACTCAAATAAATAAAATGAAGTCTATAAAGAAAATGTAGTTTGATCTGAGCCTGGAAAATCAGAACTACACCTGGGAAATTGAAATGTTAATGTCCCCCCAGGCCCCAGGCCCATCCTAAAGAATTGTTAATGAAGCAGCTGCCAGCAAATAGGGAGGTGCTCATCATATCACCCTAGACCCTTCCGGCCTGGATCACTTCTCTCAGGCCCCTTGGGCCACCTGTTTTCCACCTTTTGGCCTTCCCACTTGTATCCCCCATCACTAGCAGGGTAGAGGTAAATAAGCAAGATAAATGACAGAAATGTAGAAGGACAAAAGAAAACCTTAGATATAAAAGGGATAAGACCTCCCCATCCCATGGATTCTGCCTTTAGATCCCCTTCTTCCTGGGGGAGTGTGTCTTTTCTGCTTTCCTTTAAAAAAGCCTTTTACTTTACTCTTGTCTCATTGTACTTCTCTGGTGTTATACTTCAATATTCAGGGAAGCAAGGACTCCTCATGGTAACCACCAGTATCATTTATTGAATAGTGAGCTATGGAAAAGAAAAAAAAATTTCCTATTTTATCTACCATTCATAATCAAAAAAATTAACTCAGGCTTGGTGGTGCATGCCTATAATCCTAGAGGCTCTGGAGGCTGAGGCAGGAGGATCATAATTCCAAAACTAGCACATTAATCCAGTTGAATGGATTAATTAGGTGGTAACTATAGGCAAGCAGGGTGTGGCTGAAGGAAGTACGTCATTGGGGACAAGCCTCTTGAGTATATTTTGTCCTGGTGAATAAAGCACTACTTATTCTCTCTCTACTTTCTGAATGTCATGTCCCTAGCTGTTATCCTCCTTCTTACCCTTCTGCCACAATGTTCTGCCTCATCTGGGGCCCAGCACAAAGGAGTTGGCCATCAATAGACTGAACCTCTGAAAACGTGAACACCAAATAAACTTTTCTTCCTCTAAAGTTGTTTTTATCAGGTCTTTTGGTCACAGCAGTGAAAAGGCTGACTAAAACTTAGAGGTACACTACTATGTCCAACTTCACAGGGTATTTTTGGTGCACATGAAAGGATACGTATTGTTGAAAAACCAGCCTCTACCTCAGAGCAAAGCCTGTCCAAGGAAAGGACATGACCTTTGTCCTTGGAAAGACCCACAAAGCACTCCTAGGCACATTCCCACTCTGCTAAGTTGTTTATCTACAAATAACAGGAGAGATCTGCTGCACCAGGTGTCCCTGACTCAATCAGGCTAGGTGGGGATCCATAGCAGCCCCCTAGCAGCCACCAATCAGCATGAGACAGGGAAATACCTGGGATGCCAGATGACCCTCCCAGTAGTTTATGGTGTTGGGAAACCTTGTAGTTCAGCAGGAACTTGGCTTAAACCAATCAGTTCAAATGAATCCCCCTCTTGTAGTAACCAATCACCCCTACCCAAATTGTCCCCACCATTGAATGTGCTAATCGTGTTTTAGAGTTATTTGATATTCCCACGGTGTGTGATGATTTGCTAAGAGATGCTATGATGTATGTGGGGGTCCCTATCTTCCCCCAAAGAGTGTATAAAACTGTTGCAAACCCTGTTAGGTCAGTGTCAGCAACTTGGTGGCCACTGACTTAGTGGTGACTTGGTGGCAACTTAGAACAAAGCAGCCTGCAAAAGAAAAGAACATCAATCAGAAAAGAACATCAATCAGATGCCGGCGGAAACGCCTGTCAATCAGCCAAATCTCCTGACTAATGCCTGTCAATCAACAGGACCCCCTGGCCAATCCTGGAGTTCAGCCAACTCCCCTGACCAACTTCAAGGGGGCAAGGGACCCTAGGAACACCTTTTCCTGTCCTGAGCCCTTCCCTGCCTGCTGTAAGCCCCATAAAAGTCCAGTCCGGTGGAGCTTCCACGCGGTTTCTCCTCAGACCCTTCCCTGTCCCCTCTGTCGGTCTGATCGAGTTCTGCCCCCAAGTGATATCTCAATAAAGCCTCCCTCGCCTGATCTGACATCTCCCCCACTTGATCTGACAAACCCTGGGCTCAAAGGGCCTCTCAGCATCACCAGTTGCTGTGTGTGTGTGCACACACGGAGGACGGAGCTAGCTCGCAATAAACACCTCTTTTTGCTTACATCGTTCTTGGTCTCTGGTGGTCTTTTGGGGGTCCCGAATTCGAGTATAACATTGTCTCTAGGAAAATAACTTTTTTTGAGTTGCTAACTGAACTAGTTCCCTTTACTCAAGGAATACCATCATAACTTGAGAGAATAGCTGACAAATTATTATTATTATTATTATTATTATTATTATTATTATTCAGAATTTGGATTTTGACAGACATTTTCTTAGAAAATGAACAAAAAGAACTTGTCATTTAAGGGAGAAGAATAGATGTCATTTTTTCTTCTTTTTTCTATTTTGCCAATCATAAACTTTGAGCAAGCAAGTGAAAATTAGAATTTTGGAAAACTTGAATCTGCCACTCTGAGGTGTTTTTTTTTTTTAATTGATGCCCTTAGTGATATTAGTAAATAGTATTTTTATATTGTACAATAATATGAATAATACAAATGCATAAGTCAATGAACTGATATTTTCCAAATGACCTATAAAGTTACAAAACCCTATAATTAAAACTTCATTCAAAGTGATGCATGATCAAGAAATTTTTATGTAATAGAGCTCAAACATGTAATTGAAATGGTTTCAGATGACACATTGCAGCAGATCATTTTAGGAAAGTACCACTTGTTGAATTTTGATGTAGTTAGTATCAGAGAATAATATCCTCAATTATCTGAAAAGATTATTAACATGTCCCTTCATTTTCCAACTATATATCTAAGTGAAGCAGAATTTTTATTATAATTATGAATATGTTAATTACACAAATTGATAGTATTCGGTGTGATATTTCTAACCATGCATAAATCATGCATTAATCACATCCATCTACTCTAATTCTACTCTCAATCTTCTCCTTACCACAGCACTCTTTCCAGTCCATAAAAATTCCTCTTAATTTCTTTCTGCCTTCTTTCCCCCTTGTTCTTCCCTATCTCTAGTAACCACTATGCTGTACCTTACTTCTACATGGTTGACTTATTGGTTTTCTTAAATGAATGAGAATCTGTGGTCCTTGTCTTTCAGTGTCTGGCTGGTTGCATGCAACATAATGTTCTCGAATTGCATCCAAATTACTGCAGACAGGATTTTAATTTTTATGGCTGAATAATATTTAATTTCGTAAATGTATAAAGTGTTTTTTTAACCTATTCAAGGGCATCTGAGTTGATTCCAAATTTTTGCTATTGTGAATAGCACTGTGATAAACCTGAACAATGCCATCAAGTACCATTCTGCTATAAAGAATGAATTTTTTGGAGTAAACCCAATCATGGAATTGCTTGGTCATATGATAGCTCTATTTTTAATTTTTTGAGGAATCTTCATATTGTTTTTCATAGTGGATGGACTAATTAAATTTATGTTCCCATCATAAGTGTATAAAAGTCCCTTTTTTCCTGCATTCTTGCTAGCTAGCATTGCTATTACTTATTGTTTTGAAGATAGACATTTCAAATGGGGTAAGATATCTCATTGTGGTTTTGATTTGCATTTCTCTGTCAATTAGTGAAATTGAACATTTTTCATGTATTTGTTGGCCAGTTGTATGTCTGTTGTTGGTTTTTTTTTCCCATACTGATGATTGAACAGAGAGGTACTCCACTGAGCTACATCCCCAGTCCTTTCTAGTTTCATTTTTAGATAGAGTCTTACTAAATGACTCAGGATTCTATGAATGTGTGATCCTTCATACTTAGCCTCCAAAGTCAGTGGGACCATAGGTGTGTGCCACCATGTATTTCTTCTTTGGAAAAGTGTCAATTTAGTTCCATAGCCCATTTTTCATTGGGTTGTTTCTTTTTTAGTTCCTTATATATTCCAGATTTCAAACTTTAGTCATATGTGCCATTTGCACATTTCTCCATTCTGTAAGCTGTCTCTGAATCCTGTTAAAACATTATCTTTCCATTGGTATGCAGAAGCTTAATTTGGTGTAATCCCATATGTCTATTTTTGCTTTGTTGTCTGTGCTTTTTAGGTCCTATTGTTACGGCTGCAGTTGACTGGTGAGGAGTCCTTGCTTCCCCAGTGTTGAAGAATAACACCAGAGAAGCATGCTGAGGCAAGGTCAGAGTGGAAAGTAGAGGCTTTATTAAAGGACAGCAAAAAACATTTCTCCCGGAGGAAGAAGGGGACCCAAGAGGTGGAATCCATGGAAGGGCGAATGTATTCCCCTTTTTATAGCTAAGGTCTTCATTTAGCTTTCCGGCATTCCTGTCACATTTCTGTCCTTTGTTCTGTTAAGGGTGGGGTACAGGTGGGCCAAAGGAGTAATCTGGGCAGGAAGGACTTTTGGGTCAGCAAGTTCAAGTTTGCTGGGACCTGTTTCATTAACACTTCTCTGGGATAGGCTCTGGGCCTTGGGGACATTAAGATTCCAAGAGTTGTTCTGCTTTTCCCAGACTTCATTCTCAACATGGCCTTCATTTTGGATTTTACTGGATATTAGACCCGATTTACCTAACTACACTGACTACCTAACTTTAAATCTGGCTTCACTATCTTAAAAAAAATCATCGCCTATATTAATGTCTTGAAGTGTTTATCCCATGTTTTCTTGTAGAAATTTTATAGTTTTAAGATTTTGGTCTTTAATACATTTTGAGTTTATTTTTGTGTATGATGAGAGAAATAAAATGAGTTTTATTCTCTTGCATAAAATTATAAAGTTTTCCCAGCACCATTCATTGAAGAGATTATTTTTTCTCCACATCTTAGCTAGCTGAGTATGAACTAATTTTTGGATTTTCTATTTTGTTCCATTGTTCTATATGCCTATACTTATACCAGTACCGTGCTGTTTTAGTAGTTGTAGCTCTGTATTAAGTTATTGTGATGCTTCTAGCATTGCTTTTTTAATTTTTTTTTTGCTATCCTGAGAAATTTCTGGTTCCATATAAATTTTCAGGTAAAGCAGCATATCTTGACAGATCAAAATAAGAAGTGAGTAAATACATTGTCTTCTATTAACCTTAACATTAAAGGAATTTGCAAAAATATAAAATCCACTCTCCTCACTAATTTTTAAACTATAATCATTTTTATAAAATATATTATCCATTGTATTATGTACTGGGTACATACATACATATTTTTTTTTTTAAAGAGAGAGTGAGAGAGGAGAGAGAGAGAGAATTTTTTTTAATATTTATTTTTTAGTTCTTGGGAAACAACATCTTTGTTTGTATGTGGTGCTGAGGATCGAACCCGGGCCGCACGCATGCCAGGCGAGCGCGCTACCGCTTGAGCCACATCCCCAGCCCATACATATTTTTTATCAATTTTAATTTCTAGCATAGTAAATATCAACAAATATACCTTAAAAATATTTTGGAATTCCCAGGATTTTGTTAATGAAAATGAGTTGAAATTAAAGTTGAAAACCTCTATATTTTGCCATAGGTTTTTTTCTTTCATAATAATATGTAAGTGATGCTTCATCTTATAATGGATGGTACGTTACTTTTGATTAAGTAGCTTCTTGCATACTGTTTTATATCAAAACATATGAACCTAATCATCCTTTTAGATGTTGTATGAATGTGATGTAATTTATTCAGCCAATCTATTACTGAATAATTTGCAGGTCGTTTCTATTTTTTTGTTGGTTTGTTTTTGTTTATTTTTCAATTCTAAGCAATGCTTCAATGGACATTGTTGTACTTATATTATTACACTTTATGCAATTATATCTGTAGGCCAAAATCTGAAAACTGGAAGTATATATGAGAAAGCAGACAATTAAAATGGTTGTACATAGTGACAAATTGTCATTGTTATCTATGTGAAGTTATGCTTTTCATTTTATTTTAAAAGCATACCATAGGTATTTCCTCATCTCATTAAATAATCTTCAAAAACATGACTTTTAATGAATTCATAAAATTCCACTACATGAATGAGTCAGAATATTTTGATATTTAGTAAAATCATATTGGCATGTTTCTGATCTAGTGTTGCTGTAGTGTTAGACTCCCTGTATGTTCCTGTAATGAAAATGCACAATCCCAATTTTATCAGGTTGCCTGATCTCTGGAAAGTTTGCTTAATCTGAAGTTCACTCTCAGGAAATTTCCCCAATCTCCTGATTTTAAAGCTATTTGCCCTTCCTCTTTTTCCCCATCTCCCTTTATCTTTTCTATACCCTCTCACTTAATCTTTTGTCCAAGCAAGCAAGTATTACTAAGTCCTACTATCAAGACTGTGTTTAGAATTGAAGAAAAAACTTGAGTTTAGGCAACATGATATAATGGCTTAACACAGTATCTTGAAGCATTTGGAATCTGAATTCCAGCTCCATTACTTGTTAAGTGTGCAACTTTGAGTAAAATAGTTAATCTGCGTGTGACTAATTTTCATCTGAAATATAGGAATGAGATAATAATATACTTACCTCATAAGGTTGTGAGGATTGTGTGAGTTTGCTAAAACATCTGAAAGAATACAATGATATTGTGAGTATTCTATTTCAAAAAGAGATGGATGTGTATATATTTTAACACAAACCACACTTTCAAAAGGAGATGGATGTGTATACATTTTAACAATTATATGTGACAATCACCTCAATTGAGCTATTTGCAGCATATAATACTATCTTTAAGAATGAGCATCAGGTTTTACTAATTAAGCCTTCACAGAAGTGGTGACATTTGAGCTAATATTTGAAGAACTGACTAAGATGACCATGTAGACAAAAAAAGAGGTAGTCTTTCCAGGTGAAAGGAATAGCCTATACAAATGTTCAAAAACGTGAAAGAACATGCCATCCTTCAGGAAGTGCAAGTAGTTAAACATTGCTGGAGTAAAACTGCGTTGGCCTGAAGTTACCAGAGACAAGCTTGGTTAGGTAGTAAGAAGCATTGATCATGAAGAGACTTGACCCCTATGCAGAGTAGTTTCGATTCATCCTCTGAATCCAAGACTGAAGTGATAGTTAATCTTGCTTTCCAATTATGATCAGTTCATTGTAGCTTCTTGGAAAAGTATGTTAAAAGTATTTTGAAGCCATGTTGAGCTCAGTTAGAAAGAGCTTATAATTTGTTAGTGACCTGTGCTCTGAGCTTGAGAGTGGGAGTGGTATATTTTTAGGATTCGCCTCTAGGTAGTACATAGTTATTGAAAAATTTTGAGTCATGTACAGACGGTTTCAGATGGAAAGGGCACTATGACAGAAGAAGATGGATTAGGAAGTATTAGAGGCACAGAGACTAGGGAGTTTATTGCATTACTTTAAGCATGAAATGATATGATCTTAAAGGGGCATAGCATCAGCAGGAACAGAAAGAAGCAATTAGATTCTGAGTTATTTGTGAGATAGAATCAATAAAACTTATTTTGATTCAGACATGGTCGTGGAAGTCAGGGGAAGGAAAATAGTAATGCCCTTTCTGAGATTTCCAGTTTAAGCAACGGGATGGATGTTAGTGCAGCCAACTAGAAAAAAAAAAAAAGACAGAAGGGACAGAATCATTGAAAGGACAATTAGTTCGATATATTGAATTTGAATGTCTTCTGAGACATTCAGATGGATATATACTGATAATCAGGAGAGAAAAATAAGGGTTAATGAAAAAGAAAGGAATCATTAGAACAGAGAAGGAAGTTGAAGTGATTTGCATAAATCAGATTACTCAGGAGGAGTGTGTAGACTGAGAAGAGAAAAGAACCTGACTGTGGATGAAGCAGAAAAAAATGCAATCTTAAAGCAGGTCATAAAACAATAAGGATATTATGCAAATACATAAGAAAATCTCATGGATGGAATAATCAACATTGCCATGTGTTGTAGTGATTTCAAGAAAAATTAGAGCTTAAAAGGTGTTTATTGGGGGGACAGGGGTAGTAGCTCAGTGGCACAGTGCTTGCCTCATATGTATGAGACTCTAGGTTGATCCTCAGCACCACATATAAATAAATAAAATAAAGGTATTGTGTTCATCTATAACTGAAAAAAAAATTAAAAAGGGTTTCTATTAGCTTTGAGAGGTAGAAGTTAACTGGAGATCTTTGTCAGGACTGCTTCTGGAGAAGGATAAGAGGCAGAAACCAGACTACAGTGAGTTAGAGTAAACAAAAATTGGAATTGTGAATATGGTGACTATGAATAATACTTTTTATTTTCTAGGCTTTCAAGGCAAAGGTAAAACATCAATCAAAAATTTCAAAATTGCCTGTTGTGTGTGCACATACAAGTACATTTCCACATGGGTATGAAATAATATTAAGTTTAGTGCTTATGTTATTTAAGGATAGAGGTGAAAAGTTGCTAGAGAGGTGGACAGATGTCAGCTTATGAATGATATTATATTAAGGAACATGAATATCATCGCAAATAGAATGGGATTTTTAAAAATATTTTTAGATTTATATGGACACAATACCTTTATTTTTTAAATTTATTTTTATATGGTGCTTAAGATCAAACCCAGCACTTCACACAAACCAGGCTGGTGCTCTACCACTGAACAGTCCATTGCATGGGATTTAAATGGGTTGGAAGAACATAGTTTCCAGTGTTTGAAGTTGTCTTTGGGAAAATTTGGAAGAGGGATTTATACCTTTAAGTCCTGTTGATGTAGCTGAACTCATACACTAATATTTACTTCATCCTATAGACAATGGATATAAGTTGAAATGTTTATTTAGGAGAGAGTTAGGTTTCATTTTATATAGATTATCCTGGCATTTGTATGGAGACTGGATATAAGCAAGTTTAGAGGCTGGTCATAATAAAGAAGGGGACTATATTATTTCAAGAAAAAGGTGGGATAATGATAGTGGAACTGTAGTAGAGGGCCAATTTTCATAAATATTTGAAAACTAAAATATGTCAAAATTAGTGTTACTTAGACATGATGGTTAGGGAAGAGAGAGAAGTCTATTCATCTATAATTGCATTATAGTGTTGCTTAGATACATAAGATTAGATTTAAGGGACTGCTTGTGAATTGGTATTTGAGTTTAATTAAGGATATGTTATATTTGATATGACCATGGAAATACATAAACTATTAGAAATATTTAATGAATGAGGATTTTTCAGCATACATGATAGCAATTAAAGCCTTTAGAGAATTTGAAAAAATAACAAGAAGAACAGATAAGTGATAAGGGTACTTGTGCAAAAAGAGAATCCTAAAGAACTTCAATATTTAATAGATAATATATTTTATACATTGCATTAAGGCAAATATAGAACACCTTTAGAGAAGCTAAAGGAGAGAAGAATATTATGAAGGATGGAAAAGCCAATAGAATCAAAACTAGAAATACCTGTGAAGAAGACTGAAGGGTATGTCTTGAGTTTTGCAGTGAGGAAGGTAGTGATGAATTTGATAAAAGCTATTTCTTGGATGGGGGCTGGCAAATAATCTGAGTGCCAAGAGTCAAAAAATGAGTGTGAAGTAAAATGAAGTCTATGAGTGTACAAAATCCTTTCAAAAGGCTTAGCTTGGGCTGGGGTTGTGGCTCAGTGGTAGCGTGCTCCTCTAGCATTCATGAGGCACTGGGTTCAATCCTCAGCACCACATAAAGTAAAATAAAGACATTGTGTCCACCAAAAAACTAAAAAATAAATATTTTAAAAAGGCTTAGCTTGAGGGGAAAAAACGATATTTAAAAAAAAATGTTTGGTCATGAGAGGATTTGAATTCAAGATGGAAAGGATTAGAATTATTTCATAGGTTGAGGTGATAAGTCACCATTGTAGGAGGATTTAGAGGCAGACAAGAAATAAAATAGATAGTTGAGATAGCACCTGATGAGGCCTCCAGTTATCATGATAAAGTATCAAAGTTATCAGCCCAAGGTAAATAAGGTGAGAATCAGGTAGTAAGCTTGGGGAGTATGTGAATGAATTGCCACTCAGGGAAAAGGAGAGAGATCTAGTACAAGAAGAACTGTACAATAACAAGAATATATCTGAGTCTCCAGACTGTGATATTTTTTGTGAGAAAAAAGAGTTTATTTTGAATTTTAGTTAATATTATTTTAATTGTACATATTTATGAGGTACAATGAAATGATTTGATACATGTATATAGTGAGTAATGATAAAAGCAAGATAGTGTGCATTTTTGTCTCCTTAAACATGTTAAAATTTTGTGATTGACACATAATTATATCTATCTGTGGCTTACAGTGTGATATTTCAAAGCACATAAAAATTCATACTAACCAAATCGGGGAAACTAAGATTTCCATATCTTTATCATTGCTTTGTGTTCAGAGCCTTTAAGCTCCCAATGTTCATTATTCATAAGAAGTAATAGGTTACTGTGAACTACAGGCACTCTACTGTGCTTTAGAACACTAGAACTAATTACTTCTGTGTTGTGATGCCTATAATTCAATCTCAATGTTTCCTCCCTCTCTCTCCCCTTCCCATATTCTATAGTGAGATCAACATTTTTAGCACTCATATTTGAGACAATATATATGGTATTTGTTTTTCTGTGTTTTACTAATTTAATTTAGCATAATGTCCTACAGTTCCAACCCTTCTGTAGCAAATTACAGGATTTCCTTCTTTTTTGGCTGAATAATATTCCATTGTACATACATACAAAATTAATTTTTCCACTGATTCACTGATAGGCATCTAGGTAGATTCCATGTTTATTTACTGTGAATATGCAATAATAAACATGGATGCAGATATGCTGATTTTATTCCCTCTGGATATATACCCAGAATTAAGATAGCTAGATCATATGGTAGTTCTCTTTTTAGTTTTCTGCAGTACCTCCATAGTGGCCATATGAATTTACACTTTTACCAGCAGTGTATAAGAGTTCCCTTTTATTAATATCCTCACCAACCCAGATGCCCTTCAATAGATGAATGGATAAAAAAAATGTGGCATCTATACACAATGGAGTACTATGCAGCAATAAAAAATGACAAAATCATAGAATTTGCAGGGAAATGGATGGCACTAGAGCAGATTATGCTTAGTGAAGCTAGTCAATCCCTAAAAAACAAATACCAAATGTCTTCTTTGATATAATGAGAGCAACTATGAACAGAGCAAGGAGGAAGAGCAGGAAGAAAAGACTAACATTAAACAGAGACATGAGATGGGAGGGAAAGGGAGAGAAAAGGGAAATTGCATGGAAATGAAGGGAGACCCTCATTGCTATACAAAATTACATATAAGAGGTTGTGAGGGGAATGGGAAAATAAACAAGGAGGGAAATGAATTACAGTAGATGGGGTAGAGAGAGAAGATGGGAGGGGAGGGGAGGGGGGATAGTAGAGGATAGGAAAGGTAGCAGAATACAACAGTTACTAATAGGGCATTATGTAAAATTGTGGATGTGTAACCGACGTGATTCTGCAATCTGCATTTGGGGTAAAAATTGGGAGTTCATAACCCACTTGAATCTAATGTATGAAATATGATATGTCAAGAGCTTTGTAATGTTGTGAACAACCAATAAAAAAAAATTTTTTAAAAAAATATCCTCACCAGAATTTTTCTTTTTTTTTGTTTTTTTAACTGTTTTGTTTTATAATATCTATTCTAACAGGAATGAGATCATGATTCTCATTGTCAATTTGATTTGCATTTCCCTGATAGATAATGATGTTGACTTAACTTTTCATTGTACTATTCAGTGTGGTTGTTGTTCAGTAGCATTGTCATAGGACTGGTGGAAGTAATTTTTTTAAAATCGGGTTGATTTGAAATTCACCCTATTTAGTTATATAGTTGACCACTGTCACAATCAAGATATTGAAAAATCTCATCACCTTAAAAGGTCCTCCTTTTGTTGGGCACAGTCACACATACCAGTAATCCTGTTGTCTCCAGAAGCAGAGGCAGGAGGACCAAAAGTTTGAAGCTAGCCTCAGCAACTGAGTGAGGCCCTACAGAGGCCCTACACAACTTAGCAAGACCCTACCTGAAAATTTAAAACAAAATGAAAAAGGGGTGGGGATGTAGCTGAGTGGTTGAGTGCACCTGGGTTCAATATCCAATTCAAAAAAAAAGTCCTCCTTTCAGTTTGTAGTCAACCAGGACCCCACAATAATAGTCTCTGGAAAATGCTAGTCTAATTTCTGTTACTAGAGATTTGTTTTTCCAAAATGTTGTGTAAATGGAATTATATACTATGTAAGTTTTTTCCCATTTTTAATAGTGTATTATAGTTGTTTGTAGCTTGGGGATTTGTTACATATCCATACATGCACACAATATAGCAATATAATTTGACCATTATCGTTCCCTTGTATTTCCCCTTTCTATCTCCTCTTCCCACCCTGGTCCATTTCCTCTACTTTACTGAGGTCCCTTCAATTTTCATGAGACCCCTGGACCAAGCATGTAACTTTTTCTATGTGTCTTTTTTTCATTTACCAAATATATGTTTTAAATTAATCCACATCATGTATTAATTGTTCATTCCATTTTATTATAATAAATATAATAAAATAAATTAATATTTAATATAATAACATTGCTATGTAGCATGTTATTATATGAGCATTAACATTAACATTTTCATTTAACATTAACAATTAACATTTTAATTGCTAATTGATATTTGAGTTTTTTCAGTTTTTTGGCTATTTGGAATAAAGCTGACAAGCATTTACATATAGGTCTTGTGAGGACATTTCATTTCTCTTGGGTAAATGATTATGAGTAAGATTTCTGGACCATATGGAGTGTATAATTAACGTTGCTAAAAAACTACTAAATTATTTTCCAAATGACCATATAATTTTGCATTCCCACGAGCAATTATAAATTTTTCAGTTGTTCCTCATTCTTATTAGCACTTAGAATTGTTAGTTTTTTTAGAATTGTTTTTATTATTATTATTATTATTTTAGGCACATTAGTGTTTAGTGCTATCACACTGTGGTTTTAATTTACATTTCCCTGATGACTAATAAAGTTAAGCATCTTCTCATGTGCTTGTTTGCCAATTTTATGTCCTCTTCAGCTAAATATCTATGTCTAGTGCCTATTTTATAATTGGATTATTGCTTTATTATTGAGGTTTGAGAGTCTTTCATATATTTTAGGTAAAGGTCCTGTAACACATAAATGTTTAAAAAATATTATTTTCTCATTCTGTAGTCTTTCTATTTTTAATAGGAATTTCACCAATAAAATTAATTTTAATTCAATATATTTATCAATATTTGCTTTTATGGATCAGGATTCTGGGGTCAAATCTAAAAACTCTTTGTCTAGTTTCAAATACCAAAATATTTCTCATGGGATTTTCCTAAATAGTTTACTATTTTTCTCTTTGCATTTAAGCTCATGATACAATTTGAATTAATTTTGTATAAGGTGTGGGAGTGAGTTCTGGGTTCTTGTTCATTTATTTGTTTTGTTTATGGATGTCCAATGGCTTAGTTTATTAAGAACTTTTTATTGCTAAGAATATCCTTACACCATTGAATAGCTTTACCAACTTAAACATAAATCAGTTGGGCATATTTTTGTGAGTCTATTTCTAAGATCTATATTCTGCCTCATTAGTCCATATGTTTATTCCTTCCTCAGTAACACAAGTTTTTGGTTACTATGCTATAAAGTAACCATCAAACAAAGTGATTCCTCCATTTTTTTAGAGAGAATTTTTTAATATTTATTTTTTAGTTTTCGGTGGACACAACATCTTTATTTTATTTTTATGTGGTGCTGAGGATCGAACCCAGTGCCCTGCACATGCCAGGCAAGCGTGCTACCACTTGAGCCACATCCCCAGACCCAATTCCTCCAATTTTAATGTTCTTTTCAAAAGTTGTTCTAATGTTCTAGATCATATCCCTTTCTATAAAATTTTAGATTCAGCTTGTTTTGTGTTCACAAAAACACTTCTGGGATTTTGTAAATAGCAGTTTTTCTAAGAAAATAAATTAGAAAACATTTTGAGATGAGTGAAAATTAAAACATACCAAACTTATGAAATGTATGAAAACAGTTCTTTAAAGATGAAAATGTTGATATTGCAAAAGAAGAAATACACAAAATCAGTGGTCATACTTCTATCCTAATAAACTAGAAGGAAACACCAGGAAATCAAACTGTTTTCTTCTAAAGGTTTTTGTACATTTAACTTTATATTTATATATGATTTATCTTGTCAGTTCTTCTTTGACATATTATTTACTTAGGAGTAGTGTTGCTTAGTTTCCACAAATTTGAGAATGTTTCAATCTTCCTTCAGATACTGACTTATAATTTCATTCCCTTGAGGTCATGGAAAATTCTTTTTAAAATTATTTGAATCCTGTTAAACCTAATGTAACAATTCACAATAGCTAAGCTATGGAGACAACCTACGTGCCCTTCAACAGAAGAAGGAATATATATCATATTCTCAAATTTGTGGAAACTAAGCAACACTATTACTAAGTAACTAATAGGTTAAAGAAGAACTGACAAGAGAAATCATATACATAAAATGGAGCATTACTCAGCCATAAAGAAGAATGGCTTTATGACTTTCCAGTAAATGAATGGCTCTAGTGACTATCAAGATAAATGAAATAAACCAATCCCCAAGACCCAAAGTTTGAATATTCTCTTTGATATGTGGATGATAACCCACAACAAGTTTGTGTGTGGGAGAAAAGAAGTTAAGTGGATTGGAGAAAGGGGAATGAGGGGATGGGAGGAAAAGAAAAGGAAAAGAAAAGACAGTGAAATAAATCTGATATAATTTTCCTATATACATATATGAATAGCACACAGTGAGTCTCACCATCATGTACATACACAAGAGTGAGGTCTTAAGGAGAATAAGATATATTCCATGCTTATAGAATTATATCAATATGAAATCTATTATCATGTATAACTAAAAAGAACAAATAAAACCAAAAACCTAATGTGGCTCATTTCATGATCTAGCAAATATTCTGTTTGGGGGAATGTTTTATGTGCACTTGAGGTTACTTTATTTTCTGATGAAATGTTGTTTAAATGTATGTTATGTAAAGGTTGTTTATGGTGTTCAAGTCTTCTATCTCCTTTTATGTGTTCTTAATAATACATTTATACATTATTAAAAATGAGATGCTGAAGTTTCCAGGGATTATTACTATATTATTTATTTCCCTCTTTAACTGTTTCATTTTTCACTCTATTTTGGGACTTTTATGTTTGTAAGGTGCACATGTTTGTAATTTTCTTGTGTTACCTTGACCCTGTTTTCATTATAAGATGTTTTTTGGCCTCTAGTTATTTTTTAATGTCTCTTTTGTCTGATACTAGTACAGTCACTTCAGCTGTTTTTGTAGTGGTTGTTGTTGTTATCATTTTCTGGGTATTTCTTGGTCTAATCTGTTAATTTTGATCCATTTATGTATTTGAATCTATAGTATCTCCTGTAGTAAGCATAAAGTTGGATACTGTTTTCTAATCCTTAATGCCAGGTACTGCTTTTTTAAATGAAATCTTTAAATCTTTCACATTTAATGTAGTTGCTCATAACATAAGCTTTATATCTGCCATTTTGATAGATTTTCTCTTTTTTGTATATTTTGATCCTCCATTCATTAAATACTGGCTATCTTGTGTAAATAGATATTTTCTGAAGATAGAACTTTAATTTGTTATTTTTAACAATTTTTTGTTATTTTCTAGTGGTTTCCCTGGAATCTGCAATAATCATTTTCACATATGAAAAATCTATTTCATATTAATACTAAATAAATTTCAATAGTATACAAAAATTTCATTATGATAAGGTCTTTTCCAGTCATTTCCTAATGCTATTTGGCCACACAATTGGTATATTTATACATTTTTTAAAAATATGTTTTTAGTTAGACTTTTATTTTATCCATTTTCTTTTTTTAAAGAGAGAGAGAGAGAGAGAGAGAGAGAGAGAGAGAGTATTTTAATATTTGTTTTTCAGTTTTCGGTGGACGCAACATCTTTATTTTATATATGTAGTGTTGAGGATTGAACCCAGTGCCCCGCGAATGCCAAGCGAGCGCGCTACCGCTTGAGCCACATCCCCAGCCTATTTTATTTATTTTCTTATATGTGGTGCTGAGAATCAAACCCAGTGCCTCATACATATCAAGCAAGTGCTTTACCACTAAGCCACAATTCCAGCCCCTATTTATACATTTTTATATGTTATAAGCCTATCAAAACTCATAAATATTGCTTTATCTAATCTCTTGAACAGATAAAGAAGAAATAGGTTACAAGTAAAAAATATATTTTGTTGTATTTTACACTTACGTATTATAAATTACCTTTATGTTACTCTTATTTCTAGTCTATTGATTTTTACTGTCTAGCTTCCTTGCATTTCAGCTTGAGGGCTAATTTTAGTATTTTTTTAAGGATAAGTTCTAATGATGAGGTGTCTCTGAGTTTGTGAAAATGTCTTAATTTCTCTTTCTCCTTCTCCTTCTTTTTTCTTTGGTATAAAGGTAGAGAACCCAGAGCCTCACACATGCAAGGCAAGTACTCTATCATTGAGTTCTAGCCCCAGGTCTCTCCATTTTTGAAGGATAGCTTTCCTGTTCATATAATTCTTGGTTACCAATCTTCTTCTCCAAGAACCTTTTGAAATGTCATCCTATTTCCTCAACCTCCCATAGTTTCTAATGAGCAGTCAGTTTTTATCTCATTTTGGATCGATTGTACATGAGTTGCTTCTGTCTTGCTACTTTTAAGATTCTGTCTTATTCTTTTGTTTCTATCAGGTGGAGACGAAAGACAAAAAATATTTTCTGCAGCTCTCCAGGCAATACCTCATCAAGGGAATTGTTATGCCACTATAAATTTTTTCTGGAGAAAGGGGTATGGATATTTTTTTACTTGCTCCCACTAAAACTGTTATGGGGAACATTGCTCCTTTGTCTTTTTACTGGAGTAGGGTGGGTCAAACAGGTTTTTATTCGGCCGCCTTTCTATAGCCTTTTGGCTAAGAGATGAGACATAGACATTTCCTCAAACATCATTTTTTTGTCTGTTCCCATTATAGAATGGAAAATTTTGTCTGAGATATATGGGAGGCAATAAGAAAACTGAGGAAGTTCACCACTGTTTGTCTCAAGTCACAAGCAGTTCATCTTCATTCCAATTTTCAAATATTTCTTAGGCTTTTTTTCTTATCTAATGTATAGTATTTTTAGGTGAAAGAGGAAGAAACAGGAGGAACAGGGATGCTTCCCCTTGGCTGAAACCAGAAGTCATTTTTGCCCTCCTATATGAATTATGTCTCCTTATTATTGAGTTTTGAGAATTCTTTATATAGTCTAGATAAAAGTCCTTTATCAGATATGTGTTTTTTCATTTACTTATACCAAGTATAAGGCTTATTTGTGTTCTTTTAACATTTTCTGACACAGATTACATGATTTCAGTTCCTTTAGAGTCCAATTTATTCATTTTCCTTTGTGAGTCATAGTTTTTTGTGTCTTATCGAAAAAAAAATATTTTCCTGTATCAAGTCACAAGTATGTTTTCTCTTATAATTTGCCTAGCAGATAAACTGTATACTCAAAAATCTGATCACTTGGTGAGGGTGCCCTTTTCTAACAGGCAAAAAATGCTAATAGCAGCCTTGTTTGCAAATAGGAAATATACAAAAACCAGAAACTGTTACTGGGTTCACTATCTTACCACATGATGTAGGTTGCATAGTCAAGCTTTCTAAGTTGTGATAAAATATGTAGGAATTAAGGTCTAGACTTATTAAGTAATCAAAGTTCAAGTATAGAATAGATGGTAATGAATATATGAGAGCTGGCAGAACATTTTTTTTTGCCACCAAAATGTATAGTATTTGAATTGAAGATTCTGAAGATAGAATGTTACCAGGTAAACTCTAAGGACAGCTTTAAACAAAAAATAAATAGCCAAAGTTGAAAGGGGTCAGGATCACTGGATTTGAAGAAGAGAATCTTCAAGGAAGTTAAGTACTTTTGAGAGTAGGCTATTTTAAGGGTCCTTTATGTGGATGTTAGAATCATATGATGATAGCAAGCCATGGAATAGCAGGAAACACTGTAGGCTGGGTACTGATTTGTTCAAATAATATGGGTGAATCATCAGAGGGTCCATGAAGTACAGTGTTGTAGATCATAAAGAGCAGTTTGTCAGATGACCTCACCTCAGTGGGAGGAGGAGATTGGATGTCAGGAAAAAGTTAATAAAAAGTTGACACTTTCCAATTGTTTTGTGTAGGGAAGTGAGTTCAATTTATAAGAGAAAGATTAAAGAAAAGTTTAGTTTCACTTAAAATAGGTATGGGGTGTGTGTGTGTGTGTGTGTGTGTGTGTGTGTGTGTGTGTGTGATGTTCTGAAAAGAAATTATAAGTTATGGAGAATTGTTTAGTTTAAATGGGTACCTGTGAAAGAATTTATGTAGGTTGGAGTGGCAAGAAGAGATGGAAGAACAGAAGAGGGAGGGGTAAAGGGTAGTGTACATTAATAAATGATATTTCAATATTTAGATTTCCCAGCTTCAAGAACTGTTAGAAATAAATTTCTGTTGTCTACTAGTGAATCCAGTATTCTGTTATAGAAGCCTGGAAAGACAAAGACACCTCACGTGGAAGAGAGAAAACTAGCATTTTAACCTCTTATTAAAAGGACACACTAATGCTATTCATGAAGGCTCAGTTTCAAGATCTAATTACCTTACAAAGGAACAATGTTCCCCACAACAGAGATTAGATTTTACTACATGAATTTGTGAAGACACAAACAATCTATACAAAGCTGGAGAATCACATCCTGGAAAATTTAGTGGGATTGTAGTGAAAAAAAAAGGGTGAAACTCAATAATAAATGCAAGATTTTCTCTAATAGAAGAGACTCAAATGCATTTATAGGCTGGCAAGAAAGGGATACTCAGAAGAGATTAGAAGAGAAGAACATTCTTCAATAATGAGAGGGATAAAACTATTGATGTGATGAGGACATTAAGGGGAGAAGAGAGAACTCAGAGTATAAGACACAGGTCAAGAGAATGGTAATCCCTGAGCAGGAAGAAAGACACCTCTTTTCTAAAATTGAAGAAAAGATATAATGTATGCATAGAAACACTTAAACTTTTAAGTTTAGATTCAGGAATTTCAGAGGATTCCTAAAATTATAAAGGGCTGCTATTTACTTTACCTCACCCAATGTTCTTTTTTTTTAATTATTGGTTGTTCAAAACATTACAAAGCTCATGACATATCATCTTTCATACCTTTGATTCAAGTGGGTTTTATGAACTCCCATTTTACCCCAAATACAAGTTGCAGAATCACATCAGTTACACATCCATATTTTTACAGAATACCATATTAGTGACTGTTGTATTCTGCTACCTTTCCTATCCTCTACTATCCCCTCTCCCCTTCTCTCTCTACCCCATCTGCTGTTATTCAATTCTCTCCCTTGTTTTTTTTTATCACCCAATGTTCTTGATAACCTAGAAGGTAAGGATGATTATTATTTACAGATGAGAAAACAGGCTCATAAAAGTGAAGAAATGTGTCCAAATAACACAGGTAGAAAACAACACTGTCAGGACCTGAATTCACTAGTCTGGCAACAAAGTTTGTACTTTTTATCAATACATTAGTAAGAGCTAGTTATTTGTTGGGAATGAGGATAGAAGTGATTGGATTTCAAATCTCAGGAAAATGGGAAGAATTTTTACCTAGCCTTTGGGGAAATTTCAGTGGGAAATATGACCAACAATAATTTTGGAGATATGTAGATGAGATTTAGTTTGTCAAATTTTTGGATCTAAAAATCTGTATCAAGAAAGGAGAGTGTGACCAAGATTGTGCCTCAGTGGAAAACAGCTTGCCTAGCATGTGTGAGGCACTGGGTTCAATCCTCAGCATCACATAAAAATAAACAAATAAAGTAGTTATTAAAAAAAGAAAGGAGAGTATATATGAACCTGCAGATATACCTAGGAAATCATCTGAGTACTATCTATAAGCAAAAATATCTAAGTGCCTTTTATCATGAAAATCAATGTAAATTTAGAGTTTGGCACTTTCTTTGTGATCTAGCCAAAATGAACTACTCTCTGCCCTCATACAGAAGCTCTAAAAGTATTCTCTTGCTACTGTGTCTTATTAATTCCTCTGTACATTCTGCTTTGAAAAGCTCCTACTGTCCATTCACACTTAATCAATTTTAACCAACACATAGATCCAATATCAGAGGAATCCTAGATCTTCACAAACTGGAAATAATCTTGTCTGCTATTTATTCTATTTGTTTTTTCCTCTGCTGCTGTCAAATGTGTGTTGCAGGTTCCTGTATAAATATATGGTTTTTCTATTGGTCTATAAGTCTCTGGAAAGCAGACAATATATTAGATTGGTTTAGACATTCTCCATGGCTTCACATGAGTGTGTTGCCCTGGGTCAGGATCTGCAAAAGGGTACCTGAGCACAGAAACGCTAGCAAATGTCACCATCTAATTAATGCCAGAACTAGATCTAGAATCTGTCTCCTATTTCACTAGGCAAAGGAAAAGAAAACGAGGCAATGCAAAAGGAAAAGAAGTATTCTTCATGAGGGCAGGAATTTTTATGTTTTGTTTACAGTTATATTTCTAATGTTTAAAATAATGTCTGGTTCATAGTAGGCACTAAACAAACATTTATTGAAGAAATATATAATGAATTAAAAATGTATGTGGGCCCTTAAGGACAATAAAAACAACAGCAACAAACTTAATAGCAAGTTATTATTTGTTTATAACTAGGTATTTATCTTTGAAAAATTTCTAAATTATCTAAATACAGAAAAATGAAGCCACAAAATTCACCACATTTTCTGCTATTGTATTTTTCCATTGATCTCTTGCTCCACCTGTCTTTCTGTAAGAGAAATGCTGAGGCTCATGAGAATTTCCACTGAGCTCCTGCATTAGTGTTCTGATAAAACAGAATGTGATGTGCTGGAGAAAGACTGACTTTATTTCATGTGAAATTTTTCTTAGGAAAGGTAGCACTTGACTAACATAAAAAAAGATAAAAAAGAGAAAAATAAAAGCAGAGCACTTTACTATTCTGCTTTTTCTTTTTCTTTTTTTTTTTTTTTTTCTGTCCTGCTAGCTGGTATCACAAGGGGGCGGGCTAGCAAATTTTTACTAAAAAAATAAAATAAAACCCTTTGATAGTTTTTTTCAAGCAAGCTGTTGCAATATTATTATTTTTATGATACTAAAATGTACATAGTGTTGAATTACTATTTTAACTATTTTAATTGTACAATTTAGTTCCATTATAGCCATCATAATGATCTATATTTTTTACCACTATTTTAAGACAGTTTTCATTATCCCAAACAGAAACTGTACCCATTAAACATGTAACTCCCCATTTACTCCTACTTAAACCCTCTTGTAATTGCTATTCTACTTTCTGTATATAAGTTTACCTAATCATGATATTACATGTAAGTGGCATCATATGACATTTGTCCTCCTGTGCCCAGCTTAGGTTACTTAGCATAATGCTTTTAAACTTCATCCATATTGTGACATTAGTCAAAATTTTATTCCCTTTTCAAGGCTGAGAAATATTGCATTGTATATAACACATTTTGTTTATCCATTTGTTATGATTTGGATATTAGGTGTCCCCTAAATCTCACATGTAAGACAATGCAGGAATGTTCAGAGAAGAAATGATTGGGCTCTGAGACTCTTGACCCAAACAGTGAATTAATCATGTGATAGGATTAATTGAGTGGTAATTGAAGGCAGGCGTGGTGTGCCTGGAGGAGGTGGGGTATTGGGGGTATGGCTTTGGGGTATATATTTGTATCTGGTATTTATCTGCTTTCCGATCACCATGTGAGCCACTTCCCTCTACCTTACTCTTTTGTCCTGATGTTCTTCCTCACCTTGAGCCCCAAGGAATGGAGCCAGCCTTCTATGGACTAAGAACTTCTAAACTGTGAACCCTCAAATAAACTTTTTCTCTTCTACAATTGTTCTGGTCAGATCTTTTAGTCACAAAAGTGAAAAAGCTGACTAAAACACCATTCATCTCTTAATGGATATTTAGATACCTTTTACTTTTCAGCTACTGTGAATAATACTATTTTGAACATCGGTGAACAATTGTTAGTATGAATTTCTGTTTTCAACTCATTTGCATGTATATCTAGGACTTAAATTGCTGAATCATGTGGTAATTTTATGTTGAAAATACTTGGAAATACTTGAAGATACTTGAAAATACTTGAAGAATTCAATTACTCCACATCCTTGCTAAAACTTGTTATTTTATGTTTTTTGCTTTTCTTGACAGTAGTCATGATAATAAATATGAAGTTGTATTTCATTGTAATTTCAATTTGTGTTTTCCTGATGAGTAGTAATATTAAGGATCCTTTCATGGGATTTTTGGCAATATGTATGTTTTCCTTGAAGAAATTTGTATTTGGGCTTTTCCTCTTTTTTAAATTGTATTTGTATTTCCATTGTTGAATTGTAGAATTTCTTTGTATAATCTAGATATTAATCTATTTTCAGATATATGTTTTGTAAATAATTTCATTATATTGGTTGTCTTTTCACCATATTGATATTTTTATTTTATGCACATTTTTCAAACTTAACACCAAAAAACAACCCAATCAATAAATGGGCTAAGGAGCTGAACAGACACTTCTCAGAAGAAGGTATACAATTGATCAACAAATGTATGAAAAAATGTTCAACATTTCTAGCAACTAGAGAATTGCAAATCAAAACTACTCTAATATTTCATCTCACTCCATTGTCAGATTGGCAGTTATCAAGAATACAGACAACAATTATGTTGGCGAGGATGTGCAGAATAAGGCACACTCATATATTGCTGGTGGGACTGCAAATTGATGTGAACAATCTGGAAAGCAGTATGAAGATTCCTTAGAAAACTTGGAGTGGAACTATCATCCCACCCAGCTATCTCACTCCTCAGTGTATACCCAAAAGACTTTAAATCAGCATACTATAGTGACACAGCCACATCAATGTTCATAGCAGCTCAATTCATGGTAGCTAAAATATGGAAGCAACTTAGATGTCCTTCAATAGATGAACGGATAAAGAAACTGTGGTATATATACACAATGGAATATCATTCAGCATAAAAGAGAATAAAATTATGGCATTTGCAGGTAAATGGATGGAGTTGGAGAATATCATGCTAAACAAAGTAAGCCTATCCCCCCTGCCCCCCCAAAAAAAAAACAAAGGCCAAATGTTCTCTCTGATAAGTAGATGCTGAACCATAATAGGGGGATGACATGGGGAAAATGGAGGACCTTTGGGCAAAGGGGAGGGGGGAAGAGGGAGAATGGGGGCAGGGTGTGATGCTACATTGTGTACAACCAGAGAAATGAAAATTTGTGCCACAATTGTGTACAATGAATCAAAATGCATTCTGCTGTCATACATATCTAATTAGAATAAATAATTAAATTAATTGAAAATTTTGTTTTCAATTTGAGCATGTTCTTTTGTTTGTTTTTCTGTTGTCGGTACTTTCGGCATCATATTTAAATGTTATTAGAGATTTTTGTCAAATAAGTTTATTTTAGTTGTTTTATCATAAAAATATTGTGATTAAAAATGTTAATTTTTCTCAATATAATAACCCTTTCAATGTGTATGTATCCCCCTCACATTATGATTTAAACTTCAAATAAACACAATATCCTGACAATCCACACTAAACACTATTAAAGCTAATAAAAAAATTGAGCACAATTGAAAGATACAAGCTAAACATGCAATGACCATTTGTATTTCTATACATTAGTAACTAACAAACTGAAAAAAATTAATAAATTAATATTATATGTGATCATAGTAAAGAATAAAATACATAGTGATAAACAAAAAAAAAGAACATGGAAGACTTACACACTGAAAAATATGAAACATTGCTGACAGAAATTAGAAAACACCTAAATAATGCAAACAAATTCTATGTTCATGTATTGAAAGGTTCCATATTGTTAAAATGTCAATATCATCTAAAGCAGTCTACAGATTTAGTGCAGTTGAGATAAAAATCACAATGACTTTTTTTTACAGAAATAGAAAAATGAGCCTAAACTGCATATAAATTTGCAAATGTCTCCAAATTACCCAAGCATTATTGAAAAAGAACAAAGTTAAAGGACTCAACAGTTTCCTATTTCAATTTACCATGAAGCTACAGGAATAAATACAAGGTAATGCTGATATAACTGTAGATATATAGACTAATGAAATAAAATTTAGAGTTTGGAATAAACCATTACATCTATGACCATCTATGGACTGAGACCTCTGAAACCATGAGGCCCATATAAACTTTCCTCCTCTAAAATTGTTCTTGTCAGATCTTTTGGTCATTGCAGCAACAACTGACTAAAACACTGTTCATATTAAGTATCAAGAATAGATAAATCTGGGGCTGGGGATGTGGCTCAAGTGGTACCGCGCTCGCCTGGCATGCGTGCGGCCTGGGTTCGATCCTCAGCACCACATACCAACAAAGATGTTGTGTCCGCCGAAAACTGAAAAATAAATATTAAAAAAATTCTCTCTCTCTCTCTCTCTCTCTCTCTCTCTCTCTCTCTCTCTCTTAAAAAAAAGAGAATAGGTAAATCTATAGGTACAAAAAAGCAAATTAGTGGTTTCCAGGGGCTAGAGAAAGGAGCAATGGGAGAAATTGGTAATGTGCAGCTTCATTTTGGGAAGATAAATTGTTCAGGAATTAGATAGTGGTGATCATTACACACCACTGCATATTCTGAATATCAGTAATGATTAATTTTATCTTATATCTATTTTACTAGAATAAAAGATAACAAAAATTTTAAGAAAGAAAGATAAATATTTATAAATCAGTGCTTGTTGGACTAGATAAAGAATTGTGTAGGAGTCATGAAATATTTCTTCGGCCTGCAAGTCTAGATGATAGTTAGGTAGTTGGATAAAGTGGGTAATAAGTTGGAAGGAGTTAAATTAAAAAAAAAGTTGCTGAAATATCTAGTTGTATCATTGCAAAAATAAAACCCAGAAAGCCAGAGACTATTAAGGGATCAAAAATGTAAGGGATGGAGCTGGGATTATAGCACTCCACCCAGTGCTTGCCTAGCATGTATCAGGCACTGGGTTAGGTCCTCAGTACCACATAAAAAAGGCAAATAAAATAACATTTAAAAAACATTCTTAAAAATGTCTTCTTATTTCAAAAAATGTAAAGGAGAGGGTAGAGAAACAAGAAACAAGTTTCTTGTGTCAGACTACTTAGGCTAAAATCTTAACTCTTCTGCTTTTTAGTTGTGTGACCATGAATGAGCAACTTAAGTTTAGCCTTTTTGCCCCTGTGATGTTTATCTGTGGAATGGGGATACTTACCTACCTCAAAAAATTGGTGAAATAATTCCATGAGGCTTTAGCACAGTGCCTTGTGCAAAGTGAGGATTCACTGATAGATAACCATTAGTTACTTTTGGTGATGGGAGATCCAGACAAAATTCCAGATGTATTTATGCAGAAAACATAAGAACCATGTATGTAACCTAGATGTGGTCAGAATTGAAATTATTTTTGTTTCCTGAAATTGTTTTATTTATTTATGTTCTGTTCATCTTTATAGTTTGGGAACATCATGAAAATTCAATTCTATCTCCATCATGTTAGAAAGAAATATGACATATTTTGTTTGCTCCATATTTAAAACAGAGCATTAAGGGCAAAGCACTCTTTTCTAGAGGTGAGGGTGTGCATTGCTGCAACAAAGGAACTAAGCAAATCTGAGAGAGTTGGAATAAAGGCTCTTGACCAGCTAAACTACCTGCTAGGCATTTCCCTTACTTGAGCTATTATTTCCAGATTTGGGAGTTCTGGGGTTTTATTTATTTAATTATTAAATAGTCATTGTGATAGATCTATTATGGCTGCTATAACAAAATTTGTTATAAACTGGATAGTTATTAATATATATTTTTCACAGTTCTCTAGGCTAAGAAGTCAAGAGCAAGGCAAAGGTTTAGATGGTGGTTTTCTGTTAGGCTCTCATATCGTGAATAATTTTTATAAAATAACAGCAGTAATCTCACTCATGTGGGCTTTCCCCTCCCCGAAAGAGTCACTTTCCAAAAGGCTACATTTCCTAATATTATCATCTTGGGGATTGTGATTTTGACATATAAAATTTTTAATTGTTTTCATTATTGCATCATAAATGTACATGATAGTGGGGTTCATTTTGACATAATCATACATGGCTGAAATAGAATTTGCTCCTTTTTAGACATCAGAGCTTCCTCTTTCCCTCTCCTTTTCCCTTCCCTGTTCCCCTTTCTCTACCCTACTTGTCTTCCTCCTATTTATTTATTGTTTTTTAATTGGTGTTTTATACATGCACATAAAGGGGGGATTCACTGTGGTATGTCCATATATTGACATGTGAATTTTTATGGGGCACAAACATTCATACCATAGCAATATTGGGGCAGAGTTGGGGCATAGTTACATGTAATGTTTTACTATTATTACTTAGAGCATGGGCTCAGAAGAAAGACCAGGTTTTAATCAGGCTCTAGCATTTCCTAGCTGTGGGATCCTGGATAACTTAATCTCTGTGTGTTTTTGTCTTCTCATATGTAAAATCAGGATAATAATAATATCCATTTCATGGAATTGTGGGAGTTAATGAGTTAATGCACATACATATAAGTATTGGGAAAAGATACTCACATATACTAAGCAGTCAACAAATTTAAACGTTTGGTTCTGTATACATGTCTCTGTTCAATCAGCTGTTTCATATCAATGTTTATAGCAATATCATATCAGTGTTCAATAGCTGGATAATTCACAATATCTAAGCTGTGGAACCAACCTAGTTGCCCTTCAACAGATGGATGGATTTTAAAAATGTACTATATATACACAATGGAATATTATTCAGTCATAAAGAATAATGAGTTTATAAAATTTGCTGGTAAATGGATGGAACTATAGAGTATTACACTATGTGAAATAACCCAGTCCCCAAATCAAAAGTCAAATGTTTTATCTGATATGTGGAAGCTAATCCAAAATAAGGGGAGGGAGATATAAAGAATAATAGAATAAATATTAGTGGAGTAGACAAAGAGAAATCAAGGGAAGGGAGAAGATATGTGATAGATAAAGTCAGTGGAATGAATCTGACCTAACATTCCTATGTACATATATGAATATACCACAGTGAATCCCACCATCATACACATGCATAAGACACTAACAAAAAAAAAAAAAACTAAACTAAAAGTAAACAGCAGAAATACCAGTAGAGTAGAGGGAAAGGAACAGGAAGTAGGAGGAAGGGAGGGGAAGGGGAAATTCTAGGGAATTAATTAGAACAAATTATTCTTCATGCTTTCATAATTATGCCAAAGTGAATTCTATCATCATGTATAACTAAAGAGAAGCAATAAAAAAATTTAAATATTCATATAAAATACTGTTATTTGTGTGCGTGTGTGTGTGTGTGTGTGTGTGTGTGTGTGTGTGTGTGTGGTGCTGGTATTGAACTCAGGGCCTAGTGCATGAGACGCAAGCACTCTACCAATTGAGCTATATCCCCAGGCTTAAAATAGCTGTTTCATTAAAAAAGGGTGGAACAAATTGGTGTGAATATACTTTGTATGCAACCAGAGATATGAAAAATTGTGCTCTATATGTGTAATATGAATTGTAAGGCATTCTGCTGTTATATATAAATTTTTAAAAATTAATAAAAAATTAAAAAGTGTGACACATTTATGGGATACAAAAAATAATAATGAATTATTATTAATTAAATTATAGTGATTAACATCTCTATTTTTCAACTATTTATGTGTCAGCTAGCTTTTAATACCTATTTGTCTTCTATGCCTAATTTGGTGTCTCTCCAAGATTAGATGTTTAGGAAAGAAGTGTGTTCAATTGAATAATGAATGCTGATATGTAGTAGATGGTATATTGAAAGTTGAGTTAAAGGCCCTTGATAGGCCTTAAAATACAGGATAATAAACACTGTTTGAATAAATGGGATCCATTTCCTTTTAGAACCTTCACAGATCAGTCAAAGCTTTCAGAGCAAGCTCTACATCTGAGAAATAGCCACAAGGTGGTGATATTGCAGAGCACATTCAAACTGCCTAAGAAAATACTAGAATAATCCAGCTTCTTTCAGCCTGGAGAGTATGTTGATATATTTTCTCTTGCCTTTTCCAGAACTTGATTCCGTCATTTCTTTCCCCTAGCACTGGAGTACAGGTCTTACTATCCCAGGCTCCTGGGGAAGATGACTGACACTCCAGGCACTGTCCTTACTAGAGAATAATAATGGAGCTAAGTATGTTTCTGGTTCTTCAGAATGATGAGTTTCTAATTCCTATCCCACTGACCCACTGATTACTATGGTATGCCTTCCATCATGGAGAGGAATAAGATGATGAGGGAAAAGAAAAATATTTTTTAAGGAGATATGTGCTATATCAGGCATTTTATATAATCATTTCTTTTAATTTCCACAACAACCCTATGAAATATATGAAGTCATTTTTAAAATATCTATCATCAAGCTTCAGCAATTATTAACATGTGAATGTCCAATATTTTTCAGTCACATTTTAACTCACTTCTAGCAACCTGCCATCATTGGAATATTTTGGCAGGGTATTGGATTGAACCCAGGGGTGCTTTATTTACCACTGAACTACATCTCCAGCCCTTTTTATTTTTAATTTTGAGACAAGATTTTACTAAGTTTCTGAGGGTCTTACTCAGTTTCTGAGACTGGCCTCAAACTTGTAATCCTCCTGCCTCAGCCTCCTGAGTCACTGGAATTACAGGAGTGAACCTCTGCGATCAGCCCATCATTACAATATTTGGAGGAAATTTCAGATATCATATCATGCCATTCATAAATACTTTTTTACATTTCTCTAAGAAATAAGAATTGTTAAATTTCTCAAAGAAATAAGAATTGTTAGAAAACATAAATGTATTTTAAAACAAATGTTTTTTAAACTTTTTAAAAATTTTAGTTGTGAATGGACACAATATCTTTATTTTACTTATTATAGTGCTGCTGATGATCAAACCCAGTGCCTCACACATGCTAGGCTGTTGAGAATCACTCCCTCTGGCAAAGTGCCAGGCACCATCTTGACTTGGTTGTGGCTCTCAACACTAGACAAGCACTCTACCACAGAATTATAGCCTCAGCCTTCATTATCACATCTTAAAACATTTTTTTTAGTGTCCAAATTCCTCTGGTTAGCCTGTTAAAAAACTATTTACAATTGTTCTATTCAAATTAGCCTCCAAATAAAGTGGATACATTCCATTTGTTTGGTATGTGATAAAGCATCCTATTTTAAAAACAGAATCAGAGAGGACCATCTATTCAGCATTAAAAACTGTCATACATTGTGAAAGGAGTTTGGAATTCAAATATTAGGAAGTTACAGGCCCGGTACTCCAAAGACTCAGTCTCATGCTCCTGTAATCCTCTGTATTTCTATTACAGGACTTATCATAAGTGTTTATGTGTCTGCCTTCCAAGAGAGATAATGAATTCCTCAATGCTAGGGGCTATCTCATATTCAACACTTTATCCCTAATTCTTAATATAGTCCTTGACATATAATAAGAATTTAATAACTATAGAAAGTGTAAAATTTTGTTTGAGCAGGCAATAGGAACCAATAAAGAGTTTTGAGCAATGCAATAACATGGTAAGATTTACAATGTGGGTAGATAATTTAAGTTGCCAATTTTATTTGAGTCATTTTAGTCTTTAGGCAGGGAGATGGTGGGAGCCGCTACTGTAATGAATTCAAGAGAGAGAGAGAGAGAGGATGAGGATCAGAGATAGGGTACAAGCAGTAAAGACAGTGAAGAATTATTGAGGAAGTACTTTTTAAATTAATTATTTTTACACAAATGGAGCACAACTTTTCATTTTCCTGGTTATACATGATGTAGGGTAATACCATTCATGCAATCATACATAGGGGTAATAATGTCCATCGTATTCCACAATCTCCCCCCCCCACACCCCCCCTTTCCCCTTCCTACCCACTTCTCAATCCAAATTTTCTCCATTCTTCCCTTGCCCTCACCTTATGGATCAATATCCACTTATGAGAGAGAAAATTCAGCTTTTGTTTTTTTGGGATTGGCTTACTTCATTAAGCATGTTATTCTCCAACTCCAACCATTTACTGGTAAATGCTATTATTTCATTATTCTTTAAGGCTCAGTAATATTCCATTGTGTATATATACCACAGTTTCTTTATCCATTCATCTACTGAAGGGCATCTAGGCTATTTCCACAGTTTAGCTATTGTGAATTGAGCTGCTATAAACATTTAAGTGGCTGCATCACTGTAGCATACTGATTTTAAGTCCTTTAGGTATAGCCCTAGGAATGGGATAGCTGGATCAAATGGTGGTTCCATTCCAAGTTTTCTAAGGTATCTCCATACTGCTTTCCAAAGTAGCTGTACCATTTTGCAATGCAACTATCAATGAATCAGTGTACATTTTGCCCCACACCCTCTCCAGCATTTATTGTTGCTTGATGTTTTCATAATTGCCATTCTTACTTGGGTGATATGAAAGTTTTGATTTGCATTTCTCTAATTGCTAGCAAGGTTGAATATTTTTTCATAAATTTGTTGATCACTTGTATATCCTCTTCTGTGAAGTGTCTGCTCATTTCCTTTCCCCATTTATTGATTGAATTATTTGTGGGTTTTTTTTTTGGTGTTAAGGTTTTTGAGTTCTTTATATAACCTGAAGATTACTGCTCTATCTAATGTGCCTGTGGTAAAAACTTGCTCCCATACTGTAGGCTCTCTCTTCACCTCATTATTTGTTTCCTTTGCTGTGAAGAAGCTTTTTAGTTTGAATCCATCCCATTTATTGATTCTTGATTTTATTTCTTGTGCTTTAGGAGTCTTGTTAAGGAAGTCAGGTCCTAAGCTGACACAATGAAGATTTGGGCCTGCTTTTTCTTTTATATTAGGTGCAAAGTCTCTGACCTAATTTTGAGGAAGTAATTTTGACAGGACTTCTTAGCAATTTCTTAGATGTGAAAAGAGAGTTTGAAGAGTTTCAAGTTTCTGACTTGAATGGTTATATGAGTGATGGTTGTGCCACCAATGGAGATTTGCAATAAAGGCAAGTAGTTTTGGGGTGTTGAAGAATAGTTTCATCTTGGACATACTGAGTTCAAAATGTTTATGCTATCTATGTTCAGGAGTTGTTATACAGAAGGGTGCATGAAACCAAAGCTTGGGAGATATGTCATAATTGAAAGTATAAATCTAAGAATTATGAACATGTAGTGGGTAGTTAAAAGCCTGTTAGGGAATGCCATCATTCAGAGGATATCATCCCAAAGTCTTGAACACTAAGCTAATAAAACTAAGACTTCATTATGTAGGTGGAGGACTTCAGGGACTTCAAAGATAAGGGAATGATTTATAGTGTTTTTTTTAAGTGGTAGCTTAGGAAGTAAGAAGGATTCTGTGGGCTGCAGGGGTTTGGAACTACAGAGAGGAGAAAATTGGGATGGAGTGCTGTGGTAGCTAAGGTATAGAGAAAAAGAAAGAAATCAAAGCTATTTACTAGGAAAAAATGGAAAGCATTGAAAATACTAACAAATGATCATTCATTTCATTTTTGTATATGGTCTTATTTAATCCTCACAACCACTTTATGAGGCAGAAAGATTATTGCCTTCATTTTAGGCATAAGGAAACTGAGGTAGAAAGGTAAAGTATTTGCTGAAGATCCCCAAATTAGTGCATTACAGAACCGATTTAAGTGCAAATATATATTTATTCAATATACTCTCAACCTCATTGTTTTGCCCTGATTCCATTAGGGCTCCAATAGGTTATCAGTTAGGGTTAAGTTCAACTGGGAGGTAACACTAATCCAAAGTAATAGTATAGAAATTAATTTTTCTTTAATGTGAAAGGCTAGGAGTGTGCTTCCTTTAACTTATTTATCCATCATTTCCACAATGTAAACTTCAACCTAACAGTTCAAGATGTAACCTCAGTCTCCATACCTGTATTTCAAACCGCAAAATGTAAAGTGAGAGGTGAAGGACAGGACAGATATTGAGGGAAATCTACCAGTCTAAGATAAGTGGCCATTCTTCTGCTGTGGGTAATTTCTTGGAGCATGTTTTTTTTTTTTTTTTTTTTTTTTTTAACCAATTGGCAATTGAAACAGAGAATTCAGGAAACCTATTAGAGTAAAATATTTTTTAACAGTGGGTGCATCTTTCTGCTCTCTTAGAAAACTACATCCTCTGCTCTTAAGAGAATCTCTTCTTTCTTTCTCTAATTATGAGATTCTAGTGGAGCCTTCTAATCAGTATGTCCATTCCTAGCCAGACCTGATTTGATTGGTTGTGGTAAGTAAATGTAACCTAGGTAAGGAAATCAAGTCCCCAATGACATATTGCATCTAGCCAAACCCTACCTGCCTACACTTATCACAGAGTTAATCCATATCAGTGGACCTGAAGAAACTAGGTGGATGTACACCCCCCAAATGACAAATGGGTGGAAATTGACCACTATTTACTTCAATCTACCCCAACTCCAAGCACCCTTGATTATTGTGACTGACAACCAAATGTCTCAACCCTAGGGGAATAGTGAAATAGGTCATCATTTTGCATTCACATCCAAATATAGCTATCTCTTATTACATTTGGGTTCAAGGCTCTGGTCTTACCTGTAGTCAAGGTCCACTTACATTCTTCCTTTTCCTTTAGTTATATATATCTTCTGATAAATTCCTCATTTTGCCCAAGTTAACTATTTTTTCTATCACTTATAATCAATAACCTTTTGATTAAAATTGTCCTTTAAAATATAATTCTGAAATTGACATAGAATATTCATTTAAGGTATGTGTATATTTAACTGGGGTATGACAAATAGTGATTGAAATAAGGGACACTATGAGACTGAATAGTATACATAAGAAACAATAAGCATTTGAAATCAACATAAAACAAGTAGGTACTGTAGGTTTTACCTAGGTTTGCCATGTCTTGGGCCTTGAGCTGATTTTCTACACCCACAGGCCTATATACACTTGTATGTAGTTGCAGTGCAACCATTCACATAAGTTGCCTAGTTATTATTCATTGTGAGAATGTTTTAGTTTAAATATGTTTTGTTTATATATTTTTTAATTTAAAATATATATAAATTTGTTGTTACAATTTTTTAAATTGTGACCTTATTAAGTTCTTGGTTATAGCTTTTTAAAAATCTGTCTGCTCATTCCACCTTCTGTGTCATCTCAGTGTCCATTTCTATTGATTGCCTTTTCTTGAGTATGGGTTACATTTTCCTATATTTTTATATGTCTACATCATTTTGAAATGTCTTTTGAACTTTGTAAAATATAGGTTGTAGAGAATCTGAATTCCATTTTCTACTTTGAAAATTATTGATTTTGTTTGTTTTAACTAGGCAATTAACTTACCTGAACCCAATATATATTAATTATCACCCCTGCAGTCAAGAACACTTGCAAATTAATCAGATCTTTCAACTTTAGATTGGCTACATGGAGCTTGCTGCTCATGTTCATAGTTCAGGAGTTGGCCAGAGATCTGGGAAGAATTTATGCACAGAATTTAGACCTTTTCTTCTCTGGCTTCTTTTTAGCATTTTATCTCTGCATGTTCAGTTACTATAGATGAGTCTAGAGCTCTGTGTTCTGGTTCTTCTAGCAAGTAAAAAGGAAGCTTTTCTTTTCTTTCTTTCTTGTTTGCCTGGGATGGACTGGTGTTAGCTCTTTAGCCCAGAGACACTTTACCACTGAGCTATATCCCCCATCCCTTTTCATTTTTTATTTTGACTCATTGAGTTCAATGGTACTTTCAAATTTATATTCCCTTTAATTTCTGTCTGGTTTAGTTTGCCTTCAATTTCTTGAGGTAGTTTGTTTGTAATTTTTGGTTTTGTTCTTTACTATTTGCCAAAAATATATAGTTTTTATCTGATGAAAGGAAATACTTAGATACCACCACAAATCCCTGTCTTGCCTAATGTACAAACTGCAGCCAATGTAGCACAATAATTCCAGTAATGTAGTGCAAATATACTCAAGATCTAGATGTTGGATTCAGCATATAAGGCTTCATATAAGACATTTTTACAACTTTGTAAAGACAATGTAATGGTGTTTCAGGATGATATCATTGGAAATGTGAAAAGCTTGGGAAGTTTGGTCTTGGGATTCTCATGAGCTTTCATTTTTACCCTAGACAGGAAAAATCTCAGTGCCACCCACTTAGGGTCTCATTGAATAAACTCTATTGTGATGTCTTTTTAAAGCCTCTAGTGAAAGCTTATTTTCTCTTATTCCAGTGAACTTATTTCTATACAATTTAAAAGTTACAATGCCATATTAAATTATCTACCATGTCTTCTGTCAGAACTAGTATCTAGGATCCAGAGAAGTGGATAACTTAAAAAATCGTTTTAGCAGGCTGAATGCTTACAGATTTTAAAAAGCATTTCATTGAGGTATTATTTATATACGATAAACTACATATATTTAATGTATACAATTCAATGGGTTTGGACATATGCTTAGGCCTGCAAAAACATCACTTCAATCAATAGACATTTTCATCATTTTCAAAAATTTCCTTCTGATCCTTTTCTTTGTATGTGTGACAAGAGCACTTAACAGGGGATATAATATCCTATCAAATTTTTAAATAAGTTGCCTACTCTTTTTGGCTATAGTATCTAGACTCTGTGACACATCTCTAAAACTAATTCATCTTTTATTTATTTCAATTGACATATAAAACAAAAAGTATATGTTAATGGGATACCATGTGATGTTTTGACATAGGCTTATACTGTATGATGTTTGAATCACACAGATATTTTAAAAATGTCTATCTCCTCAAATATTTATAATTTTATTGCAAAAAAATCAAAATCCTTTCTTCTATCTTTCTAAAATATACAGCACATAATTGTTATTTATAGTCATCCTATTGTGTGATACATTAAAACTTATTAGCCTTATCTAATTGTACCAAAGTACCCATTGAGTAACCTATCCCCACTATTCCCTTCTTCCTACTTTCCTCAGCCATTCCACCCAGAACAGAACTCTTTTAGATTTTATGTGTGAGTGAGATCATACAGTACATTTTGTATTTGGCCTATTTTACTTAATATGATAATCCCTAGTTGCATCCATGTTGCTGAAAATGTCAGGATTTCATCCTCATACGTAGCTGAATATCTTTCCCTATCCTTCACATTTTCTTTATCCAATTTATCATTTTATGGACACTTAGGTGCTATTCATTTCTCAGTTATTTTTGTGGGGATGTATCTATCAACAACATACTGATTTCATATCCTGTCAATATATAACCAAGAATGGCATTGCTGGATCATTTGGTAGTTCTATTTTTTAATTTTTTGAGAAACCTGCATACTGTTTTCTATAGTGCTCTACAATATACACTCCTCCCAACTGTGTTCCCTTTTCTCTATAACATCACAATCACTTGCTATTTGTTGTCTTTTTGATAATAAACATTCTACCTTGGTAAGTTGATACTTCATTGTGGTTCCAATTACTTTTTTGGTGTGAAGAGTTTTTATATGTTCTGAATATTAAGCTCTTATACAATTTATAAGTATTTCTCCACTTCTATTAAGATTGATTTTCACTTCTGTGATTATGTACTTTTGGGGGTACCAGGGATTGAACTCAGGGGTATTCAACAACTGAGCCACATCCCCAGCCCTATTTTGTATTTTATTTAGAGCCAGGGTCTCACTGAGTTGCTTAGTGCTTCACTTTTACTGAGGCTGACTTTGGACTTGCTATCCTCCTGACTCAGCCTCCAGAGCCGCTGGGATTGCAGGTGTATGCTACTGCACCCTGTAGTGAATATGTGTTTTAATGCACAAAAGATTAAATGTTGAGGCAGCCTGATCCATTTATTTTTTTCTTTTATTTGTGTTTTGATATCATGTATGAAAAAGTAATGTGAAATACAGGATCATGGATTTGCCACTGTCTTTTCTTAGACAGTTTTGTGATTGTATGGCTTGTATTTATATTTTTAATGCATTTAGAGTTAATTTATGTATATGGAATTAAGTAAGGTTCCAAATTTATGTTTTTGCATGTGAATATGCAGGTATTCCAGCACAATTTTGTTGAAGAGACTATTATTATTCATTGAGTAATCTTGGCATCATTATGAAAAATCAACTGTTTATAAATGTATTGATTTATTTCTCTACTCCCTATCCTGGTGCATTGGTTTATAGGTCTTGTCTTTATGTCAGTACCATGCTATTTTGATAATTGTCATTTTTGCTAAGTTTTGAAATCAGTGTGAGTTTTCCAGCTTTGTTCTACTTTTTCAAAATTATTTTGTCTGTTATGAGCTCTTCAAAATTCCTTATGTTTGGCAGATAAGCTTTTCCAAGATGGCCATTGGAACTGAGATGGTAATTCTATTTAATCTGAATATCATTCTGTTTAGTATGGCCAATCTAAGAATAGTGAGTATTCAAACCCATGAATAAGGGATGTATTTCCATTTATGTAGGCCTTTAATGTCATTCAGAATTGTTTTGAAGTTTTTAATGTACATGTCTTTCATCTTTATAGATTAATTTTAGTCCTAGATATTTTATTATTTTGGATGCTACTACAAATGGATTTTTTAACTTTCTTTTTCAAATTGTTCATTGCTGGCATGTAGATAAACAATTGGCTTTTGTGTGATGATCTTGTACCATTTTGCTTTAATGAATTTGTTTATTCTCTAGTAGTTTTTCATGGATTTTTAGGGTTATAAATGCATATATATATGCTTATATACACATATAAATATGTGTGTGCATGTATATATGTATATATCATGTCTGGATAAAGATAGTTTTGCATTTTCTTTTCCAATTTGGGTGCTTCTGTTTATCTTGCCTAATTGCTTTGGATGGGATATCTAATATGTTGTAGAATAGCAAAGGTGAACATGGGCATCCTGTGCTTATTCCTGAATTTAGAGCGAAAACTTTCAGTTTGGTGCCATGCAGTGCATGATATTAGTTTTTGATTGTTAAATAAGTGCTCTTTTTCATTTTAAAGATGTTCTCTTCTATTCTTAGTTTGATGACTTAGTCAAAAAAAGTTTTGACCCTATCCAGACTTCCTGGTAACTTTTTCTGCAACTTTAAGGTACTTTACCTTATTATGCTTTCACATTTATTTTTTTATAACATGAAGCTTTTTTCAAATGACTTTTATGCAACAAATCAGATGATCACTTTTTTGTCATTTTATTAATATGGTATAATATCATAATGATTTTGTTGTGATGCACAACCCTTGTATTCCTGGGATAACTCCTACTTGTTCATGGTGGGCACAGTTATCATCTTTTCAATATGCTATTGAATTCAGTTTTCTAAATCTAGTGAGGTTTTGAGATGAGTAATTTTTAATCAATTGAAATGAATGTTCCAGAGAGCACATGTAAAGAATTCAGAGAAAGGGCAATGATGAGAGAGTGTGCCTTTGAAGGACAGAATGTAGCTGCAAGTATATGAAGACAAATAGCAGAGTGACTTCCAATTTGTGTAGTGTTCCAGAATAAATCATTGCCTAAGGGCATACAGTTGGTAAGTGGTAGGACTGGGACTAGAATTTATGTTGCCTTCCATGAATGCCATGAATACTTCATTACACCACACTGCTGACCAGAAGAGCTGGCTTAAGTTTGTTAGTCTCTCAAAATTCTATGTGGTTTAGTTCTTTTCTTCAGAATAATTTCCCAGAAACTCTCCAAGAAAAAGTACTGATGACTGTCCAAATATCCCTGCCATTGTCCGCTCTTTCACCTGCAAATAATGGTGAAAATTCTCAGGAGGAAGCGTGGTCAAATGAGGAGAGGCAGAAGACTGCTTGAACCTAAAATATTTTTTACTTCACCTTTGAAAGTTTCAGTACAAAATGCTTATCAGGAGAAGATAAATCATAGAAAGGGTAACATTTCTGCCCAAATAAACAATAAATACTTCTCTGAAGTTTTTTTTGGGGGGGGCCTGAGACTTGAACTCAGGGACACTCAATCACAGAGTCACATCTCCAGCTTTATTTTGTATTTTATTTAGAGATAGGATCTCACTGAGCTGCTTAGCTCCTTGCTTTTTGCTGAGGCCTGGATTTGAACTCGTTATCATCCTGTCTTAGCCTCCCCAGCCACTGGGATTACAGGCATACAACATGGTACCTGGTCTTCTCTGAAGTTTTTATTTGGAAAATCAAAATGTATAGCAAATGAATAAGATTATTATAATAAACCACTATGTATCCATCATCTAGCATTAGCATTTCTCTCACTGTTGTGTTTTATTTATAATATATCATTTTGTTTTATTTTTATTATTAACAAAAATTATTTTTACAAATTTACAGGTTTATTTATAATATTATATGCATGCATATATTGGGCATTGATCATATCTACCCTCTCTTACTTTCCATTCCCCCTGCTCCTCTTCTACCCTTCTCATTCCCTAATTGTGCACTATTCACATGAGTTAACCTTGAATTAGCCTATAAACAGATAAATGGTTAAGGAAAACATCACACCCCACCCCACCCCACACAAACAAGGGAGCATTATTCATCTACAAACAAAAATGAAATAATGTAATTTGTAGGAAAACAAATGGAACTGAAAAGAATCAGATTAAGTGAAATAATACAGATGCAGAAATATAAGCATTGCATGTTTCCTGACATATGTGTAAACCAAGAAAGAAAGCATGGGGTGGGGAGAGGGCCAGGGGGAGAGGGAAATAATTTTAAATCAAATTTTAAGCAACATAATTTTATCAGTAAACATTGTTTTTCTTTTTTATGCTTTTTAGATGTATGTGACAGCAGAATGTATTTTTAAATGTTTATTTTTTAGTTGTAGTTAGACACAATATCTCTATTTTATTCATTTTTATGTGGTACTGAGGATCAAACCCAGGGCCTCACACATGCTAGGTGAGCATTCTACCCCTGAGCCACAACCCCAGCCCAGTAGAGTGTATTTTGACATATTGTTCATATGTGGAGTATAGTGTCCCATTCTTGTGGTTATACATGATGTGGAGTTAACACTGGTCATGTCTTCATACATGAACATAGGAAAGTTATGTCTGATTCATTCTACTTTATTTCCTGTTCCTATCCCCCCCTTCCCTTCAATCCACTTTGTCTAATCCAATAACGTCTATTCATCCCTTCCCACTTTATTGTAGATTAGCATCCATGTATCAAAAAGAACATTCGACCTTTGGTTTATTGGAATTGGCTTATTTCACTCAGCGTGACAGTATCCAGTTTCATCCATTTACTGGCAAATGCCATAATTTCATTCATTTTTTATAGCTGAGTAATATTCCATTGTCTATATATATCACATTTTATTTATCCATTCATCTGTTGAAGGGCACCTAGGTAGGTCCCATACTCTAGCTATTGTAAATTGAGCTGCTATAAACATTGATGTTTCTGAGTCACTATAGTATGCTGATTTTAAGTCCTTTGGCTATATACTGAGGGGTGGGATAACTGGGTCAAATGGTGGTTCCATTCTTAGATTTTTAGGAATCTCCATGCTGCTTTCCAGATGGTTGCATTAATTTGCAGTGTCACCAGCAATGTATAAATGCACATTTTCCCTACATCCTCACCAACATTTATTATTACTTGTATTTGTCGAAATTGCCATTTTCACTGCAGTGAGATGGAATCTCAGTGAGTTTTAGTTTGCATTTCTTTAGTTGCTAGAGATGTCGAACATTTTTCATATATTTGTTGACCAATATTATTTCTTCTTCTGTGAAGTACCTGTTCATTTCCTTTGCCTATTTGTTGATTGAGTTTTTTTTTTTTTTTGATGTTAGGTATTTTGAGTCCTTTATATATCCTGGAAATTCATGCTCTATCTGGGGTGCATGTGGTAAAGATTTTCTCCCATTCTGTAGTTTCTGTATTCATGTTTTTGATTGTTTCCTTTTCTCAGAAGAACCTTTTTAGTTTGATTTCATCCCATTCATTGATTCTTGATTTACTTCTTGCACTTTTGAACTTATTCATCAGTAAACATTTGAGTATATATCTTTAAATAAGTATTTCTCAAAGTGTGATCTAAGAATTCCTGGAAATATTTAAATATTTAAAACATTTCCAAGCCTGAAGTATTAAAGGTTATAGAAGACATGGTGATTAAGTGATCTAGAATTTATAACTTAAAGGGTTATACACATGAAGACATTTTCCTGAGAGGCATGATAAATTCAGGATGAGAACTAAAAAGGTAGTCAAGAAGCTTTGATTGGTGACCTCCACCTCTTGTCATGACCCAATAAAAGTGGCTGGATATACCATGGGTCTTAGTATATATTCTTTTATTGTAGCAACCTACTAGATTCAGGATAATTTATAAAGAAAATAAGTTTATGTAATTCACAGTTCTGGAGTTCCAAGAGCATAGCACTGGCATTTTCTTCACCCTGGTGAGGGCCTTCTGACCATATCTTTAGATATAGCATGGTAGCTGGCATTATGATGGGAATATATGTGGGGAGAAATCTCATGATAAGACAGAAAGGAAAAGGGCAAGCTTAAACAAATGAACTTCCTTTATAACAATTCATTCTTGTGAGAACTAATCCAGTCCTATGAAACCTGCATTAATTATTTGAGTGGTGTCCCCATGGCCTAATGACCTCCCACTAGGCTCCCTATTAAAGATTCTGCCACCTCTCATTACTGCTACATTTGTGGAAGTTTTCAATACAAAAAACTTTGTGGAACACTCTCCAACTATATGTAAACCACAGCACCGCCCTAACTTAAGCAATGAGAGAACTGGAAAAAATATTATACAACTATTTTAGGAAAATGAACAACAAGCAATATAGGATTATGATCTCTGAGAAAAAAAAAAAGAAATTAGATGAGCCCTATCATTTCCTCAGCTTACTGCCTGAAGGCAGAGTCTAGGCTAAAACACCAGAGGGAACAATCTAAACAGTCCAGTAGGCTCACTGAACTGAGGAGGCGTAAAATGGGAATCTGAGAGAGCAAGGCAGCTAGAATTTATGGAACATTATACCAGAAAGGAGGGAGCTATTTGAAGAGGGCACTCCACAGAGCTGCCCTTGAATCTTCAGCTAAGTAATGCTTAGTGAATACATGTGACGAAACTTCTCAAGGCCAGAGGAAAAAATTAAAGATTATAGAAAACAATCCTTAGATATGAAATGCTCTGGGAAAAATTCATATTTCCATTAATCAGACTTATAACTAATAGAGGATAAGATATAGTACTCAGAAGAGCTTTGTCTCATCAGTGGAGAAAAATTAGCCATAAACTAAATGCTGCTATAATCCTATTTAACAAAGCTTAAAATCAATACCTGAAAGAATCAAACTGTTTCCAAGTAATTTAACTGTGTCTCAGAGCAAAACTAAAAAATACATTTATGAATATAAAAATATTCAGCATGAACCATAAAATTTCTAAATTAAATTTCATCAAAATTAATAACTTTTGTGTTTCAAAAACCAATGTTAAGAAAACAAAAAAGTTAAGATATAGACTGGGAGAAAATATTTGCAAGTCACCTATTTAGTAAAGTATATGTATTCAGAATATATAAAGAAATCCTATAATTCAATTGTAACAAAATAAAAAATTAAAATCAAGAGATGTTGACAGAAACTCCATTAAAAAATCTATATGAACAATAAATTAGAACATGAAAATTTGTTCAACAACATTATTTATTAGGGAAATGCCAAATAAAATCACATTGAGTTGCCACTGTATGTCTATATTAGAGTGCCTAGGAATAAAAAGACTGACAAACACCAAGTGATTGTGGGAATGTGGTACATTGTATGGTACAGCCTCTTTGGAAAACGGTTTGGCAGTTAAGTACAAAGTTCAAAATCCTACTACTAGATATTTACCCCAAATAAATAAAACCTATATTTCCACAGAGACCTACATATAAATGTATATAGGAGCTTTATTCATAACAGTCTCAAATTATAATAACTGAAATGTTCAACAATTGGTGAATACATACAACTGGATGTACAGACAAGCAATGGAATACTATTTGGTAATAAAAATTAACCATGATAATTTAATAGTACTGATGAATCTCAAAAGTGTTATGTTAACTGAGAAATTCCAGACACAAAAAAACTATGTACTGTATACTTTTATATAAGTATTTGTGGAATTTCCTAAAGGGAAGAACTATAGAAATTCTAAAAAGAAATCTGATCATTAAAAAAGGGGTTTCATCTGCATCTCCACTCTCCTGTGACATTCTCTGTAAGCATTTACTCTTTATGATTTTACATTGCCTTTCTGTAGTATGAAGTGTTGAACAAGATCTGTGTTTCTCAAAGTGTGACCTTTAGATCAAAACTTTATTTGAATTATCTAAACTTGTAACTAAAACTATTGCCTCCAAGACTCTAGGGATGGGGTCCTGGAATATACTTTTAATCCAGTTTTTTAATGGGGATTTTTTTTTATTCTATAGGTTCAAAACTTCAGGGAAAAATCATCTTCAAGAGTCTTACAAGTTTTACTTTTGATTCAATTATACATATGCTACTTAAAATTTTAAAAAATAGGTTACATGTTCTAAAGGAGATACCTCTAATCTGGATATGTTTATGATTGAATAGATGATTTTATTTTCCAAACTACAAAACATGAAGATTGTTTCCATATCTTCCCATAAGGTAGGCAGAATAACATTTCATTCTTTTCCTTTATTAATGTTATCAATGGCTATACATTATGCATCTATGGCCCTGGTTTGATTTCCTTTCCATGGGAAGTAAATTCTTTAGTTATCCAGAAATTTCAATTGCTATTATGATTTTTAATTGAAATAAATCAATCCAATTATTTAAACATTAATTATAGTCAATCTTCTGTATCTGCAGTTTCTGTATCTGAATTTTCACCCATCCACAATTAAGAATGTCATATTTGTCTTGACATTTGCTATATACTTGGGCCTATAATGATTTGTTTGTAATGAACATTTATAGTCTTTGTTCTTATGATTATTCTTTAAATAATACAACATAACAACTATTTCCATAACATTCACATTAATTATATGATTATAGTTAATCTAGAGATGATTTAAATTATATAGAAGTATGCAAATAAGTTATATACAAACTATACACTAGTTAACATATGTAAGCATCCATGAAAATTTGGTGCATCCATGGAATTTGGTATCCTTAGTGGATCTTTGAACCAATCCTTTGTGGATAATAAGAAATAGCTACATTTGGATGTGAATGCAAAATGATGACCTATTTCACTATTCCCCTAGGGTTGAGACACCTGGTTGTCAGTTACAATAATCAAGGGTGCTTGGAGTTGGGGTAGATTAAAGTAAATAGTGGTCAATTTCCACCCATTTATCATTTTGGGGTGTACATCCCCTTAGGTTGTAGTTGGATTAACTTGGTGGTAAGCATAGGCAGGTAGGGTTTGGCTAGATGAAATATATCAGTGGGAACATGTTTTGGGGTTTGTATTTTGTTCCTGATTAAAAAAAAAAAACTCTCTTTGTTTCCTGGTGACCATGTTCTGAGCTGCTTTCCTCCACCGTGATATTCTGTCTCATCTTGGGCCCAGAGGAATGGAGTTAAATACTCTTTGGGCTGAGACCTCTGAAACACTGAACCCCAAATAAACTTTTCTCGCTCTATATTGCTCTTATCAAGTCTTTTGGTCACAGCAATGAAAAAGTTAACATTCTCATTGGCTGGCTACTTGGAGCTTACCACTCAATTCTTATCAATGGGTAAATATACCCTACATTCTCAGTACTATGAAAAGTATTCCATTTAACTAACATTGGCTAAGTGCCTGCTATTCTGGGCCAAACTTATATTACGCTCTTGAACCATAGAGTTAAATAAACTATAATCTAATGGGAAAGATATTTTAGAATAAAATTATAATCACAATAATGACAGAGTCCTTTAAATGTTTTATTATAAAATTTACATATACTTTAAAGAGTAATTAAAAAGTGAACAAACTTCTGTAGCTATCATCTGTGCCAAGAATGAGTACATTGCTAGCACATATGGTGCACATTAGGAGGCACCTAATCTCAACTTTCTCTTCCTCTTTCCTTAGAGGTAACTTTTACTTTAACTTGTGTGATAACAGGCTTCCATATTTTCTTTGTAATCCTATCAGATAAACATGTACTCCTAAGAAAAGTTTACTTTTTGAAATTCTGTACACAAATGTAATCTTTTATAAGTTGTTTCTTTTACTTGATATTTTTATAAAATTGATCTATATTCGTACCCCATAGTTGTAGCTTGATTATCATTACTGTCTAGTATTCCATAATATTTATATAAAATATTTTTCTTTACACTGATTATAGAAACTCATTTTATTTCCAGTTTTTACTTTTATAAAAAATGTCAAAATAACATAATTGTGTTTCCAGATGAAAATGCCAAGTCCTATGCTGTATGTATCAACTTTAGCAATTGCAGTCAATGTGTTTTAAAATAGTTGTATTAATTTATACTCCCATAAGGAACATATGAGTTGATTATGTTATCAAAATTTGGTATCAGGACCCATAATCATTCTAACAAAGGCACATCCAATTGAGACTAACCTCAGAGATCAAGGAGGTGTATGCCCCATGACTGAAAAATAAAGGAAAATGTTGTGAATCAATGTACTATGTGGAATTAAAAATATATATATATATTACCATGAGAAACCAGCCCAAAGTGGCAGAAGAACTGATGTTAGTCCTGGTGCAACTTTTGACTCATTGTGACTTTAACCTTGTTGGAGAATACTCAGTGCACTTTGGTTTTCCCATCTGATAAATGAAAGGAGTAAACTACATAATCTTTATGGTCCCTTCCCACTCAAATATACTAGGATTCTTATTTTTTATTACCTAACTACTTCAGGCTTTCACCATTCCTCTCAATTTAATATAACAATTCAACAATTCAGCAATGCCACCCAATGACAGGCTCCATTTTGCTGTACTACATTAACGAAATCTTAATATCAAGTATCCATGATACTCCATATTGAAATTCTCTATGTCATTGTATTGCTTAAAGTTCATCCTGTTGCCTGTTGTCTATCAACAACTGTAAATAGCTACTTATCCCTTGAAATCGAGCTAGGTTCCCCCAAGATTCTGGAAAGCATGTATGATATTACATAAACTTGACTTGGATATAAAAGTGCCTGGAGATTGCCTTTCTATTATGGACAAAAACATAGGAAAGACTAAAATCTGTGTCCTGGGATAATCAGGACACAAACAACATTTAAAAAGTCAAATTCAAGGTAATGGAAAAAAGAAAAAAACTCATCCAAATAAAGTGTCTGCCACCACTTTTGGCAGGAAAGTCCAAGCAATTCAATTCAAGGTGAATCTTAGAGTCATTTTGTGAGGTTTCAATACAAAGAATACCTATATCTCTCTTCAAAGTCGCTGAGCAGATTCTGACAGACTTTCAAGCCCATTTTATTCCCTTCATGTCCCATGTGCCCTATTAAACATCCCCTCCCCCACCTCATACACAGACCTGCTTTCTGTTTTATTCTATCATTTAGTGAAAGGAACTGCCACCAACCCAAACCCTTAATTTAGAAACCTGGGAGAAGGTATAAAAAATTACTGTTCCTTACTCACCAAGTCCTACTGATATTGTCATATAAAGAATTCTCAAATTTACTGTCTTTCTCCATTTTAACTTCTATAACCTTAGAGAAAATGCTCATGTCTTTATTTGACATGCTAGAACAAACCTTAAACTCCTCTTTCTGCTTCTACTCTGTTGTCTTGAGGATAGAGTACATATTTCTTACCCTGACTCCTCTTTCCTTTCTCCCTGTCTATAATCTTAATTTATAATTCCACCCACTTTCAAATTCCATTTTGGTCCACCAGCTGAACCAAATATGAATGTCAAGGTTACTTGATAGTCCATTCTGAACTCTCTGTCAGCTACTTGCCTGAAGCACAACTTGTTATCCATTGTCATGTTTTCATTTCTGCCTGCCAGGCTGTTGGACTGTTGTAGATGATAACAGGTGCCAAAGTTGAAAATCCATTTAAAGTTGGACAGGAAATTTCACCATGGAAAAAGATGAATACATGAGGCAGCCAACAAAGTGGTTAAACATAAAGCAGAAAGATTTGTAAGTGAGATGAGAGAGGCCATACAGCCTGTGACAAACAAAAATTGTCATCATAGTTTCCTACTGTCTAATTCTTAGCTCCAATTAAAATTTATCCTGAATTTTCTTGCTTTCCTTTACATATGCTAGTTTGGGTAAGATTCTATTATTTGAAAACAAAAACACTCAACAAGATATCTCCCTTTCCTCAGAAATAATAAAACACTCCACCAGAATCATTCTTCAGGATACCAAGTGCCTATGTCTCCAGAGTGCATCACTCAGTTGTATACCCTGGTAACTTGGTCGGTTATCATGAATTCTCCCATTTCTCCTTTTTCTCTTAAAGTATTGTTGGGTTTCAAAAATGCTTTTTAAAAAAGATGTCTTGATCAAAATTTTCCCAGATCCATTTTAATATAATGTAATAATCCCTATCTTTTTTTCAACAACTCTCTCTAAACTGAGGTATGGAAACCCTCTATCAGTAATATTAAGGATCCAGCATTTATGAGGCCACTAACCCTTCTGGTACCAATGACAAATATTAATGGGAGATCATGACATGTTAAGGCCAGATGCAGCCTCCTAATGCTCATCAACACAGCACTTAGATAGCCACAAGTAATCAGTCAGAAATGGCATAATGGATAGAATATATTTAGCATCCTTGATCTATTTGGTTCTTCACAGACTGATATATATTTAAATTTCTAGAGTCTATTTCTTAGTGTGTATTAGGAAATTAGGGAAGAACTCATAATTTAGGTCCATCAAACTCTGGTGCTACCTAATTGGAAGGATCTATGCTTTCTAGTCCTGAAACTCAAGATCAACCCTGTCTTTGTGCATCACAAACCAGTTCTCCTCTACTCTTAATACTATACAAAATTATTTGGTTCTGGCAACACAACTTCCTAGGAAAGGAGATTTTCCTGAAGACCACTAAAGTCAAATATCTTCAAAACCACAAAGCTACCCTAGCAAGGCCCATTTCATGACTCAGAAACAAGCCATAACTCACTCTCAGTTCTAGTATTCTTATCTGGTTGGATTTATTATACCCACACCACTCCAGCATATGTTCTTGCTGCATTTGAGCTGGTATCAGCAGTTTTTTAGAGTTCCAGAGGATGGTCCCAAATAGGGAAGACCCAGCCTGTGTTCTTTAAAAAGCTCTCCCCACTTTTTTAAGAATCTCAGAAAATGCCATGGGGGGTCCCATACTTGAGTAATTTTACTTTAGACTTTCTATCTCATGAAGCTTATCATACTCCACTTCTGACCAGACCTGGCTCCAGAGATCATGATTATGCAGACTGTTTGCCTCAAACTGGAATTCAGAATTCCATAAAAATGCCCTCAGTATGTCTTCTGGGGACATTCATTTTCACTTTTTTTCTCTGAGTGCACTGCTCCTTGGGAGGCTTAAGACAAAAATGGAAAGGAATGTTTGCCTATCTGGTACTCCTTAACCTGCCCTCCTAGACCCTGCTAATCAACATCTTTGAAATCTTTGACCATGGATCATCTTTCTTTTATATATATTTGTCTGCTGACTGAGCCTTAGTGCTTCAGGCTTTCCCTAGATCATGTCCTTGATTTACTTCTTTAGTGGAAACTGCTTGTGTTAAATTTTTCTACTATGTATCTTTTCATCCTAAGAATTTTCCATGTCCCACTTAGTATGAATTCAATTTCCTTCTCCATAAGATGACACAGGCTGCTCAATCAGAATAACTCCATGAACATATTAATTTGTTTAGAGATAGACACATGAATCAAGTTGGAACAATTATTATTCTCTGAAATATCACATGAAGAAATTGGAAGAAAGGTGTTTATTCTTCTCTATAATTAAAAATGTTTTCAATTAAACAATTTTATTTGAGGTAATGGTAGATTCACAGGAAATTATGAATATTATACAGAGAAACCATGTACTTTTTGTTCAGTTCCCCTCAAGGTGAAACCCTTGCATTGTCTCAACCAGGATATTGACATTATTGGGATCAGGAGAGAAAACAATTACCTCAGCTTAAACATTCCTCCTGATGCTTTTTTCCTAGCCCCACCCAATTGACACCCGCCACCACTTCCACCAACCCTGTCTACCTTTTAACCCCTGCTAACCACTATTCTCCATTTGTAAAATTGTGTCATTTCAAGAATATTATAAAAATAGAATGATACAATTAGTGTGTGATCTTTTGGAAGTGTCTTTTTTTTTCTCTCAACATAATTCTCTTGAGATTTGTCCAAGTTGTTGCATTTGCTAACAGTTTCATTCCATTTTACTATTGAGTGGCATTCCACAGTATGAATGCACCATATCTAAATCAGTTTAACTATTAGTCCACTAAAGGACTTCTGAGGTTATTTTTACCCCTAGGGTTTTTTTCCTATTATGAATAAAGTTGTTGTGAACATTAATGTACCAATTTTTAGGTGGATGTTAGTTTTCATTTCCCTAGGTTAAAAGACTAAGAGAGCTATAGCTGAGTCAGATAGTAATTGCTTGTTTAGATTTTTAAGGAACTGGAACTATTCTCAAGGGTGTTTACATGTATCAATAGTATAAACTTCTTAGCAGAAATGATATAAGTGGGGTCTAGTTAAAGTTGTACTATATGATATTTTATTGTAGTTTATATTTGAATTTTCCTAATAGCTAATCATGTCAAATTTCTTTGTATGTGTTCATTTGCCATTTCCTCTTCAATGAAATAACTTCATGCCTTTTACCCATTTTCTATTTGGGTTGTTTGTGCTTTATCATTGATTTTTTTTTTTTTTTGGTACTGGGGATTGAATACACAGACATTTAACCTCTGAACCACATCACCAGTCTTTTTTATATTTTATTTAGAGACAACATCTCACTGAGTTGCTTAGTGCCTTGCTAAGTTGCTGAGTCTGGCTTTGAACTTGCGATCCTCCTTCCTCAGCTTCCCAAGCTATTGGGATAGCAGGTGTGCACCACCACACCCAGAACAATTGTTTGTGTTTTTATATGTTTTAGATGCAAGTCCTTTGTCAGATATGTCATCTGCAAATACTTACTCCCAAATTGTAATTTGTCTTTTCATCTTTTTTACAGGATCTTTCACAGAGTATATTATTACTATTTAGTGGAGGTACAGTTTATTGAATTTTTTTTTCTTTTATGGTCTAGTCTTGTGGGGTCAAGTTTAAAAACTCTTTGCCTAGACCTATGTTCCAAAGGATTTTTCCTATTAAAAATTTTTATTGTTTTCTGTTTTATATTTTAATTTTGTAAATTTTAGCAAATAGATCTTATATGTGTTTTATTTCTATTACATTTAAGTATAAAATGAGAGTTCTTATAAATGCCACTGTGCTTAGAATATCAGTTTCAAAATTTTTATTGCTGTTAATAGAAATGTGATTGATTTTTGTGAGTTGCTCTTGTATCCTGGGACCTTGCTGAAGTCATTTATTAATTTTAGGAGGGACTTCTGTGGATTTATTGAGATTTTCTGTACAATCATTTCATTGGAAAATAAGAACTGTTAAATTTCTTCCTTGTCAATCTGTTTGTCTTTTTTTTCTTGCCTTGTTGTAGTAGCTAGAATTTCTAGTACCATGTTGAAAAGATTGGTGAGAGCTGACATCCTTGCCTTGTTTCCATTGTAAGGGTCCAGCGGAGCGTTGGAGAAAGAGACCACAAGAGACCAACTTCATGCAATAAGCAGGGGGGAATTTTATTGAACCAGCATGCTGGGGCTCTGTGCCCACTCAAGAAAGGAGAGCAGCCCAGAGCCCAGAGCAGAGGTCAAGCAGAGCTTAAGTACACTTTTTGGAGAGGGCGGGGGGCTTTGCATACATCAGAACAAATCATCATGAGGCACGGGAAAATTGAACAACAACTCTGAGACATGATTAGCACATTCATTGGCGGGAACAGGCTGGGCAGGGGTGATTGGTCATTCCTAAGTGGGGTACACATTTAAACTGATTGGTTTTGGGACCTGGATGCTTACGTGCCGAGCTACTTGGATCCCTTAGCTATTAAACAACCAGGGAATCAATGGAAATATTTACTGGGCAGTTCCAGCATTGTCCTAACAGCTACAGAGATTACAGGATCAGGGGGTAGCAGAGCAATTTTAACAATACCTGGTCTTTTACTCTTTAGCCCAGGCCTTGCAATTTAGAAACTTTACAATGCCAGGTCTTTTACACTTTAACTCAGACTTTTGCAGCTTAGAATCAGCTTAGAAATTTTACCTTTACACCATACAGCTGGCTATAATTTTTGAAAAATTTTCATCAATTGGGAAAAATTATTTCACGTACAAATTTTCTGAGACTTTTTAAAAATTATGACTGGTGAAAGTACACTGGATTTTGTTAAATTTCTTTTTTTTTAGAGTACTGACTATTTTTTAAAATTTTTTTTAGTTGTTGATATACTTTTATTTTATTTATTTATATGCAGTGCTGAGAATTGAACCTAGTGCCTCACACATGCCTGGTGAGTGCTCTACCACTGAGCCACAGCCTTAGCCCCCTTGTTAAATTCTTTTCATGTGCCAGTTTATTTGATTACAATTTATACTTTATCTTGTTAGTGTATTGGATTACATTAATAAACTTTAAGATTTTGAACTAGTCTTTCATCCTTGCAATAAATGTCAATTTTTGTTGCATATATTTCTTTTTATACATTGCTGGATTTGATTTGCCAGTATTTTTGAGGTACATAGGAATGAATTTTATTTTTTGATTTTTATGGTTTTGGTTTCAAGGTAATAATGGATCAAATTTTTGGAAGCTTTAAATTATGCATTCAGTTTCTATGATAGTAATAGATCTACTTAAGTTTCACATTGCATGAATTTCATAAGGAATTGGCCCATTTGACCCAAGGTGTCAAATTTATATATGCCTGGTTGTTTGTAATCGCCCCTTGTGATTCTTTTAAATGCTACAGGATAGTGATGGTCCTTGTTTCATTTATGATATTTGGTGATTTGTAACTCATTTCTTTTCATTTTTCTTTTCCTGGGAAGAGATAAATGTTTTAATAGTTTATTTTTTATACTGTTTTTTTCTTTTCAATTTTTTAATTAAATTATTAATCTATATTCTCTATCTTATTTCCTTCCTTATGCTTACTTTTGAATTTTTTAATCCACTTTATAGTTTCTTGGAATAGGATCTTAGGTTATTGATCTAAGACCTTTCCTCTTTTCTAATATAAGCGTTTGTTGCTATAATTTTCCCTGTTAGCTAACTTTTATGTATATTTTGTAAATTTGATGTGTTATATTTTTATTTTTATTAAGCTCTATGCGTTTTTAAAATTTCCTTTGAGACTTACTATTTGAACTTTGGATTATTAAAAGTGTGCTGTTTAATATAGAAAGTATCATTGTCATTCTCTTATTTGATATCTAGTTTGTTTTTATTATGGTCAAAGCAAATACTTCATTCATTCATTTTTTAAAAAAAGATTTAAGCTTGTTTTATGGTCCAGGATATAGGACCTATAGGTGCTTGCAGGGAAAAAGTGTATTTGGCTGTTATTAGTAGAGTGTTATATACGTGTCAATCAGATCTTATTAGTAGAATCAATGACTTTTATGGAATCTTGGGGTGTTGGTGACCAGCTTTGCCACATGTGAGAACTGAGAATAAAGCCCAAATACAAGATAAAACAGAACCAACAGATAGTGTAAAAACTATAATTCAGATGACATTATTTGAGCCCCTGAGTTCAAACCTCACAGGACTTTTCAATTATATGAACCAATATATCTTCATTCTCTTATTCCTCTGATAATATGAATTGAGTTTTTCCCACTTGAACCAAAGAGTACTGAGTACTATAAACCCTATAAACTAAAGCACTTTGTTTTTCCTACCCTCCACGGCTAGGAAATGTGGTTTTTAAGTAGTAGGGGAAAAAAAGAGAAAAAAGAAGAAACGTGAAGACTGAATTGAGAATATTTCAATTAGTTCTGGCGGAGTTGGAAACATGGTTATATATTATTAAGTGCACCAACTGAATTCAAAAGAACTTGAAAAGACTACTAGCAGTCTGAGAAGCCAAGAGAAGTTACAGAAAGATATCAGAAAAAGCACAAACTTTAAGGAATCCAGGAAAAATGACTGGGGTCAAAAATGATTCTAGGAGTGAGAGAAATGCTTCTTACCCTGAGGTGTACATGTATCTCAGTTTTGTCTTCTGACAAAAAAAATTGAGATTAATACATAATTCTAGAGCTGGGGATGTGGCTCAAGCGGTAACACACTTGCCTGGCATGCGTGCGGCCCGGGTTCGATCCTCAGCACCATGTACAAACAAAGATGTTGTGTCCGCCGAAAACTAAAAAAAAATAAATAAATATTAAAATTCTCTCCCTCTTTCTCTCTTTAAAAAAATATATAATTCTAAGGGTCATTATAAAAATCAAATGTGTACATAGATGCAACAATTAGTTTCATGGCTTAGCACATTAAATTCAGGGAAACATTATTTCTGTACTGGACAAGTCAAGCTCTATGTTTTCTCTTCTGTTGTGATTGGTGATCAGTATGTTATTGATGATGCTCTTAAACTTCTTCCAATTTGGCATATGTTTTGTCATTCTTGAGATGGCTTAGAAAGTCTCAGATTTGTCCCATGTCTCCCATTTAAAATGTTCAGAATACATCTACATGGGCAACACCTCCCTGATGAGCCCACACTTATCTTAATAACAGAGGGGTTGTAGGCAGTACTTTTGCTGAAAGATAACATGCCCTACATGTTGCTACTGGTATTGAACTACAGGGGCAGAGCAAAGTAAATAAAATTAGGAAACATATTCCTGAACCTGGAGTGTCCACATGCTTGGATGGTATCAGTTATAGATAAGCACAATGTGATGAAGCCAATATTTGCTTCAACCCTTAATACAGTGATTGCAGGCAAAGTTTAGCAAGCAGATGTGGTTTGGAAACTGCAGTGGTAGAGTTGTTCCAGAGTCCAGTGCTTCCTCTGCTTTGGCCCTTTCTTTCTAGTCCTTCATTTGTATCTGGACTAGCTATCCCTGGGCATGAACTATTATTTCTCCTTCTACTACAGAATTTCAGGTCATGAATCAGTAAAAAAGATGTTTGGGTCAGTTTTAAGAATCTGTGACTATGTGCTGCTCACTTTAACTCACTGATTTAGTGATAATGGCAGTGGACACTTAAGTCTTTCATTTCACTTCCATTAACTCTATATGTGACATCAGGCTGGCCAGTACCCGTCTCTTTGTCTCAGTGATTCCACATATAAAATAAGGGAGAAAATAAGGGCATATTAGGATATTTTTTTTCCTTTTGCTTTCTTTAAGGGGTCTAATCACTTGTGATTCTGATTCACTGAATCAGTAAATACATTTGTAAGCCAGTTTGAGTTAGCATTTCTGGTGTTGTAAGAAAAAATATTAAGATGTGGGTGCAGATATTTCTTTGAAGAATTCACACCTGAATTGTCATAATGAATTTCAAGTGTCTCTTAAGAAAAGCAAATTAGAGAATGTGACCATGAAATTTTGTTCAGCAACAAAATAAGACAAAGCAGGAATTCATGTTCTTTGACATGAGTAATTCTCAAAGGCTCTTTTTTTTATTTTTTGTTTTTTTTTTTTAGAATATTGACATTGTAGAAATTGCCAAGATAGGCAAGAGATCTTGAAAAGACGGGGTATCCAGACATTCCTGAAGACTTCCAAGACAGACTACACGTCTGCAATAAAGAACACATTGATGTTAAATCAGCACTGTCCCAAATTTGAGATAAAACACTGAGACAGGTATGTTACCTGTCTGGGTTGCTCAGTCTATGTGGGAGAGAGGTGGAAGATAGTCCTTAAGGCTCTTCTTTTTTTTATGGCTTGCAATACTTTGTGGCATTCCTCTGATGGAGATGATAAATTCTCTTTGGTCAGCACATGTAGTAAAAAGAGTCTTCATACATGGAGTCCCATGGGCATAAAATCATTTCCTACAGGCTGCAAAAGAAGCCACTAATGTCTCCATGACTCATAACAGAGCCACTGTGTCTCTCTGGGAACACATGCCTAGGGTCTCCAGAGGCTGAAATACACAGAGCCTTGAGTTCTAGTCATAGCCCTGCCATTGAGTAGCTGTATGGTCCTAGAAAAGTCACTTTCACTCTGGGACATGCAGAGGGCTCATTTGTAAATTGAAATAGTAGTTATATTTACCACATAGGCTTCTACAGTGCCTAGTACGTAAAAATGGGAACTCCTCCTACCTTCAGCCCTAATATTACTGAGCAAAATGAAAAATATTACTGCATAGTTTGCTTTTTTAACCTTAAGTTATCTTTACTATTGCCAGACATTATATAATAGTTGACTCGCATACAATAAGTGGCCAGTCAAGGGTTTCCCGTGTATTTTTTTTATTGCTAAAAAGAAATTACTACCAAGTATTACCTTGGATCAATAACCATCTCTTTTTCAAAGACAATTGAATTGGATTCATTCACTTAAAACTAGTCTCAGATTTGTCCCATGTCTCCCATTTAAAATGTTCAGAGTACATCTACATGGGCAACACCTCCCTGATGAGCCCACACTTATCTCAATAACAGAGGGGTTGTAGGCAGTACTCTTGTTGAAAGATAACATGTCCTTTTTATGAGTCCTTTATAAGAAATCCACCCACCATTTGTTGTAAACTACATGCTCAGTGACACAAATATAAAAACTATAAAAAAGTATAAACAAGAAATTAATTGTCATACCTTGTTCCACCCCTCAGAAATAAGTGCACTGAAAGTATTGGTGTATTTCTTCCCTGCCTTTTATGAATTAATATGTATTCTGCATAGCTGTACTCATCTTCTCTATTTAATTTGCACCCTACTTTTTATATAACAATAACGCTATGGCAGACTGACTCTTAATCACTTTGCTTTTCAAAAAAAGGTGAAAAGGACCTTGCCCTCACCTTGTCCTCAGCTTCTGCTGGATTCTTGCTCTGATTCCTATTCTTTCCCTTCTTCTACACACAGTCTCTTTTTCTATTCTGGAAAAATAAAAGAAAAAAAATGTTCTTTCTCTGTCTTTCTGTTTGGAACATGAAACTCTCTCACAAAAGTTGTAGACTGATCTACTTTTTAAAATATGAGGCATAATTTTCTGTCATCACAATTTAGCAGGAAATATATGTGGGATTACTGTCTGCTGAACCCCTGGTATTTCCTGAAGGAAATAAATATGGAGAGAAAGAACAGGAAAGAAACCCTACAAAACAACCCAGGAAACGTTCTGGTGGTCATGAGAAATTATTTGATATAATAAAATGAATGTTCTGGAAACTTTCAATTTTTTCATTTCAGGATTATGTGACAACACTTCTATTAATGGGTGAAGGGAACATATTGTTCTCTGGCTTCTCTTGGCCCTCAAGAACTATACGTGTGCTCCTGTTGCATGTAATCTTAATAAATCACAAGAGATTCTAGTAAAATTATTTGAATGGCTGCTATTACTGCCTACTGGGTGTTCTTATTATGGGCTTCTGCCCAGAGCACCTCTAGCCTGGTAGAGCCAAATGGAACCACTGTTGTTTGGGAAAGGGCCTGAAAGCAGGGAACCTAGCTTGGTATCCACTTAGGCTGAAAAACGTAAATAACTTCCCAGATATTGCAAAGAGGGAACACAGCCAGCATCTCTTACATAAGGTTCTCATCAGCCCAGTAGGAGAACTGAGAAGGCCTGTACAGTGAAGAGAAAGTGATTAGTAAATTTGGACCAGAAGCTTGCTAGCAAGGTAAGAAAAGGAAAAAAAAAATATGAGTAAAAAGAGAGCAGAAGTTCTGGATACCCAGAACTGAAGGAACAGAGAATAGATGCAGAGGAATTAGAAAAAAGAAGATAAATAAAGAAAAAAGTTGAAAGAATAAAAGTTAGCGAGGAAAAAGGAGGGAGAGACCAAAATAAGTAGAAATTTAAAAAAAAAAAACAGAAGTACGTAGAGAAGTCAAAGGAGGATAAGAAAAAGCAAGGAATTCATGTATATATAGAGAAATCAAATATGATTAGGATAGAGAATAGAAAGATGAGGAGGGGAAAAGAGAAGACAAAGCAGATATTGAATTAATAATTAAGGTCAAAGAACAAAACAATGGATTAAATTAGAGAATGGAGAGATAAAGAGATGAAAAAGAAAAGGAACAAAGAGAAGAGGCAGTAACATCATGGTGGTTCCAGGTTAAGAGAGTGTTTCAGAGAGATACATAAAGGATTGAAAAAGACAAATGAAAAGTAAAGAGACATCCAAAGAAGCAAGCACCCACACATAGAAACAGAAAGAGAGAGTCACATAGTTTCTAGAGAAAGAGAGAAAAAGATATACATAAGTGTATAAAGAGAAGACTACATACATAGTGGTATAAACACAGACATGAAAACACTTAAAGAGAAGCACAGTAAGAAACAGACACATGCTGACTGATTCAAATAATGGCATACAGAAACAGACACTCAAAAAAGAGGTATGGGAAGATATACCCACAGAGAAACACAGACAAGGAGACATGCTCAAAGAGTGTCAGTGCAGAGGAATGAGGAAGATGCAGAGAGAGAGAGAGAGAGAGAGAGAGAGAGAGAGAGAGAGAGAGAGAGAGAGAGAGAGAGCGCAAGCACTCAACAAAAGGAGAAAGGAGAAAGGGAAGAGAGTGTAGGAAAGTAAAGAATAAAAAGAAGAGAAAATATATGCATAGTCTCCTAACACCACCACCATCCCCTGTCCCCTCAATCCTGCTAGTGAAAGGGAAAGGATAGAAAAAGAATAAACAGTATAAACCAAGGTATTGGAACTTTGGGGGCATTTTATAATCATATCTACTATCCTTAAAAAAGTTAGGATTGTTTTTAGTTCCAATTTCAACATGTTGCAAGGGGATTATCCTTTAGAATTTCCTTCCATAGGACCTGCTTCTCTAGGCCAAAGGGTCAATAGTACTGGCCTGGCAGAGCCCATTGAGGAAAATTAATTCTACATATTGCCGGCTAACTCCTGGCATCTTTTAACGTTTGGCTGTTTGGTTTGTTTGATTTTTAGTTATAAACAAATTGTTCAGTTCCACTGATTGATGCACATATTTTGGAAAAGAGTTTATAAACTTTTAAAAATAAACTATAGTATGTTTCCTAGATTAACCAATGAGTCTGAGTTCCAGTTTTCAGCTGGCAAGTAAATTAAGTATTTTGTGAACATACAATTCCTAGGTGACTTTTCCTGCATTTTGCAAACTACTACTATTGACCCTTTGGCCTCTAAAGAATCAGGTCCTATGGAAGCAAATTCTAAAGGAGAATCCTCTAGAAACATGTTGAAATCGGAACTAAAAACAATCCTAACTTTTTTTAAGGATAGTAGATATGATTATAAAATGCCCCCAAGTTTCCAATGCCTTGAATTATACTGTTTATTCTTTTTGTATCCTTTTTCTTTAAATATGGAGATAGGAGCCATGTATATGATGGATACTGTTCTCATGATTAGGTAGTGTTATATGATAAAGGTGAAGATATTTTATAGTTACAATTAAAATTTCATATTAGTTTAATTTTAATCTAACTAAAGGGAAATTATCCTGAGTGGGCCTGACTTAAGCAGGTAAGTCCATTCAAATAAAATATAGCCCTTTCCTAAAATCTGAATCTCATTGTCCTTGAAAAAAATACTCTGTCTTGAGTTCTATAGCTTCAAGAAAGTGAATTTTGACGTTTGTGTGGAAAAGGACATTGAACCTAAATGAGACTGCAGCCTTGGCTAACAAATTGATAATAATAGCCTTGTGAGACCTTGAACAAAGAACTCAGATAAGCAATGCCTAGACCCTTGGCATATGAAAAGTGCACAATAACAAAATCTATGTGCTTTCAAATCATCGTTTCATTAGTTAATCACACAGCACTAGATGATTATTAAGTTTTAAAAAATATTTTAGTTATAAATGGACATACTATTTTATTTATTTCCATGTGGCGCAGAGGATTGAACCCTGTGCTTCACATGTGCTAGGCAAGTGCTCTACCACTAAACCACAACCCCAGCCCCACCAAATCATTATTACATTGAACACTTAGAATGTGCTTCTTATTGTGCTGAGCCCTTCATATATTATCTCAGTCAGTTTTCATGTGAATTCTATGAGAACAGTAGTATTCTCTTGTTTCTGAAAATGAGAAACTAAGGCCTAGAGATTTAAGTAGTTTGCAAAAGTTCGAACATCTGATAAGCAGCTATCTGAAATTCAAACTTAGGAACTCTGGATAGAGAGCATAGATTCTTAATAACTATATGCATGCATATAATTAAGATTAGTTTATAATTTTAATCAAGAAACCAAAACTTGGGTCAGAAATCAAATTCTGGGTATGAAATAAAGAATAGAAATGCATATTTAATGTACTGTGCTTAGCAGTTTGTGATTGTTACTTCTTTAACGTTCTTTAGTGAATCAATTGATAAATCCCAAATTATATGTGCCCACTGAAAGGTGCACAATTGAAGAATGTTAACTTAGTTTTTAAAGGTGTCTTTCTGGATGGCATTACTTTATAGATTTTGAGGGGAATAAATCATCCTGAACTATCCATTTGGGTCTTGAATCCAGTGACAACTATCTTACAAGAAAGAAAGAGGTGTAGGGGAGGCGAGGGAGAGGTAGAGAGAGAGATTAGACAAAATGGGAGGCAACGTGATCATGGAAGCAGAGATCCAATTGATATGGTCACAAGTCAAGAAATATCGATAGGTACCAAAAGCTAGAAGTGAAGATTCTCCCCTAGAATCTCTAGAGTAAGTGTGACCCTTTTGATATATTGATTTCAAACTCTTGCCTCCAGAAATAGAAGATGATATATTTATATTGTTTTAAACTATAAAGTTTGTGGTGATTTGTTATTGAAGTCCTAGGGATCTAATATATCTACACAAATTCATATGAGGTAGATGATATGTATTGTTGTTTTGAAAGTAGAAAAACAGACCCAGAGAAACATGTATGGTAAGTAGTCTTTTTAAATTTATTTTTTCTTTTTACTTGTATGTGGTAGCAGAATCCATTTTGATGTAATTATACAAGCATAGAATATATTGTATTTTGATTACAGTCCTATGCTTATGGGCTTACATGATGGTAAGACTCACTATGGTATTGTACATGTGGAAATTATGTTAGATTTAACAGTCTTTCCTCTTCCTATCCCCCTCCCTTCCTTCCATTCCCCATTGTTTAATCTTCTGAACTTCTATTCTTTCCCTCATCCTTCCTTACTTTGGGTTAGCTTCCACATATCAAAGAAAATGTTCAATGTTTGACTTTTGGGGATTGGCTTACTTCAGTTAGCATGGTAGTCTCCAGATCCATCTATTTGTTGGCAAAAGTCATAAAGTCATTCTTGTTTATGGCTGAGTAAAGTTCCATTGTGTGCATGTGTGTATTATGCATGTGTGTTTGTATCACATTTTCTTTAATATTTTTAAGTTGTTGATGGACCTTTATTTTATTTATTTATATGTGGTGCTGAGACTCAAACCCAGTGCCTCACACATAGCTAGCTAGGCAAGCACTGTACCACTGAGCTACAACCTCAGCCCATATCACATTTTCTTTATCCATTTTTCTATTGAAGGGTACTTAGGTTGTTTCCACTGCTTAGCTATTGTGAATTGAGCTTCTGTAAACATTGATTTGGCTGTGTCGCTGCAATACGCTCATATTAAATCCCTTGGATATGTAGGTAAGTAATCTTAAGATCACCATGCTAGAGTGTAGCAGAGAAAATATTTCCATCCAGATCTGTCCTATGCCAAAAGTCATGCACTTTTTTTGGACACTGAGTTGTCTGAGGACATTTATTTTTTGCAGGAATGTTGAGAGGGATGTGAAAGATGCAGGTAGTTGAGGTAGTGCTAGATAACAGAAATAGAGGAGAGGAAGAGATTTGTATATTGTTTGTTTTCAGAAGTCATTTACAGGTTTGCATGAATACACTTTCTGTCAAAGATCTAGAAAACTCCAATTTAAATATCCCATTTCTCCTGCAGTTCTTTTCTCTTATATCTCGTTTGCACTGCCCAACTGAGTATGATGAGATCTCTGTCAAAAAATGCTTTGGGCATGCCTGTCCTCTCTCATCAGTAATAAAGGTGTCATCTAGTTCATTCTCATTAGAGAGTTTTCTGGATGTGAACAAGAAGATTCTTTGTAGATATTGGAGAGCTATGAAGAGAAATTTGAATATGGGAAGAGTTCTTCTCTACTTGGTTTCTAAGTTATGTACTATGTGAGTGGCACAGCCTAGCTCAGCTGGTATTCCTTCTCTTTCCAGAATACCTTGAAAAACTCTCTTTTCTTATAATTGCTTAATGGTTGCCTATGTTGCTCACATCAATTTTTCATCAAAATAAACGTGACCCTACAAAAGTGCCATAAGGCTCATCATGCATTAGTTTCAGGTCACATTGCCAGCCATAATCTTCCATCACTTACCTCAACAAATTCCCAACCCTAGCACTATTGTACTACTTGTTCTTCAACCAATAAAACAGCCCAGATAAATTGTATACTTCCCATACATACTTTGTTGGAACGCCCTCACTTCCTTTTATGTTTGGCTAGGCCTTCAAGTCTCAATTTAACTGTTCTCTGAGTATCCCCATTCTCAATGTCCCCAGCCTGGGTAATGTGGTCTTCTATGCTCCAAGGACATATGCTTACTTCCACTGTAACATTCTTAGACCACTAAGTTGCAATAACTTGTTTACTTGTATGACCCCCATGATAATGTGAGACCCATGAACACAAGAACTGATATTTAACTCTGTATCTCTATCACATAACACAGGGTTTGATCCAGACACTCATCAAATTAAGAATAAATAGAATTTTAAACAATTAAAATTAGAAGACTTTTTAGAATAGTTCTTCTCAGCTTTACTATACAGCCAGAACATCTGGAAATCTTGTTAACATACAGATTCTGATTCATTAGGTCTAGGGTAGAAGGGCTTTATTTCCAGATTAAATTATTGAAGAAATTAATGAATTTTAAAATCATAAAAACTGAAGGCTTTTTTTCTACTTGACCCATTTGTTTTGTTTTGCTTTTTGATACATTATAGTTGAACATATGGTGGGATTTGTTATTATATATAAGCATATGCACACAACATAACAATATAATTTGGCCAATATTCCTCCCTAGCACATACCCCTCTCTCACCTCCTCCCATTCCCTGTTCCCTATCCTCTATTCTACTGATCTCCCTCCCTTTGCTTTTCATAAGATCACCCCCAACTTTTTTATCCTTCTTTTCCTTCTAGCCTCTACATATGAAGGTAAACATATGACCTTTGCTTGACCTTCTAACTTTGGTTTATTTCATTTAACATAATGATCTCAAATTCTATCCACTTTCATGCAAATTACTTAATTTTATTTTTTATGGCCAAATACATCTTCATTGAGTATATATACCACATTTTCTTTATCCATTCATCTATTGATGGACACCTGGGATGGTTCCATAGTTTTGTTATTGTGAATTTTGCTGTTATAAACATGGGTATGATTTTAATTCCTTTGCATAAATACCAAGGAGTGGTATAGTTGGGTCATATGGTAGTTCAATTCCTACTATTTTCAGGAATCTTAACACTGATTTCAATAGTGGTTGTACTAATTTATAATCCCACAGTGTAAAAGAGTTCTATTTCCTCTCCAGCATTTATTATTGTTGTGTTCATTTTTTTATAAAGTTTTTTAATATTTATTTTTAGGTGTAGTTGGACACAAGTCTTTTATTTTATTAATTTTTATGTGGTGCTGAGGATCGAACCCAGGGCCTCACCCATGCTAGACAAGCACTCTACCGCTGAGCCAGCCAGACCCCAATCTATTGTTTGTATTCTTGATGACTACCAGTCTGACTGGTGTGAGATTAATTATCAATGTATTTTTGATTTGCATTTCCCTAACTTGAAGGCTTTTCAGAAAGAGCATTTAACAAGGATAGCAAAGAGGCTTCAATATGCATGGTAGTTTCTATCAATTTGTGGTGCCTACCTGGAGAGCAGGGTGGGAAAGAACTTTCAGACACCATTGGAATAATAGGAAAAGACTTGATTAATTACTGACAAATGATGGAGGTAAGAAACCAAAGTTAGAAGGTCAAGTGTCATGTGTTTATCCTCATATGTGGAGTCTAGAAATAAAAAAGAACAAGAAAGTTGGGGATGATCTCATGAAAAGCAAAGGGAGATCAGTAGAATAGAGGAACAGGACTAGGGATGGGAGGAGGTGAGGAAGGAGTATGTGCTAGGGAGGAATATTGGCCAAATTATATTGTTATATTGTGCGCATATACTTATATATAATAACAAATATATCACATACTGCAATTATGTGAAATATTTGAATCCCAGGAGTGAGTTCAACACAATTTTTATACACAGGTTACTAAGACCTAGGGAAGTGATAGGATATTTTCATGATAATACAGAAAGACATTGCTCTTTATAAAAAATGAGTAAGGTAAATTAAAAGACACAGACAATAACATAACATAATAACCCATCATCACTAAGAAACAACATGGCAAGCCTAGTTGAAGGTGAAGCTCCCCATGTATCCTTTCATAACCTATACATTTTCCACAACCCGATAGTTAATCAGTAACTTGAACTTTAGTTTTTAATTATTTCTATTATTCCTAAGTTTATCTTTGTGCTTATGCTACTTATCATATACATCTCTAACTTTATGTATTATACTATTTTGGATATTTTAAAACTTTGTTTATGTTTCAAAAATATTTATTGGTGCATAATAATTATAAGAAAAGTAGGTTTCATTGTGGAATATTCATACATGGACATTATATAATTTTGTCAATTTCAATCTTCAATACCTCCCCTTAACTCTCCTATTCCCTCCCATGATCCCCTTCCAATACCTTAATGGTCATCCTTCTATTTTCACGAGGTCCTTTTTTCCAATTTTCTTCTGTCTAGCTTCCACATATGAGAGAAAACCTACAACCTTTGACATTCTGAGTCTGCTTATTTTGTTTTACATGATGTTCTCTATTTGCATCCATTTTATGCAAATGATATAATGTTGTTCTTTATGGCTGAATAAAACACAATTGTGTATATATATCACATTTTCTTCATTCATTCATCTGTTGAAGGACACTTAGGATGGTTCCAAATCTTGTCTACTATGAATTCTGTTGCTATAAACATGGGCAAATATGTATCTTTACAGCATGTTGACTTTAATACTTTAGGGTAAATACCAAGGAGTGGTATAGCTTGCATTGTATGATTTTTACATTCCTAGTTTTTTAATGAACCCTCTTACTAATTTCCATAGTGGCTTTACTAATTTACATTTCTACCATAGTTATATAAGGGTTCCTTTCTCACCTTATCCTCAATAACATTTTTATTATTTGTATTCTTGATAATTGCCATCTAAGTGTATGAGATAAAATTTCAGCATAGTTTTGATTTGCATTTCACTGATGGCTAAAGATGTCGAACTTATTTTCATATACTTGTTGGTCATCATTTGCACAGCTTCTTTAGACAACAGTCTATTTAGTTCATTTGCTCATTTATTCATTTGATTGTTTATATTTGTTTAAGTTTTTGGTGTAGTTTGTCTATTCTGGATATTAATCCTCTGTCAAAAGAATAGCTGGAAAAGATTTTCTCCCATTCTGTAGTTTCTGTCTTCACTCTTATTTTTTTCTTTGCTATTCAGAAGCTTTCCAGTATGACAACCCGTGTATTAATCCTTGATATGATTTCCTAAGCTGTACGCGTTCTACTGAGGAAAATGATGCTTATGCCTCTATGTTGCAGTGTTTTCTCTATGTTATCTTCTAACAGTTGTAAAGTGTGAGTTGACTTTTTTTGTAGGAAGAGGATGTGGGTCTAGTTTCCATATTTACATGAGGATTTCCAATTTTCTCGGCACCATTTTAAAAAGAGAAATTTGCTGTCTTTAAATTCTTATCAGTTTCTTGTTTCTTATTAATTCTCACCTTCAAGACCTTCATACAAGAATCATTTTCTTTGTGTCTTTTCTTTTATGATAAATTTTTTCTTTTACTTTAATTCTTATACTAAAGTCTTGTATAGAATTCTAGACTTATAGCTATTTTTCAGAAATTTGATGCAAATATTTTCTGCATTTTGTTTTATTTTTTATTTTTAAATTTTTAAAAATTTATTTTTATTCATATATTTATTTTTATTTATATATGACAGCAGAATGCATTACAATTCTTATTACACATGTAGAGCACAATTTTTCATATCTCTGATTGTATACACAGTATATTCACACTAATTTGTGTCTTCATACCTGTACTTTGGATAATAATGATCATCACATTCCACTATCATTAATAACCCCATGCCCCTTCCCTTACTCTCCAACCTCTCTGCCCTATCTAGAGTTTGTTTATTCCTCCCATCCTCCCTCTCTATATCCCACTATGAATCAGCCTCCTTATATCAAAGAAAGCATTCGGTATTTGGTTTCTTAGAATTGGCTAACTTCACTTAGCATTATTTTCCTCTAACTCCATCCATTTACCTACAAATGCCATCATTTTATTCTCCTTTATTGCTGAGTAATATTCCATTGTGTATATATGCCACATTTTTTTATCCATTCATCCACTGAAGGGCACCTAGATTGGTTTCACAGTTTAGCTATTGTGAATTGTGCTGCTATAAATATTGATGTAGCTGTGTCCCAGTAGTATGCTGTTTGTAAGTCCTTTGGGTATAAACTGAGGAGAGGGATAGCTGGGTCAAATGGTGGTTGGTTCCATTCCCAATTTTCCAAGAAATCTCCATACTGCTTTCCATATAGGGTGCACCAATTTATAGTCCCACCAGCAGTGTATGAGTGTGTCTTTTTCCCCACATCCTCGCCAACACTTATTGTTGTTTGTCTTCATAATAAACTGACATTCTGACTGGAGTGAGATGAAATCTTACAGTGGTTTTGATTTGCATTTCTCTAATTGCTAGTGATGATGAACATTTTTTCATGTATTTGTTTATTGATTGTCCATCATCTTCTGAGAAGTGTCTGTTCAGGTCGTTGGCCCATTTATTAATTGGATTATTTGTTTGTGTGTGTGTGTGTGTGTGTATGCGTGTGTTTAGCCTTTTGATTTCCTTATATAGCCTAGAGATTATTACCTTTATTCACCTTACAGATTGTTTCTTTTGCTGATAAGAAACTTCTTAGTTTGAGTCCCTTCCATTTATTGATTCTTGATTTTAATTCTTGTGCCACAGGAGTCTTATTAAGGAAGTTGGGGCCTAATCCCACATGATGGAGATTAGGGCCTACTTTTTCTTCTATTTAGATGCAGGGTCTCTGGTTTTATGCTATCAGATCATAATGGAATGAAATTATAAATCAATTATAAAATAAGAAAAAAATCTACTCCAACATCTGGAGACCAAATAATATGCTACTGAATGAACAATCATGGGTTACAGAAAACATCAAAGAGGAGATTAAAAATTTTTTGGAGGTAAATGAGAACACAGATACAACATATAGAAGTCTCTGGGACAGTATAAAAGCAGTTCTAAGAGGAAAGTTCTTTGCATGGAGTTCATTCCTTAAAAGAAGAAAAAGTCAACAAATAAATGACTTAACGCTACATCTCAAAGCCCTAGAAAAATAAGAACAAATCAACACCCAAAGAAGCAGAAGACAGGAAATAATTAAAATCAGATCTGAAATCAATGAAATTGAAACAAAAGAAGCAATTGAAAAAATTGACAGAACAAAAAGTTGGTTCTTTTAAAAAATAAATAAAATTGACAGACACTTAGCCATGCTAACAAAGAGGAGAGAGAAAACTCAAATCACTAACATATGTGATGAAAAAGGAAATATCACAACAGACATTACAGGAATACAGAAGATAATTAGAAATTATTTTGAAAACTTGTACTCCAATAAAATAGAAAATATCAAAGGCATGGACAAATTTCTAGAGTCATATAATTTGCCTAAATTAAATCAGGATGATATACACAATTTAAACAGGTCATTTTCAAGTGACCAAGTAGAAGATGCCATCAAAATGCTACCAACCAAGAAAAACCCAGGACCGGATGGATACACAGCCGAGTTCTACAAGAACTTTAAAGAAGAATGAATACAAATACTCTCCAATTTATTTCAGGAAATAGAAAAAGAGGCAGCACTTCCCAACTCATTCTATGAGGCCAATATCACTCTGATTCCAGAACCAGGCAAAGACATATTAAAAAAAAGAAAACTGCATTTTATTTTTGCAGGTGAAATCGTTTCAATCAAAGTGTTGTTCTACTATATGCAGTCTATATTTTTAAGTTTTTCTTTATATTTGGCATTCTTTGGCTTCATTAAGAAGTTTACAGATGTATATTTTTAAAATGATCCTGTCTGGAACTAAATGAATATCCCAAATAAGAAGTTTTTTTTTAGGTTCTGAAAATTTTCAATCACTGTCTCTTTAAATATTTATTTTCTTGCACTTTAGCAAAGTTCTCCATATGGAACTTCAATTACATACTTGCTAGACCTTTTAATTTTATCCTCTGTTGTTTCATAATCTCCTTTGACATTTCTCATCTCTATGTTTCTTCATTCAGGAGATTTTCTTATATCTCTTTTCTACTTCACGAAGTTTCTCTTCATCTTTGACTAATCTGCAGTTTAAACCATCCATTAGGTTTTAAAGATTCATCAATTAACTTTTTATTTTTGGTTCTATCCCAGAGAACATTATGTTAAAAGAAATAAGTCAGGCACAAAAAGAGAAATAACACATAGTCTCACTCATATATGGCATTTAATTTTAAAATAATTCTAAGTTTAAAGAAAAATTAGGTTGATAATATAGAAATTTCCTATATTCCTTAAAACATAAGTGAGAGATGAGGTTCTGATTCTGCCTTTTGTTGTTTTTGCTGAATGTGTTAAAATAATGGCTTATATACCAATGAGTTTTACTTAAATTGTGAACTAATTTTCAATTGAGATTTATTTTGGAAAATCTGTAGGACCTGAGTGAAAGATGCTACCCCAGAATGATTGTGCATTTTGTTTTGCAAGAAAACATTAAAAGTTAATTGATGATTACTTTCTTTTAATTTATTGCCTTGGTTCTTCCCAAAAAAGGAAGAGAACATAAATTCAAATTTTGAATCCATATGAATGCAGACCTTAGTTAAGAAGACAAAAACATAGAATTTATTCCTTCTATTTTAACTATAACTTTGTACCTGTTGACCAGTCTATTTTATCTCTCCTCCTCTTTTCCCCAGAATCTGATAACCAATCTGGTTAACAATACTGTATTATATACTTCAAAATATTTAGAAGAGGGGATTTTAAATGTTCTCACTACAAAAAAGATAAATATATGAGGTTATATACATGTTAAATGTTTCATTTTATTATTAAACAATGCATACATACATTAAAACAATACACTATATCCTATTAATATGTCCAGCTATTATGTAACAATTAGAAGCAAAATAAAAACAGAAAGACACAGGAAATATTTTTCTTCTGTATTTAGTGCATAACTTCCTCTGTTATCTCTAGTCAGTTGGTAATTTTTATCTCTCACTCACTGTAGCCTTTCAATGTTCTGAACTGATGTGGTGGTCTCATCTTCAACTTATGCAGGCCTTGTCTATTATCACCTGTTAGCTGTTCAGAACTGGTTATGGTGATTTGCACCTGTTCTGAGGTGACATCAACATGAGCTCATCTTTCTAATTTTGAGCTGTTTAGGGTCCCTGGAAATGCCTATTTCTTTCTTGTGACCTCAGATATAATTATAAAAAGTTATTTGTTTTATTGTACCCAGTATTTCCATGTGTTTTTTCTGAGGCATGTCTCACTGGATAAAGAAGTTAGAAGCCTTTCCATTCATCAACATCATAACTAGGTTTGTGCTGAGCCCCTAGGGAGACACATATTTATGATAAATATTAATTAGTTACCTTTCTATAAGCATAAGAGTTGTTGGACCTGTGTTTTCTTAAAAGAAATCTGGACTTACACGTAGAAAACTTACTAAATCATCCTCCCAACTTTTGGCTTGTAGGAGTTAATAATAATCTACTAAGGCAAAGTGATTTTTGGATAGGTCTCCAATGTTTAAAAGGGTAGCTTAAATGAGAGTAATAACTTTAAGGAAGTGTTGACTTCTTCAAAAACAAGCTGTGAATAGGTCAATAGGGAGTAGTTTTACCGAAATGTAAGAGAAGATTCTATATGCTTATCTTTTTTCTCTTTCCTGTTCCTTCATTTTGTATTGCCCTAACATTTTTATTTGTTAATGAGGTGATAAATTGCTTTTATTAGTTATAACTAAAAATATGCATATGTGTCATAGAATCAAATTAGGATCTCTTGGGGGATGAAGGAAACAGAAAGGAATTTATTATTATATTTTTCTTAAATGTCATTGGAACACTATGCAAGAAACTTAGACTCTGTATTCTCAGCTCTACCAATAAATGTATTCCTTATCCAAGATCCTTTTCTTCTTCAGAATTAATTTTCTCATACATAAAATACATATTTTACCTATGAGCAAGGAAAAAAGGTACAGATAGGGACTGTAGTCTTAAAATGGTGAAGCTATCCAAGCTGTAAAGGTCATTAGAGGTCATTCCCCTTTTATATTTTCTGCACCAGCTTTCCTTACCCATAGTTTGCTCGAAACATCTCAGGTCAATGGACAGAAAAAAAAATATTGGGATTGTCCTAAGGAGTGCCAGGCATTTGGGATGATTCTGGATTCTGGATTATCTCTAGATAGAACCTGGATCAGTAGTCCACTTTTATTTTCTGACATTTTACCATGCTGTTCTGGGTTTATTTTTCTTCTCCTTGACTACACCTCTCTACCATATTCAATCTTGTTGTTGGATTGCTTTTATTTCAATTCCAATATTTTTGAAAAGATCCATAATAAAACAGCAGGTAGAACAAGTAAGCTTTTTTGTCAGACTGACCTAGGCATCAGCCATGATTTTGCCTGTTAATATTTTGGAAAGCCTGAGCCTCAGTTCCCTTATCTATAAAAGTAGAGAAGGGCATGTTGGTATGCGTTTGTAATTCCAGTGAATTGGGAAGCTGAGGCAATAGGATCACAACTTGCAAGTCAGCCTCAGCAACTTTGTGAGACCCTACAAAAGTTAGCAAGATCCTGTCTCAAAATTAAAAATAAATAAGAAGGACTGGGATTGTAGCTTTGTGATAGATCAACTCTGGGTTCAATCACCAGTACTAAAAAAATAATTTATCTATAAAATGTGGAATAATTTTTTAGTCTATCTTTCAATATTTTTCTGAGAATTGCAATGAGCTTATAATGTATAAAGTACTGAGCATTGTATCTGATACATAGTTGATGCTTTAAAAAAACTGAATAAAAAGTACATAGTGAATGCTAAAAGATTCTTTCTTTCTACCATTCTCATATTCCATGTATTAGCCTATACTGATCAATTATTCATTGCCTAAAGCCATCTATTGCTAAATTCCCATCATACTTTTCTTTCAATCCAAACTTCTCCATTTTTATTGTCTATCGATTCTTACTTGTCTTTAAAAGCCTAACTCAGTAAGGAGATTCCTCAGAAAACTTGGATTGGAACCACCATTTACCCAGTTATCCTATTCCTCAGTCTATACCCAAAGGATTTAAAAATAGCATACTACTGTGATGCAGCCACATTAATGTTTATAGCAGCTCAATTCACAATTGCCAAGCTATAGAAATAACCTAGGTGTCCTTCAATAGATGAATGCAAAAAGAAAATGTGGTACATATACACCATGGGATATATCTCAGCCTAAAATAAGTATGAAATAATGGCCAGTAAATAGATGTAACTGGAGAATATCATGCTAAGTGAAATAAGCCAATCCCCCCAAAAACCCAATGGCTGAATATTCTCTCTGATTTGTGGGTGCTAACACAAAACAAGGAAGGTTGGAGAAGGGAATAATAGAAATCCATTGGAATAGATAAAGTAAAAGAAGGGAAAGGAGGACCATGGTGAGAATAGGAAAGGCAGTAGTATTAATTGAACATAACTTTCCTAGCCTTGTATTTGAATATACAACTGGAGTAACTCTGCATCATGTAAAACCACAAATGTGGGATCCTATATAGAATAAGTTATACTCCATGTATGTATAATTTGCCAAAATTAAAAAAGTAAAAAGAACAAAGAAAACAAAAATTTTTTTTTTAAAAAAAAAGCTTAACTCAAATGATTTGTGAATCTTATTAGAAAATCACTTAAGGACAGAAAAGCAATATTTTTGCTCTTTCATTGATCAGTTAAAAATCACTGATCTGAGTAATAATCTACTTCTACTTTATCTCCTTACAGAATCTAACTAGAGTCTCTGAAATATATGTATAAATTTAGTTACAATTAACAAAATAATTGATGCCCATCAATAAAGATGTTCATACAATCCAAAACAAATCCAAAATAAAATGAGGGAACAAGACAAAAAATAAAAGTACATAGAATTATTTCTTACATTTCAGGTAAAATAAATTCCTCCTGACTTATTCACAACTTTTTTTTAGAAAGTTAATATTTCTTTGGAGTTGTTAGTGTCTTTTGAGGCAATGAATAAATTTGAAGCTCTATTGAATAAATCCCAGAGCTCAGGGTCGTCTTGAAGCTTGGAAAAAGTAGCTTTACGTCAAATAGAGTACACCTCATTTTATGTAGTGGATATATCAGGATGCTTTTGGAAACAAGTAGCAGAATATTCAAATTAAACAAATTCATTATTCCATATCCTGGACAAAAAGCCCAGAAGCAGAAAAATTCCAAGGTTGACTAATTCAATGATTCAATGACATACAATCTGTTAGTGACCTTCTCTGAGATTTTCTTAGTCTGTCATTTGTGATTTCAAGTAATTGCCAAAACACAAACTCTCATGTTTTTATACAGTGCCAAAGGCAAAATGAGGTTAACCCTAGCCTTTTTTTGAGTAAGAAATTTTTTTCAGAAGTCCACCTCACTCCTGTTCAATTTTGTTAGCCCAGAACTATGTCACTTGTGAATGCTAAGGCAAACACTTGCAAGGATCATGAAACAACCATAATTATTTAGGATTAATAAACTTTCAGGCCCTAAGGCAGTCAGCAGAGGAAGGAGATTGTGAATTTGTGAAGGAGATTGCTATCCTTACCCAGCAGCCACCTACTGCAGGCCCGAAAGTATGTCTGGACTAGTCTGACTGAAGCAAGCACAGAAAAGTGCCTAGGGCATCCAGGATTAAGATTCCAAAGAGAGAGAACTCCCCTTGTTGTTGGTATTCCATTAAAGCTATTTGAGAAGGTGCCAGTAATGGCCAGACAGGTCCAATTCACATCTCTAGTGGTGATTGTGAAAACTGTGGAGGTTTATATTTTGTACCCTAAAAGTATAGTTTATGAAAGACCCTTGAGACTGAAACATCCCAAAGAGATTTGCATCTCCTCAGCAACAAGGAATGTGGATCAAATCTAAAATATGCACTAACAAACTTCCAAAGTCAGTCAAGACTAAATTCTAAGTATTGGAATTTCTAGTTTAGAACTGCAAATTTTTAGCATTCCCCAGTTTCTACCATCCTATATGGGAAGTTAAGAAATTGAGAGGTACTACAACCAACTTCAGCTCTTAGACACAACAGATGGCATCTTGGTTAGGAACACAAAGATATTGGATTTAACTTCCAGCCCTTGACCCAAGTGTTGCAGAACCCAAAATAGAAATACAAAGAATGAGAATGTATCCTTGCCAACAGTATTGACCACTTCAGTAGAAACAAGTCCTTTATTTCTCATTCAGATTTTTTTCTATTTACTCTATTATTTACTTTTACTTTTAATTAAAAAAAATTTTAATTTTGTTTTTTTTTTAATTTTTTACTCTATAACACTAAAGATCTAATAAAAAAATTCCACATGTCATAAATGAGATAGACATCCACATACAGGACACATACAAAATCCCAAGTAGATAAGATCAAAGCAGAACTTCTTCAAGACACATCATAATCAAAATGTCTAAAAGAAAATAATAAAATAACATTGCAAAATGTAAGAAAAAAAATCAGGTCACATTTAGAGGCAAGCCAATAAGGCTCACTTCTGACTTCTCAATCTTATTATCAAGGATGGCCTAAAAGATGTTATCTTTTAAGATGTTATCTAAAAGATAACAAATGCCTTCATTTCATGATTGCTATATCCAGCAAAGCTATTTTTCAAAATCAATTCAGAAACAAAAGCAAAAACATTCATGACAAGAAGAAACTAAAAGTTTATAACAATTAAACTGTCACTACAAAGAATACTCAAAGATATACTGTATACAAAGGAACCCCAAAACAAAGCCCAAATCTACTAAATAGATGAAGATTCCTAGAAGAGTAACCAAATAAATTCAATTCAAGACAAAATTAAATATATGAAACAATAAAAAGTTGAAGAAAACTAGAAACATATATCCACAATAACACAATATAAATGGCTTGACCTCACTAATTAAAAAGCATAGATTAGCAGAATGGATCAAAAAACAAGATCCTATATGCTACTTGCAAGAGACTCTTCTCATAGGCAAAGATACACCCAAGCTGAAGGTAAAATGATGGGGAAAATATTCCATGCAAATAGAATCCAAAACCAAGCACATCTGATAAAAGAGATTTTAAGCAAAATTTAATGAAGGAGAGACAAAGAAGGTCAAAATGTACTAGTGAAGGGAGCAATACAACAAGAAGATATAACTATGTCTGTGTACCTCATTACATTTAAAAATACTTCTTGACATTAAATCCAAGATGAACCCTAATACAATAACAGTGAGTGATTTCAACCCTTCATTATCACCAATAGGCAGGTCTTGAAAACATAAAATTAATAAAAATATTTCCAGACTAAATAATAGCATAAATCAAATGGACCTAATAGACGCCTACAGAATATTTCACCAAAACAACTAAATTTACTTTCTTCTTAGCAGTTCATATAACCCTCTCCAAAACAGTTCATACTGTAGTTCACAGTGTCTTACTTAGCAAATAGAAAAAAATGATATAATCTCTTGCATACTATTAGTTCATTACAGAGGGAAACTAGAAATCAGTAGAAAAAAATTAATAATAGAAGCCACATAAACACAAAGAGTTTAAATCATACTCTTTTAAAAATGTATTATAAAATAAATAAAAGAGGAAATAATAAAGTTATTAGAAAGAAATGAGAACATAAATACACCATATGAAAATCTCTGGAACGGTATAAAGTGTTCTAAGAGGAAAATTTATAGAATTGAGTGTCCACATTAAAGCAATAGAAAGATTTCAAATAAATAATCTAATGTTTCACCTCAAAGCCTAAGAAAAACAATAATGAACTAATTCCCAAATCAGTAGAAGACAGGAAATAATTAAGATCAGAATTGAAATTAATGAAATCAAGACAAAACAATACATAGGATATGTGCAATAAAGAGTTGGTTCTCAAAACGACAAATAAGATTGATAAAACCTTTGCCAAACTAACCAAAGGAAAGAGAGAGAAGACCCAAATAAAAAAAATAAGAGATGAAGACACAGTTATCATAAGTCATTTCTGAAATCCACATTCTTTTCTGAAATCACAGTCAATTTTGACAATTTATACACAATACACTGAAAAATCTAGAAAGACATTGGCTAATTTCTAAGCCCAAATGATCTTCGCAAATTGAACCAGGAAGATATAAAGAAGCTAAAAAGACCAATACTTAATAATAAAATTGAAAAAAGAAGGCTTCCAACAAAGAAAAGCCCAGGACCAGATGGATTCTCAGTTGAGTTCTATCAGACTTTTACAGAACTAACAGGAGTTTTTCTTCAATTATTCCATGAAATTGAAAGGCAGGTAACACTTGCAAATGCATTCCATGAAGCCAGTATAACCCTGACACCGAAACCAGAGACATCAAGAAAACAAAACTGTACACCTTTATACCCGATTAATATAGATAGAAAAATCCTTAATAAAATATTAGCAAAGACACATCAAAGACAAATCAAGACGATTATACACATGATAAAATGGGTTTAATCTCAGGAATTCAAGGTTCCACATACACAAATCAACATACACATTTTGCCATAAAAAAGAATTTAAAAAAATGAATCATATGATTATCTCAATAGATGCAGAAAAGGCTTTTGATAGAATCTAACACCCATTCTTTTTAAAAGCACTGGAAATAGGCATTTCAATGTGCTAGATTAGAGGAAGACTGCATTCCTAGTTGATGCATGGCTTGTGATTCAAGCAGCAGGAATACAGTTTCACAGGTAAGTGGGTGAAAGAGGGATTTCACTAAAATAAATAGTGGAGAGTAAGGTTGTCACACAGCCTCATAAATTAAGGTGCATTGAACAAAAAGGAAAGTAAATTGAAGCTAAGTAAGTTGCAATAGTGGTGGCAGCATTGGTGGACCACAGAGAAAAGGGTTAAAGAAGATGAACAGATTTGGTGCAGAAAAATCCTGAGATCAGAAAAGCAGTCTGAAGTTAGTGAATGCAGAGGCTGCACTGAAAAGTGGCATTTGAAAAGTGCTCTCCAGTTCTTAACTAGAAAATGTAGAACTGAGGTGGGGGCCAACTTGGGAAAGTAACACTACAACTTGCTGTTTTGCAGTAACCAGATCTGTTTTATTCCACTTTTTCACCACTGTGAACAAAAGACCTAACAAGAAGAATTTTAGAGGAGGAAAATTTTATTTGGGTGCTCATTATTTTAAAGGTCTTCTTCTATAGATAACCTACTCCTCCTTGGAGCTTGAGGTGAGGCAGAACATCATGCTGGAAATGTATGGACAGAAACGCAGCCAGGGACATTGTAGTGGGAAGCAGAGAGAGAGAGAATGACTTTCGTCACCACAGAAAAAGTAGTAGGAGACCTTCAGTGATACACAAAATTATAAGAGGTTATGAGGGGCAAGGGGGAGGGGGAAAAAAGGGGAGAGAATTGAACAACAGCAGAGGAGGTAGAGAGGGAAGATGGGAGGGGAGGGGAGGGGAGGGGGGATAGTAGGGGATAGGAAAGGTAGCAGAATACAACAGTCACTAATATGCCATTATGTAAAAATGTGAGTATGTAACAGAAGTGAGTCTGCATTATGTATTTTGGGAGTTCAAAACCCAATTGAGTCAAATGTATGAAAGATGATATATCATGAGCTCTGTAATGTTTTGAACAATCAATAAAAAAAATGGAAAAAAAAGAAAAAAAAAAGTACATACCTCCAAAACACACCCCCAATGACCCACCTTCTCCATTCACACTCTAATAGCCTACAGTTAATCTCTATCAGAGGATTAATGCACTGATTAGTTTAAGGTTCTCATAACCTAATCATTTCACTTCTAGGCTTTCTTCCATTTTCTCACACATGATCTTTTGGGGGACACCTCACATCTAAACCATAACATGATCAAAGTAAGCATTTCAGTTTTACCACTGCAAGCTCCTACCATGTGACCTATGGTGTACCTCATAGAACATTAGTGAATCAGGCACAGAGAAGATTGTATCCAGAGGGATTGAAGTCACAAAAAAGAATGGAAGGAAACTAGGTTTTTCCTTTTAGTCTAGTGACTCACATGACCAGCTGAAGAGAGTCTGGAATCTGAATGAGCAAATGTGAGCACACTCAGGATCTAAGCCTGGGAAGACTGTATTTCTGGTCATCAGAGTGTGTGGGGGGGAATATTTTCCTTGTATGTGAGAAATTCTTGGAAGGCTCCTGAAATCCAGACTGACAGCACAGATTGGCCTCTGCCTAGCCATAGGGGATTGTTGATCTTATCTCTCCAGAGCAGACACCAACCAACAAACCACTAAGGTCTGATTAGAAGCCTAGTCACTTGAAAGACCCTCATAGGATTCTGCAGAAGCCCCAGCCAAGGAGTACATTGACCTCATCTGCTCAGGAAAATCTCCAATTTACAATATTCCTATTACATACTATTTTATACAGATGATAAGGAAAGTTGAGAGCTATTTCAACCAGCTTCAGTCTTAGGTCACTCCAACTGGCAGCTCAGTGAGCAACACAAGAACAGGAAGGGTTGCTAAACCCCAGCCTTTGTTCTCTCTGTCTGTCTCAGTATATAGGCCAAGAAGAAACAGAAAGAAGGACAGTTGGGCATAGACAGTTAACATTCATTCTTATCAACTATTTTGACTACCTCAGTAGAGGTAATTTCTTCAGAACTGAAGCTCAGAATATAATGCCAAGTTTTAATAAATGGGATCATATCAAATTAAAAGGCTTCTGCACAACCAAGAAAACAGTAAGGTATGTGAAGAGAAAACCTACAAAATGGGAGAAAATCTTTGCTAGCTATTCTTCTGACAGAGGAGTAATATCCAGAATATATAAAGAATTCAAAAAACTTAAGAACAACAAAAAACCCAAATAACCCAATTAATAAATGGGAAGTGAATTACAATGACACTTCTTAAAAGAAAAAAAAATAGAAACAGACAAAAATTATGAAGAAAATCAGCATCTTTGTCAATTAGGGAATACAAATCAAAACTACACTGAGGTTTCATTTCATACCACTCAGAATGGAAGTCATCAAAGATACAAACAATAATAAATGCTGGAGAGGTTATAGAAAAAAAGAAACATTTTTACTTTGTTGGTGGGATTGTAAATCAGTATAATCACTGTTGAGATCAGTATGGGATTTCTAAAAAAGACTGGGCCCGGAGCTCAGGCCTGGCCCAGATTTCCCCACACCAACCTTCAGGAGACCCATGCTCAGAAAAGACCCAGGTCCATTCTGCCACCAGTAGACCACTGCCAGAGCCTAGGCCCGGCCCAAATCCACTTACACCAACATACATAGGACCCAGGCCCAGGGTAGGTCCAAGTATGCCACCCCCACCCCCACTGGGAGCCCAAATCTAACCCACTTCCTTCTTGGAACACTGCAGAAATTGCCATAGCCTCCACACAGTAGTCCCTACCTTTTGATAACAGATAGGGCCTAGAAGCAGCTTCATATCAGAGTTCGAATCCCAAAGACAGTGTAAGGCCCACCCTTTTAGCCTATCTTTGTAAGATGTTGCATCCATCTTGGGGCACCTCCACTATTACCTTGAGTTACCTTGGATATTGCTGTCACCAACTATAGTTACAGTAACATACATTGAGGGACACCAGCAGGGTCTGGAAACCTAACATCAAGGTGAGATACAGACAATCTGCATGGGTACTACAAGAATATAGGATAGAAACTGTAATACCTCAGATCCACACTGCAAGAAAGGAAGACACATAAACAACATGAAGAAATGAGGGAGGAAAGTGCCCCAAACAAACCAGGATACTAAAATAATAGAGTCCATGGACGGCGCAGTTGATAAAATGTCATAGAAGGAGTTCAGGAGGTTCATAATTAAAATGATCTTTGAATTAAAGAATGACCCGAATGAGAAAATACAGGCAAAAATTGATCACTCCAACAGATAGATGAGAGAGCAAATACAGGTAGCAAAAGGTTACTTCAAGAAAGTGATAGACTCTGAAAAAAAAGTCAGAAATCCTTGAAATGAAGGAAACAATAAACCAAATTAAAAACTCAATAGAAAGCATAACCAATAGACTACATCACTTGGAAGAAAGAACATCAGATAATGAAAACAAAGTATATAATCTGGAAAATAAAGATGACCACACAGTGAAGATAGTAAGAAACCATGAACAGAATATCCAAGAATTATGGGACAGCATCAAAAGACCAAATCTAAGAGTTATTGGGATAGAGGAAGGCACAGGGTTTCAAACCAAAGGAATGCACAATCTCTTCAATGAGATAATATCAGAAAATTTCCCAAACATGAAAAAAGAATTGGGAAACCAAATACAAGAGACTTACAGGACACCAAGTGTATAAAATCACAACAGATCTACAAAATAAGGATAGAATCTTAAAAGGTTCAAGAGTGAGGAATCAGATCACATATTGAGGGAGACTAATTCATATCAGCAGATTTTTCAACCCAGACCCTCAAAGCCAGGAGATCATGGAACAACATACACCAAGCTCTGAAAGAAAATGGATACTAACCAAGAATCTTATATCTAGCAAAATTAAGCTTTAGATTTCATGATGAAATAAAAACCTTTCATGATAAACAAAAGTTAAAGAGTTTACAACTAGAAAGCCTGCACTACAGAACATCTTCAGTAAAATATTCCACAAAGAGGAAACAAAAAAAAATGACGAAAATCAGCAGAGGGAGGTATTACACTAAGGGAAAAACTAATTAGAGGAAAGCAATCATGATTTCTTTCTTAGTAAGTATATTATCTGAGTGTAGGAAAAGTATTGATTTTTATGTTGATTTTATATCCTACTAATGTACTGAATTCATTCATTTGTTCTAATAATTTTTTGTAGAGTTCTTAATCATCATCTGCAAACAGGGATAATTTGACTTCCTTTGTTCTTATTCTTATACCTTTAATATTTTTTCCTAATTTTTCTAGCTAAATCCTGATTTTGTAGTTTTCATAAGTTCTTTTACTGCTTTTATGGATGGAATGGTTTTTGTAGGTCTTTAATTTGCTGTTCTGAAAGTTCTGCAGTAATATAACAGTTTCCATCTCATAGAATCTACAAATACTATTGTATTTAAAGTTAATCTTTTGTAGATCAACTTAGTGTTTAATAAGTTTAATTAACATAGTGTTTAATCATTGTTTTATCTCCTCAGGCATTATTTCCTCAAGTACTGCATTTGAGGGTTTTTTTTATATATATATTCAACAGGATTCTTTATATTTTATTGTTGTTCCTCTCTCTTTCCTTGACTTGTTCTGGGTATTTGAATATTTATAGAGATGCACTTTTACATTTTTGTAGTAATTAATATAAATCTCTTAATAGTTATCTTCCATTTAAGTCCATTTAATCATTTCAAAATAATTGTTTTATTCACGTCTTCTGCATGTAGTGAACCTATATGTTGATAGTTTTCCCCCTCAAATATAAAATATAATTTAAGAAGTTTGTAGAACATATTCTTGTCTGCATTGTTCTCTACTTTTATTCACTCCAATTTTCTTATGTTCTTTCTGCAATTCTAAATCTCTTTTTATTATTGTTTTATTTTTATTTAACTAATTTAATTTAGCTATTATACAAGACTAGGTATACTATATCAAGTTACTTCTGTTTTCCTTAATCTGAGAATGCTATTTATCTCTCTATGAAAGATATTTCTATTGAATATAGAATTTGAGAAAAGCAGTTATTTTTATAAGCATTTCAAAAATATTTTTCAACTTCTTGTGACCTCTATAGCGTTAAAATAGTAATATACTATAATTCAAATTTGTATTCATAAGTAATGCAACAATTCTATTTTGTTGATATCAAGAGGTTTTTTCTTTATATTTAGCATTCAAAAGTGTAATTATGATGTGTAATTGTGTGAATTTTTTTTGGATTTGTTTTATTTTGGTTTTGCTAAGTCTCTTGAATCTGTATCTACACATTTTTTCTTTTCTTTTCTTTCTTTTTCTTTTTTTTTCTTTACAAATTTGTGAGCTTTTCAGCCATAATTAATTCAAAGGCTTTTTAAATATGCATATCTTTTAAACTTTTGTTCTGGAACTCCAAATATATGAGTGTTTATTCCTGCATTCTTGTGCTTCATTGATCAGTCTTTGTTCATTTTTCTTTAGTCTAAATTTTCTGTTCTGTTCAAATTAAGTAATTTATGTTGTTATGTCCTCAAGTTCACTGAGCCTTTCCTCTGTCACTTCTCTTTACAGTTGAGATTTTCCAGGGATTTTTTAAAAATTCTGTTCTAGTGGCCACATGTAGTGGCACATGCCTGTAATTCCAGCAACTCGAAAGGCTGAGGCAGGAGTATTGAAATTTTGAGGCCAGCCTCAGCACTTTAGTGAGGCCCTCAGCAAGTTAGTGAGACCCAGTGTCAAAATAAAAAAGTTAGAGGCTGGCATATGTTTTCTCTGATATAAGGAGGCTGAATCATACCGGGTTTGGGTGGTGGGGGGACATGAGAGAATTAGATGAACTCTAGATAGGGCAAAGGGGTGGGAGGGGAAGGGAGGAGGCACAGGGGTAGAAAAGATGATGGAATAAGATGGACATCATTACATGTATGAAAACATGAATGGTGTTACTATGCTTTGTATATAACCAGAGATATGAAAAATTGTGCTCTATATGTGTAATATATGAATTGCAATGCATTCTGCTGTCATATAAAACAAATTAGAGTAAAAAAATAAAAAGTTAAGGGCTGCTGTTGTGGTTCAGTAGTAGAGTGCTTGCCTAACATGGGTGAGGCACTGGGTTTGATCTTCAGCACCACATAAAAATAAAATATTGTGTCCACCTACAACTAAAAAATGAATATAAAAGATTTAAAAGTAAAAAAAAGGCTGGGATTGTGGCTCAAAGGTTAAGTACTTCCAGGTTCAACACCTGGTACCCCCCCAAAAAAAAATTCTATTGTATGTTTGACTTCTTTTAACTCTTTTTGGCTTTAGTTTTATGGCATTTGGTTATTTTTAAAGTGAATTATATGCCTTTTATTGGTACTGAGGATTGAACTAAGGGGCACTTGACCACTGAGCCACATCCCAGCCCTATTTTGTATTTTATTTAGAGATACAATCTCATTGAGTTGCTTAATGCCTCACTTTTGCTGAGGCTGACTTGAGATCCTCCTGCTTCAGCCTTCCAAGCATCTGGGATTACAAGTGTGCTCCACCATGCCTGGTGAATTATGTGCTTTGATGATTTTTTTTATCAAAATTTTTAATTTATTTTAGAGGAATTTGTAATTTATGCTTAAACATATTTATCATTGTAGATTTAAATGTCTTGTCAGATGATTCCAATCTGTTATTTACCTCTGTGTTGGCATTAATTAAATGTCTTTTCTTATTCAGGTTGAGAGTTTATTATTTTAGTATGTTTGTAGGGTGGGGAGACAATATACTTGATGTTTGATGAACAATTTAACATGGGGGCTGAATTGTTTTGTTTTCAGAAAATATTTTAAAATCTGGCTTTACAAATTCACACTAAATTTTACCAATATTTTCTTGTCAAATCTCACCCATCCGTACTTCCAGATTAACTTTAAAATAACTTTGTCAGTTTGAAAATTCCCCACTGAGATTTTGATTGCTATAGCATTAAATCTATAAAGTAATTTAGGAAAAACAGGAATCCCTACATGATTGAATTTTTAGCAACATGTTAGGTCTCTCCAACTAATCAGATGTTTCTTTTATGTCTCAGAGTAGATTAACTTATTGTGGCCAATTATTTGCTCCCTTACATGTAAAGGAATTACACCTCACTCTTTGATGTTGGGTTTAGTACCTCTTTGTGGGAGGTATATATTTTCTTACCTTATTGAGTCCCATTTGCCTGAATACCTTTCTTTGACCAATAGTATGAAAGAAGTGACAAATGCTTTGTCTAAACAGAAAATTTTAAATCACTCTTTAGCAATGAGGAAGTTAGAGAAAACTTAATCAATGCACAAGTATTCAAAGTTGACTTTTCATTTTAAACTGAAAATAAATCTTTAGTGGCATAAGTCACTGAGATTTAGTGTTGTTTGTTAGTGCAGCATGACCTATCAAAATCTTCTTAAAATATGTTCTATGAAATTGTAATATCTATTTAGAAAGTAAATTTTTAATAGTGTTCAGTTGATTCTATGGTTGTTGGTAACTGGTTTATTTTTATTCATGTTTCAACTTTGAAATTTTATGTTTTCCTGAAGAAAGAATCTTTTCAAGAAAATGTTTCAAGTATAAAACTAAGTTTAGCTAATTCTATTTACATATACATTCACACAAATTCTTAAATTGAATATGAGAGGGTTTCTATGCAAATATGGATAGAGATAATTTTTCTCAATGATATGCTGTTGATATCTCTCATTTAGAATGTAAGTAAAAATACATCTTAAATATATAATGAATATTCAAACCACAAAGTTATGTTTCTTATAGAAAAAAAAAGTGAATGCAGAAGAAAGCTACTGAAAAATTTCAGTAAACTGCAACTACAAGGAAAAATGTTGAATCTCACAAATGCAATGTTAAATGAAAGGTCTAGCAAAGATGTAATAGACCACTTTTCCCTGATTCTCACATCTAGATGAAATGATAAACCATGAAAATGGCACTAGAAAGAACAAAAGGAAATCAGAAGGGAGATAAGAAGTCAAGTTGAATGATGACTCCAAGACTGGATAAAATGCACAGCAGCAGAGCTCATTTTATTCTATCCCTCCTCAATAGAAGAACATTAGAACAGGGATTCTTAACTCCAAACTGAAGATACAATGTGTAGCTTATTCATCCCTTGGATTGAACAGAAGTCTTTCTGACAATAGGTGACACTGATACCGTGTTATGCAGGTTTCAATTCGGAACCCACACAAAATTTTATGAATAGGAGAAGCACTGTACTTCCACACTGGGCTTGAGATTTCCCTTTCCACTGAGGTATAATGAAGCATATTGTAATGTGGAGAAAGAGATGATTACTGCACGTGGTCTGTTTGAAGAAGCCTCAAAGTCCCCTCAGAACTGCCACTCTCCTCTCACATACATGTTATAGCAGGGTGCTTACGAGAAATTGGTAAAGTGATTTACCACAAGTGGCTGATCTTTTCAGGCCAGGACTCTCCCTTCTTACCCAAAGATACCAGGGCTAATAGGTTGAAACAGCATGAGAAATCCAGCTACATCTAATAGTCTGGTCTAGGAAATACTCCTTAGCTTATAGATTCAGGGCTTTCCTCTCCTGCCCAAGACACCAAAATACCCCAGGGGCACAAGTAAAAAGACTCCAAGACATCAAGACACCCATTATTCATATAGAAATATTATGTGGCCTGGCCTAATGCTATGAATTGAACTTTTCTGTTCTCTCCAAATTCATGTTGGAATTTAATTCCCGATGCAAGAATATTCATATGTAGTACCTTTTGCAGGTTGTTGAGTCATCAGTATTCTTCCCTTGTGAATAGCATTAAGGTTTTTATGAAAGAAGCTTTGCACAATGTTCAGCTCTTTTCCCCTTCTGTTACTTTTGCCATATGAGAACAGAATGTCCATTCCCTGTATAGGGTGAAGCAATTGACATGATCTTGGAAATAAACAACAGTCCTCACCAGACAGTGGCTTGCCATTGCCTTGATTTTGTTTATCTCAGACATCAGGATTGTGAGGAATATATTTCTATTCCTTACAAATTGCCCTGTCTCAGGTATTTTGTTATAACAATAGGAATGGGATAAGACATTTGGGAAAATTTCTCCACCTCTATCAAAGCAATGCTAGTAAAGAGAAAAGGGATCCCCCAAAACACCAGGCAAACCAATTAGATAAAATAAAATACCTTCAAATTTTTGAAAATAAAGTTGCTATTGTAATGATCATTTAGAAATGTTGAAAGACCTGCTAAAATGAAAAGATTAAAGAAGACTCAGAGTATCCAGTACAATAAGTATCCAGAAAGCAATTGAATATAACTGTTATACCAAAAAAAAAAAAACAAAAAACCAAGAATATACTTGAATGAGACAGTAACACCAACTAATAAAAATATTAAGGTTTTTTTTGGGGGGGATTGGCTGACTTCACTTAGCATTATCTTCTCCAATGCCATCCATTTACCTGCAAATGCCATGATTTTATTCTCTTTTATTGCTGAGTAAATTCTATTGTGTATATATGCCACATATTTTTTATCCATTCATCCACTGAAGGACATCTAGTTTGGCTCCACAGTTTAACTATTGTGAATTGTGCTGCCATAAACATTGCTGTGGCTGTGTCCCTGTAGTATGCTGTCATGCGACCAGTGCGAGCTTCATAAAAGAAGGTTCAGTGCATAAGAAATTGCTAGTGAGTTTTAAATTAAAGAGACCGACTCTAATTACCTTTAACCCCAGCTCTGAGAGGGCTTCTCTTAGCTCCCACCTCCAGCCACCTAAGGCAGTGGCAAGGTTTACAGGAGAGACCAGGGAGAGAGGGAGAGCACACCAGGGAGTGAGCTTTTATTGGGGAACAAAAAATTCAAGGGAAAATCCCATCCAATGAAGATAAAGGGGGGAAGCATCCCAAGGTCAGGGCCGGTGACTGGGTCTTCAGGTCAGTGGCCAGGCACATCTCTGCACGGACAAGCCCTTGGACCTGGGAATGAGTGGGGAATGCTTTTTAACACCGCTGTGTTTAAGCGCCTCTCACCCAGCCACAGAGGTAACTCAAATCATGCGCCAGGATGGCCTCCCACAGTATGTTGTTTTAAGTCCTTTAGGTAGAGACCTAGGAGTGGGATAGCTGGGTCAAATGGTGATTCCATTCCCAGTTTTCCAAGGAATCTCCATACTGCTTTCCAAATTGGCTGCAACATTTTGCAGTCCCACCAGCAATGTATGAGTGTACCTTTTTCCCCACATCCTTGTCAACATTTATTGTTGTTTGTCTTCATAATAGCTGCCATTCTGACTGGAGTGAGATGGTATTTTAGAGTGGTTTTGATTTGCATTTCTCTAATTGCTAGAGATGGTGTACATTTTTTCATATATTTGTTAATTGATTGTATATCCTCTTCTAGGAAGTATCTGTTCAGGTCCTTGGACCATTTGTTGATTGGGTTATTTGTTTTTTTTTTTTTGTTTGTTTGTTTGTTTTGGTGCTTAGCTTTTTGAGTTCTTTATATACCCTAGAGATTACTGCTCTATATGATTTATGAGGGGTAAAAATTTGCTTCCAGGATATAGGCCTCTTTTCACCTCACAGATTGTTTCTTTTGCTGAGAAGAAACTTTTTAGTTTGAGGCCATCCCATTTATTGATTCTTGGTTTTAATTCTTGCACTATAGGAGTCTTATTAAGGAAGTTTGGGCTTAATCCCACATGATGAAGATAAAGGCCTACTTTTTCTTCTATTAGACTCAGAGTCCCTTGTTTAATTCCTAGGTCCTGGATCCATTTTGAGTTAAGTTTTATAGGGAGGGAGAGCATGGGAGGTATAGATGAATTCTAGATAGGGAAGAGGGGTGGGAGGGGAAGGGAGGAGGCAGGGGATAGCAAGGATGGAGAAATGTGATGGACATCATTATACAAAGTACATGTATGAAGACTTGAATAGGTGTCAACATACTTTATATACAAACAGAGGTATAAAAATTGTGGTATATGTGTGTATTAAGAATTGTAATGCAAAAACAAAGAAAGTACTTGTATTAAGGCAAAAAAAAAAGAATAGCATTCCTTAGATTAGATAGAGAGAAGTGAAAGAGGGGAAGGCAGAGGATGTGGGGATAAAAAAGATAGTAGAATGAAACAGACATTATTACTTTATGTATATATGTAAATGTATGACCAATGTGATTCTACAATATGTATACTCAGAAAAATGAGAAATTATATCCCATTATGTATGATATATCAAAGTATATAAGTGCATTCTACTATCATGTATAACTAATTAAAACAAATTAAAAATTAATTTTAAAAAAGAAAATATTAAGATGACCTATGTCTTGAAGTTATATGAAATAAAATTGAAAAGCACCCATCATAAAAAGTGTTTCAACAACTTAGTGAAGTAGTTTTAAAACAAATAAAGAAAAAATCTCAGCAAAGAACCAAATATTATAAACAAGAGTAAAATAAAACTCAGAAACTACAAATTACAATAACATATTAGAAAGCTGCTCAATAATAGAGAATATAATAGTTCATATAATAAATGGACTTGAGAATTCAATAAAAGATTTTATTTAATCTGAACAATAAGGAGAAATTAATCTGAAAACCAAATCTATAAAGCATTTTGGACCTATGAGATAATAATAATGATCAAATACTTTATTACCATGGTTCTATGCCAAAAAAGGAGCAATAATACTGGTTCTAAAAGATACTTGAATAAATAGTGACTGACAATGCCAAAATTTGATGAAAAACACAAGCAAACAGATCCAAGAATCCAAGAAACTAAGAAAATGTCAAACAAGATAAATAAGAAATCCTAACCAAGTCATATCATAATTAATTTTTTATGATAAAGAAGAAAAAGTCATGAAGGAAGCCAGATAAAATATGAATTACTTATATGTTAATATAAATTCAAATGACAGAAGATTTAACAGACAAAATCATGGATACCAGAATTAGTAATCCAATATTTCTCAGGAACTAAAGGAAAAGAATGATTAAATGTAAATTCCATATCTAGCAATATATATTCTTTTGAAATTAATGAGAAATAAGTATGCTTTCAGACTAAGGAAAAAGAAAGAATTTTTTTTTCATTAGAAAGCCAATCCTTAAAGAATAGTTAAAGAAAAAGTCCAAAAAAAGGAAATGATAAAGAAAAATTCTAGGAGCATTAGGAAATAATAGAAACAATAAAAACAGAAGACATAGAGGTATATAAACAGGTTATATTTTTCTGAAGTGTTTTAGAAGTCATATATAATAGTGAAAAAAAATATAACACCAAGTTTAACTCAAAAAATAATATGCAGTGGCTGAGGTTGTGGCTCAGTGGTAGAGCGTTCGCCTCACACATGCAGGGCCCTGGGTTTGATCCTTAGCACTACATAAATATAAATAAATAAAATATAGGTATTGTGTCCAACTACAAGTAAAAATAAATATTTCTAAAATATGCAAAAATGCATGTAAAAGGTATATTGAAATAAATGGAAATTTATTTTCTTCTGACCGGAATGTCACATGAAACACTGCTATAAGTCACATTTTTAAATTGTGTTTTCCCAGTGCAACCATTAAAAAAAGTATAGAGAGAGACAATAAAATAAATCAAGAAGGAATCTCAAAACAATGTCCAAGTAACCATGATAAGGGCAGGAAAAAAGAAACCAACAAATGAGAACCAAAGAAAATAAACAGCAATATGGCATACTCAAGAGATAAAATATCCATAATTAAAAATATCAAAGCAAAAAAAAAAACAAAATACTCTTATCAAGAGACAGACTGGGGGAGCCGGCCCCACCCTCAGTGCCTGCAAGGTAGGAGAACCGGCGACCCACGGGCAGGTCAGGCCCAGCAATCTGCGGAGAGACAGAGCTGACACACGTGCCTGCAGGGAACGGGGTCCTGCGACCCACCAGCGGCCCTCTGTGGGGCAGGCCCGTCCCCTCCCCCAGTGGCTGCAAGGTAGGCGGGACTGTGACCACCGGCAGAGCAGGCCCAGTGGCTGGTTGCGGGCCAGAGCCGGCCCCACCCCCAGTGCCTGCAAGGTAGGAGAACCGGCGACCCACGGGCAGGTCAGGCCCAGCAATCTGCGGAGAGACAGAGCTGACACACGTGCCTGCAGGGAACGGGGTCCTGTGACCCACCAGCGGCCTTCTGTGGGGCAGGCCTGTCCCCTCCCCCAGTGCCTGCAAGGTAGGCGGGACTGTGACCACCAGCAGATCAGGCCTAGCGGCCTGCTGAGGGGCAGGACCGTCCCCTCCCCCAGTGCCTGCAAGGTAGGCGGGACTGTGACCAGCGGCAGATCAGGCCCAGCGGCTTGTTGCGGGCCGGAGCCGGCCCCACCCCCAGTGCCTGCAAGGTAGGCGTACTGGAGACCCATGGGGAGGTTAGGCCCAGCAACCTACGGAGAGACAGAGGTGCCCCTCGCGCCTGCTGGGTAGGCGGACCTTCGACCGGCCAGCAGAGCAGACCTAGGGCCCGCCAGCGTGGTAGACAGATCGCACCAATTGGTGGAGGATCACAGCCACCATCTGTCCTGCAAGGGAGACTTTTCAACTATACAAGAGCAATATAAATAAATAGAGGGAAAATTTCAAAAACACAACAGTTTCACCAAGCAGAAAGAAACGCCAGCAGTATGAAAAGACAAGGAAAGAATGGACCACAGGCAATGCAGGTCAACTCAACTCTAGAAGAGGTAATAGCTGCAACAGATGGAATGTCAGACAGAGAGGTCAGGATATACATGCTTCAGATGATCTGGAGTCTCAAGGAAGACATGAGACAGGAAAATCAGACAATGAAAGATCACATTGACAAGGAACTTCATAAACAAATCCAGGAAGTAAAAGATCAATTTCACAGGGAGATAGAGGAAATAAAAAACAAACAAATAGAAATCCTAGAAATGCAGGAAGCAATAAACCAACTTAAAAACTCAATTGAGAAAACTACCAGCAGAGTGGATCACTTAGAAGATAGAACATCAGACAATGAAGACAGAGTATTTCAACTTGAAAAGAGCATAGACAGCTCAGCAAGTCTGCTAAGAAACCATGAGCAGAACATCCAAGAAATATGGGATAATATCAAAAGACCAAACTTAAGAGTCATTGGGATACAGGAAGGCACAGAGCTCCAAACCAAAGGAATAGACAATTTATTCAGTGAAATAATACGAGAAAACTTCCCAGACTTGAAGAATGAGACAGAACCCCAAATCCTAGAAGCCTACAGGACGCCGAATGTGCAAAATCATAAGAGATCCACACCTAGACACATTATAATGAAGATGTCCAACACACAGAATAAGGAGAGAATTTTAAAAGCTACAAGAGAAAGGAAGCAGATTACATTTAGGGGTAAACCAATCAGGATAACAGCTGATCTCTCAACACAGACTCTAAAAGCTAGAAGATCCTGGAATAACATATTTCAAATGCTAAAAGAAAATGGGTTCCAACCAAGAATCGTGTATCCGGCGAAATTAAGCTTCAGGATGGAAGATGAAATTAAAACATTCCATGATAAACAAAAGTTAAAAGAATTTGCAGCTAGAAAACCATCTCTTCAAAAAATCCTTGGCAAAACACTACAGGAAGAGGAAATGGAAAACAACAATGAAAACCAACAGTGGGAGGTAGGACAGTAAAGGGGGGGAAAAATCAAAGAGAAAAACAAATCAGGTTTAACAGCATTAATAAACAAATATGGCTGGAAGAACAAACCATATCTCAATAATAACCCTAAATGTTAATGGCTTAAACTCACCAATTAAGAGACACAGGCTAGTTGAATGGATCACAAAACAAGATCCAACAATATGCTGCCTACAGGAGACACATTTGATAGGAAAGGATATACATAGACTGAAGGTGAAAGGTTGGGAAAAATCATATCACTCATATGGACTGCGGAAACAAGCAGGAGTGTCCATACTCATATCAAATAAAATAGATTTCAAACCAAAGTTAATCAAAAGGGATAAAGAAGGACACTACATACTGCTCAAGGGAACCATACACCAACAAGACATAACAATCATAAATATATATGCCCCAAACAACGGTGCTGCTGCGTTCATCAAGCAAACTCTTCTCAAGTTCAAGAGTCTAATAGACCACCATACAATAATCATGGGAGACTTCAACACACCTCTCTCACCACTGGACAGATCTTCCAAACAAAAGTTGAATAAGGAAACTATAGAACTCAATAACACAATTAACAACCTAGACTTAATTGACATATATAGAATATACCACCCAACATCAAGCAGCTACACTTTTTTCTCAGCAGCACATGGATCCTTCTCAAAAATAGATCATATATTATGTCACAGGGCAACTCTTAGACAATATAAAGGAGCGGAGATAATACCATGCATCTTATCTGATCATAATGGAATGAAACTAAAAATCAATGATAAAAGAAGCAAGGAAAAATCATGCATCACTTGGAGAATGAACAATAGGTTACTGAATGATCAATGGGTTTTAGAAGACATCAAGGAGGAAATTAAAAAATTCTTAGAGTTTAATGAAAACACAGACACAACATATCGGAATCTATGGGACACATTGAAAGCAGTTCTAAGAGGAAAATTCATTGCTTGGAGTTCATTCCTTAAAAAAAGAAAAAACCAACAAATAAATGATCTCATACTTCATCTCAAAATTCTAGAAAAAGAAGAGCAAAACAACAGCAAAAGAAGTAGAAGGCAAGAAATAATTAAAATCAGAGCTGAAATTAATGAAATCGAAACAAAAGAAACAATTGAAAAAATTGACAAAACGAAAAGTTGGTTCTTTGAAAAGATAAATAAAATTGACAGACCCTTAGCCATGCTAGCGAAGAGAAGAAGAGAGAGAACTCAAATTACTAGCATAAGGGATGAAAAAGGCAAGATCACGACAGACACTTCAGAAATACAGAAGATAATCAGAAATTATTTTGAATCCTTATACTCCAATAAAATAGAAGATAGTGAAGGCATCGATAAATTTCTTAAGTCATATAATCTGCCCAGATTGAGTCAGGAGGATATAGACAACCTAAACAGACCAATATCAATTGAGGAAATAGAAGAAACCATCAAAAGATTACCATCTAAGAAAAGCCCAGGACCGGATGGGTTTACAGCAGAGTTTTACAAAACCTTTAAAGAGGAACTAATACCAATACTTTTCAAGCTATTTCAGGAAATAGAAAAAGAGGGAGAACTTCCAAATTCATTCTACGAGGCCAACATCACCCTGATTCCGAAACCAGAAAAAGACACTTCAAAGAAAGAAAACTACAGACCAATATCTCTAATGAACCTAGATGCAAAAATCCTCGATAAAATTCTGGCAAATCGGATACAAAAACATATCAAAAAAATTGTGCACCATGATCAAGTAGGATTCATCCCTGGTATGCAAGGTTGGTTCAATATACGGAAATCAATAAATGTTATTCACCACATCAATAGACTTAAAAATAAGAACCATATGATCATCTCGATAGATGCAGAAAAAGCATTCGACAAAGTACAGCATCCGTTTATGTTCAAAACTCTCGAAAAACTAGGGATAACAGGAACATACCTCAACATTGTAAAAGCAATTTATGCTAAGCCTCAGGCTAGCATCATTCTGAATGGAGAAAAATTGAAGGCATTCCCTCTAAAATCTGGAACAAGACAGGGATGCCCTCTCTCACCACTCCTGTTCAACATAGTTCTCGAAACACTGGCCAGAGCAATTAGACAGACGAAAGAAATTAAAGGCATAAAAATAGGAAAAGAAGAACTTAAATTATCACTATTTGCAGATGACATGATTCTATACCTAGCAGACCCAATATGGTCTACAAAGAAACTGTTAGAGCTAATAAATGAATTCAGCAAAGTGGCAGGTTATAAAATCAACACGCATAAATCAAAGGCATTCCTGTATATCAGCGACAAATCCTCTGAAATGGACACGAGGACAACCACCCCGTTCACAATATCCTCAAAAAAAATAAAATACTTGGGAATCAACCTAACAAAAGAGGTGAAAGACTTATACAATGAAAACTACAGAACCCTAAAGAGAGAAATTGAAGAAGACCTTAGAAGATGGAAAAATATACCCTGTTCATGGATAGGCAGAACTAACATCATCAAAATGGCGATATTACCAAAAGTTCTCTATAGGTTTAATGCAATGCCAATCAAAATCCCAACGGCATTTCTTGTAGAAATGGAGAAAGCAATCATGAAATTCATATGGAAGAATAAAAGACCCAGAATAGCAAAAACAATACTAAGCAGGAAGTGTGAATCAGGTGGTATAGCGATTCCAGATTTCAAACTATACTACAGAGCAATAGTAACAAAAACAGCATGGTACTGGTACCAAAACAGGCGGGTGGACCAATGGTACAGAATAGAGGACACAGAAACCAACCCACAAAACTACAACTTTCTTATATTTGATAAAGGGGCTAAAAGCATGCAATGGAGGAAGGATAGCATCTTCAACAAATGGTGCTGGGAAAATTGGAAATCCATATGCAACAAAATGAAATTGAATCCCTTTCTCTCGCCATGCACAAAAGTTAACTCAAAATGGATCAAGGAGCTTGATATCAAATCAGAGACACGGCATCTGATAGAAGAGAAAGTTGGCTACGACCTACATGCTGTGGGGTCGGGCTCCAAATTCCTCAATAGGACACCCATAGCACAAGAGTTAACATCTAGAATCAACAAATGGGACTTACTCAAACTAAAAAGTTTTTTCTCAGCAAAAGAAACAATAAGAGAGGTAAATAGGGAGCCTACATCATGGGAACAAATCTTTACTCCTCACACTTCAGATAGAGCCCTAATATCCAGAGTATATAAAGAACTCAGAAAATTAGACAATAAGATAACAAATAATCCCATCAACAAATGGGCCAAGGACTTGAACAGACACTTCTCAGAGGAGGACATACAATCAATCAACAAGTACATGAAAAAATGCTCACCATCTCTAGCAGTCAGAGAAATGCAAATCAAAACCACCCTAAGATACCATCTCACTCCAGTAAGATTGGCAGCCATTACGAAGTCAAACAACAATAAGTGCTGGCGAGGATGTGGGGAAAAGGGTACACTTGTACATTGTTGGTGGGACTGCAAATTGGTGCAGCCAATTTGGAAAGCAGTATGGAGATTTCTTGGAAAGCTGGGAATGGAACCACCATTTAACCCAGCTATCCCCCTTCTGGGTCTATTCCCTAAAGACCTAAAAAGAGCATGCTACAGGGACACTGCTACATCGATGTTCATAGCAGCACAATTCACAATAGGAAGACTGTGGAACCAACCTAGATGCCCTTTAATAGACGAATGGATAAAAAAATGTGGCATTTATACACAATGGAGTATTACTCTGCATTAAGAAATGACAAAATCATAGAATTTGGAGGGAAATGGATGGCATTAGAGCAGATTATGCTAAGCGAAGCTAGCCAAGCCCTAAAAAACAAATGCCAAATGTCTTCTTTGATATAAGGAGAGTAATTAAGAACAGACTAGGGAAGAAGAGCACAAGAAGAAGACCATCATTAAACAGGGTTGAGAGGTGGGAGGGAAAGGGAGAGAGAAGGGAAATAGCATGGAAATGGAACGAGACCCTCAGGTTTATACAAAATTACATACAAGAGGAAGTGAGGGGAAAGGGAAAAATAATACAAGGGGGAGGAATGAATTACAGTAGTGGGGGTAGAGAGAGAAGAGGGGAGGGGAGGGGAGGGGGGGATAGTAGAGGATAGGAAAGGCAGCAGAATACAACAGACACTAGGATGGCAATATGTAAAGCAATGGAAGTGAAACTGATGTGATTCTGCAACCTGTATAAGGGGCAATATGGGAGTGCATAACCCACTTGAATCAAAATGTGAAATATGATATATCAAGAACTATGTAATGGAGGGGTAAGACAAGATAATACAAATGGAAGAAATGATTTACAGTAGAAGGGGTAGAGAGAGAAAAGGGGAGGGGAGGGGAGGGGAGGGGGGATAGTAGAGAATAGGACAGACAGCAGAATACATCAGACACTAGAAAGGCAATATGTCAATCAATGGAAGGGTAACTGATGTGATACAGCAATCTGTATACGGGGTAAAGTTGGGAGTTCATAACCCGCTTGAATCAAACTGTGAAATATGATGTATTAAGAACTGTGTAAGGTTTTGAACGACCAACAATAAAAAAATAAATTAATTAAAAAAAAAAAAAAAAGACAGACTGGCAAAGCTAATTAAACACACAAACAATAAAAGTGTAATGTCCAAATAAACTTCCTTCAATTCAGTATTAGAGACATATTGAAAATTAAAATGGAAAACCATCATTATCTATTTTGAAAAAAAAGTGACATTAGTAATATTTGATTAACATCTGTATAAAGAGAGAGACAGGGTCATTGCATAATGATAAAATGTTTAATCCAGGGGATGGACTTGTGATTCAGTGGTAGAGCGCTCACCTAGAAGATGTGTGGCACTGGGTTCAAACCTCAGCACCACATAAAAATGAAATAAAGCTATTGTGCCCAGCTACAACTAAAAAAACTGTTTAATCCAATAGGAAATTATAAGGATCCTAACTATGTGTGCACTTAAAAACACAGCCTCAAAGTGAATGGACCTAAAATTTGTAGAGCTGAAAACAGGAATGACAAAACCACAATTATATGAATTATATTTCAAAACTTCAACACATTCTTAGCAACTAATAAAAGTGATAGAATATTAGCAGAGATAGAGAAGATCTGAACAACACAGTCTATCTACAAATTTTAATCACCATAAATAGAACACTCTAAACAACAGCAAATATACATTTTTTAAAAGCCAGTGAAACAATCACTGTTAGACTATACCATGTGCCAATAAATAAATTTCCTCAAAAAATTGAAATAACTGAAATTAGAATTATAGTCTCTTTTTTATTTATTCATTTTAAATATACATGACAGTAAAGTGTATTTTGAGATATGATGCATACATGGAGTATAGCTTATTCTAATTAGGTTCCCATTCTTGTGGTTGTACATGATGTGGAGTTACACTGCTCATATATAAGCATAGGAAAGGTATGTCCAATTCATTCTACTGTCATTCCTATTCCCTTTCCCCCTCCCTTCCCTTCATTCACCTTTGACTGATCCAATGAACTCCTACAATGTAATACAAAAATCAGCTAAAAGACAGAAAAAAATCTCTTTAAAAGTTCAAATTATGTTTTCAAAGAACCAACTTTTTGTTTTGTCAATTGTTTCTTTTGTTTCGATTTCACTGATTTCAGTTCTAATTTTAATTATTTCTTGCCTTCTACTGCTGATTTGCTCTTCTTTTTCTAGGGCTTTGAGATGTAGTGTGAGGTCATTTATTTGTTGACGTTTTCTTCTTTTAAGGAATGAACTCCATGCAATGAATTTTCCTCTTAGTATTGCTTTCATAGTGTCCCAGAGATTTTTATAAGTTGTGTCTATGTTCTCATTTACGTCTAAGAAATTTTAATCTCCTCCTTGATGTCTTCTGTAACCCATTACATATATATATAATATATATATATATATATATATATAAACTTATATGTATTTATATATATATAAACTTATATGTATTTATATATATATAAACTTATATGTATTTATATATATAAATTTAGGTATATAAACTTATTTATATATATAAACTTATATCTCAAAATATATAGGATGAAGATAAGTGGATACAGTCAGAAGAAATTTATAGCACTGGACGTTTACATTAGAAACAAAAGAGGGTCTGAAGTTAGTAAACTGAATTGGCATAACAAGAAGCTTGAAAAGAAGAGCAAAACAAATTCAAAGTGAACAGGAATTGATAACACCAGAAACATGAAAACTTTTTATAATTAATAAAAAATAAAGCTGATTCTTTGGAGAAGTAAAATTGCTATACCTCCAGAAAGTCTGATAAATGTAAAACAGAAAAAAATATATAAAAAATATCAGAAATGAAATACAAGATATTACCTGAGATCCTGAAGCAATTTTTAAAATAAGGGAGAGGAGGCAGAGCAAGATGGCAAGAGAATAATATCCTCTAGTGACATGTCTCCACAGACACACCAGGTTGAACAGCTATTCCACCATTAAAGTAACTTCATAGGTGCTAAAGACCAGGTGAGAGACCATAGTACTTGCTTTTAGTATAACAAAGTTAAATGACATATTGAAGAAGACAGAGACAAAATAGATGACCTTGTCATTCCTCTTCCAATCTCAAGTAGTTCAGCTCAGAGAGAGATGCCTGTCAGTAGGAAAGTGAGAGGAATTTAGTCCATTCTCTTTGAAACCAAGTACCAGGACTGCCACAGTTAAACAATGTGATGATGTGTCACCACTAGCATTAGCCTAATTTCTACAGACTGAGTTGCTGGAAATGTTAGACTAATATCTGAGTACCTCAATCACCCTTTCTCCAACCTAGAGCAGGCAAACAGGAAGTGGGATTTCCTCTGGATAGTAGAGCACAAAAACTCACACAAGGCTTTCTATTGGAGCACAGTGACAGGCTCACTGTGATAGAAACTGAAAGTCCTATACACAGTCCAGAGCTTACAGTTGTAGTCTCCAGACCAGCCCTGGCATCAGGTAGACTTGTATAAAGGTGAGATAGATTCAAGATTCATCCTGCATAAGTTTCAGTCTTGGAGTGAGTGTAGGGTACAAAAGTGCTCTTCCTGAGACAGTGCAGGCCTCTGCTGCTAAGTGTGACTTAGCCTAGCCTAACCCCAGGGAGTGAAGATACTGCCCTCACTAACACTACCTCAATTTCCATTTGTTGGGGTAAGACAGGGTGATAAGCACAAGTCTTTGCCATAGAATGTAGTGCCAGGCTGGTGAGACCTGACACTAGGCAGATCTAATAGTCCTCATCCCCAGTCTTTCTTGGACTGAGTGTCTGGAACTGCTACAGTGTCAGGGGAAGAAGAAACATGGTCCCAGTCTACCAGACTTATATTCCAGTTGACATCACCTGTGACTGGTTGCAGTGAGTGATCTCCACCTCAGCAACAGGAGGCACATAGCAATGTGCCCATTGGTCCCATCCGAGTCTTGTGCTGGATTTAGCAGGCTATGGACTCGGGTAGAGTCACAGTTGGTGGATGTGGTGAGCAGAGGTGTGACAAAGGAGTATGGTGCTGGCCCATGTATTGTGACTCTGCTCAGAGCCAGGCAGAATCTTGCAGTGCCTTACTGGTAAATGTTGACCAACCATCCAACCTATCATGGCCCCAGAGAAAGGTTTCTGGGAATAGGTTACTTTTTTCTAGGTACTCTCCCTGTTATGGTGTGTATAGGAAATGCTCACCTCAAAGAAAAATCTTATGTGAAAATGCAGGAATGGTCAGAGGTGAAATGGTTAGAACATTAAAGCTATAGGCTAATCATCAGATTAATCCATTTGATTGATTAATAATTTAAATAGATTCCTAAGTGGTAACTGTAACAAGTGGGGTATGGCTCGAGGAAGTACATCATTGGGGACATAACTTTGGGGATTATATTTTGTCCCATGATTCATATTCTCTCTCTCTCTCTCTCTCTCTCTCTCTCTCTCTCTCTCTCTCTCTCTCTCTCTTTCTCTCTCCCTCCCTCCCTTCCCCTCTCTCTGTCTCCCCCCTCTACTTCATGGTTTCTATAAACTGAGCAGTATTAAACCACCACACCCTTCCACCATGATATTCTGCTTCACCATGGGCCCAGAACAATGGAGTCATACCCACTGAAAACCACAAGTCAAGATATTAATTTTCTTCTGTATGTTATACTCATAACTATTTTGATCCCAGCAGTAAAAAGCTAACACATTTCTGGTGTTTGTTTGTTTTTAATAATATGTAAACAGTGTATTTGAAATAGACCTGATCTTACAGTATCCTCTAGTACAGCAAAAGTGACTGTATGCCAACAACATATTCCTGACAAATCTGAACCTGGTGCCATCCAGTACAGAAATAACAGAAGTGACAAGTTCACAGAAAACAAGTAATCTTTTGAAAAACAAATACAATTAGATTAGGAATATTGGAATAAACAACTAATTCTTCAAGGTCTAGATGATGTCACATGCAAGAACTTTCAGGAAACTTTCAACTTCAAGAACTTTCAGGAAACAATAAGGTCACCTAATACTCAAAATAAAGGGCCAAAAACTGACCAGATAGTAATCAGTATAGGAGAAATCTCAGAAAATTTAAAATATACATTTTAAGAAAATTCAATGATGTTAAAGAAAACACAAGTACACATTTTAAAATATAACAGAGAAATTTAAAGATATGGAAGCCATTAAAAATTTAAACATGGGCTGGGGTCGTGGCCCAGTGGTAGAGCACTTGCCTAGAATGTGCAAGGCACTGGGTTTGATCATCAGCACCACATAAAACTTAACAAATAAAAAAATATTGTGACCAACTACAACTAATATATATATATATATATATATATACACATATATATGTGTGTGTGTGTGTGTGTGTGTGTGTGTGTGTGTGTGTGTGTGTAAATTCAAACAGAAATTCTCAAGCTGAAAATATCCTGGGGATGTGGCTCAAGTGGTAGCACCCTCACCTGGCATAAGTGAGGCACTGGGTTCGATCCTTAGCACCACATAAATATAAATAAGTGAAATAAAGGTATTGTGTTCAACTACAATTAAAAAATAAATATTAAAAAAAATCTCACTTAAAATAAAAAATGTGAAAAGAGTCATCAACAGCAGGCTAGATCAAAGAGGAAAAAAGTAAGCTTAAAGAGAGGCTACTGGAAAATATATACTTGGAGGAAAAAAAGAAAATAAAATGTTTTTATGCTATATTTATGGTCATGTTAAGTTGTTATCATTTCAAAATAGCTCATTATAATAAATAAATTATTTATTGAAACAAATGAAAATTCAGATACAACATGTCAAAACCCAGGGGATAAAGCAAAGGCAGTACTAAGAGGGAAGTTTATAGCAATCAATATATTATAAAAGCAGAAAGATCTTAAATAAACAAGTTTTGCTGCTTCCCAGGGAACCTATTGCTGTATCTCAAGGCCAGGTGATTACACCAGACCACCTGGCACTTGATAGACCTTGTTATTATCTGATTCATTGAATCAGATTCATTGAATCTTTGATTTGGGAAATCTTGAGTTTCTAGTAATGCCTGGGTGAATTGAAAAAAAATCACACAATATATGAATAATATTTCCATTACTAGGTGGCAAAAACTAGATTTATTGCCACCTAATACTTTTGGATCAAATAATCCATAATTAGTAGATGAAAATGACTCATCAAGTTCGGAGCAGAAATAAATGAAATAGAACCTAAAAAATAAAAAAGAATAATTAAGCAAAGAGCTGCTTCTTCAAAATGATAAACAAAATAGACAAGCCCTCAGGCAGACTAAGAAAAAGGATGAAAATCCTTTCATAAATAAAATTACTGATGAAAAATAAGTAATTACGACTGACATCACAGAAATACAAATTATCATTAGAGATTATTATAAACAATTATACGCCAACAAATTTGATAATGTAGAAGAAGTGGACAAATTCCGAGACACACACTCCTTACCAAGACTGAATTAATGGAGAAATAGAAAATCTGAACATATGAATAACAAGTAACAGTACTGAATCAGTAATGAAAGCCTCTGATCATAGAAAAACACAAGACAAGATGGATCAGCTGCCAAATTCTATCAAACATTTAAGGAATAAATGATACTAATTATCCTTAATTTATCCTGAAAAATAAAAGAGGAATGAATTTGAAAGATATATTATATAAGTCTACCATTACCTTATACCGAAGTGAGATAAGGACACAACAGAAAGAGAGAACTATAGGTCCAAATCCTTAATAAACATAGACCAAATAATCCTCAACAAGCAGAACAAATCCAATGGCACATTGTAAAGATTATTCACCATGATCAAGTGGGATTTATTCTAGGGATGAAAAGCTGATTCAATATATACAAATCAATAAACATGATAGCCACAATAGCAGAATAAAGGAAAAATTACAATATAGTCATCTTAATAGATGCAGAAAAGGAATTTGATAAAATTCAGCATCCATTTGTAATAAACAATTACTGAAAAACTTAGACAAAATGGAAACTCGTTATAATAGACTATTTTATTTTTAAAATTCTTATTTGTTATTTTCAGTTATACATGACAATAGAATCCATTCTGATATATTTATACAAACATTGAATTTATCTTAATGTGTGCATCCAAGTCTGGTGGATGTACACAACAGTGAGATACACTGGAGTATACTCATATATGTACATAGGAAAGTTATGTCTGATTCAGTCTACTGTCATTCCTATTCCCATCCCCTCTGCCTTCCCTTCTTACCCTTTGTCTAATCTAATGAACTTCTATTCTTCCCAACTCTTATTGTGGATGTGCAACCACATATCAGAGACAACATTTTTTCAATTATCTTATTTCACACAGCATGATAATTTCCAGGTTCATCAATTTACTGGCAAATAACATAAAGTCATTCTTCATTGTGTCTGAATATTATTCAATTGTGTATACACACCACAATTTCTTTATCCATTAATATGTTGATGGCATGAATGTTGTTTTCATACCTTAGCTACTGTAAATTGTGCTGCTATAAACATTGATGTGGCTGTATCAGTGTAGTATTCTGATTTTAACTGCTTTAGACATGTACCAAGGAGTGGTATAACTAGATCAAATATTGGTTCCATTGCAAGTTTTTTTGAGGATTTTCCATACTGCTTTCCAGAATAGGTTGCACTAATTTGCAGTCCCACCAACAAGGTATGAGTGTACACTTTTCCCCCACATCCTTGCCAACATTTAACATTACTTGTATTCCAGATAATTGTGATTCTGATTGGAATGATGTAAAATCTAAGTGTAATTTTAATTTGCATTTCTCTAATTGCTGGAGATGTTTATCATGTTTTCAAATATTTGTTGGCCATTGGTATTTCTTCTTCTGGGAAGTACCTGTTTGGTTCCTTTCCCCATTTATTGATTGAGCTATTTGGGTTTTATTGGGTGTTAAGCTTTTTGAGTTCTTTTTATATCCTGGAAATTAACTCCTTATCTAAAGTGGGGGGTGGCAAAGATTTTCCTCCCATTCTGTAGGCTCTCTCTTCATGTTCCTGTTGTTTTCTTTGCTACTTAGTGGTTTTTAGTTTGATACTATCCCATTTATTCATTTTTTGTGATGTTTTTTTTCTTTTTTCTTTTTTAATTTTTTAAATAATAAATGACAGTGCAATGCACTACAATTCTTATTACACATATACAGCACAACTTTTCATATCTCTGGTTGTATATAAAGTATGTTGACACTAATTTGTGTCTTCATCCTTGTACTTTGGATAATGATGTACATCACATTCCACCACATTTGCTAATCCCCTTTCCCTTGCTAATCCCCTTCCCTCCCACCCTTCTGCTCCATCTAGAATTTATCTAATCCTGCAATGATCCCCCTCCCTACCCCACTATAAGTCAGCCTCCTTATATTAGAGAAAACTTTTGGCATTTTTGGGGGGGAGGGGATTAGCTAACTTCACTTAGCTTTATCTTCTCCAACACCATCCATTTACCTGCAAATGCCATGATTTTATTCTTTTTTGTTGTTGAGTAAAATTCCATTGTGTATATATGCCACCTTTTTAATGCATTCATCTATTGAAGGGCATCTAGTTTGGCTCCACAGTTTAGCTATTGTGAATTGCGCTGCTATAAACATTGATGTGGCTGTGTCCCTGTAGGATGCTGTTTTTAAGTCCTTTAGGTATAGACGGAGGAGAGGGATAGCTGAGTCAAATGCCGGTTCCATTCCCAGTTTTCCAAGGAATCTCCATACTGCTTACCTTTTTTTCCCACACCCTCACCAATACTTATTGTTGTTTGTCTTCATAATAGTTGCCATTCTGACTGGAGTGAGATGATATCTTAAAGTAGTTTGACTTGCATTTCTCAAATTGCTAGAGATGATGAACTTATTTCATATATGTGCTGATTGATTGTATATCCTCTTCTGAGAATTGACTATTCAGGTCCTTGGCCCATTTGTTGATTGGGTTATTTGTTTTTTGGTGTTTAGCTTTTGAGTTCTTTATATACCCTAGAGATTAGTGCTCTTTCTGATGTGTGAGGGGTAAAAATTTGCTCCCAGGATGTAGACTCTCTGTTCACCTCACAGATTTCTTTTGCTGAGAAGATATTTTGATTCCATCCTATTTATTGATTCTTGGTTTAAATTCTTGCACTATAGGAGTCTTCTTAAGGAAGTTGGGGCCTAATCTTACATGATGGAGATTAGGGCCTACTTTTTCTTCTATTAGACACAGAGTCTCTGGTTTAATTCCTAGGTCCTTGATCCACTTTGAGTTGAATTTTGTGCATCATAAGAGATAGGAATTTAATTTCATTTTTTTGCATATGATTTCCAGTTTTCCTAGCACCATTAGTTGAAGAGGCTATCTTTTCTCCAATGTATGTTTTTGGCACTTTTGTCTAATATAAAATTATTGTAATTATGTGGGTTAGTCTCTGTGTCTTCTATTCTGTACCATTGGTCTACCAGTCAGTTTTGGTGCCAATACCATGCTGATTTTGTTACTACTGCTCTGTAGTATAGTTTGATGTTTGGTATAGTGATGCCACCTGTTTCACTCTTCCTGCTAAAGATTGCTTTAACTATTCTGGGTCTCTTGTTTTTTCCAGATGAATTTCATGAAAAACTAGAGATAACAGGAATATATCTCAAAATTGTAAAGGCTTTCTATGCTAAGCCTCAAACCAACATCATTCTAAATGGAGAAAAATTAAAGACATTCCTCCTAAAAACTTGTATTCAAAATAGTTCTTGAAAAACTGGTCAGAGAATTAGACAGACAGAAAAAATTAAAGTGATATGTATAGAAAAAGAAGAACTTAAATTAGCACTATTTGCTGACGATAAGATTCTATACCTAGAAGACCCAAAAAACTCCACCAGAAAACTTCTAGAACTAGTAAATGAATTCAGCAAAGTAGCAGGATATAAAATCAACACCCATAAATCAAATGCATTTCTGTATATCAGTGACAAATCCTCTGAGAAGGAAATAAGGAAAAGTACCCTATTTACAATAACCTCAAAAAAAAAGATACTTGGAAATCAACTTAATGAAAGAGGTGAAAGATCTATACAATGAAAACTACAGAACCCTAAAGAAAGAAATCAAAGAAGACCTTAGAAGATGGAAAGATCTACTTTGCTCTTGGATAAGCAGAATTAATATTATCAAAGTGACCATACTACCAAAAGCACTATACAGATTTAATGCAATTCCAATCAAAACCCCAATGGCATTCTTCATAGATATAGTAAAAGCAATCATTAAATTCATCTGGAAAAATAAGAGACCCATCTATTTATTTTTATTTTACTTCTTGCACTTTAGGAATCTTGTTAAGGAAGTCAGTTTCCAAGCCAATATGTTACAGTGTTGGGCCTATATTTTCTTCTAGTAGGTGCAGAGTTTCTAGTCTAATACGTAGATATTTGATCCACTTCAAGTTGGGTTTTGCACAAGGTGAGAGACAAGGGTTAATTTTCAGTTTACTACATGTGGATTTCCAGTTTTCCCAGCACAATTTGTAGAAGAGGCTATCTTTTCTCCAGTATGTTTTACAGCCTTCATCTAGTATGAAATAACTGTATTTATGTGGGTTTGTGTCAGTGTTTTCTGTTCTCTTTCATTGGTATTCATGACTATTTTGATGCCAATAACATTCTGTTTTTGTTTCTACAGCTCTGTTGTATAATTTAAGGTCTGGTATTGTTATGCCTTTGGCTTCAATTTTCTAGCTAAGAATTACTTTGGTTATTTTAAGCCTCTTGTTTTTCCAATTAAATTTCATGACTACTTTCATTATTTCTATGAAAAACATCATTGGAATTTTAGTAGAAATTGCATTAAGTTGGTATAAGGGCTTTTGGGGTTATGGTCATTTTGACAATATTAATTCTGCCTATCCAAGAACATGGAAGATCTTTTCATTTTCTAATGCCTTTCTCCTCTTTTGTTAGATTGATTCTCAAGTATTTTTAGGCAATTATAAATGAGATAGTATTTCCAATTTCTCTTTCAGCTGAATATTTGTATAATATTATGTTGTAAAATTTTCCTTAAATCAAAGCCAAAGTAAAGAAACATAAAGACTGACCCACAAGCATTACAAACTTGAAACTTTTTACATGCTCTCACACTTACATAAGCAGTGTTAAAATGAAAATGGAAGAAAATTCTTAGCAACTTATATGACCACCACAGTTAAAATTCTCATTATTCTGCATTATCTCAAATAAATAAAAGAAGAACTATAGTAAGAAAAAGTATGCTAAATACATGACTAGATATTATCTGGAGAAGAAATATGAATGATGAATAAATACATAGAAATATGGTTGCTATGGTCTAAATGTGTTTCCCAAAATTCATATGATTTAAACACCAATGAGATAGTGTTAAGAGCTATAGCATTTAGAATGTGATTAATTAATGAAGGTTAAACTCTTGCAAATATTAGTGACATTTTGCACTTTGGCCTTTTGCCATGGGAAGAAAACAGCAATGAAGTGCCATCTTAGAAACAGAAAACAAGCTTTCATAGGACACTAAATGTGTCAGAGTCTTAATCTTGGGCTTTCATTCTCCAGAACTGAGGACATATAAGTTTATAGTGTTTGTAAATTACCTAGTCTAAAATATTTTGTTATATCATCAGGTATCATCAGGAACAGACTAAGACAATGCTCAATCTCTGTAATTAATTTAAAAATCTAGTTATGAAATAATATTTTTCAACTTAATATTTTGGAAAAATTAAAAATCATGATATATAGTATTTTTAGGGTAGAGTGGAACTGCTGATAGAAATGTAAATTTCCCAATGCATACCTACTCAATGATATAACTTCAATTTTTGAAATTTATGTTAAAGAAATCACTTGGCTGTTTTCAAGTAATGATATTTTAAGAGGAGCTATACAGGAGGGATTTAGGTGTACATTTTGTTCAGTAGTGGAAACTGGAGTGCTGGTCCTGAAATTGTATTTCTTTATCAAGAACAATATTTTTACTAAAATAGTTCATATGTTATTGAATCTTCTGATTTGTAGTAAGTCTATTTTCTATTGCATCACTGGTCCACATGTACATGTTCTTATTGCAAAAATTTCTAAAAATTACTGGTAAGTTATAAGTCTATCTTTAACAAAACTTCTGTAGATTTCAGTCTTCTCCTATGAGGTAATCATAATTAATGATTTGAGGTTTGGTATTTTAAAGGTGATTCCAGATTTTCACAGACAGATGTATTATTTTGACATATGTAGGTAATGACAAATATTGATCTGCCATTTTTTTTTGCCATTTAACGAAATGAATGTAAGGTCTTTCTGTGATAGCTTGTATTGATTTAGATAACTTTTGTAACTACATCCCACAATTCTAACACATGTATGTGTCACAATTAAATAAACTATTATTCTCTTTTTAAGTTTTTTATTAGTGCATTATAATTATACATATTAGTGGAGTTAATTTTGACATAATCATACATGCATGGAACATAATTTGCTCCATTTCAGTCCCTAATGCTTCCTGTTTCCCTTCCATCCTCTGTCCTCACATTTCTCATTTAACAGAATATTGTTCAATCTCCATGTGCTTATGTTATTTCTATAATTTTTCTTTATGTTGATTTCTAATTTCATTCCATTATGATCTGATAAGATTCCTAGAATCCTATCAATATTTTTTTGTATTTTCTAATACTTGCTTTGTATACTTAATTTTGGTCTTTTAAAGAGAAGAGGCCATTTGCAGCTGAAAAGAACCTAAATTCAGTTGTTGGTGGATGAAATAGTCTATAGATATATGTAGAGTTCATTTGATTAATAGTGTTTTTAGTTCTAAAGAGACATTACTTGATTTCTGTCTGCAGGACACATTTGTTTATGAAAGAGATATATTTAAACCAACAAGTATTATCATATTGGTGTCTATTTGAATCTTTCTATTGAGTATGGTTTGTTTAATGTATGTATATGCATCTCTGTTTGGGGTACAAATATTTACAGTCACTATTTATTGCTGTTGGATGATTCCTTTAAGAGGTGTGAAGTGAACTACTTTGTCTCCTAGGATTAATTTTGTATTGAAGTCTACTTTTTTAGATATATTATTAGCTACTCATATTCACTTTTGGTGTCCATTTGCATGGTATCTCTTTTTTCCATCCTTTCTCCCTTACCCTATGAATGTCTTTGCCAATCTGTCTTTTGATTAGAGAGTTTAGTCCATTTACCTTTAGTGTTATTATGGATAGTTGATTTTTATTTTCTGAGTATTCACTTCCCTCAACTGATGCTTAATTGTAGTGATCCTATCTAAATTCTTGTAGGCTGTATGCAACTGTGGGTCCTGTGAGTGTAGGCTGTCTCTTTTTAATTAAGACTATTCTCTCTCTCTCTCCCCTCCCTCCCTCCCTCTCTCCCTCCCTCCCCCCTTCTCACTTTCTCTCTCATTCTCTCTCATACCAGGGATTGAACACACCAGTGTTCAACCACTATGCCACATCTCTAACACTATTTATTTATCTATCTATTTATTTATTTATTTTGAGACAGTGTTTTGCTAAGTTGCTTAGGGCCTCTCTAAGTTGCTAAGCCTGGCTTTGAACTTGCAATCATTCTGCCTCAGCCTCCTGAGCTACTGGGATTATTCTCTTTTAATTGACTGTTCTTTTCATGAAGCTTATCTATACAATGGCTTTGATATTTATTCTTCATTTTTTTCTACATATAGTGATCTTAAGAAGATGCTAGTCTTATCTCTGTTTCCATGGTTGTGGAGATTGTGATCACAGCAGCTCACCTATGATACAATTCTATGAGGACTCCTCAGATTTTTGGTTTGCTCAGTTAGCTGCTAGCTTTTTGTTGAGTCAGGGGAGATGGTCCCTAATTGACTCTAATTAACAGTCAGATTATTTTCTGTTGGGAAGTGCAGTCTTGTATGTTCTCCTGAAGAAAAGTTCCATGTAACCAGTGCTGTCAGATTCACTGTGGGCTCTCCTATGTGTATTTCAGAGTGTGTGGTGTGTGTTTGTCTAAGGTAAAGATACTGTGGTCTAGTCAAAGTGATGCTGGTTGGTCAATGGGGAGTAAAGGGCTGCTGCCCCCTCTGGAGTGTGAAGGTCACAAGTAAATGGGCTTGTGTTTGGGCACACTAGGCAGTAGCTGGTGTTTGTAGGATGTTCCTCTGTAAACCTCTTTATGGGCTGCACTATATCAAGTATCCATGAGATTTTATGCTGACTGCTTGAAGTTACCCTTAGGAAATGCCTCCTGTGGGCCCATGCATCTGAGTGATAATTGAATTAACTGGCATCTCTGGGAGTCACAGTTTTGTGCCCTCCAAGAGCCACTGGGGCACAGAAATAACTTTCCTAGTTGCTATAGTTCTCTTACCAGATGGTGTATGCTAGTCATCTCAGAGGCTCAAGTCTGCATATTTACAGGGTTCTGCATTTTCTGGCAGCTTCTATTTGGTGCAAGGGTGAAGAATGCAGAGCTCAGGGCTGTCAATGGCTGATGGAGACTACTGAATTCCCACTCCTGTCTGCTGGAACTTGTTTCTAGCAGCCCTGTCTAAGTGCTTGGTAGCTGCCTGAAATGCACACTCTATATAAGCAGTCTGTGGCACAGAAACTACTACCCTGTCTGCTGGCCACAATGCTTTTACCCATAACTATAACTGTGTTAAGTTGCCCATTGAACCACCTTCATATGAGCTCCTGCAGTCAGCATATATAAATTCCTGAGTATTCACTTCCCTCAACTGATGCTTAATTGTAGTGATCCCATCTAAATTCTTGTAGGCTGTATGCAACTGTGGGTCCTGTGAGTGTAGGCTGTCTCTGATCAATCTGGGGTACAGAAGCCTCCATCCCGAGTTCTGCAGCTCACCAGTATTTTACCTATCACCACGATGGTAGTAGGGTGTTAGTTAGCCTGTGTTTGCCTGGCTCCTATGGAGACTGTGAGGAGTGCTGGGTCACACTTAACACCCTCTGGAAGTGATTTATTCTCTTTTTAGTTCTACCCCACTCCTTTTGTCCAAGGAGAAGAGAAAGGGTTTTAGTAACCTTTAGTGAGCAGTGAATCCACTATAAGCTTCCTCTAGATGAGTTACTAAAACAACCCATATCAAAGGCATTTCCTCTAGTTTTATTTATTATTATATGTAGATGGGAAGAAGCTTTATTTATTTATTTTTCTCCCTAGGAAATCTGGCTAGACATGGACTGTAAAAAATGGCGGCCCTGCCCAGTACAGCTTTTTGCCAAAAATATGAGCAGAGATTTTTGATCCTTTTCACTGATTTTAGTTCCCCAGTCCCATTTTAACTTGCTTTTCTTTTCAACTGTTGTTGAGTAAATTTGTGGGATTTTCCTCTTTTTTTCCTCCCCCACTGAGCCCACCCTGATCACACTTCATGGACCAAATAGTTCTGTCCATAGTTTTTGCTCCAGTAACCAAATTCCAAGTTCCTTTAAGTCTTAAGCTCTCCAGTATTGTAGTTAGAGTGTTAACTCTGTTGCTTGCCTCTCTGGCCAGTCTTTGTTTTACTGTTTCATTTCTAGGCTATGGAAAAGTTGAGAGTTACTGCATAGAGTCACTCCAACACCTTTCCCATTACATAATAGGCAGATTCCTTTTAAAAGCAGGGTAATGTTTATTGAACAATGAACACATTTTCTGAATCCATTCATCTATTAGTAGATGCTTATGTCAATTCCACTTATTGGGTATTGTAAAAAGTGCTGTAAGGAACCTGGAAAGGCAGGTATCACTTTGAGATACTGAATTTCATTTTATTTGGATATATGCCAGAAATGGATGGCTGGGTGATATGGTAGTTTTATTTTTAATATTTTGAGGAATATTCATGTCATTTTCCATAATGGTTATAGTAATTTACATTCACATTGGATGTACAAGCATTCCCTTTCTCTCATTCTCACTAACAGGAGACATTTTCTGTCTTTTGAATAATAGATATTTTAATAGGTGTAAGGTTATAGCTCATGGTTTTGATTGAATTTCCCTGATTATTAATGATGCTAAGCATACTTTCAAATACATTTTCTCATTTGTATGTCTTCTTATGAAAAATATCTATCGAGATCCTTTCCTTGTTCTAAAATCAGGTCATTTGTTTTCCTGTTATTGAGATGTTTGAGTTCCTTATATTGTGTTTTTAGACACTTTTTCATTACTGTTACCAAAAGACCTGACAAGAACAACTTATAGGAGGAAAAGTATTTTTTTTTTGCTTATGATTTCAAAGGTTCATTCCATGGTTGGCTGATTCTATAGCTCTAGGCTTGAGATGAAACAAAACATTATGGCAGAAGGGTTTAACAGAAGAAATCAGATCAGGAGATAACAACTAGGAAACAGAGAAAATGCTGCTCACTAAAGAAAAAAAAAGGAATTCAAAGACATGCCCTAGTGATCTATATTCCTCATTCACATCCCCTCTACCTAAGGTTACTGCCCAGCTAATGGATATCAGTGAATTAATCCACAGATTAGGTTATACCTTTTACAATCTAATCATTTCATCTATGAAAATTCTTGTGTTGTCTCCTACATAAATTATGGGAGATACTGTATACCTAAACCACAATGTTCTGCTCCTGCTCCCTAAAAGTCAATGGCCATCTCACAATTCAAAATACATGAATCCTTTTCCAAGGGTCCTTATAGTCTTAAAAGTTCCAGTTTTGCCTCAAAGTTCAAGTCCAAAATCTCAACTGAGATTCATGGCAAACTCTAAGATGTTTTTTCTTTTAGTATTCAAAAATACATTACACTAGAACAGAGATCCTGTGCCTAATAGAAAAAGTAGGCAAAATTTTCAGCATGTTGGCTTAGAAACTGACTTCCTTAACAAGACACCTAAAACAAGAAGTGAAATCAAGAATCAATAAATCAGATGGAATCAAACTAAAAAAGTTTCTTCACAGCAAATGAAAAAAATCGATAATGTGAAGGGAGAGCCTACAGAGTGGGAGAAAAATCATTACTATGTGCACCTTGAATAGAGCACTAATCTCCAGGTTATAAAAAGAAATCAAAAAACTTAAGATAAATAACTCAATCAATAAATGGGCTATTGAAATGAATGGACACTTCACAAAAGAAGAAATACAATCAGCAAATATATGAAACAAAATTAGTGTCTTCAGCCACTAGAGAAATGCAAATCAAAACTACACTGAGATTTCATTTCACTCCAGACAGAATGGCAATTATTAAGAATACAAGCAACAATAAATGTTGGCAAAGATGTGGGGGAAAACGTACACTCACACATTACTGGTGGGACTGCAAACTGGTGCAACCACTAAGGAAAGCAGTATGGAGATCCCTCAGAAAACTTGGAATGGAAACACCATTTGACCCAGATATCCCACCCCTTGGTTCATACCAAAAAGACTTAAAATCAGTATAATGCAGTGATGTGGTCACATCAATGTTAATAGCAGCTCAATTAACAATAGATAAAGTAGGGGCTGGGGATGTGGCTCAAGTGGTAGTGCACTCTCCCAGCATGCGTGAGGCACTGGGTTCAATTCTCAGCACCACATAAAAATAAAATCAAGATATTGTGTCCACCAAACACTAAAAAATAAATATTAAAAAAAACCCAGTAGCTAAAGTATGGAACCAACCTAGGTGTACTTCAACAAATGAATGGACAAAGAAAATGTGGTATATATACACAATGGAATATTACTCAGCCCTAAAGAAGAATGAAATTATGGCATTTGCCAGTAAATGGATAGAACTAGAGCTTATCATAATAAAGGAAATAAGCTCATCCCTAAAAACCAAAGGCCAATTTTTTCTCTAATATGTGGATTCTAATCACAGTAAGTGGGGGCAGGTTCTAGAGAAGAATAGAGGTACTTTGGATTAGACAGAAAGGAGTGAAGGGAAGAGACAGGTTTGGAGGCAGGAATGATAGTAGAATGAACTAAACATTGTTACCATGTGTGTTTATATGATTACATGACCTATGTAATTCTACATTATGTACAACCAGAAAAATGAGGAGTTTTACTGCATTTATGTATGACATGTCAAAATGCATTATATTGTCATGTATAACTAATTAGAAAAAATAAAAACATTTTAAAAGTACAGTACCAATATCCAATATGTAAAGGCATGGGCTAAACATTTCCATTTCACAAGGAATAGATTTTTAAAAAAACATAGAATTAATGGACTAAAATAAGACTGATACCCAGCTGGGCAAACATGTCCTGCAGCTTCATGCCCAGCATCTAGACAAAATGGCACTGTAATATTCTCACCAAAAGGTTTGTTTAGCTTTACCCATAAATTCTTGTTAATTGCTGCCCACATGATCTCTCTCTTGGTTTGTTTCTACTTGATTCCTGAAGCCTTTCTTGGCAGATGCCCTAAAGTACTGGCATCTCTTAATCTCAGGGATCTCCACTGCAGCTTTGACTTCCTTCTCAGATCTTCATGTATCAATCACCTCAGTGGAAGCCTCCATAACCCCCTAATTTGAGCACCCTGCAATTCTGCAGAATGAGCACCACATGACTGATGCAAAAGTCTGCCACCATCTCAAGCAGTAGCAAGACATCTAGTATGCCAATTGCAGCAGCCTCTCCCAGGGTCCTCATGCAAGCAGGGTGCTCAACTAGTCTCAAAGGAATTTTTATTTTGGCATCCTTGACCCTGAGATGGGTGTGGCCTTGCCAATTCCTCAGATGTCCTCAAGCCTTCTTTACTATTATCTCTTGGCAAAGTATTTAGCATGTCTTTAGTGACTATACTGTCTTTAACAACCACACCTTGCTTAGCACCAGTTTTACTAACAGTTTTCTGGCCAAACTGCAAGGTTTTCAAATCTTTCTTCTCTGTTTTCTATTCCTTATTTTCACAGCAAACTTGGCTAAAATACTCCAGCAATATTCATGCCATCACCTGAATGCTATATCTTCCTTAAAATTTCCTCCACCAGAATAATTAGCCCATTACCTTTAAATCAAGCCTCACAAAAAGTCTGAGTACTTCAGAAAAATGTAGACAATGTCTTTACAACAACATAACATGAACAGCCTCTGGTCCAATTTTCAGTGAAATTCTATGAAACCTCATGAGCCCAGTTTTTTCTGTCCATGGTTGTATCTGCATTCGGGTCTTCTGAGCTTCTGCTAGAATTGCCTGTTAAGCTCTACTGAAAATATTCTAAAACTTTTCTAGGTTGCATCTCTTAACTTTTAAACATCTCTCCCCCATCAACCAGTTCCACAGGTTTGAACCACATGGCCTGGTTAGCAATAGCAGCAACCCCAATTCTTGGTACCAGTTTCTGTTTTAGTCAACTTTTTCATTACTGTGACAAAAAGACCTGGAAAGTAAAACTGAAAGGAGGAAAAGTTTATTTTGGCCTCATAATTCCAACTCCATGATCTTCTGACTTCATAGCTCTGGTCCTGAAGTGAGACTGAACATCCTAGCAGAAGGTATTGGCAGAAGACAGCAGCTCAGTGCAAACAAGGAAGAAGCAGTGAAAGCTCCCCAAGAAAAAAGTATATAAATCCAAAAGGTTAGCCCCCAATCACCTAGCCATCCTCTGACTGCCTAAGGTTACTGCCCAGTTAATTCATATCAGTGGATTAATCCACTGATTAGGCCACACACCATAATCTAATAATTTTACCCCTGAAAATTCTTGCATTTTTTTTAATGCATAAGCTTTTAGAGGATACCTCATACCTGAATGATAACAATTATGGAGAATTAACACTTTATCATGTGTGTGGTTTAAAAATATTTTTCCCACTTCTTAAGCCATCTCTCTAAACACAGGGACTGGGGAGTGGCTCAGTGGTACAGTGTTTTCCTAGCCTGTGTGAGGCTCTGGGTTTGATCCTCAGCACCACATAAAAATAAAAAATATAAATAAAGGTATTGTGTCCGTCTAAACTAAAAAAATAAAATAAAATAAAACTGCTGATTATTTCTTTTGCTAGGTGAAAATTTGTAATTTGATGCAACTCTATTTGTCTAGTTTTGCTTCTATTATCTGCATTTTGTAGTCATATCCAAAAAAATATTGCCCAGGTTAAAATTTTTACACTAAATTTTCTTCTAGGTGTTCAACAACTTCAAGTCTTTTAGTTTTTTAATATAGTTTGAGTTTCATTTTTAGATGATGTGATATAAAGATCCACTTTTATTTCAGGTTTCTAAAGCTATTTATTGAAGAAATTGCCCTTTTCCCACTGTGTTTTCTTTGAAGCTTTGTTAAAGATTCATTGAAGATAAATGTGTGAATTTCTAAGGTTTCTATTCTATTCTATTGGTCAATATGTCTGTTTTAAGCAAGTTTCATACTGTTTTGATTTCTATAGCTTTGTAGCATATTTTGAAATCAGATGGTGTAATGTGTCTAGTTTTTATGTTCCTCAAGAGTTTGAATATTCTTGTTTTTTTTTATGTTTCCATGTGCATTTTAAGATTTTAATATTTCTTTGAAAAAAAGCATTAGATATCTGACAGAGCTTGTTTTGAATCTTGAGATCCCACTGGGTAACACAGGCACTTTAACAATATTTATTATTTTATTGCATGAACCCGGTATATCTTTCCAGTTATTTCTGTCTTCAATTTCTTTCATCACCAACTTACAATTTTCAGTGTACAAATCTTTCATTTTGCTAAACTTATTTCAAAAAATTTTATTATATACCTTTTTAGTTGTTATCATACATGCCTCTATTTTGTTTATTTCTTTTTTCAGATAGTTCATTAGTTTTTTAAAGAAATATAACTGTCTATTGTATATTGATTTTGTACCCTGTGAGTTTTTGAGATTCATTTATTAGTTCTAATACATTTTTTTGTGTGTAGAATCTTTAAAGTTTTTACATATGAAACCATGCCCATGTGCAAATAGTTTTACTTCTTTGTGATTTTCTTAACTTTATAGTGGGTTTTATGCATTCATATGTTTACATGTTGATAGTGCTCTTTGGTTTCAAATTGAAAAATATTCTTTAGCATCTCTTGTAGGTTTGTGACTGTGAACTCCAAAAACTTTGGATTGTCTAGAGTCTAGAAAGTCTTTATCTCTACTTCATTAAAAAAAAAAAAAAACGGTTCTGCAAGTTTTAGTGGTTTTGTTTTTTGAGAGAGAATTTTTTAATATTTATTTTTTAGTTTTCTGTGGACACGACATCTTTATTTTATTTGTATGTGGTGCTGAGGCTTGAACCCAGCGTGCCGTGCATTCCAGGCCAGCACACTACCACTTGAGCCACATCCCCAGCCCCAAGTTTTAGTATTCTTTGAAGATAGTATTTTTTTTCTTTCTTTTAGACATTTGAATATAGCACCCCACTCTTTCCTACCTGGAATATTTCTGCTAAAAAAATCTGTTAGTATTCTTGGGTGATGTGATAAGGTATTTTCTCTTGCTACTTTCAAAACTCTGTCTTTGACTTTAAAATTGAGAATTTGATTCATACAGTGTCCCAGTAAAGATAACTTGATTTTATGTCTGCTTGTGTTTCTTTACCCACCGTGAATCTGGATGACAATTTCCCTCTTCATATTTGTGAAGTCTTCTATCATTTCTAAATACACTTTTTACCGTCTCTCTCTCTCTCTCTCTCTCTCTCTCTCTCTCTCTCTCTCTCTCTCTCTCAGCTTTTTTTATTGGTTCCTTTTATTTATATGAGACAGTAGAATCTAATTTGATATAGTTATATAAGCATGGAATAACTTATTCTAGTTAGGATTACAGTCTTGTGTATGTACACAGTGAGCAGATTCACTGTAGTGTATTCACATATGTACATAGGAATGTTATGTCAGATTCATTCCACTGTCCTTCCTATTCCTATCCCCCCTCCTTTCCCTTCATTCTTCTTTGTCTATTCCACTTAACTTCTACTTTACTTTTTCTCTTCTTTAATCATTCTGAAACTACAGCTTATTGAGGTTTCAGAATAGGTCCCAATGTTAAACAGAGTTTCTGATTTTAACATACAGGACAAGAATCTATTCTTGGTAGAAATGCACAGTTGGGGCTTGCTCCCCTGCTTGGGCACTGCTTTGGGGGTAGAATTTGAGACTTAGCCCACTGTGGTGTGTACTTTCCTTGACTGGGGCCTTGAGATTGGTTTTGAGGCTGACCCAAGCATGTCCCTTAGCTTGGGGCATATCTATCTCTTGCACATGACATAAATGTGCTATGGCAGATTTTCCCTTCCCTAAACAGTGCCTTAAGGTGGGATCTGAGTCTGGATGTGGAGATTGGCCATCTAGGAACTCAAACCCAGGTTGAAGTTGCCACAGTGCTTCTGAATGTGGTGAGCTAGGTCCTGAAGATATGCTGTGTTGTTGACTGGTACCTCTCATTAGGTGCCACTACTGGCAGAAACATACAGCTACAACCAAGATCCACACACTGGTCTCTACTGACCGTGCCTCCTTTGTTTGTTTGTTTGTTTGTAGTTTTAGATGAAGAGAATGCCTTTATTTTTAAATTTTTTATTTTTTTTTTGAGAGAGAGAATACTTTAATATTTATTTTTCAGTTTTTGGTGGACACAACATCTTTATTTTATTTTTATGTGGTGCTGAGGATCGAACACATCCATCACCCCGTGCATGCCAGGTGAGCACATTACCGCTTGAGCCACATCCCAAGTCCAGAATACCTTTATTTTATTTGTTTATTTTGACATGGTGTTGAGAATCTAACCTAGTGCCTCACACATGCTAGGCAAGCCCTCTACCACTGAGCTCCATCTCCAGCCCATGCCTCCTTTTTGATAAACAGGCAGTCTAGCCATACTATTATCCCTAGTGTTTTCCATGATGTGAGACCAGAGTGTGCTTCATAAGAAGTTAGAATTCTAGGAAAGCTGGATGTCTGTCTTGTGGTTCTCCTTTCCCCCTTTCTGTCTATCACCTTACCCTGTATGCCCTATTTTTTCCCAACCAAGTTTTGTTAGATCATCTAGGCATTGTGGGTCTTTTCCTTTAAGAATTGTTTTTCACATTTGTATTCCATTTAGTAGCATGTTAATAAGACTGTTTTAGAGATTATTTCTAAGTTTGGGTAATTTCATTGATTTCTAACCTGTATTTCATTCATTTTTATTCCTATTTCTCACCTTGTTTTAGATGCTTGTATCATTTTATGCTCTTATTTTTAATCCATATTTAATTTTTGAGCAGATTTATTTATTTATGGTCCATTTTCATTAGTTTAGTTTCATTCTAATTGATCTTTTTCAATATTCATGCTCAGCAAAGTTCTTTTTACATTATTCATGTAACTATTTCTGATTTTCTGATATTATATTTCTTCCTTTGCCTTTTTTATTTTGTTTCTCTATGCCTCTGATATATTCTATTTTCACCTTAGAATACTTACATTGTTTATCTCTTATACCTTTCAATGAAAATATTTTATTTATTTTTATTAAGAACACAAAATAAGAGTTACAAAAAATCCTTTGTTTTTGGTAATAAACATATTCATCATGAATTCTTTCCTGTACCACCTCTTATATTGGTCCCAATATTGCAGTTTCAAGAGTTTTCTCAACTTTTAAATTGATCAGGGCTTACATAATAGGTACTCTAACAGAATTATTAATATGTTTAAGGATACTTTTTATAACTGTTAACTGATGGCCTCCACAAAATTCCTCAGATACATATCATATTTCCACCAGTGGTTAGAATAGCTAATAGTTTACAGCATTTCTGAATTCTCTTCTTAGTGACACTTGCTTCTGCCTAATTTTTCCAGTTTTCATGGCCTATAATGATCACCTGTAACATCAAACTTCATTTTTGTTTTCTGCAAGCAATTTTTAGATTAACTACTCCCCTTGGAATTTCCTGAGATACTACTAGACTGGAGTGTATTAGCTACTTCTTAGAATATTTTCCATCTGACTTCTCCTATGGACTTTTAGAATGTTAACAAAATTGACAGGATAGTGAGGCCAGCTTTTCATATTGGTATAATAGCAACTATAACATCTGTTACCATATAAAGAAGAAACTAAGATTTCTTTTAAGGATTATGGAAGACATTGATGTTTCAGCAATATCAGACAATCCCTTTTCAGGTCCATCTGTGTTAATGATTACATTTCCACTGATGAAACACACTGCTTCTTTGCAAGCAAGTTGAAAGTCACTATAACTGATATGGCATGGATTTTATGTTTGATTAGCTCATCTGCGTTTTTAAAAGTTCTATTGCAATAATAACCACTGAGGTAGTTCCATTTCCACCTTTTATTTTTCTTGCAGATCATAAGCTCACAAAGAGCTTTTAGCTGCATGATATTTGATCTGCAGCACCATCAAGTATTGGTTACATCACCAGTATCATCCACCAATGTTTTATCTCAACCAACTACATCAAGGGAGCTTTTACCACATTGGCAATAAAATCTACAGCCATAATGTTCAGGGAGCAGATCACCTTCCTATTGCTGCAATCACTGAACATGAACAAAGGTCCCTTTATATTCGTGGCAGGTTATGCATTGAATTTCCCTCCCAGCTCAAGTAACCATCTTTTTTTTTTTTTTCCTAGAGTAGGCAGCAGCCACAACAGTGGTGGTGCCATGGACAGGGACTGAAAAATGCTTCTGGGACTTTTGGATAGCCTGCCCTGCCTTCTCTCCCCCTTTCACCCCACCTGCTGGTCTATCAGAAATCATGTGGGAAAGAAAATTATGTTTCAGAATCTTTTTGTAGGATCCCACATTTTTTTCTTTTTGTTTTTCATCTACAACTGAAGAAAAGTTAATTCACACTTGGTTAGTCTCTAGAAATAAGGCTGGAGATGCTCCTGGGTTTAATTTATTGTTTTCTTCTATTTTAAACAAGAACACTGGTTGATGTGAATTTATATAACCAGTTCACTAACTTGACAGCCTTAGGAGAACAGGGAAGGAAATAGAGCTGTGGACAATCTCAGCAGGAAAACATCATTTCTGTGATAGTTCCTTTCTGTGTTTCATGAAGCCACTGACCAAGTGGAAAACTTCTTATACTGACATTCCCTAAAGTTTGTCTCCACATTTGGATCCTTAGATTTGGCTGTTGCTTGCCTATCCTCTCTGCCAATGCTTCTTCCATTGTGAGATGTCAATCTATTATGGTCCAATACTAAAATAAATCCTAAATTTGTTTTCCTACATTCTTCTCTTCTTTTTCTTACCCTTACCCTGTGTTGATTTTCTTTTATAATTCTTTCATTTTATTTTTCTTTCTTTTCATTCCTCTTCACCATTCTCTCTTCATATCGCCTATATTAACACTCCAATTTTGTTTTTGTTCAGACTTCATCACACCTGCTTAGCACTAGCCATCCTCCTTTTTCTTTGCTCAGACTTCAAGATGAAATTGACCAAAATAATCAGTTTGAACAGCACAGAGAGGCTCTTAAGCATCATTTATCTAGGAACTTGGATGGCTTAGGAGCTGAGCTAGGAGGCAGTTTGATAAAGTTATTTATTGACTTACATTCCTTTTTAATAGCTTTTCACAATGTTAGTCATAGAACACAAATGGGTGCCACACTCCAACATTAAGGAGTGGTGGACAGTGCTGGGGAAGAGCAGACATTGTAAAGGATGTTATTTAGGGCCACTTCAGACTAGTAAGGTTGAGGAAGCAGAAACATAGGAAAATAAGTATTTGAAAAAGCTTTTGCATGGAAAACATGGGTAAAACCTGGAAAATCCTTTCTAGGGGATGATAACAAAGTCATTGGAAATCAAGTCTCCAAAGGACCTCTGTGACAATGTAGTACATCCCTTATGTTGCATGTGGGGAAAATGGAGAGGGAATGAATTTGCTCAAAGTTATAATGCAAGTGAGGTGCAGAATTTAGACTGCAGTCAAATTGCTGCCCTTCATCCTATTCCAACGTGAGGCTATTTCAATTACATTTAAGTCCTCTTTTCTGCAGTCCCAGTCTGAGGTAGGGATTTACCCTAAAGGGTTTCAGGCAGTTTTTGAAGAACAGTAATTGTCATTTTGGCCTCCTTAGCAGAACATAGGCTCAGACTCAAGAAGGCCTCTCCTTCCTCTTTCCTTACCTTTTCTTTTTTATGATGTCATCAAATTTTGATAATCTTACATGTTAAATACCACATGATTTCATTTCTTTACTTTCCCATTGACTGTGCCAAAGTTTGGGGGTCCCTTGTCTATTGCCTATACTATTGCCTTTGTTATTTTTCTCTACAACGTACACTTTAAATCAGGGCCAGAGAAAGCTATTTACAAAGAAAGTTTGGTCCATGAGTCTCCCTCTCATACTGAAAAGCCTACCATGGCTCCCCTTATCTACAGAGTAAAATACAATATCCTTAGATTTCTTATCAAGAGCTACCATTATGTAGTCTTTGCCTAGAATTTGCCTAAATTCATTTTTTTCCATAGAAGGAAACTTTATTTTAGCTCAATTCCAGATGTTTCAGTCCACTGTTTTTTAATTGCTTTTATGTTTTTAAATACATGACAGTGGAATGCATCATAATTCTTATTATACATATATACCACAATTTTTCACATCTATGTTTGTATAGAAAGTAGGTTTAAACCCAATTCATGTTTTCATACATGTACTTTGCATAATGATGTCTATCACATTCCACCATCCTTGCTAATCCCCTGCCCCTTTCCTTCCCCTCCCACCCCTCTACCCTATCTAGATTCCTCTATTCCTCCCATGTTCCCCCTCCCTACCCCACTATGAGTCAGTCACCTTGTATCAGAGAAAACATTCACTGTTTGTTTTGGGGGGATTGGCTAACTTCACTTAGCATTATCAAAGAGCTTAATATATATTGTATAGGACATCATGCTCTACTCAGGCTGTGTGTATGATAATTTGGGGAAGTAAAAATGACATTGTAACTGCTCTAATGGATGAAGTTAGAATGTCATTTTTACTTCCCAAAATTATCATACACACAGCCTGAGTAGAGCATGATAACCTATACAATATATATTAAGCTGTTTTGTAGCACCACAATTTTGTGTATGATTTTCACATATTCTGCAATGTCCGGTACCTCCCTGAAGGTTATATAATGTAGTGATTATAAGTGAAGGTTTCTGTAAAACTCCTGAAGTTCAAAATCTAGGCTTCCAACACTAGTAGCCACGTGAACTTGGAGAAGCTAGTTAATTCTTCAGTATATCTCATTCTCCTCATTTGTGAAATTTGAATGATAAATAACAGTTTTGAATAGCAGATTCAACAAAATAATATATTTTAAAATAATTTAGAATAACACCTAACATATAACTATTAGGCTATAGTCATCATTGTTATGCATCAGGAAAGCTCTCTTATTCTTTATTCAAGACACTGCTTGAGTTTTATTTACTTCACAAAATCTTCTCAACCTAGAATCTCTCCCCTCCCTGCATATGTAATAGATTTAACTACTATTTTTTACTATACTTCTATTAAGAAAGTTTCTCTTTCTCCTTTAAATTTGGATTGTCTGTCTTCTTTTTTTATGACCTATATTGGACTTCCTCCATTTAATGCATTACCATATAATTGTTTCTTTACTCTGTTAGGGTCATGACCATGTTTGTCTTGTTCAATGTTTTTCACATCTTCCTACACAATAATAAGTACAAAATATGTGCTTAAATAATTTTAAAGAATTAATAAACCTTGACCATAATTCTAAACACAAATTATTATAATTATTTATTTACACATCTTTTCCCCCTATATTCCACAAACTCTCAAGAGGAGAAATTTCTCTTACATATTTATATAAATCCCAGCAATGAGCCTGGCTCAGGGTAGGGAGGGTTTAAGTAGTTGCACTTGCAGTCTATCACTATGAACTTAGGCATTTTCCCTTTGTCTAGGCTGATTTTTGATGGTAGACCAACCCTTTGTTCCCTAGGACTTTGCTTATCCCTGTGAATTCCTGAAATTTTCTTGGACTGAAGTTTTAACATTTCCCATTTTTTCCCATTTATTCCTAGGAACAGACATCAACTGCTGGTGAATCACTGCTTTCAGGTGTTACTTAAACTGCCAACAGGACTTGTGATGTGTCATCACATCACAAATTTCAACTACCTACTCTAAATTGAGTTACCCTGTCAGCTATTCTATAGCCAAGGGTTTAGAACTTCTCATATCATGGTATATTCACATAATTGGAATTTCTCAAAGTCCTTGGAGCTGAATTAGTCCATGCAAGACTTTCCTATCTCAGGTGGAAGGTGGAGTTCAGGAAGAATCCCTAAGACAACACACACACACACACAAAACAATCAAAGAGGGCCAATCACCAAGCTGACTCCATATTCATAGAATGATGAGAACTCTTTTTCCCATTGGGTCAGCAGCCTTCAGTCACCAAAATAAAAGGGAAAATACCTCTAATATATACAGTTTCCTATCCTGAAATTCATACTCCACAATGCAGCCAGGTCATGTATTGCAAACACAGCACTAATTATATCACTTCCTACTTAGAATACTTTTTTTTTTGCAGGCACAAATTATTTAATATGAGTTAAATAACACTCTTTTCCAAGTATTTATTCTCCAATGACTTGGTAGGGATTAATTCTTGATTGTTTGTTTTTTTTACTTATAATACTTTTTTCATATCTCATTATGTATAAAACAAATTATAAATTCTTAGGCCAATTTGCATAAATAGATTACTGAGATTAATAGAGAGGTAACTGCCTCTACCAGTTTTGCAACCTTGCTTCTATCTTGGTCACTTTCTAGATTAATGAAATAGGACATAACTTTTCTAAGCCTCGTTCTCTTTATCTATAAAGCATGCATAATATTATCTAACCTCACAAGCTCATTATGATAATAAAAAGAGGAAAAGGCATATAAAATATCTGCCATAATACCTAGAATATGATGCTTACTCACTAAATATAAGTTCCCCCATACATCACTTTCAGAAGATGGAGCCTGATTATAAGAAATGGCATCTGAGTGCATCATCTGGATACACAGGAGTGCAATTGGAAGAAAGATTTTTAAGTATTTGGAGTTCAAAATACTGTTCCAAAAGTGATGACAATAACTCTCTCCCCAGCCTCCTCATATTGTACCATTCTCTATTGTTTACATGCAACTATTAATAAGAATATTGCTATATCATTGTTGAAAGCATAACTTGCTAGTACATTGGTATTATCCTGATAATAGTGTGGCTCAGTCAATAACCTCTATTCTACAAAAGAGGAGCATTAAAAATGCAGCTTTGTTCTGAAGACTCTCTATTGATCAGTTTTGTCATGTGGAATTGATTCCATTTCTTTCTCAGGGTTTAAAGAGGTATTTAGATGTGAAGTTAAGAAAAAAGTAAAAAGGCCTCAATATTTACTCTGATATAGGTATAAGGCTATTCTATTCATTTTGTCTGTGATCCTTTGGTGACTTCTTAGAGGAATCTTATAATGTTTATGATATTTTCCCCATTTAGCAGATGGGGATCTTCAAGACCCAGAGATAGGAAGCTTTCCTAAGCATACAGAGCAAGTAGTAGTCAGAAACATTTCTAGAGTTATTCAAAGGTGCCTCAGAAGGGCTATCCTTCCATCAACTCAGTCACATCTCAAATATGCTTAAAACTTTTGTGTTCAGTTTCAACCAAATTTTATGGAGTTTTTTTTTAAATTAGTAATTCAAACACAGCAAAGAAATGTTACATTTGGAAAGAGAGTGGCCTGGGTTTACATTCCAATTTAAATACTAGATGTGTGACCTGCAGGGACTCACTAACTCATTTGTTTCATGCTTTGTAGAATATTATAATTATATCTCAGAGTTTTGTTGAGAAAATTGAAAGAGAAAGTGAATATGAAAGCATCTAGCAAAGTTCCCACAAATGAAAGATTCTGAGAAATAAAAAGAGTAAGTGGCAAATATATAAGGAGAAAGGAGCAAGAGTGAAAATCGAACTTAGAATTTTTCTCTATAGAAGATATTCTTCAAATTTAGAATAATGCTTCAAGTGTTTTGTTATTGTTTGGATCTTTAATGTCTGAAAAGTCCATATGTTAAAGGATTGATCATTAGCCTATTTGGAGGTCGAGAAACCTTTGGAAGGAGGGGTCTGGTAGGAATCAGAATAGAATAGAATATTCTTCCTAAGAGAATTTTTGTATCTGTTATCCAATTTCTCTCTATTTCTCCTCTCTTCTTTTCACAGATTCTGTAGACTACAATTCTGTTTTCTTCCTCTATAAGATTAAGGTGTGGGGCTGGGGGTGTGGCTCAAGTGGTAGCGCGCTCGCCTGGCATGCATGCAGCCCAGGTTCTACCCTCAGCACCACATACCAACAAAGGTGTTGTGTCTGCCGAAAACTAAAAATAATAATAATAATAATAATAATAAATTTAAAAATTCTCTCTCTCTCTTAAAAAAAAAGATTAAGGTGTGAATGTGCGTATTTTAGCTTTCATATATGAATGAGAACATGTGGTATTTGTCGTCCTTTGCCTGGCTTATTTTGAAGAGAGAGGCAGGATATCAGAGATAGAGAAAGCCTAAACTTCCCTTGTCTGTTCCACTCCCATGTTTTTTCTTTCTTTGTGTGAACAAGCCTGTAGGATCTGTCTGCTCATATCTCACACTCTCCTTTCCCTTTAATTTATATAGTTTCTCTTTAATTTTCTCTCTCTCTCTCTCTCTCTCTCTCTCTCTCTCTCTCTCTCTCTCTCTCTCTCTCTCCCTCTCTCCCTCCCTTCCTCCCTCCTTCCCTTTTGACCTACTTCTTTTTCTACTACATTGGAAATTAATTCTCTTTTTTTGTTATAATTATGAGCACATATGGTTCAAATTAATGGGTTTCATTTTTACATTGTCATGCACATATAGAAGATCTGTGAATTGTATATTTTTATGACTGAGTAGAATTCCCTACTATATATACGACAATTTCTTAATACATTCATTTATTCATGGGCATCTGGGTTGGTTCCACATTTTAGCTATTGTGAATTGTGCTGCTATAAACATTGATGTGGCTGTGTCCCTGAAGTATGCCTATTATTGATCTTTTGGGAAAATATCAAGGAGTGGGATAACTGGATCATATTATGGTTTCATCCCTAATTTTTTGAGGAATCTCCATACTGCTTTCTGTAGTGGTTGTACTAGTCTGCAATCCCACCCACAATGTACAAGTGTTCCTTTCTCCCCACAACCTCACAAGCATTTATTACTTTTCACATTCTCAATAATTGCTATTATGACAAGAGTGAGAAGAAATCTTAGTGTAGTTTTGGTTTACATTTCCTTATTGTTAGAGATGTTGAACTTTTTTATATATTTATTGGCCAGTTTTTATTCTTCTTTTGAGAAGTGTCTGATTGGTTCTTTTACTCGTGATTGGGTTACTTGTTTTTATTTGGTGTGATGTTTTATGAGTTATTTGCATATTTTGGATATTAATTCTCTATCATAGAAGTAGGTGGTCAAGATTTTCTTTCATTCTGTAGGTACTCCCTTTGTGCTCTTAAACATTTCTTTTGCTGTGCAGAAGATTTTTAGTTTTATGCCATCCCAATTATTTATTCTTGATTTTATGTCTTGTGGTTTGATAGTGTTGTTGAAGATATTGGAGCCAGCATATATGATGGAGTGTTGACCATATGTTTTCTTGTAGCAGTTGTAAAGTTTCTAGTCTAATTCTTAAATTTTTTATCTATTTAAATTAGAGTTTTGTGCAGGGTGAAAACGAGGATCTAATTTCATTTTTCTACATATAGCTATCCAGTTTTCCTTCTTTCAGAATTTGAAATATCTCATTCCATGCCTTTCTTGATTTCAGGGTCTGAGCTGGAAAATCAGAAGTGAGCCTTATTAGTTTGCCACTAAATGTGACCTGATATTTTTCTCTTGTGGATTTTAATATTATTTCCTTATTTTTGTTAAATTATGATATGTCTTTGTGAGGTTCTTATTTAACTAGGTATATTTGTGAATAATTACCTTATTTTTTATATAGGAAATGTTTTCCGTAACTATGTCATAGAAAATGTACATATATGCATACAATACAGTGAATCTCATCATTGTGTACATCCACAAAACTTGGATTCTAATTAGAATAAGATATAATCCATGCTTGTACAACTATATCAAAATAGACTCTAGTGTCATGTGTAACTAAAAGTAACAAATAAAAAATTTTAAAAATGTTCTTTATGCCTTTAACTTGTATCTCCATGTTCTCATCTATTCAAATGATTCTCAGGTTTAGTATTATAAAGTTATCCCAAAGTTCTTGTTTAATGTGGTCCTTTTCTTTATTTTTTCACTTCATGGCCTTCTGCATACTCAAGATAATATACCTGTCTTCAAAGTGTAAATTTTGGTCTTCAAGGGCAGAGATTCTATTTTCTATGCAATATAATTCGTTACTTATTCTTTCGATTGAGTTTTTAGTTTGATTTGATTTGATTGTGTCTTTCGTTTCTAGGATTTCTGCTGGTTTTTATCCCACTATTCTTATTTCTTTATCAAAGTGGTCTTTTATCTCCTGCAATTTCTCTCTTAAATCCTTTCTTAGATTTTTTTTTAGTTAGTTGAACATTTTAATAATCTTTATAATTTTTCTCTGGACTTTCATCCACTTCACTATACGTGGGATCCTTGGTTGGGGGATTGTGAAATTTGGGGGCAATTTGTTTACTCATGTTTTCAGAAGTTGTGGACTTTGCATCAATTGAGGTAGATTCCCCTACTTCTCTTTGTTTGTGTGTCCATTTGTGTGAAATCATCTCACTTGTTTTGGGACTTCTCTTGGTTTTGATGCATGAGTAGGTGTGAATGGGTGGGAACTGAGTTTCCTCCTTCATTGTTTTTTTCCTGGTATCCTTGTTGGTGGTGTGAGGCTTCCCTTACTTGTGTGAGTTGGAGTAATGTCAGGGAATATTTAGTTCAGCAGCAGTGTCTCTAGCATGTGAACTTTTAGTGTCGCAGCAGGTTCATAGTACCTCACAGAATGGGGTGAAATAGACAATACTTACAATAATTGCAAACAACAGAGAGTAAACAATATTAAATACTCAGTTCCTACTATGACATTTTTTCACATTAATCGCCACCATTAAAGAGGAATGTTGCACTCAGCAATTGTCCACATTCAAAACAATAACCATGAACTTGATCTGGCTTTAAAGCAAAAAGCAGGTGTCAACTATTTTATCCTAGCAGTAATGATTAGTAGGGACAGGAGCTATATAAACCAATTACATCTGAAATATGGTAAAAAAATAGTTATTTAGGGGAAAAGAAAATGTGATAAGAAGTTAGAAAAGACTTTACAATTTCAAAAAATGAACAGAAAGAATGCAGAAAAGATGCAGTAGGTAATGTTCAGGCAAGAGGGAGAGAGAGAATAATAAAATTTGACCAGTATCACCAGAAGACAGAAAGAAAAACAAGAGAATCAAAATCATACAAAAATAAACCAAAATATACAATCCAAAAGACCTGAACCCTCAAAAGACAATACAGGAAAAATAAGTACATTTAAAATATGCTAAAAATAAAAGAAAAGTAAATATATGTAGATATATACACATACACTGAGCCAATCACCAGAGCTAGAATTCACATGCATGTGCATGCATGCATGTGTGTGTGTGCGCACACAGACACACACACACACACAGACATACAAAGAATAAGGAATAAATTTTTAGAAATAAAGAATTTAAATATTTTTTTAATAAAACTGAAACTCTTAGTGAAGAATGAAGGAAACTTCTCTACTGAGATGGTCAAAATTTTTGAACAGATTGGGTGGTTAGTGTATATGCCCAACAGTCTTTCTTTTCAATTCTTATTGAGTTATGTACTGATAGAGCAAGGTTTGGGGATTGTTAACCCCTTCCTGTTTTGTATTGCTCTCTGACCTTTCAGTTGAAGCAGCATAAGATTGAAGTTCTTTGATGTAAGACTCAACTTGCCTTCATGACAGTATGAAGTGAGATGGGTTAGGACATAGTGTCAGCTGGTGTTTTATTCATTCAGACCAGTTCAGTTCCCTCCCAGAGTACAGCTTCTACAACATTCTATGAGGTGAGTTCCAGCTGGTGAAGTTTAGGTTTAATCAGGCTTCAGGGAGTTTGTTGGATGGTGCTTGCTTTGGGTAGATTTTATGGATCCACAGCAATAGTTTGACAATAATGGATGTCTTCTTTGATTCTAGGTCTAAGGACTCTCACAAGGAGTCTGTTATGGTTTGGATGTGATGTGACCCCCGAAAGCTCACATATGAGATAATGCTACACGAAGTGCAGAGAAGAAATGTTTGGGTTGTGAAAGTCTTCACCTAATCAGGGAATTAATCCCTTGATGGGATTCATTGAGTGGTAACTGCAGGCAGGTGGGGGTGTGCCTGGAAGAGGTGGGTCATTGGAGGCATGACTTTGGGATGGATATATATAGTAATTAATTATACATGACAGTAGAATGGATACAACTTCTCAGTCCTCTGGTTGTACAAGGTGCAGAGTCATACCAGTAGTGTAATCGTACGTGTATACAGGGTAATAATGTCTGTCTTATTTTACAATCCTTCCCATCCCCACAGCTGCACCCCTCCCATCACTCCCCTCTAAACAATCCAAAGTAATTTCATTCTTCCATACCCTCTGCTCCACTATGGATCACTATCTGTTTATCAGAGAAAATATTCAGCCTTTTTTTTTTGGATTTGCTTGTTTCACTTAGCAAAATATTCTTTACCTCAATCCATTTACCAGAAAATGTCATAATTTCATTATTCTTTAAGGCTAAGTAATATTCCATTGTGTTTATGTACCATATTTTCTTTATCCATTCATTTGTTGAAAGAAATCCAGGTTGGTTCCATATTTGGGCTACTGTGCATTGAGCTGTTATAAACATTGATATGCCTATGTCACTATAGGATGCTGATTCTAAGTCCTTTGGGTATAAACCAAGGAATGGTATAGCTAGATCAAATGGTGGTTCCATTCCAAGTTTTCTGAGGTATCCCTATACTGCTTTCCATAGTGGTTGCACCAATTTGCAGTCCCATTAGCAATGTATGAGTCTACCTTTTTCATCATATCATTGGCAACATTTATTATTACTTGTATTCTTGATAATTGCCATTCTGACTGGAATGAGATGTAATATTAGAGTAGTTTTGATTTTCATTTATCTAATTGCTAAAGATGTTGAACATTTTTTTTTTCATATGTTTGTTAATCAATTGTATTTCTTCTTATGTGAAGTGTTTGTTTAGTTCCTTAGCCCATTTGCTGGTTGGGTTGTTTGTTTTTTGTTGTAGATTTTTTTTAGTTGTTTGTGTATCCTGGTGATTAATATTCTATCTGAGGTAAATGTGACAAAGATTTTTTTCCCCATTATGTAGGCTCTCTCATGTTATTGATTGTCACCTTTGCTGAGAAAAAGCTTTTCTGTTTGAATCCATCCCATTTATTGATTTTTTCATTTTATTTCTTGTATGTTAGGAATCTTGTTAAGGCAGTTGGGGCACACAGTTCAACCTCTGGTTCAGCTAAGATTAGGCAGTATTTATTTATTTATGGTATCAGAGATTGAACCTAGGGGCACTTAGCCAGTGAGTAACATCTGCAGCCATCTTTTATGTTTTTATAATACAAGGTCTCACTAAGTTGCTTACAGCTTTCCTAAATTGCTAAGGCTGGCTTTGAACTGCCTAACCTCCTGCATCAGACTCCCAAGTGTTGGGACTATAGGCATATGCCACCAAAGCCAGCTAAGCAGTATTTTAAATCTCAAGTTTCTCTGTACTGAGACTTTGCTCCCTCTCCCTACATCTGTGGTGAATCTTGACCCATGGCACTCATGGGTTCACCCAGTTGGTTCTGCTGTATTCTTTCTTCTTTGTTTATTATACCCAAATTTCTGAATCCCTATGCTGCTATGAGTGTACAATATTAAATATCAGTGAAATCCCTGTTTCACCCACCTCAATGAAAGGTGCTTTGATCACATGCCACAGTTTGGGATGACACATTTTTCTACTCTGCCATTTTCCATCTTCACTGCTTTTGTGTTAGTCCTTGAGTAGGTTGTATTTTCATTTTCATTTGATTCAATAATATCTTTGATTGATTGATTTTTTTCATTGACCTATTGCTCATTCAAGAGCACCTTTCCATGATTTGTACAATTTCTAGAGTTCTTTTTGCTCATTACCACTTTTATACCAATGTGATCCGAGAGGATTTGATATTGATTTTTTAAATTTGACACTTGTTATATGACATAATAAGAAATCTATTGAAGAGAATGTTTCATTTACTGATGAAAAGAATGTATATTCTGCAGTTTTGGAGTAAAATGTTCTGTATGTGTGTGTTTTGATCCACTTGCTCTATACTATGGTTTAACTGATGAATGTCTTTTGAGGGTTTTTTTGTCTTAATGATCTGTCTGTTGATGAACGTAGGGTGTAGAATCCCAAATATTAATTTGTTGGAAATTATCTCTGCATTTAGATGCAATATTTGCTTTATATAATTGGGTGTTCTGATATAAAGTTCAATTATAATTACAATTATTTTATCCTCTCATAGATTTGATCCTTTTTAAAATATATTTTTAGTTATACATGACAGTGGAATGCATTTTGACATATTATGCATATGTGGAGTTTAACTTTTCATTCTTCTGGTTGTACATGATGTAGAATTACATCAGTTGTGTAATCATATACACACATAGGAGAGTACTATCTGATTAATTCTATTTTCTTTCCTATTCCAATTTCCCCTCCCTTCCCTTCATTTCCCTTTGTCTAATTGAAAGTATTTCTCTTCTTCTCCACACAAACCCCACTTTTTGTGAGTTAGCATACATATATCAGGAAGAACTTTCAGCTTTTTTTGAACATTTCTTTTTTATTTGTTCTAATTAGTTATACATGACAGTGTAATGCATTTTGACACATCATACATAAATGGAGTATAACTTCTCATTCTTCTGGTTGTACAAGATATAGAATCACAGCAGTTGTGTAATCATATATGTACATAGGGTAGTAATGTCCAATTCTTCAACTATACTAAGTCACTAAGCAAAGATGAGGTTGATGGAAGGAGAAGAACTTCAGAGAATAGAACCAAGCAGCAGAATTTAAACAGAGAAATATGGAGGTAGAGAGTGGAGGGTGGGGAGATGGAGGATATAAATGATGGATATGGATAATAGGCATCTGTGTTACACTCAGTTTCAAAAGTTCTCCAGATTTCTTTCTAGTATGAATATTACAAGAAGTTTAAGTCTATTTTTTAAGTATTTATTTTTTAGTTATAGATGGATACATTATCTTTACTTTATTTTATTTTATTTCCACGTGGTGCTAAGGATCAAATCCAGTGCCTCTTGCACATTAGGCAAGCACTTTACCTCTGAGGCACAACCCCAGCCTAAGAAGTTTAAGTCATAACGCTTGTCTTCAATTTGCTGGATTAACAAATCAGAAAACAAAGTTTACACTTATAGTATTACTCTGATACTAAATGTCCATTTCCTGATATGTTTGGGGTACTGTTGAATACAGCATGAGTAATGTTAAGAAAAAAACATCCCAATAAATATTTCCCATAGGACCTCTCAGACAATCTGGTGACAATTAAGCATCTGAGAGCCCTTAGGCAAGCGAAACATCCCTCTGAAGTTTCCCCATCTGCAAAATGAAAATCATGAAAATTTGAGGATGCAATAGACTAATGGGAAAATGTTTTACAAATGATAACTAAACCACAAGTAATATATCTTCCCTCCCTCCTCCTTCTTCCTTCCTCCCTCTCTCCCTTCTTTCCTGATAAGTTCATTTAATGTTTCACTGTTCAAGAGGCATCACATGATGGGACTGGTGCAAAAGTAGCATACATTGGCTTTATGGAAACATTTTTTTCAACTCAGGATCTCTAAATCTGCTCTATTGCCTCAGCCCATCTTTGCTGATAATGTCAATCAAACATACCCTATATCCCCTCTCCTAGTCCAAGCTTCTGATCCCTCAGACAGAGTAATAGAAAAGTGACATTTTGTTTCATTTCATCATCTTTCTTACTTGGTGGAAATTATACAGGAGAAACAAGTTCCAAATAATCTAAATTTAATATAGTAGATGAAAGAAGGAAGAAAAATGCTAGCCCTGCAGGAGAGTATAGAGGCTAGGAATTTCAGACTGTTCAAATAATATGACCATGACTTAATCTAGCTCTGAATTATACTCATTTTCCTCCATGGGATGAATCACCCTTTGCTGAGCCTGAGCCTTTTGATCTTGTTCTGAATGCAGAGAAAATGGCCATAGCACCTTTAAACCTCTTCACTTCTGAGAAAGACAAAGCGGGGAGAACAATGTGAACACTGTTGATAGGGCATTTCATATACAAGAAAAAGGTGTGAACAAAAATATATTTGCAACAAAGTGAGAATTGATCTGAAAAAAACAAAACAAAAGAGAGATCAGTTCCTCAGAACAAGCCGGCTGCAAGGGGGGCAGTCCTAAGTGGTGTTGGTCTGCATCCCCTTCCCACTCCTAGCTCTCCAGCAAAGACAACAGGAACATCTTGAATCTGTGTATTTCCATGAACTCTTTAGCACTAGCAATAGCTACAATGTCAGGATTGGCAGGAAGTAAAACTCTTAGTCTGAAACATGGGGTCAGAAAACCACATTGAGCTTTTTGGCCCTTAGACAGTATATTTCTTATTGAATACATGAAGAAATGGAGACATAGAACTTTTAATAGTAAGTGGAATTGCTTATATAAGATTTAAGGCTTCTTTAAATTCAGACTGGGGCTCTTAATACTATAAGTATGTTGACTCTGAATGTCTTCTGGATGTGGCTAAAGGAGAGTTTAAAGAGAATATAAATCCTTAAACTAGCTGTCTCCCACATAATAAGTATTTGCATTACAAAGGTTTTTTTTCTTTCTTATACTATTTACTGTTTATTTATTTTAGTAAATATTTACTGCATTTACTCTGAGCCAGACATTATATTACAAATTTTCTTATTTGGTGAATACTCCTGAACTCAAGTATCATACTGTCTTCTATACCTACAAAGATAATTAACATATAGTCTCTACCATTATAAGAGCAAATAATAGGTGAACATAGATATAGATATTCATAATCATTATATGAGATAACATATCATTCCAACTATAAGACAGGGAAAACTCTAGTGTTCCAAAAGAACCAATTCATTTCCTGGAAAAACTTCTCACAGAAGTAGATACTTAAGTTTAGTTTTGAAGACTCCCTGAAATGTGCTCATATGAGTACTGGGAAGAGGGCATTTCACACACAAGGAAGTCTGAACAAAAATATATCAGCAGGTAAATATTTGTTATCCACAGAAAACAGTGAGTAATTCTGTTAGAGTGGTTGGAGTCTTTGAAGTGTCAAGAACAGAGTGAGAAAATGAGATTAGAAAGCTTACCTGAGAACAGTCTGACTACTAAGAACTAGAATATCAGTGTCTTACTTTAGTTTTGCCCAGAAGCAGATCTTAAAGCAAGTATTTGAGTTCATGTAGTTTATTTGGAAAATGAAATGCATGTAGAGAAATAGAAAAGTCAAATAGTTAATGGAAGAAAAGAAGTAGAAGGTGTGTTGCTAAGCAAATTATCACTGCGGTCAATTAAAGCATCAGTCCACAGGGTGATACCGGTGGTTATTGGTGACAAGTTCTGTTCCCTCACATGTTGAAATTTGAACATTAGAGAATCACGCCATAGGCAAGCATATAACGCAGGGTTTATTTAAAAAGGGTAACATAGACTTCTCCCCGGAGGGAGAAGGGGGCCATAGCTGGTATCATGGTATCCCATGTTCTGCCCTTTTATATATCTTAGGCTTCCTTTGTTCACCTGCCCTCTTCCCCTTATCTTTATCCCTCCTGCCTAGGTGAATAGGCCCTGGAATGCTCTGTTGGATGGCTAAAAGGTGGGAAAGTGGTGGGATGAAGGGAAAAGGGCAGGATGGAGCAGCCCAGGACACATTAATTAACAACCTTATAGCTCCCTGTAGGGAGGGGCAATTCCTGGGACAGGTTACCTTAGCAACAGGTTGCAGCTGGGGCCTGTTCTTAATAAGGGAGGAGGAAGGACTCTGAAGGTATTAATATGTAAATCCCTCAAGGGACAGTCTCCAACTTGCTGGATTCACTCAAAATTGACCTCCTGGATCCGACCTGACTTGATTTACCTTTCTACACTGATTGCCTATCTAATTCTGGCTTCAAGGGGAACTTTGAGAGGCCCTTCAGAACATGTACTTAAGAATTGTAGGGTGAGAGAGCTAGCTCCTATGGATCATTAGTTGAGTTCTGTGTCATCAGCTGTTAATACTGGGTCATACACAGCCTAAAATATGTATGAGCAGAATGATCTTCAGTGGCAAAAAAAAATCCCATTCACATTTCAGCACAAAGCTTTATTGCAAAGCTGAATGCCTCACTCTATCCAACCAACTATCTCATAGAGCTTGGAAGAAGATTCTGAATAACCTATGCTCAGACATCATAATGTTTCCAATATTTCCCAATTCAAAGATAGCAATTCTGAAGCTTAGAGAGGGGAGGAGGCTAATCCAGCATCATATGGAGATTGGGAAGAGAGAGAACACTATTCTCAGTTCTACTTGTTTCCAAGTCCAGTACACAGAGCTACCCACAGGGGAGAAAGTATAATGAACAATTATTTTGGGTGAAGTGTTCAAGCTGGCTTCTGTGGTGAGGATTGCATAGTGATTTTTATGCCATTTATCCTTATTAAGCGTTCTCAATGTCCTTAGTTCTACTATATAAAAATAACATGATTTTATTTGTTTTGCTTTTTAAATATGCTTTCTTCCAGAAAAGAGATTTAGAAAACTATTGAGGTTCAATAATATTGTGATCTATGATTTTTCTCATAGCTACAGTAAACTGTATTCTCAAAATTGAGAGAGGTACATTAAAGCTTCCTTGGGATACAGTGATAGAATAAGAATAGGCATTTTAATAACATATATAAAACCAAAGAACTTCAAGTTTTAAAGGGAACTTAAGACATTTTAAAATTATTTTGTTTTACACAAGAATAAACTAAATCCACTGAATTGACTTTCTCTAAAGTCAGCAGACTAATTTTTGACAGAGTTAGAAATTAGAACAACTCAGTTTAAGGGTTGACAGGAAATGTAGAAGACTTCTGGTCCCATTCTTCAGATAACATTCCCATGAAGTGATTATATAACATTCCCATCAACTTCTGATCCCACAGCTCAGATAAAAGGCACTCATTACTTTCCAAGAGAACTCAGTCTATTTATGATTACCCTGTTTAGAAAGTTATTTGTGGTACTGAGTTAATTTTTTTTCAAAGTTTTTTGTAGTTGTAGAGGGACAGGATGCTTTATTTTAATTATTTATTTTATGTGGTGCTGAGGATCTAACCCAGTGCCTCACACATGCTAGGCAAGCGCTCTACCACTGAGCCACAACCCCAGCCCTGAAATTGGTTTTACTGTGTCTCCTACCTATTTGTCTTTTCTTTCTCTTGGAGTCACACAGATGCTCATCTGGCCCTTCTGCTTTATGACAGTGCTTCAGATGTCTGAAGACAGAAGCCATACTACTTAAGTCTTCTTAGGCTAAACTGTTCCAGCTTACAAATTTCCTATAAAGATAATTTCTTTATCTTTGGATACATTGCTGGTGTCTATAGATTTGTTAATGTGTAGGGCCCATATATTAGAGTAAATTGTGCTCTATATGTATAATAAGAATTATATTGTATTCTGCTGTCATATATAAATAGAAGAAAGAATTTAAAAAAAAGAGTAAATGAGTGCTGAACAACTCAAAAAAGAGAATTATTTTCATGTCCTTCCTCTCAGACTTTAGAACTTTTAGTGACGCAAATGAAAAGCTACATTAGAGTTGGATCAGCCAGGTCCATTGATGACTCACCATTTATTTTCTTGGCTAATGCTCTCTCTCTCTACAAGAAGCAGTTATGTCCAAACTGTAAGAAACCTTTGTCTTCATGGATTCCATCACACAGAATGATGCAGGTCCTAGTCAGTCACTGTAATGATTTAGTCACACAACGAAATTATGGGGAAAAAAAAACACTCCAAAGACAGATTCTTCCTCAGTAAGTCAGAGTCATCCAATACCATATCCCCTGATAAGCTTTTACTTATTTCTTCTCCGCCATTGTATGGTTCCTGTCTCTTGCTGTTCTGACAGCATCCTGTGCAAACCTCCAGGAAAACCCTTTTCACACATTACTACCACTCATCTATGTCCCAAGGATATCTCCTGCTATAGGAATTTTTTCAAAGATAGGAGTCTCAGTGTATTTAAGTATGAACCCATAGCATGTCCTACAATTCAAATAAGTATCCAGCATGTGTTTTGTTAAGAAAACACCCAGAAAAAAAATGAGTTCAGAGTAGGAAATAACATGGAAGTGACATGGGAAGCCCACTAGTCCCCTCCTTTAAATTTCAGTCAGTGATGTTAGTCTTATCAAGTCCCATAGTAGGTGCTTAGGTGGAACAATGTGGTGCTATACTGTGTGTGTGTGTGTGTGTGTGTGTGTGTGTGTATGTGTGTATGTGTGTGTGTGTGTCTATGTGCACACATTTTTAGGGGTAGGGACAGTTTTTATAAGCCTTAGTTTTGGTTTTCTGACTTTACAGTTTGAAACACTTTGCTTTTAGTAGGTCAACCAAAGGTGAATAGGCTGGAGGGGACTGACTCACTGATCAAACTCACAGGCAATCAGTCGATTAAACCCAAAGCCACTTTATTCATTTATACTGATGGATATAGCTATTAAGATGTCTGGAATATGCACAATCCCCCACAGGGCTGTCTACATAGAAAACCAAATTACTATTGGAAGGTTCTTTGATGAATAAAAACAATTGTAAAGTTGTGAGGGCTTTTAGAGGTTTCCTACCAACTTGTAACCAATATCTGAATTTCCTGTAATACATCTTTTTCAAAGGGGAGGTCAGTCATTGTTTACATACTTGCAGAGATGTGAAGTCCTCTCTTACTCTACTAAAGCAGCTTATTTAATTCACTGACAGCTTAATCATTACCAAGTTCTTCCTTATGTTCAAGTAAACTCTGGCTCCCAGTGGCTTCCACACATCTTTCTTAACTCTATTCCTTGAGGGCCATACAGAGAATTCTTATCCCTACTCCTCTGAAATAGTCTTCAGAGAACTTAAGAGTGAGACTGACTCCTGAGACTTGTCTTCTCCAGAGAAATGGTGTCTAGCATCTTCAACCAATTCTCTGGATTCCATCTCCCTCCCCAGTCTGCTTACTTCCCTCTACATATGACAGTGTGTATAGACTAATTTTAAATGGAAAGATAAGGGCAGAAGTCCATACTATTGAGATATCTAGAAATGACCAGAATACTCTAGTGGGTATTCCAGGTCTTCCTCTTTTGTACTTTAATAAATATACAGACCTTGATGCAAGATCTTTCTGTAAGCCACCTTCATTACAAATCCTTCTTAAATCAAGAAAACTAGCATTTAAATAATCTCTACTGATACATAAAATACAATATCTTGAATTATTATTTTCCTTTAGTTGAATCTTAAAGTGATGCCTAATTTTTGATATGATTTAAATCTTATAATGTTTAAGCCATGCTTTATGACCTATCCTGGACAATATCCCAAGTGCAGTTGAGAAGAATGGGTATACTGAAGCTAGCCGTTGGACAGAATATCCTGTTATGTCTGTGAGGTTTATTTAAAGTGTACTTTAAGTAGTTCAATGTTTTCTTATTGATTTTTTATTTGGATAATCAGTTCATTGTTGAAAGTGAGGTGTTGAAGTCTCCTACTGTTACCATAGTGAAGTCTCTCTCTCCTTTCAAATTTATTAATATCTGCTTTATATGTTTACGTGCTCCAATGTTGGGTGCATATGTATTAACAGTTATATTCTCCTTCATAGTTAACACTTTTGTCATGATGCCCTTCTTTTTCTCTTTTTATAGTTTTTGACTTAAAATCTATTTTATCTGATATGAGTATAGCTTTTCCTGCTCATTTGTGGTTTCTGTTTGATCATCTACATTTTTCTATCCCTTAACTTTCAGTTTGTCTTTACAGTGAACTGAGTTTCTTTTAGGTAACACATTATTGGGTCCTGCTTTTTTTTAAAAAAAATAATACATTAAATCACTCAAAGTCTTTTAATTGGGGCTGGGGTTGTGGTTCAGTGGTAGAGCATTCACTTAGCATGTGCGAGGCCCTGGGTTCAATCTTCAGCACCACATAAAAATAAATAAATTAAGGTATTGTGTCCAACTACAACTAAATTTTTTTAAAAAAAGTCTTTTAATTGGGAATATATATATATATATATACATTTTTTAAGCTAATTTATTATATTGGTTTACATTACCAATGGCTGAATAGCTCCCCCAGTGGCCATTTGCAGACTGTTAAACTAGAGAAACCAACTGTTGCTCAGTCCAAGAAGCTAGAAGTTTCAAAATAAGAGAGACCATTGATATCGCCCCAATCTGAGGCTCAAGCCTGGAAATGACCTGGTGAGTCACTGGTTCAAGTCCATAGTCAAAGGATGAAGAATTTGGAATTTGAAGTCCTTGGGTGATATCAGTAGCACCCACTCAAGAATGGTCAAGTTTAGGGGCTGTGTTATAGCTCAGTGGTAGAGCACTTGCCTCACACATGTGAGGCACTGGGTTCGATCCTCAGCACTACATAAAAATAAATAAATAAATAAAGGTATGGTGTCTATCTACAACTAAAAAAATATTTAAAAAAAAAAAGAATGGTCAAGATTGTATGTCTCTTCTTTTTCTTTTTCTATCCACACCTCAGCATATTGGTTGGTGTCACCCATATTCAAGGTAACACTACTACACTTAGTTCAGTGACACATTAGCCAATTAACAGAGGTTTAGTTCATGTTCATTTGGCCCTATGGCATTGGGCCTTTGGCAAGATAAATCATTATGGTGGGGAATGGCTGGTGGAGTAGAGCTGCCTACCTTATGTTAGCCAGGAAGGAGTGATGAGGAGGGGGAGAAGGGATGAAGGAGTAGAGAAGAAGAGGCTGGGGAAAAGATATATCCTTGCAGGGCCTACCTCCAATGACATACTTCCTCTAACTAGGATGGTTAAAGGGACCACCTTCCAATGGTCTATTCCATTGTGATATCATCAATGTATTAATCCATTAATGAGACCACAGACCTCATATGATCCAATCACTTCTAAAAGCATACCTCTGAACATTGCTGCATTGAGGATCAAGCCTCAAACACACGAGCCTTTGGGGGACAATTCAGATCCAAACTACAATAGATGTACATGGTGCTGTGATCACCTATATTGGAAGCCAAGGAATGATTCCATAAAATGATTGCCTTTGCAATGAAATTTTAAAAAGTAATAATCAGAAAAAGAATTCCAGATAGGAGAGAACAGCATATATGATCATGTGGTGGAAGTTCTAGTAAACATGCTTGTTTATTTTAGTGTTAGAAAACCATCCATTCCCATCACACCAAACAAGTTCCACACACAAAAATAATCTATATAACACAGAAGAAGATTTTAAATCATGCATTTGATATATAAATGAAAAATGAGAAAATTCTAGTATTGCCAAAAGGATAATTAACTCAAAACCAGAGTTAACAGCAGGATATAAAACTAAATATCATTTTGGGTATAGGACCCAAATATAGCCACAATGGTAATAATTTTCATAGTCTTCTGTGAGGGCAGAAATAAAGTTTAAGTTTTATTTTATGTTGGGCTTTCTGCCTTAACCAAAGAGCCTCTCTAGTTTGTTTCATTGGTAAAAAGTAAACTAGAATAAACTAGAAGAACTGAACTCCAAACACTATCCAAGTACCATAAATAGAAAAAATTCAACTATAATACATTGGAACCACCAGACCTCCATGATGTAAGAGAAATCTGGGGTCTTATTTCACACCACTTATATGATAGGGAAATGTCAAACTAGGAAATTATCACCAAAACTTGTCCGAAATCACTGAAACTGGCAGGGTTTTGGCAGTGGCAAGTCTCCAACTGTTCCAGCATGTTTTTATAATTCAGGGTTGTGAACTCCCACAGAAACCTCCCACAGAAAGCAATTGCCACTTCACAAAAGCTCACAATAAAAAGTTACATGAGGGAAGGACTGCTATGAAAGTTGGAAAACTTAAAAGGGAAAATTTATACACTAAGTATTATGAATCACAAAACATTAGAAAAGATTTTTATACAAAGTGTACTTCAGATGGTTAAAGCGATTAAGAAAAAATAAAATACAATAAAACATTTAAAGCAATAACAAATTATTCAGTAAACAGAGGGATTTACAAAAGAATCAGGAGGTGCAAGGACAAGATGGCTGACTAGAGGTTTTGGATGGACTTCCCTGTCACGAAAAAGGACCCAAACAAACAATAAGCAAGTACTATTCACCTAGAAATTTAAGGGACTGTGCTGAGGTACAATGAGGATAAAATAGAAAAACATTGGAACGTGAAGACCTAAGATGTTAAGAAGGCAATAGTAAATGGGAAGCCCCTAGCAATTCCTATTAACATCTTAGAAACCTGAAATTTTTGATGCTGGAAAAATCTTACAGCACTTGCAGTGTGTGAGACTAGGTATAGAAACTTCTGAGGGTATGCAACACTGCTTTAGTCCACAGAGGAAACTCAATCCATTTTATATCATCCCCAGCTAGACCATGTCCACCCAAAACTTGTGGAGGCTGATGGGCACTGTGCTCTCACTGCTACGTGTTGTGGCATACCCATCCAAACCAAGCAGGGTGGCACCACCTCTACTGCCACACATGGTGCACCTTGCCCACATGATCCCATAAGATTGTTCCTGCCTCCATACATTTCATCAAAATAGACACACCATGCCATTGTTATTTGTGCAATGTACACCTTCTAGGGCCTGCCAAAACTGTTCAGCCACATAACACCATTGGACGTTGATAGGTACCCTACAACAGCAAATAGGCATGCCTGTGGCATCTGCTCAGGCCTGCTTAAGTGGGCCTGATCCCTGGAAAATCTTTGACATTGATGAATGATTTCACAGGGCCTGTTGATGAGGCAGTCCTCACAGTCCTCAGACAAGGATAAGTGCCCAGGAACCAGTTCCAGGAACTCCATCCAGTGGCTACCCAGTTCTGCTGTTATGACCTGGATTTGACAAAGCTCTCAGGAACTGGTAATCACCTTGTTTCTTTTTCTCAATTTTTAATTTTTATATTTTTAGTTGTTTATGGACCTTTGTTTTATTTTTTTATATATGGTGCTGAGAACTGAACCTAGTGCCTCACACATGCCAGTCAAGCATTCCACCACTGACCCACAACTCCAGCCCTATAATCATCTTGTTTCTAATGTTACATTAGCCACAACTCATCATTCTGGACTCTCTAGATAGGTTCTGTTTCCATGTCACCAATGCACATTGACAGATACCCTGCACTCATATCAGCACTGTCTACATTGGAAAATATATATCCTACATAAGATATATATATATATATATACATATAGCTATTGCATTTATCTAAAATAATTATTGTAACCAAGACCACACAGAGACATGCTGGCATTACTGACATTGATTATAGCTGAAGAAAGTATTCTACACACCCAAATGGAACCAAAGTGAATGTACCCAACCCAAAAGATATTCCAGGACAAATCTAGGAAAATTTATTTTTTTACAATGAAGGCTGCTATTAAATTGGTGGTGACAACTGACTCACCAGATACACAAATATTAATTAATTAGAGGGACACATGACACATGAAAAACCAAGGTAATATGATACTTCCAAAGAAATACAAAAATTCTTTAATGACAGAGCCAAAGAAAAGTAAATTAACACATTTCCAAAGATTGGCTCAAAAGTAATGATTCCAAGAAAACTCAATGAACTAGAAGAAAATACAGATAGTGCAACCAAATCAGGAAACCAATTTATAATGTGAATAAAACTGCAACAAAGAGATACATAAAAAAGAATGAATTTTGCAACTGAAGAATTTAGTGACTGAAATAAAAAAATATAGGAGGAAGCCTCCACAATATACTAGTTTATGTGGATGAAGTAATTTCTGTGTTTGAAGACCAAGTTTTTGAAACAGCCCAGATAGACCAAAAAAGAAGAAAACCTATAAGACTTATGGGACACCATTAACTGAGCAAGTATTTACATTTTAGGAGTTCTAGAAGAAAGGTGAAAATTCATAGAAATCCTATTTAATAAAATTACAGTTCAAAAATTTCCAAGCCCTAGAAAGACACAGCTATGCAGATTCAGGAAGTTTAAAGGATTCCAAAGATATTCTACAGGAAAAAAAGAGAGAAATCAAAAACAAAAACAAAAGTCCAAAACAAATAGGTAATTCTAAATAGAGCAAAAGAAAAACACCAAATCATATATAAAGAAATCTCAGTAGATTAGGACATTTCTCAGCAGAAGTTCTACAGGCAAGGAGAGAAAAAGATGTGAAAGAAAAAAATGTCAAACAAGAATATTATATCCAGAAAACTCTATTTTCAGAAATTGAAAAGAAATAAATTCTTTCAAAGACAAGCAAAATCAGCAAAAATTTATCACCACCAAATCAACCTAATAAGATATGTTTAAGAAAAATCATTTTCTCTGATATAAGGAGTCTGATTTCTACTGGGGTAGGGAGGGGGAGCATGGGAGTAATTGATAAATTCTAGATATTGCAGAGGGGTGTGAGGGAAAGGGAAGGGGCAGGGGATTAGCCAGGATGGTGGAATGTGATGGACATCATTATCCAAAGTACATGTATGAAGATACAAATTAATATGAACATACTTTATATACAACCAGAGATTTGAAAAATTGTGTTGTATATGTGTAATAAGAATTGTAATGCAAAAAATTCATGTATAATGGCATAAGTTGGCATCAATATACTGTATGTTCAGACATGTGAAAAATAGTGCTCTATATGTATAATAGGGATTGTGATAAAAAATCAATCAAATAAGGTTCCATTAAAAAAAAAGAATTTGTATGGAACATAAGAAATACATACACACAGATACACAAACATATACATGCTTTGATTGTATATATAAATATTTGTTCATACATATAAAATATGCATGTACATGTTATGCCTTTTGCATGCTGATTTTTTTGTCAGGTATATTCCCAGGAGTAGAATAGCTGGATAATACTGTAGTTTTATTTTTAGATTTTTTGAGGAAACTGAATAGTATTTTCCACAGTGATTATACTAATTTACATTCCCACCAACATTGTATAAGGGCTACTTTTCCCCACAAATGTAATCTTATCATCTAAAAGAAAAAAATAATGTCTTATTTTTTATAGTAGCCATTTTGACTAAGGTAAAATAGAATCCTAGTGTAGTTTTGTTTGCATTTATCTATGGGAATGATGTTGATAATTTTTCAGTACATTTATTGGCCATTTACATTTATTACCAACACTGTTGTCCAGCACATTTCCCTTGAAGTGATTGGGTTACTTCTTCTTTTTGGGCTCAGTTTTTTTTACTTCTTTCTATTTTCTGGATATTAGTCCTCTGTCAGAAGAGTAGCTGGAAAAGATATTCTGCCATTCTGTAGGTGGTCTCTTCACTCTGTTGGTTGTTGCATTCACTGTGCAGAAACTTTGTAATTTGGCGTGACCAATTTTTGGTCAATTTTTGCTTTTATCTCCTGAGCCATTGGAGTAATATTCAGGAAAAGGCTGCCTGTGTTAATATAAAGTATTTCCCCTAGTAGGTTCAACATTTCAAGTCCTATGTGATAGTCTTTGTTTCATTTTGAGTTCTCAGATCTAGATTCAGTCTTATGCAAGTAAATGTCTAGTTTTTCCCCATCATTTGTTGTAGAGGGTCTTTTCTACAACGTGTGTTTTTAGGCCTTCACTGGAGAAAAGATGGCTTTTTAAACCTCTTTTTCATTCTTTCTAAGTCTGTCATTTTTCTTAGTCTATTTTTATTTCATCTTGTCTCAGTAGCACATACATGTAAAATGAACATGTGTGCCCACCTAAAATTAAAAAATAAATAGTTTTAAAATCTAGCATTTATACACAATGGAATATTACACAGCACTGAAAAAGAACAAAATCATGGCATTTGAAGGTAAATGGATGGCATTGGAGAAGATAATGCTAAGTGAAGTTAGCCAATCCCCCCAAAAAACAAATGCCAAATGTTTTCTCTGATATAAGGAGGCTGATTTATAGTGGAGTAGGGAGGGAAAGTATGAGAAAATTAAATTAATTCTAGATAGGGAAGAGAGGTAGGAGGCAAAGGGAGGGAAAAGGAGATTAGCAAGGATGGTGGAATGTGATAGTCATCCTTATAGAAAGTACATGTATCTTCATTTGAATTTGGGGCCAACATACCTCATATACAAACAGAGATACAAAAAAATAGTGGTCTATAGGTGTAATAAGGATTATAATAAAAATTTAATAAAATTATGTTCTACCATTTTAGTGAGATATTTGTTCATTCACTAAGTGTTTATTGAATGTGAAACCAATTCCAGGTATTGATATATGGTAAATGTAAAACATAGACACCTGCCTGAGAAAAAATAAACAGGAAAAGTGAGTAAATGTTTTTATAGGTTAAATGATAATATGTAAAATGGAAATGGTAAAGAAGGGGAAGACGGAACAGAAAACACATCAATATGCATTTTGTAAGTGGGTGCAAGTTAAAGAGATTGACATGGGCCTAAGGGCTGACTAAAGACTAGATAAAAATTCAACAATTTTCATCTTTCAAGCAAGATGGACTGCTACAGCATAGAACTTCTAATTTATTATAATAGCGAAGACTTCAGCTATAAATGACTATCCCCTCAACCCAGCTAGCAAGTGTTGTACTAAAAGGACAGAGAACATTTTGTGAATAGTGGGTCCCATGCATCCTCCTCATAAAAAAAGATGACACATTATTAATTCTCCATCTTCTGTCTTCCCTTATTAAACTCTGTACATCTCTCAAATGAAACACTTAATGAGCCTAATTGTCCTTGCCTGCTTATGAATGCGACCTTTTCAGTAGAGAGGAAGGCAGAGATCATATACTATTCATCTTTAATGTCCAGTAAATACTGTACACATAGTAGGCCATCTGTCATATTTGTTGAATGTATGCATGAAATAGCACCGGAGCATTCTTTTTTTTACAGTTTTAACAATGAGCTTTGATACATTTTTATTTACTTTCATCTGGTTTTGTTCCATTAAGTCTGAAAATATCTAAAAAAAATAACAGAACAAAGTATGTGTGCTATCTATGCTCCTTTGACAGTATGTTACAGTGACCCCCCATTCCTACTTGATGCCTATAAACAGAAGATTAAAGAAGAAAATGGGGAGAAAAGAACATTTCTCTTTGGATAATAATATTATGACATCTTTTCTTTTTCTTATTAATATGTCTTTTGATATCATTCTAATAGGATTTTGTGAGGGTAATACCTATGAAGAAGAAAAAGTAATGATCATGAGCTCTTTGCAATACAAAAAAGAAGAAACTTTAACAAACTGACACACTTGGAAGGATAGGAAAAAAATAGTAGTCTCTTCCCAGAAGAAATAAAATCTTCAGACTTGGATGGCCATCGTACTAAATAACAATCCTATGAAGCTGGCTTCATGTAGGTCCTAGATATGATTAAGGATAGAAGTAGATTGTGTCAGGACAAGGTGAGCAATGACACAGCAGACAAATAGCTGTTTTCTGGGTCACGAGTCTCTTTCTAGAGATCAAAGATCTTGCCACAATGTCAGTAGTACAGTTCTACCTCCAGGGACAAAATCTGTGAAGCAGTACAATATAGCTGAATAGGCTCTGAAGTGAATAGGCTCTGAAGTCTAACCGTTTGGTTTGGAGTACTTGTTTATACCATTTCCTGACTGTGACACTTTATGTACATAACTTATTTTTTTCTAAGCCCTATTTTGCTCTTTTTACATAAAGTGAGATAATTGTTAACATGATCCCTACAAGTCATTGTAAGGATTCAGTGAGACGATGCAAATTAAATATATAGAACAGATCTTGGTACATTTTAATAGTAAGGAGACAAGAAGAACTCTAGTATTGCAGATGGTAGTGTCAATAGAGCTATAATTTCTAACATCTGAGAGTTCTGGTTGGCTTTGCGGGACTGGCCAAAAGGAATCCCTTCAACATTGACAGGGAACAACATAGACTGCTCACACACCATGTGACCCTGTTCTGGGTGTTCACAAATAAGTTGATGTTACTGCTAAATTCACTCTAGTTTTTGTGTGAACAGATCTAGAACCTTCAGTGGATTCTTATAGGAATCTGGCTTCAAACTCCACATACTGCTTGATCATCTTAGCATATGTACTAATTTGTGATCTAGTAAAGGGGATATGCCTGGCTATGGAAATGTACTGCAAAAGCCATCCACATTCTCATAAAAGGGAATTTACCACTGGAGAATGACTTAAAGACCAAATCCCAATGTGTCCCAAGGAAATTTTCAAGTAACCAATCAGCACAGTGGTCAACAGTATGTCCCCTAGTACTGCCTTTCTGATTAGCTCCTATCTGGGTCAATTTTTCATGACGCCTTCCCAACCACATGTGAATTTCCTGCTACTATTCACCCTTAGAGCACTCTAGATATGTCTTTCTAACAGTTGCCATAATGTGTAACACTATATTTATTTCTATTTTAAATGTTTGAATTCTTTTTTCATCACTATAAACAACCTTCATAAAAGTGGTCGCTCTTATTCACAGTCATATCCCCAGTGATCAACACAGTTCCTGGTACAAAGTAGAATCTCAATAAATAAATGAAAGATACATGAATATTTGAACTGGAGCAGAGAAGACTGGGATGTGACCTCTGCCTTCACTCCACTGAAGGATTATCATAGGCAAAAAAAGTAGATAGGATGGTCACAGGAGGCAGTGTAGATGTGTTAGGTTTCTTTCTTTCATATAATGAGGTAAACATTTTTAATATTCCACATAACTAGAAATAGGTTAGCATAAAAGATGGGAGATCTGTGAAATGAAGTAATTCAAAACAGATAGTTAGTTAGCCAGGAAGACATGATATAGAACCAACCAATGGATGAAAGTTTTATACACTGTTGGAAGGAGGATAAGCTGCACAAACTTTCTAGAAGGTAATTTGGCAATATTTATCAAAATTACTAATGCATAGATCCTTTACTACACAGTAATCTCAAATATGTAAAGCAATATATACACAAGGTTATCTATTAAAGAAATATTTGTACTAACATGGAGACATTGTAAATATCCATTAGTAGACTAGGAAAATTTTGGTGCATTCGTAGAGCACATGTACTAATGACATGTGCTTCTATGTACTAGGGATATGGAATTATATACAGGCTACATTACCATCATGTTAATTTAAAAAATGAGGCAAAATGCAGAATAGTGTGTAAAGTTCGTTAGTTGTACTTAAAAGGGGAAATATATGTGTTTATATGTGTATGAATATAGTTTTTAAGTATACATAAATATCTTGGGGACATATGGAAAAATGATAATATCTATTCTTCCAAGGGAGCACAGTACATGAGGAATAGAGATAGGAGAGATAAGACTTTTAAATATACTATGTGAATTTCATATGTGTATATATATATATATACTGTAATTACTGAATTGATTTAAAGAAAATATTGATTGAACTTCTCCTTTCAGAAAGATGGAGTGAAATATCTTTTTATTACCCCCCCAACTTCAGGTAAACCTCTGGATATTACATGAAAAACAAACATTTGATGATTCTGAAAGGTGAAGGAAGACGGACCCAAGGAAAGGCAAAGTAATAACTTCCCTGGTTTCCTCTTGACCTCATATATCCCAGACATGAACCTAAAGAAGCTGGAAACCCAGAAATATGAAAAAGAACATAAAAACAGCCCAAATAAAAGCCTGTATTCTCTAGGCAATGAACTAGTTAAGGAGAGATCTACAAATAAAACTTTGAGAAAATAACTATGCCAGGCAAACATGACAAAAAAGAATCTTAATTTCACCCACACTGCTGCTGGCAAGAGATGAGTAGAAAATATAACTACCTCCTCTCTCTCTAGATAGTAATGAGATAATCCAAATCCTCTACCATTCCCAGAAGAACCTGGACTTCCAGCTAAGCCTGGCAATAGCAAAAGTAACGTCCCTTTTTCTGTGCTAAACAATTGTTAAGAGGAGATCTATTATAGAAGTTGTTTGTTTCTCTATATATTTTGGTATCAGGGGTGCTCAACCACTGAGCTACATCTCAAGTCCTTTTTTAATTTTTTTTAATCATTCTCTTTAGTTATATATGAAAGTAGGATGTATTTTGACATATCAAACATACATGCAGTATAACTTCCCATTTTTGTAATTGTACATGTTGTGCAGTTACACTGGTTGTGAATACATTTATGTACATAGGAAACCTATAGCTCATTCATTTTACTGTATTTCCTGTTCCCATCTCCCTTCCCTTCTCTTCCTTTCATTTCCTTTTGTCTAATCCAATGAACTTCTACTCTTCTACATCCCCATTGTGTGTGAGCATCCACATATCAGAGAGAACATTCAACCTTTGGTTTTGGGGAATGGTTTATTTCACTTAGCATGATAGTGTCCACTTCCATCCATTTAGCAGCAAATGCCATAATTTTGTTTTTCTTTATGGCTCAGTGATATTCCACTGTTTGAATGTACCACATTTTCTTTATCCATTAGTCTCCTGAAGGGCATCTAGGTCATTCCATAGCTTACCTATTGTGAACTGAGCCACTTTTAACATTAATATGGCCATATTGCTATAGTATGCTGATTTTAAGTCCTTTGGGTATATGCCAAGAAGTGGGATAGCTGGGTCAAATCATTCCATTTCTACTTTTCTAAAGAATCTCCATACTGCTTTCCATACTGGCTGCACCAATTTGCAGTCCCACCAGCAATGTATGAGTGTGCCTTTTTATCCACATCCTCACCAACATTTATTATTGCTTGTATTCTTGATAATTGCCATACTGACTGGAATGACATGAAATCTCAGTGTAGTTTTAATTTAAATTTCTCTAATTGCTAAATATATTGAACATGTTTTTTTTTTTCATATATTCATTGACTGTTTGTATTACTTCTTCTGTGAAATGCCTGTTCCATTCCTTGGCTCATTTGTTGATTGGGTTATTTGTTTTTAAGGTGCTACGTCTTTTGAAATTTTTATACATCTTGAGATTAATGTTCTGTCTGATATGCAGGTTGCAAAGATTTTCTTCCATTCTGTAGGTTCTTTATTTACATTCTTGATTATTTCTTTTGCTCTAAAGAAGATTTTTAGTTTGATACCATCACATTTATTGATTCTTCATTTTACTTCTTGCACTTTAGGAGGTTTTTTTTGTTGAGGAATTTGGTTCTTAAGCTGATGTGATAGAGAGTTGGGCCTACTTTTTCTTGTAGTACACACAGGGTCCCAGCCCTTTTATTTTAGACAGGATCTCACCAAGTTACTTGGAGCCTTGCTAAATTATTAAGGCTGGCTTTAGACTTGTGATCCTCCTGCCTAAGCCTCTCAAACTGCTGGGATGAATATTTAAATTTTAAATAAGAATGAGTCCCATAATACCCTAATTGTTCAGGTATTCATTTAAAATTATTCATTATGAGCAGGATGCAGTGGCGCATTCCTACAATCCCAGCACCTTCGGAGGTGACACAGGAGGATCACAAGTTCAAAGCCAGCCTCAGCAAAAGCAAGATCCTAAACAACTCAGTGAGATCCTGTCTCTAAATAAAATACAAAGTAGGACTAGGGATGTGGTTCAGTGGTTGAGTACCCCTGAGTTCAATCCCTGGTACCCACCCCCCAAAAATCACTCATTATAACAGGAAAATTATAATATGAATAACAAAAACAACAGAAAATAACACTGAGGTGACATTTCATAATAGAAAAGAAAATTACAATTATATGATGATAAAAGGGGTCATCCCATCAAGATGCATAAAAAGCTAAATGTGAATGCACAAAAGAGAGTTATAAAGTATGTGTAGCAAAAATTGACAGTAAACTCGAAAATCTTTGGAGATCCACTTTTCTTTGCTATCTTTCTACTATCTTGTTTTCTCCATCTTGACTTGATAACTGTATATGTTTATCAGAATGAGTGCCCTCTTCTACATCTGCACTGTCCATACCATGATTCATGATCCTGTGTTACCTTCTTTTTAAATTTTTTTGTAGTTGTAGATGGTCAGAATGCCATTATTTTATTTATTTATTCATGTTTATGTGATGCTAAGGATTGAACCTGGTGCCTCACACGTGCTAGGCAAGTGCTCTACCACTGAGCCACAACCCTAACCCCTGTGTTACTAACTGGCCTATGTCTTCCACTTATCTCTTCAACATGCCACATGCACCTAAATCATATTTCTTCAAGGTAAGGACACTATATAATGTCTCTATCTTGTAATTTTTTTTTCTTCAGTTACAGTTTATCATTGCATCTTCACTTTTTCCAGTACAGGACCCTAGGTCTTTAATACACTATTGACATAGCAATCAAATATATTTACACAAACATGAAATATATGTTATACTAGTTGAGAACCTCAGTTTTGAGGATAGAGAAGATGGTGAAATTCATTGTGGTGTGTTTATGTATGTATATAAGCACTTTCCTATTCCTATCCTCCTTACCTTTCCTTCATTCTTCTTTGTCTAATCCACTGAACTTCTGTTCTTCCTTATGCTCTCCTTGTTGTGTGTTTGCATCCACATATTGGAGAGAACATTTGACCTTTAGTTTTTTGGGGATTGGCTTCTTTCCCTTAGCATGATAGTCTCCAGATTGATTAACTTACTGGAAAATATCATAAAGTCCTTCTTCTTTATGGCCAAGTAATATTCCACTGTGTACAAGTATCATATTTTCTTTATCCATTCATCTGTTGAAGAGCACATAGGTTGGTTCCATAGCTTAGCTATGGAAATGAGCTATGAAAAATAGTTGTAAAATGAGCTTCTGTAAATATTGATGGGATTGCATCACTATAGTATGCCAATTTTAACTCCACTGTAGTATACCTAAGAGTGAGATAACTATGTCAAATTGTGGTTCTATTCCTAATTTTTGAGGAATCTCCATATTATTTTCCAGAGTGTTTGCACCAATTTGCAGTCCCATCAGAAATGTATGAGTATACCTTTTCCTCCACATCCTTGCCAACATTTATTGTATTTTGTATTCTTGATAATTCTGACTGGAATGACATGAAATCTCAGTGTAGTTTTTTTATTTTGTTTTGTTTTGTTTTCTGGTACTGAGGGTTAACACAGGGGCACTCAACCACTGAGCCACATCCCCAGCCCAATTTTTTAAAAATTTTATTTAGAAACAGGGTTTCACTGAGGTGCTTAGCACCTCGCTGTTGCTGAGGCTGGCTTTGAACTCAAGATCCTCTTGTCTCAGCCTCTCGAGCCACTGGGATTGCAGGCACACATCACCATCAGCCTGGCATCAGTGTAGTTTTAATTTGCATTTCTCTAATTGATAGAGATGTTGAACATTTTTCATATATTTGTTGACCATTGGTCTTTCTTCTTTTAAGAAGTGTCTATTTAGTTCCCTTCTCCATTTATTGATTAGATTATTTATTTGAATATTCTTAACAATCTGAGGGAACACATCTCTTTGGGGCAGAAGAGACCATGGGAAAATATTAGGAAAGAAGATTAGAGTAGAAATCTTGACTACCTGTTCCCCATTATTTCTCCTATAATCTGTCACAATTAATCCTTTATTCACTTAGTTCCATTAGGGTGGAATGTGCATACTACAAACTATCAAACCCTTCCATCCCTCTGCCTAAATTACCATCTAGCCCATGTATAGTTCTCTCTAATTGTTTCAATGATATTTCATCAGTTCTCCCTCTGCTTCCACAGGAGTTTGCTTAGAACTTTATTATTGCACCTATTTTACCCAGCTTTGTATTATAGTTAATTCTATTTGCTGCTCTTTCTTCCTCTGAATTACTGGCTTCTAGAAGACAGATGGTAGGATGAATTCATCTTCCCTTCCTCACAGTGTTTAGAAGGGATATTTGCCTGTAATAGATTTTCAAAAGATTTTCTGTACTGAGATGAAGGAAGATTAGTTGAAGAAAATTATGCTATTTTGTCTGGAAAAAGTTACCATCATCTGTATGATATTGAACAAGTCCCTTCCCTGCAAATTTCAAGTTTGTCACTATTAACAAAACTAGATATTTTTCAAAGAAATTTACAGCTCTAAAATGATAGAGCTTTTTGAATTATAAAAGAGTCAGGTTTTTTTTTTTATTCTTTAAATATCTGCAGGACTATCAGAGGACAAAGAGAAAGCAGATATATTCTGTATGGTCATAGAATATAAAGTTAGGCCCTTAATGTAAAACTCATAGAGAGAATGCTTGTAGCTGAAAACAAAGATTAATAAGAGTCAGAACTGTTCTGATAGGAAAAAGGATGCAGCAGTATGTAGTGAGCATCTCATTACTTAAGGTTTGCAACCAGAACCAAAGAGGCTCAGAGACTCCTGTTTCAGTAGGAAACTGGGCAAGATAACCTTAAATTTCTTTCTCACTTGGAGCTGTATGAGAACACTAATATCATTTTCTTTTTCTGCAAATCAGGTCCCTACTCTTCTCATGGTTGGATGAGTGGACTAATCAACCAAAGCATTTATAAAGTGCAAAGCATTTTCCACTTATTAAGTCATATTAACTTAAAGGTCCAAAGGTTGGTCTTGCCTACCATAACTTACCCTATTTAGGATCTAAATACTATTTGTCAACTGATTCCCCATTACTATTTTTCCTCACGGGCAAAATGAATGAATTCCCATTCAATCCTTTTTCTACTAAATGTCTCCATGAGTTGATATCCTGCATTAAGAAGTGTCACTCTCTCAAGGCCATTTTGTGCCACTCCAGCTTCTTGACTATTTTAAAATGGGGAAATATGAAACATTTGTAAAGGAATCATTTTTTTTAAAAAAATGGGGGTAGTATTGTTAGTTCAAAGAAGTTCAGCTTCTCAAATTTAGAGGATGAGGAGGTTACTCAACAAGTAATAAAATCCTGATTCCTCAACCTATGATCTTTGCCAAAACGTACTATAATAACAAAGAAAGAATCAACATGGGTTTCCAAAAAATACAAAGTCTATGTGTATTCACTGTAGGTCTAGTACATGTTGTCATAAATTGTCCATTAAGGTCTTCCTGGTTAGAATCAGACTCTGAGGCATGGAATATATCTGAAAAAAAATATTCAGCTAAATCAATGTTTTGATTTTATTTTCCTACTTTTTAATTTTTATAGTGAAATTATATATAGTATAATGAAAGTCATATAGTAAAATAATTCTATAGCAAATTATGTATACCAAGTAGCAAAAAATTATAGTGAACAATTACAGATGTGTAAAGTTTTAAAGATAGTGCAGTTTGTCCCCATAATTACATCTTACATAACTATAACATCAAAAAGAAGAAATTGAAATTGGTATAATGCTAATTTTGTTTTGTGTTTAGATTAGTATAACCACCATTACCATTAAGAAGCAGAGCTAAGCCATCAACATAAAGATAGTGCTACCCCTTTATAATTGCACCTACCTCCTCACCATCTTGAATTCATGGAAACTACTACTTTACTCTCTGTCTCCATAGGTTAGTCATTTTGAATGTGTCACATAAATGGGTTCCTATAGTAAGTGACTTTTTAAAAATTATTGTTTAAATTATATTTTGAAATTTTGATATAATTATAGGTTTATATGAATTAAGTAATTTAGAAAGATCCCTTGTACCTGTCCATAGTATCAACCAATTGTAACATCTTGCACAATTATAGTATAATATCATAACCAGGAGACTGGCATAGATTTGATCCACCAAACTTATTCAAATTTTCACATATTTAAATGTTTGGTAAACATTGGATATGTGTTTACCTTTAGGCTTTTTTTATCACATGTATAGGGCCATAACCACAGTTATGATACATAATAATTCCATGGCCATATGATCCCATGTACTATTATTTTAAAATCATAACCAACTCCTTCCTACTACCCATCTACCTCTGTTTCTAGTCCATGGCAACCACTAATCTGTTCTCCATTTCTATAATTGTCTCATTTCAAGAATATTATATAAAGGAAATCAAAATCATTCCCTATGAAACTTTTGTGATTCGACTTTTCATTCATAACTCCCTAGAGATTGTATGCCTATAAGCATGTTATTTTGTATAGTCTTTTGATGTATAGTATTTCATGTTATGCACATTACAAAGGTCGTTTAACCATTCACCCATTGAAGGACATATCAGTTGTTCCTAGTTTGGGACAAGTATAATAAACCAGTTACAAATTTTAATTTACAAGTTTTGTATGAGCATAAATATTCACTTCACTAAGAAAAATGTTCAAGTGTACAACTACTTAGTTCGGTGAAAATTGCTGATTTAGTTTTATAACAAACTACCGAATGTTTATCAGAGTAGTTGTGAAACAGGTCAGAGACCCCCACCCAGAAGACTCTTGCCATAATTAAGTTTCTCCTCTTGTCAGATCAGCAGGATATCTGCAGAGGTTATTGTTGTTGGTAGTTTCCTCTTTTTTGCAAATGCAAGATTTGCACAAAAAAAGATATGACAAAGTAGAGTCTGCAAACTTGATTTTTTAAAAAGATATTATCCTGTTTTCTTGATAGAAACTTGTGAAACCTAAGTCTGGATTTAGAGGATGGAACAGAGAGCACTTGTCATGTAAAACCTCCAAGCCCCTCCTCCCACTGGATATAAAGTTCAAAAGATTTCCAAAGTATTTGTTCAGAGGAAGAATTCTTAGGCATGAGCCACCTCTGAAACCTGCAGTCAATAAACCTGCTTCCTGGAAATTCCTCAGGTGTCCAGCCTCTCCTATCCTACTTCCATTGTACCATTTTATATTCTCACCAGAAATGTGTGAGTGATTCAGTTTCCCTGTGTCTTTGACAGCAATAAGGTTTTTCACTAGTTTTTATTATAGCTACTCTGATATGTGTGGAGTGATACCTGATATCTTACTGTGGTTTTAATTTGCATTTCCCTGATGGCTACTGATGTTGAATGTCATTCATGTGCTTATTTGGTAAGTATTTTGGATTTTATTTTTTCAGTTACATTTCTTTTTCCGAGTTATTTTTAATTGACACAATAATTACACATATTTATGGAGTGAGATAATCTGATTCATAATATAATGGTAATGATTAAAACAGAATAATTAGTTTTCCCTTTTCCTTAAACATATATCATAACTATCTGTTGAGAAACTTACAACTACTTTCTTCTGGTTCTTCTTAGAATATATAATGAATTGCTGTGAAATATGTGTAGTCACCTACTTTTTTTTTTTTTTGAGAGAGAGAGAGAGAGAGAGAGAGAGAGAGAGAGAGAGAGAGAGAGAGAGAATTTTAATATTTAGTTTTCGGCGGACACAACATCTTTGTTTGTACATGGTGCTGAGGATCGAACCGGGGCCGCACACATGCCAGGCGAGCACACTACCACTTGAGCCACATCCCCAGCCCAGTCACCTACTCTTATGTGGAACACTAGAATTGATTTCCCCAATCTAAATGTGCTTTGGAAAGGTGGGGGGATGGTATCTCATGAAAATCAAAGGGATATCTGTAGAGGAAAGGGATCAGGGGTGGAAAGAGGGAAGGTGGGGGGAATTCTGAGGACGGTTATTGGTCAAATTATATTGTATGCATGTGGGGGAGACTTACACCTGCATAGGCAGTCAGGGCAAGATGGTAAAGGATGACAGGCCCAGAGAGTATAAGTATAATAGGGGTCCTCCACCAATAGAAACTTCCCAGTTGACAAAGGAGCTCATGGAGTGGGGGAACACAATCATGCCAATACTTCCATACTCATGCCCACAAATGGGGATCTAATAAAAGACTAAGACAAATGCATGGATACAAGGGGAACCAATGAGCAATAATAAGGGAAGCATGGAGAGAGGAGGAGATAAAAAGGGAGAAAAACCTAAGCCCATAAAAAAGCCACTACTTCCCTATGGAACTCTTGGATCCAAGTCTCCTTTTCTTCAGAGGAGTCTGTTACTTTGCTCTTGCAATAAATATTTTAGCTTGTGTCCTGTTCTTTAATATTTTGCTGAGGAAAGACAATGAACCCAAGACACCTAGATAATAATACAACAATAAAAATGTGGAAAGAGGGAAAAATGCATTTCAGTATCCATTATTCAACTTCCCTCAACTTCACCGCCTCCTTACCCTGTCTTACCCCAGTAATCATTATTCTGCTTTCTTCTTCTATAAGATCAGCTTTTTAAATTTCCACGTATGAGCAAGAACATGTGTTATTACTCCTTCTGTGTCTGGTTTATTTCACTTAATATCCTCCAGCTACATTCATAGTAGCACAAATGAATGGGTGTCATTATTTTGTGTGGCTGAATAATATTCTATTTTGTGTATATGTTACATTCTTTTTTATTGGTCTATGTTTTGTACAGAATAATTGATTTAATTTTTACATACTCATACATGCATTATATTAGTCAGATTTTTCTAGCTGTGACCTAAATACCTGGCAAGGACAACTTAGTTGGGGAACAGTTTATTTGGGACTGATGGTTTTAGAGGTTTAGTCCATGGACAGATGACTCCATTGCTACTGACCTACAGTGAGAGAAGATCATTATAGAGGAAGGGCAAGATGGAGAAAGCTTCTCAACTTATTGCAGCTTGGAAGCAGAGAGTGAGAGTGGAACCAGAGACAAGATACAGTTCAAGGCCACCTGTCCAGTGACCTACATCTTCCAACCATACCCTACCTGCCTACAGTTATCAGCCAGTAGTCCATTCAGATTATTAATCTTGTAATACAAATGGATTAATCCACTGATGAGGGAATATCTCCAATAATCCAGTCTTTTCACCTCTGAAAATTGATGTATTTCCTAACACGTGAGCTCTTTGGGAGACAGTCTTAGATTCAAACCTAACATGCATATAACATAATTTGATCAACTTTATCCAAATACCTCCTCTTCTTCTCTTCCCTACCCATGATCTCCTTACTTTCTTCTAATAATCTCCCTTCTACTTTCAGGACATCCATCTTTTATCTCTTTTCCCCTTCATTTTCACATGTGAAAGAAATCCATACCATGTCTTTCTGAGTCTGGTTTATTTCTATTAACATGATGCTCTCCAGTTTTATCCATTTTCTTCATAGTAACATAATTTCATTCTACTTTACATTGGAATAAAATTACATTGTATATATGTACAACACTTTATTTATTCACTGGTTGATGGACAACTAAGCTGGTTCTATAATGTGCCTGCTGTGAATTTTACTATGATAAACATGGGCATACATGTATCATTAGGATAAGCTGATTTTAATTCTTTTGAATGAATACCAAGAAGAGATATACCTGGATCATATGGTACACATGGTAGTTCAATCTTATTTTTTTGAAGAACTTCTATATTCATTTCCAGATCAGTTGTACTAATTTGCATTCCCACTAAAAGTTCCTTTTTCCCCTATATCCTCAACAGTGTCTATTCTTATTTGTATTCTTGATATTCACTTTTCTGACTAGGGTGAGATAGGATCTTGAGCAGTTTTTATTTGCATTTCCCTGATGACTAAAAATGTTTGATCTTTTTCATATTATTGTCAGACATTTCTATCCTTCTTTGGAGAAGTGTCTGTTTAGGCCATTTTACCATTTATTAATAGGTTATTTCTGTTTTAGGATGTACAGTTTTTTAGTACTTTATATATTCTGCATACTAATCCTCTGTTGAAAGAGTAGCTGGCAAATATTTGTTTCCATTCTATTGGTTGTCTCTTCATATCTTGAATTGTTTCCTTCGTTCTTCAGGATATTTTTTTTATTTAATGGTATGTCAATTGTTGATTCTTGATATTATGTCCTAATCTATAGGAGTCCTACTTAGGAAGTCATTTTCTGTGTATATATGTTGGAGCACGCCCCCTATGTTTCCTTCTAGTAGTTACAAAGTATCTGGTCTTATTCCTAGGTCAAGGTGACTTTTGTGAAGGGTGACATTTGTGAATCTAGTTTCATTCTTATACATATGGATATAGAGTTTTCCCATCACCATTTGTTAAAGAGAGTGTCTTTTCTCCATCATATGTTTTTGGCACTTTGTCAAGAATCAGATGACTGTAGCTGTGTGGCTTTGTCTATGTCTTCTATTCTGTTTCATTGGTCTATGTGTCTGTTTTTATTCTAGTATTATGCTGTTTTAGTACTATGTCTTTGAATCATAATGTAAATCAGGTGTTGTGATACTTCCAGCATTGTTCTTTTTTTGCTCAGAATTGATTTGGCTATTCTGGATCTTCCATCTGAATTATAGAAATTTTATATTTCTGTGAAGAATACCATTTGTGGGTGATGGCATTGAATCTGTAGGCCATTTTTGGTAACATGACCATTTTTTAAAAAAGATTTTAGCTGAGATGGATACAATACCTTTATTTATTTTATGTATGTTGTATGTGGTGCTGAGGATAGAACCAGTGCCTCACACGTGCTAGGCAAGTGCTCTACTATTGAGTGACAACCCCAGCCAAATATGACCATGTTTTTGACTATCCATGAACATGAAAAGATTTTCCATCTTCTTGCATCATCCTCATTTATATAAAATTTTATTCTAATTTTATTCATAGAGGTCTTTCACCACATTACTTAGATTTATTCCTAGGTATTTTTAATCTTTTGTGAATGAAATTTTTCCAATTTTTAAAATGTGTTCATTATTAGTTTGTAGAAAGTCTATTGATTTTTGTATGTTAATTTTTCCTGTTATCCAACTGAATTTGTCTATCAAATCTAGAAGTTTTCTGGTGGAACTTTTAGAGTCTTCTTATTATAGGTTCTTATCAACTGCAAATAAGGATAATTTGACATCATTTCATATATATATCCATCTAATATCTTTTTTCTTGCTAAATTGTTCTGGCTAAACCTTCAAGTACTACCTTGGCTATGACATACTTGTCTCATTTTTTATTTATAGGAAATGCTTTAGAGCTTTATCATACTCAGTTTTCAATATGAGAGGCATATTCCTTCTATCCCTAGTTTCTTCAGAAATTTTTCATGAAGAGGTGTTGAGTTTTGTCAAATGCTTCTTTGGATTCTAGTGAGATTATTATGTGAGTTTTGTCCTTTGTTCTATTTATAAGGTATGTTATTTCACTGATTTACAAATATTGAACCACTCTTGCATCCCTGGAATTAAAGCAATTTGAACATAAGGTATGATCTTATTAATTTATTTGCAAACATTTTGTTAACGAATTTTGCCTCTAAATTCATGAAGGATAGTGGGCTAGAGTTTTCCGTTTTTGTTGTGTCCTTATCAGGTTTTGGGAGCAGGGTAATTAACACTGGTTCCATAGAATGAGTTTGAAAGTGTTCCCTCCCTTTTAAACGTATTTCATGGAATAATTTGAGAAATTATTGGCATTAGTTTCTTTTTTAAGATCTAGTAAAATTCAGTGGGGAATTCATCTGGTCCTAGGCTTTTCTTTTGGGGTAGAGCTTCTTTTTTATTATTACTGCTCCAATCACATTGCTTTTTTTCTCTCTGCTTCAGTTTCCTATATCTTCTTGGTTCAATTTAAGTAGGTCATATGTGTCTAGAAATCTCTCCATTTCTTCTAAATGTTTTCAATTTATTGGAATAAATAGTCTCTAAATGATATTTTGGATTTCAGTATTGAATATTGTAATATCCCCTTTTTCATTTCTAATTTTATTAATTTAGGTCTTTTCTTCTTTAGTTTAGCTAAGAATTTATGAATCCTGTTCATTTTTTCAAGGAACCAACTCTTTGTTTCATTGATATTTTTTATTTTTATATTGATCTTCTGTGATTCTTTGTATTTTTAAATTCTCTGAACTTTTTTGTTTTTCCTTCTACTGGTTTTTGGATTGGTTTGTTCTTATTTATCTAGGACCTTGAATTATACCATTAGGTTATATATATGAATGAGATCTTTCTGGTTATTTTTACATAGGTGCTCATATAATTGTGTTTCTAGTCTCATTTTATCCTGATGAGTTTTTAAATTTCTCCTCTATTTCTTCAATAATCCATTCACCATTCAAAGGTGTGCTACTCAAACTCCATGAGTTTGTATAGATTTTGTAGGGATTTTCTTGTTTATTTCTAATTTTATTCCATCATAATCCAATAAGATGTAAAAAATCATTTCAATTTTTCATATTTAAGACTTGCTTTCTGTTGTAATAAATGTTCTATTTTGAAAAAAATCCATGAACAGCTGAAAAGTGAGTATTTTTAGTTTTTCTTGGATGCAATATTTTGTAGATATTTCTTAAGTTCGTTTGATGAAAAGTATTATGCAATTCTGTAGTTACATTGTTGAATTCATGTCTAGATTACCTATGTATTTGTGAATATGGCATGTTGAAGTAACCCATTATTATTGTATCATAGCCTGTCTTTTTAATATTTTTAGTTTTATTTTTAGTTGTTGATAGACCTTTATTTATTTATATGCAGTGCTGAGAATCGAACCCAGGGCCTCACACATGCCAGGCAAGTGCTCTACCACTGAGCCACAACCACAGGCCCTGTAGCCTGTCTTTTTATGTTGAGTAGTGTTTGTTTTATGAAATTTGGTACACAAATTTTTGGGGTAGATATATTTATAATTATTATATTTTCTTTTTTATTTTTCCCCCTGCTTATATGTATTGCTCTACTTTGTCTCCTCTAATTTTGGCTTGAAGTCTGCTTTGTTGGATACAAAAAGAGCTATTCCTTCTTGTTTCAGATTCCATTTGCATGTAATATAATTTTCTATTCTTTCAGTTTCAGCCTGTGAATGTTTTTGTCAATGGAGTATGCACAGTTATTTCTTTTTAATCTAATTTGCCAGTATATATCTGTTAATTGGAGAATGAAGACCATTTACATTTGGTGGTATTATTTATATATGTATACATACATATATGTTACTTCCTATTACTATAGTACTAATGTTGATTCATACTTTTTTATTAAAACATTTTTTAGTTGTAGATAGACACAATAACTTTATTCACTTATTTACTTATGTGGTGTTGAAGTTAGAACCCAGTGCCTCACATATACCAGGCAAGTGCTCTACTACGGAGCCACAACCTGAGCCCAGTGTTTGGTTTACTCATGATTCTAATTTGCTTATATACTCTTTTAATAAGATCCATTCTTTCCTCTGCTCCTTTGGTTGTTTTTTCTTCTCTGTATATTATTTCTTTAAGTATCTTGTGTAATGCTGCCTTAGGATTTATGAATTCCTCTAGCTTATTTTTGGAAGGTTTTTAATTCTTCTTTGATCCTGATGGAATTATTTATAGGATAAACAGTCTAGTTTGACAGGGCTTTTTGTTCTTGTTGTTGTTGTTGTGTGCGTATTGTTTGTTTTTTTTTAATTTCAGAGCATAGAATCCTCCTAACCTTTAAAGTTTCCTCAAAACAATCTTCTGCTATGATGATTGGTTCACTCATAAGTGATTCGGAATTTCTCTATTATAATTTTTACTTTGTTTCTTTGCTTAAGACTTTTGGCATTTTAACCATAATGTGTAGTAGAGAAGTTGTTTTCTGGTCTTGTATATTCTGGCTTCTAAATACCTCTAGTATCTGAATTATCAATTCATTCCCAAGTTTGGAAAATTTTAGGAATGAAATTAAGAGACTTAATAAGAAATTGGGAGAAAAAGATGGAAATAAAATTGGAAACAAGAAAAGAGATACCAAGAAAAAGTCCAATAATTGAAAAAATGCATCAAATTATATGCAAATATTTAAAATAGTGAAGGAAATTTGTTTTTTAAAAAAACTTTTTATAAGTTTTACTTACAAAAAGTTGAAAGCATACAGAAAAGATTGAAATATCTCCTTAAGGCTGAAGTTTTTAAAACAATAATCCTTCTTTCAGGGCTTGCTTTACTTTTAGACTTCACCAGCTATGGGGAAGTTTGTGAAACAAAATTACAGATCAGTTTTTCCTTCTTAGCTTCAGCCCACACAGGCCAAAGCTATTGGTGGAGTTTATAGGCTGACCTTTGCCCCTTTTAGTATACCAGTGAGTGCCAACAAAATGTTACTTTAAAGCTCAATTCACCCTAATAGCCGGTTTTGTTTTTCTTTGTTTGTTGTACTTAGGAACAGGATACACATCTATAGTAGGTACCACAGGTTCCTCCTTCTCGCCTATGAAGTGTAGGAACTGATCTAGTTTGCATTGTACCCAATCCCAATAACTTTAATTTATATCATGGGGAAAATGCTGTGCAGTCTTGCTAGGCTGGGGTACTATAGGCAAGACGCTTTCTATTTCATCCCAAATAATTTCTCTAATATACCCTCCCATCCAGTATCCAAACCCAGCTGCTCCCACATCTGTCATGAAGCTTAGACCATCAATTTCAAAGGACCTGAATAAGCTTTCCACAGCCCAGAGTTCTATGGGTTCATGCCACAGTCTCACTTCTGAGCTCTGACTGATTTTCAGACTAGTCACCCACTGACCCAGTGGAAAAAAAAAATGGAAAAGTGTCTGTTCATCCTTGGAGGTAAAACAAGAAATATAAAATACTTCAGGGATTTCTGAATTCTCACAAAGATAGCCTAAACAATAAAGTCCCTTTTAAGATGGCTCTTCTTCGCTCACTCACTGAATCAACAGGGAAGTGCAGATAATTTCTTCTCTTGTGCCATCTTGCTACAAAATATCTAAGTACCCTTTCTGCTCAAACTGTTTATTTGCCTAGTAGCAGAGCCTGCATTTCTAAAATTAAAAAAAAAAAACTTTTTTTTGAGAGAGAGAATTTTAATATTTATTTTTTAGTTTTTGGCGGACACAACATCTTTGTTTGCATGTGGTGCTGAGGATCGAACCCAGGCCGCACGCATGCCAGGCGAGCGCGCTACCGCTTGAGCCACATCCCCAGCCCCTTCTATAAATTTTTATGATTCCTTATTTCAGCTCTCCAGAAGGGAGCTGCTCCTCCTGCTCTGAGATTTATATTCATATTCATTCTCTCTCTCTCTCTCTCTCTCTCTCTCTCTCTCTCTCTCTCTCTCTCTCTCTCTCTCTCTCTCTCTCCTGGGGATTGTACCCAGAGTCTTGTGCTTGTGAGGCAAGCACTCTACCAATCGAGCTATATCCCCAGCCTGCTCACTTATTTATTCTTAAAGAAACACTATTTCTGAGTTTTACCTTGTCACTGACTCTCTGAGTTGGACTCTAACATCATCCCACTGCTCCCCTACTTGGTCATGGAAGTGTATAAATGTTGATTTGATTCAATCTTGGGGAGAAGCCAGTATGCTCTGAATGTCACTACTCTGCCACTTTTCATCTCCCTTTACCACATTTTCTTTATACAGTTATCTATTAATGGGTACCTCAGTTGACCCCACAGTTTAGCTTTTGTGAATAGTGATGCAATAAATGTGAGAACAAAGGTATCACAATGATATGTTGATTACATTTTCTGTAGATATATATATACCCAGAAATGGAATAGCTAGATCATGCTATAGATCTACTTTTAATTTTCTGAGGAACCTCCAAACTGCTTTCTATAATGGTTGTATCAATTTACATTCCCATCAACAGTGTATAAGAGTTCCAGGGTATTATATAAAAGACAAAATATGACTTGTTTATCATCTATATATCCTCTTCAATGAAATATCTGTTCATTAATTTTGACCATTTTCTATTGTGTTGTGAATTAAAAATTGGAAATATACTAAATCTGTATACAAATTTACAAGATTTGAATTTCCCAGTCCATGAACACAGATGTATCTTCATAAATCTTCAAACATAGATCTTGTTGGATTTTTTCATCAATGTTTTGTTGTTTTCTGCAAACTAGTCTGAACATTGTTTCTTAGGTTTATATCTAAATATTTCAATTTTTTAGTCTGTTGTATTTAACTTCAGTATCCTCATATTCATTGCTAGCATACAAAAATACAAATATTTTTGTGTTTTCTTAAATCCTGTACACATGTTGAACTCATTTATTAGTTCTATGCTTCTTTCTAGAATTCCCTGGAATTTTCTCACATCATCAGTGGATTGTGCCATCTATACCAAAACAGTTTGATTTATTCCTTTCCAATCCATACCATCATACTTCCTTTCTATGACTCATTGGGTAGGCTATAGCTTCCATTACTGTTTCAGAAAAGACAAGTGAGAACAGATATATTTACTACATTTGTGATCTTAGGTGAAAATGTTCAATATTTCATGATTATGTATGATGCTACTTTTAAGATCATTTTTATCAAGTTCAGGAAGTACCTCTCTACTATTTTTAAGAAGTTGTTGTTATAAATGGGTATTAAATTTTTCAAATAAATTTGACACCCATTTATAATTGCATAAATTGATCTAATTCTTATGTTTTTTTTCTTTACTATGTCAATGTGTTAGATTATAAAAACTAATTGTGGAGTGAAGAACCAGCCTTTCATCCCTGGAATAAACTGCATTTAGTGATGACATGTAAGTATTTTTAAATATTGATGAATTTTATTGCTGATATTTTGATAATGATTTTAGCATGTGTATTTATAGGCAATGGCAAACATTGCTTTGATTTGTGTACTATATGTCAGGTTTTTAGGATCAGGATAATATTGACCTCAAAGTTGGTAAGTGGTTATTTTCCTTTTACTTTATGGATGTTTGTGCATAATTGATGTTAATTTTTTCTTAAATTTTAATACACTTGCTCATGGAAATCTTCTGGGATAGCATATTCGTTTTCAATTTTAACTAGAGATTTTTTGAAAGAAGCAGCTATTTGTTTAATGAGAATTTTTTCTATTGTGTCTGTTTCAATTTTATTGATTTATCAGTGATATTTATTATTTTCTGCTAACTTTGAACTTATTTTATTTTTCGTTCACTCTAGTTGAGGGCACAATTTATTGAATTGAGACTTTCCACTTTTCTATGTTGACATTTATTACTCTTCATTTTCCTTACAACACTGCTTTAGCTGTGTTACACAAAAAATTGTATATTGTAATTTCATTTTAATTTAGTTACATGTACTTTTAATTTTTTTAAATTTTGTTGTTAATGATGGGTGTTTATTTTATTTATTTATATGTGGTGCTGAGAATAGAACACAGTGCCTCACACATGCTAGGCAAACACTCTATCACTGAGGTATAATCCCAGCCCATATTTTTATTGATTTTTTTTAGTTATACATGAATAAAATCTGTTTTGATGTAATTATAAAAAGCAAGTTCTTTTCTTGAGTTTTTTCTTTAATGCATGTGTTATTTATATGTATGTTGACTATTTCCCAATACTTCATTACTTCATTTTAATTACTTTATTACTTCATTTTAGATTACTTCATTATAACCAGAGTGCATATATATGGTTTCAATTATTTAATTTTTTTAAGTTTGTGTTATGGCCCAAATATAATGTATCTTGGTTGTGTTCTGTAGGTATATGAAAACTCTTTGTATTACTGATGGAATGTTCATAGTTCTTCTGTATCATTACTTGTTTGTTCTATAGTTGTAGAGAGAGATCTTGAATACTGAAATTATAATGGTGGGTTCATCTTTTTCTTTAAGTTCTACCATTTATCCTTATATTATGCAAGTCTGTTTTTGGTGCATCCACATTTTGAACTGCTGTATCTTCTTGGAGAGATGACCTATTTACATCATGTAACATCTTTCTCTGTTGCCAATAATTTCCTTTCTATGAAATCTATTTTAAATAAATTTAATTATGTTTAATGAATACAACATGAAGTTTATAAGACACATATATAGTTGAATGGTTAATTTAGTGGAACAAATTAACGTACCAATCTCCTCACATATTTATCCATTTATCTCCCTATGATAAGAACAGCTATAATATAAACATTCACCAAAACTCTTGAATATAGTACACTATTATTGATTATAGTCCTTCTGTTGTACATTAGATCTCTAGAGTTTATCATACTACATAGCTGCTATTTTTATCAGAGGATCTATATCTCCCAATTTTTCTCTGTCCCCTTGCCTGTGATAACTCATGTTTCAATCAAAATCTCTATGTAGTTGACTGTTTTAGAAATATTTCACATAAAATCATGCAATATTTCTATTTAAATGTTTATCTTACTTCATTTAATGCAATATCCTCCAGATTAAATAATTTTCTGGCAAATTGAAGGTTGTTTTTAAATTATGTGTTTGTGCATGTGTGTGTGTGTGCATGTGTGTGTGTGTGTGTGTGTGTGTGTGTGTGTAAACATGAAAACAATTTTTTCTAATCAATGAAATCTAAAGCTCATTCTTTTGGAAACAAATCAAACTGCTAAATCTCAAGAAAATTCAATAAAAATAAAACAAAAAATAACATAATAATATCAGAAATGAAAAAGGAGATATCACCTCACACCATGAAGGGAGAAGTGATAGAGCAAGATGTCAAGAGAATAAGATCCTCTAGTGACAGTATCTCCAAAGACACACCAAATTGAACAGCTATTCAACCATTAAACTAGATTTATAAAAGCTAAAGAAATCACGTGAGAGACCATAGTACTTGCTTCTAGTATAAGAAAGTAAAAAAAAAAAAATTGAAGAAGGCAGAGACAAAATACATGACCTTGTCATCCATCCCTCAATTCCAAGAGCCAAGCTCAGAGAGAGATGTCCCTCACATAGGAGAGTAAAGGGACTTATTCCATGGTTTAGTCAGCTTTTTTTCCCTGCTGTTACTAAAGGACCCAACCAGAACAACTGTAGGGGAGGAAAAATTTATTTGGGAGGGCTCTCAGTTTCAGAGGTCTCAATTTCTAGGCAGCAGGCAGGTTCCATTCCTTAGGGCTCAAAGTGAGGTAGAACATCATAGCAGAAGAGTGTGGTGAAGGGAAGCAACCCACATGATCACCAGGCAGCAGAGAGTGAGGTTTCCACTTGCCAAATACAAATAAATACCCCCAAACTATGCCCCCAATACTCTACCTTCTCTAGCCACAACCCACTTGCCTTCAGTTACCACTCGATTAATCCTATCAGGTGATGCATTCACTGAATTGGTTAAGGCTTTCATAACTCAATCATTTATCTTCTAAACCTTCTTGCATTGTCTCACACGTGAGCTTTTGGGAGACACTTCACATCCAAACCAGAACATTCTGCCCCCACAAAAGCTCATGACCGTTTAACAATGTGAAATACATTTTGTCCATCTCCGAGAGTCCCCATGGTCTCAAAGTTCAAGGATTGCCCAAAAGTTCAAGTCCAAAGTATCCTGTGAGACTCAGGGGAAACTTGCATTGTGAGTTCTGATAAAAATCAAAAGCTATTTATATATAAAGGTACAGAGTAAACATTTCCATTCACAAAAATAGGAGCACAGAAAGAAGGAATGGAGTTAAAGCAAGACATAAATTCAGCTGGCAAACAAGTCCTGTAGCTCCATGTCTGGAACCTGGGGCTCATGGCATCATGATATTCTGTCCAAAAGGATTTTGTAGATCCATCCCTGTACCTGTTGAGAGCCACAGTTGAAGGGGCCCCAGCAAACTTCCAGCTGCCAGCAAACTTCCAGCTCCCGGCTGATGATTGGCTCACAGCGGCCCCAGCAACATCTAGCTGATTGGCTCCTCCACGGAGCTGCTCATTGGGGGACTTCTTTGGCTCCGCCCACGCGACCCAGCCAATCGGCCTCAAGAGCAGGAGGATTGTGGGAGGTTGAGAGGTTGGTGTGAGGAGAGGCTTGTGGAAGCTGGTGGTGGCAGTTGGGCTCTGAGGGTTTTTCCTGAGGAGCTGTTTTGTTTGGCCTGTGTGGTTCTAAAAATAAAGTTCGTTTCTTTTGACAAGTGGCTCCTGAGTTGTGCCCAACCAGGCTGCGGCATGTACCCTTGTTGGTTGCAGCTCAAATGGCCTGTCTTTGGCTTTTCTTCTCAATTCCTGCCACTTTCCTAGGACAATGTCCTGTGTTACTGGCATTTCTTAATCTCAGGAGTCTCCACTGCAGTTTCAGCTTCCTCCTCAAATCAGTTGCAGTCTTGGAGTGAATGCAGGGCTCAAAAGTGCTCTTTCTGAGACAGTGCATGCCTCTGCTGCTGTGACTCAAATGTAACCTAGCCTAGCCTAACCCTAGGGAGCCAAGAGACTGCTCTCCCCAACACTACCTCAACTTCCATTTATTGGGGTAGGTCAGGGGATAAGCACAAGTCTGCCATAGAATGTAGTGCCAGGCTGGTGAGACCTAACACTAGGCAGATCTAATAGTCCTCATCCCCAGTCCTTCTTGGACTGAGTGGAACTGCTACAGTGTCAGGGGAAGAAGAAACATGGTCCCAGTCTACCAGACTTATATTCCAGTTGACATCACCTGTGACTGGTTGCAGTGAGTGATCGCCACCTTAGCAACAGGTGGCACATAGCAGCATGAGCATTGGTCCTGCCCCAGTCTTGTGCTGGATTTAGCAACCTATGGACTCCGGTAGAGTCACAGTTGGTGGATGTGGTGAGCAGAGGTGTGACAAAGGACTCTGGTGCTGGCCCATGTATTGTGACTCTGCTCAGAGCCAGGCAGAATCCTGCAGTGCCTTACCACAGGCTGGCAACTACAGATGAGGAATGTTACATATCCTGGCCTCAGGAGAGGCTTTTGAGAACAGACTACTTTCTCTACAGACTCTCCTTGTTGTGGTTTGAATAAGAGCTGTCCCCCAAAAGCTTATGTGACAATGCACAATTGTTCAGAAATGAAATGATTAGATTATAAGAGCTGTAGTCTAATCAGAAGATTAATCCATTTGATTTAAAACTTCCAGATACCAATTATAAAATGTAATCTAAAATGCTTGCTTTCCAAAAAATATATACAACAACCAAAGACCCATAAAACTAGCCCATGTACAGGATATTGTAACTACTTTGGAGACCTCATAATTTATATAATAGGGAACATTTCATAGCAGCTTTTATAAATATTATAAAAAGACCAAATAAAAAACCACTATTAAAGAAGTAAAGATATAATGACAATATCTCATAAAAGAAAAAATAATAGATACAAATTATTTTCAAAAGAACAAAAGTGGGAATTCTAGAGTAAAAAAAAAAGTAAAATAACAAATGAAAATTCACTAGAGTCAATTTGCACAAGCAGAACAAAGAATTATTAACTTCAAGGAGATGTCAATAGTAATTATGCAGTTGAGAAACAGGGGGAATAAATTAATATTAAATATAAGTATGACCTCAGATAAATGTAAAACACAATTGATTCCTCCAATGTAAGTATGGCTGAAATACTAGAATAAGAGGAGAGAAAAGAAATATATATTCATGAAATAATGGCTGAAAGCTTCCCAAATATAATAAAAAATCCAAAGGTTCCATGAAGTCAAAGTAGGATAAAATAAAGTGATCCACACTCAGACACATTACAGTCAAAATGATAAAAGACAAAGTTAAAGGGAAAATCTTGAAAGCAGCAAGAAAAAAATGAACAGTCACATACAAGGAAAACTCGGTAACTTTAACAGAAGTGTTCTTAAAAGAAACCATGGATGCAATAAGACAATGAGATGACATGCTCAATGTGTCGGGATGCAGGGGCATCTCAGCCAAAAATTTTATGCCTTGTTAAGTTGTCTTTCAAAACTGAAGTATGAAGGCAGTACCAGTGTATTATCATTCTATCACTGAGACAAAATCCTGAAAAGGTCACCTTAAAGGTGGAAAGATTTATTGTGACTCACAATTTCAGAGGTTTCAAGCCATAATCAGGTGGTTTCATTGCTATGTGCCTGAGGTGAGAGGGTACATCATGACAAAAGGGTATGACAGAAGATAGCAACTCACCTCATGGTTGCCAGGAAGCAAAAGAGAGAAAGAAAGATAATCCATGGACTAAATACATCCTTCAAGGGCATATCCCACTGACCCACATTCTATATTTTCCAACACTTCCCAATAGTGACACCAGCAGTAGATGAAGCACATGTGCCTTTAAGGGACATTCCAAATCCAAACTATAACAATGAGATTTTTTTTAATTTTTATTTTTTATGAGTTGCTTGAAACAATACAATGATTTTGACATATCATACATTTGATTCAAATGGGGTATGAATTCTCATTTTTCCACGTGTATAGATTGCAGGATCACATTAGTTATACAGCCACTTATATGTCTGTTGTATTCTGCTGCCCTCCCTATCCCCCCTCCCCTCCCCTCCCATCACCTCTGTCTACACAATCTACTGTGACACATTTCTCTCTCTCTCTCTCTCTCTCTCTCTCTCTCTCTCTCTCTCTCTCTCTCTCTCTCTCTTCCTTCCCTCTCACACCATCATACATGTATTTTGTATAACGATGAGGGTCTCCTTCCATCTTCCGTGCAATTCCCCTTCTCCCTCCCATTCCCTCCCACTTCTCTTCCCTGTTTAGTGGTAATCTTCTTCTCATGCTCTTCCTCCCTACTCTGTTTTGAGTCACCTCCCTTATATCAGAGAAGACATTCAGCATTTGTTTTTTAGGGACTGGCTAACTTCACTTAGCATAATCTTCTCTAATGCCATCCATTTCCTTGGAAAGCTGGGAATGGAACCACCATTTGACCCAGCTATTCCCCTTCTCGGACTATACCCAAAAGACATAAAAAGAGCATACTATGGGGACACAGCTACATCAATGTTCATAGCAGCACAATTCACAGTAGCTAGACTGTTGAACCAACCTAGATGCCCTTCAATAGATGAATGGATAAAAAATAATGTGGCATTTATACACAATGGAATATTACTCAGAAATAAAAGAGAATATAATCATGGCATTTGCAGGGAAACAATGAGATTTTAAAAATAAGAATTTTTTTACTGGAAAAATCTTCGTGTGAGTAATAATAAAGGAAGTTCAAGTAATCCCAAACAATAACAATAATTTAATAATTCACAAGCACACACACACACACACACCTATACACCAAACATCAGTGAAATTAATGAAGTAAATAATTACCAATCAATAGTATATATGTCTCTATATTCTAATGTTTTCTGTTAACAAAATAAAATATGGGGTATTTCATAACATCCTAACACAGATGAAAGATGGAAAATATAAGAAAATATAAAAATATATGGATTTTAGTAATAATACATCACTATTTATTGTGACACTGATACTAACAAGATTTTTCTTATAGATAAAACTGGATGTTGGGTATATGGAAAATCATTATAGTCACACATTATTTTAAATGTCAAAGTCTATAATGAATTAAAATATATTTTAAAAGTAAGCAACCACATAAAATTAAAATATCCCTATCACAATTTCCAAGTAAGATTGAAAAGAAAGCCATGCATTTTCAAATTGCTGATGTAACTCAGTGCTACACTGCTTGCCTAGCATGTGTGAATCCTTGGGTTTGATTCCCCATACTGAAAAAGCCATATATTTTTAAAAGTTGAATAACACAGTAAGTGTATTATTGTATTGTTGGGTGTATAAAATATAGGATTTTAATACATTTCTCAATAATAAAACAAATAACAAGGGCAGGATGAAACTGTATTGGAAGAAGAAAATGATAATGGTGAATCAATTATGTAAGAAGAAATTAAAAGAAAAATAAATGGCAAATAAGCATAATATAACAAAATATTTTTATATATAGTGATTTTGTTTCTTTCCTTAATTTTTGTAAATAAAATCAATGTAATAATTAGGAAAACATATTGAGTTTGGATCACATATATGTTATATATAAAATAGTACCAATGCAAAAATGGAAAGTGAGAATTGAGCTATCTAAAATTGACATCACTATATCTCATTGGGATTAACAGTTTAATTCTCAAGTAGACTCTTATGGGATAAAATAGGTAGGTAGATAAATTAGGTAGATAGATTTATAGATGACAATACAAAATAGATACATTTAGTTATGTAAAGTAAATCCTCTTAATAGCCAAATAACATTACAAAAATATATGACACTAGAAAAATAGTTAGCAAATTTAAATAAAACAGTAAAGAAGCAGAGGGAAAAATGATAAAAATATAGAAAAAAAGTAAAATGCTGAACATCATTAGAGCCATATATGACAGCATTAAGTGTTAATGGATTACACAGTCCATTTTAAAGGTACAGATAGCTGGAATGGTTCAAAAATAAAACTCAACTCTACATTCTTCACAGGTCTGACATTTTAAATTGAAAGACACACATTTTACAGGTAAAAAAATGAATAAATGTGCCATAAAATAGCAACCATAAGAGAATTGAAGTACGTATAACAAAATTAGATAATATTATATATTAAAACAACTATTGCTGGATATACATAGAAACAGTTTTTTTTTTGAAAAAAGAAACACTTTTCAATGATAAAGGATTTATTTATCATAGAGTTATAGCAAATATAAACTTATTTGCTCCTAACTACAGACTACAATACTTTATTAATAAAGATTCCAAAATTCTCAATAACATATTATCAAATGAATCCAGCATAATTTTGTATGTATTATATAAATATGTATATATATATATTATAATATTATATATCCTGACCAAGAGTGCCAATACATGAAGCACTAATTGCCTGAAATGGAATGAGAACAAAATTAAAAATGTGTCCAGCCTGGGAGCATACCTCAGTGTACAGCACTTGCCTAGCATCCATGAGGCCTTGAATTTGATCCCCAGCACCACAAAATAAACAATGTATGCAATCAAAAAGCTTCTGGAGAGCAAACTAACCAATCAAAGAGTAAATAGAAAACTTATGGAAAAAGAGAAAATAGTTGCACACCTTACTTGTGATAAGGGGTTAAAACCCAAAATTCATAAGGAACTTGAAAAGCTCCATCGAATGAAAGCAAATAAGTCAATTTAAAAATGAGCAAATGACTTAAGAGGCACTTCTCAAATGAGGACACAAATTGCCCTCAGTTGCATGAAAACATGATCAACAGCTCTAATCAAATACAATTTAGAGCTACCATGATCCCAGTATGGGAGCACATGCCTGCAATCTCAGCTAGTCTAGAGTTGGAGACAAGAAGATTACAAGTTCAAGGCTGGCCTGGGCAATTTAGTGAGACCCTGTCTCAACATAAAAAATAAAAAGACCCCCAGTGTTTAATCCCCAGTACTTCAAAAACATCACTTAACACCCTTTAGAATCAAAAAGACAAAACTAATAAGTGGTGGCAAAGGTAGTTTGAAAATTCTTGTATGCTGTTAGTGGAAATGTAAATTGGTATAGACATTATGGAAAATGGTATGGAGAGCCTTCAAAAAACTAAAAAAGAAGAACTACCACATGATACAGCAACCCTGCTTCTGGGGTATATATATATATATATATATATATATATATATATATATATATATATATACACACACACATACATACAGAGGATTGAAATCAGTACTTTGAAGAGTTATCTACATTCCCATCTTCACTGCAGAATTATTCACAATAAACACCCTATATGTTAAATAAAATTGTGTATATATACACAATTGAGTGTTATTCAGTCTTTAAATTGAAGGAAATAGGTCATTTGCAACAAGAAGAGTGAATGTGGATGACATCATGGTAAGTGAAATAAGTTACACACAGAAAGAAAAAGACTGCACCATCTCAGTTACATGTGGAATCTTAGAGTCAAATTCATATTAGTAGAGAGTAGAGTGGTGATTACTATAGACTGGGGCATGAGGAGATGTCTCAAAGAGTAAAGTTTTATTTAGAAGAATAAGTTTTTGTGATCTATTCCACAGCAATTGTAATTAATAATATTTTATTGTATATTTAAAAATTGCTGAGATAAATTTTAAATATTATCACTACAAAAATGAAAAATATGTGAGATGATGGATATGTTAATTACTATATTTAGTCATTGCATGATTTATTCATATATCAAAACATTACATTCTAATCAATAAATATATACCATTAATATTTGTTAAAATTTAAAAATAATAGATTCATTTAATAACCAATATTAATTAGTGGCTAAAACAACTACAGCAAAGACCAACAATGATGAGGAAGACTAAAATAATACTATAAATTCATTAAACACTCAAATAGTATTCTACCCCCAAACAGCAAATACATATTCTTCTCAAAATCACATTTCCATGTAATTTACATTATCCAAGATAGACCATGTTCTAAGCTACAAAATGAGAATTAATTAATGTTAAAAGGTTGAAAGCCTACAATTCGATTGCAGTGAAATAATAGAAATAAGTGGCAAATAGAAACAGAGCATTTCAAAAAAAGAAACTGGTGAAAAAAATAAATAATAATGATGGTTATAAAATACTTTGAGATTAATGAAAATGAGAACACAATATGTCAAAACACTGTGGGGGGAAGTTGCAGCTAAAGTAAAGCCCAGAAGGAAGTTTATATCTGTACAAGCCTATATCAAAATCAAAGAAAGATCTAAAGTCAGCAACCTAATCTTCCTCCACCTTAAGACATTATGAAAATAAAAGTAAACTAAGCCTAAAAAGAGAAGGAATGAACTAATACGATTAGAGGGGAAAGCAATGAGATAGACAAAAGAAAAATATTTAAGAGATTGAGACATTATTTAAAAAAAAAAAAACTTCTAATGATTTAAAACCCAGGACAAGATTGTATCACTGATCAAATCTACCATATTTCTGCAAAAAAATGGAAACAGGGAGAACTCTCCCTTGTTTTATCTTATGAGACTAGTGTTGTCTTGAAGCCAAAGCCCAAAAAGGCATCATAACAAAACTAAAGACTAATATATTAATAAAAATGAAAAAAATCAATAAAATATTATCAAATTGCATGCAGTTCATGTAAGTATTATACATTATAACCAAGGGGATTTATCTCAAGAAAACAAGGTTGCATAACATTCTGAAAAAAAATTAATGTGATACATGATATGGGAAAGAAGGAGAATTGATATTATCATCTCAATAGATGCAGCAAACCATTTAAAAATCCTCATTGGAAGGGTTCAACAGCAGACTGGAAGGGTTCAAGTGCAGAATTGATAAAACAGAAGAAGAAATCAAGAAACTTGAGGACAGTTCATTTGAAAACATTGTGTTAGAGAAGCAAAGAGGGAAAAAGAGAAGAAAAGTGAGGAGAGCCTATGGGACTTATTGAACATTATCAGACAAATGAAGATACATATAATGGCAATCTCCAAAGGAAAACACATAAAGTAGGCAAAAGAGGCCTTTGTTTATGAAGAACTAATGACTAAAACATTTCCAAATCTGAGAAATAAATGAACTCAGGAAACAATATTCAAAAAGCTTATAGGCATACAACTAGGACAAATCTGAAGAGAATCACAATGAGATACATTAAAATCAAGTTGTCTAAAAAGAATCTTGAAAGCAGCAAAAGTGAATAATCACATACAAAGGGACATACATAAAATTATCAGTGAATTTTTCAGCAAGAGCTTTTCAGCCCAGAAGGGAGTAAGATGATAAGCTGAAAGTGCTGAAAGAAAAATAGTCAACAAGTATACCATGTCAGACAAAAATGCCCTTCAAAAGTTAAAGAGAATATAAAATTTCCCCAGATAAACAAAAGCAGAGGGAGTTCATCATATAAGACTAGCCTTTAAAAAATGCTATGAGAAGTCCTTTAAGTTGAAACAAAGGGATACCAACAACATATACACAACACAAAAGCATATGAAAGTTTAAAGCTCTTTATTAAATATAAATATACAGAAAAATACAGAATATTTTATTGCTGGAATGGTTGTGTTAAATTATTATTTAATTTGTATATAGAAGCTAAAAGACAAAAGTAAAAAATTATTAAAGATATAAGATATGCTAATGGAGGCTGAGGGTTTAGCTCAGTGATAGAGTGCTGGTCTAACATTCACAAGGCCCTGGGTTTATTCCCCAGCACTGTAAAAAAATGTTATTGTATGCACAACAGAAAAAGATGTACATTTTTGACACTATTTGAAATAATAAATGAGTAAATTGAGAAAGTAATTTTTGCACATGATCAAAGTTAAGTTCTTATTAACAAAATAAATTTTTAAAAGATATCTTTTACAAGCCTCATGTTAATTACAAATAAAATACCTATAAAATATAAGCAAAAGGAAATGATAAAGAGATGAAAGCACATCATTACAAAAAATCAGCAAAACACAAAGGAAGACAGGGGGAAAGAAAAAGAGGAATTAGCAAGCTATAACAAGTTATCCTTATCAGTAATTATTATAAAACTACAGTTATTAAACTCCTTTTTTTTAAAGAGAGAGTGAGAGAGGAGAGAGAGAAATTGTTTTTTTTAATATTTATTTTTTAGTTCTCGGCGGACACAACATCTTTGTTGGTATGTGGTCCTGAGGATCGAACCTGGGCCGCACGCATGCCAGGAGAGCGCGCTACCGCTTGAGCCACATCCCCAGCCCCATATTAAACTCCTTAATCAAAGGTATGAAGTCACTGAAAGAACTGAAAAGACAAAAGTACATGCTGTCTACATGAGATTCACTTTCGATCTGATGACACTCACAGATTAGAAGTAAAAAGTTGAAGAATATAAAAATGCATTCAAATGGTAATCAAAAAAGAGGCAGCATAGCTACATTAATATCAGATGAAACAATGCAGATAAATGGGATCTCTTAAATACTTTTGGAGGGAATGTAAATCAGTACAGCCATTATGGAAAACAATATGGACACTCCTTAAACACGAAAATTAGAACTACCATATGATCCATTAATTTCACTACTGGGCATATATCCAAAGAAAATAAAATCATTATGTCAATGAAACATTGCACTGCAATGTTTATTGCAAGATTATTCACAATAACCAAGATAGGAAAGCAAAAAAAAAAGGTGAACAAAAACAGATGACTGGATACAGAAAAGGTGATATATATTCAGTAATAAAAAAAGAATAAAATCTTGACGTTTGAGATAACATAGATGGAACTGGAGGTCATTATGTTAAGTGAAATATGCAAGACACAGAAGGACAAATACCACATGTTCTCCCTAATTTGTGGAACCAGCAAGTCAATCTCAATAGAAGAATGGAGAGGAATAGTAGTCACCGGACACTGGGAATGGCAGGGTGATGGAAAGATTTTAGATAAAATAGAAACAGACTTTAAATTAAAAAAAAAAAAAAAAACTTACAGGAGGCAATGTAAGACACTACATACTGATTAAGGAGTCAATTAATTCAAAGGTAGAGCAATTATAAATATTTATGCACTAAAAGTTACTAAATATATTTAGTAAACTTTAACAGATTTAAATGAATAAATAGATGGTAATACAATAATTGTAGGAAATGTAAATGTTGCGCTTTCAATAATAGATAGAACAGAGAAAAAAAACAATAGTAAAATAGAAGATTTGCCAGCAATAAAAGAGAATAAAATCATGGCTTTTGCAGGTAAATGGATGGAGTTGGAGAAGATAATGCTAAGTGAAGTTAGCCAATCCCCAAAAAAACAAATGCTGAAAGTTTTCTCTGATATAAGGAGGCTGATTCATAGTGGGATAGGGAGGGGGAGCATGGGAGGAATAGATGAACTCTAGATAGGGCAGAGGGTAGGAGGGGGAGGGAGGGGGAAGGGGTTTAGAAGTGATGGTGGAAGGTGATGATCATTATTATCCAAAGTACATATATAAAGACACGATTTGGTGTGAATATACTTTGTATACAACCAGAGAAATGAAAAATTGTGCTCTACATGTGTAATAGAATTGTAATGCATTCCACTGTCATATGTAAGTAAAAATAAAAATAGAAGATTTGCACAATACAGTAGGTCAATACGACTTAACAGACATATACAAAACATTTTACCTAATAACAGCAGAATACATACTGCTCTCAAGTGTATACAGATGATTCTTGATGATAAATATCATGTTAGGCCACAAAATTGGTATTAAAAATTTCAAGAAGAATTAAATTATATAAATTATTTTTTCTCATCAAAATAGAGTGAAAATAGAATTCAATAGCACAAGGAACACTGGAAAAACCATAAGTATGCTAAAATTAAATGTAAATAAATATAAGAACAGTAATAAATAAAATGTAGAGTAGAAAATCAATGAAATAAAAAATCAGCAAACTCTTGGCTACATTAAATAAAAGAGAGAAAGATGGAGGGTGAGAGAGGGAAAGAGCGAAGAGAGAGTTCATATTTCTAAAATCAGAAATGAAAGAGAGAATATTACTACTGGTTACACAGAATTAAAAAGAATTCTAAAGGAATTCTATGATCAATTGTATGCTAACAAGTTAGATAACCTACAAGAAACAGATAAATTACTAGAAACACACAATCTAACAATAATAGAAAATTTGAAAAACCAGTAAAAAGAAGATTAAATCACTAATTGAAATCCTCCAAATAAAACAAAGTATAGAATCAAAGGGTTTCATTGAAGAATTTTAACATTTAATGAAAACTTAACATCAATTCTCATGAAACTTATCTGAAAAATTAGAGGAATGAACATTTTCATATTAATTCTGTAAGACCAGCATTACTCTGATAGCAAAATCAGAAGATGATATTATGAGATAAAAACACTACAGAACAATATTCCTGATGAATATGAATGCAAAATTTCTCAACAAAATACTAGGAAAACAAATTTACTGGTGTGTTGAAACAAACATACAGTATGATCAAGCGGAATTAAATTCTGTAATGTAAGTTTGGTTCATCATATAAAAATCAATGGATAGAATATACCACATTAGAAGAATGAAGGACAAAATCCATATGATCATCTTAATTAATGCAGACAAAGCATTTGATAGGATGCAATATTCTTTTATAAAAGCAGTATGGAGAATAGGAAGAAAAAGAAAGTGCCTCAACAAAATAAAGTCAAAATATGAAAAGCCCATGACTAACATCATACTCAATGGTGAAAGACCAAAACCTTTTGCCCTCAGATTAAGGATTAGGCAAGTATATTCACTTTTGCCTCTTAAACTCCCCATAGTATGGAAAGTCCTAGCCGGAACAATTAGGCAATATAAAAGAAATAAGGGATCCAAATTGTAAAAGAAGAAAAATTATCTGTTTTCAAATGACATGATTTTATACGAACAAAATCCTAAAGACACACATACATGCATATACACACATATGTATGCTCACATGCTCACCTGTATAAAGTTTTTATTAAGTGAATGATCAATTCTGCCTCACCCCTGTTGCTCAATAGCTTATACTATATTATTACATATTCAGATATTAATATATTAAAGCTTTTATTCTTGTCAAACCCTTAAAACAAGAAGAATTGTATACTGTTAGTTAAGTATAACCATATTTAATTATATTTTATCAATTTAATTAAAATTTCAACTAGAAGCAAGTTTTAGTTAAACTACTAATTAGTGCAATCTTAAAAACTTAAAAATTTCCTAAGTTTTGGGCTTATTGGATAAAAACTTTTCCTTTTTCTTTAGAAAGTTACTGAAAAGGTCCCAAATACTAACATATTACTTAAACTTAATATTTTTCTCTGAGGGAGTTTTTTAAAAGCTTGATTTATTTTCAATTTAACTATAACTTCAACTTGAAACAAGATTTAGTCCAACTCCAAATAAAAGCAATTTTTGAACTTAAAAATTTCATAAATATTAAGGCTTATTGACTGAAACTTTTTTTCTTTTCCTTTCTAAGATTACTAAAATGATACCCAATATTAACTTAGCATTTTAAGAGCACTTTTCTCTAAGTGGTATTTCTGTAGATTTTATTTGTCTCTAATTTAATTATGATTTCAATTATAAGTAAGTTAGCTCACTCACAAATGTATCCCCCTCCCAGTACAGTGATTGAATAAATTAAGCAAGGCACTGAAAATGCCTAAATGAGTTCTTATAATTCCATAAATATATTGATTTGGTCCTGGTCTTTTTATTAATTTAAAGTAGAATTACACACTCAAACGATTAAATGCACACACACACACAAAAACACACACAATTAGAATTAATAAATGAATTCAACAAAGTTTCAGAATACAAACTCAAATTTAGTTATATCTCCATAAGCTACCAATGAACAATTCAAAAGGAAAAGGAAAAATAATCATATTTATAATGGTAATATAAAGGAATAAGTACACATAGGAATAAGCCTAAACAAGGAAATGAAATACTTATACACTGAAAATTGCAAAACACTGGAGAGAGTAATTAAGGAAAACCCAAATAAATGGAAAGACCCCTCTTATCCATGTAATAGAAGACAAGTATTCTTAAGATGTCAATGTTATCCAATTCCATTCCTATCAAACTCCCATAGCATTTCTTTGCAGAAAAAAGAAAAAAAAATCATTCTAAAATATATAGGGAATCTAAAGGACCCTAAATATTCCCAGAAATTTTGAAAAATTTAGAATAAACTTGATGGCTCACATATCCTGATTTCAAAACATGACAAAGGACATTTCTCTACATGGAATAAACCTGTCACAAAAAGACATGTACTAGAGAAAATGGTGGAATAGAGCTAGACAGTGATTCCTCATCTCTCCACAATACAGAAAGAAGGCAGTGAAGGAACAGTTTTTCTGAGAGGTGGGTAACAGAATAAATGCTTTAAGACTCAATATTATTAAGTCTGAATCATGGAGAGACTTGAAGATAATTATTGGAGTAGAAAGTAAGTGCAGAGGGCTGGGGTCGTGGCTCAGTAGTAGAGCACTTGCCTAGTATATGCAAGACACTAGGTTTGATTCTCAGCACCACATATGAATAAATAAATAAAATAAAGGTCCATCAACAACTAAAAAATACATATTAAAAAACAAGTGCAGAGTTCCCTAACCTTGACCAGAGTAGGGGGAAGGTGGGAGGGGCAACAGAAAGAGAAAGAGAAAAGAGAGGGAGCAGAAAAGCATACAAGCTCACCCTCTTAACATCTGGAAAGAAAAATAGAACAAATTAAATCATGATAAAAGCGGCAGTGTCCTTAAAGTAGGTCAACCAATTTAAAACTAAATTGTGAATAAAAAGTCATGTTGGGCTCTGCAGCCATTTTGTGGAACCCACAAATGAACACTCACCATTTAAATCAACACCACATCTCCTCATCTCTAGATATCAAAAAATTAAACCAAAAAGAGTACCCCTTAAGTGAGATCTCTTAAGAATGCATCTATTAAAAAATTGTAGAGGGATTGCTACTTCACAAAATTTGTTGAAACCCTCTTACTCCTCACAGCAAACAAGAGGAGTGGAATGGATCAGACCTGTCTCAGGAAAAGTGATACTATCCTGATGCTCCACAATACTGTGATTGAATAAATTGGAAGCCCAGGCATAGAAAGAATGGATGCCCACAATTCACAGCAATGGCAAGTGAGAGCTCAGGTCCAAATGGAAAGGCACTTTTGCTCTCAAGCAGAGGAAGGGGAAACCTTCAGGATTGTTGCTGCCACTAATGCTGGCAGGAGGCATCGCAGGAAATTGCCTGAGTCCTAAGAAGCCTAGAGGGACTGTCTCTGTCATTGTGGCCATAGTCTGCTTGGGGTCTGTCCCAAAAGGAAGCTGCCTGGATCTAAAGTGGTATAGAGAGATGGTCCAGATAGTAGTCACAGCTGGCAGAAGGTTGGAATGAAATAATACCTGAGTCCCAGAACGTATAAATGAAAGGTGCCCATATTGTGAATATAGCCACTGGAAGGGATAAGGGAAAAGATTGCCTGGGTCCAAGAAAGCTAAGAGTGTTGCCACCCATCCTTACCATTGGCCACAACTAGTGAGTGTTTGGCCACTATTTGGACACTGGTTGGATAATGCCTCAGTCACAGTGAGCAGTTGAGATCAATGCCCACCATTCACAAACTGAGACAGTGAAAGCTAGAACCCCAGGGAACTAGCTGGGTATCTTTCTTAAGTAGTAAGACGATACCCCAGTAAGCTGCATCAGACATAGGGAATGTGTCTACACGCAGATTACCCATGGAGAATCCACAAAACATAAGACCTGTGCTTGTAGACAGCCACCAAGCTCTATGCCACCTTGTAAAGGATCCTGTAGAGGGGATCAGGTACACAGTAGCTCATAGCAATCACAACAACAGTCCAGAGCCCTACATTTTGGACTCCCACACACAATAGGAACAATCAACAGACAGAACACTGTACCCTCTAAGTAGTCATACACAGGCCTCTGACCTGAAAAACAAAAACAAGTCAGTGTCTGGTGTTGTGGCTCTGGAGCTGGGGTTGTAGCTCAGCAGTAGAGTGCTCGTCTAGCATGCATGAGGCCCTGGGTTGGATCCTTAGCACCACATAAAAATCAATAAATAAAGGTATTGTGTCCACTTAAACCTAAAAAAAATAAATATTAAAAAAAACCAGCCAGGTCCATAGCAAGTAGGGAAGTGGTTCCTGTGCCCAAATACCTCTGGAGTGATTCAAAGCCAAATAATGATGAACTTCTTCTAAATGTCTCAAATCTTAATGAAATCCAAACCAAGATTCAATAAGATTTATCTCCACCTTGGCATGATTTACTGTAAATAACTCTAAAGTCAACATTATCATACATACCACTCTTTATTTTGATTTACCATTGTTACCCTTAATAGCCAACACTGTACCTTCAGCCCATTTAAATTTATTTTTTCTAATAGTTTAAAGCATTAGTTAGAATCATTACATCTTTGTTTTCTTAGCTCTGATGTATACTTGCTCTTCTCATCCACTATTCTCCCTCACACATTATCTGCTACTGCCTCAAATCTTTCCCCATACTTTTTCTCCTTTTTAACTTTTATTTGAATCATTATTTCTATCCTTTCTTTCTTTTTTCTCCATTCCATTTTCTCAATCTTTCTCCCTTTCCCTTTCAGCTCCCATATAATTTTACAGTTATGTTATTACATGTTTGACCTATTCCAGTACTTTCCTACAAGTTTATACCAGGATTAAAAAGAACTGTGGAGAACAATATCAACAAGTTTCTCACTTTTTATAAGGTTGGATAGTATATGCCTTAGCTCTGAAGTGATTGTACTAGATAAGATTCTTTCAAACTGATACTGATATTGGGAACAGCAGAGGCCACACATTGAGTTAAAGTGTCAATACTTGGATATTACCCCACCCCAGGTCTCTTAAAATAAAGAAGCTCTCAAAATTGGACCTTGCTTAAAAGAAGAAACAATAACAATCCCAATAGATGCATAGATAGAAGGAATATGAAAATGCAAGGGAACAATCTCATAACACTTCAACAACTGACTCCATACAATGGAGAAAATGTCAGAGAATGAATTTAGAAAGTTCATAGTTAAAATGTTCAGTGAGCTAAAAGGAGAGGTGAGGAGGGAAATCAGAAAGAAAATACATGAAGTGAAATTTCACTTCAATGAAAAGACATTTTTTTAAAAAAGGATCAAATGCAATTCTTAGATATGGAAGACTAAGTAAGCCAAATTAAATATTCAGTGGAAAGCATCACCAATATTTAGACACTTTTGAAGATATTTTCAGGCCTCAAAGACAAAATATACAATCTTGAAAATAAAGTTCACTGTAAAGATGTTAACAGACCATGAATAGAATATTTAAGAAATATTGGACTGCATCAAGAGACCAAATTTCACAATCATTGGGGTAGATGAAGGCTCTGAAATACAAACTAAATGATATAAATATATTCAATGAAATAAAATTTAAAAATGTCCACATCTTAAGAATGAGACAATTCACAATTGCTAGACTGTGGAACCAACCCAGATGCCCTTCAATGGATGAATGGATAAAAAAAAAATGTGGCATTTATACACTATGGAGTATTACGCAGCACTAAAAAATGACAAAATCATGGAATTTGCAGGGAAATGGATGGCACTAGAGCAGATTATGCTTAGTGAAGCTAACCAATCCCTAAAAAACAAATACCAAATGTCTTCTTTGATATAATGAGAGCAACTATGAACAGATCATGGAGGAAGAGCAGGAAGAAAAGATTAACATTAAACAGAGACATGAGGTGGGAGGGAAAGGGAGAGAAAAGGGAAATTGCATGGAAATGAAGGGAGACCCTCATTGTTATACAAAATTACATATAAGAGGTTGCGAGGGGGATGGGAAAAAAAACAAGGAGAGAAATGAATTACAGTAGATGGGGTAGAGAGAGAAGATGGGAGGGAAGGGGAGGGGGGACAGTAGAGGATAGGAAAGGTAGCAGAATACAACAGACACTAATAGGGCATTATGTAAAAATGTGGATGTGTAACCGACGTGATTCTGCAATCTGTATACAGGGTAAAAATGGGAGTTCATAATCCACTTGAATCTAATGTATGAAATATGATATGTCAAAGAGCTTTGTAATGTTTTGAACAACCAATAAAAAAAAAAGAAAAAAAAAAGAAAATTCAAATACAAGAGGCAGATAGTGTCGAGAGCCACTCATGGGCTATGTGTGGACTATCACTCTTCACAACCTAATGAATAGGAGAATCTGGTGTCTGGGAACTTCCAGTGGACATTTTCTCTTTGTAACACTGCCCAGATATATTGTGAGCCCTGTTCAGCTCTGTCTGGTCCCACACAGAACCGGAGATGGGATGACCTGCTGCAGCTACACAGCCCCTCTGAGGTGGATGTGAGCTGCCAAGATGCACATTAACCTATTGACTGCAAGACATCATGAAATAAGACTCCACTCCTGAAACCTTATGCAGGCCTTTGATGTCCAAACTCCCTTAAATAAACCGCAGGAGCCATTTTCTAATTGTTCAGCTCCAGCTCCTGTGGGGGCTGGATTTATCAGGTTCTCCATCCTTTAAACCTAATACTGACTTTGTTTTTGATCTTCATTAATTATTCTAGAGTTTAATTTCTTAGGGGGCTTATACCCTCCTGAGCAGGAAGACGAACCCCCTAAGGAGGCACTGGCTACCTCCCCATAAGATAGAGTTAGAAAACATTTTCTTCAAGACACATTATAATGAAAATGCCTAATATACAGAATGAGGATAGAATTTTAAAATCTACAAGTCATACAACATATCAAAATCTCTGAAACAAAAATGAAAGCAGTTCTAAGAGGAATGTTAATATATAGCACTAAGTTCATACATTAAAAAATAGAAAGATGAGAAATAAATAATCTAAGATTGCACCTCAGAGCCCTAGAAAAAGAAGACCAACCAACACCAAAATCTGTAAAAGACAGAACATTATTAAAGTCAGAGCCAAAGTCAATCAAATTGAGAATAAAAAATACAAAGGATCAATAAAACAGAGTTGGTTTTTTGAAAAGATAAAGAAGATTGATAAACACTCAGCCAAATTAACCAAAAGGAATGGAAAGAAGACCCAAACTTGGGGGTAGGAAAGATGGTGGAATGAGATGGACATCATTAACCTAAGTACATGTATGAAGACATGAATGGTGTGAAGATACTTTGTATACAACCACAGACATGAAAAATTGTGCTCTATATGTATAATATGAATTGTGATGCATTATACTGTCATATATAACAAATTAGAATAAAAGGTTAAAAAAGAAGACCCAAATTTAATGAAGTTAGAGATTAAAAAAGGAAACTAACACCACAGACACTAGTGAAATATAGAGAATCATTAGAAGCTATTTTGAAACTTTATACTTCAATAAGCTAGAAAATCTTGAAGATATTGACAAATTCCTAGAGACATGACCTACACAAATTGAAATATGAGGATATAGAACATTTAAACAGATCAATATCAAGTAATGAAATTGAAGCAGCTATCAAAAACCTTAAAAAAAAAAGTCCAGGACCAGATGGATTCTCACCCTAGTTCTACCAGATCTTTAATGAGGAAATAATACCGATCATCCTCCAGTTAATCAGTGAAATAGAAAATGATGGAACATTGCCAAATTCATTATATGAAGCCAATATCACCCTGATACCAAGACCAGACAAGGCTGATATCCTTGACGAAAATGGATGCAAATATTTTTAACAAAATATTGGCAAACTGCATACAAAAACACATTTAAAAGATAATGCAGAGAATCACAGACTCAGGGACAGTTGTCTCCTGTGTTTCTCCTTTGCTATCAAAGCAATAAAATGTCTTTATTCTTTTCTCAAAACTGTGTCCTCAAGGGAAAAGAACCAAAGTTTCGGTAACAAATTATCCATCACAAAGATACCCAAGAGTAGCCCCTACTCCAGTTTTCTTAGGCAAGACTTGCACTCCAGGCAACCCCATTTCTATGCTGAGGATGCAAAGTGATTGGTGACTTTTTGAGAGCCAACTGCTGGAGAATTAGAGATGGGATAAATATGTCTTGGGGCCAAACCAGAACAACTTTTCCTGTGAGTAAAGGGAGGACTGAGGGACTACCCCAGAAGCCACCAAAGCTTTTTCTTTCTTTCTTTCTTTTTTTTTTTTTTGCTTTGAAGAATTCCTGAATTCTCCCTCTTAACTGTATGAATTAAGACAATCAATGGGTCTATTGTGAGATAAAGGAAATTGAATGCAGTAAAGTCACCACAACTTGGCCCATCTGGTAAACTTCCTCAGCATGCACACCAATGAAGCCAGAAGTAAAGACAGGCAGTTAGTGTAGATAGGTGATCAGGTCAGACTGAGAAAATGGAGGCCAATTTTAGTCCAGGAAGTTAGAAACTGCCCCTGGAAAATTGGAATGTTCCTGTCTCCAGAGCCCTTTGATACTACCCATCCCGTAAAGGTTGTTAATGAAGCAACTCCTTAGCAGACAGAGAGCTACTAATCAATGTCCCCTGGGCTGCTGCTCCCTTGCTGACTCCCCCTTGGCCCTTGCAGTGCATCTGCTCTCCCCTGGCCATCTCACCAACATCTTCAGTCACATGTGCAGGATGGAGGGAAATGAACAAGATAAGGGAGAAGAATGTAGGAGAACAAAGGAAACTTTAGATGTATAAAAGGGACAGGAATCCCTCATCCCATGGATTCCGCCTTTGGGTCTCCTTCTTCCTCCCTGGAGAAGTCTGTTTTACTATTATTTAAATAAAGCTTCTTGGGCTGGGGATGTGGCTCAAGTGGTAGCGCGCTCGCCTGGCATGCGTGCGGCCCGGGTTCGATCCTCAGCACCACATACAAACAAAGATGTTGTGTCCGCCGAAAACTAAAAAATAAATATTAAAAATTCTCACTCTCTCTTTTTTTTTTAAGAGTGAGAGAGGAGAGAGAGAGAGAATTTTTAACATTTATTTTTCAGTTCTCGGCGGACACAACATCTTTGTTTGTATGTGGTGCTGAGGATCGAACCCGGGCCGCACGCATGCCAGGCGAGCACGCTACCACTTGAGACACATCCCCAGCCCTCTTACTCTCTCTTTAAAAAAAAAAATATTAAAAAATAAATAAATAAATAAAGCATCTTACTTTCTACTCTACATTTGCCTAAGCATGATTCTCTGGTGTTATATTTCAACATTTGAGGAAGCAGAACTTGTCAAGGTAACCTGTAACTGGCGGTATCACCAAGACCCTTGATTCCACACATCTGGTTCCCCTTTATGAGAACATTTGGTTCCTCTCTATGGAGAAATCTCTGGCTCCACTGATGTAAGAGTCACAATTTCGTGGGAGTAAGGAACATGGGGGATCTCTCCCACCCATCATCTGGTCTGTCTGTTTTAAAGATTTCTGTTTGTTGTCCATGGCTTTTGGAATTCCATCTGGTTTGCTGTCTCTATGTTTTTGTTTGTTTCTGGCTCTTTAAGACACATTGTGGGAGAACAGGGGGGGGGACAGAGGCTCCTCTGCAGAGGAGGGGGACCATACTACATTGATCCTTTGTAGTCTTTTGGGAAAGATGTAAGCTGAAGGGCTGCCTATAAGTATAACCCTGCTAAGGAAAAGATGATATTTTACCATAACAATTGGCCTTTGAATGAACTTCTGAATTATTATATAATCTTGCAGTTGGAGTTGGTCTGCTGAGGTAAAGTTAGTGAAAGAAATCCTGTACAAGCAGGTATTTATGCAGTTGCATGATATGGATTCTGAATCAGTAGAAACTGTCAACAGTGCAAAAAGGCACTTATTCTAAGCCCAGCCCTAGGCAGTCACAGATTATCTCACTTTTTTGTCAGTGACATCAACCCATGGCTGGAGGAGAAAGTTGGAGGAAATCTACCATGGCTATAGAAAAAAGAATGAGCAAAGAGGACCTGGCCTCTGCCCTGCCTTCCAGCCCGTTTTTGCCCATAGCATTCAAACCAGAGTTTGAGAATGAGTCTTGATTCTCCTCTTCTGCTGGTAAGTGGGGTCTCTCTGGTTTCCTGTCTTACAGGTTTGGGGAGTGAAAACCATGGATGGTGTCAAAGGGCAAGAATGAAAGGATCAAGATTTGTATGAGTTGGAGGAGGGGGGGTGGAGCTCCCACAATGTGAGGGGAGAACTGGCAGTAAGGTTTTTCACTTGGGTATACTATTCTGGGACTTTTATGGCTTCTAGGTAGGGGTATTGATATGAATCCATGCTGAACAGGTATCCGAAAAGTATCCTGGATGCTGGTTAGAATCTGGATTGAATAGGTATCGGAAGGGTACCAAGACTATTGGCATGGCAGAGGACCTTCTAATTGGCTATGCCCTTTTAGTCCCTGGAGTATGTACTTTATTGTATAATTCTTTTGAGTCCACACCCTCTTCCATTTTTCCACCACTCTGGAACAGTGGATTTGGCTAGAGTGTTTAAAATTGAATGGACTTTGAAAGGGTAAAGTTTCTAAGCTTCAAAGCCTGAGTTAAAATGTAAAAGACCAGGCATTGTAAAGCTGCTTCTAAGCTGCAAAGCCTGAGTTAAAATGTAAAGGACCAGGTATTGTTACGTTCCTATGCTACACTCAAAACCTGAAATTCCTGTAGCTATTAGGACAATTCCCGGGACTGCCCAGTAGATATTCCCCCTGACCATTTAGTTGTTTAATAACCTAGGACCCTGTGCAGCTTGGCACGTAGGCATTCAGGGCCCAAACCAATCAGTTTAAATGTATCCCCTCCTTAGGATTGACCTATCACTCCCGCCCGACCTGTTCCCGCCAATGAGTGTACTAATCATGTTTGGGAATTGTAGTTTGATTTTCCCACGCCTCATGATGATTTGCTCTGATGTATGTAAAGCCCCTGCCCTCCCTAAAAAAGTGTACTTAAGCACTGCTCAACCCCTGCCCGGGGCTCTGGGCTGCTCTCCCTTCTTGAGTGAGCCTGGAGCCCCAGCATGCTGGATTCTCAATAAACCCCTTTTGCTGTTGCATGAGCAGGTCTCTTGGTGGTCTCTTCCTCCGACATTCGCCGGACCCTTACATCTTTACTTGGGAAAAAAAAACTTTGGAGGTGCAGAAGATGGAGGTGTAGAGGAAAGCTGCATTCCAATCAGGTCTGCAGCTCAGTTAAGCAGTGGGGTTATAGCTTCTCAGAAAAGTGGGTGAAAGAGGGACTTAACTAAAATTCAATATCAGATATTCAAAGTGGTTTAGTAATGCAGAAATTTTGGTTCAATAAACAAAGAAAAAAGGGTAACTTGGAGCTGAACCAACCATTGCACCAGCACTGAAAGCAGCATTGATTCACCACAGAAGGATGGAGAACACAGAGAAACACAAATTTGGTGTGAAGAAAATCTGAGATCAAAAAACCTGTCTGAACCTGGCTGATCCAAATGTTACAGTGGTCCACCTCAGGCTTTGAACATAGCCCTTGCTGCTCTGCCACTGAGGCTTCTTTTTAAATGGATGTGTTTTTTTTCTTTTCCTTTTCTCTTCTCCCCTTTGTTCCCCCATCCCAGACCCAGTTATCTGCATTTGAGCACTTACCCACCACAGGAACCAAGTAATTCAGACTTCAGGGGGTGGCTCCTGAAGATCTAACCAATGGCTATATCCCAAATTAACAAATTAATCACAATCCCCCTACAGGGAACACCTGGAAGGGAGTCTTTGGATAGCTTCTTTAAAAGCCCCCTGTTCTCCAGGTTGGGTAGAATTACAGCCTCTGGGACAGGAGTTTTTCCTAGTAGCAAAGAAACAAACCTTCTTTTACCTTTTTCTCAAAACTGTGTCCTCCTTATTACATTGGCATCAGGGACAAAGACTGAGCTTTTAGTAACACACAGCCTGCAACGTGCCCTGGTGCTTGAAGGGCATGCTCTGTTTCTCTACTGGCCACTGAGACCTGAGGCAGGAGCCATTGATACCAGTGCTGAGAATTAGGGCCAAATTCCATTCCCCCAATGTTGAAGATTGACACCTGAGAAATGCCAAGGCAAGTGCAAAAAAAAGTTTTATTTATAGGATAGAGCACAGACAGAGAGGGACAGAGGCTCCTCTGCAAAGGAGGGGGTCCAGGTTGGTGCCCAAGGAAGTAGGAATGTCCTACCCGTTTTATGCATTGTAGATTTCCTTTGTTCTCATGCCCTCTTCTCCCATCCTGCCTATGTGACCGAAAGAATGGAGTGATCCAAAAACTTGAATGAAGCTACCCAGGGGTACAGGAAGAAGGGGAGTTACACAAGGCTTCTTATTAACTACTCCTTGCATGGAGGAACAATTCCCTGGAGGCAGGTAACCTTAGCAACAGGTTGGAAGAGGGGTATTAACATTTTATTTCCTCTTGACCTAATCATTCATAACCTACACTGGCTGTCCTTCCCTGCCCCCTTCACCATCTTGTATGAACATACGAATTAGTGTGAACATAATTTATATACAACCAGAGATATGAAAAAATGTGCTATATATATGTAATAAAAATTGTGATACATTCTGCTGTCATTTATTTTTTAAAAAATCAATTAAAAAATAAAAGAAAAACTGGTTTACATCTGTTTGCTTTAACTAAGTCTATTTCTGATCATTAATATTGTTTCCTAAATGATTAAGAGATTTAAGACTATCCTTTGATTTTTGCTAGTACTGCTAATCTGTGCAGACCAGTGATTATAGGTACTGTACAATGTAGGTTCTAAATTTTTACACCCAAAGGACTTAAAACAAGCATATTACAGTAATACAGCCACATCAATGTTTAGAGCAGCTCAACTCACAATAGCTAAACTATGTAACCAACATAAGTGCCCTTCAACAAATGAATGGATAAAGAAAATGTGGTATATATACACAAAGGAATATTACTCAGCCTTAAAGAAAAATGAAATTATGGAATTTGCTGGTAAATGGATGGAGCTGGAGGATATCATGCTTAGTGAAATAAGCCAATACCCAAAAGCCAAAGGCCAAAAGTTTTGTTTTTTTTTTTCTGATATGTGGATGCTAACAAAAAGGGCAGGGGAGCTAGGGAAGAATAGAGTTACTTTAGATTAAGTAGAGAGGAGTAAAGGGAGGGGAGGAAGTTGGGGTAGGAAGGATAATAGAATGAATCAGACATTATTACACTATGTACATATATGAGTATTAGACCAGTGGGATTCTACGTCTTGTATAACCAGAAAAAAGACAAAATATACTCCATTTATGTATGATGTATCATAGTGCATTCCACTGTCATGCATAACTAATTAAAACAAATTTAAAAAGAATTATTTGAATCAGAAAAAAGTAAACTAAACAAGGACTGAAAAAAAATAATATAGTTAACATAAGGACATCTGTGTAATCGTGACACTACTATGGCTCCTTTATATATTACATGTATTCATGTTTTCCAAGCATACAAGTCTTTCAAAATGTAAGCCTTCGGAGAGCATTTGCCAAATTGATGTTCTCCAAAATTAAAGTGGCAGTACCAATAGTACTCTTCAGATTTATAAAGAAATAACAAATTTGGTTGTATTTAACTATATCATTTAATGTTTTGTAACTGGATAAAGGTAACCTGTTATCAATAAGTTACACATAAAATTTTGTGTTACTTTTTACACTGGGTTGGAAAGTAAAATGTATTTTTGGAAGGTAATAAGGAGAGCCTGGTTTGTTTAAAGGTTGACAAGGAGAACATGGAAACATTTTGCCACTTTTTTCCACAAAAAGGAAGTTAAGAGTTCTCTTGAACTTTCTGTTTGATTCATGTTTCAGATATTAACTGATATTTAGATAGATTCAGGAAATAATACCTAAGAACTGTGTAGAAAGATACTTTTTAAAAGAGGCAAAGATCAGCTTCAGAAATAAAGCACTTCAAGATTTTTCAAGAGAAAAGCCTCACCTAAGTCAGTGTTCTGCTTCTTGTCTTTCTGCATGTTAAGGTGCCTCCAACATAGGCTGGAATTAGGGTAATTTAAAATTGTTTTCAAAAGACAGATTTGTTGTTGTTGTTGTTGTAAAGAATACTATGATCTGAAAATAAACAGGTAATATAATACAAAATTTAAGTTAAGGTTTAGGTAAATTATAAAAGGTATTTAGGCTTGTAAAAGAATTTTAAGAGAAAGTAAAATTTCCAAAGAATTTTATAGATAATTGAGTTGATAAATATGGGTTCTCACAGAAGCTAAATAGATATCAAGGATGCATTAGTGTTTATTTGGTATTTTCTTTTTAAAACTTTATAACTGTTGCCTGATAGTGTTTTGCAGAAGTACTACTTCTAACAGAGAAACCTGATTTAATTGAAGACAGTAAGTCATCACCTGCAGGACAGATATGATATAATAGTGCATTCCAGGACTAATATTGACCCCAATTAAAGGAAAGGGGTAAGAGTAAAATTATAGACATTGAATTTATAACCAATTTCTCCCACTTTAATATTGATGAAATTGATCGATCAGGTGTTTAAAACAAAAACTTGGAGACCAAAGTCAATAAAATAAAAGGCCAAGGGAAAAGCAGCCAATATTTTGGCTCTTGCCTTATAACATTACCTAGACTCAGGGAATGACAGGATACCTCTAAGGGTCCTAAAATTCTGGTGATCATTAGAAGCCTAGAGAACAGGAAGCTAACCAGTGCACATTCTGCAAAGTGGAGTGTCATTGAAGAGGGAACAATGAAAGATGGCACAAGTGGTAGAGAAAAGCTAAAGGAGCTAAGAGGCTTTTCTCTAGTTCCCAAGAGTGATCCCTGAGCAATCTCAGGTGACTCTAACATTAGATAGGAAAGAGGTCGATTTTGATCAACTTGGTCTTAAACACCTGGCAGCAGATATGACTAAAACAAGTCATGCAAGTCATGCATGGGCATTTAAAAGGAAAGAAAAGACAATGGTTATTTTAATGTAACTTAACATGTACACTTGTATGAGTCCCACCAAAAGTAACTAAATCTTAAGGGAAGAGTAATTGTTTGGGCTAATAATCATTATCACAAAAGACTCTGGAGTCACAAGTTTGTCCTGAGTGAATTTGAGCCTGACCTCAGACTTACAAATCTTTCTAACCTCCTATATATATAAACTTGATTTTTTTTCACAGGTATGATTATCTAGCCTTGACATTTTCCTCTCAGACTGGACTAAAAGAGGCAATGTGGCACCTAAAAGCCCTAACTAACCAAGAGAATCCTGAATGAAACAGTTAAAGGAATTCCTCTACTAAACACAAAGGTATTGTTAATGAGAAAGCTATTTTACAGAAATAAGATGACACTAGATAAGTTAACTACAGCTCAAGGGGACACCTGTGCCATAAGTACTAAGTGTTGTGTATGTTTCTAAAAACTCTATTGTTTCTAAAGCCTTCAATGACATGTTAATCTACCTTAAGCCTTAAAGTGTTACCCATCTTCATAGTTTTCAGAGACTGGCTTGTTATGGCTTAGATATTAGGTATCCCCCAAAACTCATGCATGAGATAATGAAAGATTAGAGTTGAAATGTTTGGGTTATGAGAACCTTAACCTAATCAGTGTGTAGTATGGCAGTATGTAAAAACGTGGATGTGTAACAGATGTGATTCTGCAATCTGTATTTGGGGTAAAAATAGGAGTTCATAACCCACTTGAATCAAATGTATGAAATATGATATGTCAAGAGCTTTGTAATGTTGTGAACAACCAATAAAAAAAGGAGAAAAAAAAACTAATCAGTGTGTTATTTCCCCTGGTAGAGATTAATTGAGTGGTACCTAAAAACAAATACGGTGTGCCTGGAGAGGTGGGTGATGGAGGGCATATCTTTGGGGCTTATACTTTGTCCATGAGGGGAACACTCTTTCTTTCTTTCTTTCTTTCTTTCTTTCTTTCTTTCTTTCTTTGTTTCTTTGTTTCTTTGTCTCTCTCTCTCTCTCTCTCTCTCTCTCTCTCTCTCTCTCTCTCTCTCTCTCTCCCTCCCTCCCTCCCTCCCTCCCTCCCTCCTTTGTGACATTCTGCCTCACTTTGAGCACCAAAGAATGGAGCCAGCCTTCTATGGACTGAGACCTCTGAAACTGTGAGTGTCAAAATACACTTTTCCTCCTCTAATTGTTCTTATCAGATCTTTTGGTCACAGCAAGAAAAAAAGCTGACTAAAACACTACCTGAAATACTAAATGTCTTTATACTAATTGTTTACAAAAAATAATGCTTTGCTGTCTTGTTTATTGTTGTCTCAGCACAATCCCTGCCCTGTATGCCTTGTCCAATAACCTGCCAACTGTTACCATGGACCTCTGGTCTGCCCTGATTCTAAAGATCTTCACTGCCATCCCTGATCTGAGAAAGAACAAAAACTTTGGGTCATTTACCCAACTTCACCCTCTCTCAGATGGAAGCAACTTAGAGATGTAGTCACCCATTTTTACATAGAAATGGGAGACAGAACTCTGGAAAGCACCATATAACCCAGCTATCCCTCCCCTCATTATATATCCAAATGATTTAAGATCAGCACACTACAGAGACACAGCCACATCAATATTTATAGCAACACAGTTCACAATAGCTAAGTTATAGAGCCAGCCTAGGTGCCCTTCAACACATGAATGGATGAAGAAAATACACAATAGGCTTTTACTCAGTCATAAAGAAGAATGACTTTATGGCATTTGCCAGTAAATTAATGGAACTGGTGACTGTCATGTTAAGTGAAATAGCCAGTCCCCAAAAATCAAAGGTTGAATGTTTTCTCTGATATGTATAAGCCAATCCAAAATAATAGGGGACATAAAAAGAATAGAAGAGTGGTCTGGGGTTGTGACTCAGTGGTAGAGCACTTGCCTGGGTTCCATCCTCAGCACCACATAAAGTAAGTAAATAAATAAAAATAAATTGAGTCCATCTACAAAAAAAATTAAAGAAAAAGAATAGAAGACAGAACGGTGGAGTAGACAAAGAGGAATGAAGGGAAGGGAGGAAAGATTGGATGGGGAAAGAAAGGGGAATGAATCTGATCTAACTTCCACATATACATATATAAATATGCCACAGTGAATCTCAACATTATGTATATCCAAAAGATACTATTTTTAAAAAATCAATAATTAAATAGTAAAAGTAGTACAGTAAAGGAAAGGGAACAGGGAGAGAGAGGAGGATATGCAAGAGTGAAGCACTGGGAACTGAATACGAACAAATTATCTTCCTTGATTTTATAAAGATGTCAAATGAATCCTATAGTTTTGTATAACTGAAAAGAACCAATAATAAAAAAGAAACTGAGTTATTTGCCACTGTACCACAGTCACTCTCTAGCTGCATAGCCTCTAGCTGCCCAAGTTCCAGCCAAAGGAGAAGGGGAGTAAGAAAGGAGGTCTTTGTATCATGTCTCCTACAAAGAAAACTACCCAAAAATCGACCTATGGTAAAGCACCCAGGAAACAACTGACTACAAAAGCCGTCCACAAGAGTGCACCCTCTACTGGACAGGTGAAGGAAACTCACTGTTACAGGCCTATAGAAGTCCACTGAACTTCTGATTTGCAAACTCCCCTTCCAGCATCTGGTGTGAGAAATTGCTCAGGACTTAAAAAAAAATACCTGCACTTCCAGAGTGTAGCTATTGGTGCTTTGCAGGAGGCAAGAGGGGCCTGTCTGCTTGGCCTTTTTGAAGACATCAACCTGTGTACTATCCATGCCAAACATGTAACAGTTATGCCAAAAGACATCCAAAGTAGCACACTGTATATGTGGAGAATGTATTTATGAATTCACATGATGGGGGACATTTCATTCTCATTTTTTCTCTTCTTCCTGTTATTGCTAGTTCTCAACATTAGTTTTTTATCCCCATAGTGTCAAAAGGTACCTAAGTATATAATTGTGAGTAGAAAAATAGGGTACAGAAATCAGGTGATGGCCAGGGTTTTTCTATTTTCATTTGTGTGTGAATTTTTAATATAAATGCGGGATGTAAAGCACTAATGCAAGTCAAAACGTTTCAGTGAACAAGTTTCAGTAGATCAACTTCATAAAATTATAAATAAAGCTGTTAAATTTTCTGGACAATGCCAGCATTTGGATTTTTTTAAACATGTTAATTTCTTATTGATGGCAACTAATGGTGTTTGTAGCATCTTCATCATGTATACATTTTATCCTTTAATTATACTTTTCTGAGTTGTCCTACATGCAAGCACATGTTCTTAATGTTGTCTGTCATCTATTGTTGTTCCTGTAAGTTTTCTATTAAAATATATTAAACTATAAAAAAGAAACTGAATAAAAAGTGTTAACATCACAAAATATATTTTTTAAAAAAGAAAGAAAGGGAAGGTAGGAACTGACTGGAGCAATTAACAGTGGTCCACTTCATGCTCTGAGTATAGCCCTTGCTGCTCTGCTACTGAGACTTATTTTTAACTGGACTTTTTTTCCTGCTCCCTAATATTCCTCTCTAATCTCAGGAGAAATATAATTACACTTCTTCCCCATCCTATTTGTTCTTGAGCACACACCCACCCCAAGAATGAAATAATTCAGATATCAGGGATGGGCCCAGATGATCTAAGAAATCTCCTAAATTAATAAGTGAATTACGAGTCCCATCAAGGTACACCTGGAATTTAGTGTTTGAATCAGGTCTTTAAAAATGCTCTGTTCCCCTTGATGGGGTGAATTACAGCCTCTAGGACAGGAATCAATAAACCTGCTTTTTCCTTTGTTTCAAAAAGACCAATATAGTGCACCATGATCCAGTGGTTTCATCCCAAGGATGTATGTAGGTAAGGTTGGTTCAACATATAGAAATCAAAATACATGATTCACCACATAAATAGAGTTAAAGGCAAGAATCACATGATTATCTTAATAAATACAGAAAAGGCATTTGACAAATAACAGCAGCCTTTCATGTTTGAAACACTAGAAAAACTAGAGATAGAGGCAACTTACCTCAACATAATAAAGGCTATATATGACAAACCAAGGCCAACATCATACTTAATTGGGAAAAACTGAAAACATTTCTTCTAAAAACAGTGACAAGATTAGGATGCCTACTCTCACCACCCCTATTCAACATAGTCCTTGAAACGTCTCTCCAGAACAATCAGGAAAAGAGAAAGGAATTAAATGAATATAAATAGGAAAAGAAGAGATAAAATTATCTGTTTGATGATGACATGATCCAACATTCAGAAAACCCAAAAATTCTACCAGAAGACTTATAGAGCTAATAAATTAATTTAGTAAAGTAGCAGGATACATGATTAATATACATGAATCAATCATTTTCCTATACTCCAATAATGAATCTGTGGGAAAGAGGTTTAAAAACTTGTCTTATTCATAATAATAATCTCAAAAAATTAAAATGCTTTGGAATTGATCTAATGAAGGAGGTGAAACAGTCTATGTTGAAAACTATAGAACACTGAAGAAAGAAACTGAAGAAGACCTGAGAAGATGGAAAGACTTCTCTTGTTCTTGGATAGGCAGAATTAATATTGTCAAAATGGACAATATAATATAATGCACAATAGAATGCTAAAGGTGCTATACAGATTCAATGCAATTCCCATCAAAATACCAATGCTGTTTTCCACAGAACTAGAAAAAACAGTCCTAAAATTTGTTTGGATGAATAAAAGACCCAGAATAGACAAAGCAATCCTAAGTAACAAGAGCACTGTTGGAGGTATCACAATACAGGGCCTCAAAATATACTACAGAGCAATAGTAACAAAAACAGTATGGAATTGGCACAAAACAAGCATAAAGATCAATGGCATAGTACAGAAGTCACTTCTGTACTAACCCCACATAAATACAGTTATCTGGTACTAGACATAAGTGCCAAAAACATATGATGGGAAAATATAGACTTTTTAATAAATGGTGCTGGGAAAACTGTAAATTTATATATAGAAGAATGAAACTTGATCCCTAATCTCTTGCTCTGCACAAAACTAGCTGCAGAGATTAATAGTACTGAGGATGGAAGCCATCTAAGTGCATTCCAAACTTTCTCTAATGAAAAGATCAAATGCTTGCCTCCTCTCTGACCCAATGCCATTTAAAAAGTCAAATATCTTAATGAATAAATGCAGCTTCTTGAAACATGCTTCAGCATGAGACAGCTGCACAGAGGTCATTTTAAAAATTAGAGTGCAGTATTGCAGAAAAGATTTTCCCTTCTACCCCTCCCCCATTGTGTTTTAGAACTCATAGAATCATGAAGTCATAGGATTGAATGAAAAGGGCTTTAAAGATTAAATTTAGGTATATCTCCTTGTTTCATATGAGAATATTAGAGAAATGGTCTTCTTCTTCAGTACTTTCTAAAGTCAAAGAGTGCATATGCTCTCAAAGCAAATCATTTCCTCTTTAAATTGCATTAAAAAACACTTTCTCACATCTATCTGAACTCTGCCTCCATATAATCTTCACCCAGAGACATTCAAAGAGAAAGCAAATACAGCTCCATGAACTGAGTGAATCCTCTGATCAAGACCATTGAAACTCCCTTACATTACATTTAAGCAAGATAAGAACAGGTTAGCAATTTTTTCCATGTGTTAATATTGCTGACTTCCATAAACCAAAGCCTTTGTCAATTGAAAAATATATCATTCTGCAGCTTCAAAAGTGTTACACAGAGGGCTATTTTATCTTTCTGTTATTTTTTACCTTGGTGAAAACTCATTGTAAAATCTTAGGCTTTCCTGAGAATAACAAAGAAGTCCATCGCCAGATATCTTAAGAGTTTACCTTGAGGAAAGTAAGTCCTTATTTGGGTATATTTCACTGTTTTTCTATTCTGTGGTGTTGGTTCAATAATTAAAATTATCTTCTAGGATCTTTTTCTAAAATATCTAGCTCTAGGCTGCCTAATCATCATGTGAGGTACTTCCTTCCATGACACTCTTCTGTCATGATGTTCTGCCTCACTTCGAGGCCCAAGGAAAGAAGCCAGATGTCTATGGACTGAGACTCCTAAAACCTTGTCTTTGATTTATTCAGACTTAGCAAGATCTCTCTTCCCTATTATCACTGTCTCTAAGTTACCAGCAGGAGTTCAGATCAGTTTGTGTTCCACAGAGTCAAAGAATGAACACTGCAAATGCCTAGGGACCTGACAGTGTTTAGAACCTTAAAGATGCTGAATAATTGCTTTTGGTGTCCACAAATGGAGACTTCCTAGAAGTGGCCCTGTCAAGTCCTGCATTCTTCCAGGTCAAATTATATATCAACTCTGGACACTCTACCCAGCTTCCCATCCCTGCCCCTGCCTCATTTCTTTCTCCATTCTACCCACAATTGATTTTTCCCACTTCTGTGGTAGTTGTACACAATGACACAATTTATATTATGGAAGGTAAACCATTAAATTCTAATTTATAAATCTATCATTCATACTATAATCTCAATAGGGACACAAACTTAGTTATATATCCCCAGATTTCACTATAATGACTGGTAATTTATAAGTGTTTGAATAAACGAATAAGCAAAACTTTAATGAAAATATCTATAATATCTCAGCCCTTTACATGGAACCAGTGTATTCACATTGTCAGAACATGTAAAAAAAATGTCCTACCATAGCAGCAAACTCATTTCTTGTGCTCACTCTGAAATCTCCTCTCTGTGTCCCTGATTCTTGTCCTCTTGTGTTCTCTCACTCCCTTGACCCTATCTGTGTTCTAGCTTTGGAAATTCTCCTCATTCCTTCCCTGCCTCATTAATCATCTATGCCAATTTTCTAGATTTTGGACCTCAGCCCTCTTTTTATGAGTTGTATTTGTTATAAAGACTCATATCTGTTTCTGCTCCATTCCCATGAACTTACACTGGCCCAGCTCAGAACCCCATCCCATCCTTTCCTCACATGAATGGAGAAGAGTATTATAACCTTTTCCCATGCATCTGTCATTCCTTGTGCTTAGCTTCTCAAGACATGTATTAAGTTCTACTACATACAAGGCCATGTTTAGGAATAGAGAGTGACATCCAAATGAATAAGCAACCATCTCTGTTTTCAAGGGCATAAAGTCCAGTGATATTTTTATGACATCTTACTAAACTAGGCCTGTCTGACTCTAGACTTTGAATCAAATAATCACTTCTTTGAGTCTCATTTTCCATATCTATAAAACTGAGTCACCAGTATTTGAGAATAGTGGAGTGTTTAAAATCATGAACCTTGGAATCAGACATATTTGGGTGTACATTCCAGCTCTGCCATTTATCAAATTTGGGACCTCATCTATGAAATGCAATACAGAAAACATACCTTATAAAACCACTGCAAGGATAATATGCAGCAATGGGTTTTGAAAGATAAATATAATGCTTAAAATGTAGGATTTGTTCAGTGAAGGATAGCTAGTTTGGTACTTTTCCTATCTGAAAGTAGTGATGAGGATTAAGAAAATATGTAG